>NC_137169.1:41210082-42452335 GCF_951394435.1 Stenella coeruleoalba
TGGTGAGTATCACAACAGAGGACAGAGAGGAGGTTCCCGAGATTGTGTGGGTCAGGGAGGCTGGCTTCAACTGAATTTTGCAAAATGGCAGGGTTATTTAGATGGTGGTGGAAGAAGCATTTTAGTTGGGGGGAGAGAGAGCACACGTGCAAAGACATGGAGGGGACATAACACGGAAGGGACATACAGCAGGAGGCATTCAGAGTAGGGCACTTGCCTTATTGCATTTTGGAACTTTGATTACAGATCTATCTGCTAATCGCTCAAGACCTGAATTCCTAGAGGGCAGGTATCAAAGGCCCTGGAACTCAATTATCTAATAATAATAAAATATTTAATCTTTGCCACATTCCTGTGAACTCTACCAATATTGAGAAAACTGAGACATAGGACTGTTAAGTAACATGCCCAAGGTCACACAGCACAACAGGGATTTGAACCTGGGCATTCAGGCTCTGGTGCCTGTGTTCTTAACCATTATGCTATGCAATAGGTAAGTATTTGAATTGATTTGATTTGAATGGATGTAGAAGTAATTACATGATAATGTAGTCTCTCATTTGTTTAAAAAAAATAACGTGGCCGGCATGCCAGCCTCTGACAGTTGTTGCAGCAAAATGTTAAGAAGCCCCCTTGGCTTTGGCTTTGGCTTGTGTGACATGTGGAAACTCTCACAGGTGGAAATGTTCTCTGGGCTCTTAATCGCCAGACTTTAGCCAGTCTCAAACCCAAAGTGAAAATGAAATATGAGTTTAGGCCTGAAACAGAGGAAATCAGAGGTCAAAGGAATCTGGAGGCGAAGAAACAGAGGCTGTAAAGATGGCCTTACACAGAAAATGGAAGATCCCTGGCCTTAAAAATACAGTCTTTTGAGACAATTTGAAAGAAGGTGAGGGAAACAATAATGATAAGTACATATAGCTTTAGAAGATGAAAGTGCTTCTACTTTTAAATTGATTTTGAAGAGGAGAGAAAGAGAGATGAGAGGAGGTTTATGATAAGAGCTGAATGGTGGGGAATAGAGCAAGGAAAGCAGATTTCACTATGGAGAGCAGAGAGCCATCCATTCACTCGTTTATCCTACCAACAAAACCTGGAGCTGGTCCCTGGGGTTACAAATGAATCAAACACAGTCCCTGTCCTCAAGGAGCTCACAGTCCAGTGATAGAGACAGGAAGATGGAGAGTCCCGATGCTATGTGCTAAATGTCCCAGTTAGAAGTGTGTACAAGGGAGAGAGGAGGGAGCCGTGATGGGGTGCTGAGGAAGGTTGTGTTAGGCCTGTTGATGAGAGAGGAGGGCCTTCTGGGCCAGCAAGAGTGTTTTGCAGAGTGTGGCATGAGAGAGAACACTGTGTGCTCTGGTTTGTCATTGCTGGCCGCAGAGTGAGCTTTCTAAGGGCTTGTGGAGGTTATGGTGGGTAAGAGAGGAAGATGGGAGCCAGTAACAGGAAGACCCCAGTTCCAATCCCAGCTCTGAACACTGTGAGCAGGGGCTAGTCATTCTACCCTCCGTCTTCTCCTTAACTCTTAGTTTGCTCACCTATAAAATGCAAGTGGTGGGTGGAAGGAGGACATATCCCATCCATCTCTGAGGATCTTCATGAAGATTAAAAGGGGTGTTGGGTGTGAATGTGCTTACAAACTCCCCTGCGTCTAGCATGTGATTTAATGAATTCTTTCCAGTGGCTTTGTAAGGGTTCGTCTCGTTTCTGCAGGGAGATGACACTTGCTGTGTTATCTCTGCACTTGCCACCACGCCTTTCCGACGGTGGCCTGGAAAATCCTCCTGAAGGGCATTTGGTCCATGTAGCTGCCCCTTGGGGTCCACAGGAGGGAGGAGCCATCCAAGTGGACCAAGAATACCCCCACTCTCTCACCCTGAGCAGGTCCATGTGGAAAGCCAGGAACGCCCTCCATATTCAGTATACAGAGCAGTGTGTCGATTTCCTGAAATATCCCGTGAAAACAAG
Organism: Stenella coeruleoalba; assembly: GCF_951394435.1. Lineage (NCBI taxonomy): Eukaryota > Metazoa > Chordata > Mammalia > Artiodactyla > Delphinidae > Stenella > Stenella coeruleoalba. Next base: position 41,212,054 of record NC_137169.1, read on the forward strand.
AGGGTTTTCATTTTGAGAAATCAGAAACCCTAATGACTGCTTATTGCATTTGAAGTATCTAACTTTAACCCATTCACAGTAGAGAGTTTTTTAAAAGAGGAAAGTGTACCAGAAATTGTCTGTAAGTGTTAAAAATGGTGCTTTCATTATTCTTTTTTTTTTCAAGTTCACTTAATCTCTCCTCCTTTGCTCTATATTTTCCTGACTGGTATTACTGTGAGAACTTGTTAGTTAATGTTTGTGAAGCATTTTGAAAATGGAAATAGCCATCGACATAGTGATGAGTAGTAACGTTTTTAAGTGTTCTTTTGTATTTCAGAAATTAAATTCCAGGGATAAATCGTACCAGCTCTCAGATTAGTCAACTTTGCCACCTGCAACACATTTTAATGGGCACATATTTTCAGTATGTTATGTTTTGGACCAGGAGAATGAACATGTATTAAGTGCTTACTGTGTGCTGAACTCTGAGCCCAATGCCTTAAATTTGTTATTTTCAATCTTCACAGTAACCCTGCAAGGCAGACAGAAAATTGTTCGCATTTTTCAGATGAGTAAATTTGAATTGCACCTCAGAGAGTCTTAAGTGGCTGAGCCAAGGTCAAGGCTGGAGCTGGTTTTCAAACCCAGATCAGATAGACTCCAAACCTCATGCTCTTTCCATTATACCACGTAGAATTTTGAATTAAGATCTTTCCAGTAACAACAATTTATTTGGCAGTATTTACTGACTAATAGCAGACACATAGCCTAGAATGTTTTTAATCGGATTAGATCATTTACTTTCTCTGAGACTACTGGGTTGCATTTTATGCTGATAGGAATTCTTTACTCAGACGTGGAGGTTTAGGGAAGGGCACAGAATTTGGTTTCAGACTTGAGTTCAAGTTGCGGTTCTGGCTGAGTGACAGTGGACACTGCCTGAAGCCTCATTTCTCCATCATGTGTAAAGTGACTTCACTTCTTCAAGCCTCAGTTTCCTCAGCTGTAAATGAGAGGAGTGACAATTACCTACTTTGCAAAGTTGTGGGAGAATTAAGTGAAGTAATGTATGTGGAGATACCTATTACCATTTATTGTGTGCTAACTGTTGGCAGTATTGGACGGACTTCGTGGTAATTGCTTGCCTAGACATTTTCCTGTGTAAACCAAACAGGATCTCCGTTTATTGAGCCTTTGCCATATTCCAGGCAGGGGCTTTGCTAGGCACTTTGTATGTGCTTCTCCATTACCATATTTATGACATTATATAATAATTACTTATTTACTTATTTATTTACTTCCTTGCAGGCAGGAACCTCTTTTATTTCCTTTATATCCCTGGCATTTAACATAATGGCTTTTGGCTCATGGAAGGAACTCATTAATGTTAAGGAAGTTAGCTTGGCTTTTGTTTCTTTATACTGCTTTTCTTCTTTTAAAAGATAACTTCAGTTGTGGGAGGGGCTATTCAAATGAAGCACTATATTATCATTAGTAAACTGTGACTTACAACTTTCTTTAAAATATGCCTGTAACTAAAGAAGTTTAGGTTGCACTGATTTGACAACAGCTGATTCTGAATATCTGTTAGTCTTTCACTCTTTTAAAAGGTAAATTTCTGGGATGAAAAGAATACATCAAGAGTTGGAAGAGTTTGCAAGCAAATTTACTTTGTGTCTGTGATTTCAAAGGAGATGGTTACCCTACTCAACTCTTTTCAGTAACCTTAGTGTATCATAATTTGGATGTGTCATATCTAAATTATTAAAGACATATTAAATTAGTCCTAAAAGGGTCTTATCTGAGAATTATATATTATGCAGTTTGAATTTTATTATAAAGGTAATAATTTTGAACTTTACCATGTGTTTTTAAAAGGCTTATTATTTCTCAATTTTTAAAATGCCAGTTTGACTCTTGCCCAATTAGTACGAATTAGTGAGATTTCAAAAGCATGTTTTGATAAAGACAAAAGATTGTTTGTGAAGACAGAAATATTAACTTACTTATCCTCTGTTCTAATCCAAAATTTTCTGTTGTTATGAAGCAAATCATAATGCATACAGTAGGAGATTTTAAAAAATAGAACAATGAGGAGATTGAGATGAAGGAAAACTAAGAGAATTTTAAAAATAAGATAAACTCAGGGGTGAGGTTTGTGCTTAAAAAAAGAATCAAGTTTGCAGTGAGGTCCTGTGCTCTTTCTTTACACATAGAAGGCTACAGATTTGGCACTCATTTTCCTAGCAATATTACAAAGAGGGGACCCAAAGAATTACAGGATGCAGCGTCCATAAAATAAAAGTAAGCGCATCACACAGATAAGAGAGCGTATTAGTGGTTCATTGCCATAATAAAGTTATCTGCCTCAAAGCAGATAGAAATATTCTGATACTTGGTATTTGTGATTTTTTTTTTTTTTTTTTTGCCTCCGCTTTGCTTCTCGTTCATGAGATTTTTATAAATATGTATTAGGAGGATCTCCGTATGCAGGAAAGAGAGAGAGAGAAACTCAAAAAGCATGGCGTGGAATGCTGCTTGACAGTGTCATACATTCACAAGATGTCCTTGAAGATGGAGCACAGAACAGAGATCAGGGAAATTTTGGCAGCTGCAGTTGGGAAAATAAATGGCTGTTGTGTGATTGGGCAGATCCTGAAAGCAGGCTCCTGCTCAAACCATGTAATTAAGAAAAGTGGGAGCTTTTGTCCAAGAGCAGAATGTTCATAATATCAGAGTTTGTCAGCAGGAGCTTTTAGAACAGATCAGTACTTTTCACTCCCTGATCCAGGGAACAGTTTTCTTATAAATCATCCACTCTCCTTGCTGTCTTCGTGAAGGTTGCTGCCAGGCGATAAGGCAGTCTTAGATTGTAACCTCACTAATGTGCAGTGATGTAGGTGAAGGGGAGACCAAATCAGAGACTGTTTCAAGAAATGCGATTTTTATTCATTTGGGCTCCTATGTAGAAACAAGCAGAGTGTGGCCAAGGAGAGATCCTGCAGGACAGCTCTGGGAAGGAGATGGAATCATTTTTTGTTTGTTTGTTTTTATTTTTGTTTTGTTTTGTTTTTTGAATTTTATTTTTTTATACAGCAGGTTCTTATTAGTCATCCATTTTATACACATCAGTGTATACATGTCAATCCCAATCGCCCAATTCATCACACCACCACTACCCCACCCCGCCACTTTCCCCCCCTTGGTGTCCATACGTTTGTTCTCTACATCTGTGTCTCTATTTCTGCCCTGCAAACCGGTTCATCTGTGCCATTTTTCTAGGTTCCACATCTATGCGTTAATATACGATATTTGTTTTTCTCTTTCTGACTTACTTCACTCTGTATGACAGTCTCTAGAGAGATGGAATCATTTTTAATACTGTGGCTCCGAACTGGTTTGAAGGATTTGACATTTTCTTTATTTTTTAAAAATAGCTTCCTTTCAGATTATAAAAGTGCTATATTTTCATTGTAAGACAAAAAACCAGAAAACTAGGAAGATAGAGATGGAGACAAGTATAACAATCACCTATAATCCTACTATTTATTATTAACATTTTAATTTTTCCCTCCTATTCTGTGTATGTTTATATAATTGACATAGTCAATTTCTTTCTTTTTTTTTTTTTTTTGCGGTATGCGGGCCTCTCACCGTTGTGGCCTCTCCTGCCACGGAGCACAGGCTCCAGACGCGCAGACCCAGCGGCCACGGCCCACGGGCCCAGCCGCCCCACGGCACACGGGATCCTCCTGGACTGGGGCACGAACCCGCACCCCCCGCATCGGCAGGCGGACCCTCAACCACTGTGCCACCAGGGAAGCCCGACATAGTCAATTTTTTATTTCACCTTTTTTCTACATTGATTACAAACATTTTCTCATGTTATAAAAACCATTATAAACATAATTTTAACAGTTGTGGAATACCGTGTCATAAAAGAGGTGATAACTTACTTAGTCACCCCCTCTTTTGGGCCCTCAGGTTGTTTCTATTTTTTCACACTTCTGGGTACACTTTTCTTAATATACCTTGTTGTGCATACTTTTGGTCTACAGAATTCTGGATTCTTTTCTGAGCTTCAGAATGGATCATCGGTCCAAGAATATGAACACGAGGTTCAGAAAGGTTGTGCCAATTTATATTTATTTCCACCAATAATGATGAGAGAGAGACTATTTCACTGCCCTTCAAAGCTTGACACTTGCAAACTTTGAATTTCTATCTATGTTCTCTGTAAACATTTTGTCCACAAATAATTCACATCTACACTTCTCCCAGCCCAGGTCTGCATTCTCACCAACCCTGGTTTCCTAGAGTCCAATTTTACTTGCACCCACTTGCTTTCCCAGAGAGTGTCCCTTTTTCTAATGTTTCTTTCTTATACAAAAACAGAAAACGAAGTCAGTGAAGGAGGAAGTTAAAAATAAAATTTCAAGTGTGATACAGGAATTTTCAAATTTAAAACTGCCCTATCAGATTGTTGTTCAAGATCTTTTCACTAGTGAACATACAGATATAATATGAGGCTGTGTGAATCGTCCATGGGTCTAATTTATACATCGGCCACTTTTACATGCACTGAGGTGCTGAGAACCTTTTTGTTTCTCTCAGTAACTTTGGCTTCAGAATGTCCCCAGATAATCTCTCTCCTTTGAATTAGAAGGGCTGTTGGCATTATACAATTCCTCTTAACAAAGAGAAGGTTGCTCTGTGCAGATTTTTCTAGATACTAACTCCCTCTACTCCCCTCTGCTCTCCTCCTCGTCTCTACCCCAGCTGTGTTAAGAAAACAAGGTTAATTTTCAAAAGAAAAAATATTTTAAGTAGATATCTGAAGAATTCAATCTGAGTGTGCACAAAACTTAAATTCAGAGAAGTGACCCAATGCTTTAAATCATGATATAGATACAGAAAAACATGTGGCTTTTTACAGCTGAATCTTGGTGAGTTTGCTCATACTCTGAGCCACTAGCCAGGCATTTTATAAATATACAGTACTTATGTTTACATGAATTGTGCCACTGGCTACTGTTTATGCATTTAATCAGAAGGTAAGTCAGATTTAGTCTGTGGACAGTTTTACAAGTGACTCATTAATGTTCTTCGTATGGAAGATGAAGATAACATATATTCCATCCCAACTGGTTCCCATCCCAACAGGAGCCCATAGCTTAATATTAGGCATTTTGGTTATTTTGTCTACATTAAACATTCAGAGTTTGGGGGCTTAGGGAGTAGAATGGGAAAGGAATTGTTTTCCGGTTGATTTTTTTATTAGAGCTGATATTTTTGCAGGAAGCCTGAGCGCTTGCCCACGAAATTGCATTTATATTAAAATGAAAACATTTGTCTTTTTCAAATATGCCTTTAATGAAGAAATCCTATTGAAAGTTTGGGATTGTATTTACTTAATTGGCCATTTTGGAAAAGAAGACTGAATAGGGGCGTGGGGGTGGGTGTCGTTTGAAGGTTTCCCTGTCTTTATAATGAACTGGATGATCAAGCCATCCCTCAGCCCTGGAGAGTTTTCTGTAAAAGTCTGTTAAAAACCAAATACTCAGGGGTTGTACCAGGACTGCCCCAGATGGGCACACCAGGAAATCATTTTAGGCCCAAACTGAAGCCCTAAAGAAACACTGTAAGATATAAAGGAGGCCAGTATTTATTTAGGAGGAGAAATGTATGTGATGTGTCTGGGGAAGAAGATTAAAAACTTGGATTTCTGTGAATTTGAGAATAATGCCTAAAAGACATTAAATTTTGATTATGCTTTTCATTAAATGCTGGCCCTGCTATTTTAAGTATTAATGCCTCTTATTCTCTCCAGCGGCGGCTGATTCTTTTAAAAAGCCCTGACTGTCAGCACTGAGAATACTTTTGCCATGCCTGGTGTTCATCTCCAGTGAAGAAGCTGCTGTTTCAAAGGAGTAATGCCTCAAGTTTACCTCATTGTTACAAATAGTCACTTGTTTAGGACGTAAGCATTTAGGCCAGAAGCAGGATTGTCAGTTCGGTGTCAGAATGGCGTATGACTAGGCTATGCGTAATTTCATTTACGTGCTTTTGGTGAGGGGCTGGGGCATTGTTAGACAAAGTCTGAAGGGAATTGCTTAAAAGAAAGGGGTGTATATGATTGATTTTAATTATTTGTTTACCTCCCCTCCTTTCCCATCCTCTCACCTTGAACCCTCTAAGGGCAGGGATCAAATTATTTTTCTTTCCCCAATTCCTCAAACAATGCCTTGGCCTATAATAGCATTCGATAAACTTGTCTTGAATTGAAAACACTTGTTTTAAAGATATGCTGAGAATTTATTACCACATAACTTCCTAGAGTAAATAGGTCTTTCAGGTTATTTGTGCATCTGCCCAAAGGCATTATTAAACTGTCAGCATGTTTTCCTCAGTTGGAATTAAATTTTTTTTTTCTAGAGTTTTCTACTTCCTGTCTAGCAGAATCTACAGAAACTTGGTACAAATGGTTTTGGGGGACCTGAGTGCAGTGTTCAGCCAGATTCCCCTGGTCCAGGGGTCTTTGTGAGTCATCACATATAATTTGGTTGGGGGTGGGTGTATATTCCCAAGTTCCCTTTTCCTAGAGTGATCACATCATAGATCTCAGCCCCTCCTTGTGGGCCCCATTAATAACGTATCTCCTTCCCAGTTGAATCATAACCAGGAAAATGTTACGTTAAAAAAAAAATTAATCTGAAGGGACTTGAGCAAATTAAAACCTCTTGAAAAGGAGGAGACAGCATGGAGTTTATGAGCTGATGGACAAAACTTTAAAGAAATATCAAATTGGGGGGGGGGGGCGTGTAAGGACATTTTTAGTATCTTTCAAGGAGCAAGAAGAGAAGTGAGGAATTATTCCTAAAAATAATATCTGTCTTCAGGAACACAGAGCCTGCTGTGTAATTTTCTAACTTTGGGGATTTGTTTTTCAGGCTTTTGAAAAGTGGGTGAGATGCAGTAGTCTGGGCTGCTCTACCAGAGTCTAACATAGTGCATGTCAGAATTTTATAAGGGTCAAGTGGGAAATGCCTACAAAGAGAATTAGGACTTTTATTTTTGTTCTCATGAATAATTTAAATCTATTTCTTTAATGGTTCGATTCAGTGACTGCCCTTGGTAAACATTATTCTTCATGCTCTTGGGAGCACTTGTTCTATTACATAAGGCTTAGCCTTTATACATAAATTTTCAAAAGTCCTTCCAGCATGGTAAAAGGAAACACCTTTAAATACTCATTAAACTATTTAATAAAATACATATGTGGATCGCAGATGTACACACCTGAAGCAAGTTTGCAATTAGTACATTCCTTTAGCATCTTTCTAGTTTGACATTTAGAGGGTGCTGAAAGTAGATGGGAGAGTATTTGTTAAAGAAACATCACATTCCTGTGACCTTCTTAGGTTCTTTTCTCTTGATCCTTTTGACTGATGATGGAGTATCGAGGTCACCGCCCCACCCCCCAAGAAAAATCAGAAGTTGAAGACAGCTAAGAGTGGTGTGATGGGAGTACAAGGGCCCTGCACTGGGCTCTCAGATGATGAATGTCAGTAGTGAGTTCTACATCGACACAGGTTCCTCTAATATAAAGTTGTAACCTTCTATTTGCCTTGTGAAGTAAATACTGAAAGTGTCAACTAGGTTAAGGTACGTAAATGCAAGACCATACAATTTATTGTCAGAGTGCCATTTCTGTGGAAAATTCTGGAGCAAAACCATGGTGGTGTGGCTGACAGGATTGGTGTGAGGGCTATGGTAGGACCCCTGCTGTGCCAACGTGGGGTCTGGAATAGTGATGTCCTCAGCTGTGAGGAATAGGACCAGCCCTATAATGCTTACCTGACCCCCCCGCCAAGCCTGAGCACATGAAAGCCTTGTGAAGAGTGGGGGACAGAGGGAGCTGTAAGAGATTCATGAGCCGATGGAAGAAATATTAAAGGAGGCCTTACGTACTTTCTAGAATTTTAGAATGAGTCTCGCTTAATATACTTAAAGGACTTTCTGGCCACAGGATGTGCTTGCTCTCTCCTCTGACATGTGGACCCTTCAGCAATAAATATTTGTCTTAATGAATGAATGAATTCTGAGGGCAAGAAATTACATGAAAAGAGTGATTGGGGAAGGAAGGCAAGTTTTTGCCCTTTGATTATATTGCTACTCTTAGAATCAACTGGGAGATTTCAGTCTGAGACAAAGGATTGGCTTTAGTGTACCTAAAATGTTATGTGCATATATATTTTTCTGAGGAGAAAGAGCAAAGGCATTCACCGGCTTCTCTACAGGGTCCACGTCAGCCACAGCTTCAGCCCTCCTGCTTGAATGAATGCCTCTTAGAATCTGCATTTGAAATAATATCTAAGTGTATGCCTGGCATATAATAGCAACTCAATAAGTATTCTGTCCTCTTGTTATATGTAAGATGGAGATGACATTAATAAAATTATTGGCTTGTACTTCACAGGGTTGTTAAGAGGGATCTAGCAAACTATTGGACTTTCAAGGACTTTCATTCATTCAGTAGTTCTTTATGCAGAACCTACCAATTCTCAGGCCCTGTCCTACATGCAGGAGATACTATTATAAACAAAACAGATGTGGTCTCTGTACGATGGAGCTCAGAGTTCAGGTCGCCATTCTTTGTGAACTGTTTAAAGTACTCTACTCAGAAAAGTAAGGAGGTAGACATGTCTCCACACCTATATTCAAGTGCTTTTCTGTGATATGGCCACCTTCACACCCTCCCCGAAAAAAAATTAGAAGTAAACTCTCATCTAAGGGGCCATGTCTGCATTGTCACAAGAACACTCAAGTGAAGTAGCCTGTAGGCCTAGGCTTAAGTCCTAGCTCTGTCTCTAACTAGCACTGTGACCTGTGCAAGTCACTTCCCCTTTCTGGTCCTCAGTTTCCTCATTAAAGTTACAGGGTTGGGCTTGGTGGTCCCTAATGTTCTCTGATATCTGTCCTGCATCCACACTGTGAACTCAGTGAGGGCCAGCTCCTTGTCTTTGTTGTCTGTGTATCCCCAGGACCTAGCACAGTGCCTGGCACTCCAGGGCTCCATCTCCGTTCATCTAACATTCCCAGATCTAGCCATTGTGGAAATGAACCCTTTTTTAATGCATATAACCGGGCATGTCCAGGAAGTAGTGTAACAGATACCTTGGGTGGACAATAACAAAAGATGTGATTGAACAGTTAATTTAGGACCATTGGGAAGGACCCAGAATTGTAGTGACAGAGATGCCATGAAGGGCAGAGAGGGTTGGCTCTTATTTTCAAGAATATCCTGAGAAAGAAAGAAGCCTGGCGCCCAGCCTCTGCTTCTTACCTCCACTGCCTCTGCAGAGATAAACGACCCAGAGTGATGATCCAGCAGCTGCATGCCTGAGGCCTTCCCTCTCGCTTTTGTTGTATATTTTGCAGAAAAAAAAAGGGGGGGAGTGGGAGGGGTGAGGTTAATGCCTTGAGTGTGAGTAATTAGTCATTCAAACCATCAACATTTACAATGACAGGATTTGAGTGCCTACATTATTGTGCACTGCTCTAATAGTTTACCCCTGAAATTTTCTGCCTGTATAATGTTTCTTAAAATATATCACGGGAACATAAAAGATTTAATGCAGTGCTTTGTACAACCATTAGAGTTTGAAGTCAACTGAACCTCCTCAGTGCTCTATCCTTGATGCTGACTGTAATTCTGCTCTTAATTGCCATTCAGAGGAGGGAAGGAAGGCAAGTCAGGGGTTTGGAACCTGATCAGCTACGAAGTTGGCTGTGAGACCCACACAGAATCCTTCATTAAAGTCCATATGCACACTTGAGTAACTGATATATTTATTTGCAATGACAGTTGTGCTGTTAGAATATCAAAGGCCTTAGAGTAGGGAAGCAAGCTTTCTGATTTTGCCGAGCCGGCCTCTGAATTTATTGAAGGATATGCTTCCCACTAATAGACACGTTTACCTCTGGTCTGTTTCCCAAGTAGGGATTATAAGTGTCCTCTCTTTCAGATCTATCACGTAACCTTCAAGTGCCACAGTTTCATATTCTTGCATTCAATATATTTACATCTTGGCAACTTTCTTATTTTCCAAGTAATGTTTTAAAATGCTCTTGGTTCACTTGTGTATCAGATTTGATTCTGACATTTTACATTTCTGATTCTTTTTTTAAGCCTGTCTTGCATCCTGGGATGCGTCATTAAGCCCAGCAAGGGGTCTTATTACATGATGTATATTAACACATTTGCAAATGTTTCTCAGCTTTGAAGCTGTACGTTTTTATTGAGAAAACTCTGTGTGTGTGCATATGTGTATTTTCCTCAGTTCCTTCTGAGTCCACAAAAGGATAACCGTGTAGTGTGTGTGCAGAGCAAAGAGAGCTCCATCTCCACGAGACGAGAAATGACCTAATTTATAGGTTTGTTTGCTTAAGGTACCTCAGTACCGAACATTGTATCTCGTGATTCCTTGTCAGAGGTTTGGGCCCAGTTCGGGTTGTCGGATGTCCAGATGGGGCTCAGCTCCAGGAGTCAACATAAATTAGGAAATCCACATAGGATGTAAGGAGATCCAGAAAGCTGATTGGGGAACTGAAATTTCTTTGCTGCAGACTTGATACTTCTTAGGCCTTTCTGGAGCAGGGAGACCCATGAGATGTTCACAGAGACAAGTGCTGGCTTTCGCCACATGTGTCTGTGAGTCAAGCATCCAGTGAACAAACACCGAACACGGCTGTCAGGTAACAGCCTGCTTAGGTATGACTATATTCTTCTTACGCCATCACTAACACCCACAAAGCTGCCTCGCTGCAGAATATTTTCTAGGTGTTTGTGCAAGAGCCCAGCCGTGAGAAGGGTAACCTAGGAAAGTGGAGCAGCGAAGGTGTTATGTAGATTGTGGGACTGGCTTTTTTGCCACTAAATCAAAATGTAGTAGTTGGGCAGCTCTATGGTTCTGCCACCCGAGCCTCCTGAATTGGATAAATCCTGTTTTGGTTTTTTTTTTTGCGGTACGCGGGCCTCTCACTGTTGGGGCCCCTCCCGTTGCGGAGCACAGGCTCCGGACGCGCAGGCTCAGCGGCCATGGCTCACGGGCCCAGCCGCTCTGCGGCATGTGGGATCTTCCCGGACCGGGGCACGAACCCGTGTCCCCCGCATCAGCAGGCGGACTCAACCACTGCGCCACCAGGCAAGCCCATAAATTCTGTTTTTTAAGTTCCTTATTGAGTTGGCAGTGCTTCTTGTGTTTGTTGCCTGGACACCTGACTCAGTGAAGCAGTGAGACGACACAGCAAACGGAGGCACTGCACAAGCCCAGGAGGCCGACGGCTTGGCAGAGCAGAAACCTGCCTCACAGCCAGCAGTTTCAGTGATGCTCCGTAACAGCATCTCCATTAGCGTGACCCCTCCCCTGGGCACATCGCCCTCATTCTTTCCTGGGCCCTTGCCTCAAGGGCAGAGCAGCTGAATAGGATTTACTGGGTGCATTTTCTGTCAGTGCTGAGGAGAGCTTGATTTACGATTCCTCTCAGGAACCCTTTGCTTTCTCCTTGCGGTTTGGACCAGCCTAACGCAATGCCATAGTTGACCTGAAGCCAAGAAAGTTGTGATGATTTAAGTGGAGCCACTTAAGTTATCTACATGATGGCAAAGAATCTTAGAAGCTTCCCACCTTCCTCAATCTGCCTTATTTCCACGACTCCTCTTGAGACTTCTTTTTTTTTTTCTTTTGGTTTCATATCCCATTTGTGATTATCAGAAGAAGAAATGATTACAGCAAGGCTCACCTATGTAGGGCATGATGAGGAATAATACTTATGATGCTTCTAGCCACTTTATGTTCTAGGCAACTTATACATATAAATAACCTTGCACAGTAGGCTTTATTCCAGTTTACAGAGGAAACTGAGGCTTAAGAGTATTGAAATAACCTGCCTGAGATCACAGAGCTAATAAGTAATAGAACTAGAATTTTAAGTCAGCTCTTCCCTTGGCTAAAAACTCATTCCCTTTTTACTACCACTATGTTTCAGATGAGTAAATAAGCAAAAAACAGAACAAAACAAAAGCAAAAAACAGTCTCTGAAGGTTGGTGAGGACGAACAGCAACTAGAACTTTCATACACTGCTGGTGGGAGTGTCAACTGGTACATCTACTTAGGAAAACTATTGACAGTATGTACTAAAGCAGAATATACCCTATGACCCAAAAAATAGACTTCCAGGAATATTCCCAACAGAAATGTGTGTGTGTGTGTGTGTGTGTGTGTGTGTGTGTGTACACCAAAAGACATGTATATAATGCCCATAGCAGCATTATCTACAATAGTTAAAAACTAGAAACAACCCAAATGTTCATCAAAGTAGCAGAGATAAATAAAACGTGATATTTTCATACAATGGAATTCTCTACAGCAAGTGGAGAAGAGCAGCCTACCACTACACCTCACAACATGGATGACACCCAGACATAATGTGTGAAAAGACATAAAAGAGTATGTATTGTGTGATTCCGTGTATGTAAAATTCAAAAACAGATAAAACAAATCTATGGATTAGAAGTCAAGAGTAGTGGTTACCTTTGGGGGTGGTATGAATAACAGGGGTGAGGACACAAGAAAGGCTTCTGGAATGCTGGTCATGTTCTGTATTGTGATCTGAAAGGTGGTTACTTAGGTGTGAGTGGTGTTTACTTTGTAAACATTCTTTGAGTTGTACCCTTAAGATTTGTACATTTTGCTACATGTATATTAGATAAACATGCTTATCTCCCCAAAATTCTCTGAGCAGCCAAATGGTAGTAATGGAAGCTACTTGTAATCAGGTATCTGCTAAGCTTTGGTTTCCTTGTCTATAAAATGTAGAGAATATTAGAATATGGCTCACTGCTTTCTTGTGGGGAGTCAGTGAGAGAAGTCACATCAGGTGATTGGCAGAATGACTTCAATAAATATCAATGATTGTGGTTATGTTCCCACAACTATTCAGGCACTTTACATACATCCTATCACCAGATCCTTCTTACCACCTTGCAAGGCAGGTGGCATTGTTCTCCTCTTTCAAATGAGGAAAACTAAGTCTCCCAGAATTTAAATCCCTTACCCAAGGTCACACAACTAGGGAATGGCAGAGCATGATTCCATTTCCAAGGAGGTGATGGTCAATTTCACGTAAGACAGAAACCACACCATGAAGGATGAATAAGGGATGGTGCTAGGATAGAATGGAAAAGTGGGACTGATGAGCTGCATTTGGGGCCAGGAAAACTGGGTGCAGGCCCAGACTCTGCCCCACTTTCCTGTGATGACAGAGAAGTCGCTGGATGTCTCTGGAATTCATCTCAAACATGAGAGTTTTGAACTGAATTTTATTCCCTGAAGTGCCTTCTGGCTCTGTAGTTTTGTGATTCTCCATGTTTGTCATTCTATGTACAAGGCATCTTTAGGACCTGGCTCCATGAGCTTAAACCCATTTTTCATGTGAAACCTTATTCTATCAGTATCTTCTTGGGACTTTCCTGAATGCCCCTATCCTTTAAGCAGGTTTAATTGCTCCTCTGTTACAGGCCCATTGTCCTACTGTAGCCATTTGCCTTCTGTGTCCTCTGTGGACTATAAGCCCCTTGTGGGTAGAGACTTATCTCTTTTATTTCCATGCCTGCTGCCTCAAACAGTTCACACATTCGTGGAAATATTTGTTTTATTAACTGTTTAGATACAGTGAAAGTCCTTTTTAAGTAATGTGTGAGAGGACAGCCTGGGGCTGTGCTAGACTTAAAGTGGAGAGAGAACTTTTCCTTCATGTTTTTAATTTTATTTGAGGTCCAGGAGAAATAGTAACAGAGGCACTGGGGAGAAAAATTATTAGATAACTTTGTAGCTCCCCAGCATGCCTTTATGAAATCTGAAGTTTGATCAGTATTATCAGTGAAAATCTAAACCCTTCCCATATGGAACAACCCCACTTAATTTAATGTCATTTTACTTTATGAGACAGTTAATAAACAGGTACTGTATTTAAACTTGTGAGCATAGCCCTCTATATTTAGCTTTTTCAGCTTTAATGGAACTATAATTTTAATCATGATTATTACTTTACATTTTAATTATAATTCGGTGTGGCTTAAGTATACATTTCTGAGAGTGATTGTGTAATGAAAACAGGAATTAGCTTTTCATTAACAAAATAATGGGAGAGTTCCCACTGCATTCTAGTCTGTGCTCAAAATCTACGGGTGGGGGGGGGGGGGGCTGGCCTAAAAATAGCAAGGGGAGTTTAACATTTTGGTTAAAAACATGTTTCTAAATTGGCTGTGTTCACAACCCCATCTCTTTTGCTCCATCCTGCTTTATCTTGTTCTCTTTCTTTACAAAAAATAAAATAAAATCTTGAAAGAGACTCTGTGTCTTTGAGATATCAAAAGGTTTACTATTTTTATTTTTATTTAGATAATTAGCACCATGGAGCCTCAGGTGTCAAATGGCCCGACATCCAATACAAGCAATGGACCCTCCAGCAACAATAGAAACTGTCCTTCTCCCATGCAGACAGGGGCAGCCACAGATGACAGCAAAACCAACCTCATAGTCAACTATTTACCCCAGAATATGACCCAAGAGGAATTCAGGAGTCTCTTTGGGAGCATTGGTGAAATAGAATCCTGCAAACTCGTGAGAGACAAAATTACAGGTATGCTCTTCTTCGATATTCTAGGCTTGGGATTCACAGCTGCGTTGTTCCATTAGATGTGCAGATCTTAGCAGAAATGCATATGTGTGGTGATGCCTTTTGAGTGTCTGCAGCGTGTATCCTGCATTCAAGGTCAGCGTGGGTACACAGTCATAAACTCATGCGTGTGTATACTACATGAAACCATATTGCAAATTGGTAGGACTGGGAAGCAGATAAAGATTTTGCAGCCTCCTCAGCTTTAGTTTATGTGAAATAATCCTTTGGCTGTGTCCTCTTTTATTCTTAATCAGCCACCCCTACCCTTTGTTCTTTAGTTCACAGTTCTGCCCTCTGCCCTCCCTATACTAGTTTTTATCTATTTATCCCTTTCTTCTCAAACATTTGGTTTGCGTGTGTCCAGTGTATTTCCATGTATCTGAAACTGTCTTTTAAAGGGGGCCATTGTGGTCACAACTGCCCATTGTCCCTGGGAGAAATAGACCCCAAGGATAGCAGATGATTCTGGAATAAAACTACCCTGTAGTAGGAGGGAGATGCTTGATGAAGGTATTTTATCTTATTTATTTGTTTGTTGTGAAGATACTCTCTGAGAAGTCAGAGACTTTTTACTTGAAATTGAAACAATACCCTATACTTCAATACTTGAAAGTTTTAGGTTCTGATTTTTTTCTAACTGACAGCCATTTATTGAGGACTTAATGTTTGCCAGATACTGACGCTATTATCCTTTGGGGCTGGGGATGAGGGTAGTTTCCTTGTAATCCTTCTGGAAGTGGGAATGTTTTCTTAGAAAAATACTGGACTACATAGTGACGGCAGTGAAGCTACTGCTCTCTGATGCTCCCGTCCTAAAATCATTCACACTCAGCTTTGAGTATTTGTCATTTTGGGGTGTTGACTTTTGTTTCCCTCTCTCTGGACAGTTTAATTGAAGAGCAGCTGGCCTATATAAGAAAAAGGAAACTCTAAAATACAGAGATACATTATCTTGATTTTTAAATCAGAGAATCCAGTGTATTTATGTGCATGTAGCTGTATATATTCTCCATTTCTTCTAATTCACTTGTTAATTTGTCCATTTATATTAAGTATTTTGCAAAATCATAAAACTAAAATAAGTGTCGAAAATATAAGTCATATAACCCTCTAAACATAATTTCCTCTTCTGTAAAATTGGAAAAGAATACTTATCTCAAAGGGCTTATTGTGAGGATTAAAGGAGAGACTGGATATATACTGCCTAGCACAATACCTATTGCATAGCAGTCTCTCAGTAATGGGGGAGCGTGTTATTATTATAGGTACAGTTAGTATGTTTCAAGGAGAATAGCTAGAACAGAGAAATTTTATCAAGGTCTCCAAATGGGCCAGGGCTTTGGTGTTCTTATCCCAGAGCCCTGGATCATCTATCCTTTGACAGAACTGCCTATGCTCTCAGAAATCCAATGTTTAGATTCCTGAAGAATCTTTATATAATAGGATGATAATTCAAACCAAATTAAAACCAGTTAACCATATGATTCTTCCTCCCACTCCTGTATAGAAAATGTATTTTTGGTGTAGCCTTACCTTCTAAATAGGGACTCTGCCAGCTATATTAGTGAATATTATTAATTACCTTTTCAAAAGAGTTCCTTTAGAACTATAGTAAGATTTTTGAGAAGTACTGATTCGTGGTGTTGTTCCTTGTTTTCTAAAGACACATGTTTAAACAAGCAGATTCCTTTACTGAAAGAATGCTAATTTGGTAGTTCACTGAGTGTATTTGAGTAAGAGTGACAGCTTCGAAGACAGCCTTTAATTTGGTATACAAAACCAAAATTGTCAACTTTGGTTTGTTTAGCACCCTCTCCAGCACAAGCAGAGACATACAGTAGCATCTGAGCTTAAAGAAGAAGCTTAACGGGTTGAAAGCAGAAATACAATGCAGGCATAAATTTATAATTATGCATTTTTTTTAATTCAGGGGGGAAAAGAATTTTATTTGCAGAGAACTTATGGGAATGAGGCAGGGAAATATAGAGAGACCAGAGATATTTGCCCTCATTTGGCAGCAGTGTTTAATAAAAGTAGAACTTGTGGTTGTAAAGAGTGCTTATTAAATTCTTCATTTACACTACCTAATTAATTCTAGCATTTTAAATTAACAGTGAAACTGGTCCCTGCTGTACCATTCCATAGATGCAGCATATTTCCTCTATCCACCCGTTGTTCAGGTTTAATTGGCTACGCTAAAAGTCAGAGAAGGAGGGAGAGAGAGGGCTGTAGGGAGGTGGAGAAGGAGTGGGGATCGCTCTGATGGAAGACGCTCTGAGGCCTACATTTGGGGTTAAGTGATAACGCAGGCTGGGAGAGGTGAGGTTTCACACCAGCCAAGTTAAAAGGCTGCTGCTGGTGGTTCAGAAGTCAGGGTAAATGACATCATAGGTATTTTTGTTGCCCTGATTTTTAACATCCCCAGTCCCCCTTTTCCTCCAACACCTCCTACAGATCTCAATGCATCTTGATCCTGTGAAGTTTACAAGGAGTTCTAAATATCCAGTGGGAGGATTTGGGGGGTGGGAAGTGGCAAAGAGATAAGAATTCAAGATTAAGATTTTCCAGCCTAAACCACTCCCTAAGAGAATGTAATAGATTCCCTTGGAAGGTTCTGGCTTCTAAAATGGAGAGAGAGAGTAAGAGAGGGGGCGAGGTGGGGGGAGATAGAGAAAGAAGGAAGGAAAGAAAGAAGGAAGGGAGGGAGGGAGGGAGGGAGGGAAGGAGGGAGGGAGGGAGGAAGGAAGGAAGGAAGGAAGGAAGGGAGGGAGGGAGGGAAAGAGAAACTGTTAATGGTGTTGCCAGTAAGCTGGCTTCGCTCCTGGCTATAGGTTGTCAACGAATTCTCCGTTTGAATTTGGGCATGGACTTAAGTGTTGTGGTACTGAGGACATACTTATTATTATTTATCAAGTACTTACTCTATGCCAGGTACTTGCTAGGCACTGAAGATACCTTATTTCACTTAACATTAAAAACAGCCTCCATTTTCTTAGATGAAAACACGGAAGCTTAGTGAGGTTAAGTAACTTCCCCAGACAGCACAGCTAGTAGCAGGTGGTAGAACCGGGATTCACCCCCAATTTCCAAAAGCGTGATCTTATGTGGAAGCACGTGCAGGGCGCCCCTGCCTGTGGTACCTGAAGATCCCTGCTAACCCTCAGCCCATAACCCAATGAAACACTGGGTTCCTCTGAGTAGCAGTTGCTGGCCGCACTCTGCATCTTATGTACCATGGCTTAAAACAATACTCCTGGGCTTCCCTGGTGGCGCAGTGGTTGAGAGTCCACCTGCCGATGCAGGGGACACGGGTTCGTGCCCCAATCCGGGAAGATCCCACATGCCGCGGAGTGGCTGGGCCCGTGAGCCATGGCCGCTGGGCCTGCGCGTCCATAGCCTGTGCTCCGCAACGGGAGAGGCCACGACAGTGAGAGGCCTGCACACCGCAAAACAAACAAACAAACAAACAATACTCCTGTGTATACCAGGAGGCAAAGATAACAATATTTATCATCCTCTGGGGATATAACTCCGTCTTCAGTGGAGACCCAAATTTATGGAAAGTGCCAGGTTTAAGGTTCCCTTACAGTGCTTTTGGACATCTCTGTTAATATCTTCTCAGAGATACTAGATTTTCTTTTTCCAATTGGGAAAGGCTGCTTATCAGGATAATCTAAGTACCAGGGAGAGAAGACGTGTATCCCAAGTCGCTTTTGTGTGCAGCTGTGAACACAAGGAGGCTCTGGAAGCTATGTCCTTTATTTTTCTCCTCCATCCATCTGCAGCCTCTGCTGCTAGAGAGGAAGGAAAGCGGCATGTGGCCCACAAGGATTTATGCAACTGAGGAACTCAGGCAAAGAACACCAAACCCCTGGTAAAAATTCTATTATTCCCGTGGACTGCAGATAATTGAATTCGTTTCTTATTTTTTTTTTTTTATTTTGTTGCCTTTTTGCTTTTCAAGCTTTGAGATTGCATTTCCAAATCCAGGTTCCTAGATGATCGGTATTTGAGAGGAGGAAACATATGGCTGAACCAGGATAGAGTTAGGTGGCTCAGGGTATGTCTTAAAGCCAGAACAGCTGGAATGCTAAACTGCATTTTTATAATTGTCCCTCTTGTTATCACTTCTCTCCAAAAGGAATAGAGAAAGCATGGGGGAAACTAACAGAGAAAAATCGCCAGAAATCAATCCGTGTACAACAACAAATAGTTTTGATCTGCCGGTCTAGATTGTGTGATTATTTGCATCATAGAGATAAAAAAAAGAATTATACTTTTACTTCATGTCACTCTCCATGTGCCCATACAATGCAGTTTTTAAGAGGAGTCTTCTATCCATTTCAGGCAAGTGAGAGCTCTGAAGCAGGGGTTTTGAGGACAGCGTGGTCCAAACTGAACACTATCGATTATAAAACTGAATCTATGGAGTGACCACTATATGGAATAGATTATGTGGGCTGTGGATGTCTGAGAAAGGGTGAAGTCTGTGTTAGTTGGAGCTATTGGCCGGAGTGGGGCGGCGGTGGTTGAAAGATGGGGTTAGGATTTAGGTAGAGGGAAGAAAAGCAAAGGAATGGAGCTAAAATTCCAGTCTAAGAACAAAAGACTTTTTTATTCCTCTGTGCTTTGGACAAAGGAAGTAGAGCTGGGGCGTGCCTCTTTGGAAGCAGTAGTCTTATATGGAAGCAGCATTGCCAAGTGAAGCTAAGCACACAAAAACACCAAGACAGTTAGAGTTGCACCCCAGCGGACAAAGACAACACTTCCTAAACCCCACCTCTAATCCATCTCTTCATTTCTTCCTTTATAACACATCTTTGGCTTAATTAATATTATCATTTAGTGGAAAGAGCAGAATAAGGCAAAAAAGATGCTTCGCTACTGGAGACATCAGGGTGAATTCTTTGCCACAGGCTTTGTATGTAGAATCACACCTCTAATTAAAGGAACCATCTCAGTTTTGATTCAGTGACATTGGGTAACTTCTCTTCTTTCTCGGATTTGTGAAAGTGCTAATATTCCTGTATGTCCCTCTCAGGAGGTAAGATGTGGAGTGTGGACTACAGCAGTGGGGGGTTGGGCAGAGGGCTGTGTCTGTTAGAGCATCAAGGCCAAGAGGCATTACATGGGATACAATCTCTTGGGTTAAAGAGGGAGAGGAGAGTGAGTGTTGTGGGTTACCTCATGTTACCTCATATACAAGGAACGACTAATAGGGACACTTTGAGAACTTAATTGTTTTGCTTCTAAGATAACTTTATAAACAATAAAAGGTGCTGAAAAAAATCCTAAAATATGAAAGTGCTTTGAATTCACTCCTGAAATGTGAATTCAGCCCTAGGGTAAGTTTTATTAGTATAATTTCTGACAGCACCCAGCAAAGATGAATAAAAATAATAGCAGCAGCTTTTGTATGTTTTTGTGTGCCTTCTGTGTGTTCTGGGCACTATATTAAAAGCTTTAAATATAGTTGCTCATTTAAATAGTAAATTGGGACTTCTTGGAGATTCATAATCATAGCCAATGTTTATTGAGTACTTACTATGTGCTAAGCATTGTGCTAAGATCAATAAATGGAGTTTCACGTAATCCACAAGACAGTCATTTTACAGTCAAAGAAGCTTGGACTTAGGAGCAATTGAGTCATTTGCCCAAGGTGACTTAGCTCCCAAGTAGGGGAGCTGGGACTTGAACTCTTGGCTGTCTGACTAATTGTGGGTTATCCCATTATAGTTTATCTCTGGCAGTTTCCCTGAAGATACTAAACTGACATCTCCCCTATACAAACCAATTCAGCTTATATTGCCTAGGGAATGAAAACTTTTAGTACAGGGAAAATATAATTAGAATTCAAAATCTTTTGTTTTGGAAAATAGCATGCTATGCATTGAATTAAATAAATGCCAGTGTTTTTCCCCTTTTTTCCTTTTTTTTTTAACATCTTTATTGGAGTATAATTGCTTTATAATGGTGTGTTAGTTTCTGCTGTATAGCAAAGTGAATCAGCAATACGTATACATATATCCCCATATCTCCTCCCTCTTGAGCCTCCCTCCCACCCTCCCTATCCCACCCCTCTAGGTGATCACAAAGCACTGAGCTGATCTCCCTGTGCTATGCGGCTGCTTCCCACTAGCTATCTATTTTACATTTGGTAGTGTATATACGTCCATGCCACTCTCTCACTAATGCCAGTGTTTTTAAATTAAGCAGGTTGCTGCTTACCTGAACAAGGAAGCATAGACTTGGAGTGGTTTTTACCTTCAGATTCTCTCTTCACAAAATACCCCTCACTGTGTTCTCCTTTTCTTTATCTTGCAAGCACCGTATTGAAATGGATCCTGCCTTAAGTTTAAGTATACTTAAAACCCGGCCTCAATTATGCATATCCAAGAAAATCCCAAGATATTGATTAGCTAAATGAACTTTTCTACATGCATATCAGAGGGATATTCGTTAACGATGGGAAGAGTAGAGGAAATAGTAGTATTTATCAGCATATTTTGCTGCTGATTTTGAAAATGTACTTGGTACAGTACAATGTGCCTCTTGAATTCAGAGGAAAATCAGGCAGATTTGCATCTGTTATTTTATTTATCACCTCCCTGCAGTCATTTTATACGTATTCCACAAAGACGAATAAAAGAATTTTGAATTGTTGACTTGGGGAGGGGGTTGATTATTATTGGAGGTGAATGGAAAATTTTTAGGTATGGAGAAGATTTGGGAAACTAATGCAGTTACAGAACAGGAGAATAGGGGTCTGCTTTATTAAGGGGAACTTAGAGAACGTCAGAACGTTAAGTGCAGACAGTAAGCCATGTAATCATTGTGCCTCTTGCATACCCATCAAGGGCAATCAGAGACCTCCCATCCTTTCTAATTAGGACAGGTTGGCAATTGAGTGGAGCTGTGAGGTTTAGAGTTTGTGCAGGCACAATCTTTTTCTTTTGACACATTTCTTTCCCCAGGACGGCAATAGGCAGGATTAGAGACCAGGTATGGTTTCCTTTTGCCCCCTGGCTATCTTTCCCTTCATCTTCCCTTCCAATTCAGAGGGTTCTGCCCTGCTTCTGAACTCAGATAACCCGTAGGAAAATATTCTCACATCCCAAGAGAGATGTCTCAGAGGATTTTTACCTAGGATGTGAATCAGGACTGGGTATTTTAAGGATTTTCTATTTCTGTACTTTAGCTGACTGTTTGGTTCATAAGACCAATTCCTTGTTCACTAACCACCCCTCCTTCCCCCAACACATAAACACACCCGCCACACACACACTCACTCACTTCCCCCTTCTCTGTAAAATGACCTGGTTGATTGAGACTAGGAACTAAGCAGGAAGGTAATGTCAAACTGAAATTTCCACACATTATCTAAAAATGTAATTCGTCAGCTTCAGGGTAGGAGGAAAGTGCTTTCTGAAATGTGTTAATGGGAAATTCATTTTTTTCTTGTCTTCTGTGAGCTGTGGTAGTGGTGATTTCTTTTTTCACTCTGCCTCCACCCTGCCCCCATTCCACATTTCCCTTACTGCTCTTAATTGATGAACTCTGTTATCTGTCTTTTATTCCTTGTTAGAACTAAAGATCTTTTTAAGTTGCCTTTTTGTTTTTTCTACGGCCCCAAATTGAACTTTGATGGGAGAAGATATTTCTAGTTTGGAAAGAAGATAAAATTCAGATGGAGGCCATATATTTGTATAAGGCTTTTACATTTGTAAAACATTTTCAATCGGCCAATTATATTTATTTAGTGTCTGCTCCCTCAGGCCAAATAAATGTTATTTACTTTCCTTCTCTTCTCTTAAATTCTGTATCAGGTTCTGTGAGGAAGCTAAAAAGGGTAAGACATAGTTTGTGCCCGCATGTTGCTGCTAGCAGGGCCAATGAGTGGGGGAGGCCAGGACAAATCACAGGACCCTACAGAAGCCTGCAGGTCTGGGAGGGGCTGGGAGCCTGCTTATGATGCATAAAAATGGTGCCACCTTGCTGTTTTGTGGGGGGGTGGGGGGGCGGGGGGGTTGTTTTGTTTTTCACCAAAGCCCAAACTCACCTTTCCTGACCCTAGCTGTTAATTTCACTGGAAAGATAGCACAAAAGGATTCATAACAGAACAATGAAGTTGGAGGTTTGCCTACTGTGTGTTAGCTACAGTGCTAGGCACGCTGTATATGTTATCTCATTGAAGCTTTGTACCAGTTATGCACGGACAATGGTATTGTCCCCATTTTACAGATAAGAAAGCCAAGGCTTAGAGTCAGTTAGCTGGAGAGTGCAAAACCTATGGTCTTTCTATTCCCTTACCTGCCTCTGCTGAATGAAGAAGAAGAAAACATCAGCTATGGGTGTTCAAAGGATAGAAAGATCACTGTGGGCTGGGGTTCTCAGAGCAGGTGTCAAATAGGAGCAAGCCTTGAACTTGGTAGAGAGTACATTGTAGTCTGTGTACACAGACCAGTACACAGCTGAGCCAAGTTTCAGAGATATCTTCAAGGGATAATGAATAGAATAGTCAGGACTACTCTGTGGGGTAAAGTTAGAACCCCCTTTGTGTTTATGAAATAAGTTCAGAGAGTTTAAGTAATTTATCCAAGGCCATAGCTAATAAGTTCTGGAGCTATGATTTGAACCCAAGTCTGTCAGACTCCAAAGTGTGTTCCTTCTACTTCGCTAATAAATAACCTGACCTAACACAGGAGGTGGACAACTTTCAGACTTCCCATGGTGTCTGTGATTTGAGAATCATTGTTTTTCTTGCTGAGGTCAGGGCCATGTTCTCTGAGTGACTCTCTTTCCACCTACTTCAATTTCTTGCTGATTTATAAGTTTGGTTTTCTGCTTGGCCCTTGTTTTGTAGTTGGATGTCTGGTGAAACAAGGCACCATTTACACTAAGTGGATGCAGCTAATTAGGGTAATTACCCTAACTCCTATGGCTGCTAATAGAATTTCTCATCACAAACGTCTTAAATCAGATTAAATAGTTTTATTGGTAGTATGAGCATAAAATATATACTTAATAA
The DNA here is from genome assembly GCF_951394435.1 of Stenella coeruleoalba. Taxonomy (NCBI): domain Eukaryota; kingdom Metazoa; phylum Chordata; class Mammalia; order Artiodactyla; family Delphinidae; genus Stenella; species Stenella coeruleoalba. The sequence goes on from NC_137169.1 coordinate 41,235,810, forward strand.
TCCCTGATATTTGCCTTTCATGTTTATTTTCAAAGATTTTTATATTCAGTACCTCCTCTGACCCTATTAAAGTAGCCAATATAGGCAATGTCTATACTTACTTTACAGATAAGGCCAGTGCACCCCAAAGAAGAAACATTTGGCTTCTTATTTTCCTTTCTTTTTCTTCCTCTCTTTTTTATTTTCTTGGCTTGTTTCCTGTCCTGCCTCCTTATTTATTTATATGCCATTTGATCCAAAAAGGATTTGAATTGGCTTATGAGATGGAAAAGAGCTAAAATTAAAATAGCCATAGATTTTTTAAAAAAAAACAAAGTAGAAGGGAAATGGGTGTAGAATGGTAAAAGGAGACCAGAGAGAAAATTTGTAAATTATGTGTCACTAGGTGACTTGTCTGAGAAGTAACAGACCACCTGGCCCCCTAGTCTGTGTTTTCTTTATGTCAAGGAAATATGGATGGTGACAACCTTGATCCCCTTCTCAAATGGTAACCAGGATCTCAGCCCTTCTCCCCTTCCCACCACACTCACTAGAGCCTCTGATCGTGGAGCCCACTGCCAGCTCTACTACAGGATAGGATATGAAGCCTGAAATCACATACATAGAGTTTTCCTTTTTTCAAATTAAATCCATGTTGGATTGATCGACTTGTTTTTTATGGCCAGAGCAAGCAGCCACACAGAGAAGCTGCCTGAGTGGAGTCCCTGTTTTCATTAACATAGGGTGTAGACAGTGTGCCAAAGGAGGCGTCCTGAAGCGAGATTCTTTGCCTGCTGCCCTGGACTGAGGTATTGGTGGCTTCTGAGTCTCTGCAGTCTTCCCCCTTCCCCTCACTCCCAAGGTTGGGCACACAGGAACGTCAGTCCTCTGCTTCCATCTCCCTGGTGAGGGTTCCTACACTGAATTCTGGCAGGTTCCGCATTGTCTGGGACCCTGAGCTGGACAAGAAAGAGGAAAATATGAATGTCACTCTCACTTCCTGGCCCTGACCCTGGAAACTGCAACTAGTTCTCAGCTGCCTTTTCTCTTCCCAGTGCCCCTCACCAGTCAGTGGAGGCTTCCCAATGAGACAGGCCACCCTTTAAGTACAAAAGAAATGAGCACTTACGCAAGAGCTCTACACTCCCCAACACACACAAACATACACACACACACCAACTTCCTGGTCAGAAATACCAGATGCAGTGCATTGGACTAACCAGAAGTGAGACAGATGTCAGTCAAAGTCCTACACCACAACCCCCTTCCTCCACACACACACACTTAATAGATGCAGGCATGGCCTTGCATAAGTCACTGCATTCCCCTGGACCTCCATTTTCTCAATATACAGTAAAAAGATAAATCCTTACCCTACCTTCTTTGGATAGTACTTGTGAGTTCAAACCAGGTGACAGATAAAGACACTTGTAAACGAAAACAACCTGTAAATGTGAGGGACCCCTTCTATCCCATAACTCCTTCCCTCTTCTCTCTAAGTGTTCTACCACTGGGCCAACAAACAGACAAAAGGAGAGGAGTGGGAAAGTGGATTTCTGTCCTGGTTCAGTCCTCAGTATGTAATTCCAAGGACCAAGTAGGAGAAGGCAGGAGGATGGAATGGGAACTCAGATTTATTAAGTACTAGAAACCAGTCACTTTATGTGTGTTATCTCATTTAATCCTGACCTTGCCCCCAAGAGGTAATGGTGACCCCATTCTTCAGATGAGGAAACCAAGGCTCATGGAGTTTAAAATGACTGACCTGAAGTCACACAGTTGGCAGGTGGCTGAGCTGTCTGCGTACCTGTGTCTCTCTGACCACATGCTGCTGCCAATTGGGATAGGAGTCCTTCACAGAGAGGGTTCCCTGCATTCTGCTGTTTCATCCTGAGTTGTGAACGTGGCTGTGTAGGCTGTATCCCCGTAAGCCTCAGAAATAGCTACAGTAATAATGCACTTTACTAATGCAGTGTTAGTGGTTCTGGAAGATTATAAATTAAAGCCTTTAGTTCAATATTTGAAAATGTCAGGATGGTTTCTGAGACTGTTTTAAAAATCAGGCCACCTTTATGAGTGGCAACATGAAGAAATGGACAGATCCACCAAGTTCTCGTTCTAGCGCTAGCTCTGGGGTTTGCAGTGGATCAAGCCGTTGGGTGCCTCAGGTTGTCGTGCATAAGATGGGGATAACACTGGCTCTTTCCACCTTACCGTGTGTTGTGACATCAGATGAGCTGCTAATGTGTCATTAAGTCGTTAAAGTGCTATACCAATTCAGGATATTACTGTGGTCACCTGGAAGATAGGCTATTGTAAGCAGGGGATTTCTGAGGGTAAAGTAAATACTAAAACTCCTGTGATAAGCTAGCTTTGCTTTCTAGTCTGCCTTCCAAATGTTTTGTTCAGTTATCTACGTACATCTCAACAAAAGCTGATTACCTCTCTCAGACATCAGTGTGTAACTGTTATTAATGCTCAAGCTGATCAAATTACAATGCCACAGATCCTACTTGCACTTTGATATTAGATTTTGGATTCCGGTCTATAATGAATGATTTTTCTCCATGCATTGGAAAAATTGGTTAGCAGAGTTCATAAGAAAGTTTAATTAGCAGGCTGTTTGTGAAAATAGCGGCTGTGAGTCATCGTTCAGAATGAACTAACATTTCTCAGGGTTGAATTTGTTCTTCTGTTCCTTGAGCAGCCACACAGGATCCTTGTGTTTGGGAAGCTGGTGTCTGCATGCTGCCCACTTGAACTGCATCGTGTAATAAACTAATGACAAAACCAGCAGATTTGAAAAGCCAGAGAGGAAGAGGAGGTGTAGGGTGTTTATATATTTGTGTATGTGTGTCTGTGTTTTCCAGGGGAATATCGTGGACCTACTATAATCCAGGATTGTGTGAGGCAGGAGGGCCTAGTGAGTAAGAGCTAGCTGCTCTGTATGCATCCCAACCTCACCACTTACTAGCTGTATAGCAGGAAAATGTTTGCTCTCTTTGTGCCTCGGTTTTCTCATTTGTAAGATAGGGATATTGAAAGGATTATTGTGAGCATCCGTATATGTAAAAACTCAGAACAGCACCTGACATATATAATTCTCACAGCCGTTCTGCAAGGTGTAGGTATTATTTGCTCTATTTAACAGGTGAGGAAACAGAACTCAGAAAGGTTAAGTACCTTGTCCCAGGTCACACAGCTTCTAAGTGGCAGGGAAAAGTTGAACCCATGTTTGTTTGACTTCAAAATCTCTATTTTTACCTACAGTACTGTACTGCCTCCCAGGGTTGTATGCCTAGTTAGTTAAATATAGATAGTGTTCATGTGTATGCCTGTATGTACGTACCTATAAGTGTGTGTTCCTGCTTGGGGTCCACATAGCCACACACAATTTTGTTTTGTTTTTCCTCTGGATCTTTGGTTCTCCTAGTGAAACACCTTGAGCTCGTCGCATGCTGACTACTGATACGTAGTGAGCTAGAACCAGACTTGTACAATGTGTACTAACATGTGAATATATACACAGATGTCTGACCCCCTCCCCACTGTGCATTTCTGTCCTGTGTCTAGATTATCCCAGAAGCAAGTCTGTGTGATGTCTTCTGAGAAACAGAATCATGGACTATCACAGTGAAAAGAGACCTTAGAGGTATTCTCTGGCTTGGTCTCCTTGTTTTCTGCTGGTGCCTCTGGTATCTTAGGAACTATAGCTCAGAATCGGGGTCCACACCCACCCACCTTAGGGTAATTATATCTTGAGACAGTATTCAGTCCTGTTTGAAAGAGTAATGTTCATTTGGAAATCCCATCTAAAAGTCTTTCCCAAGGGTATTTAATAGGTAATATGTTTTTTAAAATAGGTTATGTGACTGCATGAGTTTGGGAAACTGAAGTAAACCAAGTTATAAAGGAGTTTCTTTTTATCACTACTTCTCTGAGTCTGTGCTAATGTGTGTTATAAATCTTAAAAAGAACGGTATATAATATGTAACATTACCCAAAGAAGCTTTTCTTCTCCAGCAGTTTGTGGGCTGTACATTCTTAGCCAGGAGGGAGAAATGGAGCTCCATTAGGGATAAGTTTTCCGGGTAGAAGGAAAGCAGACAGTTTGAGCCAGTTACTACCTGATGACCTCATTTCTTTTGTTAAGAAAGAGGTGGGGTCATCTACTGCATGTGGATGGGCAAGTGGAGGCCTTGGTGTCCCAGGAAAGTGTTACCGACTCCCAAAAGGGACACAAGATGATGCCATATGGGTCCATCTCTCTAGCACCAGCAAAGTCCCATCACATACTAGGCATTTTTGTTGAAAATTATTGAGTACTGGGTATGTTCTGGGAATTATTTAATTTATGGGTTCGTTTGGTCTCCTGACTGTCAGGGTGACGTTTCATTTTCCATCACCTGAAAGAGCTGAGCCATTAGAAGGTGTTTACATTTGGTGATTCTCGCACGGATCTCAGGCACTCCTTCATTTTCACCTCTCCCAGGTATTTGACTCAGTGTGATGAAGCTGGTCACACCTGCTTGGTGCAGCCATTCCCCCAGAAGCCTTTAGCTTTTAAAAAAAATAACAAAAGAATATGGCTTCCCTCCTCCATTCTTACTCCACAGACCCATTTCTGTGTGAGTTCTTTTGTTCTTGGGTTTTGATTTCTTTATTTTGTCTTATTTCTTAACTGTAAGCTGAATGGTGAAGAAAAGGGAAAATATACTTTTGCTTCTTATTTCTTTTCTTTTTTTCATGCATCTGGGGAATTTCTTTCTTTTTCAACATTTGTTGGAGCCAAACTGAGCTTTCAGACCACAGTCATGAGCTTCTTGATGGTACTTCACTATCATTGAACTCCTTGATGGTAGGGACGGGAAGTTCCACACAGCCGTTAGCGGTTAAGTCCCAAGGCCAGAGAACCCCATGCCCTTAGTTCAGAGAAGACACTGGCAAAGGCTTTCAGACAAAATTCTTCTGCAACTCATATTTGACATCCTGACTTAGCTTTGCACAGACCAGTTATTTATCTCACCTCCTTCGCTGAGAGCCATGAATTTTCTTTTACTTCGAGTAAAGGCAATTTTAATAGATTTATATTCAGTTAGTACTTATGAAACATCTCCCTTGTGCCAAGCCCTCTCACATAACTTATCTTAATTAATTTAAATTCCAATATGATATCAGGAGCCTCCACCTGCCCTTTATAAGAATAGTGTCTGATGGGAGTTTTAGAAGTAATTTTCTTTGTGCCTAAATACAGCAATTCCTTTCACCCACAGACATTTCACCCATAGACAATCTCATTTTGCCCAAAGGCTGATTACAGTGTATATAATTAGTATTAACCTGATAACTTTTTCTGCCTCTTCTTCCTTTGTTGCTAAACCCTTCTCTGACATCAGCTGCAGTTCTGGAATCACCTGTTGGTTCACATCCATTCTAGGGGGAAGGTCTTGTCTGTCTGACATCGAGAACTCTGTTTCACGTGAGAGTAAGCCAACCGAGAGTTAAGAATTCTAGTTCATTTCTTTGGCTAGCTGGGAGTTTGCCAAATTCCTCCTCTTTTTGTTTTGACCCTTGTTAAAAATATTTAAATATGTGACTATTCTTTCCTGTCTGTAAGAGTATTCTGAACATAATTTAATTTAATGTTGCTTCTATTAAGAATCTCTTACTGCCCCAGGGTCATCAGTCTGAACATTTCTTTTTGTGTGATAAATGCTGAAGGTAAGCTAGTTGTCACTGAGGCTTCTATTTTCCCTGGTACTTTACCTAGAATACATTTTCCTTTTGGTTTTTTTTTAACTAAGTCTAAGTACTTGATACTAGCTTTTTATCCTATGAATCGCCTTTCTTTCCTGAACGGGCAGAAGAAAAATAAGGTTCAGATTAGTTCAGTTTTTTCATTTATTGAGGCTTATTATTGAAGTGTATGTTTGAATATCTGTCATTTGGAGCAACTTACTTTATAGAACAAACCAAAAGAGTAAGTTTTTTAAAAAACACTCCTTTGAGAACTGGTTGGTTGGCTTTCTTTATGAAATAGTGTAGCTTTGTAACTGGTCCTTCCTGCTTTCGGGACTCCTGGAAATCATCATATATACTCTGAATTTCCATGTACCTCACCCCAGTAACAGAGGTATTGTTTTACATCTACTTGAACAGTTTGGTTGATATCGTCTCTGAAATCAAGAAACTCTGTTGAAAGCCTGTATGAGCTTTAGAGTCAGAGGGACTTGTGTCTTGGGATCTGAGGCCTCTGGACATGTCTTCTCAATGGTAAATGGCAGTGACCATACCTAACTTGTAAGATTGTTTTAGGGAGCAGATGAGATGATACAAATTAAGCAGTCAGGTAGAATTTAAATGTTCTCACTGCAAAAAAAAAAAAGATAAATATGTGTTAATTAACTAGATGGGAGGAATCGTTTCACAAGGTGTTTATATATATATATATATATATATATATATATATATATATATATAAATCATCATGCTGTACACTTTATTTTATTTTTTTAATTTTTATTTTATATTGGAGTATAGTTGATTCACAGTTACGAGTGTACAGCAACGTGATTCAGTTATTCCTATACAAGTATCCATTCTTTTTCAAATTCTTTTCCCATTTAGGTTATTAGAGAATACTGAGCTGAGTTCCCTGTGCTATACACAGGGTCCTTGCTGGTTATCTGTTTTAAATATGGTAGTGTGTATGATCTTACAAGCTTATTTGTCAATTATACCTCAGTAAAGCTGGAAAAAAAGAAATAAAGCACTCAGTATACATAGTAAGCACTCAAAAAATGATAACTATATTTTTACTATTAATTTGATTATTGAATTCATACATTCATTCATTCAACATAGATTTACTGAAAGCCTACTATGTGCCAGACATTGGTTGTACCAAGATTAATAAGACCCATGTCCCTGCCCTAAGGAACTTAGGGTTCACTGAGAAATACATTTAGATCGACAAGTTTATATTGAATGCCCACTGTGGACCAAGTGCTTTGCTTGTTATCATCTTGATGCCGCATGATGAGCTCTCAACTGGGAAGTTTCATCTGCTTAGGAAGCCAGAATGTAGCCTCTGGAAATAACCAAGTACTGATTCAATGTAATTTTAAATACTTTGGGAATTCAGAATAAGAAGGCTGGGTCCTGTTTTTTTTAATAGTGTTTGTTGTTGGCAGAGAGCAGAGGCACTCAAAATTTCAGATGTCTAAATGATTCCTAAATCAGTGCCAGAGGTATGGGGAGATCTCACGTATACATCTGAGCACTCAACTTAGAATCGATATTGACAGTTCAGGTTGACATCAGCTGCACTGGCCTCCTGGAAGTAATAGCTATAAACTGAATAGCAGTCTTCTCTCCTCAAGGGATAGATGCTTAAGCTGTCCCCTCCTCCTGGAACGCCCTTCTCTGTCTATGGCCTGGCTATCTCCTATCAATCTTTTCAAATTAGTCTCAACTCAGTTATATCCTCCAGAAAGCCCTCTCTCCTTCTCACTGTCACAACACTTAGCCACACTCTACTATAGCTGTTGATTCACAGTTCTGATTTTCTTACTGGACCATGAACTGCTTGCTTCTTCCTTGGTCCTCAGTTGCCAAATCTGTAGAAGAGACTCAAAGATGATTGATAGTTAAGTCCTTTCCAAGACTGTCATTCTATGACCTACCAGATCCAGTTTGACAGACACAACCAATGTGGAAGATGGGAATGGGATACTTTGGGGTATATATTGAAATTAAATGGAAAGAATGAAGACTTGGAGATAGTACTAGAAAACCCAGCTCTCTCAAAGTCTCAGGCACGCTGTGCTGTGTCAGGGCAGGTGTTTAACACACAAATCAGCACATATTCAAGAAACCAGGGCACAGCAGAAAGTGCACAGGCTCTGAAGTCAGATGGGTCTGGCTACTATTCTCTAGCCAAATAACCCTGGGTGTGTTATTTCTCCTTTTGAAGCCTCAGTTTCCCCTTCTGTAAAACAGGGATGGAAATGCCTGCTTCAGAGGTTGTAAAGATTTAAATAATAATATATGTAAAGTGCTTAGCCCACAGTAGGTGCTAATAAATATTCTCTATTATTTTTATTTTCTCAGTTAGAAATCAGGATAAACTGTGAGCATGGGGTCTCAAATAAATATAATTTAGAACCTTTGTATCTTAGCATTAGAAGGTATCTTATGAATTGATCTTGTTAACTGCTGCAACATCTCCTGATAAAATGTAGATCTGTTTGCATAGTTCTAGTCAGGGGGCCCTTACCACCTCACAAGGCAGCCTGTATCCTCATAAAATCATTAGTAGAAAGTTCTTCCTCTTATCAAGGCAAAAATCTACTCCCTCACTTTCTTCTATTGCCTGATTCTCATTCTCTCCCTTGGGACACCACATAGCAAGCCTACCCCTGACTTCCCATGCAGCCTTTCTAGTGTTGAGCACCCCTAGAATCTTCTCTCCTTCAAGGTTAAAGCCCACAGGTCTTTCAGATGTGTCTCATGGGATCTGGTTCCATACCTCTTACCACCATCCTCTGGGAACATAGCAGAGAACGAAAAATACTTGGTTTCCGCCATCAGTGAATTGATATTCTGATTGGGGGGTTAGGGAGTGAGACAAGTCACCTGAAGGCAGGAACAATTTCCTGGTTATTGGAGGCACACTCATAGTATCTAGCATGTAGTAGGTGTCAGTTATTTGTGGAATTAGTATGCCTATTGCATGCTATGTACTCCAATGTGAAAGAAAAACATCAGAAACATTCTCTACCTTTGAGGAGGTTGGGCCTCATTCAGAAGATAGCATCCTCAGACGCAACGGTGTAAGGCAGTATCTACTGGGGCATGGGAGACGAAAGAAGAGAAACCAGCATCTATTGAGCCTCTGTTATATACCAGGCGCTTTACATGCATTATCACTTTCAGTACTCCTAATAACACCATGAAAAAAGTAATATTAAGTCCATTTTGCAGATGAGATTACTCTAGCAAAAAGAGGCAAAGTAAGAATGCAAAATCTGCGGATGAAAAGAAATAGCATATATTAAGAAATCCTGAGAGCTTTCCTGTCAGAGCTTCCCTTCCCGGTGACTCTGAGTTAGATGTGTAGTTTTCTCAGAAATCAGGGTGTGGAGAGGTTCATTCAACTTAGCCTCGGTCACAGAGCAATAAGCTGAAGCTGCATTTCTTGCAAGTCCCCAGTGATGCCAGTGTTGCTGGTACAGGGATCACACTTAGAGTAGCAAGACTTTAAACCACACTTAATTTGAGGGAATTGTGTGAACTACCAAAAGAAAATAAATCCTCTGATTAGTTGGCTCTACTAACACTTGAGTTTGCAGGAGAAAATCCAAGACTCAGACTGTCCAGCAAGTGTAAACACCCACAGAGGTGGGCTGGGAAGGAAGAGAGCCATGGATGCTCTAGAATCTCAAAGCATCCCAGTCACTGTGAAGAAGGGGAAGAGTTCCCAACACAAGGGGTGTGCATCCCCTTGAGTTCTTGCCTGATGCCAGACACTGCTGTGCCTTTGCAGAGAGACCAAACCCTGTGGAGAAAAGGCATGAGCTGGGAAGTCCCACAGACCTGCGTTCATTCAAATCCTAGCCTGGAGGCCTACTTCCTGGTTGACTTGGGGCCGGTTATTTAACATTTCTTAGCCTCACTTTCCTTATCTTTACAATGGGCCTAATGGTACCCATTTCCACAGGATTAAATTAGGTAATTTTAATAAGCCGCTTAGCAGAGTGCCTGGCACAAAGTAGGCACTGAATAAATTATAGCTTCTGTTCATCCTCATGTTAATATAGTTAATCCTCACGGTGATCCTTTGATTGTGAAGATAAGGGATTATCCCTGTTTTTCCAGATAAGGGAACAGGCTGGTGAAGCTTAAATGAATTAACCAAGGATATACAGCAAGTACAGTTTTGGGCCACACATACATGAGTACATGCAGTAACAGCCTCAGAACTCTCTGACCCTCTTTAGGGTGTGTTGAAGTAGATTTCAAGGCAGTGGACAACAGGGAATGTCATCTCAGGACTGGCAGGGAGGGAGTCCTAGGATTTGAAGTTGGCTGAGTTTAACCCAGCATGTGGATTACTGCCCTGCAGGTGATCTTGAGGTGACTGGGGATTTTATCATGTGCTTTGAGAACAGAATTTCAGCCTGAGCTAAGGGTTCCAACATCCACAAAAATTCCTTACTCAACGCAGAAGGTTTCATCAACAGCAGGTACCCATCTGGCTGCCCCCTTGGGGGCTTTGCAGATGAGGGGAGTAGCTGTTCGGTTTCTGGAGAATGATGGTTTTTGAAGAAAGAAAGAGCAATGTGTGCAGGTTGGCAGTGCAGAAATGCTGAGGCTCCTCCCGGTCAGCCCTGTGAGGGGACAGCTTCTCTGCTGCTGCCATCAGCCATAAGGATGTCATATTTAGGGTCCTGCTGTCATAACCCACAGGACCCCAAAGGCAAGGGAAAACAACTTCTCTCCAGAATGACTGGGAAATGAGGGGTTATAATCAGCTATGATGGTGACATTTCCTAGCATTTGAATACAATAAAAGTGCTTAACACAAACTATTGAAGGTAATTTACTTTTTTCTCAGGCGGTTCAAAACAACTTCAGAGATATTTCAGGGCCTCAGTATAGTTGTCAACAACACTAGTTCCAGTGGAGTAACTGGATATGGCAAAGGGGACTAGATTTGGAGTCAAAAGATCTATACCAAGGGGTGAGCAAACTATGGCCCAAAGGCCAAATTGAGCCCATTGCCTCTTTTTTTCTAAATAAAGTTTTATTGGCACTCAGCCATGCTCATTAGTTTACATATTGTACATGGCTGCCTTCACGCTACAATGGCAGTGTCATCATGACAGACTGGAGGGCCCACCAATCCTAAACTATTTACTGTCTCACCCTAAACATAAAACAGTTTGCCAACCCCTGATCTAGACTCAGTTTCAGCTATTCAGGGATAGTAGAGCAAATCGCTCTTCTCTCAGAACTTCAGTTTCCACATCTATAAATGATGACTCTCTCTCCCACGGGGTTGTTGGGAGACTCAAATGTGACATAATGGGTGGAAAGGCACTTTGGAAACTCAGGATTTCTTTGGAAACATGAGCCAGGATGGTTTTTATTTTTCATCTGATCTGTGCTGGAGGGGAACCCACCAGGACATTTTTTGTTTGTGTTTTCCAGTCCCTGATGTCAGCTTGTTGTCCTGTTCTCCCTTTTTCACAAATATGAAATGAATTCCCCAGGTGCCCCTCTCATCCTCTTCTCCCTCCAAACATAAACACATCCTGGTCATGTGCTTCCAGCAATGGAGAATTAGTACAAGTGTATGTATCCATCTGTTCCCTTATCAAATATTTGTTGAGTACCTACCATGTTCAAGTACGCAGTCTTTATAAACTAGTTCTTGTAGGGAGAAGTGTTTGCTTTCTAAGGGGAGAAGTTAGGTATAGAAATTATTATAACAGAAGAGAAATATTGCCACATTGTAGTACGAGGACACGTCGTGTCTTTGTGTGTGTATATGCATATGTGCGCAGTTTAAAAAATAGAAATATTCAGGTGCAGATTTAAGAAAAGCTTGTTAAAAACAAGAATCTGTTTAATCCAAAATACACTGAAGCGCCTTAAAAATGTAGCCATTGTGTATAACAGTTTTCCCTTGGAAACTACATTCTAATTTTAAGTTTCTATCCCAAACTGCCAAGAATGCCTTTCTTGCCCATTCACGGTCACTGGGCCTCTTACCCAAGCCTGCTGCTCAGGACTGCTGAGGACTGGTCACAAGGAAGGGTTGTAGGTCTTGGGCATCAGGGAGCAGGCACTCACTATAGTTTCTGAATATTGGAGGTAGTCTTCATTTTATAATATTGTATCTTGTCTTTAATGATTTTGTTTTTTCTTTATTGGTGATTCAGTAAACATAACTTCAATGATTTCATTTGTATGCTTGGCTTGCTATCAAAATAAGCTCATAAACTGGGAGCAAAATAAAGTTTGTTTTAATTTTCTGTTCTGAAATTACTGTTGCCATACCTGTGTGGTCACATCTTGCTGCTGCTGATAAAGGGAGAGAATGAAGCTATTTGAGAAGAAGAAAGAAAAAAAAAACCTTATCTATTTCTGGGATGCATATAGACACACTTAGTTCTAGGCTCCAGACTGGGTCCCCTGGGCCTTCCCAGCATGGTGGCTCTCTTGGTCCTCATAGAAATAGTGTTGGTATTCTTTGTGAATATGTTTCATTTGTATTTTTCTATGTTCTGTGTACAATTTAAATACAGAAATGCAAATCCAAAACCCATCACCAAAATTAAAACATAAAATTCTTCCTCATTTTACTCTCCCTCACTACTAAAACAGTTTCTGAAAGAAATGAGGCTTGGGTTTTTATATTTTCTACCTAGGGATCTAATCCTCTCAAGAGTGTTTTAAAAGAATATGCTTAGCTCCACTGAGTATTTTTTATGAGACTTAGCTGTATTCCTTCCATGATGGCAAAGAAGCACGTAAAGAAGCCTGTTCATGAACCAGGCTAAGCACAGGTAGTTTTATTGTGCTGCCAGTTTATCTCATATCTTTCAATTCACAGGCAAGCCTTTCCACCTCTCTCCTCCTGTTCAGTGCAGTGTCCTGTTTTAGAGTTTGCAGTTCATTATTTCATATCAAGCAAAACCTCTGATCTTTTATCCCTTTCCTTTCTGAAACGGTGTTCATCTAGTTTTTAGTTTTCCCCAAAGCACCCTCATTCTTGACATTAAATGCAGTCTCTCTCTAAACCTAGAGCAGATGAGCATAACACGGCTGTGCTAATTGCAGTCAGGTACTAAGGTGATGGTGGGTTTGGGACTACACAGGCAGGTGGGTAGATGTGGCGTATCTTGCTGGGCAGGAGTCTTTCCTTCACTTGACCTTCAGAACCTTCCTAGAATCTGAGTGTGTTTTCCTTCCTCCTGAAGCAATGTTCTAAAATAAAGATAAAATATAGAATATAAAAATCATAGCCACTATATATATTTAAGATTTCCGTAAATATATGAATAACTGGAAAGAAAGGTAGTATATCAGGGAACATGCACCACTGGTAGGCATGATAAATTCTTCCACATATATTCCATCAGTACAATGAGTCATTGTTAAGTGGTTAAGTGCAGTTAAGTGGTGAGTGTTTTGTCTATATTTTTCGTATTTCATTTTAATTTTATACAAATCAAATTTAGTTGGATAGATTGACCCTGACCTGTTTCCTAGAACTCATACATAAGATTTGTCATTGAGATTACTACTTTAAAAGTGCCCTCTATAGCCCCTCAGTTCGGTGCATGACTGTTTAAAAGAAATAACTGTAAGACTTTTACAGCAATTTTTAAGGCTTCTCTTATATACAAGGTAAATAAGGACTGATAAATTTGCATGATGAAAATAGACTTAATTAGGTGAATTTAGCTAGGCTTGATGAGGTGAAGCTGAATTTAGGATGAATGATATTTTTAAACCAATGAATTAGTCTCATGTATTTTTGGATTTGCAAAAAATTTTCTGAGAACATGTAGCAGGGTCTTGTATTCACACGCATCTCTTTCTCTAACTGTTACTCTCCTGTGTGTGTGTGCATGCGTGTGTGTGCACACGTGCACTCGCCACTCATACACACATACCTCTCACACACCACACATAACCCAGTGAAATAGAAAGAGAAGGGCCCTGGTAGCTACAGCGTGCTCAACATTTTCTCCCCCTTCTTCAGTTACTAATTCTGGCTGCTGAAGGGCATATCTGGCGAAGTTTGCGCCTGTCTTTCCTGTTCTAACCCTGTTATTCCAAAACAGAAGGAATATCCTAATGTATTGTCATTTGGGGTTTTCCATTTGGGGGACAAAAACGCAACTGAGTTTCCTCATGATTCTCTTTACTTCCACCCTATAAAGGATAATAAAGTCATCCATTTTCTGATCCGGAACCCAACTTGTTTTCCCAGGTTCCCTCCTACGACCAACACAAACACAGACATTTACCAGCAAAACAGAAGCTGTTGGAAAGATTTTTTGGCTGCTGAAGTGGGCTCCTGTCACCAGGACATGGCAGACTTTTTGCTGTATTGTCTCCCAGCCCTGGTCTGAGTGTACTCCAAAGAGAGCTTTATGTAATCAGTCTTTCCTGACATGTGACGTCCTGTCATTTTCCTCCCCTTCGGCTCTGCTGCCGCCCACAAATCAATAACATTGCCTGGGAAGTTCAAGCTGGCTTTGCAGCCACCCCAAGCTCTGTATTTCTTAAAGAGTATGTCAGAAAATGTAAAGTTTCCTAATGATATTTTTGGCTGATGACACATGGCAGAGCTGATGGACTATTTATAATCAGTGGCACGATCGCAAGCACATTATTTTTATTTCACTTAGTGGGGGAGCCCTGTCACTTGCTACCTCTCTTTCCAGATAAGTTGATGCCATCTTCACCTAAAGTAGCTAAATCCTCTTTGCAGAGTGTATTTGCACTCTGCAAAGTGTTAGGAGCTCCCCAGTTCTTTCCATTTTTTATTGTTCTTAGGCTGGGGGAATGATGAGGGCAATGAATGATTTGTTGCAATTGCTTTAAATTCTGGCCGCACCTTCACTATAAATGTCTCCAGTCTTTGCTGCTCAGATCTTGCTACAGTCCTCTGAGTGTAGGCATGGATAGCATGACTGAGGCAGCAGACACAGCTACTGCATCCAGCACTTGTCCCAATTTTACAGGATTGAGCATAGCAGAGCTGTCTTTTGTTGAGCAGCTACTATGTTCTAGGTAGGCATTGCATGCTCAATATCTTGTTAACCCTCTCAAACCTGTCTGTGGCAAGTGCTGGTATCTGCAGAGAAGAAATGTCTGGGGAAAACAGGAGATTAAGTGAATTCTCTTCAGAGTCACACAGCTGATAGGAAAAGCCCCAGGACTCCAGTTCAGAACTCTTCTAACAAACCACACCTGGTCTTTTCCACTACCCTGCCCTGCCTCTTCCCAATTAAGTGGACACTTGTGTGTATATGGTGTGGACGTGCACGGGCACTTACCTATTCCCAGCTGGGGCAGCTCCTGTGAGTTTAAAGGCTGACCAGAGTGAGAGATGGAAGAACTGGAAACTTCTCAACCTGGGAGTAAACCCTGGTATAAAAGGAACCATGTACTAGAGGGTTTTGACGCACTGCAATGGGAAGTGTTACCTCTATAAAGATAATGAGCTCTCTCTCTCTCTTTTTTAAAAAATGTTTCCACAGGACAGAGTTTAGGGTATGGATTCGTTAACTATATTGATCCAAAGGATGCAGAGAAAGCCATCAACACTTTAAATGGACTCAGACTCCAGACCAAAACCATAAAGGTAAGAGGTTACATGTTAGCTCCTTATTTGGGAGGCACTGGTTAAATTTCATTCCTTTGATCTAATAAATTCAGGCTATGAGGGAGCTGGCAGTGGCGTTCTTTATTTATTATTCAAAGGACACTTACCATCCACTGTACTAAGTGAGGGACACAGATCATTACAGAAGAAAGAGGTGACGGTTGAGTAGAGGGAGGGGACCACAAGCTGTGGGACCTCCATTCCAGAGAGCAGGTATGATGCCAGGGATGACTAACCCCATCAAGAATGCCTGTGTGGGCTTCCCTGGTGGCGCAGTGGTTGAGAGTCCGCCTGCCGATGCAGGGGACACAGGATTGTGCCCCGGTTCGGGAAGACCCCACATGCCGCGGAGCAGCTGGGCCCGTGAGCCGTGGCCGCTGAGCCTGCACATCCGGAGCCTGTGCTCCGCAACGGGAGAGGCCACAACAGTGAGAGGCCCGCGTACCGCAAAAAAAAAAAAAAAAAAAAGAATGCTTGTGAGCTCAAGCCTGCAAAGATGGTCAGAGCAGAGCCAAGGGAAGAAGCTATTCCAGGCAGAGGGAACAACACATGCAAAGCTGTGAAAATGTATATAAACATTGTGAGTGGGGAACAAACATAGAACACACTATGGCCTAAGGTTGAGCAGGGAGATGATGAAAAGATGAGGATAGGAGGTAGGCAGGGGGCTCACATGTGAGGCCAAGCATCTTGGTTTTACCTAAAGGTGAAGAGGACCCTCCTAAAAAAGACTTGAAAAGGAAAAATCAGTTTAAAAGAAATGCACTGGTGTAA
This sequence comes from Stenella coeruleoalba, assembly GCF_951394435.1. Taxonomy (NCBI): domain Eukaryota; kingdom Metazoa; phylum Chordata; class Mammalia; order Artiodactyla; family Delphinidae; genus Stenella; species Stenella coeruleoalba. The sequence continues at coordinate 41,251,972 of NC_137169.1, forward strand.
TAGGGTCAGGTACTATAACATCTGGGGAGGAATGAAAAAGTAAACATTCTAGCAATCCAAAAATAATCAGACTGGTAGATAATATCTCAGGAGGGGTTGTTTCAAGTCAGAAAAGAAAAACAGTCCCCCAGAGCCTGCTCCTCCAAATGGACATTTCTGTGGCTGGATAGTCACTCTCTCCGTTCAGACTTCACCTTGTGAGGATCCTTGAGGAGGTGGTGCTGTTTGCTTTCGGCCCCTGGCCCCTGACAGCCAGTGGTGGTCTCCTGGATGGAGCCTGCCTCTTCCTCAGCCTCCCTCTCCCTTCTTCCCCCACCTCCAGGCAGCATCCTGTTTGGGGGCAGCTGCCAGCCGATTAATGAGTCCCATCCTTCATAGCCTATGAAACCATGGGGAGGTGTGTCCTGGGTGCTCTTATCCTCACGACAGCAGGTCTGACGCAAAGTAGGACAAAAGAGAAACCTCTCCCAGAACGGAAATCTACAGATGGCACCAGCTCTCAGCATTTGAAAACACAAAACCAGAACTTTATGGTTCAACAGAGCTACTTTTCCAACATCCAGACTGACAGGAGGCTACTGGTGTAAGAAAATCTTAGCTGGGAGGTAATCAAAACAAAACCAAAACAAAACAGAAACCTTCTCTTTTTGGAATATATTATGTGGTTATCTTTCTTTCTCTTTCTCTCTCTTTTATATTTCTTTCTTCTTTCTTTCTTCCTTCCTTTCTTTCCCTTTCTTTCTCTCTCTTTCTTTCTTTTTCTTTCTTTCTTCCTCCACTCCCTCCCTCCTCCTTTCTTTCCTTCCTTCCTTCCTTGCTTCCTTCTTTCCTTTCTTTTAAGCCACTCTACTTTTGCAATTTAGTTTAGCTTATTTTCTAAAGATGATCACTTTCCTGATCTCATACAGTCTGGGCTTCACAAAGACCCCAAAATGGGCTTGACATAGGTTGCCTCAGTCTCAGCTTAGAATCAGTCCCTGTGAGTTCTCTAAAGGAGAAATAATCGAGAGTTGCTTAATTATGGGGTAGTCCTCTGAGAGACAGGAGCATTAATTTCTTTCAAAGGAAAAACATACCTGTTTTCAATGCTTTGAGATGGGATGCTCTTGTCATCTGATTCTTTGATGAGGCCACACCAGGTTGAGAGGTGTATTTGTGGGTTTGATTGATTTTTTTGTGTTATCCAGTTCAGCATTAGAATGTCAGACATTTGCTCTTCCCTTGATGCTCTTCCCTAATCTTAAACTGAGAAAGATGCTTTTCTTTCCTCTACAGTTTTCTTAAAACCCAAACCTCCCCAAGAGCTTAGGGTCAAATTCTTAGCCATCCATTCTGCTTTTTTAAAATAAAGTATTCCATGAAGCCATTGAAGATTCCCAAAAGGCTGAGTGGATCCGGCTTTTCTGATCTCAGAATGCAACCCCCCTGGCCCATGATGCCATCAGAAGAAGTGCTTTGTCTCAGTGGATCTTAGAAACAAGGAATATTGATTATTTTCTTTCTGTGAAGAACCAGTCAGCCTCCTTCCCATCTCTATATCCCTTTCCCCACTCCCTCACCCACCCTGTGCTCACCCTGCATCAAAATGCTGCCAACACATTTGCACCCAGCAGCAACGTGGGCTTCCGAGGCACTGTAGGATTCAAAATGCATGATGCCACGGCTTAATCAATAATTTCCATTCTCTACGATGAATGAAAATTTAATGTGCAAACCTGGGGATTTCAGCCCTTTCATTAAAGCGTTTATTTGCCATACTAAAAATTAAGTTTGAGTGATAGGTTCCTTTATTAACTTTTCTTCCCTTTCCTAAAGGGACACAGTGTTTCAGGTAAAAATCATATTAAAGGAAAGGAAAAAAGCAAACCCTTTTCGTGTGCTGTTAATAGTCTCATCATTTATTAATTTTTTTTAAATTACTTTTCTGCCTTTCAGGCCACTATTTACTTCTTCTGCTTCAGTTTGCTTTGATAAGTGACATGAGATTTATCTCTTTGCTCTTATTCCCATGAAGGAATAACATAACTTGCCTATTAGGAAAAAACAAGTATCTTCTTTGGAAGCATGCATCATAGAAGTCTCCCCAGAATCATGTAGTACATGTTTGCAAACTTCGATCAAGTCTGTCCCTCCTTTTGCTTCCTGCAAAACACACGACTTCAAATGTAATGTACAACATAGATGCAGGCAAACCAAGAGTTAATTCCTAAGCTTTGAAGGTTAATGATGAACAGCTAGATTCAGGGATAGTTCTAGAAAGCCCTGAGGGAGTAGTGGAGACTATAGTGAGCTGGAGAGCACTAAAAGGGGCAGCTGTTCTTCCGCTACTACTGATTATTTAAACCCAGATCATTGTCAGATCTTCCACTTATTCAATAGAAACCAAAAGCTAGATATTTTATGCCAAATCTCCCAATTTTTAAAGGTTAAAAACCAACTCAAAAAATTATAGAGCATTATGTAGGCAAGCCAAACAAAACTTTTTTGTTTTAACATCTTTATTGGAGTATAATTGCTTTACAGTGGTGTGTTAGTTTCTGCTTCATAACAAAGTGAATCAGCTATACATATACATATATCCCCATATCTCCTCCCTCTTACGTCTCCCTCCCTCCCACCCTCCCTATCCCACCCCTCTAGGTGGTCACAAAGCACGGAGCTGATCTCCCTGTGCTATGCAGCTGCTTCCCACTAGCTATCTATTTTACATTTGGTAGTGTATATATGTCCATGCCACTCTCTCACTTTGTCACAGCTTACCCTTCCCCTTCCCCATATCCTCAAGTCCATGCTCTAGTAGGTCTGTGTCTTTATTCCCGTCTTACCCCTAGGTTCTTCATGACATTTTTTTTTCTTAGATTGCATATATATGTGTTAGCATGAAGTATTTGTTTTTCTCTTTCTGACTTACTTCACGCTGTGTGACAGACTCTAGGTCCATCCACCTCACTACAAATAACTCAATATCGTTTCTTTTTATGGCTGAGTAATATTCCACTGTATATATGTGCCACATCTTCTGTGTCCATTCATCTGTCGATGGATACTTAAGTTGCTTCCATGTCCTGGCTATTGTAAATAGAGCTGCAATGAACATTTTGGTACATGACTCTTTTTGAATTATGGTTTTCTCAGGGTATATGCCCAGTAGTGGGATTGCTGGGACAAACAAAACTTAAGAGATGACTTACGGAGAAGCAGTTTGCAGCCTCTGAACTCAAATTTAAATACACACACAGTATTTTGCATTTTGAAAGTGAATGATTCATTACTAGGCTGCTAGTAGAAGGTGCCCACAAATGATGGTTCCCTGTTAACAAATGTTCGTTTCCCCTTTATTAAGGGGGATGTAATGTGATTGTGTGTGAATACTGAGGGCACGTGGAGGGAAGACCAGGCCCCTGTCCTCAAGGAGAATACAATCTTAGCATAGATACAGCATCAAAGCAGAGAAAGAGAATGCTTCTTTAAATAAGCCCCTCTAAGTAGTGTGGATGACTGCAGATAACTTGCCTATCTGGGGAAAAAAACCAAGTATCTTCTTTGGAAGCACGCATTACAGAAATCTCCTTGGAACCATCTAGTACATGTTTGCAAACACATGACTGCAGAGGAATTATTCTTTGGATTATAACTTCTTTAGTGGGAGAAAGTGGCCAGGTTCCCACGCCTCTTGGAGATTAGGCTCAGAGATTAATTGACTTGTCCGAAGGCACACAAGTGGCCAGCAGTTGAGTTGAGTTAGCATCCAAAGGTGCCGTGAAAGATTCTTCCAGAAGAGGAGCTACTTAATATGTGAGCATGAGCTGGAAAGGAAATAATAATGATAGTAATGATACCTTATATTGAGCATTTACTCTGTGTCCAACAGTATTCTAACCGCTATGCATGTTTAATAACATTTAACCCTTGAAGCTTCCCTAGGGCTAGATGCTTTACACACATCAGCTCTGATTCTTAAAATAGTGATTCTCTCCTTTATACAATTGAGGAAACTGAGGCCCAAAGAGGTTAAGAGACTTATCCAGGATCACACAGTTAGTAAGTGAGATTTGGAATAAGAAAAAAATGTTTTAAAAATAACTCTGGCAATAGGTCGTCAGTGTGGGAATGTCTCACTGCCTGCTTGCTCAGCGGCACATGCATTCTGTGAGTGTGTGGGTGTGTATTTGGTTCTGTGCACACATGGGTTATACTCCCTGGTGAGGGAAGATATATAAAAAGCAAACAGATGAATTGCATGGCTCCTCCGGGTTCTTCAGTAAACAGACTTGTGGTTCGGGGCTTCTGCCATCAATCAGGAGACAGACCTGACTTCAGATCATATCTTCTGAGACCCCTGCTTTCCAGGCCCTGAGCTAGGTCCTAGGACTTCGGTGACCTAGGGATGGCAGTGTCCTGGAGATTCTTCCACCCGTGTGAGTCAGAGAGGCATGGGGGGCGCTTCCCTGGTGGCGCAGTGGTTGAGAGCCCGCCTGCCGATGCAGGGGACATGGGTTCGTGCCCCGGTCTGGGAAGATCCCACGTGCCGTGGAGCGGCTGGGCCCGTGAGCCATGGCCGCTGAGCTTGCGTGTCCGGAGCCTGTGCTCCACAACGGGAGAGGCCACAGCAGTGAGAGGCCTGCGTACCACAAAAAAAAAAAAGAGAGGCATGGGGTATGGACCATGGGCTTACACTGACTAGGCTGCCAAAGACCCAAAATTGGGTCTTTTCTCAGCATTTCAACCATAAACCCAGTGGAGATTATTTGCCCTGTTTAGGGCCTTGGAAGTGCTGTTTAGCTTCCAACCCCCCATTTGTCTCCAACAGAGATCACTTTAGACGCTGAGAAGCACTGAGCAAAATGGCTGTGGGTTCTGGAAGATGATCCCCAGTACTCCTGGACCCCGCAGTGGATGCCTGTTGCAGTCCTGAACCTCTGCAGGGCATTTACAAGAGCAGCTTCTGAATTCCAGCCTCTTTCTAAGAAGCACTCTGTTGAATGCAGTTGCAGTAGTCCAGCTCTGTGTTGCATTAATTAGGAACAAAGAAAAGTAGATGGTTCTGTAGTAGCTTCAAAAGAGGGATATGTTTACCGGAAGTTTGGATTGATATACAAGTTACACTGAGAGCCTTCAGTAAAAAGTGATCCAGAATGGGATTTGAGGATGTAGGATCCTAACCCTTTCCATGCAGTGGGACACCTGTTTGGGTTTTAACCTGAGTTTGAGGACCAGGATTAGAGAAGTGTTCACTGCTCTGCCTCTGGAAACTCGTCTCTCATGGGAGCCACAAACATGCGAAGGAGCGCCTCTAATGCGGTGAGATGGGGACTGCCACAGGGCTGCAGGGGTTCCCACTTGATTGGGGTAGAGGAGCTGGAGTAGGGAGCTGTGCACAGTTTGAGCAGGAGAGGGATCTGATCAAAGTAAAGCTCCAAGTAGGTTCATCTGGCACTGGTGCATCACTTAGGTTGTTTGACGAACAAAACCAGAGGCTTGCAGGCTGCTGTGCTAGGTTTTTGTCAGCCTTAGACTTTGGTTTTCCTCAGCTCTATTAGGAGCTTTTTTGACTCATTTTAAAAGCAAAACAGGCTTATTTATAAATAATTCGGAAAATTCATTATCATGTAATGAAGGCAATGTCAGACATTCCCATCTCCATGCTATTAACGTTTTTATATTTTTCCTTCCTTTTCTCATTGCATTACATTTACAAATGATGTTGTGGCTTTTCTTTTCCTAATCATTGCATTAAACTATTACTCAAATTATAAAAATATGAATTTAAAGAAAGCATTCCCAGAGCACGGCTCTTGTGCAAACTGGAGGCGTGAGTGATTTCAGGATTAGGTCGGGAGGAGGGGACAAAAAAGCTGTTCCTGCCACTGTGGCCGAACCCAGGAGGGTTGGCGTTCAGTCAGGAGAGGAGGTGAGAGAGTAAAGGAGAAGCTTTATCGCGAGGCAACAGCCCGGTTCCCGAGGGAGCAGAGCTAGAGGAGGGGAAGGTGCGTGAGTGAAGGTTTTTCGGAAGGGGAAAAAGCCCTCGCTTCTCCAGAAAGGAGAGCAGCTCCTTTATTTCAGCCTCTTGCTCTGATGTTGCTTAGCCATTTCTCCATTTTCGCGTTATTCTTCTAATAGCACTAACGGTGCCTCCGGGGGATCTTTCCACACTTGAGTTTTGCAGTTTCCAGTTTGCCCCTCCTGCTTCTTTCTCTTGCCAGGGGTCATCAGGAAGCCTTACCTCCCTCCCTCCGCACGCCCCCAATCCACCTGCCTTGCTAAAGGCCTCCATTCCGCTGAGGCATCTTTTCTTTGCTCTTGGCATAAGCAATTATTTCTCCTATCACTGCTCTTAATGCTTCCCGGAGAGTTAGCAGATCATTTTCTGCTGGCAGATATCACCCCACCCAGAAATGATAGACTACCTCCCTCCGTCTCGTTAATAATAAAAAGGCATTTTCTCTCCTCCCCCATTATGGCTGTAGTCAGAGCCGGTGTGGGAATGCTTCCCTGCCAAGGTCAGCAGGGGCGACTGGATCACTGAATCCCCGAGGAGGGAAGAGAGGGGGTGGCAACACCAGTGGAAACGGGAGACCCGTCTACCCCAGGTGTACCAGGCACTTTCTCTCCTGTGACACATTCCGTTTGGCTGCTTTGCTTCCTAGCGCCCTGTTAAGGTCCATTGAGTGATTAATTTCAGATACAGGTGTAGGAGTTTGAGAGATGGAAATACAGTTCCCTTACTCTGCCCAGTGAGGCTCTTATGTTCCCAGTATCTTAAAGGTCATCCACAGTGTCCTGTGTCTGGGTTACAAAAGAAAATTGGTCAGGCGCAGGTTACAAGGACACTTCAGTTTTCAGAAGTGTGTGGAATGAGGCTTGGGGGCTTTAGCTGTCTACAAGTGTAAAAGATCCCGATGTGAGCTGCTTAAAAAAACATTCAGCACACCCCAGGTGTCCTAGGAGAGCTGTGGACTCCAGATCCCAGGAAACAGTGGTCCTTTCTTGTCCACTCTGGTCAACCCATCCCTGGTATCTTGTCTCCATTTCTCAGCTCCACGTTTTGAAGAGACCAGATGCTGTAAGGGTTGTCCAGAGGCAAATGAGGAAGATGGCCAAACAGTGCTGCACTCACATATTCACTCCACAATGGTTGCTTTTCCATTCTCTAGAGAAAAAAAAAGTGACTCTGAAGCTCAATCCTATATGTCAAGAATCTGGAAAGAGAATCTATGTGTCTATCATTTGCCTTGGGTGGTAGTGAGTCCCTGATTGTCAGACACATGCAAATGGAGTCATTAGGGGTGACTTAGAGGGATTCCTATACCAGACTGGAGTCTGACTAAATGATCTAAAGTTTCCTTCTAGCTCTGAGATGCTATAACTTTGTGTTGTTCCTGGGCCTCGAGCTGTTCTGTCTAGTAGCCACTAGCCATATATGGCTCCTTACATCTGAGTTTAAAATAATTAAAATTAAATGAAAAGTTCAGTTCCTCAGTCACACTAGGCATGTTTGAAGTACTCAGTAGCCACCTGTAGCTGGTGGCTACCATGTTGGACAGCACAGATCTAGAATGTTTTCTCGATCCCAGAAAGTTCTGTTGGACAATGCTGGCCTAGAACATCAGCGGCCCTGGGGAATAAAGGATCACTTCTCCATGGTTACCATGAAGCCCCAGAGCAGATCAGCTGGTCTGTCAAAGGTCATAGAGCCACATCCCTCTCCCCTTTCCCCTTGCTGTCCATTCAAAAGAGCTCTGAGTTCAGATGGAGAGTCCGGTCCAGCTCCGTTAGAAACTACTAGGATGACCTTGGACAACTTAGTTGATTTCTCTGGACTTACTTCCTCATCTACAGAATGGTTCCTTCCAACTTTAAGTCTAACTAATAAAATATTATAGCACGATCTCTCCAGCTTGGTAACTTTCCAGGGAAAGTAGCAGTTTGTGCCAAGTACACGGCTTCTATTTCACTGTCCACGATAGCCTGGCATAGCGGAAAGATCCCAGAACTTAGTCATATCCAGCTTTGTCTTAGTTCAGCTGTGTGACCTTAGACAAGCACTTGAGCTCACTGAGCCAGAGTTTGTCGTCTGGAAAATGGAACTAATAATATCTCACTTATAGGTAGTCCTGGCTTATAGTGGATTGCTTGAGTAATGCTCCCCAGCATGAAGATGATAGTGAATAGGGTTACCCCTAAGGTAAAACTTACATGGGGAGAGGGGAAGACTTTTTCCCATCTACATGTTTCAGAGATACATAAAGAACGAATCTAAGTCTTACTTTGTGTAGTGGAAAGTATCATGGAGCTTCCAAGTGGCCACAGCAGTCTTACCAGTATAGCAAGATTCAGGAGTTGAAGTTTAGTGAAGAGATTCGGTATCTTACACCCTGAGTCTGAGACCAGCTCTTCCGCTAACCAGGCCATAAAACCCTTAGCACATCTCTCCCTTCTGGGAGTCACTAGACAGACAGCAAGGTCCTGATACCAGTAATCCCCCTTCATAATTAGATGGACTTTTTAAAAGAAGTTTTAAGGCACACGAATTCTATCACCACACCATTTTTTTAGAGAATTATTTATCCAGCCTACTCTGTGCCAGAAGTACTCTCATGATATTCTTGGATTCGCTTCAGATCTGTGGTTCCCTCTAGCTCCTTCTCCACGTCAGAGTCAGTGCCTGGGAAAGGAGCTCAAATGCATTACATACAGTATATTACACATTTTGTTTCAATTCAGAGAGTGTTATTGCGCTCCTGCCCTATGTAAGGCTTTGAGACTAGATGCCACAGGGGGTCTGCAGAGACCGCTAGAATGCTCAGACTATTTGGGCAGATGAGGTGTTAGCACAGATGGCTGTGATGGGAGGCAGGGTGTGATAGCTGCTGCCACTGAAATGTGTATCATCTGTAGAGTCCAAGGAGAGAGCAGTCATTTGTGCCTGGGTTTCATGGAGGAGGTGGCACTCAGGCTGGGCCTGGAAGGATGGGCAGGAGTTCATTTTGCCACGAGGATGAGCAGATAGTGAGAACCAGAGACATTTTGTTTGAATTGAGGCAGAGGGTGCTTAGAGGGGTTAGCAGGAGATGAGAGGCTGGGCCAGATCCCAGAGGGCCTTGGATGCTCAGGTAAGGGATTTGAGCTTCCATCACAAGGTGCTGGAGGAACACTGAAGGTTTTGAGCAGCAACAAGTAGCACCATCAGAACTCATTAGAAACATTACCATCAGGTTGCCCATGATAAAAGAATATCATATCAATCACAGATCATATATCAGGTGGTGGGTGGGGGAAGTACGAGGAGTGGGGCCACGTAAGCAGACACCTGTCCTGCCTGTGGGCAGGGCTGCAGCCACGGGCACGGGGGTGAGCTGATCCTCACAATGAAAACTCTCATTTCTAGGAGCCAGCTGGCTTCTTTCTTCTTTCCCAGCTCCTGGTGGTGAGATCAGAAGTCCCAGGGAGAGTGTGCTCCTAGAAGGCCCTGGAAGCACCAGAGTCTGTTCTCTGCTGCCATCCTCCTGGTCTCTCTGGAATGTCTGTCCCCAGGGATCTGTTTGCTCTAGGGAGTTTCTGCTCACTCAGAGTACGGTGTTACAGCAGACAGGGAAAAATCTGCAGCCTGATCTTCTGAAAGGAGTGTGTCTCCTCTGCTAGACTAATAGTCCTACGTGTCAGGGACTGTTGTATTCATCTTTGTACCCCCAGTGTCTGACATAAGGCCTAAGTACACAACAATTGTATCCAAGCCACTATTTATTGAGCACTTACTGCGTGCCGGGCATAGTGCCTAAGAATCGTATACGCATTAGCTTGTTTAACGCTCTAATAGCTCTATTAGAAAGCTTCTCAACTAGGTTATTCAAGTGATACAGCTCAGAAAGTGTAAGTGACTTACCTCAAGGCTTACCATTTATAGCTAGTAAGTGATTAGGATTTAAATCTACATCTTTAACCCCAAAACTCTTGCTCTTAACCCCTGTCTCCATTCCAGAATAGATGCTCCATTTCAGTTAAAGTAACATAAATGAGAAACTCCTTGGAGTGACCTGTCTCAAAATATAGTTGACTGATGCTCTGTCACCTATCAGTGAGACCCACAAGATAAGGGGGTAGAGGACAGGAAGGATGCTCCTAGTGTGTGGAGCCAGAATAGAAATAGGAGAAGGTTGGAAGCTACAGGGGAGACAGGTTTGAACTCAGCAGAAGGAAGAACTTTCCAATAATCAGTGATGGCCAGTGATGGTGTAGGATGCCTTGTAAGGTAGTGAGCTTCCTGTCTTTGGAAATGTGTAAGGTGGTTGGCCAGCTGTCTTACATCCTGACCTGAACTTTTTTTTTTTTTTTTTTTTTTTTTGCGGTACACGGGCCTCTCACTGTTGTGGCCTCTCCCGTTGCGGAGCACAGGCTCCAGACGCACAGGCTCAGTGGCCATGGCTCACGGGCCTAGCCGCTCCGCGGCATGTGGGACCTTCCCAGACTGGGGCACGAACCCGTGTCCCCTGCATCGGCAGGCGGACTCTCAACCACTGCGCCACCAGGGAAGCCCTGCCCTGAACTTTTGAGGTCACTTCCAACATCAAGTTTCTGTGAAACAGATTTCAAGGATAATGCTTTCTGTTGAGTTCACCAGCGTCACCTGTCACCCTTATTTCCACTTACCATGAATTATGGTTGTGGAGATTAGCAGTTTTGTGAATAGAATGCCTAGCTCGTGAAAACATCCAGTTAATGGTAGACATCCTTGTAATTCAAAAGGGCCCAACAAATGACACCCCTGTTTTGTACATCCCAGTTTTAAACCAATTGAAAGATAAGACAAAAAGAGAAAAACTTATGGAATCCTAAATTCTTTATTAATGATTAAGGCCCAGATGGATTCCGTGGACGCAATGGGCTTCCTAACATGGAACCCCACACTTTGACAGATTGACATACTGTGTCACAGGTGCTCTGGACCCCATAGGCCTCCCCACAGGAGAGCATAGGCGGCTCCCATAGAACGTAGAGCCTGGAGTAGAAAGTGGGCTTCCGGCTGGCATCTGGCTCCCAGAAGGGAGGAAGCAGGCAGAGTCTGAGGCACACCTGCTCATTTCCCTTGTTGAAGCCTATTCAGAGCCACTGCTCCGCTTCCCCAGAGAAGAGGGGCTGCAGGGGTACAAAGAGGCCTGGAATGTTACTCCAGGGGGCATATCCTCCGCATGGGAGGAAACGCCGGGCATGGGAAACGAGTCTCCCCCTGCCAGGAGCAGCCCTCTGTATTACACTCTCCACTTGTTTGATTACTTCCCTCACCAGACTGTGGAACCCTTAAAGCAAAAACTCTCCCAGCACAGGGTCTGGCACACAGTAAGTGTTCAAGAAGGGGAGGAATGAATGAACTCTCATCTTCTAATACCAGTGTTTTCCTAAAGAAGCCCCTTTCCTCTCATCTTGCCCTCCTCATAGCACCCAAGATCACGTCTTTATCATGCTTTCCAACTGCTCTCTTTTTCTGTACCATGGCGGGACAGACAAGGACCAAGGTGTTGCCCGATGACTCAGGAAAGCTTTTCCCCAGGCCGTGCTCTTCCTCCCACCTTGCCAAGCCCTGGCTGTGAGCAGGTGAAGGAACCTGTGAGTGCTGTGTCGCAAGGGGCAGCCCCAGCCCTGGTCCTGCTGCCCCATCAGTGATGAATGACAATGCCTGCCTTACCGCAGAGAACAGCCTTGTAAAGTCATTTTGGAAAGTGGAAAGTACTTTGTGGATGTGAGGCAGTGGAATCTGTAGGAATGTGCTAAAGGAAATTCATGGCTGTGAAGTGATAAAGGATGATCCAGACCCCGACCAGTCTGATGGAGGAGGACGGTGCTTTATAGGCGCTTACTGGTCGTGTTCCAGATGTTTGCTTGTGTGGTAAAATTGGAAGGTGTGTCCCAATGGGGGCTAGTCCCAGACCGACCCACAAAAACCTATCTGAGTCATCACAGAATAATATTTACCAAGTTGATACTAAATTCTAGGTATGTGCTAGACACATTAAGTCTGTCGTCTTCATTCTTTACAATAACCCATCAAAGGAGAATTGTTCCCCTTTTTACCAGTAAAGAAACAAACTTATCGAGATCAAATTACTTGCCCAAGGTCACAAAGCTAGTGAGTACTGGAGCCAGCCCATGTCTCATAAGCTCCGTGCTGTACTATCAGCCTTGCAGAGAGTAGAGGTTACTGTGAGCCTGCAGGGATGGGGAGGGATAAGGAGTTTGGAGTGACTGCAAATCTTCCATCAAGATCATTTGTACAGTCACCTGCCTTTGGGCCACCCTTACCCAGAGAGAGAGGGGTCATCTCCCCACTCCAGCTCCTGAGCTCCAGAGCAAGATTGGTGCGGGCGTAGAAATACCAGTCTTGTTTTCAGAGGTGCTGGATGAAAGAAGTGAGCAGGATCCTGATGGTCTGAGGCACAGGGTTCTTTAGGGCACTTCTAACAGCGTTGGAAGCCTCGGGCTCTAGTGGGGTTAATAAGCCAGCAATGGCGGACTCTCTGGAGGGGCTAAGAGTCAGCGATTTTTTTAGAAATGTTTCAGCCTAACAAAGGGCCTGACACCTGTAGTCAGTCAGTTAGGGTTTAATAAATGTATGAAGAAACTTGAAAAGTTTCGACACTGGGGCAAGCATTTGCATGTTGAATGTGGGAAGATCCTTTTCCTGTTGTTTTTCGCCCACTCCCACTTCTGCAGGTTTCCTAGACAGGGAACTAAGAGAACAATAGACCTAAGTTTCCAAATAGAGGAGAAAAACTAGGCGGGATTTAGGCTTGGTGAATGGTTGAGGTACTGTTCACCCTAGGGATGTGTCACTGCTCAGTGGCTGGGGTCTGTCACAGTAATTCTCCCTCTCTGAGATTCTGCCTCTGTCAGCATCCTCTTTTGGGGAAATGGTTTTGACTTTCCAGTTCCAGCTCCTTTTCCCTAGCAGATCTGTCCCAGGCCTGCTCTCGCCTGTACCCCAGCTCTAGCTGCACAAAAATAAGGGGATCAAGGTCATTACTATGCATTGTGCATTTATTGGGTGCCAGGCAGGCACTGCGCTAAGCCCTTGACCTTCATCATCTCTTTTGTCCTCACAACAGAGGAGGGCTATCATCAGGCCATGGCTCCCTGACCCCACCACACACTGTGATACGACCTGCCTCACCACCAGTCTCACCTCAGCTCTGTCTCCTTCCTGGCCCTTTTAACCCTTAATTAAAAGGGAGACTAGCCTGCCCTTCTCTATGTTCCAGCCCCAAATATACAGCCCTGGAATGGCACACATCTTGTGGCATTATGATAACTGGTCCATATATGCACCATTCTTCCATTCAACTTATTTATTGAGTACCTGCTGTGTGTTGTCTGTTGCCCCTGTTGGACTTGGAAGTCCTTTAGTGCAAGAGACCATGCCTGTTCTTGCTTGTTGTGTATCCCCAGCACACAGCACTATGCCTGGCTCATGGTAGATCCTCAGGAAGTGCTTGCTAAGAGAGGCCTCTAAGTCTAGTTCTCGAACAAGATTTAGTCCTTCCAACCCCAGATACTGGAGAATGGGAAACACGTCTCTTAGCTCTTAGCTTAGTAGGAAAACACAGCTATGACTTAGTAGGAAAACAGAATGCTTAACTCTCAGCGATCCCCTTAAGTGGAGGAATCCAAGCTGCAATTAACCCAAAGAGCCATTAATGCCCAAGTCATTCATTATGATCCGTGGGTGTTCATTGGCTCTTTCAGTGGGTGTTAAGCACCCTGCGAGTATCGGGCTCTGTGTTGGGAGCTAGAACCACAGAGATGAATGAGACACACATACACAAGCCATGACCTCAAGGAAATCGGCAGACTAGATACATGGAAAATCAAGGTCAGATGGCTCAAGTGCCATGGGTGCGGTTCATCGAGAGCACTGCGAGGGGGATTTTTAGGAGGAGGTTAAGATTAGGAAAAGCTGTCTAGAGAAGGTAGCATTGGATCTGGGCCTTAGAAAGAGTAGGATTAGGACCTGAGGAAGTAGGTGGAAAAATGTTCCCTGTGAACAAAAGCGTAGAGGTGGGAAGGTTTGTTTTTGGGGAGCATGAAGATCATTCAGACAATTAATTTGTCAGTAATTGGCAGGGGTGAGACAAGGGTGACCCTCATTACCATAGACATGTCGCTGTGATGTTTTTATTTCCCTCTTCCTACCATTCCCTCCTCATGCCTAAAAAATAGTTCTGCTAAGTTATAACCTGAAGGGACAGGGGGAGGAGAACCTTGTGTAGAGTGATGCCCTGTGCTGGCAGTCACATGGGATTCTTGGTCCTTCAGTCCCCACCCCCAGATACACACACAGGGACCCTCCATGAAATGGCCTCTGTGCGTGTCATCCGTGTGCTGGGAAAGAGCCTACAGAGGCCACCCATGAGTTTCTAGAAGAGGTAAATGCTCAGACTGGCTGCCTTGCTCCATTGGCAGGAGGAGGCCAGCAAGGCAGATTAGTCACTCACATCATTTTATCTGTTGAGTCAACATCTATTTTTAGGTGTGGAACCCAGAAAGGGACCTGGCATCTCTGCATGGAAAGGGAGAGAGTGCCATGGGTGAGGGGGTCTGCTCATCCTTCACGCCTCTGCGTGATCCGCTGCTAGACCCATTCTCAGATGCAAGGTCTCCTTCCCTGCTGGAGGTTTAGTTCCTAATGCCAAAAGTCCAGTTTAACATGTATAATTCCTTTTGCAAACATGCTTTTGTGTATGCAGAGCACACACACACACCTACTCACTCACTCACCCCTATAGTCTTAGCAGGTCCTGTGAATTGGTTATACAAATTAAATAAAACTAAAAAATGCTAATAAGGCATATAGGTCCCTCCCTGTCCAACATTGTCAGATGTGCTCTGAAATGACTGTTTTCATCATCTATTCTGAGCCATAACCGCCCCAGAAATAGCTTTAGCAGGAAAGTGCTTTTGTTAGACTAGCTGTAAATTATATTTCAAATGTCTGATGTTGTTTTCTTAAAAAATAAATAAATAAGTAAATGAAAGTCTAAAATTAATGACTGCTGGGGTTTGCTTTGCTTATGTGTACTGCTACAGATTTGGCTTCTTGCAGATGGAATTTCAGATCTGTTTACACTTCTGTGTTAGCTTTTTGGGGAAAAAAAAAAAGCAGTTGAGAGATCCGGGAGGACAGATTTACAAAGTCGAACTTATTATAACCATCGGTGAGGCTCACTTCTCTCTCCACTGCCCTCTCCCTCCCTCCTTTCCATCGTGCCCTCATTTTTTTTTATTGTGGTTTCATCTGCTCCGCCTCAAAGTTAGAAGGCAACTGGTTCTTGCAGATGTTATGACAAGGTCATATATCCAGTTTCGCAAGCAGATGTTCATTCAGCCCCATTTCACCAGCACTTTGTCATTCAGCGAGAGCAGACCTTGTGGGAACAGATTGGATCAACGCAAAGGATGGGACATAAAAAAATCTTGCAGAGAACCTGATCGCTTTTATGTGTTCAAGAAGGGGATGGGGGTGGGGTGGGGTTGGCAAGGAAAGAAATCTGCAGAGCAGAATTTCATGGGGTTTTTTTTGTTTTGTTTTTTCAAAGATTATTATGTGTTGGATACAGTAAATCATCTATACACCCACATCCAGGAGGTTCATCTTCAGAACTCCATGCGTGGGTAGTTCTGCATTTAACAGCTGCCATACAGTAGCTATTTCGTTCTGCACTTAGAGACCCTTATCTGTGCATTTGTTTTAAGTTATCACCAGCTCTCCTCTTGTTCCTCTATTGCTGTTCTCCTGGTTCTCATTACTATTACAAAAGTAGCTAAACATCTGAACTACAGAGTTATTTGAACTGACGCTGTGAGTTAGAATGATAGACGCGGGGCTGTCATCTCAGTTGTCGACTCAGTCTCTACCCAGAGGGTGTTGCCTGTAATGGATTTAGCGCCTCTTGCCTTTTCCTAGGTCTCATATGCCCGTCCAAGCTCTGCCTCAATCAGGGATGCTAACCTCTACGTTAGCGGCCTTCCCAAAACCATGACCCAGAAGGAACTGGAGCAGCTCTTCTCACAATACGGCCGTATCATCACCTCACGAATCCTGGTGGATCAAGTCACAGGTTAAGTATCTTTTTGCCGTTATTTTGTGTCTCAGTGTCACCAGCCAGTGCCTTGTGACCCATAGGAGCAGAGAGGTAGTGGTTACTTGGGGAAAAGGATGTGGGTCATGAGTAAACAGATTTTTGACCTAAGAGAAAGACTTTTTATCAATCAACTGCCGAAATTTAAAATGGGCCATCTTGGGAAGTAGGAGATCTCCGTCGTGGGAATTGTTCCAGCAGCAGCTAAACTACTTGGCAGAGTTGTAAAGAGGATTCAGCCATCAAGCTGGGAGTGGGGTTGAATGACCTTCAAAGTCTCTTTCAACCCTCAACCAAATAACATTACTTTCGTATGTGAAAAGAGCCTGTATGTATAGCTCTGTCTCCAATGATAGCATTGTAAAGTTAGAGGCAACCTCACACTGCCTCATTTCACACATGAGAAAACAGAGGTCCAAAGTGGGGCATGTGACTTCTGTCCAGTTAGTTAGCAGCAGTACAGGGATAACCCAGGATCTGGTGCTGTGATACTTTGGCCATCATAAAGAAAAGCAACCGCGGCCACCACCTGTCAGTAAGAAAGGCACCCAGGTTGCATTTTTTTTTTAATTGGAGTATAATTGATTTACAATGTTGTGTTAGTTTCAGGTGTACAGCAAAGTGAATCTGTTATACAAATACATATATCCACCCTTTTTTAGATTCTCTTCCCATATAGGCCATTACAGAGTATTGAGTAGAGTTCCCTTTGCTATACAGTAGGTCCTTATTAGTTATCTGTATAACATATAGTAGTGTGTATGTGTCGATCCCAATCTTCCAATTTATCCCTCTCCCCACTTACCCCCAGGCTGCATTGTTGATGACAGAAGGTTTTCACCTACTCTAATTTAAAACACCCCCTGGGAGCCATTTAGCATGTGTTTATCATTTGACTATGCAACAAACCCTCACTGAAGGCAGCTCTGCCCCAGACACTGCGCAGAGGGACACCAGCAACCAGGGATGAAGGTGGCACAGTCCTGCCCGTACAAGACTCCACTGTGATGAGTACCTGCTAGGGCTGTCCGTTGCCCAACGAGAGCTCAGGAGAAGGCATGCTGTGCCTGGTGGGCACTGTTGGGAAGGAAGTTTCCATCAAGGAGGTGATGTTTGAACAGAGTTTTGGAGGATGACTTGCACTTATCTGGCAAGAAGGAGGGACAGAGCATGCTAGGTGGATAGGATGTACCCTGTAGAATAGGTGGATAGGACATACCCTAAGGCGTGGAGTTGAGGCAGAACATAACCTGTTCAAGGAGTATCTGGCAGTTCAGCATGGCTGACATGAGGTTCAACAGGGGGTTGGGGCCAGATCATCAGGGACATTAAGTGCCACGCCAAGCGGTCTGGAATTCATCCGTATGCAGCATGGAGCTATGGAAGGGATTTTTGTGGGGGTTTTTTTCATTTGTTTTTCTATGTTTGGAGTAGGGAGCAATGAGGAATGGGTACTATGCACAAGGTAAAAAATTGAAAAGGTACAGAAAAAGTATAAAAGATGTTTTTAAATGGTATAATATGGTCAGAGTTTGCTTTTCAAATAGATTATTTAGTTGCCAGGTGTGGTGGACACATTGGAGGACTAGAAACTGGACAGTGGGTGATCAGTTACAGCAACTAAAGGGAGACCTGAGGATTGAGCAGGGTGGGGGGGGGGAGCTGGAAGGGACAGATGAGAAAGATGCCTGTGTTCTGTGGGTAGGAGTCACAGTCCAGGGGCATGATGGCAGAAATGCAGGCAGGTGCATTTTGATGGGTGAAAAAGATTCAGGAAGCCAGGCTCAGCCCTGGCCCCACAGGTGGGCTGACTCCCCAAGGGAATCCATGGGACCCAGCGCATCTCTTCCTGGAGATGTTTACCCGTTTGGTTTGTTCACTCTTTATCAAGGCTCTTTCTCTTTCCCCAGGAGTGTCCAGAGGGGTGGGATTTATCCGGTTTGATAAGAGGATTGAGGCAGAAGAAGCAATCAAAGGGCTGAATGGCCAGAAGCCCAGTGGTGCTACGGAACCAATTACTGTGAAGTTTGCCAACAACCCCAGCCAGAAGTCCAGCCAGGCCCTGCTCTCCCAGCTCTACCAGTCCCCCAACCGGCGCTACCCTGGCCCACTTCACCACCAGGCTCAGAGGTTCAGGTAGGCGTGCCCACAGGGGAAAGAGCCCTGCTACATGAGTGCTGGACAAGAGCCAGGGAAGCCCATGGCCCTGAAGCATGGGGCGGGGTGAGAACCTCTGCCTCTAGCAATCACTGTGGGAAATTGCCCCCAAATCTCAGTTTCCACCGCTGTAAAATGTGATGATTGGACTTTTCTAAGCTTTTCTAAGCCCCCTTTCAAACTACCGCTGTGACCGTGATTAACCTTCAGATTCTTTGATTGAAACAAAATTTCTGCATTTAACCAAATAAGGAGGTTCAGTTTCAACGAGAGTTAATCACAGATAAGTGACCACATTCAGCAGTTTAGACTTAAAGCTAAGGCAGTGGCTTTTAATAAAGTCAAAGAAAAGAGTAGCCCAGAAGGCACATCCTTGCCAGAGGGAATGGTTTGGTCTCTGCCCTCCTCCTTCTTGTGCCGGTAACTCTGTTGGGTTGGTGGGGGTAGAGGGGATCCTCTCTTCTGTGTTACCTTTACTCTGACATTGTCAGCAGACTCCGGAAAGACAAGGGGGAAGACTTTGTCCAAGCCTTACTAGTGTTTCCTCTGGGTACCTAACCCCCAGGAAGCTCCAGGTGCAACGGGGCATTCCCCTTCTCCTGGGACATTTCTGAAAGGCAGATTTCTCTCCATGTAGGCAGTCCAACCTTGACCATGTAGGTAGTCCGACCTCTGTTATGCAAGAGATAAGAATATTCTTGGGCTTCCCTGGTGGTGCAGTGGTTGAGAGTCCACCTGCCGATGCAGGGGACACGGGTTCGTGCCCCGGTCTGGGAAGATCCCACATGCCGCGGACCGGCTGGGCCCGTGAGCCATGGCCGCTGAACCTGCACGTCCGGAGCCTGTGCTCGGTGACAGGAGAGGCCACAACAGTGAGAGGCCCGCGTACCGAAAAAAAAAAAAAAAAAAACAAAGAATATTCTTGACCTACCCATAATAATTCTAAATAGTTATTTTATCCCACCCATGTCCCAACTTCCCTTTAACGGAAGGGTCTTTCTCTTTTTCGAACATCACATGGGAAGATAGTAGGCCCTTCCGTCTAGCCGCAAGGAGGAGAAAAATCAGCCTCTGGAGTGTACTTCCATACGCCCCTGAACATGAAAGGGTTAATGATTTCACGAAGAGTCCAAGTCATCTAATTTTTATTTTGTGTGAGAGTACATGCAGTATTTGTGTAAAAAACCTTTCCAGCAGGCTTCTAATGGTGGAAACTATGGTTACTACTGCCCCATGACGTGAATAGCTTATCCCCAAGGAAGATGCTGAAGGTGAAGGAGATTATAACAAAATGGCAGTTTGCTGGGAGGTGCTTTCAGGTTGTAAATAGTAAGCTAATTTTTTAAAAATCTGAACCCTCAAACCTCCCCCACCATCAAAAAAAAAAAATGGGTGTGGTGAGAAGATTTAGTTAAAGTAGCCAGACTAAGAGAAAAGATCCATTCCGATATGCAGGATGTGTGTGCTTACATTGTTTCTCTGGAGCAGAGACCTTTATTCATCAATTTCATTACAGTAAAAATGAACAACTTAAGATGCCACCCCTCTTTAAAAATTTTCACAGCACAACGTAAAATAAAATCCCCACAAATGTTCTGAGAGGTGGGGGGGGGGGATTAATTGAGACCTTGAAAGAAAGGAAGGTTCATTAGACACTTGCTTTAAACTCTGGCGTTGACCTGAACATGAATTACTTTAGTTGGAGGCAGGAAAAGGGGGAACTACCAGCGGATAGACTCCTAAGCACTGGGGAAAGTTTTTGAGCTTTTCTTCTTTGAAAATGGAGCATTCTTATTAATAGTTCCATTGAGCGATCTTGCCATCTGTGAGGCATTAACCCAGAGACCCTCCTTCTCTTTGCAGGCTGGACAATTTGCTTAATATGGCCTATGGCGTAAAGAGGTAATTAAAACTCCACAGATTGCCAGATGTCCGTGTTGGCACAGACTGGGGCTAGAATTTTTTTTTTAATTCACTAACTTTACTTTTTTTTTTAATTCTTCCTTTTTCTTCCACCAGCATGTCAAATTCTCTTTTACTTTCAGACCTCAGTTGGTTTTGTTTCTTTTAGGGCACACAAAGTGTGTTTGTGTGTTTCACTTTTTCTTTTATTTACAGGTGGGCTTCTCCTATGGTTCAGGTGCCACAGCTACCAAGCCTTTAATAATCTGGTCCTCTGAGCGGCTCCCCTAAGAGGGAAGGCTGTGACTCTTTGCCAGATGATTTTGCAAACTTGCAAAGCAACTGTTTTACATTAGCAATGCCAAGATTCAGTTAAGAGGGCAGATTCCAGCAAATGAAAATTAGAACATTTTGCTAATCATCTTATGATTGTCAGTGGAAAAATTAGATTTCGGACTACCAGCCCTGGCCAAAGCATGAATAAGTGCATGGATGACCTTATGACTCCCGCCCCCAGCTCAAAGTGCATTTCAGGGCCCAGCCTGAGAATGAAGTGTATCTGTGTGCACCTCAACCAGGGGTTTCTTTCGTTACAGGTTTTAGCAGTTATTAGCAATCCTCCCTTGGTTATATATGTATGTATGTTTTAAACTTGCTGTTTCTTTTATTTAAAACCTTTTTGTGGTGTTAAGGTTTGGGGGACTTTCTGAATGTAGTCACAAGGGTGTTCCAGACCTAGTCTGAAAACTGAATCTTGGGAGGTTGGGTGCTTTATGTCACTGTGTCCATGAGATTCCCACGTGTACTTTTGATAAGCCCCACTGAGCTGCTAGGGAGATAGCATCTTCATCATCCTGCTCTGTAGAGCCTCACACTTTAATTCCCCTTCCTGCGGTCAAGGGAAAGAGATGTGGTCTTGAATAGTCCAAGTCACACTCCCTGTATGAGGCAGGCCTTTCACCACTTGCGGTGCATGGTAGGTACCCTGCTCTGGAAACTGGCATGCAGTGGAGAAAGTAACTCGACTGCAGACTTCACTGTCAGGGTGCCAGCCTCTTGAATCTCAATCCCAGCCCCCATGAGGGTAACTGTGAATTATCTCCACATGTCTAGCATACTGCTTGCCTGTTCCCACGCATTTTACACTTTTTCCCAGCTCTGTCCCATACCTTTGCTCCTCTTGAACTTTTGCGAAGTTGCACCAGATATTGTGAAGAGTGATGCTTATGCATAGATGAGGTCAGGGAAGACACTGCAAGGCAGCGTGCACACTGCCATCTCCTCCAGTTCCCCACCCGCAGCAAACTTCACAAGTTGATAAGAGCATTCTCTTTCCCTGTTAAACCCAGATTTGGATCCAGAGTCCTTCCTACCAAAGTGCTCCAGGTAACATTACCATCTAGAGTTGAGGCTGTCCTTGAAACCTCTTTGCTGGTCCTGACTTTGGCCTTACCATATTGAGCCGTTCTCTACCTATAAACCGAAAGAGGTCAGTTGGCTCAGTTGGAGGAGAGAAGGTTGAGAAGACAATGTTCAGAAATAATGCAAATAACGATTAGACATGGGTTTGCCCTTCTAAGAATCTGTACCATGAGGTTTTTGGTTTTGTCCTGTTATTTGTTTTTAAGTAAGAGGGAAAACTGATGTAGTGAACAATACCAAAAATAATATCTGTTGAGTCGTTATGTTTAGCATATCTTCAGCGGCCATTGGATTATCTAAATTTTAGTTAGATACACAACTATTCTTTCATAGGACTTTTGAATCTCTAATAATATAGGCATATTTTTAAAACATTCCTAAATGACACTTTATCCATTCATTTCCCCAGTTTTTGCTTCCTCTCCTCCTATCCCCCACTTCAAAAAAAAAAAAAAAAAAAAAAACTAACCAAATGAAAAGCAAGATACTAGTCAGTGTATAGCGTCAAAATACCTGTATGAGTTTGGTATAAAGTAAAATGTTAATAAATATTTTTTCTGCTGTGGGCACTGGTAACCTAATTGTTTCATCTGATGCATCCATCATGAATCACATACATGTTTTATCAGACGGTGAATAGAATCTAAAGGATTGTTTTTCTTTTCAAGATTACGTGAAAACTAAGAAGATTTTGAAGCCTAATACAGAAGTAGTTGTAATAGGACAAAAAACAGTTTTTTGCCTTTCTGATGTACAGTGATTCAAGATATATAAGTGCACACACCACTTGAAATCTCACTCCTGTGACGCTTAGAAATGAATTCCAGATAATATAGCAGCAAGGAGTGATACGTCTTTATTATTATTGCTCAGGGTTTTTTTTGGAACTCTTTTGAATAAATGCTAAATGAAACATAAGCCACCCATTGGATTAATAACAATGGGTGTATCTCTGTGCCCCATAATATCTAGAGATCTCATGTATCTCCATGCCTGATAATACTGAGAGATCTTTGACCACCGTTAAGTCAAGGGACTGCAAAGATGGTAGACTTGAGCACTTCTGGGCCATCTCCTAAACTGCCTTAAAAAATAAATGAAATGTCCCGAGCATCGACATCCACCAGTGTTATTCACCTGTTCAATCAATAAGCAGTTATTGTTTTCTACGTGTCATGTCTGTGAGATTCCCATATGGGCTCCACTGAATAAAGAAGTAGAGCAAAAGGATGAATGAAGTGGGGCCCCTTCTCTGAAGAGCTCACGATCTATTGTGGGGAGGGAAGGTGAGGGTCAGAGTGGGATACCCTATGAACATATACTTGATAGTATGACAGAGACTTGCCCTGGGAGTTCTTCGTGGTTCTTAGTGGTTGACCTAGGCCTTTCTCTTGGCATATATGTGCCTTAGCCAGTCTAACTGTTCCCATTAGAAGAAATGCCACAGACATTAGTCTTTGTATTTTGGTTTTCAAACCCTGAAGACTCTCCTGCAAACACTCACTCAGGCCTCTGCCCCGTGTCTGTGTCTGTGCATCTGTGTGTTATCCACGGTCAGACTGATGTCTGGACCAGTCCCCCCTTCTGCTTGTCCCCCCAGGTTCTCCCCAATCACCATTGACGGGATGACAAGCCTTGTGGGAATGAACATCCCTGGTCACACAGGAACAGGCTGGTGCATCTTTGTCTACAATCTGTCCCCTGATTCCGACGAGAGTGTCCTCTGGCAGCTCTTCGGCCCCTTTGGTGCGGTGAACAACGTCAAAGTCATCCGTGACTTCAACACCAACAAGTGCAAGGGATTCGGCTTTGTCACCATGACCAACTATGATGAGGCAGCCATGGCCATTGCCAGCCTCAACGGGTACCGCCTGGGAGACCGAGTGTTGCAAGTTTCCTTTAAAACCAACAAAGCCCACAAGTCCTGAATTTCCCATCCTTACTTATTAAAATATATATATAAATATATACGAACAAAACACACGCGCGCACACACACATACACACGCACACACACAAAAGAGAGAGAAACAAACTTTTCAAGGCTTATATTCAACCATGGACTTTATAAGCCAGTGTTGCCTAAGTATTAAAACATTGGATTATCCTGAGGTGTACCAGGAAAGGATTTTATAATGCTTAGAAAAAAAGAAAAAAAACACAAAAAAATACCTTTGATGCATTGAATGTTCTTTCATAGCTGTCGTTGTTGACTATAATATACATAGATAGCGACGTGCAGGGATTTTTACCCAGCCAGCTAATTTTACTACCTTCCTTGAAGGTGGGTCTTTTTAAGATGACCATTCGCTCATTTGAAGAAGAAAAACAAAAAACAAAAAAAAATAATAAAAATAAAACAATTTTTACAAAGTAATGGGATTCAAAGAAAGAAAATAAAGATTTTTCTTTTTTGTCAAAATGTTGATCCAATCAGATTGGTTAAAAAAAAAAACCCACACAAATTAAAGAGGAATAATAAAAATTGCAAAAATTAAAGAAACTTTTGCAAATTTTTTTATTTTTCCTTTTTTCTTTTATATCATGTGAACTAAAACAGTCTTCTGTTAGGGGATGGGGGCGAGGGGGATACCTGATGACATTAACAATTTAATAACATTAACGTTGCCAAAGAGGTGGTCTCTTTGCTGAAAATGGGTTTCAAGAAAAATCTATTTTTATAAAATATAAAGAATTTTTACAAGAGAATCTGGATTTGAGAAAAAAATATTTTGACTGGCTAATTTAGGGGAAATTGACAACTTTGTCGCGTTCATACTGCACTGGTAACTTTTTAGAGATCAAGATGTGTGTTTTAAACTGGATTCGTAGACTGTTTTTTGAAGGATGGGCTATAAACAGATGATCTTCATATCTTTTCATAGCATGTAATAATAATAAAAAAATTATTAATTACTAGGGGAAAGGAGTGTTCATTCTACCCAGGGTACCACAGTTCCCCACAGTCAAAACCCAAAAGCAAGGAGATGAGTTGAAAGACAGTTTTTCTTTAAGTCATCAGTATGGGATGTCAGCAGAACAAAAATTAAAAAGATTAATTTTTCCTTTTGATCTAAAACTTCCTTAGTTTGAGCAGTAGGTGCTACGAAATTATTTACATATCTTAGTATCATAGTTAAATGTAATGTGTTTAGGAGAGGAAAACAAAAACTACATTTGCTTTAAATTCATTAAGGAATTTTCAAATTCACTTTGTAGCCCATGCTGATAGAATTGGGCTGTGTTGGTACATTTGAAACACTGTTTATGTTGCTTGAAACACTTATTTATTTAATTGCAGATGTGATGATGCCTATGGCCGAGATCAAATATAGCTAGATTGGCTAGACTACTTATTTGTTTACTTAAACTATGGGAAGAAGCATATTATTGTGTCATTCTGTTGTGTGTGTATGTGTATATACAATATAAATATATATATATAAAGTTATTTTTTCTTTGGGTTAATTTATTATAAGTTGTAACACTTGGCTAGTTTTGTTTGTATATGTCTTAAAATGTTTTCTTATGATATTTAAGTGACAGTTAAAGAGGTATCAAGGTAACTTGTGTAGAACTATTGTTTGATATATTGTCATGTTTGTTGTGAATATTTTTTCTTACTGCACAGTAGAAAAATAAAAACAACTGGGTCTTTATTTTAACGTAATTCAGATTGGGGAAAACAAAACAGAGCTAAGGGAACAAAATGACTGAGGGAGCATTCTCCCACGTCCAGTGCACTGATCATTTTAGTATATTTGTGCTTTGTACGGTTATATATTTAAAACAAAAACAAAACAAAAAAATACAAGGGTTCATGCTCTTCCCTGGGTAATAGAAACAGTTACTCGCTATGCATAATCTAGTTGATAGTTAAATTTGCTATTGCTTTTCTTGTCTTGTTATATACAATCTTTTCAATACCAGTTTAGTCTTAATGGTAATAAAACGTTATGGTTATTTATAACTTGTGCTTATTTTGTGCGTTTTTTCTCATGCTGAACCCACTAAGTGCATGTAGACAGAACTGTTGTTTTCACACTAAAGAGGCAAACTTTGTAGTAGTAGCCGTAGTGGTAGAGAGGTAACGAAAACCACGGCTGCATCATAGACTCCTCCTTTAAATTTTTTTTCTGTTTTTTTTCCTCTTTTCGGTTTTGAGAAAAAAACACCAGATTTCAGTTCAGAGAACACTCATTCAACATTCAGGGAAACCTTTTAACATCACCTGCTATGAATGAACTCAGTTTGCTGGCAAAGTTTGATGCATTTGCTAAGCATTAGTGGGAAAGGCATGCCAAAATCTCTTCTCTATAAAGTGTTCACTCTTGGGGGGGAAAAAAAAGGAAAAAAAATCTTAGGACCAGGCAGTTGTATACTTTAGTTATAATGAATGACTTCATGTTAATCTTGCTAGTTTAGATGATTTCTGAGGGAAAGTATTGTAAATGTTTTTTTTTCATAATCTTGTTGTGTTTGAATTATTTGTACTTTGTCCAGACAATAAATGAAAGTGTGTAGAATGGATTCGAGCTTCCCAGATTTTTAAATGTGTTCACTCACACTTTTTTTTCTGTAGCATCTTCCGATTTCCCCAATATTTTTACCATTAAACAAACAAACAAAAAAAGTAGAGTAAATTTCTGTTTTGCAACTTAGCCCAGTCTCTCAAAGTCAACTCAGTATTCAAAAGTCATTGCCCTAGTTCCACACCACTAAAGGTATGGTCTCCAGCCAGCAGTTTAAGTGTCATCTGGGAGCTTGTTAAAATGCGGAATCTCTGGCTGAATGCAAAGCTATATTTAACCAGCTCCCCAGGTGAATCACTGGTACTTTAAAGTGTGAGGAGCACTGTCCTGGTGGATAATGAGCCGACACATTTGGCACTGTGTTTGGCATTATGATCCACTAGTGTCTGTTATTCATTTATAAGCATACTTGTGACTTGTGCAGAAGAAAGGGAGTCACTATTTGCAGAGCTTCTATTATGCGTCAGACAGGCTGTGTGGTGCCCTCTACGTTCTCTCTCTTGGTCCTGCAGCCATCTGGAAGAAGGAGATAGCACTATCCTCATTTCACAGATGACAAGACTGAGGCTCAGTGAGATTAACTTGAAACAGCTAGCAAATTTCCAGCTGGGATTTGAATCCAAGTCTGATACAACTGCACAGCACCTCAGCATTGAGGTGGCAAAGCTTGCGCAACAGTAAGGAAACAGACCATTTTGTACTGGAAGTGAAAAGAAAGGTCACCTCTTTATTTAAACTCATTTTTGCTTAGAAGTGTCAAGTATCTGACTTTCTTACCTTTGAACAGAAACCTTAAACAAGGACTTTTTCATACTGCGTAGAAGAACGTGATTCAAGCTCAGCCTAGGGGGAAAAGACTGCCTAAGGTATCATGAAGTCATATTAAAATATGCCCTGAACTTTACAGATGAGCTTTTCAGTGATTTCCTGATATGATCATTTGTTGATGATCTACTGTCTGTCTTTTTCATCTTCTCACTAATTGAAAATTCATAATACCCCATAAAACATCACATCACCATCCACAAACTGACACTTGAAGAAGAAATGCCCCCACTGATCCAGATGAAGGAATAGTCAGAGTTTCTTCCATTTCTCATTAGCTCCTTTTTTATTATTATATTAAATTACCTCAATGGTTGGGATAATTAAATTCAGGGCAAAGAATAGGATTTAATTAACCAAGCTAAATATTAAAACTCTAAGTCAGCCTGAACTTCACATACTTAAAGATTCTCCTTTTAGTTTTGTCTTAAAGACAAGCTGCTATGTTCCTTTTCTGAAGAGAAATGGGCATTCAAACGAATTACTACCCCCAGGAATAACAGAGCTTCGCAAATGTGTGCATAGGGTCTAAAAATGTTGCTGCCAAACCTATGATAGTTATTACCAATCATCACCACCCCTGCTCGTTAAAGGGGTCATTTTAGTGCACTTTAAACAAATGGATATTTATTTTGGAATATTGGAAGTTGATGGAATCTCACCAGTTCATGTAGTTCATTCCCCAGCCTCCAACAGATCTGTCCTGAAAGTTTCACAATTAGCTGTAGGTGTTTCAATAGATCTTTAAAACGTCCAACGAAGGACATTCTACATACACTCTCTTGGCAACACTTCCCATCATCAGCACAAGTTGTCTGCCTAACATCTAATAAAAAATCTGTCTTGCTGCAAGTGTAAGCCTGTTACCTCAAATCTCCAGGCAAACATTGTATAGTTTCTGTAGGTGTTTGTAGGAAAGGTCTAACAAATCGCAAGAATGCAGAGATTATTAAATTTCAGGTCCTAGGTACGTTATGTTTTGCTTGGATGAAGAATTGGCATGCCAGAGAAGGCTGAAGGCATTTACTTAGTGTTATTTCTGTCAAAGTGATAGGAACAGAAGAGGGCCAAAAACACGTGCTAGTATCTGTAACCACCCCACATCATCACCACCAGCATCAAAACTACTTACATCCACTACCAAAGATCAAGCACTGGCCAAATGATGGTTGCAGCCAGCAGTTTTTATCAACTTGAGTCCTGTTTAAATTTCCTTCATCAAAATTAATCATTATTTGTTGAATAAAACATTTA
Source organism: Stenella coeruleoalba (assembly GCF_951394435.1). Taxonomy (NCBI): domain Eukaryota; kingdom Metazoa; phylum Chordata; class Mammalia; order Artiodactyla; family Delphinidae; genus Stenella; species Stenella coeruleoalba. Next base: position 41,280,190 of record NC_137169.1, read on the forward strand.
AACCCCAAAGAATAACATTTAAAAGTACATTTGACACTCACAAAGTCTCTCGGGGCCCCTACTCAGTCAGTATTTGGGTTTGGCTACTTTATCCTTGTCAAAATTTGGCATTTAATTGCCTTTTACCATAGATGATTCAGGAAACTCCCAGTTCCTGAAATTGTTTTGTCCTGACTTTCCGTAGGCGCTATGCATTTGTTCCCTAACAGACATACACATGCAAACACACAGAGGCAAACATTTGTACAGTTGAATAGGAAATGGAGTTTTCTACTTTCACCTGCAAAGTCAAAAATCAGATCTAACAAGACAGCGTTAAAAGCAAGAGTGTGATTTCTAAATGGAAGAGCCATTAAAATCTTAATTTGAGGCCATCCTTCCTGGATCCATTCCACAGCCTTAACAGGAGTTCACAGAACACAGCTGTATAATATCCTTACACCCTTCACTGCCTTTGTTCTACCTGAAAAAGAGAATGATAAAAGGAAATTACATTTTATTTCCATGAGCTAAAATCAAGTTTTAACATTGTCCAAAAATGGCTCGTACTGTTCCTTTATCTTATTAACTTTTTGGCATATTAGGTAATAAGATAATTTCTCATGGTACAGTATTTATGTTAGAATCATATTTCTCTCTGTGCAGATCACTTACAGAAGTGTCTGTTAACAGGAGAGAATGATGCATAATCGGCACTTAAGATTAAAATAGACCTGAGAACATAAAAGTGTTCCTTCAATTAAAGGAATAGCATTTCTCCAGTCTCATCTTTTTTTGTTTCTGCAGCAGGATGAAAACTGGCTTAAAATCACCCAACCCCGGGTTAATTACCAAAAAGCTTCCCTATGCAAGTCCAGCTTGATCTACTAGTAGTTCAAATACAAAGTGGACTCACATGCCACTCCAAGATGCCATGTAATTATTTTAAAGAGTTTCCAGCAAAGTCCTCGAGGTTTAAGAAATGTTTTCTAGAAAGAGCACTAGCATTTATTATCTTTCCAATATGCCAGACACTATACATTTAGCATTCTGTCCTTCTGCCAACCCAGTGAAGGGTAACATCACCCGTTAACATTGAACACAAAGAGATTCAGAGAGATTTGATATCTTTTGCAAGTGAGTAGGTGGTGAAGACAGAATTCAAACCCAGGCCTATCTGGCCCCAAAGCCCCCGGTTATACCACCCTGGCTATGATCCAATTCTGTCACAATTAGAGCTTCATTTCAATTAAAGGTGGAGATGAGTCCTGTTATGTAACGAACAAGGGAAATAACATTAATGCCCTGTGCCTGGGGCTAACCTTCTCCCCAAATCTTTAATGGAAAAACAGATCCAATAATATTGGTTTATAAGCAAATTGACAAGGAAAAACTAAAAGTAATGGTTTTTAAACACAGTTTGCTCAGCAGTGCCAAAAAACAAGATTATTTGTTGATAGATCTATTTAAACCACCAAAAGTCATTGAGGTAGAAAAGAGTCAAGGATAGGATCAGAAGGTAAGAGTGTTTACAAGCCACCTTAGCTGCCCTTGGAGCTGGCCCTATGAGTCTCCCTACAAACTAAAGCATTGTGTGAACCAGTATTACTGCGGTGGGAGCTCCTTCATTACCTGTGTTGCCCCCAAATCCTCAAAACAATCCTGGGAGGCACATAACATAATCCCCACTTTACATCTGACAAAATAGACTCAGAGACGTTAAGTATCTTGCCCAAGGTTGTGCGGAACTGGAATTTACACCCATGCCATCTGGCTCCAATCCAGTGTCTTTCCACTAAAGCACACTGACGGCCTTTTAATGTGACCACCACCATCAGTTGAACACCCACCTACCTGTGAGGTACTGCAGGGTGGTGGGGGGCAGGGAGAAACCCACCTAAGCCTTGTCTACACTAGAATCCTAACCTGAACATCTGCCACATGCCAGGCACTGAGCTAGGGGCACACGATGCGTAAACATATGCAGCCTTTTTTTTTTCTTCCACCTATTTCGTGCATGACACTGTGCAGTAGGCTATGACAGAAGACAAACAAGAAACAGGAATGGAAGTTTGGGATTCTGTTACAAAGACAAGACATATGAAACAATTATTTAGCCATGCCAGATAGTTTCTGTGCTGAAAGGAGAATTACAGGAAATTTTATAAAATCTGTGGCGAGTGAAAGGAGTATTCCGGGGCCCAGAAAGGGAAGAGAATATGGCCTGGAGGTAAGAGGAGAGTTCTGGTGAAAGAAAGTTCTGGGTTTGAATTCCTTGGCAAATTGTTTAATGTCTCCGAGATTCCTCATCAGAGAAGGAAGAATTAGAGATAAAATACATCAAGTCTCTAGCACTCAGCGAAGAATAGTAGGAATTAAACTGTAGCCAGAAAGATTCCCAGAGGAAAAGACCACCTTGGACAGGGCCGACTGGCCAGGTTGGTGGATGCCCCTGGATGTAAAGAACAGAGAAACCCTCAAGTAAAGGAGGGACAAAATAGTCGGGATGCGTGTGGAAATAAGCTCTTGGGAATCTCACTTGGTCTCATTGCACTTCAGCTGCTTTCGAAATACAGTAACTCCAGCCGCACACCAGCAGAGGCTCTGATTGTTCCTCAGCCAACAGAGAACAAATTGGTCCGTCCTCTGGAGCCCGGCCACTACAGTGACTCAGCCATTTCACTTCCTTACTCACTGTGGCTTTTCAATGGTTTCTCTTTACCAGAGGTCCACTTCTCCCTGAATAAACAGTTCAAATTCCAGAGAGTGGGACCGGATTGGCCCTGGTTGGTTGGTGTTTACAAGTTGCTGGTACCATTAATTCGCCTTCTCACAGCCCAACCTGGTCCAAATAGCTGAAGCCAGGGCTGGGGTCATGTGCTAGACAACATGGCCCGCTGGTAAAGAATGGCTTGGGCAGGGCAGGCAGCTTGAGCAGCCTGTGCAGTACAGTGGGGAGTGGTTGGGCAAGGCAGAGCTGAGACAGGCCTTCCTGGGGCTGGTGAAGGGATGACGGCAGGTGCTGAGGAGCTTAGGTAGGCAGTGGTGGGTGGATGGCAGCAGAATAACAGAAAAAGAGTTGAACGCTCAGGCTGAGACTTCTTTAGAAAAGCAGGATGCCAGAAGGCTTTGGAGCAGAGAATGAGGCTCTTCCATTCACAAGCAAATACCTGGGAAAAGACTGTTATCCCCAAGCCCTACTCCTCTTGGCTGTAGGCACAAGAGTCGTAAGTTCTGTCTCACCCAAGATGATCCAATCAGACTATCTGTAAAGGGAAGCCCTCCCCAACTTGTCACACAATTGGTCTTGGCCTTGCCTGCTTTGTTAGCTATGGAAAGTCCTTGGAAGTCAGTTCAACCTCCTTATTTGAATCCTTCGGAGAAAAGGGGCTTTGGGTTGCCCCCCAACCCACCCACCATGTGAATATCTCATTATCCCAACTCACAAATATTAAGATTCCCCTCCTTAGAATGCCCTGCCCTCCACCACCAGGCCCCATTTCACTCAAAGCACACACATACACACATGTACCACCCACATGGCTAATCCAGCTTGTTCAGCTCATGATTCACTGCCTCCAGAGAACCTTCCCTGACCCTCAGGCTGGGTTAGGGATTCCTGGACAATCCCACCTCTCTCTGCTTTCCTGTATCACAGCACACTTCACATATCAAATCTGTACAGAGGAATCAGACACAGTGCTTGCCTTGGAAGAGCTCATATGTAAGCTGAGGGCTTCCCTAGTGGTGCAGTGGTTAAGAATCCACCTGCCAATGCAGGGGACACAGGTTCGAGCCCTGGTCCGGGAGGATCCCACATGCCACAGAGCAACTAAGCCCATGAACCACAACTACTGAGCCTGTGCTCCAGAGCCTGCGAGACACAACTCCTGAAGCCAGGGCGCCTGGAGCCCATGCTCTGCAACAAGAGGGGCCACCTCAATAAGTAGCCTGCACATGGCAATGAAGAGTGGCCCCTGCTCACCACAGCTGGAGAGAGCCTGTGAGCAGCAACAAAGACCCAACGCAGCCCACAAAAAAAAAAAAAAAAATGTAAGCTGAGCATCGCAGGGTAAGGTCAAAGCCAGAGGGTGTTTGGGGAGCACAGAGAAAAGAGCAGTCAATTCTAACTTCGGCAGGGTGGGATGAAATTGAGGTGTATAAAGAAAGGCATCCTAGAGATGTTTAGGAATCAGCTATATCTTGAAGGATGAATCATACTTGGACAGGCAGACATTGGGGCAAGGTCAGGTGCATCACACTGGGAACCATGGAAGTAACCCAGAACCAGGGGTCAGAATCTTCAGCTCTTCCTCTGACTTACTGTGTGATATTGGGCAAGTCACTGCACCTCTTTGGGCCTCAATTTCCCAAAGATTTAAGGAAAGTGTTGGACTAGGTGCTGTCTGACAGTCTTGCTCCTGCTTTTACTCCTAGACTCATCTTCCCCTATATTTTTTATTGATTCAGCAAATATTCATTGACCCCCTACTATATAGCACTGAGAATACAATGAGGGGACAAAAGAGATGTTTGAATACAGTAGGGGGTAAGTGCTGTTAAGGTTAAGTGCAGGCTACTCTGACAGTGAGTAACAAGGACACCTGCCCCGCTGAGGACAGGAATGCCCTGATACTGTGGCATTTCAGCTGAGATCTGAAGGATAAGGTGAGTATGTCCCATCCTAGGCAGAGGGTAATAGCCTGGGCAAAGGCCCAGAGGTGGAGAGGAACGAGGCTCAGCTGAAAGGAGCCCCCAGTGACTCAGCATTGGAGGTGGGGATGGGTCTGGGATGGGGGTGGTAGAAGGGACCTGATCACCAAGGACCTCATGAGCCGTGGAAAGACATTGATATTTACCTGAAGAGTAGCGGGAAGGGGGACTTCCCTGGTGGTCCAGTGGGTAAGACTCCGTGTTCCCAATGGAGGGGGCCCAGGTTCGATCCCTGGTCACAGAACTAGATCCCGCTTGCATGCCACAACTAAGAGTTCGCATACCTCAGCAAAGATCCCACATGACACAACTAAGACCCGGCACGGCCAAAATTAAAAAATAAATAAACATATTTTTTTAAAAAACGAGTAGTGGGAAGGACCTAAATTCCAGCTGACGGATCATCTTCTCAAAGCCTCAGTTTACTCATCTATAAAACAGGGATGATAAAGTACCCACCTTACATGGTATAGAGAGGATCAAATGCATTAACATGTGTTAAGTGCTTAAAACACAACCTGGCAGATAGCAGTAACTAATAAATGTTTGCTTTTATTATTATTATTATCATTATTATTCATTTGGTTAATTCTTACACATTCCTCAAAATTCAGCATGGATACTGTCTCTTCTGGAGCTCCCTCCCCCCATCGACCACCCACACCAGGTTATGTACTAGTCCTCTGGTTTCCCAAAGTCCCTGTTCTTCCCTCTCTCACACTGCACGGTAATTTGCTATTGACTTCTCTGCCTTTGCCCCTAAACCGTGAGTTCATCAAGGGCAAGGATTGTGCTCTATTTGTCAGGCACAAGGCTGAGCACAAAAAGAATGAAGGTGCTCAGCTGTGGTAGGCTGAATAACGGCCCCTCCAAAGATGTTCACATCCCAATCCCTGGACCTCAAGGGTATGTTACCTTACATGGTCAAAAGTACTTGGCAAATGTGATTCTGTTGAGATGGAGAGATTATTCTGGATTATTATATCTGGATTATCTAGATGAGCTTAATGTGATCACAGAGTCCTTATAAAAGGGAGGCAGGAGGATCAGTCAGTAGTAGGAGATGTGATGATGGAAGCAAAATGTGCTGGTGATGTGAAGAAGGGCCCACAAGCCAAGGAGCACAGGTGGCCTCCAAAAGCTGAAAAAGGTAAGGAAATGGATTCTCCCATAAAGACTCCATAAAGAACACAGCCCTGTCCTCACCGTGATCTTTTTTTTTTTAATATTTATGTATTTATTTATTTATTTCTGGCTGCGTCGGGTCTTAGTTGCCGCATGCGGGATCTTTCGTTGAGGCATGCAGGCTCTTTGTTGCAGCGCATGGGCTTCTCTAGTTGTTGCTCGGGCTCCAGAGCGCGTGGGCTCAGTAGTTGCAGCACGGGCTTAGTTGTCCCATGGCACATGGGATCTTAGTTCCCCGACCAGGGATCGAACCCACGTCCCCTGTGTTGGAAGGTGGATTCTTAACCACTGGACCACCAGGGAAGTCCCTCACTTGATCTTAGACTTCAGACCTCTAGAACTATAAGAGAATAAATTTGTGTTGTTTTAAGCCACAAAGTTTGTGGTAATTTGCTCTAGCAGCAATGGGAAATTAACATACAAGCCAACCATGAAGCAGGGATTAGAGAAAGAATAGTTGTGGGGAGAAGCTAATGCTCAGTTCAGGCCCTCCCTGATCCCCAGCATCAGTGAGAGCAGGGCTGGGGTTTATGGTGGCCCCATCTGCCCACCCCCTTAGCACATCCTCGTCAAACTGGGCCCTCCAGGAGCAAGGTGCTACCATTTTATTAACTTCATCTCTGGGCTCTCATGACTTGGTGAGTAGAGAAGGGGGAGAAGAATCAGTGGATCCAATGACATCAGTGGACTGTTTTTCCTGGCTCCAGAGGATAGAGGTTGGAGAATAGAGTAATGGAAAGAGCACTGGCCCAGGAGAGCAGGACTCAGTTCCTAACTCTGCCACCAACGTCCTGTGAGATTTTGAACAAATTATACAGTTGACCCTTGAACAACTCGGGGATTAGGGGCGCCAACTCTCCTGGCAGTTGAAAATCTGAATGTAACTTATAGTCAGCCCTCTGCATCCCAGATTCAACCAACCATGGATTGTATAGTACTGTGGTATTTACTATTGAAAACATTTCATGTATAAGTGGACTCATGCAGTTCAAACCCATGTTGTTCAAGTGTCGACTATATATTCCAGACCTACTTTTTCTCTTGTATTCCTTATCCCAATAAATGGGGGAAATCCAGGGGTATTTCTAAACTCCAACCCCCTTCCCCTAACTATACAATCAATTACCAAACCCTGTCATTTTTACCCCTGAAAATTTCTCAGATTCTTCCCCTCCTCCCCCTCCTCATGGCTGATATCCTAGTTTAAGTCTTATCATCTCATTCAGAGATTAACTGGAGACCTTCTATGTATGTACATGGATTATGGTACTAACCTCATAGGAGACCTCTCCTCCTCAACATCTGCACTCCTTTCATCCCCTTAGCCAGAATGATCTGCCAAAAACACTAATCTGACCAAATCACTTCCCTGCCTACATCCCATCAGTGGAGTCCCATCACCAAGGTGTTATGGTCCAGAAACCTGAGAATGACTTCCAAGGCCTTGCATCACCTAGGCTCTGATGGCTCAACTAGCCACATCCTTCTCCTCTTCCTGCCTCACAGTTTGGGGTCCAACTAAGCAAAACTATGTACTGTTCCCTGAATACATGCAGCATTTGTCACAGGCCTACCCACATTTCTTCTCCCTTTCTAACAGAACTCTGATTTTATTGGGGCAACAAAATGCTTAGCTACATTCAGTTTTCCTTACAGTTAGAGGTGGCCACATCACACAGCTCTGGCCAATGAGATGTAACAAGTCCTTGGTGAGGCTTTCAGGAAAGCTCTTTAAAAGATGACACAGGGCTTCCCTCGTGGTGCAGTGGTTGAGAGTCTGCCTGCCGATGCAGGGGACATGGATTCGTGTCCCGGTCCGGGAAGATCCCACATGCCACTGAGCGGCTGGGCCCGTGAGCCATGGCCGCTGAGCCTGCGTGTCCGGAGCCTGTGCTCTGCAACAGGAGAGGCCACAGCAGTGAGAGGTCCGCATACCGCAAAAAAAAAAAAAAAAAAAAAAGATGACACAGTGTTTTCCCTTTGCCATTGCCCTCCTTCCCCTCTTCCTTCCTCCCACTTGGAATGCTCATGTGATGTCCGGAGCTGCAAGTGTCTTGTTACAACCATGAAGGCAATAGTCGAAAACTATGAACGACAGATTAGAAGCACATGAGGTGCCTAGGTCCTCAGTGGTATCTCTAAGCTGTTACAGCAACCCTGGATTATCTCCCCAAGACCTCTTCTTACTTGAGAAAAATACATTCCTTACTGCAGAGCTTCCCAACCAGTGAACACATTCTTATTGATGTGTTCAGTTTATTTCCTCAACCCTCTGAGCAGCCAGGGGGTTGGGCTTTTACAACCCAAGCCCTGGGCTCTTACAACTCCCAATCCATTCACCTCTGGCCCCAAACAGTCTGTCCCTCTACTCTACTGGGACAAATAAATATTTTTGTACATACACCACTATATGACAAAGATTAGAAAATTTTGTCTCAGTGGTTTCAGTTTGCTTATTACTCTGTCCCACTTGGCCGTTGCCTGCGTCTCTCAGTTTGACCACTTTGATGAAGCCTATATGGGACTTCAGGTTCACCCCAGATGTCCACTGCCCCTACTGTCTCCACTGCTATGGGTTCCATCCCAACTCACCTCCAGATTGTCATTGCTGCATTGCTGCCTGCCTCAGTCTGCCGTGCAGCCAGGGCTCCTCTTGGGCTACCCATTCAGGGGCACTGACCTACCTTTGACCTCTCATGCTCCGTGTGAGCTCAATCCCTGCCACCCCACTAACTCAGCATCTTCGCTCAACTCCAGATCCCCAGGGCTATCTCTCTTTCTCACCTGCTCTCTCACTCTTGCTTATCATTAGGGGTGCACCCTTTATTTCTCTTATCCCACTTTGCTGGACCCCGAGTGTCTTACTGAAATAGTTTTTTGGCCAGACCAAAGTGGGCTAAGAAGAGCTTTACACTATGCCCACAACTAGTGCTTCTTATCTTCAAGCCACTTTACTAACCTGGTCCTCTGTGCCAGCCTCCCTCCACACTTAGAGCGATGTTTTCTCTCGGGACCCCCTTGTCTCCATTGTGATCTGGCTTCCAATGCCTCCTTTCCCCACAACCTCAATATCCATCAGATATGCTTATATACATCTGAACCTCAAATATGAACAGTCCAAGTTCTTACTTGTGGAGCCTGTGCTACCCTGGGGAGGCAGCTAGACACCGAAAGGGCCTAGAATATGTGCAGAGTCCTGAGCCTCCTGCGACAGAATGAATATTTAAATTCTCTAGGCCTCAGTTTCCCCATTGGTAGATGCAGGAGCAGGACTACCTGATCTTAGCTTCATCAGTCTGATAGCAGGAAGAACCCCAGGGGCAGGTTTGAGGCCCCAGAATACATTAGAACAAGCCTAGGAGCTGGGGGAGGGGGAAAAATGAGGGGGAGAGGAAGTTTTCAATCAGGTGCTGAGCTTTCACTGCCAAAAAATTTCCCACAAACAAACCCACCCCAGCAAAGGAAGCTACTGTCGGCTGGCACGCTGCAGAAAAGAAGGCGGGCACGAGGCCTCATTAATCCAGCGACTGTGGGATCAGCTGCAGATACCCCCAGCCCACCCACTTCTCACCATCTGCTGCTGCCGCCGCGGAGCTGAAGGCGTGCGGTTCTGGTGGGAGTCCAGCCTGAAGCCCGCAGAAAGGCCTGCACCCTAGACTACGGGGCAGCCTCGCAGCAGGGACCCATACATTCCCTTGAGGGCAGAATCGTACCCCAACCGTGTGTCCCAACCCCCACCCCAACCTGAAATGCAGTGTCACGACCCTCCACGGGGCCCTCCCTTGGAAGCACCTGAGGGAGAAGCCCCAGCGCCCTGAATAAATATTAAGCAAATAAGTGATCAAATTGCATTGATTGAGAACCCACTGTGTGCCAGGCATACAACTTATCTCCCATAAATATTCCCCAAAACCACACTAAGACTCTCCAAAACTAATCTGTCATAATTCTTGATGATTTCAATATGCACATAGATGATCCTTTCAATATCCTAGCTTCTGAATTCCTCAACCTCTGCTTCTCCTTCCCCTTCGTTACTCCCTTCCTGCTCATACCTTAGGCCTTAAAGACCTGAATTTCCATTTCAAGCATCCTCTTGTCAATGCCTACTTCCTATCCCACTCCCTTTAGTACCCTGACTCAAAATAACCCTTCAGCCCACTGGGACCTTCAACTCACTTTTTACTGTCCATCCCCCTCCCACCTGCCATGTCCCCAATTCCCTTCCTATTCAGTTTAAGTCCACAATCAAAAATATAATCCCATCCTTGCAAACATTCTTTTTTTGGGTCCTCCCTCATTTCACTGTACTCTAGTTCATTCGTACCCTCTCGCTCCTAGAGGATGTCTTCCTGCTTTCTCCTCTTTCTTTCAAACCTCCAATACCTCCTCCCTCATCTTCATTCTCAAGTGAAGACTCTGCTTCCTATTCCTACCTTTCTGGCCATCAATCAATTTCTTCCTCATCTCTTTGAACTCTAAATATTGGAGGCTCTTGGACCTTTTCTCTAACTACATTCACTTCTCAGAATCACTCATCCAGGATCATGGCTTTTAATATAATTAATGTTCAGAAGATTCCCCAATGTATTTCCAGCCCATATCTCTCCCCTTGACTCTGGAGATATATATACTATTGCCAAGCTGACATCTCCACCTTACTGTCTAAAGGGCATCTTAAAATTAACATAGCCAAAAAGCAATTCCTTTTTACCTTCTCATCCACTCAACCTACTCTTGTCCCCATTTTAGCAAATGGCAGCACCATCCTTCTAGTCTTTCAAGCCAAAACCCTTGGAGTGACCCTTAACTCCATTTGTTTTTCTTCTCTTCCCTAGACATTTTCCCCCTCGTGCAGAGACTTGTATCTTTGTTCACTACTGTAACCTCAGCTCCTGAAAGAGTGGCCCTTAGTAGGTGCTCAATAAATGTTTGCCTACTAAGTGAATAATTAAATTAATTGAATTGAATGACTTGGGTACCAAGTCATTAATCCATCTGTTCATTCAATAATTAAAATAATTACAGATTGTGATAAGTACGGGCTGGGAAGGAAAATACTATGGAATAAATAGCAGAGGGGTTCTACCTAGGCAGGGTAAAAGTCTTTTCCCTGAGAAAAGGACTTCGAAACAAGACCTGAAGGATGAGAAGGAGTCACTGTGAAAGATACAGGCAAAGAACATCAGTGCGAAGTCCTGGAGGTAGTGAGAGCTGAATAGGTTCTAGGAAATAACAGATGGCCAGAGGGGCAGAAGAGCAGGGAGGGAAGCGACAAAGATGCCCGAAGACATTGGAGAGCAGGCCAGATCATGCAGGCTTTTGCAGACCCGAGTAAGGACTGTGGATTTTACTCTAAGGTCACTGACTTCATATGTCTTGTCAACTTTCTAAATTAAGAGTATGGAGTAATATTAAGACCTGAGGATTTGGATCCCTGTTCTGCCAGGCTTACACTCTACGACCTCTACCAAGTACCTCTCCCTCAGGATAACCATTTCTGACCTGCTTACTTTGTAGCATTGTTTTCAGGTTCAAGTGAGATTAGCCAGGGATCTTCAGCGTTGTCATTGCCAGAGCTTGTAGGACATTTTAACCAGATTGTTAAAGACACAGACCAAGCAAAACAGAAAGCTAGAAATGGATTGCATTTAAAGAGGTTAAATATAGTTTAAATGAGCAAGGACTGTTCTGCTATGGTACAAGTTAAAAGGCATTATCTAGCAATGCCTGGGGATTTCCAGCCAAGATTCCAGCTATGTTCCTGGCATTTGAGAAGGCAGGTTGAGAAGTGACCGACTGACAGGAAATGACCTGGAGCCTGGAGTTCTGTCCTGTTAAGGCCACAAAGTTGGGGCTTGCTTTGCCTACCCCCAGCTCTGGCTTGGCCATAAACCCTCACCCCACAACCTTCTCCCTCTGCAAAGACTTGTTGGGCCCCATCTCTGTGTTCAGGGAGAGTTAAATATAAACCTAATTAAACTGCCTTGAAGTCAGGACAGCCCCAAGAAGAATTATAAAAGGATTAGGACATCTGAATCAGGCTGGCCAGACCTATGTGCACTGGCGACCTAAGAGAGCCAGGCTGGAGTTCTAGCTCAACACCGGTTGGACAGGGTGGTGGCTAAAGGTAGCTACAGCTCCTCCCCTCTGCCTTCATACAGTTGCCCACAGGTGTCCAAAGGAAACTGAAGCAGTTCAGGGAAAAGAAATAGACTTGCACACACTAACATGCCAGGCCAAGCCCAGGCATGGGATCTGGGAGCTAGAGCAGACTTAATAACAATGATGCCTTTTCCTGAGTACAAACCAGGAGGCAGGAGCTTTAATACATTCTCTGTCATCTTCTTACAACCCTTTGAAGTACATAGTATTTTTCCCACTTTACAGGTGAGGAATCTGAAATGCAGAGGAGTCATGTGACTCTCCCAGGATCTACAGGCTAACCATGGAGAAGTTGGGATTCTAGCCCAGTCTGACTCCAAATTTTATGTACTCTTTCTGCTAAATCTCATTACCTCTCCCAGGATATTTGCTTCCTCCTCCTCTTACAGAGCCTGAGGGAGGGGACAGCTAAGGCACTTTTGCAACAGAAGCCTTTGCCCCTCAATGGTGGAAATTTAAGAATACTTACTTTATCGTATTTTCGGGAGGATTTAATGACTTCGAACACAGGCGAGCACACAGTGAGTGCCTAATGAATGTTGACCCTAGTCATCATCGTCATTGTTTTCATTTTCATCATCATCGAACCAAGATCCCTTCCTATGCAGCTGTGCCTTTACTCTCAGGAGACCTCAGGTTATTCCTCTCTCATTGGGGTGAAATCCTTGAACCTGGTATAAGAGTTAAGGCAGTGATTCTTTTTTTTTTTTAATTGGGTATAAATTATACCTTTATTGGGGTATAATTGCTTTACAATGGTGTGTTAGTTTCTGCTTTATAACAAAGTGAATCAGTTATACATATACATATGTCCCCATATGTCTTCCCTCTTGTGTCTCCCTCCCTCCCACCCTCCCTATCCAACCCCTCCAGGCTGTCACAAAGCACCGAGCCAATATCCCTGTGCCATGCGGCTGCTTCCCACTAGCTATCTACCTTACTACATTTGTTAGTGTGTATATGTCCATGACTCTCTCTCGCCCTGTCACAGCTCACCCTTCCCCCTCCGCATATCCTCAAGTCCGTTCTCCAGTAGGTCTGCGTCTTTATTCCTGTCTTACCCCTAGGTTCTTCATGACATTTTTTTTTCTTAAATTCCATATATATGTGTTAGCATACGGTATTTGTCTTTTTCTTTCTGACTTACTTCACTCTGTATGACAGACTCTAGGTCTATCCACCTCATTACAAATAGCTCAATTTCATTTCTTTTTATGGCTGAGTAATATTCCATTGTATATATGTGCCACATCTTCTTTATCCATTCATCCGATGATGGGCACTTAGGTTGTTTCCGTCTCCGGGCTATTGTAAATAGAGCTGCAATGAACATTTTGGTACATGACTCTTTTTGAATTTTGGTTTTCTCAGGGTATATGCTCAGTAGAGGGATTGCTGGGTCATATGGTAGTTCTATTTGTAGTTTTTTAAGGAACCTCCATACTGTTCTCCATAGTGGCTGAACCAATTCACATTCCCTCCAGGAGTGCAAGAGTGTTCCCTTTTCTCCACACCCTCTCCAGCATTTATTGTTTCTAGATTTTTTGATGATGGCCATTCTGACTGGTGTGAGATGATATCTCATTGTAGTTTTGATTTGCATTTCTCTAATGACTAATGATGTTGAGCATTCTTTCATGTGTTTGTTGGCAGTCTGTATATCTTCTTTGGAGAGATGTCTATTTAGGTCTTCTGCCCATTTTTGGATTGGGTTGTTTGGTTTATTGATACTGAGCTGCATGAGCTGCTTGTAAATTTTGGAGATTAATCCTTTGTCAGTTGCTTCATTTGCAAATATTTTCTCCCATTCTGAGGGTTGTCTTTTGGTCTTGTTTATGGTTTCCTTTGCTGTGCAAAAGCTTTGAAGTTTCATTAGGTCCCATTTGTTTATTTTTGTTTTTATTTCCATTACTCTAGGAGGTGGGTCAGAAAGGATCTTGCTGTGATTTATGTCATAGAGTGTTCTGTCTATATTTTCCTCTAAGAGTTTCATAGTTTCTGGCCTTACATTTAGGTCTTTAATCCATTTTGAGCTTATTTTTGTGTATGGTGTTAGGGAGTGATCTAATCTCATACTTTTACATGTAACTGTCCAGTTTTCCCAGCACCACTTATTGAAGAGGCTGTCCTTTCTCCACTGTACATTCCTGCCACCTTTATCAAAGATAAGGTGTCCATATGTGTGTGGGTTTATCTCCAGGCTTTCTATCCTGTTCCATTGATCTATCTTTCTGTTTTTGTGCCAGTACCATACTGTCTTGATTACTGTAGCTTTGTAGTATAGTCTGAAGTCAGGGAGCCTGATTCCTCCAGCTCCTTTTTTCGTTCTCAAGATTGCTTTGGCTATTCGAGGTCTTTTGTGTTTCCATACAAATTGCGAATTTTTTTGTTCTAGTTCTGTGAAAAATAAGGCAGTGATTCTTAAAGTGTGGTCTCCATACAAGCAGCGTCAGCATCACCTGATAAATTGTATAAAAAATACAAGTTTTCAGGCCCCATCTCAGGATCTATTCGATTGGAAATTTGGGGTGGGGCCCATTAATCTGTGTTTGACAAGCTCTGCTAGTGATTTGGGTGTATGCTGAAGTTTGAGGATCACTGAGTAAAGGTATCTGCTAGCTACTGTAACAGATAACCTCACCCACCCAGTAGCCTAACACAGGGAAGTTTATTTCTCATTCACACAAAGTCCTAATGGGTGTTCCCGATGGGTAGGAAGCTTTCCTTTAAGTGGAAATATGTAGACCCAAGCTCCTTCCGTCTTGTGGCCCTGGACTCCTCTGCATCTAGTCAGCCAACAGGGGAAGAGAGAGAGGATCACAAGTTGCAGGTTTCTGTGGAGCCACTCTAACTGCCTGAGAGGCTGGGGAGTGCAGTCAAGCTCTGCGCTCTGGAAGAAGAGGAATCACGTAGAGATTATGGTGACCCCAGCAATGACCACACTTGGTATTTGAGGCCCTCCGTGACCTCACACCTGCTTATCTCTCCAGATTCATCTCCTGTCTTGGCCCCTTTCACTCTGGAACCCCAAAGTCATCAAAGTGTTATGATACCCCAGGAATTCTATGCCTTTGTACATACGGTTTCCCTGCCTGGGATGCTCCTTCCTCACTGGCCCTCTCCACCCACATTCCCACTCGCATCAGCAGTGAACCTGCTCACGGTCTGGTCCTCCCTCACTCTAGGCCCTGGAAGAGGCCTCCACACCACCCACCACGTATGCCATAGAGTCATTCTGTCTCCTCACTGCAATGTTAATTCCTGGAGGGAGCAACAAAGTCTAACACACTTGTGTGTCCACAGAGCCCAGCAAAGGCCTGTCACGGAACTGGCCTCAGTAAATGCTTGCTGAATGAATGGAGGAGGGAGGGAGTGCCTAAGAAGAAACTCTGGGCCAACAAGGGCCAGGCAATTTCAACAGCAGAATTACACCTGCAAACACTGGGTAAGAAAAGCATTTCCATTTGCAAGTGCCACTTTCTCTCCTGTCACTGGAAGGAACAGCTGAAACCTGCAGCTAAACTTGCCCACTATGAGGTATGTGGGAGATGTGTGCTGGAGTGGCACTGGTGACAGAAGCAGAACTGTCACTGGGGCCTCTCCCAGGGATCAAAGGGAATGGAAGTGGTAGATCAGAAGCAGAGAATCAGAAATGTGAGGTGTAACTAGCGAGAGGGGTCAGGAAGTCTGCCATGGTAGAACTTGGCCATATGGAAGGACCCCTGGAACTTGGTGATTTGCCCACCTCCATAGCAGACCAACACTTCTATCCCTTTCAATTTCCCATTCCCTGTACTAGCCAGTTTCCACCTCTTCCTTCATCTTTTCTAAGAACCCCTGACATGCTGCATAGCTGCCCTTCTCCCAGCTCCATCCCACATACATAAACCAACGCTCCTCTAAGGTAAGACACAGGCACTGTGGAAAGAGCATGGGTTTGGGGTCAGACCTAAGTTCAAATCCTGACTGGGTCACTTACTGACTTTGCAATGGTTGGTTTCCTTGTCTAATAAAATAGAGATAAAAGTATTAACTTTAATGAGTTGCTGTGAGAGTTAAATGAGAAAATGTATGTCAATCACACATAGTAGATAAGAAAGCTATTTTTGTTATGTTGATCTTATGACCATGTGTTAAATCTTCCCTACTAGACTAAAAGATCCTCGATAGCAAGGACATGGCTTCTTGTGAACACTGAATCCCTGGCGCCAGCATCTAGGGCAGTGTCTGGAACCTAGGAGATGGTTAAGAAATACTTGTCAATATAAACTGTTTTGTTAATATAAAAAAAAATATGCTGATACATGACAAGTAGCACAGATACACAAATCCAAAGCTTGACCCATCCTCTGAAACTGGCATCCAGCTGTCATCATTCTTATACACAGCAAGAATTGGAGTCATTATTAAAATCTCTCAAAGTAACTTCCCTACCAGCTGTCCTTCAGGCTGCAATAAGATGACAAAGATCTGACATCTTCATCACACAATTACTAAAACATCCTTCCTGAGTTGCCATTTTAAAATGTTTGCCTAATTTAGCTGGAGTTTGGGTTTAACTACAGGAAGAATGTGGGCTTGAATTTGGGAAAGGGAGGAACAGATAACTAGGTCCCTTTCACTCGCTGAAAGACTTTTGTTAGAGAACTCCCAAGTAAGACTCACCTAGTCAAATAAAACAAGCAACACAAAAAAAAAGGAACTTGGAAAGAAAGAGGTCTTGGAACAGGAGTCTGAGAAGACCTCACTCCAGCAAAAAATCCTTCAGTGTCTCTCTAGAGCCTCAGAACACAGGTCAAGATGCTTGGTCTGGCATTCAAGTCTTCCAGGATCTGGCTACACCTCCAATCTCTGCAACCTTGTCCCATCCTCCCAACTGTCACCCCCATCACTACGCACCCAATTGATTATGTGGATCTTAGGGCTCTTCCAGCTTCTCTCCTGACCAGGGGCCAGTTTTATTTCTTCTGTGCAGTGGGGCTGGTCTAGTCCATCAGCCAACAAATATTTATTGGAGATTTGCTATGCACTCAACATGATTCTAGATGCTGGGGATAAAGCAGTTAACAAAACAGATAAAATTCTCTGGCCTCAAGAAGGAAACATGATTAAAATGACCACATAAATAAACAATACAGTCATTTAAATGGTGATAATTGCTTATGATATTAGTTCCTTTTTCCTGTTTGCTGGCACTGGTGAGTGAAAGTGGCAAAACAAAACTTGTGCTTGATTCAATGTATAGTTGGTTTGGGTTTTTTTTTTATGGCCACACCACACAGCTTGTGGGATCCTAGTTCCCCAACCAGGGATGGAAACTGGGCGCACAGCAGTGAAAGCAACAAGTCTTAACCACTGGACTGCCAGGGAATTCCCTCAATGTATAGTGTTAAACATCTTTCTTTGATGTTCTAAAGACTAAAGGAAATGCTCTGTACCTTCTCCTAGCACTGCATTGAGGCCCATTAACTGATATTTACAGCACATTATCTTGTCCTTCTGACTAGATCGGTAGCTGCTTAAGGGCAGGGACAGAGTTTGATTTTCATGAAGGCACCAGAGACTACCTGCTGAATGAATGAGAGAAGGATTGCGACAACCCTGAGCTGTCTTTCCACTGACCCCCTAGTCGTAAACTCTTCTCAATACTTTTCAATCCTTTAATTCTTTTCTGCCCTACAAAGTTTCTGCTATTTTTGCAGTGGGCCTGTCCTTGTTTCTAAAGGGGTCTACTGGGGATAAAATCCCTTGGAGCTGAGACCCCTGCAGACATTAAATAGCATCGTGAAAATAAGCATGGCTATTTTCTAACCCAACTCAATGAAAACAATGATTGCAAAAGTCATCACCTAGTGAGCATCTTCTATTGCCAGGCACCATGCTAGGCCCTCGACATAGAACGTCTTTCTAATAAGTAAAAAATTCTCCCTGGTAATCCTCACAGCGCCAATAACCGTGAGAAATACATGGAAATTACTAGCTGCTAGCAATATTACTGTGTCTAAAACTACCGTTTTCCCCTGCATTAGAACAATCTGAACATTGTTAGGCAAAGACATCTAAGCAATTTTAAAATTATTTGAGTCATGACAGAGAGACTCACAACTGAAATATTTACCTTTCAATTTCAGGTGAGGATGTTCCCAGAGATGGAAGATGTGACAAGTTCTCGCATCGTGTGAGCATCGGAGAAAAGTTCCCCTGACAAGTCACGTGCAGAGATGGGAACTGCTGATTAAGGAGAGGATTAATTTTATCTTCCAAGTATTTCTGCCAGGGAAATACTCTTAGATTTGTAGAATGGTGAGGCTGGAAGGGTCTCTTGAGGTCTCCTGCTCAGCTCCTTTGCCTTATGGATGGGGGAACAAAGGCCCAGCAATCAGAAGGGCATCCTAATTGTTCAGACTGCCTCTTTACATGCCCCACTCCAACCCGTATCCCACACGTATCCTAGAGTTCACTGCAGGAACAAATGGATAAAAATAAAGGGGGAGTTTGGACCTTGAGTTATCCATTAGTTTACTTAACAAATATTTATTGAGTATTTTCCAAGCACTTTTCTGTTCTGGGCACTGGAAATATAGCAGTAAACAAAGCAGACAAAAATCTCTGCCCTCATGGACCTTACATTCTAGAAAGAGGAGGACACTAAAACTATATACATACAAACGTAAATTGCAAAGACTGTTAAATGGTCATAAAAACTAGAGAGAAGAATAAAGCAGGAAGGAGATAGGAGGGCCAGTGGGGAGGGGGGTAGAAACTTAAGTAGAATAGTCAGAAAAACCCTCGCTTAGAAAATGATAGAAAAAGGAAGGGAGCCAAGTGGATATCTAGTGGACAAAATACAGACAGAAGGGACAGCAAATGTAAAGGTCCGGTGTGTCCAAAGAACACTGAGGAGGCCCATGTGGCTAGAGCACAGGGAGTGAATTGTAAGATTTTGGACATGAGTTCAAAGAGATGATAGGGGGCTGGAGAGGGATGTACCATATCCTGAGCGTGTGTGCCATCACTGGCTGGTTTCCTCTCATATTCATCCTTCTCTGTACTTCTCCCTTGCTCTCTGGCTTCTGGCTAGGTTTGGCCAGTGGGAGGCACTGGCAGGAGGTTAGAGAGAGAGGGAAGAAAAGCCAAGTATATCTCCCACTCTTCTCTGTTTCAAGTGGTATATCTAGTAGGGCCACAGCTTCCCATGGCTCCAGCTCCCACCAGACAGACCCACCTTGGTTCTGGCTCCAGTGGGGCAGCTCTAGCCCTTGGGCTCCCTTTATTCCTGCATCCCTAGGGGAAGTTGCATTCCCCTGCAATTGCAAATCTCAGGGTTGCCTCACCTTCCCTTTGTTGCCCTTTTAGCTCTTCTAATGCCCTTGTAACTAACTCCCTGTATTAAACAATCTCTACTAAATTACCTGGTGTGGGTTGTTTTCCCAGCTGGACCCTGACTGATGTAGGCTCCATAGGCCCCTGTAAGACTTGAGCTTTTACTCTAAGTGAAATGGGCAGCCATTGGAGGGTTCAAGCAGAGGTTCATGAAGGACCTGCAAAGCCCAGATGAAGCATTTGTGCTTCCATCAGTATTTCTTGTTGAAGGCACCTGCCCAAAGTCACACAAAATTTGTGATTGAACAGGCCCCTGGTGTCTGCTTCTCTGCTCTCCACTCAGTGTTCAACAAGTGGCATTGAGGAGCCAGAGATTTCAAAGACAAGGAAATGTATTTGCATATTTTTAAGCAGTTTTGCCCAAGACTCCAAGTCTTTGAAGTCCTTTGGAGGTCAGGAGGGGAGACGACACTGTGCAGAGGAAGGCTTTTCTCTATTTGATTTCCCAGGAATGCCAGCAGAGATGAAGAAAAGCTAACCCTTATAGGGAGTCTCTGCAATATCCTAGGCACCCTGCCATGCAATTTCACATCCAATGGCTCATTTAATCCTACAAGGACACTACTCAGTAGGTGTTATTATCTGTATTTTGCAAACACAGCTTTTGAGTATCAGAGAGGTTAGGTAACTAGTCTAAGATCACACAGCCTCCTATTCCATTGACAAGTAGATGAAGGATTAATTCAAACCTTCAATGTGGCCATCAGAGCAGTGGAGTAGGGAAGTCTTTAGGGAAAGTCATTGGACAAGAGGCCAGATCTTTGGACTAAAAGTCATTTTGCCTCCCTGAGTCTCAATTTTCTCATCTATAAAGTAGGAATAATATCAGTGATACCCATTTCAAAGGATAGTTTTGAAGGTTAAGATAGGCTACTGCATGATAAAGACTTTGTACATTTTAAAGCTCTATACCAGGGACTTCCCTGGTGGTGCAGTGTTTAAGAATCTGCCTGCCAATGCAGGGGACACGCGTTCGATCCTTGGTCTGGGAAGATCCCACATGCCATGGAGCAACTAAGCCCATGGGCCACAACTACTGAGCCTGTGCTCTAGAGCCCACAAGGCACAACTACTGAGCCCACATGCCACAACTATTGAAGCCCATGTGCCTAGAGCCTGTGTTCCACAACAAGAGAAGCCACTGCAATGAGAAGCCCACGCACCACAATGAAGAGCAGTCCCTGCTCGCTACAGCTACAGAAAGCCCACGCGTAGCAACAAAGACCCAATGCAACGAAAAATAAATTTAAAAAATAAATGAATAAAAAATAAAGCTCTATACCAAAAGCTCTGAACTTGAGGTCCATGCCTGAGCTTTGAAATCCATGAACCCCTTGAAGTTGAGGCCAAAATTTGTAAGTACAGGCAGACATCTGCTGATCCTGCAAAAAAAATCTGACTTTCTTCATACCTCTTCTACAGATAAGCATCTTGTTATATGGGTGGTGATTCTGTTATTTAAAGAAAGGCTTTGAGCTCCCTCTGCCTTCCCCAAATGATCATACAAGAAGTTGGAAGTTGAGGATTGGTTCAAGATGGCAGAGTAGAAGGACGTGCGCTCACTCCCTCTTACAAGAGCACCAGCATCACAACCAACTGCTGAGCAGGAAGCGACAGGAAGACACTGGAACTCACCAAAAAAGATACCCCACATCCAAAGACAAAGGAGAAGCCACAATGAGACAGTAGGAGGGGTGCAATCACAATAAAATCAAATCCCATAACTGCTGGGTGGGTGACTCACAAACTGGAAAACAATTATACCACAGAAGTCCACCCACTGGCATGAAGGTTCTGAGCCCCATGTCAGGCTTCCCAACCTGAGGGTCCAGCAACAGGAGGAGGAATTCCCAGAGAATCACACTTTGAAGGCTAGAGGGATTTGATTGCAGGACTTCGACAGGACTGAGGGAAACAGAGACTCCACTCTTGGAGGGCACACACAAAGTAGTGTGCACATCGGGACACAGGGGAAGGAGCAGTGACCCCACAGGAGACTGAATCAGACCTTTCTGCTAGTGTTGGAGGGTCTCCTGCAGAGGCAGAGGGTGGCTGTAGCTCACCGTGTGGACAAGGACACTGGCAGCAGAAGTTCTGGGAAGTACTCCTTGGTGCGAGCCCTCCCAGAGTCTGCCATTAGTCCCACCAAAGAGCCGAGTAGGCTCCAGTGCTGGGTCACCTCAGGCCAAACAACCAACAGGGAGAGAATACAGTCCCACCCATCAGCAGACAAGCAAATTAAAGTTTCACTGAGCTCTGCCCACCAGAGCAACACCCAGCTCAACCCACTACCAGTCCCTCCCATCTTGTGCCCTGCACAAGAGGGCAGACAGCAGAAGCAAGAAGAACTACAATCCTGCAGCCTGTGGGGAAAAAACACATTCACAGAAAGATAGATAAGATGAAAAGGCAGAGGGCTATGTACCAGATAAAGGAACAAGATAAAACCCAAGAAAAACAACTGCATGAAATGGAGATAGGCAAACTTCCAGAAAAAGAATTCAGAATAACGATAGTGAAGATGATCCAGGACCTCAGTAAAAGAATGGAGGCAAAAATCGAAAAGATGCAAGAAATGTTTAACAAAGATCTAGAAGAATTAAAGAACAAAAAAATAGAGATGAACAATACAATAACTGAAATGAAAAATACACTAGAAGGAATCAATAGTAGAATAACTGAGGCAGAAGAACAGATAAGTGATCTGGAAGACAGAATGGTGGAATTCACTGCTGCAGAACAGAATAAAGAAAAAAGAATGAAAAGAAATGAAGACAGACTAAGAGACATCTAGGACAACATTAAATGCAACAACTTCACATTATAGGGGTTCCAGAAGGAGAAGAGAAAGAGAAAGGACCCGAGAAAATATTTGAAGAGATTATAGTCAAAAACTTCCCTAACATGGGAAAGAAAATAGCCACCCAAGTCCAGGAAGAGCAGAGAATTCCATACAGGATAAACCCAAGGAGAAACATATTGAGACACATAGTAATCAAACTGGCAAAAATTAAAGACAGAGAAAAATTACTGAAACCAGCAAGGGAAAAATGACAAATAACATACAAGGGAACTCCCATAAGGTTAACAGCTGATTTCTAAGCAGAAATTCTACAAGCCAGAAGGGAGTGGGATGATATACATAAAGCGATGAAAGGGAAGAACCTACAACCAAGATTACTCTACCCAGCAAGGATCTCATTCAGATTCGATGGAGAAATCAAAAGCTTTATAGACAGGCAAAAGCTTTACAGACAAGCAAAAGCTAACAGAATACAGCACCACCAAACCAGACGCTAAAGGAACTTCTCTAAGTGGGAAAAACAAGAGAAGAAAAGGACCTACATGAACAAACCCAAAACAATTAAGAAAATGGTAATAGGAACATACATATTGATAATTACCTTAAAAGTGAATGGATTAAATGCTCCAACCAAAAGACACAAGCTTGCTGAATGCATACAAAAACAAGACCCATATATATGCTGTCTACAAGAGACCCACTTCAGACCTAGGGACACACACAGACTGAGAGTGAGGGGATGGAAAAAGATATTCCATGCAAATGGAAATCAAAAGAGATCTGGAGTAGCAATATTCATATCAGATAAAATAGACTTTAAAATAAAGAATGTTACAAGAGACAAGGAAGGACACTACATAATGATCAAGTGATCAATCCAAGAAGATATAACAATTATAAATATATATGCACCCAACATAGGAGCACCTCAATACATAAGGCAACTGCTAACAGCTATAAAAGAGGAAATCGACAGTAACACAATAATAGTGGGGGACTTTAACACCTCACTTACACCAATGGACACATCATCCAAATAGAAAATTAATAAGGAAACACAAGCTTAAATGACACAATAGACCAGATAGATTTAATTGATATTTATAGGACATTCCATACAAAAAAAGCAGATTACACTTTCTTCTCAAGTGCGCATGGAACATTCTCCAGGATAGATCACATCTTGGGTCACAAATCAAGCCTCAGTAAATTTAAGAAAATTGAAATCATATCAGGCATCTTTTCTGACCACAATGCTATGAGATTAGAAATGAATTACAGGGGGAAAAAACGTAAAAAACAAAAACACATGGAGGCTAAACAATACGTTATTAAATAGCCAAGAGATCACTGAAGAAATCAAAGGGGAAATCAAAAAATACCTAGAGACAAATGACAATGAAAGCACAATGATCCAAAACCTATGGGATGCAGCAAAAGCAGTTCTAAGAGGGAAGTTTACAGCAATACAAGCCTACCTCAAGAAACAAGAAAAATCTCAAATAAACAATCTAACGTTACACCTAAAGGAACTAGAGAAAGAAGAACAAACAAAACACAAAGTTACCAGAAGGAAAGAAATCATCAAGATCAGAGCAGAAATAAATGAAATAGAAACAAAGAAAACAATAGCAATGATCAATAAAACTAAAAGTTGGTTCTTTGAGAAGATAAACAAAATTGATAAACCATTATCCAGATTCATCAAGAAAAAGAGGGAGAGGACTCAAATCAATAAAATTAAAAATGAAAAAGGAGAAGTTACAACACATACTGCAGAAATACAAAGCATCCTAAGAGACTACTACAAGGAACTCTATGCCAATTAAATGGACAACCTGGAAGAATGGACAAATTCTTAGAAAGGTATAACCCTCCAAGACTGAACCAGGAAGAAATAAAAAATATGAACAGACCAATCACAAGTAATGAAATTGAAACTGTGATTTAAAATCTTCCAACAAACAAAAGTCCAGGACCAGAGGGCTTCACAGGTGAATTCTATCAAACATTTAGAGAAGAGCTAACACCCATCCTTCTCAAACTCTTCCAAAAAATTGCAGAGGAAGGAAAACTCCCAAACTCATTCTATGTGGCCACCATCACCCTGATACCAAAACCAGACAAAGATACTACAAAAGAAGAAAATTACAGAACAATATCACTGATGAATATAGATGCAAAAATCCTCAACAAAATACTAGCAAACAGAATCCAACAACACATTAAAAGGATCATACACCGTAATCAAGTGGGATTTATCCCAGGGATGCAAGGATTCTTCAACATACGCAAATCAATCAATGTGATACATCATATTAAAAAATTGAAGAATAAAGACCATATGATCATCTCAATAGATGCAGAAAAAGCTTTTGACAAAATTCAACACCCATTTATGATAAAAGCTCTCCAGAAAGGGGGCATAGAGGGAAACTACCTCAACATAATAAAGGCCATATATGACAAACCCACAGCAAACATCATTCTCAATGGTGAAAAACTGAAAGCATTCCGTCTAAGATCAGCAACAAGACAAGGATGCCCACTCTCATCACTATTATTCAACATAGTTTTGGAAGTCCTAGCCACGGCAACTAGAGAAGAAAAAGAAATAAAAGGAATCCAAACTGGAAAAGAAGAAGTAAAACTGTCACTGCTTGCAGATGACATGATACTATACATAGATAATCCTAAAGATGCCACCAGAAAACTACTAGAGCTAATCAATGAATTTGGTAAAGTTGCAGGATACAAAATTAATGCACAGAAATCTCTTGCATTCCTATACACTAATGATGAAAAATCTGAAAGAGAAATTAAGGAAACACTCCCATTTACCATTGCAAAATAAGAATAAAATACCTAGGAATAAACCTACCTAGGGAGACAAAAGACCTGTATGCAGAAAATTATAAGACACTGATGAAAGAAATTAAAGATGATACCAACAGATGGAGAGATATACCATGTTCTTGGATTGGAAGAATCGACATTGTGAAAATGACTATACTACCCAAAGCAATCTACAAATTCAATGCAATCCCTATCAAACTACCAATGGCATTTTTCACAGAACTAGAGCAAAAAATTTCACAGTTTTTATGGAAACACAAAAGACCCCAACTAGCCAAAGCAGTCTTGAGGGAAAAAAATGGAGCTGGAGGAATCAGACTCCCTGACTCAGGCTATACTACAAAGCTACAGTAATGAAGACAATATGGTACTGGCACAAAAACAGACATATAGATCAATGGAACAGGATAGAAAGTCCAGAGATAAACCCACACACCTATGGTCAACTAATCTATGACAAAGGAGGCAAGGATATACAATGGAGAAAAGACAGTCTCTTCAATAAGTGGTGCTGGGAAAACTGGACAGCTACATGTAAAAGAATGAAATTAGAACACTTCCTAACACAATACACAAAAATAAACTCAAAATGGATTAGAGATCTAAATGTAACACTGGGCACTATAAAACTCTTAGAGGAAAACATAGGAAGAACACTCTTTGACATAAATCACAGCAAGGTATTTTTTGATCCACCTCCTAGAGTAATGGAAATAAAAATAAACAAATGGGACCTAATGAAACTTAAAAGCTCTTGTACAGCAAAGGAAACCATAAACAAGACGAAAAGACAGCCCTCAGAATGGGAGAAAATATTTGCAAACAAATCAACGGACAGAGGATTAATCTCCAAAATATATAAACAGCTCATGCAGCTCAATATTAAAAAAACAAACAACCCAGTCCAAAAATGGGCAGAAGACCTAAATAGACATTTCTCCAAAGAAGACATACAGATGGCCAAGAAGCACATGAAAAGCTGCTCAACATCACTAATTATTAGAGAAATGCAAATCAAAACTACAGTGAGGTATCATCTCACCCCAGTTAGAATGGGCATCATCAGAAAATCTAAAAACAACAAATGCTGGAGAGGGTGTGTAGAAAAGGGAACTCTCTTGCACTGTTGGTGGGAATGTAAATTGTTACAGCCACTATGGAGAACAGTATGGAGGTTCCTTAAAAAACTAAAAATAGAATTACCATATGACCCAGCAATCCCATTACTGGGCATATACCTGAGAAAACCATAATTCAAAAAGACACATGCACCCCAACGTTCATTGCAGCAGTATTTACAATAGCCAGGTCATGGAAGCAACCTAAATGCCCACCGACAGACAAATGGATAAAGAAGATGCGGCACATATGTACAATGGAATATTACTCAGCCATAAAAAGGAACGAAATTGGGTCATTTGTAGAGACGTGGATGGATCTAGAGACTGTCATACAGAGTGAAGTAAGTCAGAAGGAGAAAAACAAATATCGTATATTAACACATATATGTGGAACCTAAAAAATGGTACACATGAACTGGTTTGCAGAGCTGAAATTGAGACACAGAAGTAGAGAAAAAATGTATGGACACCAAGGGGGGAAAGCAGTGGGGGTGGGGGTGGGGGGGTGATGAATTGGGAGATTGGGATTGACATGTAAACACTGATGTGTATAAAATGGATGACTAATGAGAAAAAAATTTTTTTAAAGAAAAAGAAAGGCTTTTTCATACAACATGGTTCCCAAATGTAAACTGACTTTCTGCTGTATAGACTATGTACTCTGGACTTTAGAGGAAATTGAAAGGATTTGCAAGGGTAATTTCGATTACATATGATTTTTGCCTCACAGACTGTCTTTAGAATCCAACTCGTGCATAAGATGTGACTTCTCTGTGTGTTTGTGGCAGGAGGGTCTGTGACTCCCAGTAGCAGATTCTCAAGGGAGAAAGTGACCCTAAGTTGGCTGGGAAGCACCATTCTAGACAAATCTTACAAGTATTACAATGTTAAAAATGATGAACATGCTGCGGTGATTGTCACTACGTATACGTTTACTGAGCACCTACTGTGTGTGTGTCAGCCATAATTCAAGAATGAATTAGAGAGATCCATGACCCCACGTGGCTCATAGTGCTGTGGGGATAGCGAACCAAGTGTAGCTGGCTGGTTTCTTGGAGGAGGTAGAATATGAGCTGGATCCTAAAGGATGCTAGGGATATTAACAGGTGAAGATGGTAGAAGGGCTTGCCAGGCAGGAGGCAAAGACATAGAGTAAAGAAGGTGGCAGGGCTTGCTTAGAGAATGCTTAGGTGTGACTGGAGTACAGGCTGATTTGTGGGATGAGCAGACGTAGATCCTGGCTATGGATACCTTCCATGTCAGCCGGGATACAAACTCTCCTCTCTGTCCCTATTTTCCCAACTCATTCAGCCCTTTCTCTCTGCCAGCACCCATTCCAGGGCTGAATACCTATGGATGCTTGGAAGAGGGAGACCCTTAACCTAGATAAAAGCAAGACAGACTTGGATTCCTGTCCTAGTTCATCTACTATCCATATATGTGACCTTGGGCAAGACCCTTCCTCTCTCTGAACCTCAGTCTCTTCATCTCTAAAATGGGAATAGTGATACTTCTCCTGCCAATAGTACCTGGTAGGGTGTTTGGCACTTAGTGGGAGCTCATTGCATGTTAGTTGAACTGGGCTTTTGGAGGGCATCAAATGAGGTGGTAGATGGTTGCGTGATGAGGAAGAAAGACCAAAGATGGCCTCAAAGCCCTGTGTTATTGCCATGGTCACTGACCTTGAGCTGCTCTCACTCCAACCAGAGGCAGCAAACTCTCAGCCCTCTCTCTTCATGCCAAGCTCCCACTGCTGCAGAGGAGACAGGAGGGAGATTCATCAATTGCCTGGACTGATGCCAGACTTTGGAAGTCTCCCAGTGCATGCTAATGCCATCGACCTCGCTAGGATGTGCTGGGTTTTCAAACAAGTTTATTTGACTCTGATTCACCTCTGAAGAAAAGAAAGGTTACATTATTGCTATGAAGAAATACCAAGAACAAAGTCATCCAAACAACAACAATTCTTCCCAGGCTTCAACTTTCCCAACTTCTGTTTACGTTTAGGTGACGTGCCCTTCTTAGAGAGGCCACCATCCACTTACTTGATTAACAAATGCTCACTTTGAGCAGACCCTGAGCCAGGCCCTGAGAGCACCAAGAGAACACAGAGCAGACCCTGTGCTAAAGAAGCTCCTGGTCTAGGGGCAGGAAAAGGGCAGAGCTATGGACACAGACAACTGGGTGTGATGGGCCGTAGGATGGGGTAGCCCAGAGTGCTGTGAGAGCCAGAGAAGGGAACGCTCACTAGCCTGAGGTGGGAAAGGCCAAAGAGGTTTTAAATGTACCAGACCAACCTAAGTGTCCATCATCGGATGAATGGATAAAGAAGATGTGGCACATATATACAATGGAATATTACTCTGCCATAAAAAGAAACGAAATTGAGTTATTTGTAGTGAGGTAGATGGACCTAGAGTCTGTCATACAGAGTGAAGTAAGTCAGAAAGAGAAAGACAAATACCGTATGCTAACACATATATATGGAATCTAAGGGGAAAAAAATGTCATGGAGAACCTAGGGGTAAGACAGGAATAAAGACACAGACCTACTAGAGAATGGACTTGAGGATATGGGGAGTGGGAAGGGTAAGCTGTGACGAAGCGAGAGAGAGGCACGGACATATATACACTACCAAACGTAAGGTAGATAGCTGGTGGGAAGCAGCCACATAGCACGGGGAGGTCAGCTCGGTGGTTTGTGACCGCCTGGGGGGGTGGGATAGGGAGGGTGGGAGGGAGGGAGACGCAAGAGGGAGGAGATATGGGAACAAATGTATATGTATAACTGATTCACTTTGTTATAAAGCAAAAACTAACACACCATTGTAAAGCAATTATACTCCAATAAAGATGTAAAAAAAAAAAAAAAGGTACCAGACCCTCTACAGGCTGGGCCCGACTGCGGCCACAGTGCTTCTTTCTCTGCACCTGCCCACATCCTCTGCATCACCACGCCAATGACCTGCAGCCTTTCATCTGCTCCAGGCCATTTCATGCAATCACACCCATGATAAAGTATGTAAAATGAGGCTTGGGAACCGATGAGTGAAGCCTCTTCCTGAAGAGGATTCAGACAAGGTCTCATAGGGAGATGCTTGAGTTGGCTCTTGGAATGAGTAGGAGTTCACCCAAGGAGTCGTCCAGGGGTTCCTCGTGGCATGTGGGTAGGAAAGAAAGCATGTACAGGGGATGGTACAGAGTTCATTGTAACTGGAGCACAAGAGGAGCGTGGGGGAATGTGGGAGTTGAGGCTGGGGGCAGGGAAAAGGTAGCCGAGGGCCTTGGTCGCCAAGCTAAAGAGTTAGGACTTTATCCTGTAGGTGATAGGAGCCCTTTGTGGATTGTAAGCAGGGTAGTGACTTGATCAACCCTCAAAATGACCCCAGGGTCCTTGAAGTAGGTCCAGAAGAGGCCAGATTTCTACAAACTGAAGGAGAAAATGCTGAAATCGGACTAAAATGCAGAAAGTGCATTCCAGGCCCCAACAGAGGCTCAGCCAGTGCGTAATAGCTCCTCCTGCTATAGCCTGTGGGGGGCCAGGACCTCCCAAGGTCACCTTTCCTGATGGCCTTCGATGTCTCCAGCATTTCTCCCCCACTCTTCTAAACCATCGCCTTTCATCAGGTTCTGTGCCAAGGACAGATTTGATGGCGAGCAAATGGCCCGCTGGAGAAATGAAATGCTTGTGTTTCTTCAGCAGGGAAAGCTGTTGGGGTTTTTTATTATCATTATTACTATTTTTCTCTGAGCCACACAAGTGGCAGAACATAATAATATCATTTATTCTAACTCACTCTTGCAAATCAGAACTTTTTAATATTTTCCTTTCAAATGAAAATGCCATTTATCATTATCAAATGAAGTGCTAATGAAAACAACATGTGTAAGAAACACATTCACACAGCAGAGCGTGATGGAGCACCTTGTCAGCAGTCCATAGTCTCGCCGTTAATTTGATTTCTGCCAAAAATCACTTAAGTGAGACTTGGAGATTTTTTTCTTAATGCTCCAGGCCCTTCTACCGAGGCCTGCTTATTCCCCTCTCCTGAGAAGGCTCTGAAATCCCGAGCCTGTTTTAATCTGACTTTTAATGGAACTCCATTGATTGCATGAGGGACATGTACATGTTGGGGAGATGGGGTTACACGCGCCTGTCTGTGTGTTATTGCTCATTTATTTCACCCAACACGTATTTGGCTGGTGGACTTTGGCTGCGTCCTTGTTTAGGTACGTGTGTGTTTGTGTACTTCAATCTGGGTGTGCCTCTGTAGGTGAGGCCTACAGAGGTGTGTCTGTGTCCTTAAATCACGCGGATAGTAATTATGTCTATTCATTCCCCATTCAGGCCCAGCATCCCGCCTATTGCCTGACACATGGTAGGCACTCAATAAATATTTGTTAAATGAACGTTAAGTGGATGTGCCCACATGTCTTCACGAGGCCTGTGTTTTTGTCTGTATGGGCTCATATCCGTGTGACTTACTTGTGTGGGACCTTCGGGGTAGGAGCTATCCCTAATCTATGGTGCTTCATACAGTGCCTGGCACACAGAAGGCACTCAGTAATTATTTGTTGAGTGAATATGTCTGTGGGTTTCCACATATGTTTTTTTTAATCAAGGTAAAATTTGCATAATATAAAATTCATCAATTTCAGTCGCACTTCGTACACATTCACAATATTGTACAATCATCGCCTCCATTCTAGTTCCAGAACATTTTCATCATCCCGAAAAGAAACCTTGTACTCATTGAGCAGTCACTCCGCATTCCCCTCCCCCGAGCCCCGGGCAAACACTAGTCTGCTTTCTGTCTCTACGGATTTACCTATTCTTGATATTTCCTATAAATACAATCACATAACTTTTTGTGCCTGGCTCCTTTCACTTAGCATAATATTTTCGAGGTTGTCCATGTATGTTTTTACATCTGTGTGTATTTAAGTCATAGATGTGTGTTTACGTGTGGGATATTTGGCACCACTGCTGTGTCCCTTGCATAGGGCGTGACAATGAACAGCTGGGCAATGAGGAAGACTTCGTTTGCCATTCCTCCATCCCCTTTCCTGCCTGGTACCACCAAGCCTTTACGTAGTCGATTCCTCAGCCCAGATCACCTTTCCTCACTCCCACCTCTGCTATTGCCAGGCTACTCTGAATGATTCCTTGGTGATCTGTCCAAGTGTTATCTACTCCAGGCAGCCTTTCCTGACCCCAGGCTGGGTTGCAAGATCCTCCTCTGGTCTCCCACTGCCCCTGTGCTTTCTTTGGTCACTACCCTGCCCCACTGTGCAGTCACTGTCAGTCTACTTGTCTCTCTCCCTCTACTGGATCATGGCCTCCTAAAGGACAGGGGCTGTATCTTCTTCACCTTTGCAGTGCCAGTGCTTAGCATGTCTAGCTTAGAGTGAGTAGCCCATAAGTGTCGGTTAAAAGAATAAATGGCTTTTTAGTAAAAGACATTCCACGTAGAGAGAACAGCCTGTACGAAAGCCCTGAGGCATGAGAGGATGCGTTCATTTTCAAAAACTGCAGCAGTTTGGTATGACTTGAACCCTGGTGTGTGTGAATGAGGAGGAAAGTGAGAATTTTTATAAGAAGCAAGAAGTGGGAATGGGTCTATTATGAACCACTCTGAAGACAGTGGGAAGTCCCAGGAAGGTTTAAGCAAGGGCATGACATGGTCAGATTTATGCGCTAGAATAATCCATCTAGTTATTAGGGGCAGGACGGCTTGGAGAGGACCAGAATGCATGAGGGTGGACCATTTAGGAGACTGTTGCAGAAATAGGCAAGTAACAGTACTCACTTAGTCCAGAGTGGTGGTAGTGGAACTGGAAACAGGGACTTGAGCAGTGCTCAGCAAAGTGTGGTCTGTGAACTGGGGCTGGTCCGTGAGCTAAAACCAGTCCATAATGACAGAAGTACAAAAAGGGAAAGGTGAGAGTAGGGACTTAGAAACCTTTATAGCAATTTGATATTGCTGAGACGTTTTTATTATATTTTACAAGAGTGTTGGTCCAAAACATAGCAGAAATGGAAAAATAAAAGGTCCTTCACCACAGATAGTTTAGAGGACATGCTAATGAGTGGGGCATGTTAGGGAGTGGCAGAGAGGAAGCAGGGATGTCCCCTGAAAGACTCTCAATGACACAGGCCGTGTCTGAAGCACCTCTGTGTGCTCAAGACCCCTTGGGGAGGAAAGGAAGTCCCAGGGTTCATCGGGAATTGATGCTCCTGAACAATGCCAAGGCTCCCACAGAATGCCAGGAAAGGTATCTTAGTCTGTTTGTGCTGCTATAACAAAATACCAGACTGGGCGGCTTAAACAACAACAAAAAATTATTTCTCACAGTTCTGGAGGCTGACAAGTCTGAGATCAAGGCATTGGCAGATTTGGTGTCTGGTGAGAGCCTGCTTCCTGGTTCATAGAGAGTCATCTTCTTGCTGTGACCTCACATGGAGGAAGGGGCAAGCGAGCCCTCTGGGGTCTCTTTTATAAGGTCACTAAGCTCATTCATGAGGGCTCTGCCTCATGATCTAATCACTTCCCAAAGGCCCCACCTCCAAATATCATCACATTGGGGGTTAGTTTTTCAAAGTATGAATCTTGGGGTGACACAAATATTCAATCTATATAAAAAGGGAGGACAAAAAAGCTGGACCCAGAAAGAAAATGGGATCTTAGTCTAGGTGGTCAGGAGGCACAGAGGAGTCCAGCCGTGTTTCCTTCTCCTTTTTCCCCCAGCTTTGGCCTTGCTCTGCTTAAAGGCACAGGACTGTATGAGCTTCTATAGAAACGGGGAGGCATGATGCACTCTCCCTTGTCCCACACTTAATCAGCCACCAAGCACTGCGATCTCAGGAGGCAGTAGAGTGTGAGGTTGAGAGCATGAACTCTGGAGCCAGACTGCCTGACTTTGAATCCTGTCTCCACCACTTACTAGGCATATAACCTGGAATACGACATATACCCCTCTGGGCCTGTTTCTTTGGGTTATTGTGAGAACTAAATGAGTCATATGTCAAGTGCTTAGAACGGTGCTTGGCATATGGTGAGAATTCTGTGTGTTTGCTGTTATGGTTAATGTTATTATATTGGTTGCTTCTACTTCCTCAGTGTCACCCAGGCAAACCTGCCCCTCTTTCCATGCCTTGTTCTACTGCCCCAATCCAGGACACCACCATTTCTCCCCAGACACAGCAGCCTCCTCCTCTGTGGCCTCCATGTCTTCCACCGGATAGTCCTTTGCTCCACTCTGGCCCCAAAGTGCTATTTCTGAACCATGAATCTGGCCAGGTCACTTCCCTGCTTAAAACCCATCAGTGGTGCTCCACCGTCCCCAGGAAGAAATCTAAGCTTGCAGACAGAACTCACAAAGCCCTTCATGAGTCAGCTCTTTCCATCCTCTCACAGCCTCAGCATTTGCCTCAATTGCCTCTGCTCTCTATGCATCAGCCACCTGAGCTCTTCTCAGCTCCCCAAATGGCTTTTGCATATTCTGATCTCTGGACACCATCCCCAACTCCTTTAACAAACCAGATGCTCTGTCTCCTTCAAGCCGCAGCTTCTGAGATGCTGTGCCTGACCCCCCAGGCAGCATTAGGAGCCCATGTTCTGTGTTCCCACAAGCCCTGTGCCTCCTTGACATAGAGCTGACCACACAGTGTTTTCTTCCTGTTTCATATCTGCCTCCCCAGACTTTGAGCTCCTCCAGGGTAGACTCCGGGCCTGACCCATCTGTGTAGATGCTCGACAAACCCACATAAAACGGGATTGAATTGGAACCAGCCCAGTATTGCATTTGAAGAGCCAGAAAGCAGAATAAAGTGGCTGGATCCAACTTCTCTAGGAGACGCTCGTGCGTGGGCAAGGGGAGCATGAGATGTTCTTTTCTCACGCCGTCCTCTTCCTGCTGCCAACCCCCTCCCAGCCGCGTGAGTCTCGTGAGTTGACTCCAGATGGGATGGGCTTGGCAGTGGTTGCCTGGCTGTGTGCCCTCCAGCCGTGGGCGCCCAGGAAACACTTGCTGAAAGGAGCTGAGCACCACCCAAGCAGTCCAGCCCTCCAACTCCTACCATAGGTCATCGGAGGCAGGAGCAGGTGGCAAGCAGAAGGTAGGTCACCTGAATCTACAATGTCTCTATGAAATGGAGTCAATAATCCCTACTGTAATGGCCGTCAGGGGCAGTCAAGGAGGTCACAGATGTGGACACATAATGGGCACTTTCTACTCTTGCTAAACCCCTGTTAACTTTCTTGGTATCACAGAGGGAAACTGAGGTGAAGAGAGTGAGGAAAAGCACAACTTTGGGTAGGATCCCACTTCAGCAGCATAGATAGGAAGGTTCTCTGCAATGTACAATATCTTCCAAGGACCTGGCCTGTTTTTAAAAACCCCCGTGGGTGGTAAACTTGGGCACTGATTCATAATGTTTAGGAAGCAGAGATAAGCAGTTCAGGAAACATAGGGTTGTATGTATATGGAAGGGAAGTGAACTGAAACACTCTTGCCGACAAGAGCTAACATTTATAGAGAGTACTTACTACGGACAGGGACTGTGTTAAGTGCTTTATGTGTATAATCTTATTTAAACCTCACACTAGCCCTAAAAGGATGGTATTATTATTATTATTATTATTATTATTATTCCCTTTTTTACAGATGAGAAAACTAAGATAGAGGGAGTTAAGTAAGTTGCCCAAGGACCCATTAATGCAGAGCCAGGATCTGAACCCAAATCTATCTGATTCCCAAGCCCTTGCTCTTTCCATCCTGCATTGGATGTTGTCATTGGTCTTCAGCCCTACACCTGCTGTTCTATACTCTTCTGTGCACCATTAGGGCTGGAAACCTGAGAACTACATTTTTCAAGGCTCCATGCCAGCTGGGTTCCAGTCTGGTTCTGCAGTTGGAAGGCACACATGAGCCATAAGAAGACAGGAAGAAAATTGAAGCCATTTTCAGCTTCCATCACTGCGAGAGTATGAACTCTTGGACTCCAGGAGCTGTACTGACATCGGTTCCATGAGTGTCTGCAGGGGTGCAGCCTCTACTCTCCCCCTTTTACTTCTCCAGACTGAGGAGCAGTAATGGCTTCCTTTCAGTAACTGATTTCTGGGGAGCAACCCCTTTAATCCCCTTTTACTCTCCAGCCCATCCAATAGTTCTGTAACAAAGTCTCTCTGCTTAAAATATCTAGAGGGGTTTGCTTCTCGACTAGACACCTGCTGACACGGTATTGCTCTTAGTACTCCTTTAATCAGAATGAATAACCAGTTAGATATAGAATCAAGGTATCAGCCGAGCAGGCTGAAGGCTAAGCTGAGGGCTCTGGCAGACAATGGAGGTCCATCAGGGAAACTGAGGCAAGCATCCACTGGGCCAACACCAAGAAAGGAGGTTGCAGGTCAGAGGGCTCCCAGCAGGTATCCAGCATGCTAGGCTCAGGCTGCGAGCCTAATTCCAGAACCCACCCACTACTGAGGCTGAGCCCCAAAGCATCGCACCAGAATCAGGATGGCTCAGGGCCTGAGTGCCTTGGGGCTGGCAGCTGAGCAGGGTAGGAGATGAAAAGCCAACAGAGTATCTTCTCCCAGCCTCCACTACCCCTAGACACTCACATAGTCTGGGTTGACTGTTCCCTTCCTTTGGGAACTTGACTGAGAACAAGCTTTGGAAATTTTACAAACCTGAGTCCACATTCCTGACCAGCTAGTGCTGTTAATCACTTACTTATAGCCCCTACACCACCCTAGCCAAGAACTCCTTGTTTATAAAATGGGGACTGTCATGCCCACTGCACAAGTGTGAGGATTAAGGGAGATAACGTATGTGAAGTACGTAGCTCAGCTCCTGGCCAGTTGCGGATGCTACTGTGCATTCCCACTCCTTCTTACACTTCCTAATAAGCTCCCTTATTTCCTTATTTAACATACCCTGTATGTGTGTCTCTCAAGCTCCATTATAAGGTCTGAGAAAGTAAAGACCGAGTTGTATGTAGCCTTCCTTGCCTTACTCAGAGCACCTAGTTCATTTTAAAATAATCATATGTCTTTAATAATAAATAAACCTTCACATTCATAAAAAATAAAATGAAGATGGGGAAAGAGAAATGAGGTTCCTCCATTCAGCCTGAATATGGTACACTGAGAAAGACTGCATCTCTAGGATCTGCTCAGTTTATTTTAATACAATTATTGCTCTTTCCCCACCTTTCTCTTTCCTTCCCTCTCTTCCTTTCTCCCACAAATACTTATTTTCCAAGCTTGGAAACACAAAGATAAATAAGATATACTCGGAGGGGTCCAGTTTCTAATGGGGGAGACATAGTGTAGACAGATGTCCACAACACATGGGTGCATATATGGTGCATTGAGATACATGCCCACAGCAGAGACCAGCGCCATGACAGAGGGAAGCACAGTAGTGTGGAGGCCACAGAGGACACCTGAGCATCCAGAGGAGGTTCTCTGGAAACTTACTCATGGGCTGGATCTTAACAGTAAAGTGGAAAAGAGCCACTTGCCAGGGGAGGAGTGAGAATATACAGTAAAAGGAGTACAGCCACCAGAGTCAAGCAGACTGCGGTTCAGAGTCTTCTCAGCTGTGTGGCCCAGAGTGACTCATGTACCCTCTATGGAACTCAGTTTCCTGTTCTGTAAAGTGGGGTAATAATAGCTGCAGAAAACTTTATCATGGGTTTAATGGCAATACAGAAAGGACCTGGCATAAAGTAGGTGTCAGTGGATATTAGGTCCGTCCCACCAAACACCACTGGGACGATGGCCTTTCCTAAAAGAGATGGGAGCTCAAAGCTAGAAGTGTGTGTAGCCAAGACACCTCTTGAATAAGCTTTGCTGTCGTTCTACACATGCAGAACCACTCCACACCTTCCGCAGTGGCTCTCCTTCTGAACAGAGCTTATTGCTAATTATAAAACAAAAAACAGTGGATAATGAAGAATACAATCACTGCCCCCAACTCCAACACACACAGCCCTGAGGTTAGAACCACTCAGAACACAGTCAGGCCAAGAGACTCCCCAGATTTCGGTGAGCCACTCTCAGCTCACACCTCCTCTGCTTTTTTAGATTTGGGACACACAGCTCAAGCAAAAAACATCCCTGACTTTTTTCCTTCCTTTTCAAACTGAACAAGTGCCTGAACTTGTCAAACATAAATGCAAAATTACGAAAAAACAATCATAAGTGAAAACTCCGGTTATTAAAATGTATGGAGACTAATTATTGATCTGATGATATGCTGAATAAAAAGAAAGCGACACGCTTGGATAAAGAGGAATCTTTTAAAGTCATAAATATGTATGTGTTTATTTTCCTCATCTACACTGGAAGCTGCGGTAGGGCTGTATAGCCTAACAGATTAGAGGGGGTGACAATGACATGTTAAGCCTGCCGTGTGGTGTCTCTCTGCTCAGACTTATTAATTTCTGCCAAATTAAAACAAGGGCACCCCCACCACCATGGCACACAGGGATGTGTAATGTAAATATGGAATGCCATCAGGAAGACTTTGCTGGGGGAGCCTGCACACTGGCCTCAAGTGGTTTCAAAGGAGACTGCTGGCATTCCCCACAGAAGGTGCTGCCAGGAGGGGTAGCCCCTTGGTTCTATTCCTGGAAGGGTGTTCCTCTGCACCAGCCCTGGCTTTCCCCCACAGACAGTCCTTGAACCTACCCACCCACCCCCCATGTCACACCACTGCCCTGCGACTCCCTTCCAAAAGGATTGCCACCTCTCTGAACCTTGGTTTTCCCATCTGCAAACTGGGTCTTCTGGTACCAGGAGACTTAGTATAATGGTGAGGGGCTGAGACTCCATCCAGAGTCAGGAAGACCCCACATTCTAACTGCGTGATCCTGAGCTGTCTAACCTCTCTGAGTCTCTGTTTCATCAGTTAAATGGGGAAACGACAGTCATGTTAACCTGAATGGGATTGTCTGAGAATCAAAAACTACAATACACGAAAAGCACTTAGTCGGAGCCAGGCTACATAGTAGATCCTCAATAATTTGTCAGCTATTGTTGTTATTATTGCCTTCCTCACAGTTAAATTAAACCACGTAAAATATGTGAAAGCAATAAATATGATGCCTCTTCAAAATATCTTCTCAAATTTAAAAGAATGGCTCTACCGTCACTCCCTCAAAAAGACCTCACAGCTCACAGATATATCGGCCAGGCTGGCTGACCTCTGATTGTCAGGTCTGGGTCCCAGGACTTAGCATAAGGCCCAGCCCAGGAAAATGAGCGGAATAGCTAAAATTTACCAGACATTTGCTCTCTGGAAGGCTCTGGGCTAACCAACTCACAAACACAATCTCACTGAATCTAATAGTACTTCATAAGGTAAGAAGAAGCACCACATAGTTTTATGTAGGTTCAGAGAAGTCAAGTCCCTTACCAGAATTCACACAGCTGGTGAGCAGTGGATCCTGATCAGACCCTGTGTCTTTCTTCCCCAGAGCTTTAATCACTTCAGAGCCTAACCTTAACCACAACTTCTTAGAGGGGAGGGAGGGAGGAAGGAGGAGAAACTGCTTCACTCACCCCTCTCAGCTTTGACTAGGGCAGGGACACTTGTAGGGAAGCTGTTTCTAGCGTCCAAATGAAATGTGACCACAGCGTCAGCAGTTGCGGGTGAGGGGAGAGCAGGTAGTGGAATGGAGAGATATTTCAGAAGGGGCAACTTCAGGATTTGTTCACTTGCTAAGTAAGGGAGTGCTGAGGGAGAGGGATGGAGGGATGAGTAGCTAGTAGTGCTGCTGTCAGAAACGTGGACTGATCATCACTGTCGTCATCATTGATAGAGAGAAGTAATTTCATGCCAGGCACCGTACTAAGTGCTTTACATACATGATCTCATTCGGGTCTCACAGCGAGCAGCTCTATAAGAAGGTATTATTATCCCCATTTTATAGATGAGAATATGAAGGCTTCCAAGCAATAGCTTATTTGGGACACTTTACATTGAAAATGACTCGAACTTTATAAAATAAATATTTTACCAGCCCCTTTTAACCATGAAATATATTCCCTGGCTACTCAGTCCCTCCCCCTGACATAAAGAGGTTGGGATGTCCTATGCCCCTACTTTTGCCCCACAGTCACAATCCCCCAGCATCCTGGGACCTGACTGTCCCTCCTAAAGTGTTCCTCAGGCACCTCTCCCAGCAAGTTTAGCAAGCCCACCTACAAACAGAGCTTGAAGGCATCCAGGAGTTCTCAAAGGGGACAGGCAGTCAGCGTCTCCCCACTGATGTACCCAAATTTCTGATGTCCACCCAATGTCTACATTCCACTGTTCCTGAATCCCCAAGTTTCCCACCCCACTGGATCAAGGACTCACTCTGCAGCCTGGGCGTCAGGCTCACAGCTACTTGGAGCCCTGGTCCCTGGAGAGCTATCACAATTGGGTAAATGCAGCAGTTCTTTTGAAGGAGTAAGTTGAGGGCACTTAGCAAATCAACTTCCTAATGAATCTTTTCAGGTCTGGATGGAAGCTGTTCCGTTACTATGGAACTTGGCTTGATTTGGAAATTAATGTGGTAATTTACAGCCACTCTGCCAGGCAAGAAGATTAAAGAAGAGGGAGAGAGAGAATGAGGGGAGAGAGATGTGCAGTGGCAGAGCCTCAAGAGACACCAGCCTGGGGCATGTCTGGAGAGCTGGGCCACACACACTGGTACACTAGGGTGGCTTCTGCCAGGCTGGGCCCACGTGGGTCACAGGCAGAGAAAGACACTCCTCAAAGCATATCCGAAGATTGATGTCCTAACTCCTCTTCAGGGATGTGAGAGAGAGATAGACAGAAAGAGAGAGAGAGAGAGGGAGAGAGAGAGGAGGGATGGGGATGGGGGAGGAAGGAAGATAGAGATAGATGATAGATAGATAGAGAGATAGACAGATTTTTTTCATTGCTGTGTTTCTCTAACTTCCAGGATTTACTTCCCAGTATCGCTATTTTTGTCATGTCCATAAGTCACCAATACCATTATTTAATTTATATTTTTCTTTAAATTTATTTGTTTTTTATCTTAAATAAATTTTATATCATGTCATAAATGGAAAATCAATATTACATACCAGGAAGAGAAAAGTAAATGTAAAATTAATTACATTGAAAACAAAATTATTACATTTTAGACAGGCCCTTGCTTGCTAGAGGTTCTGAGTCTGAAGCCTGCCTTCTATTTGGGAAAAAGCAAGTCTTAGACGCTCAAGACATATTAGTGTGAAACCAAGGTGTATGTACCTCTTGATGTAATCAGACAGATTGGAAGAGAAGTTAAATGGAATCCACTTTCTCAACGTATGAGTTCAGTGCTGTTTAATGCAATGACCTTTGCAGTTTACTTATTTAACAAATAAACAACAAATGTTATTTATAATATATATGTCATAACATATATTTGTTATAACAAATAAAAAATTTAACAAATAGTAAATGTTTACATAGCACATACTATGTGTCAGAGGCTGTTCTAAAAGATTTAATTGACTTATTTAATCCATTTAATTCATCTAATAGTCCTATGTGCTTTAGCATTCTTCCCATTTTAGAGAGAAAAAATTGAGGCACACAGAGGTTCAGTAACTTGCAAAAGGTCACCTCAAACCATCTTACATATCACCTAAAATCAAGCATGCTTTGGTGAGTTAGAGTGGCCCAGGCCACTGTCCAGGCCTGAGCTGCAGGCACGTGGCAAGAGATACTGCTCTGGCTCAGAGTTCTGAATAGCTGCCGGCTGACTCCTGCAGGCGGCATCTGTGGGCCGCCCCCATCAGGCGGCTCCTCCAGGGCCCTCTGGGGCTCTCCATCTGACCGTGAGTCTGAGTTCTATGGCCGGTGAGGGAGAGAGAGTTGCATGCTGATCCAGAGAAGAGTTTCCAGAAGGAGAGAAGGGAGTGGATTTTGGGGTGTTTGGTTTTTTTTTAAATAAAGAAATACAACATAAGTCTAAGAGCTGCTGCTTTTCTCTGTTAGCTGTTGGATGTCTCTGAACAGTGCTCTGAGGACCAGACCAGGGCTGCAGCTGGAGATCAGGTGGCTGGATCTGTGTTCCCTGCAGGAGTGGCAGCAGGGGGTGCAGATGGGGCCTGTGGAGAGACGAGGGGCCGTCTGCTGAGGGCTTCTGTGACCAGCTGCCTCTGCAAGTGCAGGCAGGTGCCCTCAAGGGGCCCCACTCCAGCAGTCCCGCCCAGGTTAGCCTGTGCCTGGTTCTGGCCTCGAGGTATAAGATGTGCTGCAACCTTAGCCACAGCCTAGAGTGGATGGTGTGAGCCCTGCATCTTTAATACAATAATAAAAGGGTAGCAGAGGCAACACTTTGGAAATTATTAATGCATTATTTTCTTTTGCTTCTCCAAGTACATGAGCCTTGCCCAGTCTAAATTAAAGTTGAGAATCTTCCAGAAAGAATTCCAAGAGAAAGATGAAGTAATATGTAGCCTCTGACATTAACAAAATAGCCAGAATTTTACCTTGGCTGGAACTAAAAGCTATATCTTCCCCACAACTAGCAAGGGGAGAGAAGGGAGTCTCAGAAGGAAGGCCAGATCATCAATAGAAAAAATAATGCAATCTTTCTGCAGAGTTGGGCTGGAGTGTGAGTTAAATTTGAAACCTACTGTAATAGTGAACATTGGCTGAGCATTTCCTTTGCATCAGATCGTTCATTTGCCAAGTGTTTTGCCTACACAGTCTCATTTAATCTTCTGAATAATTCTGAGACTGGTGCTACTATTATCCTCATTTTATGGCTAAGGAAAGGGAGGAAGGTTAAGTAATTTGGCCAAGGTCAGACATCCAGGAGGAGGTAGAGCAGAGATTTGAACCCTTGGTGCATTTCTCTAGACAGCAATTGTTCCCAAGAAGCTACCAGTCCCGTTGGCCACCATGACTCAATTCGCAGGAGCAACCAGAATACATCTTAGGAGAGAGGCTATCTCCAAGACCAACATTCTTAGGCTCATGTCAGTCAAGGGTTCACGTCGTGTCAGTCTTGGCTCAGGTCAGTCAAGGACTCAGCCAGGGAACCTCCAGGTGAGAATCTCCGTCCAGTCCCTCACAGGTGCTAGAGCCCATAGAGGTTACAAAGGCAACTGGAGATGCACAGACCCTGCACAGGGCGATGTGCACTGTAGGGGCATCTGCCTCCTCTGGGCGCCTCCTGGGACCTTAAACAGACCAGCACCTGCTCCCACATTCAGGTTCCAGATCTATACATAACGCCAGGGCTTGACCCATTTGCTTGGCAGCCCAGTGAGCCCCTCAGCTGCCAGAGGCTCCAAGCATCAGCGCCCCCAGCCCACATGAGTTACCACTCCCTTCTTCCCAGGGGGCAGCTCAAAAGTCAAGCAGGACCTGGCTTTCCCTCTGACTCGTTGGACATTGAAGAAGGCCCACCTCGCCTCTCCACAATTGCCCTGCCCTCTGCCCTCCAGACACAGTCCAGCAGAGAGGGCTGAGGCTGGGTTTATGTGCAGGCTCTGACCCTGGGGTACCCAGAGCTCTTCTCTCCCCTCAGGCCTTGGGCCTGGAGGTCAGCCTGGCTCTGCTACCACCTACCGCATGACCTTCAACAGGGAAGTTAGCCTCTCTGCACCTCGGTGTCCTCATCCACTAAATAAAAGGTTGGAGCTCTGATGTTTAGTACCTCCTGTTCCCCCGTCTGGCAAATCCTCCCTCCACTTCTCGACTGGCTAACTCCTGTATCTTCCTAGACTCAACCCATGTTATTAGATCCCTTCGGAGGTCTTTCCCCAACTTTCATCTTCTAACTCCTATCCCAAGTTGGATTGCATCCCTCCATGATAATAATAATCTTATTAAGCACTTACCACATGCCAAGCACTGCTCTAAACACACATATATTGATCTATTTAGTTCTTGCAACACTACCACAAGGTGGGTACTACTAGTGTCCTTATTTTACAGAGAAGGACACTGAGAAATAGAGGCAAAAAGAATGACTCAAGTTCACTTAGCAAATAAGTGGTAGAGCTGGAATTTGAACTCCTGCATGGTTCCCTTGAGTGATGAAAAACTCTGAGGAGGTAAAAGGAAGCCACCTTGCCTGGTCAGAGTCTCCGTTTTGATAGATGAGCCCATACGGGGAGGCCCAAACAAAGTTTTTAGCCAAATTACATCTTTTTTCTGGGCACTTTTATTCCTCAGGGATAGCCTCAAATCCAACTTTCTGGCCAAACTCCCAACATCATAATCCTATCTGTCACCAGTGTCAAGCTGACCCTT
Organism: Stenella coeruleoalba; assembly: GCF_951394435.1. Taxonomy (NCBI): domain Eukaryota; kingdom Metazoa; phylum Chordata; class Mammalia; order Artiodactyla; family Delphinidae; genus Stenella; species Stenella coeruleoalba. The sequence continues at coordinate 41,323,678 of NC_137169.1, forward strand.
GGTTCACTCAGAACAGAAGTCCTAGGTGTGTAGGCACAAGGGCACGGCAGAGCTGCCAGAAAACTTGGGGTCAGCATCTGACACTGTGTGATTTTAGACAAGGTCCTGCTCCTCTCTGAGCTGGTTCCTCATCTGAAGAATGGGCATACAATACCTACCTTAAAGATTGTGAAAGATCAAAAGCTCGTTGAAGCCCTGGGCAAAAGAGAAATGATTCATTCCACAATTACTCAGCCAGCACCTACCTGTGCCTGTTGATGTTAGGACAGACACACAAAAAAAGACCTGCTCTCTCAGAGTTTACACTGAAGGTGACATTTGCAATGGAGTTATTTCCCAGACCAGCTCTTCCTGAAGGAGCCAGTCTCTATGAAATCACCACATTCCCTGACACATCAGAACCTCAGGATCCTCACTGATAGGGACCCACCACCCCACTGACTGCTGTCCCCTCTTCTCCCTCCCCTGCCCCCACCAGGTTCAGGAGCGGCCTCTGCCCATCCCTCCCCTACTCTGGGCCTGCTTCCTTCTCTTGAAAATAAGGAGCTGGGGTCAGATGGATTTCCAGGAACTTCTAAGGGGCCGTCAGTGATTGTGTGGTTTGTTACTCTTTCCTAGAGGGGATCTCTCCCTTGCATGAGGTGGGAGTGGGCAGGAAGATGAGCCCACACATCCAGGAGGACCTTTAGAGATTACCAGACGCGACCTCATTGACACTGAAGCACTAAGTTTTACTCCCGGGCCACATCAAACATCTTCAGGTTCCCTTCACCTCCTGCTGAGATCACATGCTGCTTCCTTTGCCTAGGAGCTCCCCTCCGGTCCTTGCCTTCCTGGCCAGGCCCTATATTACCTTTAAAACTCAGAGCAGAAATCACCTCCTCCCTAGTTCGTCTATTTTTGCACTCATTGCACTGGAGTATAATTTATTGATTTCAACATCTGTTCTCCCACCACACTGCGAGCTACTCAAGGGCAGGGACAGTATTTTATAATGTTGTGTCCCTAGGTCCTAGGTCAGCGTGCAGCTCATAGCGGGTGCTCAATTGGTATTGAATGGATTAAATTGAATGTAATTTAAAGTCACCTGCTGAAGTTCTTAGTTTCAGGAAAAGGCAAGACTGGGACTAGAATGCAGACCTGGAGATGCCATGTCCAGCACAAGTCATAAGTCATCTCCCTGCAGCTGTCAAGAGCAGCACAGAGGAGACCCACCCGGAGAGGAGGGGTATCCAGACCAGCCACTCTCACTATTCTTCCACCAGGGCAGGGATGGTCTCCAGGATCCAAGCTGCCAGAGACGGTCCTCAGGATGCCCTGAGGCCCTCTGTCCATGCCGGCATTGCCGCCCATCCTGTTTCCTTCCCTGTTCCCCTCTCAGCCCCCACCAACTCAGCCCCTGGCCCTCTGCGGGCCGGAGCCAAACCGCCCTTTCCCCTTTCTGCTCCCTCTCCCTGAACCTCTATAAATATGGTGGGAACCGGGCTTTCCGAATGAGGTGGGAGGAGACAGAGAGAGTCACCCACCCCCATGCCGCATGTGGAGAGCCCAGTTCATATTCCTGCTGCGACTGTATCTAAATTTTCAAATCGTCACCCCATGCCCCACCATCATGTGTCATCTTTTATGCATGGCCACCCCTGCCTTGCTGCTCGGTCAGTTGCTACGCAACCGACGACAGCGCCGCAGGGGCCTGACATTAGTGAAAGCAAATTGACCAGAGGAGACCTCATCCCGCATGCAAAGCAGTCGAGGCCTCCCTGAGCCACGCTTTTTCTCTCCACGGCCAGACCCTTGGACCACAGCCTCCTCAGCCTAAGCTGTGGACCCAGGAAAACCCCCGCACTCCTAGTCCTCCAGAAAAAGCTGAAATCCGGCCAGGGACAAGAGCTACCTCCAAAGGGAAAGGTGGAGCAAATGTAGCTTCAGGCTCTAAAATTCTGACCCTCCAGTGGGATGCACATTGGCTCCTGCAGGAAGGGAAAGAGCTACTATTCGCTGAGCGTGTACTATGTGCTAGGCATGGTGAGAACCGTGCAATGCAAAAAGCTCTAACTTCCTGGATTCCAGCCCAGCTCCACCATTTCTCAGCTGTGTGTTGTGCATGCAAATCATTTATCAGGACTGAGACCCAGCCACAGAAATAGGCTGTCCCCAGACATCTCGGAGTGTGATAAAAGGCTGGTTAACAGGCTGGAGGGGAAGGGAGGCCAGTAGAACAGCAGGGGTGAGAAGATGAGAGAAAGGAAGGAGGGGAGAATACTGCCTTGCCCACTTGGTATTGCAGGCCTCTGAGCCTCCTGTTGGGAGGAACAGAGGAAATCAGGAGTTGGCAGTTCTGGTCTCTCCCTCTGCTCAATCCCTCATAGTCCCCACCCGCAGGAACTTGACCTCACCAATTTCCCACTTGAGTATATACCGTTTTGCACTGGGAGGCAGCGAGCTGTGCTAGAAAGAGCAAGCGTTTTGGAAATGATTAGAACTAGTCTCAAATCTTCAAATCCTGTCTCTCACCCTTCCAAACTGTGTGACTGTAGCTAGTTACTTTCGCCTTTTGAATTTCAGTTTCTCAGTCTGTAAAATGGGCATGATGATACCTACCTCACAGGGTTAAATGGCTGACATATGCAAAGTGCCTATTGGGAAATCAGCAAATGCTACTCTTCTCCCCCAAACTTTAATGGCTCCCAATTGTCAGAAGAACAAGTCTGCTTCCTTAGCCCCACCTGGTCCCCACCCACTGCCCAGCCTCTCCCTCCCCTGCTCCCTGAACCTCTGCACATTTGCTCAGGCTGCTGCGTCTCCCTGGTAAACCCTTCCTCCAGCTGTTTGCTTTTTGAAATCTGGTCTACCTCTCAGGACCCAGAAAAAATAAAATAAAATTCAGCTCCAACAGGCAAGCCTGCCCCCCAACCCCAAGGCCATACCCAAATCTACTGAAATTTCCCAGCAAAAGAAGGAGGAGGGAACCAAGAAGCAACCTTCCCCTCTTCAGGAGTGAGTTTGAGAAGCTTTCCCAAACTTTATGATGAGATCTCTCAAAGCTCAATCATTTATTGAGGAATGCCATTTCTGTGACTCCTGGAACCGAGGGGCTACATCGCACCTCAAGGACAGGCATGCCCTGAGGATGGGCACAGGGGCAACCCCAGAAGGCGTGGCTCACAACTTGCTCGGCACCAAGCATCGCTCTAAGCACTATAGCATCTTGGACTTGACCAGTGTCTAACACTTCACAACCGCCAATTAACTAATTCACAACTATTTGTTAGCATATTAACAATGTCTTTAATTTTCATACAAATCGGTGAAGTAGATATTACCCCCATTTGCTGAGGAGGAAACTGAGGCTCAGAGAGGAAAAGTGACATGCACAGGGTCACACAGTGGCTTGATAATGATAAAACTGGGGCAGGAACACAGTTCTATGTGAAAATAGACTATGAGGCTGTAACATATGGACTCTGTCTGTATCACCATTCACAATTAACACTTTGGATTAATTTACCCATTTTCAAAACCCACAAGTTACCAGGGAAAGCCAGTTACCTATTTCTTGTTGGGGCAAAGCCTTTACCAAACCCAGAAAGGGACAGCATGGAGGGTGCTGAGAGCACCTTCTCAGCTCTGTGCCCCTGGGCAGATGACCCCATCCTCTCAGTCTGAGTTTCCTTTCTCTGAAATGGAAGGTAAGGAGGCCTACCCACTTCTGTGTCTATTCTAAAGGGCAAAAATGATACAGACACCAAGAACTAAACTATGAAGACTTGTTAGGTGTTAGTATCCCCTTAGAAGAGGCATCCACCCAAACCAGAAGTGTACCTGTTTCTGACATATGCATTTCTTTAATTATTCAATGTTGTGAACTGTATTGTCATTGTTGTTTAAAGGAAACATGCCAATTGTATTGCCTTCGTGTTGTATTGAAAAGCATTTCTTCATTATTTGGACTAATTTCCAAACAAATTAAAACTGTCGTAGCAGTCAAGCTCTGACTGCTCCATCTATTAGATTCAGAAGGTGGCAAATTCCTTAAACACAGATATAAACAATTCTGGTAACACAATCTGATTTTATAATCAGATTTTAATTTTCTGCCTGGGAGGGCGAAAGTTCTCCTTCCCACTTGCTTTGCCCTCAAGTTACTGACAGTTCCCACAGTTCTGGCAGACCTTTGGTTAAGGAAAAGCAGATTCTGTTACATGGGATTCTGTAGCATGTAAAAAGATAAATCTTCTCAAATGTCCTTTGATCCCAGAGATGGCCAGGGTAAAGGAAATCAGGAAGCTCCTTTATGATCTGACCTTATTGGTTCCTGTTTCTTGCCCAGTGCAGCCACAGTAAACACACCTTCTCAGCAGCCTGCAGAGGCTCCACCCTGAGCTAGCCTGTGGGGCAGACATGCCCTGGGGGTGCTCAAAGGCTAATAGAGATGTGAGGCTGAAACAGGTGAAATAAGGGGAAAGCATATGCAAGGAAGAGTTTAAATAGCAAGAGAGTTGGCTGGACTGAGCCCCTTGTGAAATAATGGGCGTATTAGATGGATCCAGGGTCTAGTCTATGACCAAGATCAGGACTCAGTCTGGGGCCAGGTTTATGGCTCAATGTATGGCCAGGATCAGACTCAGGCTAGGACCAAAGTCAGGGCTCCGGTTGTGACCAAGATCAAGACTCAGGCTATGAACAGGACTCCGTCTCTGGCCAAGATTTGAGACCTGGGGCCCAGAATCAGTCTCTGGCCAGAGCCAGGTTAAATTGTGATCAGGATCATGGCTCAATTTGTGACATGACACTGGGATTCATAAATGACTTTTTTTTTTTTTGGCCGCACTACTCAGCAAGTGGGATCTTAGTTCCTCGACCAGGGATCAAACGCTCGCCTTTGGCAGCAAAAGCACAGAGTCCTAACCACTGGACCACCAGGGAAGTCCCCATAAATGATTGAGACCTAGTCCCTGCTCATGGATTTCATAGTCTAGTCAGGGAGACAGTAAACTGAAATTACCAGCTATTAAGAGTTTTGAAAGAGGGTAACAGGAAACAATAAGAACACAAGAGAGGGCCAGATTGTCCAGTCTTGGAGGCCAGGCAATACCTTCCCGAGGAGGTGATGCTAGAACTGTGAGTCCATAAGAACCTGAGCAGATTCATTTCAATGTCCTTTATTATATCATTGTTTTGAGCATGTGGCCTCACTCACGTAGTATGTTCTTCAATTGCCCCCAGTACACTGTGAATGCAGGATTAGTTTTAAGGGATACTTGTGCTCTTCCTCTAGCCAGTGAGGTCCTGAAGAACACAAAGTTTTCTTCAACCTCGGTACTTCCCAGTATTTTCTGTCCACCATTCAGGTGCTCTGTTTAACTCTGACACTAACTCCCAGACACCTTTGTGTCTTTGGTTTGGTTGGATGCACTGGATTTCTATGCAGGAATCCATTTACTCCCTTGTACTACTCATCATCATCTTGTAGCCCAAAGGTATAAACCTTTTCCCTAAGTTTAGATAGTGTCCCTCAGAGGAACAGAATGGTAAAGAAAATCAGACAGTGAAATCAAGGAAACCAGGTGAGTTCTGTGGCCTCCGGTAAGTCACCCAATCACTCTGAGCTTCAGTTTCCTCACCTGTTAAGAGGAGCTGAAGCAATCCTTGCCCATATTGCAGGACGTTTTGGATGCCCTGTGAAAGAACTGATGTAAGAAGGCAGAAGAAGTTCATTTCAGCTTTATGGGATTGGTCAATTCTCACTGGGGTCCTAGGAGGTAGGATCCATGGTCCCCTGTATCTATTCACAGACCTGGTGTTGGGGGAGGGGGGAGTGTGTGCTTCTGAGCCACTGCTTTGGGGCATGAGCACAATTTGTATGCCCAATTGTATATCAATGTGTACACCCATGTATGTGTCTTACATTGGCTTCTTCAGAGCAGACTCTGAGATGGGGATTCATGTGCAAGTGACTTATTAAGGAAATGCTCCCAGGAGAAACTATAAGGAAGTAGGAAAAGCAAGACAGGAAGGGAAAGGAGCCAAATAAAGGTGTGATCTCAGGTAAAAGTCCTACAGAGAGTATATTTTAGCCTGATCCTGCAGGAGAACTCCAGAGTGTAAGTTGTCCCAACTCAAGAGTAGAGCTGGACTTTCACACTCTCCCTTCCAACAACCCAACAATCATCGGTCAACTCCCAGATACTTTTGGCTGTATGTGATAGTGGGCTAGTGCTAGCATCCAGTAGCCTGAGAGCCGTCCCCTTAAGAAAAGTCACAGGTGCAACTGAAGCACGTGAAGTGAGGGGTGGGTATATAAGGAGACCTGTGTAGAGGTTTTCATTTGTGTTGGTTTCCCCCGGCCTGTGTATTGGTTTCCCAGTCTCTCCATCTAACCCTTCTCATTTTCCTATAAGAACTCCACTTTCTCTATCACTTAAATGTTGGTATTTCAGCTGCTTAAAACCTTTCCCTGGCTCCTGACTGCCTACAGGATAAAGTCCAAGTCCCTTCACAGGATTAAGAAGCCCCTTCATGATCTGTCCTCTGCTGAACACCCCAAGCCTCATCATTCACGTGGCCCCCTCACTCTAACCCAACAAAGAGCTTGCTGGTATGGAGATCATATGGGGTTCTGGGGAGCCCTCAGACTCCTCATAGCCCAGTAGGGAAGACAGGGGTATGACAGGAAAATCTAAGATTTTCTAATCTTAGATCTAATCTTTGGGAATAGAGATAAGGTACATGACCCAACCTGGGTTCAATGAAGACTTCCCAGGGAGACTAATGTGAAGGATATAGAGGAAATATGGCAGAAAAGATTTATCTTGGCAGTATTTGCAGGATAGGGGAAAGGCGGGAAGAGGTATAGGAGCAGACCTGGCAGAGAGTGGCCACAAATTAAATATTAGTGGAATAAATAAATGAATGAATGACTATGAATTACACAGCCTGGGCTCTGGAATTCAAAGGCCTTGATTCCCAACTCTTCTGCTTACTCACTGAGAAACCTCCAACAAGTCATTTAATTGCTCTGAGCCTCAGTTTCCTCATTTGGAAAATGGGGTTAATGAGAATATCTGAGACAATGGATAAAAATGCTTTGTATGCTGCAAAACCCTGCTCAAAGGTTAGTTTTCATTTATTCATTCATTCAAAGAATATTTTTGAGTTCCTACACTATGCCAAGCCATGTGCTAGAAATCCACCTGCAAACAGGAATTAGATGGGGACTCTACTTGTAGATGGAGGGGAGACAAGTTTAGGAGAGGAGACGAGGAGAGGAGAAAAGTTTAGCTCCTAATGAGACAAGATGCTGTAATCAAGATCTGGGAGCTCAGAGACAGTTTGACTTACGTCGTCTAATGAGGAAGTTTCCCAAAGACGGTAACATTGTATAATTGTGCCCTGAAGCATGAGTGGGGACTTGCCAGATGAAGACTAGGTCTGGGTAGAAGGAACATATGTAGAGACACAGGCATGAAAGAAAGGTGTGTTTAGATCATCAAGACTGGTCTGGATGGCAATTGTGTATATGGGATGGTGTTGAGACCTGAGAGGGAATGGGTAAGTCTCTTGAGGTCAAATAAGGTAGAGGAATTGTGAACACTTTTCTACAGGTAATGGGGACTTTCTCTGGCATGAGAGTTGCAGTGGCGTTGAAATAAGAGGAATAGGTGGACAAAGTCTGTTTGGGGCTGAGGAAGAAGAGTTGTGCCAACTTGTACTTTAAAAACTGGAGAAACGTCTAGACCTTCATAACCATTACCACCAACACACAACCACAACACCACCACCACCACGCTTCAGCGCTCTCTCCCTTAGACAGCTATCCATTGTGGAAATACCTGCTCAATCTGGTTTTTCTTGAAAATTTTGCTCCCACACTAGGTAGTCATTACACACTCTCTCCCAATGAGCTTTGTTTGTGATTCTGTTGGCAGGGTATAAGCTGAAACGCTTTCTAATTAGTCCTGAATGTCCCCCTGAAGAGGTCTTAACCAGTTATCGATTGCTGTGTAATAAACCATCCAGAACGTACTGGCTTAGCACAGCCCTGGCTCAGGACTCCATAGGCTGGCAATTCGGGCTCTCCTCAAGTGGGTTCTCCTGTTGGTCTGGGCTGGGCTTATCCATCTGTCAGTGTATAGCTGTGGGTCAGCTAGGAAGCTTTGTTTCTGGGGGGTTCGCTGGCTATCAACTGAGGGTAAGGAGGTCAACAGAGCCACATACTGTTCATCAGCTAGCAGGCTAGCCTGGGCTCGGTCACATGGTGGTAGTCTCAGTGTTCCAAGAACACCAAGAGAAGAAGCTGTGAGGCCTCTTGAAGCCTAGACTTAAAACTCTCCCAATGCCATTTATTCTATTGGCCAAAGCAAGATATAAAACCAGCCTGAAATGCACTACACCTCTTGATGGAAGAATTTGAAAGCATTGTGGCCATTTTTGCAATCCACCCTAAGGTTTATGAACTTTTTTCTTAATCCTGGCATATGCAAGGAAAAAAGAACGGAGAACATTCCAAAGAAAGTTTTTATTATTTTTGTTAATTAAATTATTCCCTATAACCATAACATATACTAAGAGCATGGTGAAATCCCTGTGTTTTAGTTATTATTATATGTTATTATTATTTACTGAGCACCTCCTATGTGTCAGAGCCCAGTCAAATAACAATGGAAAAAGCATACACAATACTTTTTCCCATGGAATTTACAGTGTAATATAGAAAACATCTTAAACAAGTCTCTATAATAATTTGATAAGTATTATGTCTTTATGGCTTTACTAATCTTTTCCTTTCTGATTTCTGTCTTTAGAGTCTTGACTTTTAAAGCCTTCCATAACCCCAAGATTAAATAAACATTTACTTGTCCAGATGGGTTTGTGAAAGAAAGAAGGTAGATCCCCGGCTGGAGGCCCTCTTAACTTGGGTCCCCAGTGAACAAACCCAGGCCCAGCCAGAAGGCCAAGACCAAAGGAGGGGAAACCCTAGTTCAGCACCAGACCCGGGTCTTGGCCCCTCCCGAAAAGACTGATGCTGTATTCCTTTCACATTCCGTGGCCTTCCCAGGTGTACACTATTAGAGAGAGGTTAGAGACCCTACTTATATCAGCCCAGACTTGATATCGACCCAACTCTAGGCTGTTTTCTGTTACCAGATCGCCTGTTGGGCCCTTCTCACAGATGTTTTAATGCACAACCTGATGGATAATTGGACCTCTCAGTAGCATCTGACTGGATTTCATTCAAATGTATACATTCCTATATACCTACATAGCTGTACATGATAGATAGGCAGATAGATAGATGACAGATAGATAGATAGATAGATAGATGACAGATAGATGATAGATAGACATGATAGATAGATATAGATAAACAATAGATAGTTAAATAGATAGTTTTGTATTTTTCTTTTTTCCATTTAACAATGTATTAGGAAAATTGCCACATACTGTTAAATAAATCTACCCTGAAGGATATAGAACAAATAAATGAATATTAAAGAACCATAAAAGAGAAGTTGTTTGGGGACTTCCCTGGCAGTCCAGTGGTTAAGACTTCGCCTTCCAATGCAGGGGGTGCGGGTTTGATCCCTGGTTGGGGAGCTAAGATCCTACATGTCCTGGGGCCAAAAAACCAAAGCATAAAACAGAAACAATACTGTAACAAATTCAATAAAAAGAATTTAAAAATGTTCCACATTAAAAAAAAAAGTCTTAAAACAAAAAGAGAAGTTGTTTATCCAAGCACCTCTGCTTGGAGGGTCTCTCCATCCCCAACCTCCCACTGCAACCAAGCATAGGGACAAGCACCCACCGTCACTCCCTCCTTCCACTTTTCTGGGCATTGGATTAGTATTTCCTTGAATCATAGTGATAAGATATGAGAGCTGGATTTTAGCATCAGCGGCCTGCTGCAGTCTGGGGAAATACAGCCCTGATGAGCTTAGGGAAAGAAATTTACCCTGTGGCCCAGCTCAGCTCCCTGGAGCTTGGAGTAAAAACCTTAGTTAACAGTAAAGCATGTCTGGGCCTTCCGGTGCAACCTTGGGAGAGTTCTGCACCCCATTAACAAAACGGAGTTAGGAACAGTACATACTTTGTAGGGTTGTTGTGAGGACTAAGGCAATCAACACAAAGAAAGACTTTAACAGGTCCCGACACGCTAAGAGCTCACTCAGTGTTGACTCTACCCACCACTATTAACATTAATTTGTTTTATTGTTATTACTAAGTGGCCTTGAGTGAGTCACTGAGCCCCTTTGGGCCTGGGTTTCATGTTTCACCCTGACACATTTCACGACTTCATGATGCTTTTGCACAGACTTCTTCCTCGGCTAGAATGCCCTTTGTCTGTGCCTACTGGGCACACTCCTACTTGTCCCCAAAGTACTCACTCAGTCGTCACGTCCCTGGGAAACCTTCCTTGACCTCCTCTGACAGGCTTAAGTGTTCTCTTCAGGGCTGCTGCATAACCTACCACCCTTGCCATGGACTGCTTCCTTCCTCATTTCCACTGTTTATTTCCGTGTTGCCCCACACTCTCCCCTCCTTCACCTCCTCCAAGTCTTTGCTCAAATATCACTTTCTTCAGGAGACCATCTTTCACCACCCCATTGAAAACTACTTTGCACAAGATATTCCTCATACCCTCCTCAGCTTTACTTGTCTTCTTACATATTTCCTTTATTGTCTACCCCTCACCAGGATGTACATTCCCTGAGGGCATGGATTCAGGTCTGTTTGGGTCACTGCTGCAACCTCAGCATCTAGAAGAGGGCCTGGCACATAGGAGACAATATTTAATGAACAAATAAATGAGTGAAGTGGGCCTCCTTCTTACAGCATTTCATGCTGGGTGTTGGCAATATTGGTGAGACCAGCCCTCTAGTAGATGGTGCTGTGATCAAGGGACTCAGGACGAGCTGTACCCCACCATGCTGAAGTCTCCCTTCCCCCTTCCTCCCTCAGTATTTCCAGGGAAATACTTGCATAGGATGGGGATCAGCAAATCACAGTTTTAAGTGGTAGAGTTGAGCTTTGATGCCAGTGGTCTGGTTCCAGAAGCCACACCCTCTGCATTTGCAGCCTAGTGTGGACTCAGAACTGCACCTTTCTACTTCACCAGCTGCTTCCCTGGCATCTAAAGGCCCAAAGTTCATTTGGTCCAGCCCTCTGCCTTTGGACTGGTAAGATATGAATGTTCTCATTTGAAAGACGAGGCCCGTGAGGTCCAGGGGAGATAAGAGCTCAGCCAGATTCACAGGGGTAATAACAGAGACCATTTCTGTATCCAGGGCATGTGGCCATCAGGCCACCTCACAGTGGGCTTTCTTTTCTTTACAGATGAAGATCCTAGGGTTCATCCAGTCCACTATTTCTCAATCTTTTTTCCATTGTTTACTACCTAAGAAGTGTTTTTAAACAGTTTTTTCTCTTAATCCCTTCTGCCCCATGAAATTTTAATACTACAGATGCACTGTGTATCTGTGTACTCTGTGTATCTGTGTTTTATACATTTTTGAAAGAGTAAGCTTTTTTCAACCCCCAAGAACCACTTTTCACCCTCTTGGGGTGAAATATCACCACTTTCTTGGGGGCAATATTGCCCCCTTTGAGAATGCAGGATCTAATCTAAACTTCTCATTTTACAGTTGAGGAAACTGATACCACAGAGTGCAAGGCAGTGCCTCAAGGTCACTTAGCTCAGACCTATGGAGTCAAGAGCAGATCCAGGATTCCTGACTCTTCCACTCCACACTGCCTCAAATATAGCTGTGGAGGCCTTTATACCTCCTGTCTCACTGTCACCCCTGCCTTTCCTTCCCCATCTTGGGGCTCTATCTGAATTCAGGCCCCCAACTTTCTAAGAGCAAGATTATCTGCAACCTAGGATCCAGGTACCTTCTGGACTCAGTCATGGACCAGCCCATCAGGAGACCCAAAGGGTCATCTGGGGCTTCCTTCACAGAGGGCTGGCATGAAGGGACAAGAACTGCTCAGCTCAGGTCTTCACCATGGGGCCGACAGATCACATTACCGCTTCCTTGGAGGTTCAGCCCCATCACCTTTTCCAAATGCAAGACAAGCATAAAACTATTGCAGCAACGAAAAAAAAAAAAAAACTTGGAAATAATTAAACAGCAAGGCAGCCACCCATAATGATATTCTGCAGCACACTTTGGGGACAGTTTGCTGCAAAAGCACCCGAGCACTCCGGTTGTTTAATTAACACTGAAACAGCAGTTCCACAAGAACTAAAAACCCTGTTAATTTATGTGTCTCTTAATGATGCTCATTTAAATACTGTCAACTTTCCATCGGTTTAATATTCATGATTTTGAATCATTAAAACACCCTGATGGGGGGGGTTGGTTGTTGGGGGGGGCGGGAGACGTGACTTTCTTATACACCCCAAAACACAAACTGTCTGAAGACAACAATTTCCAAATTCCTACCTTTCCATCCCTCCCTCCGAAAGCTTAGCTCATTAAAGAAGCTGTAAAGCAGCTTGGGTGATTTGGGGGCTGCCGACAAGGCAGGGCCCTGAGCGCAGTTTCACCATTTACTGCCCACTCCCCTGCAGAACCAAGCCGGTCCACTCTCACTGCCGGTAGTCACAGAGCTGGGGAGCTCAGCCGGCAAACGCACGCTCTTGATAAAGCACCAAGAGGCCAGACTTCAAACCCCATGGTGTTCAGAACTATCTCAATCATGGCTAGGAGACAAAAGTTACCTTGAAATGTATTTCTGAAAAAGAGGGACATTTAGGATTGGTCAGGATATGATGCCAATGAGGTGAAGAGGCACAGGGTTCAGAAGGGGCTGTGGGTGCCCTTACAGGAAACATACAGATGCAAGACCCCTCACAGGAGCTACACGCCTGCAATGCAAACTATGAATGAGCCCACACAAAACCCACAGACTCAACACACACAAATGCTCACAGAGACACATGCAAACTCTGTAAGAGCGTGTGAAAATCAATAAGGAGAATTCAAATCAATCCAGTTCAAGATTAGCACATTCTGACAGCAGCCCGCACACTATGCTGGGCTCTGAAGATTCCAAACTGATCAAGGAAGGAAGACAGACAAATGAATGGGCAAGGACCAAGAGTTGTTCACCATGAGATAAGAACCATGGAGATGAAGGTGGGAGCGTGTTAGAAGCACAGAGGAAGGGGCACATGAGGGGTAAGTGGGACGGGCATCAGAACCCCAGGCTGTCAGTGGGCACTTCCTAAGTGCTAGCCCACATCCCCTCCTCAAGATCTCTCTCTGCAGGAGCATTCTACAACACTGGATCCTGCTTCCAATGAGTTAAAAACCAAGTACAGGGGTAAGTCAAGTCTATCAGCATCTCTATTTATACATCCTTCCCTCAAGGCAGACAGACCATGATTAAGTGTCTTAGGAGCAGGGAGCAGAGGGCTGGCTTCAACACCACCTAGACCTGGGTTCCACTTACTGTCCTTATGAACCTGGACAAAGTCAGTTAATAAATAAATATGAGTCTGAGTTCCTCATCTGCAAAAAATGAGATAATAGCACCAATATTATATTTTTATCATTGAGGTATTTTTGATGTATAATATCATATAAGTGTCAGGTATACCACACAGTGACTCAATTTTTAAAGGTTATATTCCATTCATAGTTATAAAATATTGCCTATATTCCGTGTTGTATAATATATCCTTGTAGCTTATCTATTTTATACATAGTAGTCTGTACCTCTTAATCCCCTACACCTATCTTGCCCCTCCCCACTTCCCTCTCCCCACTGGTAACCACTGGTTTGTTCTGCATATCTGTGAGTCTATTTCTTTCATGTTATATTCACCAGTTTGTTTTATGTTTTAGATTCCACATATAGGTGATATCATACAATATTTGTCTTTCTCTGTCTGACTTATTTCACTCAGTAATACCCGTCAAGTCCATCCACGTTGTTGCAAATGGCAAAATTTCATTCCTTTTTATGGCTGAGTAGTATTCTATTGTTTGTGTGTATGTGTGTGTGTGTGGTGTGTGTGTGTGTGTGTGGTGTGTATCGCATCTTCTTTATTCATTCACCTGTTGATGGACACTTTGGTTGTTTCCATATCTTGACTTGTAAATAATGCTACTATGAACATTGGATCACCAATATGATTTTTATTGAAAATAATGATAGGTGTATCTTTCCATTAGAATGTGAGCTACCTGGGGGCAAGAACAATGTATGATTTATCTCTATATTTTCAGAGCATGGCACATAGTGGGGACTAGATAGATGTTGAACTGAACTTCCCAGTTCACCTCAGAGGGATGCCATAATGAATAAATGAAATGAAGTATGTAAAGAGCACTTAGTAGGTCCTCAAAATAAATTACTTGTGACCAGGGAAGGGGTCAAGGAAGGCTTCAAGAGAGAGTTTGAATCTAAAGTGGACCTTGAAGGCGGTGTGAGGTGGGCCAAAGAGAAAAACATCTCACGCTTAAAGAGCAGAGTGCACAAAGAACCAGGCCAGGAAAGCCCAGCCCCGCCTGTCCCTTACTCCAGCCTGGTTCCCCCCATAGACTCCCTGAACATACCATGTTCTCTCACAGCACCCTTTCTGTCCTCAGGATTGCCTGTTATTCCTCAATCACCCAGTTAACTCCTACCCAGGTTTCAAGAACTGGTTCTGGAGTCATCTCTTCCAGGAAGCCTCTCTTTATTCCCAACCTCCCTCTGGTGCCCTCTCTGGGCTCTTGCAAGTCCTCTGTCCCAGCCTTATCACACCATATGGTCATCACTATTTATATGTCTATTTTCTCACTTGGAGGTCAAGGCTCACTTCTGAATCACCACTGCGTGCCCAGGGCCTAGCACAGAGCCTGGCACAGAAAAGTTTTTGCCTAATAGATGGAAAGCAGTCTGAGTAAGAATGGTGATTAGAGAATGCAGCCCGCAAATCCGCTGTACACAGACAAGTGTCAGAAGTGGACACCTGGGCCAAGTTGCCAAGGCCTGGGCCAAACTAGCTTCTTCCTCTCCCTCCCCCACCCACTACCCCATCATACTCTGTGCTGGGAGTATCCTCTTCTCCCAGATAAAATCTCTTCACATTTCAATCTCAGTTTCAATGTCACCCCCTCCAGGAAGCCTTTCCTGATGCCCCTCAGGCTGGGCCAGGCCCCCTCCTGTCTTCCCTGGGTCCCTCTCCTTGGACATTGGGCATTTGTCAGATGAGAAGGTGCTCAGTTAGTCAGTGGTAACATTATGGGACAGGAGGGAGTCCTCTGTGGGGCCTGTTCTCTCCTGGCTTATTTCACTCTAAGGAGTAGCTCTCCATAGACCCCCAAGCATGTCTGTGTGGGCTTTGGCAGGGGAGGGGAGCTGCCAGAGCAACAGCGCCTTCCTCCTGACCTTCTGCCTCTGCACTCTCCCGTGACTCACTGATGGAAAACATCCACCGCTTCTGGGCCTCTTCCTTATTTCATCACTTTAATAAATTAAGGACAGATTGAAAAGCAGGAAACATTGTCTCCTGGGCCCCAGCACCCACATTCCAACTCAATTACAGGATTTGTTTTTCGGGTCTGGCCAGAGGCAGTGGGCTGTGGCAGAAAGTGCAAGAGAAAGAGTTTAAACCAAGAGGCCAGAGAAAGCAATTCAGATCTCAGCTCAGTCGCTGACCAGGAGCCTCAGGGAAACTCATTCACCTCTCTGAGACCCTTCATCCACACCTAGAAAATGTGTGCTAACAATGACACGCCCTTCATAGGGTGGCGGGAGCATGTCAAATGAGCTACTAGAGAGTGTAAGAATGCTTTGTAAACTGTCGAGTTCTAGGCCATGTGAGAAATAGCACTACCAATTCTCTTGATTAAAGTTAACATGGCATCAGGCCCGCTTTCCCTTCTAATAACTTAGCTCTGGGATTTTGAACCAAGACTCCTGAATTCCTTGAGGTAAAGTCTTCTTTCTCCCACTCCTTGCTGCAACTAACACCAGGAAGAGGGACTCTATGAATCTTTAGTCATATATCCAATTGTTGCTCTTGTTGTTTTCAGTTGATAGCCAGAGTGCTGTATTGGAAAAAAGCTTAGGTCTGGGTGGGAGATGGGAGACAGAGCCTTGTTCCTGACTGTAGTACTTGTTTTCTTGCCAATTGTATCACTTCTGTGGCTTGCAGTCTTAGTTTCTCTGTGTATAAAGTGAGGGCAGAGAGGGAATGAGTTAATAATCCTTGTCTTGATAATCTCAGAGTGTGGCGATTAAGATCAAATTAAACCTTTTACAAGCTGTAGAGCTGTATACAAATATACACTGCTGTTAAAAGGATATTAATAATTTAATTACTACAATAGCAACTAAGTAGTGATGAAGAAGAAGAATATTCCAGCTAGATGATAATGTCTCCTCTTCTTCAGGGAAGAGAACTGCATGGCTTCCTTTAATCACCCCTTCTGAGTTCTTTACAATCTATGATACTGGAAGTTCTCCCTTCTCTAACCCAATTATCCCATGCTTTAGGTTAGACCATTCTCATTTTCTGCTCTCACTTGGAAAGAAGAATAAGGTCACCATATCCTCTATGAAACTTTCATCCAATTTATGACCATTCGTAAGACACACTTCTTCCTTCTAACATGCCATCTGAGGAGAGCACATTGGAGGAAAGTGATAAATTCTGTTTTGGAAAGGTAGGTCAGAGGTACACATAGATCTTTCAACTGAGATGCACAATAGGCTAGCTGGAAATAAAGTCTGGAGGTTCAACAGAATGCTCTGTGCTGAAAATAGCGGTTCGGGAGGCCTCAGAATAAAAGTGGCAGCTGAATAGCTTCAATCTTATTAAACGATTCTCCATTTCCTGGCCAAGTCATCCACTCTCATGCCTCCCTGCCTTTGGTCCTGCTGTTTTCTTTGCCTAGAATGTCTTCTCCCTCTTATCCACCCATGAGATCCTATGTATCACCTCCAGAGAGGCCTTAACGTTACCAGAGGTTTCATTCACCTTTCAACAAAGTGTTGCAAGCTAGCTGTCCATTCCAGACACTGCACAAGGTGCTTTGCTAGATCTATCTTACTCAGTCATTACAACACCACTGTAAGCATCATAATCCTCAATTTCCAGATGAGAAACTAACTAACCTGTCCAAAGCCGTGCAGACAGTTTGTGGTAGAACTAGGATTCAAACCTTGGTCTTCAGATGATAATTCCAGAGATTTTATGACTACAAGATTCTGCCAACCACTCTGACAGCAAGAGATGGAAGGCAGAGGTGGACTAGCTTCCAATTCTCAGACTCAGACTCAGAATCTCAGATAGCAGCCCGACCTGAATTTAGAACAGAGTTACTCAAGCTTAGGTTTGAGTTGGCCGGGTAAATCAGCTGGTGGGGAACCAGGGCACTCCTTTGCTTCAGGCGCTCTCTTCAGAGGTTGGCCTCCCTGGGAGCTCTCCGTGGTACTGACAAGACTTCCATTTGCCTGTCCTAAAAGCCTCACACATTCTCTCCATAGGCATTAAGTAGGTTTGTTAGGAATGGCACTTCAGCCATTTCCCACTTATGATCTCTTCTCCACCACTAGAATATAAGGCACAGAAGGGCAAGGATTACTGTCTATCCACTATTTTATCCCCAGCAACTAGAAAGGTGTCTAGCACATAGTAGTTGGTCAATAAATAATTGTTGAATGATTAAATGAGTTATCAAGTTATAGACAAACAGCATTATAACATAAAGAGAGCATTAGGATTTCATTTTATATATAAGAGCTTGGGCAAAATGACTTCTCACGGATGTTTCTTGTCCTTTCTAGATCCAAATTCACAGTGGACTCTGAGAGAACTGAAATATCAGAGTCAGCCTGAAGAAAACAAGCAAGGTAGACCCTGCAATTGCCCCAATTTACTGCCTTGAGAGAGTTTCTAGGCCTCAGAACAAAGAGGGATTACCCAAGGAGAACCTGGTAGACTCCCTGAGTTAAGAAGTCAGAGCTGACAGTCCAGAGAGAGCAAGGCAATGAGAGTTCACAAGACAGAATACTGGGGAGGGGAAGTACCACATGGAAATCCAGAGATCTATGGAGGTTTCTCCTTGAGAATTGACTGCATGTGTGTGAGAAAATTACACAAGGCCCAGGAAAGACCCATCAGTGCCCAGCACTCACACAGGGTCAGAAATAGTGTCTGTTTCCACCAGTCAATTTGAAAAATAACAACACATAATTCACAGGGCATTGAGTAGTGCATTCAGAAGGGTCTGACGTTAATAATGGGAAATAGTTAGCTCTAGACTAGAAGCTGCTCTGGTCTTGACTTAAAAAAAATCTTAAAATCAAGACCCAACAGGATCAAACTGTTGCCAAGTAACTTAACCATATTCCAGAACAAATCTCAAGAATATTTAAAGAAAGGCAAAAAAATATCCAGCCCCCAACAAGGTGAAATTCACAGTGTCTGGAATCCAAGTAGAGATTACCAGGGATGCAGAGTGGCAGGAAAATATGAGCCATACTGAGGAGAAGCATAAATCAGTCAGAACTGACACAGATGTTAGTATTAGGAGACAAGGACATTAAATAGGTATCACGATTAAATTTCGTCTGTTCAAAAAGTTAAAGAGAGTCATGAAAGACATGAACAAGAGACCCAAATTAAACTTCTGGAGGTGAAAACTACAGGGTCTAGGATGAAAAATCCATTGGATTGGATTAAAGGCAGACTAGACCTTCCCCCCTACAAAAAAAAAATCAGTGACCTTGAAGAAATAGAAACTATTTAAAAGGAAACACAGACAGAAAAAGAACTTTAAAATGAGAAGATCATCAGTGACCTGTGGGACAACTTCAAGCAGCCTAATATATGTATAATTAGAGTCTGTGAAGGTGGGGGAAGAAAAATTATCTGAAGAAATAATGGCTCAAACATTTTCCAAATTTGATAAAAACCATAAACTCATAGACCTAAGAAACTCAGTGAACCCCAAACACACACCAAAAAATGAAGAAGACTACATGAAGACACATGATAACCAGATTTCTCGAAACTAGTAATAAAAGAAAATCTTAAAAGCAACCATAGAAAAAAGAAACATTAAGTACAGAGGAAGAAAAATAAAGTGAAAACAGATTTTAAATTAGAAACAATGTAAGACAAAGACAGTGGAGCAGCATCTTTAAAGTATAGAAAGAAAGCTGTCAGCCTAGAATTCTATGCCTAGTGGAAATATCTTGCAAAGGGAAAAGCTAAATAAATCTTTTTCAGACATACAAAAGCTGAAATAATTCATCACTAACAGAGCAGTACTACAAGAAATGTTAAAGTCCTTCAGTCAGAAGGAAAATGAAACCAGATGGAAAAATGGTTCCTCACATGGAGTGAAAGATACCAGAAATGGCAACTACTTAAATGTATAAGATTTTTTTAATTGTTTAAATCTCTTTAAAAGATAATTGACTTCAATAGGTATAGAATTTCAGTCTTGCAAGATGAAAAAGTGCTATGGAGATGGGTGGTAGTGATGGTTGCACAGTATTATGAACGTATTTAATAACACTGAATTGTACTCTTAAAAATGGTTAGATAGCTAATTTTATGTGTATTTTACCACAATAAAAAAAATTTAAGATAACTGTTTAAACAAAAATAATAGCAATGTATTGTGGAATTTACAGGCACAATGCATGACAAAGTTAGCATAAATATCAGAGGGGGAGAAATGGAAGTACACTATTGGAAGTGTCTTATACTCTATGTGAAGGGTTCCAATGTCACTTGAAGGTACACTGTGATGGTAAAGATGTTTACTATAAACCGTAAAGCAACCACTAAAACAGCACACCAAAGAGTTAATAAGCCAATAAAAGAGGTAAAATGGAGTCATTAAAAAATACTGTCCATCCAAAAGATGACAGATATAAATCTACCGCACTCTACATCAGTAATTACATGAAATATAAATGGCTCCTTTCCTCCCCAGGCCTGTGGAAATGACCATGTGACGAGCACTCATCTCTCCTATCTGGATTCAATCCTCAAAGCCATTTCTGAGGTAGATAGATCATGGTTATTGTCTCCTACCACAGATTAGGAAACCGAGACCTCCTGTGAGAAGATAACTTGCTCAGATCAACGGCAAGTTAGCAAATGAATCCCTGACCTCCTTCCTTCCGATTTGAAGCTGCTTTGACCAAGCCCAAAACAGACTCCTCCCTTCAAAAACTCATTTATTCCCACCTACCCCCACTCTTCTCTCTCTCTCTCTCTCTCTCAAAAAAAAAAAGAAATACAATTTGCCATGAATTAGTGATGAGCCTGCCTGGCCAATTACCAGGGCTAAGTGCTCTCCCGCTGGGAGCACCCACAGAAAGCACTAAATGATGTGGGTCTAGCCAAGGGGGCCCCGCCCAGCCAGGCTAGTGCCCTCCTGGGTCCAAGTTTAGAGGAAGCAGCTTTCCAATTAGCTCTTGCCAGACAGACTGGCTTCTCCGCACAGCAAATTGGGTTACAGAGCTCTCCTCCAGTTGGCCTCTTTGTCTGGTCTACCCACCCCAGCAAAGAGGGAGCTAATCAACTGTGAGGCCAAGCCTGCAGCCTTCAGGCCTCCATGGAGGGAGGTGGCACAGATCTCAGCCCTCTTCCACTAAGGTGGCACTCCAGAAGCTGGGAAATATGCCCTACACCGGGCAGACAATGGTCTCAGAGCCCTGGGGTCCAGGCTCCTGAGCTAATCAGAGAAAACAGTGCTCAAAGGAAAGAACCCAAGGTCTTACACTTTCACCCTGCCCATAGCCACCCCTGTTAATAAAGCAGAGAGTTAGGGCTGCCCCCTGTGCCTTCAGCCTGGGCTTTTCTATTTCTTTCTCTTCTAGCACTTCAGAGATAGCCCAGACGTTGTCTGAATCTGGACAGAAAGGTGAGCAGAGGGGAGACTGGGACCTCATGATGATATGTCTTGAACCCTGCATCCCCTCTTTCTGGGCCAGCCCCGGTTCTCAGCGCTGGCACCTCCTGCCCACAGGGCTCTAACGTGGAGGGCCTGGCCTGCTCTGCCACCCCCTCTAGTGGGCACTGCCGCATTCTCGTGCTGAGCTTCCCCTCAAAGAGAGGGAAAGTACGGGCACACCGCTTCACAGTTTACTGCAATTTCAGGGACACTGTTGCACCTGATCCTCATGAGAACTCTGTGAGGTAGGCTGAGCGGGGCTTGTGGTTCCACTTTTAGAGCTCAGGAAACAAGTTTGGACAGGTGAGGAGATTGCTCAGAGCCAGCGCGAAGCAGGGGTGCTACTGAAGCCCAGGACTCTCTCCAATCTGCAGCTGCGCCTTCTCAGCTCCCCTAATGACAGTGTGTTTGACTTGCCCTGCGAGCCTGAGGCTTGGGTGTATCTTCTTACATGCTGTAACCCTCGGCCTCGTACCTCCTGCGCACTAAGGTTTGACTTGGAGCAACAGAGAAGGTCCTAACACAATGTTCCCACACAGCCAGACGGCCAGCACGGACCTGGGTGCCTGTCATGAGCCAGGAACTCGGACTCCAAAGTGAATTAGACCAAGTCCCTGCCCTCAGGGAGCCCACAGGCTTTTTGAGAAAATGGACAGACAATGACACCTGTGAACAGCACCATGATGGAGGTGCCACAGTAGTCAGGAGACACGGAGGGCAGGCCTCTGGCTCCGAGGAAAGGTGATACCTGAACCAAGCAGAAGAGCCAGTAGGAATTCACTGGGCAAAGATGGGGGGATGGGCAGGTGGAGACAATTCCAGGCAGAAGGAACCATAAAGAAAAGAGAAATCACAAGGTGTCTTCAGGAAACGTTTCAGTCTGGCGGTAGCCTGGAGCGTGAGGGTGCCAAGAGGCAGGGCATGGGGCTGAGATGTGGCAGGGCCACACCAGGAGACTCCCTGTATCCCCGGCTGTCCAGGTAAGGTTTTCTCAGGGTGAGCTTCCCGTGAGGTGGTGGCTGTAATCCCACAGTAGGTAGGTTTATGGCCAAATGTTCTTGTACCCATCGGGGAGCTCAGCAGACCCAGGACTTCCGGGGAGTGAGCTGGTGACGCTGAAGAGTGTCTGCCAGGAGGATTCAGCTGTGAACATTTCCCATCCCCAAGAGGTCAAGGGGGCCTTTTGTTCCTCCCTGGTGAGGCCCTGAGATCACCCTGTCATCCATAATTCACTCAGCAAACACTCACTGTGCTTTGTGCCTGTGCCAAATTCTGAGCCAAGCTCCAGGGACATCGATATAGAAAGACGCAGTCCCTGCTTTTGAGGATGCACGATCCTTGGGGCTGGGGGGAGCCATAGGGAACAGACTGGGAAGTTATTGCAGTGCAACGGGAGGTGGGCACAGAAGGGGAACAGCAAACCTTGTATGGGAGCCAAAGAGGAGTGGGAGGTTGAGCTATGTGCTAGAGGATGGGTAAGAATTTGCCATCTAGGAAGCAGGAAGAGTCTGTAAACCATGAAGACAGAAAGGGGCATGGAGAGGCAGGGAGAAGCAAGAAGCAGCTGTGTGTCAAGGTGCATGGTGGGGGATCAGGCCACAGGAAACCAGTTGTGCCAGGTTGGAGATCTGAGGTGCTCTCCTCAGTTGGGTTTTGGTTTTTAAAGATATCTCCAGCAGGGCTTCCCTGGTGGCACAGTGGTTGAGAGTCCGCCTGCCGATGCAGGGGACACGGGTTCGTGCCCCGGTCCGGGAAGATCCCACATGCTGCGGAGCGGCTGGGCCGGTGAGCCATGGCCGCTGAGCCTACGCGTCCGGAGCCTGTGCTCCGCAACGGGAGAGGCCACAGCAGTGAGAGGCCCGCGTACCGCAAAAAAAAAAAAAAAAAGATATCTCCAGCAGAGAGAGAGTGGCTGAAGCAGAGACCTGGAGCAGGAGGCTTAGATCTGAAAGGCACAAAGGAGGCAGAATTGGCAGGGCCAGGGACTGACTGACAAACCAAGGGAGGAGACATTCATTTATATCTTGCTTTTTTTTTTCTTTTTATAAATTTATCTATTTATTTATTTATGGCTGTGTTGGGTCTTCGTTTCTGTGCGAGGGCTTTCTCTAGGTGCGGCGAGCGGGGGCCACTCTTCATCGCGGTGCACGGACCTCTCACCGTCGCGGCCTCTCTTGTTGCGGAGCACAGGCTCCAGACGTGCAGGCTTAATAGTTGTGGCTCAGGGGCCCAGTTGCTCCGTGGCATGTGGGATCTTCCCAGGCCAGGGCTCGAACCCGTGTCCCCTGCACTGGCAGGCAGACCCTCAACCACTGCGCCACCAGGGAAGCCCTATATCTTGCTTTTTAAAATTGCCAAGTTCTGCTAAGCAAACCTCTTCTGCAAGGCAGATATGAGGATTCAATGAGCTAAGGTAAGTGAAAACCCCAGATACAGACATCCTCACTCCCATGCCCAGTAAACATAAAGTCAACACTCAATAAAGATCTACTGTAGCTGACTCTGGACCTGACTCAGTGAGTGAATAATGAATGAACAAGTGGCTGAGGGAATCGATAACCTGTGGGCCCCTAGCAGGTAGCATCAGAACTACACAAGTCTCTTTGCCCTGCCAGAAGTTCTGGAGAGATGCTACCTAGAAGCCTCGCCTAGAGGTTTGTGTTGCTGAGAGGACCTGGGTGAGAGTAAATGTCAGGGGCTGTCCTGGAGCTCGGGGTCCAGCTGACCCTCCTTGGAGTGTCTAGCCTTCATTCTTTTGGCTGGTGTCAGGCAATGGAGGTGTGACATATCTACACCTGACTCTGAGGGGCCCCCTCTATAGAATTCAGGTTTGGGCCCTGCTGTCCCATCTTCACTGTGCAAACCTCAGTAAGTCAGAAGACAACATGTGAGAAATGGAAGAAACCTCAGGGGAGTCACTGACATCACTTAGTCCTACAATGCACAGGTACGGTGCTAGGTATATTATACATATTATCTAATTAAATACAGCAATCCTGAAAAGAAAGGGATTTTATCCACATTTTATCGATTAGGAAACTGAAGCATAGAAAGATGTAACCTTTCCAAGGTCATCCAATGACATCCTGGACTAAGTCCACCAATTTATTTATACTTAAGCAACTTATACAAAGTTGGAAAAGGAGACGAAAAGGGCTTGCCATTGCATCATCCTAACATAGCAGCTATTATTTTGTATAGCTCATGTATGCTTGGTATATACTTGGGATTTTATTATTCATAAAATTTAATCTTACTTTTTTCTTTTTTTAACATTTTATCATAAGCATTTTTCCAGATAACTGTGTTGCCTTCAAAAACCATTATTTTTCATGGCTGCAGACTGTCAAATCAGGTGTAAATGCCAGACTTAACTATTTCCCATGGTTGGTTACTTAAGTTGCTTCCAATGATTTGATATTATAAATAATCACTCTTCTTTCTTTTATTTAGAACGGTCTTCTTTCAGCAGGGTTATTTCCTTATGGCAGACTCCCAGAAACAGAAATAAGAGGTCAGAGGGTATGAATATTTTAAGGCTTTTGATACCTGCTGCAAATGCCTTTCTTACGGGGCCTTTGTACTTCGCTCCCCATGCCTGGATGCCTTCTTTACCTCTCCCTCTCTCTCTAGTCCCCTCTGCCCAGGCACAATACTTCCTTGACCCTCGGTCTCCTCATCTGTGAGATGGAACTAATGACCCTCCTCTGCCAACCTCAGGGGCTGGAGATAAAAGTGATTCAGAGACCCTAGTAGGGAATAGAATGCTATACTCTGCCAGATAGTAGCTATACAGCATGGCCTTTGGCACCAGACTACATAGATTTGAAGCCCAGATCTGTCGCTCAGAGCTGTGTGACTTTGGGCAAGTTCCTAACCTCTCCATACCTCAGTTTCCTCATCTGCAAAGCAAGAGTGAAGAAAGTAATGGCAACCCCTTAGGGTTGTAGATGAGGCTCTAAGGACTTATTCTACGCAGAAAGCATGAAGCAGGAGCTGTGGCTGTTATGAAAGTGATGTCTGATGTGGGAGGCAGCTCTAGCAGAAAGAGCTTCAGCACCCCGCATGCAGGGGCTGCCCCCACGGGAGGGGGCACCTGCCCCGTGCCCAGCAGACAGGCTCTTTGTGGAAACAGCTGACCTAGCTCTAGCGGCAGTGACCGTTACACTTTCCCCGCTGCCTGCCCAACACGGGGGTCTGCGTCTCTCTGCACGCCACCCGCCCCCCCCCCTCCGCCCCTCCGCCCCACCGCTCCACGCTGGCCTCTGGCTGCTGTGGCCTGATCTTAGCTCTCTTTCAACAGGCTACCTAACTGACCAGAAGATGCAAACGCGTCTCTAAACGCTTGCAACCTGCACTCCCATCCCCCAACCCTCTCCCCCCTTCCGGGAAGGCGGGCCGCAGCGCCAGCCTGACGAGCAGCACTTAATTCTTTATTGAAAACCATTAACTAGAGTTCAGTTCTCTGAGCCCCAGTTTCAAATTACCCACAGGAAACGCCAGACTGAGAGAGCAGCTTTCAAGGGCAGAGCCATCTCCTCTAAGAGACTGGTTCCGGGACCCCGGCTGTGGGGACTTTTTAATTTTGAGAGGCAATAACGACAACGACAACAGCAACAGCAGCACTCGTTTCAACTTCTGGATGCCTAAGAGCCGACAGAGCACTCTCCTCCTCCTGCTCTTCTCTCTTTAACAATAACCCAAAGCAGTAGGTCTGGCAGGAAGTATTATCACCCATGATGGATGAGAAACTGACGGCCTTGGGGGTCACACAGGCAGGCAGGGGTTGAACTGGGCTCCAGATCTCCCTGCCAGTGAGCCCCATGACCCTCCTGTCAGAGCACTTCATGGACCACCCACAGTGGGGCCTGACCTGTGACAAGCACTGCAAGGGAGAAGGGTGAGGGAGATGGGACCCTGGCCCTTGACCAGCGACCAGTACTGATTGGGAGAAGAGACAATGCAAATGACTAGGGTCTAAGAGATTCTGGTTCTATCCTGGGCCTGCCACTAACTTCCTGGCACATTGTGGCGTTAATTATTATTCATGGGACAGGCAAGGAGAGGTAAGGTGAGGGGAATATGGACAGGATTGAGGGAACTGGAAAAAAAGTGTCCTCAGCCCTCTCTATCAAGATTTCTAGCCAAATGGAAAGTAACTTCATTCATTCATTCATTCATTTTGAATTGCTTAAGGCCACCTGTGTTCCAGGCACTGAGCAAAGTACTTGACAAATAGTTCTCACTGACTCCTTCAAACAGCATTTTGAGGTGGTACTATTACTCTCCCCACTGACCAATGAGGAAAGTGAGGCTCAGGGAGTTTTGGTAACTTGCTCATGACTACACATCAGTGGCAGAATTGAACCCAGGTCACCCTGACTTCATGATTCCCATGGCTTTTTGTCACCGTCACAGTTACGATTATACAAACACCTGCATTGACACCCAACAAGGGCACAAAGAGAACAAAGTCCTCTGTGGGTCTCCAGGAACTTTTCCCAGAGTTGAAAGATGGGACAGACTTGGCCAAATGAAAAAGGCAGGGGAGAAAATTCCATGAAGGGGCAATAGCACAGGCTAGGGTTGGGGAGTATCAAAGCATGTGGCATGTTAAGGCAAGTCAGGAATTGCTGAACCGTCTGAATTAAGCACAGAGGGTACAGAGGAACCCCGCCCTCTGAGAGTATGCAGCCCAGGGAAGAGACGGAAACATGTCCAATGACAGTATTTGAGGCAAAAATTGGGTACGAATTTTTATCTAAGAACAAAGAGCTTTCTGCTTGTATATCTTTCCTTCTCCTCCAAGGAGCCTGAGAAGCAGCTGAACAAGGAGGCCTCCAGTTGGGGAAGGGAAAGAGTTTTGGCCTCAGAGACCAGTGGCCTGCTTCCAGGAGGTTGTGTGACTTACCGCCTCTCTGAATCTGGATTTCCTCTTCTCTACAGAGGAGCCACTAATGCCCCCTTCCCAGCACTGCATGTTACTATACCTGACAGTAGTTTGAAAAGAATGAAGAGATTGGGTTTTATTCTAATTTACTTCGTTATACAAATGTGAATGCTGAGGCTGAGAGACATTAATAACTTGCCTATAGGCATACTCAGAAAATGCTTGATCTGGAATTTGATCTCAGATGTAATGGATTCCTCTGCCTCTTTGTCACCTCCACCCACAGATCCTAGTTTAGCCCTCTGGAGCCCAATGCAGTAAGCCTGCTCCTCTGTCCACAATGCCCCTTTGGGTGGATGAAGACAACAGCTGTGTCCCCAAATCTCCTCTTTCCAGCTAAACACTCCCAGGTTTATCACCCTATATGATTTCCCAATTCTCTACAGGATTTAGCTGCCCTTGAGGAAGAAACAAGAAAGAACAAACAATAGAAGTAGCTCCCTAGTGCCCTGACCAGATGTGAAGCATCCCTGGCCTCAGGACCAGCAGCTAGAACCGCAGGAAAGTTCCTGCAGAAAACAACAGTCGCAGCCTGTTTGCCTTCCCCAGTCCATCAACTGCCATGGCCAAGCTGGACACCAGCTTTGAAACTCAAGGGATCTGTCTCCACCTAAACCTTGTCTCTTCCCTACCCCAGATGGCCCTTATTTGAGCTGGATCCATTTTCTTGGCCACATTGCTGAATGCGGTGCACACTCATTCCAGAAAATGCCGACCTCTGCTCCAAACCGCCTTGTCGGCAGCTTCCCAGACATAGCTGGACTGTTTATTTATTTTTGTGTTAGCAAAGAGGAGAAAATCACATCGGCCTAAAATGAATACTAATGAAATGGCTTCGTTAAGTTCCTTTGTGATCAGAATGAAAAATCGGATTTCCGCAGAATTGCAAGCCATATATTTCTTTCCCCCAACGTTTTTTCTTTCTTTTTTTGCCCTTTCCTCTGATAGGAAGATTAGGGACAACCAAGAAGGAGAGTAAAGTCATTTCATAAAAAATATCTGCATTTTTAAGTGTGTCTTTGTTGCAGAGGGATGTGGAGATGCAATTTCTCCAAACCCACTTTTCTCAGCCTGTAAAGCAAATGTACCTATTTGTCCTCTGCTGCAACAATGCCAGCTGCATTCAATCAACTGAGAAGCTGCAAGCCATAAACCTTCTTCCCCAGCTAGGGGGGTGGGGATGGGGGGAGGGAGCAGGCAAGAGAGGAGGCAGGCCATAAAAATTCATCAGAATAATGTAGGGATGAGACGTGCTCAGATCGCCAGCAAGCAGTCAACCAATCAGTCATCCTGTGGCATTTACAGCACGTCTCATTCCCCTGTTCCTTAAGGACAATTGATTTTTCCTGATTCCATTAGCATAACGGCGTGGAAAATGTCTGCAGTGCAATATTTCTGGAAAGTTCCAACAAGTAGGCTGGGCACTGGAGTGTGACCATCTCCATAAAGCTTCCTCCGGCTCTGCGGCAGACGCCGCCACAACCGCTGCAAAAGGCCCAGAGAGAATGGCGTAGCCTCTAAAACTTTGGGGCCAAGGGCACCTCAGGGGTGTCAAACCAGGTAATTGGCATCACTATGAAACCCCTCATCTTCTCATCCCTGAACACAGAAGCATCTTTTCCTGCAAAACACGGTACTATGGAGTGATAAGGGGCATGCAAAACCCACCCAGGCCAGGAAGAACGATGTATGTCTCCCATCCTGGGTCCATTTGTGGCCTTCCGAAGCTCCTGGATTTGGGAGCTGAGGAAAGAATGCTTAATGTGATTATTCCTTCATGTGTGAACAGGAGGCTGCAGGAGTGGGTGCCCAGGAGTCATTATTCTGCTCCTCTGTTAGCTGGATCTCCACTGTGTTCTCCACTGAAACAGCATCTACATGAGGAGGGAATGTGTGGAGTTGGGGCCATGAAGACCTAAGTTCAAATTCTGCTTTTTATTTTGTGTGTGGCCATGGGCTACAGTTAATCTCTCTGATCCTCAGTTTCTCTGTGAAAATTAGGGGCCTCATTAATTCACAGGTCATTGGGAGAATTAAACGAGAATGTGATAAACACCTAGCATGGTGCGGATGCATAGTGACTATTTCAACAGTCAAATTCTTGTCCCTTCCCCTTTCTCCAGACTTCAATTCCCTCCTCTCTGTCAGCAACTCAATTCTCTCACTGTGTCAGTTTCAGCTGGTCAAGGTGAATCTTGACAGTGCCAAAAAGAAACATACAAAACCTAGAATGTTTCCATCTACTCTTACAAGCAAGATGAAAACCTGGCTATGCCTTTTAGAATGTGCTTGAGGAAACTCTACTCTTATTCAGTCTCCTGAGTCAGCCCCTCTCTTCTCTCACCCCCTTCTTTATTCTCACATGGCACCAGGGGGAATCTTTCTAAAACACACGTGTGACCTGGTCATGCCCCTGCTTAAAACCCCTCCATGGTTCCTCACTGCCATTTGCTCTCGTCAAGATTCATCTCAGGGGCTTCCCTGGTGGTGCAGTGATTGGGAGTCCGCCTGCCGATGCAGGGGACACGGGTTCGTGCCCCAGTCCGGGAGGATCCCACATGCCGCGGAGCGGCTGGGCCCGTGAGCCATGGCTGCTGAGCCTGTGCATCCGGAGCCTGTGCTCCGCAACGGGAGAGGCCACGGCAGAGGCCCGCATACCGCAAAAAAAAAAAAAAAAAAAATTCATCTCAGGCTGGGCCTCCTCCAGGAAGTCTTCTTTAATCCCACGACCTCTGTGCAAACCTCACACTTTGTTATGGTTATCTGTGTCTATGTCTTCTCCATCCTAGATGGTGGGCTCTGTCTAGGGCAGTTTTCCATCCGTATCTCTGGCACCTCTCACAGCACCTGATAATCAGTAGATATTCACTCCATGTTTGTTGAGAAAACCAACTTACAAAAGCAGTGCTGATCTCATTGGCTAAGGCTCTACACTTTGATTTCAGGGTTTGTAGAGGCTGTTTGGGTGCTGGCCATGGTCCTGAATCTTTAAGCTCTGAGGAGAGGAAAAGGAAGTAATAAAGAAACCTTGAGTGTGGTGAAAACAATCCACATTCAGATAACCTCTACCAGCCAGCCTTTGGAGAGCAGAAGGAGGGCAGGGATTCTGGGCACTTCCAGTCCTGGATCTGCTGTGAATACTCTGCTCAAGACACAAAACCTTTCTGGATCTCAATTTTTCTCATCTGTCAAACGGAAACAAAACTTGACCTACCCATATCACAAGATTGTTCTAAGGGTTACAAAGATGATGTCTGTGGATACCTTAGTAATCTTTTTCGAAATTGCCCGCCATGACAGTCCTCTAAGTTTCCTTCCAGCCCTTTAAGAGCTCACTGCTCAAGAATTATCTACAACTGACCACCTCCACTTCCTTACCTCCAACTTGCTCCTCAGCCCACTCCTGTGTGACTTCTGGACCAACTCTGACAAAAACAGCTCTTGAGAATGACTTCATGCTGCTAAACTCATTGGCATTTTTCAGTTCTTATTATACTTGCTCTCCTAGGACCATGTTTCTTGCTCTCAAGCACTTACCCCAGGATATAATTATGCATTCATTTGTGTGACTGTTATATTAATACTTGCTCCCCAACTAGACTGTGAACTCCATGAGATTAGGAATTACATCTGCTTTTGCTCACCATTGCACTCCCAGGTCCTGGCACAATGTTCACAGGGAGAAGCCTCCGCCATGACTTAGCAGGAAGGTAGGCAATGTGCCCAAAGCAGGCCTGGCCATATCCGGCACTGACTGAGACACCAACAGGCTTGAAACCTCTCTGGAAGTCCCAGAGTCAACTTCCCAATGCCAGCACTTCCGCCTAATGGGACTTGGAGCTCGGAGGAGGTCTACACCCTCCTGAGGAACATGGATGGTAAGATGAAGATTGGCATGGTGCCTATCAGCAGGAGTGCAGTAAGTATCAAGAGGTAAGTATTGTGGGATAAGATCTGGGGAAACTACTGAGCCCAGATGCTTTGTTGTGTGAAAAATGAAAACACGGCCAGAGAGTAAATGTGATCTGTCTAAGATCTCATAGCGAGTTAATGTCCTCCATAGTACAGAGAGAGAAAGAGGCAGGAAGTGTATCTCTCATATCCCTTGGGCTCCCTTCTCTGGGCCACATGACCTCTGGGCTGCCCTCTTTTATAATCTATGTCTCCTTGGGTGTTCATTTTCTGTTCACATGTCTGCCTCCCCCTGGAGGGCAAAGATAGTATCTGATTGATAGTATTGTATTTCCTGGGCCTAGCTCAATGTGTGATACATAGAAGGGGTCAACCAATGTTTCTTGAATAGACATTGGATGGTGAAGAGGTTGGAGGAGTGGGTGTTGAAGTATAAGGCTGACTGTGAACCAGCTTCAGAACCCCACCCAGCTCTAGAGCCCAATAATGAGAGATGGTCAGTCTCAATCCTGGATATGCCCAAGATTCAGCCTTGGGCTCCATGGTGAAGCCCCATAGATAAGCTATTACATTCCTGCTGAATTTTCAGCCTTTTCATCCAAGAAAGCCCTAGCCATTTCATAACCTTCTGAGAATGACAGAACTTCAGAGTTTATGATTCATCTTTACAAGTAACACAAAGCAGAGAATATTATATCTGTCTGCATTTGAAAGCCAGGGAAACAGGTTCTTTCATCCATGCCATGGGGAGGCAAAAGCAGGGATTTTGCAGTCAGAACCCCCAACTGTGAATTCCAGCTTCTTCACTTACAGCTGTACAACCCAAGTCCCCAGTGTGGATTTATGAGGATATAGAAGATATTAGCTTTGCCTTCAAGGAGCTTGCACTCTATTAATAGGAAAAAAGGCATGTCTACAAGAACTCTATTGCCAGGTAGAATGTGATTAAAAGCACCCAAACAGGATGGTAGGGGAGGCTCATAGCCAACTGGGAAGAAATCTTTATGGAGAAAACAGCCTCTCATCTGAGTCTTGAAAGATGCATGGGGTTTTAATGGCATAGAAAGGAAGAGCATCCTGGTGAAGGAGGAAGCAGGAGAGCATGGGACATGTTCCTGGAATAAGAAGTAAGTTTGTTTGACTGGAGGGCTTAGGGGATACATGGAATATAAGTGGGAGCTGAGACTATAAAAGTAAGTTGGGCCAAAGTAAAGAGAGACTTGAATGCCACTTAAATACTCAGAGAGGTTAAATAACTTATCCAAGAGCACACAGAGCTAGTGGAGGATCTAGGACTGGACTCCTGAAGGCTTCCCCTTTGCCTCTTTTCCCTCATCTTCAATATGAGTAATGGCACAACAATTGGCAGAGTCAGGGTCTGTCCTGTTTATAAAAACACTTGAAAAAGAAATAATCAGAATTAGTGTGGCTGATTGTGGAGGAGATGTTTAGAGACTCTAACAAAGAAAAGTGTGAATTACAGTATGAAAGCAAGGAAATATGTTTTGCCCTGCATTACTCCAAGTGGCGTATTCTACTGCCCATCAAACTCATGCTTAGAATAACTCAGTTCTAAGAACGGATATGAATCTTTGCCATGGGCACATCATGTTAATATATTTAGTATCAATTAAACATCGCCATTGCAATTTTTTCCTCAGAAATATTTACTTTTGCTAAGACTTTTCATGGAAAACGCAAAGGTAAATTTCAGGCCAGCTCACAAATTCTGAATTATCAGAAATTGTGAATTTGTTAGTGGAGAGAAGCTGAGATTGGAACCAGGTTGGTGATTGAAATATTCAGTAGTTTTGGAATGCTCTATCAGAATGTTCTAGCA
Source organism: Stenella coeruleoalba (assembly GCF_951394435.1). NCBI lineage: Eukaryota > Metazoa > Chordata > Mammalia > Artiodactyla > Delphinidae > Stenella > Stenella coeruleoalba. Next base: position 41,356,298 of record NC_137169.1, read on the forward strand.
TCCCCCAGGCTCTAACCAACTGACTTAGCAGAGTGGTAGCATGGGCTCAGCCAGAGCCATGTCCCAGGATCCACTCAGACACTGCCTGGCTACGTGATCAAGCACTCCACCTTCACTCCACCCCCCTGGGCCCATCTCATATTGTGAGGACAAAATAAATCAGATAATGGATTTGGAGTCTGTCACCGATCTCACAGTCTGGAGGGGAAAGACAGCAAAGAAACAAAACAGGTGAAATGGGATGCCCCATCTCTGTAGAAAGGGTTCCAGGTCAGAGCGAGAGAGTTATTTGTGTGTTGACAGCAGGCATGAAGTCACCTTTTCCTCCTGCCTCTCTGAGAGGCACTAAGCTTACCCTTTTATAAGTCATTTATTATTGTTGTGAGGTAGGTTATTAAGTCTCCATTTCACACAAGAGGAGACTGAAGCTCAGAGATATTAATATCTTGCTTAAGGTCATATGGCAAAGAAACGGCAGGCTTAGATTCTAACCAACACCTCTCTAAGGGTAAAGCCTGCATGTGCCGTCTCTAAGTTATGCCGCCTTCCACTTGAAGCCTGGTGGGTATCACCATGGAGACCTACTCTGCATATCCACCTTGGAATCCTGGGATAGTAGAAATCTTTCTACAGTGGGGCTCCAAGAACCTTGGAAGAAATGGTAAAGGGACCTTTGGAACTGATGCTTATGTAAGAGTTACAAACTAGAAGAGGAAATAAAGGCTGTCTAAACTCAGGATGGAGGACTAGGGTAGAGGCTCCTTTTGAAGTAAGAGACAGTTGAAATATGAGTGTCTCAACAGGGAAACTAAAGGAGCCCCAGGGTTCCCAAGGTTTGGAGGGGAGCTTCCAGCTCAGGGATTCAATAGCAAAGTGGGGGTGGGGAGCAGTACTGGTCCCAGGTCCAGGCTCTCAGCTGCTTCCTGCTCCCCACCAGGAAGAAGTAAGACTCCTGGTGTGGCTGAGGATAGAGGTAGAACCTGAGTGTGTCTTGCTGTGGAGGGGTGTGAGCTAGGGGAAGAAGCTAAAAGTTTGGTAGAGACAGATGCTCATCCTCATAGGAAGGCACACACCTAATCAAGGAAGTGCAGCACCCAACTCTTCAGCATCCTTAAAACCCTGCTTGAACTTCATTGGCTCTGAGAGGCTTTCCATGACCTATTCCCTAGATGTGATCAATCTCTCCCTCTGACTTTCTGTTGTGACATTTTCCTCACCATATAAGCCACTGTCAGTTTACATGTCCATCGCCTTGTCCAAAGTGAGAGATTCCCTGGGGCAAAGACTTACATCTGAGGCATCACTGGGTCCCCAGGGCCTGGAATAGAGTCCTGCTCAAGTGCAAGCTCAGGGACTGTTTGATGAACTGAATAACAAAAAGAGTGCTCACCCAGAAATAACTGCATAAGCATGAGAAGATCAGTAGTGTGTGTGTGTGTGTGTGTGTGTGTGTGTGTGTGTGTGTGTGTGTGTGTGTGGAAGGAGAGCTTCTTGGAGGAGAGACATGAGGAAAGGAAAGTTTTGTTCAGGGAAGGGAAGAGGTTAGACCCTGCCCCTGCCTTTTGAGGGGAGCAGAGGTCATTTCTAGGACTGCAACGACCTTCCTGCCCACACCAGTTCCAGACAACTTTCAGCTGCCTTCACAGCTTCTAGGTTGAACCTTTTGCAGTGGGGTTCATCAGCAATTTCTGGTGTTTTCTAATGAACTTCAACTACTTAAAACCAACCTCAAGCTGATGAACACCTTTGGAGACTTCCAGAAGAAATGCAGATAGACACCCCACCCTTTGCAGAGAGGTCCTCAAATACTAAATTGAGACTATTGTCTGGACAGAGTTTTCTGCATGGCCATCTGAGGGATCTTTCCTAAGCCTGTCCCCATCATGGCCGAACTGAAAGTCAAATTGTAAGGTTTGATAAGCCCTCTGCCCCAGCCATACTGCTCTCCTGGCCATTCACCAAGCACAGACTGTTCACATGTCTGTGCCTTTGCAGATACTGTTCCCTCTGTCAGAAATTCACTTCCCATCTCCCAAACCTCACTTCATCTACCCCAATCCCAAGCAAAACATCTGATACACGTTAGGAACTGTCTTAGTCTGGGTTTCCCCAGAAGCAGATTCTAAAACAAGGATTCAAGTAGAGGTCGTGTATTTGGCAAAGGGTCCTAGGAAACACTAGAAGGAACCTTGGGAAGTGAGACAGGCACCAAAAAACGGTGTATGTTTAAGCAAGCCACCCCCATGAGTAAGTAGAACCTAACTGTGGGATCCAGTGTAGAACTCTTGTCTCAGAGTTCTCCCACCTGGGGGTGAGGGAGCTGGAATATTTATCCACCAGTTCCCATCCTGAGAGCTGCTCTGGGGGAGGTGGGATGTTAACACCCCTGGTACTTCTGACCTGCCCCTTGTCCTCAAAAATGGTGAATGCTGGGGGCATGTGGGTGGGCACTGACAGCATCTGCTTCAGATACTTAGAAATTTTGCTGAATGAATGCTTGACACACAAACAACTCGATAATGATGATAATAATTACTATAATAATTAGTAATAGTTTGCTATGTGTCAGGCACAGTCTAAGTACTTAATACTTTTCTAACCCTCCTAACAAGCTTACAAGTTATTACTATGTCTGTTTTGCAGATAAGGAAACAGAAGCACAAAGAGCCAGGTAACTTGCTCAAGGTCGTACAGCTAACAATTGACAGCACCAGGATTGAACCATGGCGGTCTGGCAGGTAGGTGCCCCACTAACGCTACCTGTACAATCTGGAGATGCTCCACTTTGGAACCCTGGGGCTGCCATTTCATGGCCATGTAGTCTTGGACAAGTCACCAGTCTTCCAAGCCTTAGTTTCCTGATTTGTAAAATAGAGGGGCCACATCACTTGATTCCTGTACACACAGCAGAAGCTAATGTATTAGGACTGGGACAGAACTTGGTCTCCATCTGTACAAGGAACTGTAAAGCCTCTCCCATCTCTGACACTCTGCAGTCTTATAACTCAACTTCCTCCATCCTCCTGTAACCCCCTCACTCAGATGCACAGTCCCTCATGAGCCTCATTTGTCCCTTCCGTGAAGGAAAAGTGACCCCAGCATCATCAGGGGAGAGGAGCTTGTCTTCCTGCCACCCACTCCTCCCACCGAGCTAAGAATCCTGACATACTGGCTACAGGAAACTCCAACCCAAATCCTGGGCTAGGGGTCAGGTTCAAATGCCAACTCAACCACCACCAGCTGTGTGGCCTTCGGCAAGTCGTTCATGCAAGTCTCAGTTTCTCCATCTGAAACATGGAGATCACGGTCCCTACCCCCAAAGAATTGTGGTGAGCTTGACGGAAGCCCCAGCACATAGTAGGTGCTCAACACAGGCAGTTTCACATTCTTTTTTTTTTTTTTTTTGCGGAACGCGGGCCTCTCACTGTTGTGGCCTCTCCCGTTGCGGAGCACAGGCTCCGGACGTGCAGGCTCAGCAGCCATGGCTCACGGACCCAGCCACTCCGCGGCACGTGGGATCTTCCCGGACCGGGACACGAACCCGTGTCCCCGGCATCGGCAGGCGGACTCTCAACCACTGCGCCACCAGGGAAGCCCAGTTTCACATTCTTCGTTATGAAGAAGTACGCTGATATATTTCCAATAGGGAGAAAAAACTCTCAACGTTCACTTTAATTCTAAGCCCCCGGAGGCCTTTAGCAGGGCTGACAACTTCGTCTGGAGGATGGTAAATATTTGTCTATTTCAGAGGCAGCATTTATCTTCTAAGGCGCTCGTGCCAGTCCCCGTGCTGACAAGCAACTTGTTTATTTATTACCCTAATAGCAAATAGATTGTCAGGCCCGGAGGCTCTGCATGCGCCATTGTTGAGTTTGGACCTGCTTCAAGCCCCAGCCGCCCAGGCTCTGGCCAGCTTTATGGGACCTGGGGATCTGGGGGGTGGCGGCCAGCAGAGACCTAGCTCCCTCCATGTCCTGCCATTTATATTTTTATTTGTTCTATCCAAAAACTCCCCTTATAGAGCCCATATCATGAGCCTTGCCCTGAGCTGGCCCTGGACTGTGAGGAAGAACCACACACAGCCATTGTCCTTAAAGGGCTTGCAGTCTTGACAGGGAGAGATGGTGAGGATGAAAATAATAATAATGCTACCAATAGAGTAGCAGCAAACAGTCTGCGCCAGGTCCGGAGCAAGGTACTTTGTATACACTAACTCATTTGATCCAACCAACAAGTAGATACTGTTATTATCCCCGTTTTACTGATGAGGAAACTGAGGCATGGAGAGGTTAAAGAACTCGCCCAAGATCACTTCTATAAAAATCATGGCAATAGAGAGCAGGGGTAGATACTAGAAACTATATAAGAATTATATAATCGTAATACTTATACACTTTTTGGTGACAGTCCCATGTCCTTCTAGCTATCCCTCCCACGTGCCAGGCACACTCCTCCCTAAGAGCCTTTGCATTTGCTGTTTCCTCTCCTAAAACGGTCTTCCTCCAGACATCCACCTCACTCACCTCCTTCAAATATTCATTCAAATGCTTCCTTTTCAGTGAGACCTCCTCCATCTGCAGTTGCAGCCCCACCGGACCCTCCCTAACGCTTACTGAGCCTCCAGAGCACTTACCATCATCCGTCATATTTTACTTCGTGTGTGTCCACCTCTCCACACTAGAAGGCACCTCCACTGGGCAGGTTTTTCTCCTGTCTTATTTTCTGCTGCATTCACAGCATAAAAGGCAGAGCCTGGCACACAGACAGGGCTCAGTTTGATGAATGAATGAATTACACCTGAAGAGAGCATCTCTGCAGCCCACCCCTGTACTGCTGGTCTCCCTTCAGGTCCAGTCTTTCATCACCCTTCCTGGTGTCACCAACATTCTCCCTGAGGAATTTCACCCCCTCCCATGCCTTCAGGTTCTTCCCTTCTCTGAGGACCCTTGGATCTTTATTTCTAGACCAGAGCCCACTCCTGAGCTCACCTGTATAGGCAACAACCCAAGGGACATCTTCACCCGGGTCCCCCCTGAGTCAGAGACCAAAACAGATCTCACTATCATCCACCCAAATGCACCCCCTCCTCCTGGAAACCCACCCCCCAGTCACCTAAGTCAGGAAGCTGAGGATCAGCCTCAACTCACCCCCTCCTTAACCCCACCGTCAACAGTTCTAAGTCCTCAAAAGCATTTACTGGCTGCCCCCTTCTCTGTCACCATCTTAGTTCAGACCATTATTGTAGGCGGACTATGCCTACAGCTTCCCTCCTGGCTGCCCCACCAAAGGCCCCTCCCTCTGACCATGCTCCGCGGTCATTCTAAAATACTAATATGTCATGCAGCTCTACTGCTCCATATTCTTCCATGACTCCCCTTTGCCCACTGACTGAAGGCCAAGGTCATAGGCTCTTACCTTCCCAGCCTTATCACTGACCTTAGCCTTCCCCATTCACCAGACACATGGTGCTGTTCCACACACTCACACCTGTGCCTGGGCAGTGGCATCGACCTGAAATGTCTGCGCTCCTCTCCTCTGCGTGAAAACTCCTCCTCAGTCTTCACGATCCAGCTTAGACGTCACCTCCCCTTTACAGCCTTCTCTGAGAGGAGGAGACACTGTGAGGACGTGGGTATGAGGAAGAACGAGGCCAGGCTTTTGCAGCTTCAGGGACCCTCTGTCAGGGCTGGGCTCCTGTAGGTAGTGAGCTTACTCTTGTTTTGAGGGGATGGTGTGTGACTGACCACGGCTGGGGCCCTCAGAGTGACACATCCCTCCCTCTGCCACAGATACACAATGCCCCTGGGCTCTCAGGAGCTTGTGTCAGAAGGTGGCTGATGCCTGAGACTGTGGGACTACTGACCACATGAAACATTCCAGAGGAAAAGCCCTTCCAGACGCTTGAGGCATCTCTTCCTGCCGCTGATCGCAGAGATGAGGCCCCAACAGTGAAACTGGAGCTGTGTGGCATGCTGGTTAAGCCCACAGAGACCCTAGAACTAGGCTACCTGGCTGCTCTGCCACATACTACCTCTGAGACCTTGGACAAGTTTCAAAAATATTCTTTGCCTCAGTTTCCCCATCAATAAAATAGGCAGAGTGGGCTTCCCTGGTGGCACAGTGGTTGAGAGTCCGCCTGCCGATGCAGGGGACACGGGTTCATGCCCCGGTCTGGGAAGATCCCACATGCCGCGGAGCGGCTGGGCCGGGCCCATGAGCCATGGCCACTGAGCCTGCGCGTCGGGAGCCTGTGCTCCGCCAACGGGAGAGGCCACAACAGTGAGAGGCCTGCGTACCGCAAAAAAAAAAAAAAAAAAAAAAAATAGGCAGAGTGATTGCAACTACCTCAGAGGTAGTAGAGGGTAGAGGGTCATTGTGAGGATTTAATGGGTCATTATATACAAAGCACCTAAAGCATGATAAGCACTATCTAAGTTTTGGTTATTGTTGTTATTATTCACACTTCTGGTTTAGCAGAAGACCAGCAACAAGACAGAACAATGACTGGGCATTGCTCCTCCAGAAGGGTAGTGGCCTGTGGGCATGACCTTGGGGACAGGGCAGGGCTCCTCTGTGTCATCCAGGACTCAGCTCTGGCCTACATTCCCCATTCTCCAGGAGCTCTCCTGACTCTAGGCCTCTGGAGGTCCCACCACAACCCTCACCTCTATTATGACCCTGTACTGTTCTTGTCTGTTTCCACGCCTGTCTCCCCATCCAGGCTGTGCACTCTAAGTGGCAGGGTCCATCCTGATGCTGCTCTGGAGCCCAGGTGCATCACTTGGTGCCAGGTGTGCAGTATGGGTTCCATAACTGAGTGGAGCCACCAAGGCTAGAGCCTAGAGCCTAGATCCTGTGGCCTGAAACCTAAAGCTTTTAGTCCCTGCCTCCAAGCTAGGCCCCCAGAGAAGTACCACACTTTCCTGTGTTCTCAGACTTGGGCATCTTGAAGGGAGGGCTTTTGCTACTTTCCAGAGAGCAGGGCCTCCAAAGCCACTGAGACTGTTCATGAGTTTAGAAGTCAATACCTGGGAAGACTAGAGGTGTTTGTCTGGTAGAGAAGGACAGGACCCATTCCCTGTGAAAGACTGAAATGTCACACCAGCTTGACCAATCAGGAACTGCCTGCCATTCCCAGTATCAACTCTTTATGTGCTGGACTGTAGGAAGGCTACGGGTCCTAGGTGAAAGGCCAGAACAGCTGCTGCCAACTGGTGTAAAAATATTTCAACATTTTGGCAGTCAGCAAGGCTCTGTTGGTATAGCCCAGCCATTAGCCCTGGCCACACCAATGAAGGGGGCCTAAGGCTTTGTCCTGAAGGAGTTTACTCCCCAGTGGGGAACTAAGGGGCCAAGCAGAGAGGTGAACACCAGTTACCACCCAGTGAAACAAGTGCTATAAAAGGACCACATGCAAAGCGTGATGGGAGTCCAGTGAAGGAGAACCTGGGCCGTTGTGGTGGAGGGGCGGTGTGGTTGTTTTAGGTAGGCTTTGGAGCTCTGGCTGGGCAGATGAGGGGGAACCGGCACCACAGGCAGTGTGAGCAGCAAGGGCAGAGGCCTGGAATTGGGAATGTACGGGGCATGTGGAGGGAACGGGGCCAGCAGGGAATGTGGGAGATGATACTGGAGGGCAGGCAGGGCTCAGACTGAGAAGGATGAGACACTTATGCCCAGCCAACAAGTTTGGAGTTTTGTTCGGTTGGCAGAGAAAAACTAAAAGTGTTTTTTAGACAGGTGAGTGACGTGGCAAGAAAACCAATCTGGCTTCAGTGTGGACATTGAGTTGGAGGGGGCCAGATAAGAGGTAGGGAGGCCAAGCCGGGCCCTGGTCAGGGCAGATGAGGTTGAGAGCAGGGGGTGACCAGTGAGACAGAGAGAAGGGAAGCTGGGCAGGGTGAGTGGGCAGCACCATCTCAGAAGAACTTCATCCACGTTAGGCCAGACTCGGACAGCAGGGATTGTTCAGTTTCTGGACTGAGAGAACCTGGAAGGCATCTGAGAGCCAAGGGGAACTTGACAGGTGAGGATTTTAATCCTCATGCGTTTAGCCAACAAAGAGGGGAAGATTACTGGTGGTGCCCACAGTACAGCTCCTAGGCATGGCTATCTATCTGAACGACTGTTGTAACCTCCAGGCCTTGAAAAGGAAAGGGAGAAGTAGCTCCAACTCATTGCAGAAGATTAATCGCCATTTATCTTTCACTAAGGGACTCTGTGGGTCAGAGCAGTTCTAGAAGGCTCCTGGACTATCATGCAACCCATCAAAAAAGTGCTGCAAAGCATGGAATCAAAAGGCTGTTGTGGGCTTCCCTGATGACGCAGTGGTTGAGAGTCCGCCTGCCGATGCCTGGGACGTGGGTTCGTGTCCCGGTTCGGGAAGATCCCACATGCCATGGAGCAGCTGGGCCCGTGAGCCATGGCCGCTGGGCCTGTGCGTCCAGCGCCTGTGCTCTGCGACGGGAGAGGCCACAGCAGTGAGAGGCCCACGTACCGCAAAAAAAAAAAAAAGAAAAGAAATAAGAAAATAAGACTCAGTGAGGTTCAGTCTTGTTCAAGATCAAGGGCAAATCTGGGATTTAAACATAGTTATGTTGGATGCTAACATGCACAAGTTTTCTGCTAGCAATGCAGGCTCCTGGATACAAGAATGTAAATGGGACTCAGAAGAACTCAAGATTCCTTGTCACAGTCAGCAAACTGGAGGACACTTCCACTCCCTCACTGCTTGCTCTCCTCTCTGAAATATACACAAACCACCTGAAATGACACACTTAACCACCTGCCCTCTCATCCTTTAAAATAAGTCCTTCAACTTCCCAGTGGAACATGAAAATACGATTACGATCCCCATCTCCTTAGTATTCTTAGAGTCCAGCAGTTAAGAGTTTAGGCGTTGGTCTCATTCAGACCTGTCACTTACTACATGTGTGACCTTGGGCAGGTCAATTAACCCCTAGGAGCCTGGAGCTCCTCATATGTAAAATGACGAACGTGACAATTATCTCCTCATAGGCTTGTAGTTAATCCATGTGGAGTATTTAACTTTGAGCCTCACCCACAATAATGCTCAACAATAATACTGTCCACAGCGCAGATTCTGCAGCCAGACTGGCTGGATTCCAATTCTGCCTCCACCACTGGGTGACCTCAGACAAGTTATTTAATCTCTCTGAGTTTCAGTTTTCTCATTTATAAGATGGGATTCTTATAGAACTTATCTTGTAAATGGTTGTGAAGATTAAATGAGTTAATATATGTAAAATGCTTGGAAATTTTCAGGCACATTATCAGCACTCGATAAGTGCTGTCTACTAGTACAGAATAACCTTCACCATCTACTATAAGATATATTACAAAAAACTCTTTACAGATGCAGCGAGTCTTATACAAATATCTGGTACCCTATCAGAAATAATGAGAACAAAGGAACTTAGAAGGGGGGAAGAAGGAAGAAAAGGGGGATCAGTTGAGATCATCAGGGTTAAAGGGACAGGTAGATATTGGAAGGTTGAAAAAGAATTCATAACAAGATGCTGGCTAAGACAGAAAGAGCAGCCTCTCTCTCTCTCTCGATTATTGTAAAAATAAAATAGAATGATGTGTAATAGAGACTGGCTAGCTCTTTACCAACCCCACATCCTCTTCTTCTGGGCACATGGCTACACCACACTTTCTAGTCTCCTGTCACTGGGAGAAGCCATATGACTCAATCCTGGCCAATGGAATGTGAGCAGAAGTGATGAGTGCCACTTCTTGACCTGGCACACAGAAACCCTCCATGCTCTTTCCCCTTCTGCTACTGGGTGTAGACAAGAGAGAGCTTCCACAGCCACATGTTGAACTTGACAGACCCACAGTGTGTAAGGAGACTGGGTCTTTGACTCACCACTTGGAGGAGAGCTTCCTCTCAATCAGGAACACCCATACTGTGGGTAAAGAAGATATGGTATATATACACAGTGGAATACTACTCAGCCATAAAAAAGGAACAAAAATAATACCATTTGCAGAAACATGGATGGACCTACAGATTATCATACCAGGAGAAGTAAGTTAGAAAGAGAAAGACAAATGCCATATGACATCACTTATATGTGGAATCTAAAATATGACACAAATCAATGTATTTACCATAAAATAGAAACAGACTCACAGACATAGAAAACAAACTTATGATTACCAAAGGGTAAAGGGGGTGGGGGAGGGATAAATTAGGAGTTTGGGATTAGCAGGTACAAACTACTATATATAAAGTAGATAAACAACAAGATCCTACTGTATAGCACAGGGAACTATATTCAGTAACCATAATGGAAAAGAGAGAAAGGAACACCATTCTGGACTTTACCAGAGAATAAAATAACCTTCTATAATATTTGAACCATTATGCTTTCATGGGTTTGCTTGTTACAGCAGCTATTGCTAGACACTAGCACTAACACTAGCTGAAGCTATTCCATACACTAACTAAAGCTAACTAATAGCTAAAGCTATTCCATACACTAACTAACTATTTGCAAAGAGTTTAGTGTAGTACCTGGAACGTGGTGATCACTCAGTTTATGGTAGCCAAGAATTCAGGAGGCCAGAAAGCCCAACAACATTCCCAGGAGACCATAATAGATCAAAGCTTACCATGGTTCCAGGAAACAAGACTTTTGTTCTCTGTCTTTTCTAAACCCACAAAAGAACAGAGGGGTACATCTCTGGCTCTCTGTAAAATAGAATAAGTAATCCCTATCTGATAGGGCAGCCCTGAGGAATCAAGGGAATAATTATAATGACTGCCATTTTGTCAAGATACTTACTGTGCATCAGGCATTTAACTAATGGTTTTACCTACATTATCCTATTTCTTTCTCCTAAGTACACTAAGAATCCCCATTTTACAGATGAAGGAACTGAGGCTAGGAGGTTATGTAACTTGCTCAAGTCACACAGATAGTAAGTAGGCAATGAAGCCAGGACTTGAACTCAGGTCTGATTGACTACAGAGCCAGAATCTTTAACCACTGGCCTTCCCTGGGTGAGGGGATGCCTTCCAGGGCCCATCCCAGGCTGATTGGCTCCACAGCAGGACCCTCAGCTAACAAGGAAGGACAGTTAGGTCTGGGGTCACAAGGCCTGATAAGTTGAATCTCAGTGTAAGATTTGGGAGTCTACTGGCTCAATCCATCTCTCCAGGCTCAGCCCCATCCATATCTCCTGGGACCCAGCCCGCTACTGCCCGACCAGCATTGGCAAAGCATGTAAAACACTGAAAAGAAAATGGAGAAAAACAGCTCCACAGTAGGGAGCAGGGAACTTGTCACCCACCTCCCTTCCACCCCATTCCCAGACTCCCAGGAGGCAGCTGGAAGTTGGACCCTGGCTTTCTCCCAAGGTCACCTTCATGACAGTTCCACCAGGGCTCCGGCTGGCAGCACCTGCCAACGCCAGGCCATGATGGATTACTGCTCCTCTGACTACTGTTCACTGCACAATCCAATCTAGGAGACACACATATTTCTCAATTCAGGGACTTCTTTTATTTTATGAAAAATCAGCCAGCCGCTCAGGCATGAGCGGTTAGGCTTGGCAAGCACTTGGATTTTGTGAGCCTCCTCCAGCCTTGTTGCCTTCCCAAATTCCCTTCCCTCTGCCCTACTCTACCCATTACCCACTCTTGGCCCTGTAGAGTATAGAAGAAAGAGCACAGTCCGGGGAGTCAGATAGCCCTGGGTTTAAGAAGCCCACCAACTTCTGCCACTTATTGTCTGAGAAATTTTGCATGCGTCTCTTGCCCTTCCTGATCATGATGACATTACCACACTTGAGAGTTGGTTGGTTAGTTTGTTTTTTGCGGCACGCGGCCCTCTCATTGTTGTGGCCTCTCCCGTTGCGGAGCAAAGGCTCTGGACGCGCAGGCTCAGCGGCCATGGCTCATGGGCCCAGCCGCTCCACAGCATGTGGGATCTTCCTGGACCGGGGCACGAACCCGTGTCCCCTGCATCGGCAGGCGGACTCTCAACCACTGCGCCACCAGGGAAGCCTTTTTACAAGGCATAAATGCGTTGTGAGTGTGGAGTTCCTGGCACAGTAAATAGCTCACCTGTACCTACTGTGTGCAGGAACTTAGTGTCCTCTTCCCCATCTCTATTCTTAACCACTTGGTCTTCATTCTCTCTGTCCTCTGCTCTCCCTCCTTGTCCCTTCTCTCTTCTCTGCTTCACTGTACTTCATGTCAATCCAGAGGATGTCCCAGACTGCTCTGTTCCAAAAGTCAGACAATTACTACCCCAAGCCTCTCTGAACTAAGTTTGTTCTTTATTTTCTATTTTTATCTGTTTGTGTTGTCATTAGGACATAATCCTTATGACTCAGACAGTAGTGATTCTGAGACTGCGTCACTAACTTCCAAAAAGGCAATTCCAATGCCCTTGAAGATCTCTTGTCATTATCCTTTCAAATTCTGGTGAATCATTGTTCCCAGCTCTTCACCTGCTCTTTATACTTAACACCTCAGATTTGAATGGGATACCCCTACCAGCTCAAAGAGGGAGGAAATTATTCTCTTGTGGGAAATGACCAGGAGATGATCTTTATGGAGGTGGGTGAAAGCAAAAGAGCAGCTTGATCTGGACTATGAGCCCAAGTTCCCCCACACTTCAGGGATCATCTGAGTCATCTTAATGACGAACTTTCAAACGGGCAAAACATCAAAAAGATAGGTTATGTACAAAATCAAAGCTGAATTAGTGCTGTAAGAGAAGATAAAAATTGAGCACAGCCTTATAAGACATCCCTGGGTCTCCTTCTGCTGATGCCAGCTTAAGGGTTAGAAGAGGTTGGTCCTTCAACTCAAGAGAAACCAGAGACCCTAAGTCCGGTGCAGCCACGTCCTGAGCACTTGGCAACAGCAGTCAGCACAGAGTCAGAGGCGCTGAGTTGCCTGACTCATCTGTCACACATGTCGACACCAGAACACAGCATCTCCCCAAACATCCTTGACTTCTCAAGTGGACCTTCCCCACTCAGACACCCAGCCATTCTTCAAGCATCACCAGTTCTACCCTCCTCTCTCCCTTCATAGTGCTTCTGCCCCATTCCAGGCCCCATCGTTTCTCACCTGGGTCACCGCACCAGCCTCCTTCCTGGTCTTTCAGCCACCCGCACCCCCATCCTCTCTGCAGAGCATCTTTCCAAAATGCAAATCTGATCAAGGCCCTCTACTCCTTGGAACTCTTCCATGCTTTCCACTACTCTCAGGTTGATCTGACTGGTTAGAACAGCAAACATTCTCTGTAAAGGGCCAGGTAGTAAATATTTTAGGCTTTGTGCGCTATATGTACTCTGTTGTAACTGCTCAACTGTGACATTGCAGCAAAAGTAGCCATTGACAATAATCGAACAAATGGGTGTGGCATGTTTCAATAACATTCTCTTTATAAAAACAGGCAAGGAGCCAGATTTGGCCAGAGACCCATAGTTTTCCAACCACTGTGATGTAAACCAACCTCCATGCCCTGAGTGACTTGGCCACTACCTCACAGAGGTTAGCCTTGTCACTCACCACACAATGAGGTTTACTGGCCGGCCGTACAATATGACTCAGTTCCTCCGCACAGGCTCTGTTTTATCAAGTGCCCCATGCCTCTGCTCATGCTGCTTCTTATATGCCCATGACTTTACCTCACTAGGTCCTACTCATCTTAAAAGACTCAGCTCAGTCTTTGAAGAGAAATTTGGTACCAGCCAAGTTTGGTATCATCCAACACACATTTCTCTTTGACTCAACAATTCAACTTCCAGGACTCTGTCCCTCAGACAAGCTCATCTACAAAAGTTCAAAGGCATACCTATGAGGATGTCTGTTGCATTATTGTTGCACTATTGTTTAGTGTGTGAAAATATTAAATGTTCATCAATGGGGATGATTCAATTATGGTATACACATATAATGAATAGTATTCTGGTATTAAAAATAATGGAGCAGGGGTCTTCCCTGGTGGTGTAGTGGTTGAGAATCTGCCTGCCAATGCAGGGGACACGGGTTAGAGCCCTGGTCTGGGAAGATCCCTCATGCCGCGGAACAACTAGGCCCTTGAGCCACAACTACTGAGCCTGCGCGTCTGGAGCCTGTGCTCCGCAACAAGAGAAGCCACGACAGTGAGAGGCCCGTGCACCACGATGAAGAGTGGCCCCCACTTGCCACAACTAGAGAAAGCCCTCGCACAGAAACAAAGACCCAACACAGCCATAAATAAATAAATAAATAATAATAATGGAGCAGATCCAGATGCTCTGACAGGAAATTAATTTCAAGATGTATTAAGAAGGCAAGATGCGGGCTTCCCTGGTGGCGCAGTGGTTGAGAGTCCACCTGCCGATGCAGGGGACACGGGTTTGTGCCCCGGTCCGGGAAGATCTCACATGCCGCGGAGCGGCTGGGCCCATGAGCCATGGCCACTGAGCCTGCGCATCTGGAGCCTGTGCAATGGGAGAGACCACAACAGTGAGAAGCCTGTGTACCGCAAAAAAAAAAAAAAAGATACACACACACACACACGCATGTACACACAAATGCTTGATATGTATAGAGCATCTGAAAGGATACATAAGAAATGTAACAGTGGTTACCTCTGGGGAATGGAACTGTAGTTGAAGGATTGGAGCGGGGCTATCAGGTATGGTTGTAAAGCCTGTGCACTGTGCAAGCCCAGATGGAGCCACACATCTAGACCACGATAGCAATGGTGTCCCCTGCAATTGTGTAATACAGCAGCAGCCCTGATTCTGGAGAAAATAAATATTTTATTACCTACACTTTTATACCATTTGAATTTTTACAACATCAAATCCTAGACCCTGAGAGTGGGCCCTGGATTTGAAGACTGCACTGTAGCTGTTTGCCGGCTTGCCAGGCTGTACGTCTTTTGAGGAGAAAAAGCCTGCCTTATTCACAGCACAGCGTGAATCACACCATCGAAGACAAGTAAAAGATACAGAGACCAAAGATTTACCTGACTTGGAGCTGAATCTTGCCAGAGAAAAAGTTCCGCACTCAGTAGGTGTTCAGAGTAATATAGAGAAATAGACTGCATGTGTGCAGATGGGTATCGGACTTAACAAACAGTTCCTCAGATCTACCATGGGCCAGAAAGCATGCTGGCCAAGTCATGGTCTTCTGAACAAGCCACGTACAGTCAAGGCCAGCCATCCAGAGCTGGACACGTGATGGCCTTCTGTGCAGGAAACAAAGACGAGAACAAGCTCAGATCCCCTTAATATAAGGTAAAATGTTGCTGGCATCCCGGAGGTCAGAGGCAAGAGACAACTTCTGATAAGGGCTATCGAAGAAGGCTTCATGAAGAAGCCAGCATATGTTGTGATGCGTGGAGGATGAGGAGGGTTTTGCCAGGCAGAGACTGAACAAAGTGGGACAGAAGGGAGTGACATTTTAAGCAAAGGAAGGGAAATAAATAAGAGAGCCCAGGACATGTTCAGGTCGCTGGAGCAGAGAGCTGCATAAGAGGAAGGCTGTAGATGAAGCAAGTGAGGTTGGTTGGCTAGATGAGGAGGGCTTTGAACATGAGGCCAAGGATACTGGCCTGTTTCTATACCATTGGTAGTGTCTGGGTTTCCAGCTGACATTCTCGGAAGCCGAGGGTCATTATCCAGGACATTAAGCGGCTAATGGGCCCATCCCAGTGCCCTGTGCAGCCTGGAGCACGAATGTTTTCCAAATGCTGTTTTTATCTCTTGGCAACAGTGAGGCCAAGCCCTCTGAGCTAAAAGTCGTGCACTTGCTGTGGTTCGCTCTCGTCTCCACCGCCCAGGGCCTAAAGCCGTGAGAACTGTCTCCTCATCATTGCCATCCCACCCCACCCCAGCCCCAGCCCAGCCTAGCCCTTCCCCGGAAACAAAACCAAGCCCACACCTGCTCTCTCTGACCTCATTTCTTCCTCACTAATTGATCAGAGCACAATAACAGCAGGCAGCAGGAGGGCTAGTCCCTGGTGGATGCAGGGCGCAGGAGAGAACCTCAATTATTAATCCTGCACCAGCTGCTGGAGCCAACAGGCCACCTGGGTGCCCAGAAGAGTGGCCTGGTCCCAGGTGGGTGTGGGATCAGGGCTGGGGGTAAATGAGTAGTACCCAGCAGCTCCTAGGCACATCTGGAGTAACTGTGGCAGCATGATCTGGTGCCCAGCCTGACTGAGTGGGGAGACCTGCTGGCTATCTTGGCGTTGCTGAGAGGCAGGCCATTTGAAAGGCACTGAGGACACCTTCCCACTTCCCTTCCACCCATCTGTAGCTGATGCCCTTCTTGCTGCTTCCCCTTCCTACAAAGGCCCTCTGGACAGAACCAGAGGAAAAAGAACAGCAGAGGGCTTTTCCAGTCATCTTGGCCAGGTCCAGGCCTAGTGCCTCCCAAGTTTTCTCTCCATGGTTCAGGTCTTCTCCCCATGGTTCAGATCAAGGTCTTCCTTGGGAGCTGGGGTAAGGACACAAATATTACTACAACGCTTCTGCCTGCCCTAGCTGTACCCAACCTCCATGGCCAACCTACCCAGGCCTCACCTCCACCAGGAAGTCTTCCCTGACTGCTTCTGCCTTCCCTGGCTCTGTTCACCCCTGAATTCCTTTTACTCTCTGACACTCCATGGAATCCACAGGATTATAGCCTGTTTTTCTTTTATGGCTCTGAGTTAGCCATGGTACCCCTATAAATTTTCAAGTGCAAAGCTCCTCTGCCTTCTTGTTTGTGGGAAAAAGGGAAGGGCATGGAACTGGGAGCCACAAGAACAGAGTTCAAGCCTGGCCTCTGCCACTAATAAGCTGCATGACCTCAGAGAAGTTGCTCAGCCCCTGTTAGCCTCAGGGTGTCAGTCTGTAAATGAAGAAGACAGTAATCCTAGCCTCCCAGGTGAACAGTGACAGGCCAGTGGGGCTGTCCTTTCCATGTATCCTAATCAGAAACTCCACCTACACCACCTTCCCCACTGGGCCCACTCCCCCAAATACTGTGTGCTCCCAAAAGAACCTTTTTTCTACTCAAAAATCATATAAAGCAATACATGTATTAATGATTTACTGCACCCTCCAGGCTGCCAACGTCACTTTAGGGGCATGCTCTAACCAAGGTGGGTTTTGTGCTCAACAAAGGGATGGATAATTATAATACTTCTTAAAATTAAAGTCCCTGGTAGAGAGGCCAGGAACCAGGCATGACCCTGTGATACCTTTTAGAATTCATTAGGCTGCAAGAAAGGACTGAGGGATATGGGACTCAAGACAGCCATCCAGAAGTATCCCAGGTCCTAGAGTCATCAGACCTGAGTTCAAATCCTACCTCTTCTTTGTCAGTTCCCATCTAAGCTTTGGTTTCCTCATCTAGAGGATAATCCCACCGTGAAGTGGTATTAAAAAGAAGGGAAACAAATTCTATAAAATGCCTGGCACGTAGTGGATACTCAATAAACAGTAGCTAGGGGTGTTTGATTTTGTGAGGGGGAGTCATCAGCTTTCTTGAGGTATACCGACATACATACCATAAAATGCACCAATTTTAAGTGTATAATTCAATGAGTTTGGACAAATGTATCCAGTTATGTAATCACCACCACAGTCATGACATAGAACATTTCCATCACCCCTTCGTCACACTTTGCCCCTTCTCCCTTTCAGTCAATACCCTCCCCCTACTCATGGCCCCTAGAAACCACTGATCTGATGTCTGTCCTTATAGTTTTCCTTTTCTAGAATTTCATATAAATGGAATAACACGTTATGCCATCTTTCGTGTCTTCCTTTTTTCATTTAGCATAATACTTTTGAGATTCATCCATGTTGTTGAATGTATCAATAGTTCATTCCTTTTTATTGATGAGTAGTTTTCCATTGTATGGGTATACCACAATTTGCTTATTCTTTCCCCAGTTTGATGAACATTTGAGTTGTTTCTATATTTTGGCTCTTATTAATAACTTCTATAAACATTGTCTACAAAAGCCATGGTTATTATTTATTACGGAATCGCAGAAAATCAGAGCTGGACACGTCCTCAGAGATCACCAAGTCTAGTGCCTCAAAGATAAAGAAAATGAGGTTCAAAGGGGAAAGCTCATGCTTTAGCTCCTTACTACTCAAAGTATGGTCCATGAATCAGAAGCATCAGTGTCACCTTAGAGCTCATTAGAAATGCAGAATCCCAGGCTCCATCCCAGACTTTCTGAATCAGAATCTGGATGTTAGCCAGATCTCCAGGTGCCTCCTAGGCACATTCAAGTTTGAGAGGTATGGACCGGCAAGCGATCCATACAGGACTAGTATTAAGTCATCTGACCCCCAGGCCAGAGCTGTTTTCCCAAAGTTACAATGATTGGCGGTGGAGGTAGTGGGACATGAGGGTCCAAGGCTTCAGGATCTGGAAACCCCTTTGAATCTGGGTCTGGCTGGTCTAGCTAAGGGCAGAACTGCAGCTGCCTCTGTAGCCTCATGGGGCCACAGGGCCTCTCGGTGTCTGGGTCAGCTTGGCTCCCAGAGGTCCTGGGCTCCTTAATTGAAAATCGTAATTATTTATTTAGGTAACACTGCTGTTAGCATGTAGAATTAATGACAGCCATGTGGCCTATGTTGAGGGAGGCAGAAGGCAAGGGCAAAGGAGTCCTGGGTGGGGCTTTCAGAGCCCAGAAGTGCTCAGTAAACTCATCTCCCACAGACACCCCTTAACTGTGTTGTGTCTATTAAACAGATACACATGAACATAAGCACACTTTCCCCAAACAGCTAAGGAAAATAATAATATTCATTATTATTATTAAATTATATAATAACATTTTATTTATTTATTTATTTTCGTTATGCGGACCTTTCACTGTTGTGGTCTCTCCCGTTGCGGAGCACAGGCTCCGGACGCGCAGGCTCAGCGGCCATGGCTCACGGGCCCAGCTGCTCCACGGCATGTGGGACCTTCCCGGACCGGGGCACGAACCCGTGTCCCCTGCAACGGCAGGCAGACTCTCAACCACTGTGCCACCAGGGAGGCCCCATTTTATAGTATTTTTAAATAATAACTATGAACTGTTTCCAGTTTTAACAAATTATAAAAGCTCGTTCTCATTAATGGGTGATAATTTCAGGATGGTAAGTTTAGAAGTGAAAATAATATTGCTAATCATGAAATTTTCTTTTATGCTGTGATTGGCTATTACAGTATGTTTCCAAGCTAAGAAACAAGGAACAACCTGGTTCACCCCAAGATGGACAATCAGCTAGTAAACTCAGAGGCTTAGGGCCTCTCTAAGAGAGAGGGTACCACTGATCTTCAGACAACTGCTGAATGTCCATGATGTTCTGCTAACTGAAAGCAGCGGGTAGAGAGACGTGAAAGAATCCTTGCTCTTCAGGAGCTCACGGTCTAATGGGGGAGAGGGGAGGATAAATCTAAGACACAAGTAAATAACTATACAAGGCATTCTGCCCATGACCAGTGAGTAGTACAAAATGTCAGTGCCTCTGTGGCTCAGAGGAAAACAAAACCTCTGTGGTTGGAGCAGTTATACAATACTTCCAGGAAGAACTAAGACTGAGCAAGGTCTCAAAAGGAAAAAAAGGAGGGAATGCACCAGAAAGGGAGAACAGCTTGAGCAGAGGGGTGGAGGTGGGAGACACACATGTTGCAGTCTTTGCATGGCTAGCATATGGCGTGGTCGAGGACACGATGTGAGATGGTCTCATGGTGTGAGATGAGTCCAGACACGGAATTGGGGGCCAGCACCCAGCCAGGCTAAGAAAGTACATCTTTATCCCCAAAACAATAGGAGTCACTGAAGAGTTTCACACAGGGGCCAATATGGTCAGATTTGTAACTTAATCTTAAGAAAATTATAGATCCACAATATATTAAATCTAGGAAGAACCAATTTGTTCACATAGAGTGTAGTCCACATGTCACAGTCACCTGGTTTCTTATTAGCAGTACAGAATCCTGGGCCCCATTGCATGGCCAATTAATTAAAGTCTCTTGGGTGAGGCCTGAGAATCTGCTTGAGTTTAAGAACGCTCACTTTGTTTGAGAATATTGATTTTTAAGTCCCTCATTTTCCAGAAGAGGAAACTGAGGTTTAAATGGCAGATTAATTTTCTAAAGGTCATACAACCAGTAAGTGGCAGGGGCCAAGACTCCAGACTCCGAAGTCCTGGAATGGCCTGCCTCACCAAATTGATTTAGGTTTTATTTTATTTTAGTTTAGTTTTATTTTATTTTATTCTATTCTATTCTAGTTTAGTTTAATTTAGTTTACAAACACTATACAGTACCGGACACTGTGTTCTGTAGACATATCTGGTAGCACTATCCTATCCATAACCTCCCCAAGAGGAAGCATTCTGGTACTGTCTGCTCATCCTTCTCCACTGGCTGCCCTCCAACCTCTCCTCCCACCCAGGCCACTCAACACAGACCAGCCAAGGCCGGTTTGGATCAGCCTTCAGAAGGCCTTCCTATTGCTGTATAGAACACTAGTGCCTCTCAGCATCCTCTGGACGCAGGTGATGGGTGTCACAGGATCAGATTAAGGGTAGAGAATGGAGTCAATCTAATTGCATTTCATGTCACATAACACAGAGACTTCATTAAGGGTCAAATTTTGCAAAACCAGTTATAAATTCTCCTATGCAATCTTCCTTGCCTGCTCTGCCCTCCAGCCCCAGACACTTGGAAGTCATTCTCACAGCTAAACCTGGGGGAAGGGAGAAATAGAATCATAGTTTCTAATGCAGGTAGACATGTTTTACATAATGCAAAGGCCCAAAGTACCCAAAATAATAACATCCAACCTTTATACAGCACTTACTCCGTGCTAGGCATTGTTTGAAATGCTTTACATTTTTAACCCTTGTAACAACTTATGAGATAATTACCATTATTACTCCCACTTTACAGATGAGGAAATGAAGACCCAGAGACATTAAGTGACTGGCCCTGGGTCTTCAGGCTAGTGAGTGGTCAAGCTGGGAATCAAACACCAGGCAGGCTGGCTCCAGAGCCCACACTCCTGATCACAATGCCAAACCCACCGTGTTCCAAGCCCTGTGCTGGGAGATGAATACAAAGATGAACCAGCACCAGCAGCAGAGGAGCTCACAGTCTCATGGAAGGAGAGAGTCACTAACTGTATAACCACACAGTGTGATAAGGGCTGGGACAGAGAGAAGCCCAGGGATCTGGAAGCCCAGAGAAGAACTGCCCCGATGCAGCCTGGAGATCAGAGATGAATCCTGAAAGAAGGGGTGCCTGGGTTGTCCTTGAAAAATAATCATCTGTCAATAATTGTTCCCCAGGAGGCAGGCATTAGTGTTTCCTGTGCCTGGACCAGCTCTGGTCCTGATAATCCCTTCCCCTCCTAATTGGATCTGTATGCTTCACACCCAGATCCTGCCCTTGATGAGAGAAGACTCAGTAAAGCCCTACTTCCTGGATTCTCAATACTCAGGCCTCATAGAAGGCTCCAGCTTAAGTCTCCCAAAGTTCCATGGCCACAGTGTGAAAGAGATTTTTTGCAGTAAACCTTCTACCAAAACATAATTCAATTATGTCCCCCAAATCCCACAATAGAATAATTCTCCTCTTCTCCCTTCTTTAGGATCTTTATGGAGAAAGGAACACACATGGGGCCTGGCTTAATCCAGCCACTGGAAGGTTTCAGCAAAGGAGGAGCGTGAACAGAGATGTAGACAATAACCCTTAGGTTCCTGCCTACATAATGGAGAGGACAGTCCTCAACTGAGATCAGGGACAAAGGAGAGCATGTCTTGGCTAAAACAGCCTAAGAAACTGAAAGCATACTAAGGAGTGTGCCAGCTGTGTCATTCTCCCATCTGGAATCTTTGAACAAAGAAAAAGGTACAGGTGACTTCATTTATTAGTTTGCAAGGGCACCCCATGCAGGTGAGACCTCTAACCAATTTCTGGGAAAGAGATTTTATCAAGCATCCCTAGGGCTAAAAGCTGGATGGGGGCAAAGACCAGTATTGCTCCCCAAGGCAAGGGAGAAGTCCAAAAGGACAAGACTTTGGCCTGTCTTACAAACTGACTTGCATGAAAGCAGAGTTCTGGGCACTAGGAAACTGGGGGTGGGCTGGAAAGGCAGGAGGGGAGGTGATGCTGAGGCTATACTGAGATTCAGCCTCCAGGCTCATTACTTCTGCTGAGTCTCAGTTTTCTCATCTGTGAGATGAGGCTAATAATCTGTGATAGGCTCATCCCTATAGGCTCAGCTCACAGAGCTCTTAAGGGAATTGGATGGGATAATGTCTGTGAATGTTCTTTGAAAATGGATTCAAGGTACAAATGTAAGTTTACAGTAGCAATGCCCAGTTTGCTTTCTATTCAGTCACTGATCCCCATCCAGGAATATGGTCATACTTTTTGTTTGTTTACACCTATCATTTTATCATGGGTATTTTTCACTTTATACCATTTCTTTAAGGTAGTTGGGACAGGTATCATCTCATTCCATAGACAAGAAAGCAGGAGACCAGAGAGGTGACTCAACTATGAGAATTAGAAGAATTTTTTCTTCTGCATCAAGCTCTATACAGGAGGAATAATAACAATTGACATATATATTACTTTATCATATATCAAATGATATCAAATATTATATATTTATAATTAACTAAGCACTTACACTTAGGTATTTTCTATGATCATCCCACGACCTTGAAAGGCACAAAGTAGTCCCTCCCTCGATTTTATATTGAAACAACTCACGGTTCTAGAAGTGGAAGTAGCAAGTTCAACGCCACACAGCCAGAAAGAAACAGAACCAAAACTGGAACTCAGCCCTTCAGATTCCAGATTCAGTGTCTGCTTCTCTCCACTGTTCCAGCTTAAGCTACTCCTGGGAAGAAATTCCTTCTAGTCAGTGGTTGCAGAAGTTGGAAGATGGATTTTGGCATTTGCTACCTAACCTTGATTGACCTTGACCAGTTCATGTGAATTCCTTTGAACTTTGAGTTTGCTACTCTATGAGCGTGCTACTCTATGAGTACCCCTTCTTTGCAACTGCACAGACCCCACATAGACTCTATCCTTACCTCAGTGACACCTGAATGTGCCTACTTGTTTCCATGTCCCTCCTTCTATTAGCCTGGGAACCTTCTGAGAGCATGGACTCTGTCTTATCTTCCCCGTGACCCCAGTGTCTACACATAAAAAGCCTGCCTTAAATGACTTCATAATACTGAACAACTCCTTCAACTCTCTCGATTTCAGTTTCCCTGTCTATAAATGAGGGAGCAGGAAATGATCACCTCTAAGTTTCTTCCAGCATTAAAATTGCCTGATTTCAAGCGAATGATGTTCTCTCTACCTATCACAATCACATTCACCCTCCAGTGCCAGTTTGGCTCCCACCCGCTCTCTGAGGACTTCTCCAATCTCCCACAGGGTTTTGGAGACACTTCCTCTCCTGAAATGCTGGAGCAGTCATTCTCTACGCTACTCACCAGCCCTTGGCTGTACCGCCTCATCCATTACCTGTTTCTTGAGTACCTGTACCTTGTTTCCACACATCAGATGGTGTAGATTATCTCCACGATTGGATTGTTTAATAGTTTTCAAGGAGCATCCATGTACCACCCTTCAGTTTTTGCTCCCCGATGTGCTAAGTGCAGCCCTGGGTTCATGACTAGGAGTCAGGAGAGTTGGATCCAACTCCCAGCTTCTTCACTGACTCTCTGTGTGACCTTAAATAAGCCACTAGACCTATGAGCCTCAGTTTCCTTAGTTATAAAATAGAACTAATATTATTGCCTCCAGAATTATTGTGATAATCAAAGTAGATAACAGATAAAAAAGCACTTTGTTAGCCATAATAACCTTACAAATGTAAAGAATTATGTTAGTGTAATTGGTATTATGGTATGGTTGCTATTGAATGTATTTGACTAGGGAGGAATAGAAATAACATGCATGTATTCATTTGTTCAAAAAGTTTTCCAGACACTAAGATCAGTGAATAAGACATGGCCCCTGCCCTCAAAGGCCTCTCTGACTACAGGAACATCGTAGTGGAGGAAGCACTGAATTTAGTGTCAGAGACTTGGGCTTGAATCTCAGTTCTGTCACTTAGAAGTTGTGTAACCTTGGGTCAAGTCATTTTAACTCTTTGAAGACCAATTTCCTTTATATATAATGAGGAATTTGGGCCAGTCCATGCCTCCCAGATTTGAGAGTCTAAGATTCCATAAACATAAGAAAATTCACAACATCTTTTCAAACTCTGGAGGATCTGTGGGAGTGGGAAGAACACTGAGTGGCTGCTGTCAAGCATAAGAATAGGAAAATGCACCATGCCTTGAGTGGAAGGTGCTGTCCTCAAAAAGTGCATCTCCTAAGCACTACTGGGCCCTGGCCTGCCTGTGCTCTTTATCGAGGCCGCGAGGCAGCGGCTGTTTCAGCACCGTGGATAGCTCCATGGCACTGCCCTCATGGCCTGGAGCCTAAACAGGCCTTTCCACCACCAACCAGATGTTCCTGCTTTCTCAACCAGCTTAAGGCTAAAACAAACCTTTTCAACCAGGGTTTATCAGAGTTTCTAAATTACATACTGGGAAGAAATTTAATTGCTTTAATTAAGAAAGTTTATTTCATGGTAATTCAGTTTTGTTATGCTGCAAGACTTAATGTGTCCTCTGGTGGGAGAGTCTATTATAAATATTCATTGCCTCACTCAGATACCCTCTCCTGGCCCTAATCGCCCTCCCTCACCCCACAGAGTTTGAAAATGTGTCTGAAGAATATTGAGAAAAGTGAGGCCTTCCTGAGCAAGGACACCAGGCCAGGACAAGGTCAACTGAATTCAGTCAGGAAGACATAGAAGGTAAGATTTTAGAATTTTTTTTTTTGGCGGTACATGGGCCTCTCACTGTTGTGGCCTCTCCCGTTGCTGAGCACAGGCTCCAGATGCGCAGGCTCAGCGGCCATGGCTCACGGGCCCAGCCGCTCCGCAGCATGTGGGATCTTCCCGGACCGGGGCACGAACCCATGTCCCCTGCATCGGCAGGCAGATTCTCAACCACTGCGCCACCAGGGAAGCCCAGGTAAGACTTTTATAGTGTGTTACTCCTGCATTTTACAAATAAGGAAACTGAGGCCTGGAGGGGGAAGGGCAGGTCATATACTTAGCAAATGGCAGAGCTGAAACTATGGACGAAGTCTCCTGATTTCCAATCCATGGCTCTCATCTCCCAATTTCTAAATTCAGGCTATTTTCATACTATCTCTAGAGATCGTCTGGTCAACTTTCTTACATACGAAGGGGGAATCCAAGTCCTAGACAGGGCTGACTTGCCCTAAGCCACAAGCAGACCCATCTACCTCCCTCCCACTGCAGGATTCCGTAAGTCCTGAGAATCACGCAACTTCTGCTGGATTACCTCCAGTGAAAAACAGCCCAGTGTTACATTTGCACACCTATGCTATTTGTAGTAAGGAGATAAAATTGAGATTTGACATTGCCTTTCCTTGAAGGAGCTGACAGTCCAGTTGGGCAAAGGAAACAAAAAGAAAATAAGAAGCAAAATGGTAATAATGAACACTTGTTATGCATTGCAACACACTCCTCACAGTTCCCCCTAATGTGCCCCATTATTTCATGCTTTCGTGCCTTTGTCCACAGAGATGCTTCCCCAATGCAGCTGCCTAGTCAACTCCCGTACATTCTTCAAGACACCAGAAAATCTTCCCAACCCCTCCCCTCCCCTCTCTCCTCCATGCCCCACTGCACTCTACCATCCTATCTCATAGCATTTATCACACTGAACAGTTCCTTTTTTACTTGTCTGTCTCCTCACCTTGGAATCACAGTGCCAAGAGCACTGTCTGGCAAAGACTAGAAGCTCAGCAAATCGTAGCTAAATGGATGAGTATGAAACAGATTTACTGTGGAGTTTCAGTTCATTGGGGTATAAACCTGGAATAGTTTTATTTTTTCCAATAACTGCTACCAACTGTGCTTGGATGAACCCTCCTTTTTCCCGCTGGGTAGCAGGCCGCCTTAACAAGCTCTCAATCTGAGGCCACAACTTTTCAGTCACTTTCAGTTATGAAAACAGTCTCATCTGGGTTCTTTAGCACTCAATCCTATTTATTTATTTATTTTTATTCTTATGTTGGGTTCAAATCCCTTCCTACCCAACCCCTGTCGTTCCCCGCCTGCCGCCCCTACCGTCCCTAACCCAGATCAAGCATCTGACTCTAACTGGGGGTGGGAGGAGCAGGGTCTGCTCTCACTCACCTCCTCCTCCCTCTTCTACTGCTCTGATATTGGGGTGCAAGGAGGGCAGGAAGAGGTAGTGGACTCCTAGTGTGACAGCTCACAGTGAGGAAGTCCTCTCCTAACTATGCCTTAGCCACTGACCTGGTATGTTGCCTCTGGGATCCCTGTGGGTGGTGGGGAAGCTCTCATACACTCAGTGGTGCGGGTCCTCCCCGAGCAGCTTCCTTATGCACTGGTGATCCCCACTGAGATTCACCCCATCACTGGTTAACACCCTCACATCCTGTCCCACAACTCAGTTCCCTGATACCCCTCACTGTATGAGACCCTTAATCTCATCTAGTCTATGTGGCTCCCACTCAGAGGCCTGTGAGCATCTTTGAGAACTGAATGGGGCAGGGGGGCTGTCCTTGCCCCTTTTGTTAGACCAAACCACCACCTGTCTCTCCTTTGCTCTTCCACTGCTGTACCAGAGCCAGGCCAGCTAGTTACATGGAAAAGCAAAAAGTCAGTCTACCCTTTCCTTAGGGCCGTGTCTCAGGGAGGGAAAATCCTTTGTCTCCTCCAGGGCATCGGGATGGGAAAGTAACAGCTTTTCCTCCTCTCAATCCTCCCCTTCTAGAGAGAAGAGGTCAGAGTAGGACTGATTTTCTAAACCAGGAGACTCTCAGCCAGCAGTGGTCATCCTGACTCCTGGTCAGTCTCTTTAAAATGTAGAGACTTGGTGTCTTTTTTCTAAGCTGTAAACTCTAGTTGTCAATTCCTGAGGGAGAAGGGATCCACTTTGTACCTCACTCTCTCCTACACACTATTCCTGGAATTGAGGCTAGCACAAGAGAGGTTCAGAAAAGAGCGGTTCCTGGGGGTAATCTGGGGAAACTTCCTGAAGGGAACAGTCTGCAGCTGAACGTTAAAAACTAGACAGCATTAGAATTTCTGGAGAAATAGTAGTCTAGCCATGTGGAAGAGGAAAAAGAGTGATTATGACGTTTTACAGGAGATAGCACAGAGCTCAGCACAGTGTGGGCACTCAATAAATAACACAATTAAACTGATCCACCTGCAGCTGGAAGTTCTCTCTAGAAAAAAGTAAAATTGCAGGGACTGTGCAGCCAGATTGACTGAATTCAGATCACCACCCTCCCATTACTTTGGCATCTTCAATAAGTCATTTGACTTCTCTGAGTCTCTATTTCCTCCTCTGGAAAAAAAAAAGGATAATAAAACCATTTAGAGGATTGTTATAAGCATTAATAAGGTACATGGCCCACTGTTGCTAAGAAAGTGCCATGGCTCCACCAAACAGGTTTATTTTCTTCTTGGACCCACAGCTTCATTTCATCTCCCAGTTCCCACAAGGAACCATGGGACTGAATTCTGGCCAATGGAATGTGGACAAAAGTGAGGTGTACCACCTCCAGGCTTGGCCCTAAATCCACCATGCACCTTCCGTGCTTCTCTCACCCTTGTCAGTGAGGCTAAAAGGGAAAGACTCCAGGAAAATAAAGTTAGAAAAGAGCTGCTCCCAAGAGCCATCTGGCCAACCTCTGACTCTGAAGGGCAAGAAATAAAGCTTTATTGTTTAATCCACTGAGATTTGAAGGTTGTACGTTCCAGCAGCAAGCGTTAATACCTCAACTAACACACACATAGAAAGTGCTTGGTAAATGTTGGCCATTGTTATTAATAATATTCTTATATCATTCTTTAGTTTATAAGTAGCTGATCCTCACAGCACCCTTGTGAATGGGGTATGGAGAAAGATTACTGCTCAATTTTATACACGAGGAATCTGAGATCAAAGCGTGCTGGTGAATGGAGGTACCCACTAGCCACACACAAGCAAGGAAGTCACACAACCAAGACCAGAAGCATTATATGTGACTCAAGCCCCTCTTACCCTGCATGCCCCTGAATGCTTGTTCTGCTAGGCCACATAAAGCACTAGCCCCCCCTAGTATCCATCCAGGCCAGAGGGGGAGAGTAATCTTTGGGTCAGTGGCAGGACACAAAGGGTTAGTAATTCCTGACAAGCCTTGTACAAGGGCAGGTAGACAGATACTAGAGCCAGGTGAGTTGACATCATCATTGGTTCAGAAGCCCACATGCCACCACAGAAGGAACAAGGAGATGCGGATTCTAGTTCTGGCTCTGCCACCATCTTTCTGAGTGACTCTGGGCAAGTCACTGTGATCTCAGGACCACAGTTCTGAGTCAAAGTGTATAGGGTAACATCAGGACAGAGGGTGTAGCCTTCCCCCAGAAGTCTGGGGCCCCCATGGTTATAGGGTGGGCGGAGAGTTCCCCACCTCCAGGAGAGCTTGAGAATCCCCTTAGAGGCCCTCTGAGAGTGGGCCAGCTCCAGGCCCACCCCTACCCCGCACAGCTTCTCACGCTCCAAAACCCCAGTCAAAAGGCATCTGTCACCAAAACAAGTGGCCCACCATTCCAGCAAGCAGCAAGAGCTGGAAACAAATGGTGTTTTGTCTAAACAATTGTTTCTAACAGCAATTCCCTTTCCAGGATGACTTTTATTATTTATTATCATTATTATTATTATTATGCTTGTTCACTAAGTGGGTTGAGACACATAAATATTTCCAATGTACAGATAACAAATGCCTCCATCTGAGGGAATCAGCTGCCCTCAGACTGCCAACACTGGTGAATTACCACCTGCCAGGGGAGGGACCTGAGAACCAGAGACTGCAACGTGAGATCCCAAGAGGGGAGGGCCTTGCAAAAGGTCACACATAGATCAGAGGCAGGGCCAAGATGAGAATGTAGGTTACCTTGACCCTGACAGCAGTGTCTAGCTGGTAACTGTTACTAATATTGATATTATCATATTGTCATTACCACTGTTATTATTTTAGAACAGATAGACCTAGGTTTAAATCCTGACTCTCCACTCACTAGCCACATGCCCCTCTTTAAGTCTTAGTTTTCTCATCTGCAAAACGGGTAAGTAATTTCCATCATCTCAGGAAGATCAAATAAAAAAAACATACTTAAAGTCCCTAGCCTGATCATTCTTAACTAACATTTAAGCATAAGTGGGAAAGGTCCCAGAAGAAAAAAATAGCATTGTGGTTAAGAGCACAGATGGAGAGCTGGATTGCCAGGGTTTGAGCCTAGCTCTACCATTTATTAGTGGTGTGCCCTTAGGCAAGCTACTTAACTCCTGGAGCCTTGGTTTCCTTCATCTTCCAAATGGGGAAGATGATGGTGGTAGTGGTAGTATATACAGTATAGAGTTACAGCTGCACACAGTAAGTACTATAAAAGTGCTACCAATCGCTATTTCCAATTTACCTCACTCCTGTTCAACTTTTAAAGAATTTTCACATTAACCTCTCTTTGTGGCCTGGAAGGTGGAAGGGCAAAAATTATTTTACCCATTTCACAGAAGAGACAAGGAGACTCAGAGAAGCCTAGAGACTTGCCCAGGTCACACAGGAGGTGGCAGAGCTAGGACTTGAATTCAGTGCTCCAGCTATGAGTCCTGAGATCGTCCTGGCCTCTGACAACAGCTGGCCTAGGCCATAGGGCAGAGCGAGGAGAGAGAGGCTCCTGCCCCTTTCTACCGGCTCCAGCCCAGTTCTGTGCCAGGCACCCAGTGGTTGAAAGTGGACCTAGGGGACACATGAAGTGAGGAGATGAGTGAGAACAGATAATGCTGCATGGCTAACTCCTAAAGTGGGCAGGGGGAAGGAGAAGGCAATAATTCTAACTGGATTGATTTCACCTGTAGAGCCATGAACTTAATGCTTCCCACTTGGTTAGGAGCAAAGCCAAGTGCAGCTTCAGGTCCTTGCAGCCTGCTGCCTCTGCCCAGGTTAGATAGAAGAAAGGGGTCGCCACCAAGGAGGAGGCCAGACTGGGCTAGAACAAGGGTGAGACAAGAAAAGAGGCGCTCACCCTCAGGATTTTTCAAGTGCCTCCCTAAATTTGGCACCCTAAGCACCTCACTTGCCTTACCCCACTCCTGACCCTGAGCAGAGAAAAGGCCCCACCCAGACTGGGGATGCGGACCCCTGATTCCAAGTCCTGACTCTGCTGCTCGCCAGACTATTAAACTAGGCAAATGGTTTTACCACTTCCCAGAAATGGGGGTGTGCATTCCTATAATGAAGGACTGAAGAGCGGCATGAAGCCTAGACGGGAGAGTTCAGCTCTCACAGCGGATGGCAGCCTTTAGTTACTACCTGCTCTACAAACAAAGAGACCTGCTCTTTGCTCCCTCCCAAGGTCAAGGCAGGTTGAGGTCACCATCCCCCTCCTTACCCACTCCCCTCCATTGCCCAGCCTGCATATTCACACTTAGTCCAGCCCCCACAACCTTGCCCAGGTTGCTCTCCCTCCTTGCCTTCACTCTAGGCCACTAAAACCCTACTCTTCTGGTCCCTGACCATCCCGGTCTTCTGTCTCTCCTCTAAACACCCCATCTTGCACCCTTTGGCTCCACAGGACACACAGGAGTGAGCATGCGTAGAGAGAAGGCCATGTGAGGGCACAGCAAGGACGTGGCCACCTACAAGCCAGGAAAAGAGGCCTCATCAGAAACCAACCTTGCCAGCACATTGACCTTGGACTTGCAGCCTCCAGAACTGTGCGAAAATAAATATCTGTTGTTTAAGCCACCCAGTCTGTGTGTTCTGTGGCAGCCCTAGCAGACTGATATAGAGGGCCTGTGTCACAGTTCATTTGTGACCTTTGACGATCACTTCCCTTCTCCAGTGCTATCTCTACAGCTGATAAGAGAAGAAAGCTCTGCTGAGGGAAACTCAGGAATGTCTTCACAGAGAAGATGATAGTCAAAATGGAGTATGTACTGGCAGGAAGGGTGAAAGCCAGCAGAGGGAGGGTGCCCAGCAAAGCCATGGAGTCTTGAAACAGCCCATCCTGAACCACCAGGTGAGGTTTGGTCTGAAAGCCTCATGCTCAATGAAGCTGGAGCAGGCAGGGCCAGGCATGGGGAGCCCTGCTGAGCCATTACAAAGGGCCATGTTCTTTCTGCAGAGGGCAAAAGAAACCCATTGAATCTTGAGCAGGGCAGTGGCATGGTTTATGTTTTATTTTATTTTTTTTGTTTGTCTGTTTGTTTGTTTTGCGATACGCGGGCCTCTCACTGCTGTGGCCTCTCCCGTTGCGGAGCACAGGCTCCGGACGCGCAGGCTCAGCAGCCATGGCTCACGGGCCCAGCCGCTCCGCGGCATGTGGGATCCTCCCGGACCGGGGCACGAACCCGTGTCCCCTGCATTGGCAGGTGGACTCTCAACCACTGCGCCACCAGGGAAGCCCTGGTTTATGTTTTTTTTTATATATATATATAACATCTTTATTGGGGTATAATTGCTTTACAATGGTGTGTTAGTTTCTGCTTTATAACAAAGTGAATCATTATACATATACATATGTTCCCATATCTCTTCCCTCTTGTGTCTCCCTCCCTTCCACCCTCCCTATCCCACCCCTCCAGGTGGTTACAAAGTACCAAGCCGATATCCCTGTGCCATGCGGCTGCTTCCCACTAGCTATCTACCTTACATTTGTTAGTGTATATATGTCCATGCCTCTCTCTTGCCCTGTCACAGCTCACCCTTCCCCCTCCCCATATCCTCAAGTCCGTTCTCCAGTAGGTCTGTGTCTTTATTCCTGTCTTACCCCTAGGTTCTTCATGACAATTTTTTTCTTAAATTCCATATATATGTGTTAGCATACAGTATTTGTCTTTCTCTTTCTGACTTACTTCACTCTGTATGACAGACTCTAGGTCTATCCACCTCATTACAAATAGCTCAATTTCGTTTCTTTTTATGGCTGAGTAATATTCCATTGTATATATGTGCCACATCTTCTTTATCCATTCATCCAATGATGGGCACTTAGGCTGTTTCCATCTCCGGGCTATTGTAAATAGAGCTGCAATGAACATTTTGGTACATGACTCTTTTTGAATTTTGGTTTTCTCAGGGTATATGCCCAGTAGTGGGATTGCTGGGTCATATGGTAGTTCTATTTGTAGTTTTTTAAGGAACATCCATACTGTTCTCCATAGTGGCTGAACCAATTCACATTCCCACCAGCAGTGCAAGAGGGTTCCCTTTTCTCCACACCCTCTCCAGCATTTATTGTTTCTAGATTTTTTGATGATGGCCATTCTGACTGGTGTGAGATGATATCTCATTGTAGTTTTGATTTGCATTTCTCTAATGATTAATGATGTTGAGCATTCTTTCATGTGTTTGTTGGCAGTCTGTATATCTTCTTTGGAGAAATGTCTATTTAGGTCTTCTGCCCATTTTTGGATTGGGTTGTTTGTTTTTTCGATATTGAGCTTCATGAGCTGCTTGTAAATTTTGGAGATTAATCCTTTGTCAGTTGCTTCATTTGCAAATATTTTCTCCCATTCTGAGGGTTGTCTTTTGGTCTTGTTTATGGTTTCCTTTGCTGTGCAAAAGCTTTGAAGTTTCATTAGGTCCCATTTGTTTATTTTTGTTTTTATTTCCATTTCTCTAGAAGGTGGGTCAAAAAGGATCTTGCTGTGATTTATGTCATAGAGGGTTCTGCCTATGTTTTCCTCTAAGAGTTTGATAGTTTCTGGCCTTACATTTAGGTCTTTAATCCATTTTGAGCTTATTTTTGTGTATGGTGTTAGGGAGTGATCTAATCTCATACTTTTACATGTACCTGTCCAGTTTTCCCAGCACCACTTATTGAAGAGGCTGTCCTTTCTCCACTGTACATTCCTGCCTCCTTTAGCAAAGATAAGGTGACCATACGTGAGTGGGTTTATCTCTGGGTTTTCTATCCTGTTCCATTGATCTATCTTTCTCTTTTTGTGCCAGTACCATACTGTCTTGATTACTGTAGCTTTGTAGTATAGTCTGAAGTCAGGGAGCCTGATTCCTCCAGCTCCATTTTTCGTTCTCAAGATTGCTTTGGCTATTCGGGGTCTTTTGTGTTTCCATACAAATTGTGAAATTTTTTGTTTTAGTTCTGTGAAAAATGCCAGTGGTAGTTTGATAGGGATTGCATTGAATCTATAGATTGCTTTGGGTAGTAGAGTCATTTTCACAATGTTGATTCTTCCAATCCAAGAACATGGTATATCTCTCCATCTATTTGTATCATCTTTAATTTCTTTCATCAGTGTCTTATAATTTTCTGCATACAGGTCTTTTGTCTCCTTAGGTAGATTTATTCCTAGATATTTTATTCTTTTTGTTGCAATGGTAAATGGGAGTGTTTTCTTGATTTCACTTTCATATTTTTCATCATTAGTGTATAGGAATGCCAGAGATTTCTGTGCATTAATTTTGTATCCTGCTACTTTACCAAATTCTGGTTTATGTTTTAAAAGGGTTGCTCTGGCTGATATGTGGAACCTGGATTGCATCTGCAGGTAGGAGGCTAATATGGGCTCCCCTGACATGGGGTGGTGGTCTGGACTAGTGCAGCAGGAGGAACAGGGTGAACGACAGCAGGAGAATGCCTGGACCACATATGGTGTTTATCTGGATGCAGAGGGATGCACTTCTCCACTTGGGCAGCTGCTGCATGGGACTGGCACAGGGTGGAGGGGAGCCTGTGGATGTGGAGGTGCTTTTACACATTGAGGGTGGGGCTGTTGTCCACCCCAGCACCAGCAAAAATAGGTACATGATGTGTGTTCAATAAATACTGGCTCAGGGCTTCCCTGGTGGCGCAGTGGTTGAGAGTCCGCCTGCCAATGCAGGGGACACGGGTTCGTGTCCCGGTCCGGGACTTATTTGCACTTCTCATTAATAATATTCATTCATTCATGGGGGAGAGGCCACAATGGTGAGAGGCCCACGTACCGCAAACAAAAATAAATAAAATAATAATATTCATTCATCATATCACATCCAGGGCCCATTTATCCTCCCCGAAATGTATAATTAGAATAAAATTGGAATTTCAGAGTATCAGAACTTCCTCTGGCCTGACCCTTATGGTCCGATGGGGAAACTGAGGGGAAGGGACTGGCCCAGAGTCACACAGCCACTCAGAGGCAGAGCTGGGATTTGAACCCCAGTCTTCTGGCTCCACATTCAGTTTTCTTCCCACAGCCCTTGCATACTCTCAGTGAAGCCAGAAACCAGCAGGTCACTCTCGTGGGTCAGCTCACTGCCTCCTTTGAGACAGATTTTCTGTGGCTTGATTCCTGAGGTTCTGAGCTGCCCACTGAACTCTCCCCTTACTCGCTTCTGAAAAGAAGAACTATGCAGCAGAGCCACATGCTGACACCATGGTATGAAGAGCCCAAGGAACAAGAAAAGGTGAGTGGAAAGGGAGTTGGGGCAGCTGGAAAAAAGGCAAGACCCAAAGATCAAAGAAACAAATGAAGCCACATTTTTGAACATCTGCTCTTGCCAGGCACTGTGCTAGACAAGGTGCATTCATTTCCTCATTTAATCCTCATGTCAACCCTATGGGGTGAAGATTATTAATATCCCCATCTTAAAAATGAGGCACAGAGAGATTAAAGTAACTTGTCCAAGGTCACTGTGCTGCCAGTGGTGGAAAGGATCCCAACCTGTCTGACCCCAAGCCCAGTGCTCAGTCTACATACCTGGCTCTCCCGCAGGCACAGGATGTGGGTCCTCACCCTCTGTGGGCCTCGTGGCCCCATATGAAAATGAGACAGGTGTAGCGAGAGATCTAAGGGGAACAGAACAACAAGAGGAACAACCGCAAGGAAGCAAGGGAGCGCTGAGCCCCTCTGCCCACTGCTGCCATCAACAGAAAACTCTGCTACTCAGAGCAGAGCAGGATTTTGCACATTTCCACCTCCACCCCCTCCCCAACCTCCACTTGAACCTGTCTCAAGCCCTCCCAGATTGCTCTTTGGCTCTTTGGAATGTCCCTCCAAGAATGGGACCTCTGATGGGCTTCCCCTCCCCTGAACTTGGCCCCCAGAATTTTTAGGCCCTTGCTGCCAGGCCAGCAACAGACTCACAGCCTCTCTTCCTGCCAGGGAGGCCAGGAAAGGGAAGGAAAGGGGCTGGGAAGCCTGGGCCTCTCCCACACACCCTGTGAGCAGGGCCAAGTCACCACTATTCCAAGTACTACAATTTCACAGTCATTCACGTGTCTGTCCTGCGTGAGGCCCTGTGTAGGGACAGAAATGCACAAAGCTGCAAACAAAGAAAGTTAATCTAGTTGAGCCTGTTTCCTCAACTGTATAAAATGGGGACAAACCTCCTCATTTAATCTACACACAACCCCATGAAGTAAATATAATTGTTTACCCCATGGAAATTCTGCCCAGTTCATAGGAAATGCTCAGTAGACTAGAACTATTATAGTACACAAAAGCACAGTCCCTGCCCTCAAAGAGCTCCCAGCTTAGTGAAAGAGGCCCATATACCCAAGCAATAATATTTGCTACCATTCACTGAGCAACTTCTCTTTTCCAGGCACCATGTCTACAGTATCTCTAACTTTCACAGAATCCTACACGACAAGCCCTGGCATCCCCCCATTTGACACCCAAGGAAACTAAGCACCCCCAAAAAGAGAGACAACTTGCTAGGAATTTGACCCCAAGATTCCAAGTGTCTCCTCTCAGCTCACTCTGTTACAAAGCAGGCTTCAAGAAGCTCTGGAGTTGAGATCCAAGCCAGAGGCTATGTCATCCATCACTAGCCCTTTTGGAGGACTGAGATTAAAGACAGGAAGAATCCAAGAGGAAACCCCAACTAGCCCCACTGAGGACTGACGCAGAACTCCTGAGCAATAGAGGCCCAGATGCAAGTGGTTGGCCCAAACAGAGTGTCTAGGAAATCACGTGGAGTTTTTAGAAGGAGCCATTGGGAAGAACCAGGCTTCCTCCCTGCATGAGCTCTGGGAAGGACAGGCAAGACCCAGAAGGAGGCTGGGCCACAGCCCAGGGGGCAGAGAATGAGGCCCCACCTGATGGCTGTGGAGATGGAGAGGAGGGGAGGGCCTGTCAGCAAGCATCCACAGGACACCATTTGCATCTTCATCCTTTGGGGGAACAAGGGAAATGTTTGAAGCCCTGCCCTCCTAGAGGCTTCACTCTCCTATGTGGGCAGAGGCCTAAACACTGGAGAAGGGAATAAATTCTTCATAACAACCCTGTAGGCCGAAGTTATCATCAGTCCTGATTGACAGATGAGGACACAAAGCTCAAAGAGAGGAAGCAATTTGCCCCCAAGTCAATTTACCCTCAAGCTGAGCCCTTCTCTTGCCCCTGTGAGTCTTATGCCTTGGTCCCTCATCCAGTTTCTCTTGTCTTTAGAACAGGAGAGGAAGGAACACATGGGTCTCCACCACAGAGGCCTAGGGATTGACTGCATGAGATACACTTCTGAAGTTCTTGAAAATACTGATCCCCAGGTCCTGCCCCTAAAGATTCTGATTTGAATGGTTTGAGCAGGGACCCAGGACTCTATTTTTAAATAAATGCTGAAACTGATTCCAATTTGCAGTGGTGGCTAAAAGCGAGAGGACCCCTTTGAAATATCCATTGACTCCCACCTCCATCCCAAATCCCAGTGAGGAGTGTGGAAGTGTCACCCCCATGGTATGAGTTGGGAGGGCTTTAGGGAAAACAAGTGTTTTCCCTAAAGTCTGTGAGAATTCAGGTTTAATTATTCTTTAGCTCTAAGAGACTAAGATTCTATGATTCTGTGATTTTGCCCAGAGGTCTGGCTAAGCAGGGGATGGAGGTGGACTCTGCAGTTTCCTGCTAAGGAGTAAAGAGAAGGCAGGCAGAATGGGCTTGGGGGTAGTGAAACAGCCTTACCAATCTTTTATACCATTTGACTAGCAACTAGCTCAGTGGCTAACATAGCATAGGTGTTTAATAAATACTTGTTCAGTGAATAAAATATTTGTCAGGGTTACAAGTGTTGGAAACCCAGTTGAAATTTGCCAAGATAAAAAAGGGAAGGATACAGGGTATCCCTTATGACTGAGGTGTAGTTGGGCCTCAGGAACCACAGGAGTCAGGGCCTCAAATGCTGCCAGGTCTCTCTGTCACCCATCTCATCCTCTCTCTGCATATCAGCTTCATTCCATCCAAGAAAGGCATGCTTTCCCCCATCTGGCATGAAATGTGACAACCTACACCTCCCAAGCCTCACATCCAACAACTCCCACTCTCACAAAGAACCTAAGATTCCCCTCCTTTCATTCCAGTTTGAAAAATCCCAGAGAAGCCCTCCAACTGGCCCAGCTGAGTTAGGGATGCATCTCTGACAAGGTGGGTGGGATTACATAGTACAGACACTATTCCTAGAAAAAGGAATTGCTATGAATCAGGCAGTTACTCCTACTGGTGACTATTACCAAAAAAAAAAAAAAAAATTATATGAGTGCTTTCCATTGTATAGCACAGTATAGTCAATTTTCCATTTTCACATTATCCTATTTGGTCTTCAAAACAGCCATGGGGACTTCCCTGGTGGAGCAGTGGTTAGGAATCTGCCTGCCAATGCAGGGGACACAGGTTCACATGCTGTGGAGCAACTAAGCCTGTGCACCACAACTACTAAGCCTGCACTCTAGAGCCTACATGCCACAACTACTGAGCCTGCGTGCTGCAACTACTGAGCCTACTGAAGCCCGTGTGCCTAGAGCCCATGCTCTGCAAGAAGAGAAGCCACTGCAATGAGAAGCCCGCGCACCGTAACGAAGAGTAGCCCCCGCTCACCGCAACTAGAGAAAGTCCGCATGCAGCAACGAAGACCCAACACAGCCATAAATAAATAAATAAATTTATTCAAAAAAAAACAACCATGATTGGATGATTGGGAGTGGTAAGAGGAAGCATCCTTTACTGTTTGACAGATAAAAACCCTGAGGCTCAAAGAGGTTAAGTGGGGCCCAAGGTCACACAGGTAGGTTCCAGGGCTGGGACTAGACATCATGTCTTCTGACTCCTAGTCACATATTGGATGATCAAATGGATAAATAAAAAACAACAGTAATAGCTGTCATGTACTAAGTGCCAGGCCCTTTACCTAAACTATTACATTTAACTCCAACTACCCTATAGGTATTATTTTCACTCCCATTTTATAGATGAGAAATTTGAAACTCAGAGTGATTATGTGACATGCTAAAAATTAGCTCAGAAAGGACAGAGCCAGGATTGGATCCATGCTGTCTCCAATGTGAAAACCTGAGCTCTTTCTCCTGCCACATGCTGCTAAAAGGTCATAATATCAGAACCATGTAATTTTGGAAATGCCAGAAACTTCCTCCTCTCCAACCCCTCTCCCCCATTTGCTAATTACAAATGTTCAGTGTTCCTACTACTGTAGAGCACAGGGAACTATATTCAGTAGCCTATGATAAACCATAATGGAAAAGAATATTTTAAATAGAATGTATAAAAAATAAATAAATAAATAAAAAATGCCCTATTAAAAAAAAGAATGTATATACATGTATAACTGAAGCACTTTGTTGTATAGCAGAAATTAACACAACATTGTAAATCAACTATACTTCAATAAAATAAAATAATAAATTCAAATTGAAGGAAAAAAAAAACAAATGTTCGGCATTCCTTCCAATTAATATTATAATCCTTTGAGTCCAAGTCTGCTCCTGTTCAGGTGCATATATACCAGAAAGAGGGGTAACCACTCCAAACCAGTGGTTCTCCAAGTATGGTCCCCGGACTGACATCACCTGGGAACTTGTTAGAAATGCACATTCTAGGGCCTCACCCCAGGCCTACTGTTATGGGTTGAATTGTGTCCCCCTCAATTTCACATGTTGAAGTCCTAACTCTTCAGTATTTAGAAAGTGACTATATTTGGAGATAGGTCTTTAAAGAGGTAATTGACGTTAAGTGAAGTCATTAGAGTGGACCCAGATCTGACATGCCTGGTGTCCTTAGAAGAGGAAATCAGGACACAGACACACACAGGGGGAGGACCACGTGAGGACACCAGAAGAAGATGGCCGTCTATGAACAAAGGAGATAGGCTTTCAGAAGAAACCAACCCTGTCAACACCTTGATCTCACACTTCTAGCCTCCAGAAGTGTTAAATTTCTATTGTTTAAGCTACCCCAGTCTGTGGTAATTTCTTATCGCAGCCCTAGCTAACTAATACACCTACTAAATCAGAAATTCTGGGACCTAGCAGTTTGTGTTTTAACAAGCCTTCTAGGTGATTCTGATGCACAGTAAGTGTGAGAACCACTGCTCTAAGCCGTAATCAGACATGTACCTCATTGTTGCTAGGATGTGTGAATATAAGCCTGCACCTGGCTTCAGTTGTGGTTCTAGCCTGGTGGAGGCAACCTGTTTGAGAGAATGAAGTCAGAAGCAGAGGGAAGCAAAGATGAAAGATGGAAAGGGAGAGAGAGAGAGCAACAGTGAGCAGAGAAGGAAGAAGCAGATGACTGTTCAAGTCCATAGGAGGCCACTCTGGGATAAGTCTGGCCTGCTTACACCAAAGTTTTGACACTTAAAAGACATCTTTGTCAGTTTTGTGTCTGTAAATAGAGTATAGGTTCCCAACAGATAAGGCCTGGTTCATTTCCCTTATATTCTCCATAGCTCTGAGCACTAGGATCATAGAATAACAGGTGTCTTCTAAGTAACAATTGCCTGGTGAACTCTTGCAAAGCCACCCCTCCTTCCCATCCCCTTGGCCATGGCTGAGTGCTGGCCTCATCGACTCCTGCCTAGATCCCTGCAACAGCCCCTAACTGGTCTTCTACATTGAACCTGTCCTCCTCAGCCTCCCACATCCTTCCACGTTGCAGTGGAGTGAGCCAAGTAATCCTCTGGCACTTTCTGACCACATTGCCGCCCTGATGACCTCCCTCCAATGGCTCCCCACTGTCTTCAACTCAAGATCCATCTCACTGGCTCCTCACCTAAGTCCTCACCATTGACCCCTGCGCATCTGGGTGGGGTTACCTCTTAACACCCAGAACCTGGAGCAGAGACCAGATAGCAAGTCACCAAATCCATTTTGCCTTCCTTCTGGGAACACATCTAGACTATATTACCCAAACTCCCTTGCAGCTAGATGTGTCCGTGTGTTAAGTTCTAGCCAATGAAATGTAAGAGGAAGTGATGTGTACCACTTCCAAGCTTGGCCCATAAAAACTTCCTGTATGATCCTCTACACACTTTTCCCCCATCTGCCAGCTGCGGGTAAATGCCCAGGGTGACCTTGGAAGCCACAGGGAAGATTGTAGAGCCTCAGGGAAAGTTGTTAGCCTGGATTAATAATGGTGAGGCTCAGAGTACCCCTACTCCCCCACTGTCACTGACTGAACTTTATGTGAGAAAGAAATTAATACCTATTATGTTAAGCCATTTACTTTTTTTTTAACATCTTTATTGGAGTATAATTGCTTTACAATGGTGTGTTAGTTTCTGCTGCATAACAAAGTGAATCAGCTATACACATACATACATCCCCATATCTCCTCCCTCTTGCCATTGACTTTTTAGAGTTTTGTCTGTTACCGCAGCTGGTGTTAGGCAGAAACCATGGCCTCGATCATTCCAGATTTGTTTGGGGGCCTCAGAAGAGCCTTGCTGTGTCTTTCTGTTCCCTCCGCCTTATCCTCCTGTCCAATCCCATTCACCCTTCAAGTCTAGCTCCAGTCTCCCCTCCTTCACAGCGACTTCCCTCACCCCCGATGCCCACACCCGGGTTCAGTGGACCCCCCACTCTCTGCACTATGAACTAGCTAACATTTATTGAGCACTCACTATGTGCGAGGCTCTGTGCTAAGGCTTCACAATCATTATCTTTTTGAATCCTCGTGACCACATGAAGTAGAAGCAACGATTCTCCCCATTTCAGAGATGAAGCACAGAGAACTAAGTGACTTGCCCAAGGTCACACAGCTCATAAGTGGCAAAGTTAGGATTTCAACTCACAAAGAGTGGCTCCAGAGGCCCTACTCTTAATGGTGACATGACACTGTCTCTACATAGCCCCATCACTATTCTTACACAGGGTAAGAATGTCTCCTATGGTGAGATTTTTTAAATGCAAATTAAATATAATGTGATCCTTTAATTAGAGAGCACAATTTACACTGAGCAGATCACGGTTGGTTATAACACAGTGGAGAGGAAGAATCTGCTACAGGAGAAATAGTGGAGGAGGAGGGTGGGGGGATGGCAGTGCCCTGATGTCTCTAGGATGCTTCCTTAGAGGGGCTTGGCCCTTTGTTGCTCCAGCAGTGGATGGTCAAGGTAAAGGAAAGAGAGAGAAATTTGCCCTAGGACAGTGCTGGGGTGTCAGAAAAAGAAAGGCTGTTCCTCTTAAGCAAAAGCATGGGGAATTTCTAAGGCTGGATTTGCTTGGTGATGTTCAGGTTTAACAGCCATACACTTATAGCTGTAAAAGCACCTTTATTATTGACATTTCTGAAGGAAAAATAACTTTGTTATGACGAGTCTGAAACTACCTAGGCCTTAACCTCTTTCTCCCCATTGAAGCAATTGTCTCTGTAATTCCATTTTTTATAACACAAGATTTCTTTGGAATGCAACCTCTGCATTGGAATGCAACCTCTAGAACACAGCACACTACTGGTGTCTGTTGGGATGTATGTTCCCCCAGTTGAGCGCCCTGAGGGTGAGACCAAGTCAGCTCCATTGTTGGGACCTCAAAGGTTGTCCCAGAGCCTGGGATGGAGCAAGTGCCCAATGGCTATTGGCTGTGCATTGCCTCTGCCACCACCCAACATCCCTCTTGAGAACCCACTCTTCTTTACTCTTCTCTGTCATATCTTTTGGCAAGTGAAACATCACCAGCTGGTCTGACCCACCCTGGTCTGTCTCCTGTACACAGCCTGGCTCATTGCAAACCAGTATTGCCCAGAGCCCATATTCATGTGAAATCACACCCCACGTTATCACACGCTGCACCGTTACTATTACGAAACTCACAGCAGCCCAAACAGACCTGGGTTCAAACCCCAGCTCCACTACTTCCTAGATCAAAGATTTTGGGCAAGTCATGCAGACTCTCTAAGCCTCCGTTTCTTCATCTGTGAAATGGAGATAATAAAATACCTAGTGCTCAGGGTTGCTGTGAAGATTAAATGAGATAATGTATAGAGCCTGGCATAACACTTGACATATAGGCATCAAATGAACTGTTGTTTAGCACTGTTTCTTCCTCACAAAAGTCCTGAGAAAGCAGCAGAGTTGGTCCTGGTATTAGTTTTGGAAGAGGAAACTGAGGCACAGGTGCCTAGGTGCTGAGCCCTGGATCACACAGGTCCTGCAGACTCTACTTCCTCCCTTCCTGCTTCAGTATCCAGTGTGCCCCAGAAGCCCACTCAAGGAAGCAGACAGGGGAGGGCAAGTAGTTTTGTGGTGGCTGAGGGTCTGGATGGGCCAGCTAAATCTATAAACTTTGGCCCTGTGAGCTGGACCTGCCCTTTGCCTCAACATCTCTCAAAAAGCCCAGGACCACGGGCTTCCCTGGTGGTGCAGTGGTTGAGAGTCCACCTGCCGTTGCTGGGGACACGGGTTTGTGCCCCGGTCCGGGAAGATCCCACATGCCGCGGAGCGGCTAGGCCCATGAGCCATGGCCGCTGAGCCTGCGCGTCCGGAGCCTATGCTCCGCAACGGGAGAGGCCACAGCAGTGAGAGGCCCGCGTACCACAAAAAAAAAAAAAAAGCCCAGGACCACATGAGCCATGGGATAGTGACCCCCTGCTCTGGCCACTAACAGGCCTGCACCAAGAGGAGGGAGCACTAGCTTCTACCTTCTACCCCACAAGGCAGCAGGTGTGTGACTTTAGGAGAGTCACTCCCCCACTCTAAGCCTCCATTTCCTGACCCATCTCTCTCCAGGAGTAATAATATCTGCTCTGTAAAGTTATACAAAAATCCAGTAAACTATGGCACATAAGGTACCTAACAGGACACAAAGCCTGGTCCACACAGGTGTGCTCTGTAAGCAGAAGCTGTTTGACGATGATGGTGGTGGTAATGGTGGTGTTGATGATGATGATACAAAATCTCTTCTCAGCAGAGTGGGACCAAGGCCTCAGAGAGATTTGGGGACCCCTGGATAAGCACCTAACATGTTTATCCTGCTGGGTCAGGGGACACTATTAGAAACCAGGGTGAATCCAAGTGCCACTGGATATTACTGTGCCCAAACCCTGCCCTGCCTCCACCTATCTCCCACAAGTCCCTGAATGAAGAAAGAGCCCAGACAATAACTAGAAAAGGAATGGCTTTGTTACACTGATTTTTAAATGCAGACTTGACCCCAAACCCAGTGCTGAGAACGGGTCTGGGCTATGGGAAGTCTCCTTCATGTGACTGAGCTGGAACAGGACCTAGGCAGGCCCCTGACTAGTTATTCCAGCCCATGACCAAACCCAAGTCCCAGCAAACAGCCCCTCTGTACCTGGGTAAACATGGGAGGAGACCAAGGGCGGAGGAGAGAGGCTGCCTGATGCCCCAGTAGTGTGGATGCCCTGGGGGAGAAAGCAAGCTGCCAAGGAGCCAGGGAGCG
The DNA here is from genome assembly GCF_951394435.1 of Stenella coeruleoalba. NCBI lineage: Eukaryota > Metazoa > Chordata > Mammalia > Artiodactyla > Delphinidae > Stenella > Stenella coeruleoalba. The sequence goes on from NC_137169.1 coordinate 41,400,094, forward strand.
AAGGAACTCCAAGATCAAGAGATGGAGGAGGACTGCAGCAGGGAAGAAAGTGCAGCCACACCCATGGGTTGACCTCGATCACCTCTGAAAACTCCAAAACTCCCCAGACCCAGAAAGGACCCCGCAGATCAGCTATCCTCTAAAGGCCGAGTTACCCCCATACTCCACCAGAGCCTCTGGGGATCCAGTCCTTTGCAGCTGGTGTGAGAGCTGCAATGCACCCCAGATGTTGAGCCCACATTTCATCTCCTGCTGTCCCCAGGTCTCTGCTCCATCCAGGCCGTCCCCTTGCCGGACAGACAGCAGTGAGAACTGGTTCCAAGATGCACAGCTTCTGTGCATTGGAATCTGTCCCAAATCCTTTAGCCTTGTGCTTTAGGCCCACATCTCTCCTCCCCCCGGCCCCAGGCCCAGTGTGTCTCCACTTCACTCATCCACAGCCCCATCTTCCCAAGCCCACTCCAAGTCCTGCTGGCTCCAGGAAGCCCTCCCCGTCCACCCTAGGCCCCTCCCTCTTCTGAGCTCCCACAGCCCTTTCTCTCTGCTTCCTCATTTAATAGATTGGCCATAAAAAAAACAAAACCAAAAAAAAAACACCTTAACAGAAAGCACCTTGTATTGTCAGCAAACAGACTTTTAGCACCTATTTTATGTTAGAGGTACGGGGAATACAAAGACAAAAGTACATGGTCTCTGACTTCAAGTCAGAGTGCGGGCAGCAAACACATTCACTCCTAACTAGAATTCGTGATGGCATGGTAAAAGGGTAAGAGACAGACAAGCCTGTGAGGCAGGGGTTCAGAAGAGAGAAGGATGTGGGCAGGCTTCTTGGGAGAAGCAGCATTTCAGCTATGTCATCAGAGATGATTGGATTCCAGCAGGCAGATGGAATAGAGAGAGCATTCGAGGCAGAAGGATATTGTGGGCAAAAACTTGGAGGGGGAAATTTCCTATTTGAGAACAGCAAGTATTTCCATTTGCCTGGAATGTATGGTACTAGTAACGATCTAGAAGATTCAGCTGATTGAGTCAGCCTTTGGTGAAAGAGCCTTGAATAGAGGAATGATACACTTGTTCCTAGTTCTTCCGAGGAAAAAAACAAGAAAGAAAAGGAAAAGCCTTTGAAACATTTTGAGGAGGAACAAACATGACATGATCAAAATATCATCACAGAAATATTAATCCAGCAGTGTGAGGAGGATGGATTAAAATGAGAAGAAACCGGGCACAGATAAACCACAGTGAAATACCATTTCACATTCATTAGATGGGTAAAAATAGAATGCCTGATAACATCAAGTGTTGGGGAAGATATGAATCTATGCAAATTCTCAGATGCTAGTGGTGGAAGTGTTCATGGTCACAACCATTTTGGAAAACAATCTGGCATTAATTTATACAGCTGAACATTTGCATATGTTCATATGCAACCCTATAACTCAGCAATTTCACTCTTAGACCAATATTCCCTAGAGCAGCAACTCTCAAAGTGTAGTCCAGGGACCCTGAGACTTTTTCAGGGGAATCCATGAGGTCAAAACCATTTTCATAATATATTTGAAAGACATTATTTGACTTTTTCTCTATTGTCTCACAAATATACAGAGGAGTTTTTGAGAGGCTGCATGATGTATGATATCACGACAGGACACGGAAGACCCCACACATGATGTATGATATCACAACAGACTGAACACGGAGAATTCATCTGTCTTCTATTAAGCCAGACACTAAAGAGACTGGCAAAAATTTAAACAATGCTACTCCTCTTACTTAATTTGTCTTAGAAAATGTAGTGATTTTTCATTTAAAATATATGACCGGGCTTCCCTGGTGGTGCAGTGGTTGAGAGTCCGCCTGCCAATGCAGGGGACGCGGGTTCGTGCTCCCGCCTGGGAGGATCCCACATGCCGCGGAGCGGCTGGGCCCCTGAGCCATGGCCGCTGAGCCTGCGCGTCCGGAGCCTGTGCTCCGCAACGGGAGAGGCCACAACAATGAGAGGCCCATGTACCGCAAAAAAAATTAAATAAAATAAATAAAATAAAATAAAATATATGACCTATGCTAACATGTAATGAGTTTGTTATTGCCATTTTTAAATGAATTAATAAATAATAGTTATATTTTTCTGTTTTAATTTCTAATATAGTAAAATCTATAGCTATAACTCACATAAACAAAAGTTCTTTGGGATACTGAAACTAAAATGTTTGATAACCACTGCCTTAGGCAAACTCTTGCCCACGTGTACCAGAGACATGAACAAGAATACCTGTAACAGCATTATCTTCACAAAATATTTGTAGTAGCAAAAACTGGAGACAACTGAAATGTCCACAAACAGGAGAATTGATAAAATTATTATGGTATAGTCACACAGTGGAATATTATACAACAATGAAAATAAATGAACTACAGCTAAAAAACCAACAGGATATTTCTCAGGTTTATTCTGATTTACATTGAGTAAAATCAAAGCAGATCACAGAAGAACATACTTTGCAATATCATTCTTATAAAGTTCAAAAAATATCTATAAAATAAACATGCATATTTAAGGACACATACATATGTGATAAAACTTTTTTTAAGCAAGAGAATGACAAATACACAATCCACCCTCTTAGAGGGAAACTGAAGTCTAAGATAAAGGAGGGGGACCTACACAATGGACTGTTGTTGATAAGGTTCCATTTCCTAAAATGGGCAGTAGCTGATGAGTAGCCATTTTATTATGATGCTTCATAATTTTATATATGGTATATATCCTTTTTGTAGGTATCAAATATAATATTAAAAAATAATGTAACCCCTAGTACCCAGACTCTGGTCTCTAAATACCATTTCCCACTAAAAAGAAAGGGAGACAATAGATAAGTAGCATTTTAAACTAGGAGCCTACTGAAGCCCCTTTTCACCCCAAGCCCTTGGAGAAATGGCTGATTGCAGGTGTGAGGCAGGAAATGCACAAAATGGAACATCTTGTCATTCTAGAAAGCAGGGAAGCTAGCAGAGACTACTGAGGTCAAAATCAAAAGGACCTGGGAGCCCAACTGAAGAGGTCCCATTAACCAAAGATGGGACCATTTGAGCATCAATAAAGATAAAAACTGAAATGGATTGAAACACATCACATTTATTTAAATCCATGAGTTCATAATGATACAATATCATCTCATTAGTCACCTTTGGATAATGCTAGGGAACTAACTCATTATTTTTAAAATTGAAAATAAATGGAAAGAATCGAGCACTTATCCTGCCTTTCCTATACGAACTGTACCTCAGGGTATCCAAATAGTTTGAGAGGATGTTACTCTTTAAACGAGTCCAGCTAAAGAGCAAAGGAAAAAAATGGCACTGTGGTGGTTATCATTCCCCTTGAGCCTATAAATGCCTAGATGTCTAACATATCACTTGGCAATGCCTCTTAGGTTATCCACCTGTGCCCCCAAACTGCCCATAACCAAACTGAAACACCTCGTTGGTCAACTCCCCTGAATTTATATCATTGCATTAGAAGGGTCCTACCAGAAGGCATTCATGATTCAGGATTTGCTTCCTTGGGCAGGTCCCTACTTCCCCGCTTAGGAGAGAGTGGGAATGAGGCTATAATCAGGAAACTCTCCTCAACTCGTGAAGATATTGCAAAATCCACTGCTAAAGCGATAGCTGCCAAACAAAACTCCTAAGCCTCTTTGGCCGCAGTTGTTCTTGATAATAGGCTAGTCCTTGATTACCTTTCAGCTGAGCGGGGAGGTATCTGCTGTGGCCAATACCACTTGCTACAACTAGGCTAATATTTCTGGGGAAGATGAAGCCCAGCTACTTAAGATTACTGAACTAGTCACTTGGCTTAAGAAAGCGATTCTTTCAACGGAGTCTCTCTTTGACTTATTTGATGTTGACTGGTTTGGGTCTTGGGGACTGTGGCTCTGAAGTGCACTCCAGATATTAGGAATTATCCTGTTTATAACAATCATAACAGTCTCCCTGGAGCACTGTATTCTCTCAAGACCTTTAAACGCATGTTTGCAGCCGCTAGCCACCAAGCAAATGATTTTCCTAAGACTGGAACATCAGAAAAAGAATGAAGAAAATGACCAAAAATGAACTATGAATACCACAGAGATTCTGCAAAAAGACCTCATGACCTGTGAACCCCACACAAGATTAGCAAGAACTTCAGAGCAGTAGCAGGGAGTGGTGCTGAGGCCCTAAATTTTGATCAGATCTCTGTCAGGCTCTCTCAGTTAAGACAACCTCCCAAAATGGAGTCACTTACACTAAGCCCCACGTCACCAAACTAAGACTTAATACTTAATTACAGTTTCAGCCTCTCCCAAGAATGGAATCTTCAACCAGTCAGTCAGGAACTACCTGGTCAGAACTAGTGAGGCAATCTGCCTGATAGACCCCTGCCATCCCCTAAAGGAAGGTGACCTTGCCAGAGCCAGTTCACTCCCTTCTGCCTGTAAATGCTTTCTGTTCTGTTCAGCTCTGCAGAGCTCCTTTCTATCTGCTAGATAAGATCCTGCCCAATTCTTGAATTGTTGAATAATGCCAATAAGGTCCTCAAAAACTATTTTATGATAGAATATCATTATTGTGCAAACGCTGACGAAATAATGGATCGATGGCAGCAAATAACAAAAAGAAACATGACAATTAGACAATTCTGTGCCTCATGATAAAAGTTCACCCCACCTCCTCTGAAGTATTCTTAAAATACTCAAAAATCAAATCTGATGAAGCCTCTAGATTGAACTAATAATATACAGGAAGCACAGGGGACAAATAAACATATCAAATGATACCATGGGATGCAATCAGCAAAGTCCAGATGTGGGAAACAGGACGAACAACCCAGTTTCTTCAACAAATATAGACCTGGGGATAAATAAGAGGGGGGTGTAACCTACAGATTAAAAAAGACTTAAAAGACACTATAACCCAATTGTAACATATAGAACTTATTTGGACTCTGAATCAAATAAAATTTAAAAGAAATAAAATTATGAATTAACTCAGGAAATTTGAACACTAACTGCATATTTGATGATATTAAGGATTTTTTTATTTTTAGGTATGGTAATGACTTTATATATTTTTTCCGATTTTTTATTGCAGTAAAATATACAAAATATAAAATTCACCATCTTAACTATTTTTAAAGTTCAGTGGTATTAAATATATTCATAACGTTGTGCTACCATCACCACCATCCATCTCCGTAACTCTCTTCATCTTGTAAAACTGAAACTCTGTACCCCCTAAACACTAACTCCCCATTCTCCCCTCCTGCCAGCCCCTGGCAACCACCATTCTACTTTCTGTCTCTATGATTCTGAGTACTCTAAGTACCTCCTACAAGTGGAATCATACAGTGTTTGTCTTTTTGTGACGGGTTAATGTCTACAGTTATGTATTTTAATGCATCCTTATATTTATAGGCATGATGATATGCTATCTAGTCTAGACTTTGCTTTAAAATAATCTGGGCGCATGGTAGGGTGGGGAGAGTGGGCAGGAGTAGATGAAACAAGGCAGGCCATGGATTGATAATTGTGAAGTTGGGTGACAGGGGTTCATTATTCTCTCTACTTTTGTATGAGTTTGGATTTTCCATAATAAATCTTTTTGTAAAGAGCAAAGGCAAAATAAAGATATTTCCAAGTGACAGCTGCAACAGAAGAAAGAATACGGAAGCAGGAGGGGATTACAATCATGCAGATGTAAGACAGTGAAGCCATCGAGAGAGGGAGAGAGAGAGAGAGACAGAGAGAGGTTTGGGAGGAGCAGTGACTAGTTGGGTTTTGCACATGTTGACTCTTGCATTTAAGCATCCGAGCAGAAATCAATGCATCTTGGAAAGATCGTTTCCAGGTCATTTAAGGAAAATTTCAAAGCCATACAAGTTCCAACACCACCATGGAAGAAAGCTCAATCCTCTATGCTTCCTATCTGGGAAAGCAGTTGTTTATCTCTGCCCTGTGTTTCCTATCCATAAGCCAGTTCCGTATCCGTGACAAACAACTTCCGCAGTCCCATGGTGACTCAGATGTGATGCAGTAACGTTCGGTACCTTGGAAACCATGAAAGAAGGGAGGAAACATTGACAGGGGTCCAGGAGCACTTCTCAGAGAAAAGACTTCACCTCACCTGACAGGGAAACTGAGGCTCAGAGAGCTGAAGCAGCCCACCAAGCACAGAGCTCATCCCTGGCAGAGCCACCAGCAGAGCTCAGGGCTCAGAGTTCTCAGCTGAGAGGGACTGGGACAAGGAGGCAAAAGAAAAGTGGCGGGCTTCCCTGGTGGCACAGTGATTGAGAGACCGCCTGCCGATGCAGGAGTCACGGGTTCGTGCCCCAGTCCGGGAAGATGCCACATGCTGCGGAGCGGCTGGGCCCGTGAGCCATGACCGCTGAGCCTGCGCGTCCGGAGCCTGTGCTCCGCAACGGGAGAGGCCACAATAGTGAGAGGCCCCCGTACCGCAAAAAAAAAAAAAGAAGAAGAAGAAAAGTGGCATTTTAAACTACAAATGGAGGACCCTTTTCATGCCAAGCCCTCTGGTCACCCTACAGACAACCCATCACTCCCAGCAACACTGAAAAGTTCAAGTTAACAGGGACTGAGACCCGCTGGACATCAGCCGTGGGGACTCCCCCCACCTCCCACGCCCTGCCCCTCAGCTCCTGCAAAATGGAGCCCCTGCTCCCAACCTTGTATCAGGGAGGCCCCACCATCCACCCAGGCACCCAGGCAGAAGCCAAAGGACCAAGCCTTATGTCATGTCCCAGTCCCTCATACCTCACAAGGATCCATCCATCCATCCTCCCTCCATTATTATTTTCTGAGCACCTGCCATGTGCCAGATACGCTTTTATGGTTGACAATGTGTCAATGAACAAAACAGAGAAAAATCCCTGCCTCTGTGGAACTTACACTGCAGTGGAGGGAGACAGACAATAACCATAACAAGGAAGTTAATTATGCGGCACGTTTAAAAGTACGGAAAAGGAGCAGGGTAGTAGAGATTGGGGTTCGGGTGGACAGCGGTCAGTTACTGAGGACCCTCTCTGCACCCTCACTGCCCTGAACCAGGCCTCATCCTATCCATCTTGCAGTCAAGTTCATCTTGCTCAATCTCAGATCGGATCATGTCACTCCTTATGTAAAACCCTCTTATGACTCCCCACTGACTGTAAATCCCTCCAGGACCTGGACCCGCGTAGCACCTGCCTGCTCAGCTCATCGCCCACCACACACTCCACACACAGCCCTGCCCTCCAACCACACCAAGGAATGTGGCATCCCTGCCCCTCCTGTATGGACGTCAGCCCCTGCTGCATGGACGTCAGCCCCTCTTGCATGGACGTCAGCCCCTGCTGGATCCTGAGTTCTGCAACAACCACCCTCAGCCCAGCTTTCCTCACCCTGCTGATGAATCCTGCCCCAGTATAGCCTGGGAGCTCAGGATCTCCACTACCTGACAAGGCAGCAAAAAATCAAGGACCATGGCTTCTGCCTTACCTTGGGCTTCCTAGAAACAGACTCTCAAGTGAGGAGTCGTGTACAGAAAGGAGTCCTCTCAGGAGTCACACCTGTAACTGCGCAGAGGGACAGCTGACCCATGATGAATTGCAACTGATATCTCAGCAGATCCCACAACAAGCCCTGGAGCTGCGATGGCCCCTCAGAATTATCCCAAATGAGGGAAGAGGGCTGGGCTCTTATACCCCAACATGGGCCAGTTCTGGCCACGGTGATCCCCTGAGGTGAGGCACATGCAAGAGTGAGGCAGTTCCTACAGCCAAGGGCAATTTCTAGCAAGCCACCAGCAACCAATATCCCCAGCAGCTGGAGGATGGTGTGCTGACCCTGGAGAGGGTCTCTGGCCAAAGCACCACAGTATCCACTACCGCCTCTGACAGATCTGAGTTTGAAACTTGCTTCCGTCACTTACAGCTGTGTGACCTTTTGTGGAGGTAATAATAGTCTCTGCCGCTCACTGGATGTTGGGAGTCTTAAATAAGACAGAATTGTCTGGATAAAAATGGCAGCTTGAACTTCAATGCTTATCTTTTTTCCCTCTCTACACCCCCTCCCTTAAAATGACAATAAGGAAAAGAGAAGATATAAACCCAGAGGACAGGAAGAAAAGGAGAGGAGTCATAATGGATGAGAAAGTTCAACAAATTTCTATAAGATTGAAAGGGGCTGAAGGAGTGAGTGGTACTTATTTTGCAGAGTGATGGAACCTAAGCTCTCATGCTCCACCACCGCTGAATGAGTGCTCTCAGAATAGCCACACTTGCCTTCTCTCTACAAACTCTAGGGGCTGAAAACCCCTGTCTGGTAGGATGTTCCTTAGAACACCTATATATATCTCTTCCAGTTAACTCATCTGCTTTCCCAGAAACAATTGCTTATTCCCAAACCTGTTTATGCCAGTTATACTTGCTTTTGTAATTATGTGATTCAATTTAATATTAATAAACCAATATGATTGTGAAAGGGAGTTGTTTTATGAAACTAAGTTGAATGCCTTGAAAAACTCAGTGAAGACAGATTGCTATTAAAAAAAAATGTTCAGATGAGTTACAGACAAGCCATTGTAACAGATTGGGAGGAAATTATATAAATCTAGAAGGAATCTGCGTTTAGATTGTTCCTTAAGTTCCTTTATGTTTAGCTGCACTATAAAGAAACAGACCAGGATCTGGTAGACAATGCTTTTAGCTCTGGAGTTTGTTCAAGAAAGACCTTACAGAGTTCCTGCAAACAGACCCATACTCAAATAAAAGGGAATAGGCATTTATATGTTTCAGGTTAAAATAAAATGTTTACAATGTGTGTTTCATTTTTTAATGATTTCTTGCTTGGAACAATTTTTTGATGAACTAAACGTGCACTAGTTTCTACTGAGTCAGATAAGACCTGCAGAAGGTATACCACCGAGAAGAAAGAAAGCCAACAGCTTTGCTGAGCCGGGAAGGGGGCAGGGAGTAGGAGATAAGATTTTGAGACCAGAAAGGTCAGAAAACAGGAGGATTAACTGAGAATCTGCCCAGGGGAACAGTCAGACCCCACAGCACTCTCCCCTACTCTGTAGAGAATGAGGCTGAGTGCAGTGACCCCAAAGACCCATCACTACGTACCAGGCTAATAGCTTTAGGAACCCAACAAGCCATGGGGTAATATTCTTATTAGGTCTAATTTACAAATAGGAAACTGAGGCACAGGGAGATTAAGTGACGTGTCCGAAGTCACACAGCTAGTAAGTGGCAGAGCTGGGACTCAAACCCAGGTATTCTGGCTCCAGAATCCATACTTTTAACCACATCCATCCTGCCTTACAGAGCTGTCCCAGAGAAAAGAACTCCCCTTGTTGATATTTATCTCTCTCCTAACCAAAAGGCCAGGCCCTGCCTCGTCCACCTAAAGGGAAAGTGGTACAACTGCCTTCACAGGACATCCAATGCCAGTCAACTTCTTGGACCCTCATCCCAACTATGTACAAAAACCTAGGACCACTAAACATCTGAGCAACCTCCAACATGAGGAGGGACATGGAGCCAGAGAGAGACCACAATAAACCAAACAAACAAAACAGGTAAACTAGAGGCAGAGAAAAGTCAGAGAATAGGAGGGGGAAATCGTCAAGTAATACTCTCAGAGAGATAAAGAGGTTATATCTATTGTTTTATTTGGGGGGGGGGGGCGTCATGGCAGGGGGAGAACAGGGAACAAATAAGAACTCTTGGAAATTAAAAATATAATAGCTGAAATTTAAAATTCAATAGAAGGATTAGGACAAAAATTTAAGGAAATAATCTAGAGAGTAGAGCAGAAAGACAAGGACAAGGGAAATAGGAGAAAAGAGACCTAGAAGATCAGGTCCAGGATCCAACTCATAGGAGTTCCAGAGAGGAAACAGGGAGAAGAAAATTATTAAAGAAAAAAATGTTTTAATTCCATGGAACTGAAGGACATGAGTCTCTAGATTGAAAAGGGCCACCCAAGGACCAGCACAATGAATGACAAAGTCACCAACATGTCACATGCATTGTGAAATTCCAGAATTCCAAGGATAAAGAGAAAATCCTGAAAAAACAGAGAGGGGAAGGAAGAGAGAAAGAGAAAAGTTACATATAAAAAGGAATTGGAAAGCATGAAGCTTCTGAACAGTAATGCTAGGTGCAGAAGACAATGGAGCAGAGTGTGGAAATTCTGAAGGAGAATAATTTCCAACCCAGAGTTCTATGTTTAGCTAAATTATCGATCAAGTACAAGGGTAGAATATAGATTAAGACCACATATATGAAAATTTCCCACCCCTACCCAATTTCTTAGGAAGCAAATGGAGTTTCCAAAAGAAGGCAGTAAACCAACACAGACAGAGGACCAAGAAACAGGGACATGGGGAGAAAGCCTTGGGGAAGACAGCCCCTGCAGATGGCTGGACAGCGCAGTCTGGGAGGGAACACCCCTGGGAAAAGGAAGCCCAAGTCCGAATACGGAACGTGACAGAGCTTTTGTGACGGAAGATATGCGTTGATAGGTGGAAGGAAGTTCTGATAGAGCTTTTGGGGAAATGAAAAGCCACATTTTCTTAACAGGAATGTTGATCACCTAGTTACCTGAAAACAGTGTTCCAGATATACTGGGTAGATAGATGGGGTTGGAACACAGCTAATTCCTTATTTATTCCAACAGGAAGACAATAGATAATGTCTGAAGTTGGTAAATGGAGAAACAGCAGTATAAGCATATTACTTCAAAATATATAGGTAAACAGTAGAAAACACAAGTTAAAAGGCCTCAAACAGCTGCTACCCCGGTGCGGAACTGGGTGAGCAGGGTATAGCTATTTTTCAATAAAAGCATCTGGCCCGGCCCTCAGATTTCCTAAAGCACTTTCACACGCAATATCTCATCGGCTTCTTAGAAACTCCCTGGCAGAGACAGGAAACCCAGGCTCAGACAGGGGCGGTGACCTCTCAAGGTCAAAGAGCGAGTGAAACCTGACCTCCCAGAGCTGGTTCGTTGCCCCCTGCCCCCACCCACACACCGAGCTCCAGAAACCGGCTGAGGGCCAGGGGGTGCGCCGGGTGGCTCGACCCCAATCCCGACGCCCCGGACGGTGTCTCGGAACTACTGCAGCAGCAGTGTGGGCGCGGCAGGATTCAGCCAGCCACTGCCCCTGCGCCGCCCGCCGCGTCCACACTGTCCTTGGGAAGACGCACGGGGAGCCGCGCACAGTGCGGCAGCGACCCCTGCCGGACGCCGGGCGCTCCGCTCCCAACCAGCCCCGCGCTGTACTCCGGGAAAAGGGATGGGACCCCTACTCGCGTGGCACTCACGGGTAGGCTCAGGCCCCGGCTGGGCCGAGTCTGGACCGTCCATGGCCGAGGGATGCGGTAATGACAGAGGGACCCTCGCTAGAATTACAGGACCCCTTCCTTGGACGGACACTGGACTGGAGAGAGTGACGACCTGCCCAAGGTCACACAGCATGCCCATGGTACAACTGGGACTAGGACCAAGACCTCCGGTGGAACCTTCCAGGGACCCAAACCTCCTGGTTTCCAGAGCCCCCTCGAACTGGCCTCTTGGGCTTTGGGGAAGAGCCAGGGATGAAGGGAGTTGAGGTCCCGACCTCTTAGCACGGACTCCTGGGTGACCTTGGGCGGGACCTCCCCGCACCCGGGGGCCTCGGTGGGCGCATGACCTCTAAGGGTCTTTCCCGCGCCGAGCCGGGCTGTGTTCCGCGCTTGGCAGCCGCTCACCGCTCACCAGAGACGCCAACAGCGGCCGGGGCTGACCCCTGCTGGCTGAGGGAAGAGTCGCTGCACCGGGGACTGGCGGCGAGGCGACCCCCCCACTGACCGCGCCCGCTCAGAGTGGGTGGGACCCCTCCCGCCCAGCGTGAGCATCCGCAGGCAGGAGTACATCGGGCTGCGCTCACGGCGAGCAAACAGGCTCAGACACGGGCCTGGGCCGGCATAAGACGCCTTAACACCCTTCCCAACTGCAGGTTTTAGATGAGGAGAGACCTCCACAGTGTTCCCACGAGGGAGCCAGGTCTTCAAATTCGTCTTCAGTAAGAGCAACACAATAAGGTGGTTAAGAGCCTTGACTCTAGAGCCCAAACAACTGGGTTTGAGTCATACCTTTTTCCCTTCTCAGCTGTGTGACCTTGGGCAAGTTACCAAAACTCCGTGTCTCAATTTTTGCCACCACAAAGTGAGGATAATATCTAATATGTAACACTTTACGTATGTGAACTCATTTAACCACATTGCAACCCTGTTGTGAAGTAGGTACAGTTATTATCCCCATTTAACAGTGAGGCACAGAAAGGTTAAGCAACTTAACTAAGGTCACACAGGAAATAAGTGGTAGAGTTAGAACAGAAACCCAGGTAATCCAGCTCCAGGATCACTGCTGGCAATCGTCATACGGGGATGATAACAGTACCCACATTATAGGATTGTTGTGAAGATTTTATGAACTGATAATATGTAAAGTGCTCAAAACAGTACGTGGCAGTAAGCATTAGGTCAGTGTTACTATGATTGTTCACTGAGCACCTACTGTGTGCCAGAAACTGTACTAAACCTCGGAGTCACTGCCCTTGTGAAGCTGACAGCCTAGAGAACAGACATCGAACAGGCCTGAGAAACATACAGGGTCCTCTGAGAGTCTGGATCCCAGACCAGAGAGAGGGTGGCCCAGACCCATACATGGCCAATGATCCAAGGCTGACTGAGAAAAGTGTAAAACAGATGCAGGAATCCAGTACAGAGAGGTCCCAGAGTAGGAAACAAATACAAGCTAGGGCCGAGGAAGGCACTCAAACAGGGTAGCTTCTGGGCTGAGCCAGGGAGGTGAGGTATTTGCCAGGCAGAGGTGAGACCAGGTAAGGGAGCCCTGTGGCAGCCGTCCTCTCCATCCCCACCTGGAAGTGCTCAAGTCCCCCATCTAAAGCTGGGAATCACCTGCAGGTTGGCATGGATGCACAAGTTATCTTGGTTTAAAAAACCACCCCCATAACCCAGAGGAAATACCGGGCTGGCCAAAAAGTTCGTTTTGGGTTTTTCCGTAAGCTGTTATGGGAAAATCACAACGAACATTTTGGCCAACTCGATATTTGTTGTGTGAGAGCTGGGGGCCCAGCTTGAGGCCTGAGGGAGGGAAGCTCTAAACGCCTCCCTTTGGAAGCAAACAACTCAACCCCATCAGAGGTGAGCAAGAGGCTGGAAAGCCACCAGTGGGAGCTTGTGTGTGGAGAGGGTGATGGGACAGTCTGACTTTCCTGGTTCCTTCCACTGATAAAAAGGTTGCTCTTTTAAAATGTCCTTGTTGATGCCTCTCAAAGGGCTAAAGGGACACCCATCCCTCTCCCCTAGTGCCAACCAGTTTAATCAGATTGCTTTCCTAGTGGCTCCTGATCGCAGCCAGAGCTTGTAGGAGGAGAGGCATGTTAACCAGGTAAGGAGTGGTTTTAGGACTTCAGGGCCCTCTTAGGGAGAACAGACAGGAGAACTTTCAGAGGGAAGGAAAAGGAGCAAACATTTGTTGAGCCCTCTTTTGTGCCAGCCCCTTAGTAGTTGCTTTACCTCTACGGTTGTTTTATTTTTAATCCTCATAGCAGTCATATGGAGGTTAGAGGTAGCATTTGTTATTCCCCATTTTATATGTAGTGGAACCAAGACTCCATTAGTGGCTTAACTTTCCCAAGGTCACAGAGCTGGAAAGCTGGAGGGGAAAGATTTGAACCCAAATCCAGGTGACGTTGGAATGGGAACCTTTCCCACCACATTCCATTGCTTTCTTAGAGAAGCCCAGTGGCAGGTAGGGACGATGGGGGACAGGAAGGAAGAAAGGATAGAAGAGGGGTTTTTGCCAGGTCAGCAAAGGCAGAGAAAGGCAGGTTAGAAGGAGTCAACATCTTCACCAAGGTCTTCATTTCCTTGCCGGGCCACATGAAATCAGCAAGGCTGGGGCCTCCTGCCTCTGCATGGTATTTTTTAAACGATCCACCTCTAAAACTCCTCTGTTCCCATGCTTTAAAGTTCCTCTGAAAAGTTGGAATAAATTTGCCTGTCTTTTCTCCCAAACAAATGCAGAGGAGGAAAACAAAAAGAGCACATATTTTACGATGGCAAATTTGGGACAGTGACACCTCCAATCATCATTTTACGGCACAATGATATACAGTAATTAGGTGTCAGGAGTAATCTATGGCCGTAAGAAGAGAGTCATCTCTGTGAGAGAAAAACCTTTTTTCTTCCCAGAAGGAAATCTGAGCATCAGGGAGAGGGAGAGGGTGGGAACCACAGCCTGCAGAAGGCAGGGCACAGCTGTCCATGGGGCACAGGGTAGCTCGGGTGGCGCCCATGAAGTAGAGAGGAGAGGGGTCGCAAGGAAGACTGGATTTGAGTCCGGCCTCCTAGCTGCGATCTTTTGCAGGTGGTGATCCTGGGCAAAACTGTTTCCCTCTCTGGAAGGCGTTTCCTGGGTATGCCGGGGCCCGGAGCCCTCCTGGAGGGTTTCCTGAGGGGTGAAGGAGTGGAGCTAGAGACTGGCCCTGAGAGATGGGAGAATATGATTGTCCCAGTGAAGCAGGAAAGACTTCCAGACTGAGAAGCTGGCCCAGGCAAAGATGTGGAAGGGGGAAATCTGCCTTGGGGACCCTCTTAAGGGGAGAATTGTTTTTAAGGCTGCATCGTTCACAAGCATTGCCAGTGTAATCCTTCATGAGATAAAATTCTGGGCTTTTGCCTTTATTTTCTTCACAAAAACACCCCCCAAGGGCATTTTGTCCCTGATAACTTGAGCTCAATTTGTCTCTACCACTTCCTCAAGTAAGTCGCCACTCAGCCTCAGTTTTCTGATCTATAACAGAGGGATATTGAATCTGAGGCTATTGTGAGGATTACATGAGATAATATAAACCCACGCATATAGTCATAATTTTCGAGAAAGGAGCTAAGAATAAACAATGGGCAAAGGACAGGCTCTTTAATAAAGGTGTTGGGAAAACTGGACAGCCACGTACACAAGAATGAAACCAGACCACTATCTTATACCATACACAAAATCAACTCAAAATGGATTAAAAACTTGAATGTAAGACCTGAAGCCATAAAATTCCTAGAAGGAAACAGGGGGAAAGCTCCTTGACATTGGCAATGAGTTTTTGGATTTGACACCAAAAGCAAAGGTAACAAAAGCAAAAATAAACAAGTGGGACTACATCAAACTAAAAAGCTTATGCAGAGCAAAGGAAATGACCAACAAAATGAAAAGGAAACCTATAGAATAGGCGAAAATATCTGTAAACCACATATCTGATAAGGGGTTAATATCCAAAATATACAAGGAACTCATACAACTCAGTAGCAAAAAAAAAAAACAAACAAAAAAAACCCAAATAACCAATTTTAAAATGGGCAAAGGATCTGAATAGACATTTTTCCAAAGAAGACATACAGATGGCCAACAGGTACATGAAAAAGTGCTCAACATCACCAATCATCAGGGAAATGCAAGTCAAAACCACAATGAGATATCACCTCACAACTATTAGAAAGACTATTATCAAAAAAGATAAGAAATAACAAGTGTTGGCAAGGATGTGGAGAAAAGGAAACCCTTGTGCATTGTTGGTAGGAATGTAAATTGGTACAGCCACTATGGAAAACAACCAAGATTCCTCAAGAAATTAATAACAGAACTACCATATGATCCAGCAATCCCATTTCTCAGTATATATCCAAAGGATACAAATTATTATCTCAAAGAGATATCTGCACTCCCATGTTCACTGTAGCTTGGGCCTGTTATATATGATCTTTATTATGTTGAGGCCATTCCATCTATACCTAATTTGTTGATAGTTTTTATGAGATGATCATATGATTTTTGTTAATATGGTATATGACATTTATTGATTTGAGTATGTTGAACCATCCTTGCATTCCTGAAATAAATCCCATTTGATCATGGTGTATGATCCTTTTGATGTATTAATGAATTCAATCTGGCAATATTTTGTTGAGAATTTTTGCATCTACGCTCGTTAAGGATATTGGCCTGTAATTGTCTTCTTGTCTGGTTTTGGTATCAGGGTAATGCTAGCCTTGTAAAATGAGTTTGGAAGTGTTCCCTCCTGTTCTATCTTCTGGAAGATTTTGAGAAGAATTGATACTAATTCTTCTTTAAATGTTTAGTAGTGAAGCTATCTAGTCCTAGCCCTTTCTTTGTTGGGAAATATTTGATTATTGATTTAACCTCCTTACTGGTAATCTGTTGAGATTTTGTTTCTTCATGATTCAGTCATGAGAGGTTGTACAATTCTAGCAATTTATCCATTTCTCCTAGATGATCTAATTTGTTGACATGTAGTTGTTCATAGTAGTTTCTTAAAATCCTTAGTATTTCTGTGTTATCAGTTCTGATGTATCCTATTTCATTTCTGATTTTATTTATTTGACTCTTCTCTCCTTTTTTCTTAGTCTAGCTAAAGGTTTGCCAATTTTGTTTTTCTTTTTAAAAAACCAGTGTTGATTTCATTGATCTTTTCTGTTATCTTTCTAGTCTCTATTTATTTCAACTCTAATCTTGGTTATTTCCTTCCTTCTATTAACTCTGGGCTTAATTTGTTCTTTTTCTAGTCCCTTGAGGTGTAAAGTTAAGTTGTTCATTTGAGATTTTCATTTTTATAATATAGGAATTTGCTGCTATAAACGTCACTGTCAGAACTGCCTTTGCTGCATTCCAAAAGTTTTGGCATGTTGTGTTTCCATTTTCATTTGTCTTAAGATAATTCTTATTTCCCTTCTGATTTCTGCTTTGACTCATTGGTTCAGAAGCATGTTGTTTAATCTACAAATATTTGTGAATTCTCCACTTTTTCTCTTGTAATTGATTTTTACTTTTATACTAATATGGTTGGAAAAGATGCTTAATATGATTTCAATCTTTTTAAATTTATTAAGACTCATTTTTGTGGCCTAACATATGGTCTATCTTGGAGAATGTTCCATGTGCACTTGAGAAGAATGTGTATTCTGTTGCTTTTGGATGGAATGTTCTATATATGTTTGTAGGTCCATCTGGTCTAATATGTAGCTTAAATCCAATGTAACCTTATTGATTTTCTGTCTAGATGATCTATCCAATGTTGAAAGTGGGGCATATATGTATTGTTCCTTTTAGTGATCACAACAATTCGAAGAGGTAGGCATTATCTTCTTTTTTACAGTTGGGGGAAACTGAGGCTACAAGTCAGTAGAAAAACCTACACACAGAGCCTCACTTACTATCAGCATCCTGAGCCAGAGTGGTACATTTTTTACAATCAATGAACTTACATTGACACATCATTATTGTTCAAAGTCCATAGTTTACATTAGGGTTCACTCTTGGCGTTGTACTTTCTATGGATTTTGCTACTAATCCCTAGCAATCACTGACCCTTTTACTCTCTATATATTTTTGCCTTTTCCAGAATGTCATATATTGAAATTATGTGGTATGTAGCCTTTTCAGATAGGTTTCTTTCACTAGCAATATGCACTTAAGGTTTCTCCCTGTCTTTTTATGGCTTGATAGCTCATCTCATTTTCTTTTTAGTGCAGAGTAATACTCCATTGTCTGAATGTCCCACAGTTTATTTATCCATTCACCTACTGAAGGATATCTTGGTTGCTTCCAGGTTTTGACAATTGTGAATAAAGCTCCTACAAACATCCATGTACAGGTTTTGTGTGGATATAACTTTTCAGCTCATTTGGGTAAATAGCAAAGAGTGAAATTGCTGGATCATATGGTGAGAGTATGGTTAGTTTATTAAGAAACTGCCAAACTGTCTTCCACAGCGACTGTATCATTCTGCATTCCCACCAGCAATGAATGAGAGTTCCTGTTTATCCAAATCCTCGCCAGCATTTGATGTTGTCAGTGTTCTGGATTTAGGCCATTCTAATAGGTGTGCAGTGGTATCTAACCGTTGTTTTAATTTTCAATTCCCTAATAACAATATGATGTTTATTATCTTTGCAAGATATTTGTATATCTTCTTTGATGTGGTGTCTGTTTAGGCCTTTTGCCCATTTTCGATTAGGTTGTTTGTTCATTTTCTTATTTTTGAGTTTAAAGAGTTATTTGTATATTTTGGTAACAGTCCTTTGTCAGATGTGAATTCTGCAAATATTTTCTCCCAGACTTGTCTTCTCATTCTCTTCACAGCATTTTTCACTGGCAGAAATTTTTAATTTTAATAAGGTCCAGCTTATCAATTATTTCTTGTGTGGATCATGCCTTTGATGTTGTATCTAAAAAATCATCACCAAACCCAAGGTCATCTAGATTTTCTCCTTTGTTTCCTTCTAGGAGTTTTATAGTTTTGCACTTTGCATTTAGGTGTATTAGCCATTTTGAGTTAATTTTTGTGAGGGGTATGAAGTCTGCATCTAGATTCTTTTTTTTTTTTTTTTTGGTATGTGGAAGTCCAGTTGTTCCAGCACCATTTGTTGAAGAGACTATCTTTTCTCCATTGTAATGCCTTGGCTCCTTTGTCAAAGATCAGTTGACTATATTTAAGTGAGTCTATTTTTGGACTCTCTATTCTATTTCATTTATCTATTTGTCTATTCTTTTGCCAATGCCATACTATTTGGATACTGTAACTTTATAATAAGTCATGAATTTGGGTAGTGTCAGTCCTCCAACTTTGTTCTTCTCCTTCAATATTTTGTTGGCTATTCAGGTTCTTTTTGCCTTCCCATATAAACTTTAGAATCAGTTTACTGGTATCTATAAAATAACTTGGCATATTCATTGGGATTGCATTGAATCTATAGATCAAGTTAGGAAGAACTGACAACATTGAGTCTTCCTATTCATGACTATGGAATATCTCTCCATTTATTAGTTTCCTCTTTGATTTCTTTTCAGAGGTTTATAGTTTTTCTCACATAGATCTTGTACATATTTTGTTATATTTATATCTGAGTATTTCATTTTGGGGATTGCTAATGTAAATGATAATGTGTTTTTAATTTCAAATTCCACTTGTTAATTACTGGTATATAGGAAAGTGATTGACTTTTGTATACTAACCTTGTATCCTGCAACCTTGCTAAAACTGCTTAGTTCCAAAAGCTTTTTTGTAGATTCTTTCAGATTTTCTACATAGATGATCATGTCATCTGTGAACAAAGACAGTTTTGTGTCTTCCTTCGAAAAATGTGTAACTTTTATTTCCTTTATTGTCTTATTGAATTAGTTAGGACTTCCACTGTGATGTTGAAGAGGAGTGGTGAGAGGGACATCATTGTCTTGTTCCTGATCTTAGCAAGAAACCTAATAGTTTCTAACCATTATGTATGTTAGCTGTAGGTTTCTTGTAGATGTTCTTTATTGAGTTGAGGAAGTTCCCTCTATTCCTAGTTTGCTGAGATTTTTTAAAAATTTTATTGAAGTACAGTTGATTTACAATATATTAGTTTCAGGTGTACAACATAGTGATTCAATATTTTTATAGATTATATGCTTAGAGTTTTTATCATGAATGGGTGTTGGATTTTGTCAAATGATCTTTCTTTCTTTCTTTCTTCTTTCTTTCTTTCTTTCTTTCTTTCTTTCTTTCTTTATTTATTTATTTATTTATTTATTTTGGCCACACCAGGTATTAGTTGTGACACCAGGATCTTTGTTGCAGCATGCAGATTCCTTAGTTGCAGCATGCGGACCTCTCAGCCGTGGCATGTGGACTCTTAGCTGCAGACTCCTAGTTTTGGCATGCATGCAGGATCTAGTTCCCTGACCAGGGATCGAACCCGGGCCCCTTGCATTGGGAGCGTGGAGTCCCACCCACTGGACCACCAGGGAAGTCCCTGTCAAATGTTTTTTCTTCATCTGTTGATATGATCATGTGATTTTTCTTCTTTGGTCTGTTGATGTGATGGATTACATTAATTAATTTTCAAGTGTTGAATCAGCCTTGCATGCCTGGGACAAATACCACTTGGTCACAGCGTATACAAACCTCTCAATATTATAAAAATATTTTTACTGTGGACATTTTTTTAAATATACAAAAGTAGGGAGTATAGTAAACCTGCATGAACCCATGTCCCAGCTTCATCAGCTGTCAACCCCTGGCCTGTCTTGATTCATCTATATTTCTACCCACTCCCCCTCCCCACCAGCCCCTGGTTGTTGGGTTTTTTTTTAAATCAAATTCCATTCACTTCATCCCTAAACATTTCAACAGGTACCTAAAAAAATAAGAATTCTTTCTGTTTTAAAAAAATACCCTTAGCCTACCTTAAAATTTTAACAATTATTAGTATCATTAAAAATGCAATCAGCACACACAAATATTTTTAAGTAAACTGTTTTGTTGATGTATAAAATAGATACAGAAAGTGCACTAATCATAAGTACGCAGCTTGATGAATTTTCACAAAGCCCACTGCCTGTCTAACTAGCTCTCAGATCAAAGTACAGAGCATGACAACACCCCAGAAGCCTCCCTTGCCACAGAGTAATTCCACTGTTCTTTAAACCCTAAGGTTTTCAGGGACACAGTCAAGCAAGAATAGGCCCAGCCCTATGGCTCTACGACCCCAGCACTGAGAACAACGATTTCAGATAGAAGCAACACAACCAATATCTCAATTACTTCTCCTATCAGTCAGCTCTTTGAAGTTTTTAAAGATAGATTTTTTTTTTTTTTTTTTTTTTTGCGGTACACGGGCCTCTCACTGTTGTGGCCTCTCCCGTTGCGGAGCACAGGCTCCGGACGCGCAGGCTCAGCGGCCATGGTTCACGGGCCTAGCAGCTCCGCGGCATGTGGTATCCTCCCGGACCGGGGCACGAACCCGTGTCCCCTGCATCGGCAGGCGGACTCCCAACCACTGCGCTACCAGGGAAGCCCAAAGATAGATTTTTAAGTACTCCTTACGTCATTTCATCCTTGCACTGACCTAGTGAGGAAGGCACAAGAGGTTGTCCATTATTTCTCCCATTTTATCAAGAAATTGAGATTTGGAGAAGTGGCATGATATGCCCAGAGTCACACAAGTAGAGAGAAAGGAAGGAACTCATATGTGCCAGGTTATTTGTAAAATTTATGTCATGTAAACCTCACAACAGCCCTAAAGGAAGCTGAGGTCCAGAGAGGTTTGGAATCTTGCCCAGGCCACACAGCTGGTAAGTGGTAGAAGCTGGGATTTGAATACAGGTTTACTAGAGTCTAAAACCCAGCGTCACCCACCCCACCCCCAGGGCCATCCCTCCTCTGGATTCGGAGACTGAGCCTCACCCACAGTTGCTGACCACCACCCCAGCCCCTTCCAGTGAATGCATCCATTCTGTTCACTTCAACACAGTCACTGAGCAGCTACAACTCTGCTCAGACCCACACATGTTGCCTCCTTGTGTCCAGCACCAGGCCTTTCCCGGGGCACTGAGATTCGTGGACGCAAAGGACAATTCCCACCTTCTGAACCCCAGAGGCAGGCAGAAAGGCAGGGAGAAGAGGATCCCCAGAGCACCACCCATCTTACACCCTCCCTCAGCCCCTTCCTGCCTCCTCCCCAGCCCCTCCCGTCCCTTCCCTCCTCTTTCCCTTCTCCCCCCCACCATTCCCTCCTCCCTTCCCGCTCAGTTCCCTCCTCTTGGGCTCCCCCACCTATTTCTTTCCCCTCCCTCCCCCTCCATTCCACAACCACCACCCCCATCCACCACCACCCTTCCTGACATACTTCCTGACCCCCAGTGCCTTCAACAAGCAAGGGGAAATGTTTTCATTTAAAGCTGAGCCTGAGAAGGGAAAGACCAAGAAGGAGGGGAATTAAAGCGGCTCTTGCACCGGGGTTGGGGCTGCCTCACGGAGCAGTGCCGGCAGGAGGCCGCCCTGGACACTGCAATTCCCTCGGTTTCTCATCACCATCGACCTGTGACCAGCCCTTCTCAAAACCCAAGGGGGAAAAAAGGAAGAAAACCAGGTGTGGGAGTAGGTCTGTGGCATGTGAGTAATATCACTTAATTTTAGCCACCTCTAATTTTCCATCTTGTCATCACATGCGATTTCTTCTTCCGTCCCCATTCCCAGCTGAACAATGACTTCCAAATTAGTGGCTCATTCTGGCCTTATCATAGAACAAATCTGTGGGCAGACTCCAAATAAGGCAGTGCACTGAAATGAAGGATGGGGAGAGAGGGGCGCTTATCACCCATAGCTACCTGACCTTCAGTAAGTTATTTAGCCCCCGTGGCCATCAATTTCCTCATCTCTAAAGTGGGGGTAGATAGAGAGCAGCTACCTCATAAACTTGATGGAGATTAAAAGAGTTAATATGCGTAAAGTACCTCCACTGCCAGGGACATACTAAGTGCTCAAATGCTAACAAATATCATGATAAGTAGCATCCCAAGCTGCAGCTCCATGGGGGAACTCTGTCCACCTCTGAAGCACCGGCCGCCCCGGGGGTGCAGAGCTGCTATCTCAACACTCCTAGGTTCCACTTAGGTAAGGACTGCAGCTCACCTTTCATGCCTCTGGGTTTTTCATGTGCTGTTTGCCTGGGCAATCTTTATCTCTTTCTCTTTTTTATTTTTATTTTTTTACATCTTTATTGGAGTATAATTGCTTTACCTTTTGTGTTAGTTGCTGCTGCATAACAAAGTGAATCAGCTACACGTATACATATATCCCCATATCCCCTCCCTCTTATGTCTCCCTCCCACCCTCCCTATCCCACCCTTCTAGGTGGTCACAAAGCACTGAGCTGATCTCCCTGTGCTATGCAGCTGCTTCCCACTAGCTATCTATTGGACATTTGGTAGTGTATATATGTCAATGCCACTCTCTCACTTCATCTCAGCTTACCCTTCCACCTCCCTGTGTCCTCAAGTCCATTCTCTACGTCTATGTCTTTATTCTTCTCCTGCCCCTAGGTTCTTCAGAACCTTTTTTATTTTTTTAAGATTCCGTATATATGTGTTAGCATACGATATCTGTTTTTCTCTTTCTGATTTACTTCACTCTGTATGACAGACTCTAGGTCCATCCACCTCACTACAAATAACTCAATTTCATTTCTTTTTATAGCTAATATTCCACTCTATGTATGTGCCACATCTTCTTTGTTCATTCATCTGTCGATGGACACTTTGGTTGCTTCCATGTCCTGGCTATTGTAAATAGTGCTGCAATGAACATTGTGGTACATGACTCTTTTTGAATTATGGTTTTCTCAGTAGTGGGATTGCTGGGTCATATGGTAGTTCTATTTTTAGCTTTTTAAGGAACCTCCATACTGTTCTCCATAGTGGCTGTATCAATTTGCATTCCCACCAACAGTATAAGAGGGTTCCCTTTTCTCCACACCCTCTCCAGCATTCACTGCTTGCAGATTTTTTGATGATGGCCATTCTGACCAGTGTGAGGTGATACCTCCTTGTAGTTCTGACTTGCATTTCTCTAACGATTAGTGATGTTGAGCATGCTTTCATGTGTCTGTTGGCAATCTGTACATCCTCTTTGGAGAGATGTTTATTTAGGTCTTCTGCCCATTTTTGGATTGGGTTGTGTGTTTTTTTTGATATTGAGCTGCATGAGCTGCTTGTATATTTTGGAGACTAATCCTTTGTCATTTGCTTCATTTGCAAATATTTTCTCCCATTCTGAGGGTTGTCTTTTCATCTTGTTTATGGTTTCCTTTGCTGTGCAAAAGCTTTGAAGTTTCATTAGGTCCCATTTTTGTTTTTATTTCCATTTCTCTAGGAGGTGGGTCAAAAAGGATCTTGCTGTGATTTATGTCCTAGAGTGTTCTGCCTATGTTTTCCTCTAAGAGTTTTATAGTGTCTGGCCTTACATTTAGGTCTTTAATCCATTTTGAGTTTATTTTTGTATACGGTGTTAGGGAGTGCTCTAGTTTCATTCTTTTACATGTAGCTGTCCAGTTTTCCCAGTACCACTTATTGAAGAGGCTGTCTTTTCTCCATTGTATATTCTTGCCTCCTTTATCAAAGATAAGGCGACCATATGTGTGTGGGCTTATCTCTGGGCTTTCTATCCTGTTCCATTGAGCTATATTTCTGTTTTTGTGCCAGTACCATACTGTCTTGATTACTGTAGCTTTGTAATATAGTCTGAATCAGGGAGCCTGATTCCTCCGTTTTTCTTTCTCAAGATTTCTTTGGCTATTCGGGGTCTTCTGTGTTTCCATACAAATTGTGAAATTTTTTGTTCTAGTTCTGTGAAAAATGCCATTGGTAGTTTGATAGGGATTGTATTGAATATGTAGATTGCTTTGGGTAATTTAGTCATTTTCACAATGTTGATTCTTCCAATCCAAGAACATGGTATATCTCTCCATCTGTTTGTATCATCTTTAATTTCTTTCATCAGTGTCTTATAGTTTTCTGCATACTACCTCTTTCTCTTTTTGGAGAACTCCTGTGCATCTTCAAGACCCAGCTCATGTCACTTCCTCTATGAAGCCTTCCTGACTCCCAAGACCATTCGTGCCTCTCTGCTCAGTGTATCCCTGACATGCTGTGCAGAACCTCAGTTAAGGAAACTAAAGACCAATCCAAGTCCAAAGTGTTTTATAATAGTATCTGCTTGGCCTCTTCCAGGGCCTTGTGGTCAATACATGTTTCCTGTGTGATACGACGTCCTGGAGGATGGGGCCTTGACTGTCAACATTCCACCCCAGATAGTTACTGAGGACCCGCTGTGAGCCAAGGACCACAAACTGAGTCTTTTAAGTTTTAATCTACAGCTGAGGAATTACTTATGACAAGAAATAATCTGTACCACAACATCCCAAACTTCGAAAATGTAAAATGTTTGGTAGAAAACAGGAGTCACAATATCTTCACCCTCAGAGTCTTTGTTCTGCTCAGCTCAGCTTCTATGTCAGTAGTACACAGAGAGAGAAAGAAAATAGAGAAATACAGCAAACCCAAACTAGAGCAAACCCAACTGTCACCGGAGGGAATGGAAACCAGCACTGTCACACATCCGTTGGTTGCTGGGACTTTACATTCCTTATTTCATGTCATCACTGTAAGGCAGGAACTATTACCTGCTCCCTGATAAGAAAACTGAAGCTCAGAGGGGTGAAGTGACTTTCCCAGCCTCACGGGCAAAAGTGGCAGATCTGAGACTGCAGCCCAGTGTGTCTCAGGGGAAAACATGATTGGGGCCATCCCATAATCTCCCCTCCCTGGGTTGACTTGCCTTCCCCCTGACTTCCTTCCCTGTTCTCAGGACACATCCCTGTTCCGAGGTTATTTATGAGCTCCCCATTAATCAGAGATCGATTTCCACATATCTTCTGACTTTGCAGCAACTACAAGGGAAACAAACAAACCGGGCCTTCCATATACTCAAAGCTCTGTGTCACTTAGGGCACCTCTCACACACAGGTGATCGAGCGAATTGCCAGACATACTAGTCAGGGATTCGGTGAGATTCCGGAGAGGACTCCTGTGAACAGGAGAATTAAGCGTCTGCTGCACATCACAGCAGCTGTGACTGGGCGCTGCCATAAGGTTAACAACATCTAATGGAAGATAGATACTACATTTCATCCCTATAAAACTCAGGTTAAAAAGGTGACATAAATATTTTAGCCTTTTATCTCTGGCTCAACCATTAGAGAATCACCACCTCTTTCAGCCTCTTTCCATTTTTTGAAATTATATCTAAACTGAAAACCTTCTCTCAAATCTCTAAGGCCTTCCCCTGTGTTCTAAAAATAACAGCTTGTAAAGTCCACCTCCGCCCAGCTCGCCGTCTGTCCCCTGCCACCCATCTGAAATGGGGAAGCTTTTATGCAGCTGCAAAGATGTTTGCTGTTTAGAAGGCAACTCAAGTAGAATCCATTAGTATCTAAACATCTTTCAGTTGGAAGCCTTCTGCTCCAAGGGACAGCGAAATTGCCCAGGGACTGCAGAGCTGCACGATGACAGAGCCTGCCTTTTTATTTCATTATTTACACAGGACAAATGCTCAGTGTACGTGGCCCTTGCAAACAAGCGCTAATCTGTAGGGAGCAGACATCACATGTAATGTTGCTGACTTCTCGGCCATGCCAGCTGGAGGGGAAGGCCTTCCTGGGGACAGGGAATGATGAGTCCAGGAGGCCTCAGCCTCCCTCTGTTGGTCCCTGGGGAGGCTCATGATTTCTGTTTGGTGGCATCCAGAGCTTTCCAGCTGCCTGTACCAGCACTGCCATCTGGGAGTTCTCCACCCCTGCATCTGCTGCCCTCCTCCACTTAGGCCCTGCACCAAACCAAGGGAAAGACCTGGAGACTGCTGTTCCAATCCCAGCTCTGCCAGTTAATGGCTGTGTGACTTTGGGGAGGTAGCTTACCCTCTCTGAACTTCAGCTTCTTTAGGTATAAACTATCTGGGCCCAGTTTATAAAACCAGATTGCCCCAGTTCTCATTTCTGGGTTTCCACTAAGCACCCTTGCCATTCCCTTTAGGAACCCAGGACTACTGTTTGCTGGACAGCTGGCTTGGAAGCCACTTCAGGGTCCCTGCTCAGAAATGCTTCCCTCCACTGAAGACAGACGGCTGACTGAGCCCACCTGCTGCCTCTCCTGGACACCCTTCCCAGAGTCCCCTTTTCTTTGACTCAAGTCCTTAATATTAGTGTCTGGAAGCTAAAGTTTTCATTCCTGGTCTTTTTCCCAGAAAGTTAGTGCGTCTCCACGAAGACTGGAATCCTAGCGAGCCACCCTGATACCAACACCAACACCCAACCCAAGAGCCACAGCTGATAGAATGGGATGCTCACTGAGATCAGGCCCAGGTCCGAGCATGTTATGTGTAGCATCTCATTAATCCTTAGTGTGCCCCTTTTACAGATGAGGCAACTGAGGCATAGAGGAAGGAGTGGCTAACTCTGGAGGAATGAAGGAAGGCATGCTGGAGGAGGTGGCTTGGGAGTTCTAGTTGCCAGATAGAGAAGCAAAGGAGGGTCTTCCATGTAGAAAAGACAGGGTTCCACTTGCCCCTCTCCCCGGACCTCCACTACCTTTGTAGCCTAGTGGCGAAGTTCATACAGTTATTTTTAAAGTTCGGATCCCAGGGTGTGAGCCACACCCTGGCAGAAGCAAAAGTTCTTATCCACGTGCCCATTTACTTGTCCAGCTAGTGCAAGCTGAAAACACAATCTCTCCCAGAGCAGTTGAAGCATAAATTACAAAAAGTTTCCTTCCACAAGGAACAGACTGTATTCCTCATTCTGTTGAAGTCATTTCTGCCCTCTCCTGAGGGCTGCCCCGGGTCCTCAGGCCCCAGTTCCAGCTGAGCTGGAGGCGACTTTATCCAAGAGGAAGAAGCAGCCTGTTCCACCTGGCAGGCACACTCAGAGTAGAGGGGGAGGGTCGTGCAGGTGCGGGCAACAGAGGAGATATAGAGGAGCACACAGGCAGGCACCCCACTCCCTGCCAACCCCCCCGCCAAGGGAAAGAGCTGGGCCCAGCTCATTCCAACAGAGAAAGAGAAGTGGGGAGAGGCCTGGGCCCACCCTCAGGATGGGGTCCTCAGCCCCACAGTCAGAGCAGTGACAACATCAACTCCAGCCAAGGTTTTCCTATTTGTTACAGGGTTTGAAAAGGCAGGGACTCAGCCACAGAGGTGTGACCATAGCAGACAGTCTTAAGCCCCTCCTGCCAAAAGCTGAGTTTGGGGCTCAGGATGGGGAGGGCCTGGACCTGCATGTTGGGGGCATCATGAGCCAGCTGCAGGGCTGTTGAAGGTGATGAGAGAGAAATGCCGAAGATGGGAGATCATAGGGAAAGGATGGGAAGGAGGCTCTATCAGGAAAGTTTCCCATCTGCCTTCTCATATGCCCCAAATTACCAGCTGCCAAATTAGATAAATCCTGAAATATCAGTGGCTTAACACAATAAAAGTTCCGTTCTTACTCACGTTCCTGGCTGGACAACCTTCCACATGCTCATCTAGGGACCCAGGCTCCTGCTATATTGTTGCTCTGCCCACTGATAGGTCCTTGGTATGCTCTCCATTCAGTCAAGAGATGGAAAAAAGCAAGGGCATGCAGGAGTCATGGGAGGTTCCTGGGGCAGGCCTGGCAGTGGCCACATCACTTCCACGCTCCTTCCTTGGCCAGAACTCAGCCCATGGTCACACCTAACTATGAGGGAGGCTGGAGAAACAGTCTGTGTGCTCAGGAGGAGAGGGAAACAGGTTTGGTGAACAACAAGCCAGTGTTTGTCACTACAGGTCACCTCTCAGCACTTTAGAATCACAGAACCTTAGAATCATAAACCCATAGAATGTTAGGGCCGTGAATTTAGAGAATCTTAAAAATATGAAATCCTAGAACTTCCAAGTCCCTTAATCAAAGAATTTTGAAATAATAAAATCCTGAACTCTGAGGAGTTGGTTATAGATGCATCCACCTCCTCCATCAGATTATAAGTTATGTGAGGGATGGGGTGTATCTCCCACAAGGGCATATCTCCTCAGCAGCCACCACACTAATCACACAACAGGAAAGCTCGTAGAGGCGGCAGGAAGGGACACAGTGCCTCCTATGTGCCTGGCACTATTCTAAGCACTTTGAATGTTTAAATTCATTTACTTCTCACAACAACCCGGGGGGGTGGGGGGGTTATTATTACCCCAATTAACAGATGAGAAAACTGAGGCAGAGAGGTTAAGGAATTACCCTGGAGTCAGACAGCTAGTAAGCATTCAATAAATATTATTGATGTGTAAATGTTGAACTAATACGAATGGCTATCCAAATGTGGAACGTTTTCCTTTCACTTTATCTCTCTATTGTAAAGGAGAAAGACAGTGACCTGTCAGGGAATAATTGAAATATAAAAGAGGCCCACCGATGGAGAACAGCTCATGTCGTTTGCTCCCCAAACTTCTGAAATGAATTCCCCATCACAATGGGAAAACTGGCTGGGCCTCATTAACTTCTGGGAGGGGGTTTGAAGCGGGAGCTATGGAAGGGCTTATCCACCCGCTTCCTGAGGTTCCATCTAATTAACAATAAACCAGACGCCAACGCAATCCACTTCGACATCTGTAACACGCTGACAGTCTAAAAATGCCAGCCTCCTCCTTGTGTGTCAGCTAAATGTCACTGGCGACATTTGATGCAATTCAGAGATGAAAGTAAATCCAATATTATCGCTGACTAAATAACCACAGGCCCAGTCGGGGGCCCCAGGCCCCAGAGCAGGAGGCAGTGCAGCAGGAACGAGGGGGAGATAGCTCCTTCTGAGATGAGCCAGCCCCCAGTTGGCCACCCGCAGGAAACTCCAACTTGCTGGCCCACTCTGCTTAGGAAGATCCAGGACTTCAAACGCCCAGAGCCACCTGGTTAGCCACAGGAGGTTGTTTCCCCTCTCCCAGCCTTAGTTTCTTCACCTGTTAAGGGAGCAGAGCAAAACACTGCCTCTGGGGAAGGGTTGACGCAGCTCTGATGTTCAGCAATTCATTCAGTCAACCCCTGCTTACTATGCGACAGGCACTGGTCTAGATGCTGGGGACGCAGCAATCTTTTCATCAGTCATCCTCTCCGCTAGACTGTAAGCATCATGAAGGTAAGCACCAGCTCTCTCTTGCTCACCTTTGTAGCCCAGCCCCAGCCCACGTAGGTGCTCAGTAAATGTGTGTGGAATGAATGCATGAATAAATGAATGAATGCGTCTACTTGTTTCTCCACCCACTCGCCTGGGAGTTTCTTGGGAGGCTGTGTAGTCCTCAAGGGCAGGCATTAAGTTATCACTTGTCTCCTCATGCCCAGTTCCCAGCAGAGCGATGACCACCTTGATGCAAATTCCCAGTTCCCCCCACATGGGCCCCTTCTCGGTGGCATCCAGCATCAAAAGTTAACATCACCAATGATGGACATCGAGTGCCTCCTGATGTTACCCTGAGAAGGACACAACATCACATATGCAGTGTTCCAGCCACAGGGGTAGCACCTGAATCTAATCACAAGGAAACATCAGACAAACACAAAAGGAGAAACATTCCGTTGAAAAAGGAGCAGGGAGCGGGCAGACTGTATCTTCAAAAATGTCATTGTCATAAAACACAAAGAAGTGCTGAGGAACTGTTCCAAGTTATAGAAGACTAAAGAGATATGACAACTAAGCACAATGTGTGACCATAGACTACAGGGGGAAAATGCTATAAGGCAGCAGTCTCCAATCTTTTTGGCCCCAGGGACCAATTTCGTGGAAGACAATTTCTCCATGGAGGGGGGTCGGGGGTCGGGGAATGGTTTTGGGATGATTCAAGAGCATTACTTTTTTTTTTTTTTTTTTTGCAGTACGCAGGCCTCTCACTGTTGTGGCCTCTCCCGCTGCGGAGCACAGGCTCCGGACATGCAGGCTCAGCGGCCATGGCTCATGGGCCCAGCCGCTCCGCGGCATGTGGGATCCTCCCAGGCGGGAGCACGAACCCACGTCCCCTGCATCAGCAGGTGGACCCTCAACCACTGCGCCACCAGGAAAGCCCAAGCACATTACATTTATTGTGCACTTTATTTCTATTATTATTACATTGTAATATATAATGAAATAATTATACAGCTCACCATAATGCAGACAGGAGGTGGAGCTCAGGTGGTAATACGAGCGATGGGAAGCAGCAGTAAATACAGATGAAGCTTCGCTGGCTTGCCTGCCACTCAATTCCTGTTGTACGGCCCATTCCTAACAGGCCACGGACCAGTACTAGTCCGCGGCCCGGGGGTTGGGGACCCCTGCTATCAAGGACATTACAGGGTCAATTGACAAAATTGGAATACAGTCAGAATTGATGAAAGCATTAATATTAGTTTCTTTGCTGCCATAACAAATTATCACAAATTTAGTGGCTTAAAACAACACAAATTTATTTAAGACATGGACATCTTTGGGGGCCATTATTCTGCCAACTCAGTCGGTAATTGATAAAAGGATGACATTGATGATAAATTTACTGAAGTTGATAACTTTTTATCACTTATGCTTATGTAATAAGATATCCTTCTCCTTCAAAAATATACACTAAAATATTTAGAGGCAAAGGATCACGATGTATGCTCCTGTCAAATGGTTCAGGAACAATAAATAACATACAGAGAGACAGGGGGAATAGGAAATGATAAAGCAAATGTGACAATTTACAACAGGTGATTCAAGATGAAAAGGATATGGTATTCTTTTGACTATATTGAAACTCTTCCGTAAATTTGAAATAATTTCCAGATTAAGTGTGTGTGCGTGTGTGTGTGTGTGTGTGTGTGTGTGTGTGTGTGTGTACTGGATTCTCAGTGTGAGCCTCCAAAGAGCTGAGATAAGAGGTTTCCTGGGTCTTAGTTCCGTCTCACCAAGTAGATGGAGAGCTCCTCAGGGGCTCCTCATTGTAGAGAGAAGAAAACCCTGTGTCCTCAACATGACATTCAGGCTCATTCCCTGACCATCACATCTTCCATCTCCCATCTATTCCTTTATCCACGCCCAATTACTCATCATCCCTCAAAACTGCATCATAATAATTTCTCCCTTTATTAAGAAACTAGTATGCCCTTCGTCCAACCCCATGTCATTTCATTTAATCCTCAAACAGCCCTTCAAGTTAGGTACCAGTATTTTTCTCCTACAGATGGCAAATCAAAGGCTCAGAGAGTCTAAGTAAGTTGTTTCAGGTCATATAGCTAGAGCCAGAGTTTAAATCATGTCTATCTGATTCTAAAGCCAGGCTCTTTCCCACATACTGCACTGTCCCACCCTTCAAGTACTGATTCAATAAACATTTCCTAAGCACCCACTCAGTGCTGGGCTCTGTGACAGGCACTGGGAGTACAGATGCAATCCACTCCACCCCCAAGCTCCAGGAACGTATGATTTAACCAGGCAGATGGGGCCAGGGCTGAGACTGGGGTTAGGTAGGGTCAGGATCAGTCAGGTTTCCAGAGTTTGGCTCCCTGACCCTAGGAGCAGAGCCTCAGCCAGAAGGCTGTGCCTGGAACCGTGGTAGTCGTGCAAGTAGAGGGGGAATCCTTCTGCCCACCCTCAGGTCCCATGGTCAAGCCTGGCAGCAGGCTTCAGCCACTGGTCCCCTGGCGAAGGTTTTACTGACATTTTCCTTTTTAGTCAAGTCTCTGCTGCCCTCTAGTGGGAAATGTGGAGATGACAGGAGGAGAGGCTTCACCCAGAAGACAGGGAAAATCCGCAGTAACCGGGTCTCTGCTCAGCCTGGGGTCTGCTAGGTGGTTCGCAGGCTTGTAAATGGAGAGGCCTGGGGTTGAGACTCCAGTCGTGCAGGGGTCGGTCTGCTGCACCAGCAGAAATGCTCAACTTTTCTCAGGTCATATGTCAAGCCCCAAAATTAACCCCAGATGGAGCCCTGCAAAAGACTGGGCCACAATGAAGGAAGCCTGGCCTTATCCACAGACTGAGTTCTGACCTTAATTAGAGACTACAGCCACCCTCGGAGCCCACCAGACCCTGGCCTCCTCCCCAGTTGTTAAATACAGACATCATTAAAAACTAAATTCTACATATTTACAATTAAATAAGCTGTATAGAAAAACAAAGGTGATACATATTCAAAATGTATTACTGCTGAATTATTTTATTATATGTTACTCTTCATGCTCTTGAGGATATTTAAATCTACTGTATCTGTATGGCCCAAATACTGCAAAATGGTGAGCTGCCATGCTTCTCTCCCCGTCTCTGTCTCCAGGGACGTCACACTGGTAGCTTGAAATCACCATGATGAGAGTATTTACACCACAGAAATCAGTAAACACTACAAAGTCAGGCTTGAGTTATCATTTTGTTGATTGTCTAGACCAAACCACAGCCAACATGCTATTTTTGTATGGTGACCTGAGAATGATTTTTACATGTTTAAAAATGCTAAAAGAACCATATCAAAAGGAGAATATGCAACAGAGACCATAGGAGGCTCACAAAGCCCTAAAATATTTACTCTCGGGCCCTTTACAGAAAGAATTTGCTGACCTCTGGTCCAGACAAAGGAAGTGGTGGAGAAAATGCTAATACTGTGGATTATTCACATGTTGGGTCTATAGCTGTTACATCGTAAATCACACAAAATACTGAAGCAATATTTTTCCAGCATTTGAAAGCTATTATCTAATGCAGAAAAAAAAAGTCATTCACATCTTTCACAAACAGGTGAAATTCCAAAATGTATAGTACTGAAGCCAAAAGAGGTTTAAATTTAATGACTACAATTTGTACGAGGTTTAGGAAATGATTTCACAGCACATATATCTGATTTAATGACAATAAATTTATATGGAAAAAGAGCAGATTGGAATGCAACTCTGTCAAATTATGGTTGAAGCACAACCATCAATTAGCTACAGGTGAAAGAATTTGGCAAAAATCAGTGAAAGTATTCTGCAAGAATCAGTCAGCTGGATAGAATTTACAACAAAGAATATTGTATATTTTATTATTGTAAATTTTGTGTTACTCATATCAGTAAAATTTATAATAAACTTATGGATGCATACACATGCCCGTATTTTTGGAGAGCTGGCTGTTAAAAAAACTTTTCAGCACACCCCTACCCAACAACTCTCAAATACTGTACCTGAAAACTGCAGTTCTATCCCTCATTTGGTAAAAGACCAGGTTTGCCCATGTCTACCAACACACTGCCTCTCTTACCATGGACCTCAACACCATTTTCTCTCTTCTCTTCTTCTAGAACTCCTACCTTTCAGAATTTGGACCTCTGTTTTATTTTTGCTCATATATTTTCCATCTCTGTCTTTTTGCTTCCATTTTCGGATATCTCCTCATCTTTATCTCATAGCCCCTCAATTGAGGTTTTCACTTATGCTTTCAAATACTTAACATCCAATAGTTGTTTCTCCACTAATCACTCTTTTTATAGCATCCTGTTTTTCTTTACTGGATGCAATGGCTTCTCTTGATTCCTTGAAAATACTCATGATAGTGTGTTGAATATTTTTTAAGTTTTTATCTCCCTACATAACCTCTGTTTCTGCCAAGTAGCTTTTATCTGTTTGTGTTTGATTGATTGATTTTGTCTTGTCTCTATCTTTTCTACTAGACACTTTCCTTGGCTCTCTGGCAGTCCTTTGTTGTCTTCATCTGAAACATTACTAAAAGAATGAAGTCTCCTTGAAGAAACGTCTGATTCCTGAACTAGGGGAGAGAAAGTAGTAGATGAGGCCAGAATATGTTTGTGACAGATGTGCTCAAAGAATGACATCATGATGACATAAGAACCAGCTTGAAGGAGCTCTCACAGGATAAATCTGGAATAGAGTAGATATAGATGTAGACTGATAGACATCTCAATAGTAACAGACTATATAACTCATTGACTGAAATGAAATCCATGAGTCCACACTGATATAACTTTATAAATAAGTATACGGGAAGAAGAGGAAGCTCTTCCTCATCCTAGAAAACCAACTAATAAATATAAAAGGAATGGTGAAATTAGCAAATTATCACCAGATAACATCTGATAACAAGTGATTCAAACAAGAATCAGTGATGCTGAAACTAGTGAGTGATCAATACTTATTAATTATAAAGGGGAAAACAATAACAACACTGGAGAAATCTGACATACACCTCCTTAAACAGGTGATTGAAGTTAACATCACTGACAGTGGGATAAAGAGATGCCATGTGCCTCCTGAATGATATAACGAGAACACATTTCCGAGATGTTCATGCCAGCAGTGCATAAATCAGGAGGAAACAGCAGAGAAATCCAATCTGAGGGACATTCTGATAAATACCTGTCCTGAACTCTTGAAAAAAATGTCAGTGTCATGAAGGCAAAGAAATACTGAGGAACTGCTTCAGATGAAAAGACACTAAAGAGGCATGATAACTAAATGCAGCACACGATCTGGAATTTTCTGCTCTGAAGGATATTATTGGCACACTTGGTGAAATCTGAATAAGGTCTGTAGATAAGATGATAGTCCTGAATCAATGTTATTACCAATGGTAAAAAGAACAAAAGAACGTCCTTGATTTTGAGAAACACTCACTGAATTATTCAGGGATAAAGGGATAATGTTCAGTAAAAAAATAATAATAATAGTACATATTAGGGGAATTTGGTGAAGCGTAGACAGGAATTCTTGCGATTTTTCTCTGCCTGAAATTAGGCAGAAGAAAAAGAAACAGTTAAAAGAAAAAATTAAAAAGCTGACTGGGAATTGTGTGCACATCCGTGGGGCTTGCTGACAGTGGGCAGCCCTGGGGTGGAGGCCGTGGGCTGCCCCTCTTCCTGGGATCAGATTCCAATCTCCTGTATCTATCAAGGTGTCTGCCTGGCTGCCAGGTGCCAGGAGCTGAAGCGAGCAGAGAAAGGGGTGTTATCGTGGGGACTCAACATTCAGCATGTAAACATTCACTGAATCTCCTGTTTTCCCACCTTCAAGTCTCCCCTCTCCCCAGGTCGGAAACCCTCTGTTTTACCTTTTCTAAAGAATAAACCTCTCATTTTCTGCCCACTTGGGGAGGGGCGTCATCTGGCCCCGGAGGAATGAATCAGGGAGGCTAACTGCTCTTTGTTTTCAGCCCACCTACTTCTAGAAGTGCCTGAGCCTTGGGAGGGTTCCCAGTCTAAATCCAGTTGCTTGTATAGACCCATTGGGGTGTAAGATGCAGCCTTCTGAAGTCTTGGGACTCAAACGTGCTCTCTCTGCTCCCAGCTTGCAAAATGCTGCTGCTGGCATCCCCTCTCCTGTTCTCTCTGTCCTTGTGGCTTTAAATATATTAATCAAATCTCCTTGCTGTCATTTTAGTGGAGTTTCAGGAAAGTGCTTAGGTTTCCAACCTGTCATCTTTAGTTAGCAGCCCTTTGCTGGGTTTTCTAATGTTTCTGCGACGACCACACATTGCTCGTGCAATTTTAAAATATATTTAAGCACTTGAGTTAAATGTTGTGAAACCATATAAAACAATTTAAGAAGAGGGTGTTCATCAGGTTTCCGACGGGAGAATACCTCAGCTTTGTGAAGGGTCTGGTTAGTGTAAGAAAAGTATTTATTTCGAGATGCCAGCGCTCTGAGTCCGTGCGCTGTCGCTCATTGGCCCTGTGCCACGAAGGCGAATAAATTCCTCTGCATACGCACGGTGACCACTGTGACCTTCAGTTACGTCAGCAGCATTTAAAAGGGAGACCACTGGGTGTGGCGGGGAGAGCGGTCCTTGGGCGGAATGAGGCTAGCGAAAGACCATCATAGGTCCTGAGTTCAAATTTCACCGAATTCTAGAGGCGGCAGCACGCTCGCGCACCCAGGCCGAAGCCTTCCTTCAGGCTGAGGCTCAGGAAGGAGCCGGGCAGCGACCACAGCTGCTCCGGGTGGGGGGAATGGGAGAGACGGGGTTCACACAGAACCGAGGTTCGAGCCCGGCCTCTGGCCCCCGACCCTAGACGAGGTCACATAGTTCCGCGGGTGAGCCAAGTCCAAGGCTGGGTTCCAAACCCACTCGCTCGTCTGAAGGGGGCAGACGGCGAGCTTCCAGCGCGGTTCCACATCTGGCTCCACCAGCGCTCGCCCCCAGCTGCGTCCTCCGGAGCGCAGCGCCCTAGACGGGTGGGGTCCGCGAGGAGCGACCTTTCCACCTTGGGCCACAAGAGGGCAGCAGAGGACCGGCGGAGAAAACTGAGAGGTTCTTGGGGATGGGGGTGGGAGAGGGTAGGAGACTGAGAAAGAGAAGACCTAGAGAGAGTTAGAAAATACACCAAAAAAAAAAAAAAAAAAGAATGAAAGTGAAGGCAGTAAAATGAAAGGAGGGGTGACAGACAGACACTCAGTGAGGGCAAGCCTGAAAGCCCCAGGGGCATAGGGGGACCAAGCACTACTAAACGTAACAGTGATCCCTCAAGGTGCTGTTGGTGCATGTTATTGAGTATTGTGAACCCATTTCATAGACGAAGAAACAGGAAGAGAGAGGACGTGGTCAGCTGTAAAGACACGGAATTGGCACTAGATCGTTTACTGGCTAGGTTATTTAACTTCTCTGCCTCGCTTTCCTTACCTAACTCACAGGGTTGTTATGAGGATTAAATGAAGTAACATATGTAAAGTGCGAGACTAGCCCTCAGTACATAGTAAGCACTCCGTAAACACCAACTATTATTACTGTGGTTTTGTATGTTGTGCCAACAGGTTAGAACAGTAACTTATCCATTTAAAAACTTAATTATCTTTTTTTTTACTTTAAGTTTTTTCTGTGAAATAATTTATTTACAGACATCTTCCTCTTCCCTTACCCCTTCTAACACTTACACATATCACAGAATCAACCAGACTGTTTGCCTACTCTGAAATCTGAATCCTAATTAGTGATAAAAGTGATAAAAATGTTAACATTGTTGGCACATCACATCTTAAAAGTATTTGTACTATTTTGTAACTTAATTTCTAAATATACCACATGAATTTATAATTTATATTTATAATTACAATGTCTTAATTGTAATGCTCGAATAAAAAAACTAGAATGGTTCCTTTGAAAACTAAAAGTAGAAATACCATATGACCCAGCAATCCCACTACTGGGCACATACCGAGAAAACCATAATTCAAAAAGAGTCATGTACCACAATGTTCATTGCAGCTCTATTTACAATAGCCAGGACATGGAAGCAACCTAAGTGTCCATCAACAGATGAATGGATAAAGAAGATGTGGCACATGTATACAATGGAATATTAGCCATAAAAAGAAACGAAATTGAGTTATTTGTAGTGAGGTGGATGGACCTAGAGTCTGTAATACAGAGTGAAGTAAGTCAGAAAGAGAAAAACAAATACCATATGCTAACACATATATATGGAATCTAAGGGGGAAAAAAATGGTTCTGAAGAACCTAGGGGCAGGACAGGAATAAAGACACAGACCTACTAGAGAATGGACTTGAGGATGTGGGGAGGGGGAAGGGTAAGCTGGGACGAAGTGAGAGAGTGGCATGGACATATATACACTCCCAAATGTAAAATAGATAGCTAGTGGGAAGCAGCCACACAACACAGGGAGATTAGCTCGGTGCTATGTGACCGCCCAGAGGCGTGGGATAGGGAGGGTGGGAGGGAGACGCAAGAGGGAGGAAATATGGGGATATATGTATAGCTGATTCACTTTGTTATAAAGCAGAAACTAACACACCATTGTAAAGCAATTATACTCCAATAAAGGTGTTAAAAAAAAAACTAGGATGAATTATAACATGAAGGGATTTTCATCTTAGTGTTTTTGCTGTATGAAAGATAATTTTTATATCACATTTTGGGAGTAATAATAGCTTTTTTGCACTATGTAAATACTAGTGGAGATTCTTCTGTAACTAACAAAACGATTATTGAAAACTAATCATCTCAAAACATGGAGCGGGGGCCTTGGTTTCCAGGTTTGCGCAGTGCTGCTGAAAATATTCCCTCCATCCTATAGATGGGGAAACTGAGGCTCAGAGGAATTCAGTGACTTTAGCATATGGATCTAGAGCCAGGACTTAAAATGAGGTCCTTTGACCTTTTCTTCCACAGCTGGCTGACTCAGCAGGGGACAGGAAGTGCCTGCTCAGCCCAAGTGGCTGAAATTTGGTTCCACCGTCTTGCTGAGCACAGCCTGACGCCAGGCCCCAGCTGGGGCTCCGCGGCGGCCAGCACGGTATTTTGCTCTCAAGAGGCTTGCTGACAGGCTTGAAAGGACAGCGCTGGACAGCAGTGGGAAGTCTTTTGGACGTGCTCACCATCCCCGTCGGGGGCGAACGTCTGGACAGTGAACACACCGAACGGGTAGCATGGGAGGGGCACACGCTGGAGCAGAAGGAGGGCTGCACCTGGTCTCCAAAAGCTGGGCCCCGCGTGCAGCTGGGCGCTCGGGCTCAGGTACTTAAATTCCCTCCCCTGCCCTGCCCTCTTCATCTGCAACATGGGGTAACGATGATCTTTTCGTCCTCCACAGGGCAGGCAGGAGGGTGGAATGAGGTGAGGTGACAAATGCAAAGGGCCAACCTGGTGCACAGGATGCTCCAAGCAAGGAGTTCCATGATTATTCCTAAAAGAGGAATTGTAAACTCTCACAGGATTATTTCAAAGAGTAAACCAAATGAAGATGTTCCAGTGCCTCAGACACAGCAGATGCTCAAAGGAGTCTTCAGCTGCACCTGCCGCCAGGCCTTGGAGCGCTGGAGACCCCCAGGGGGATGCACGCCTCCACACAGGTCAGTCTTTTCAGCCGACAGCTGTAACTTGTGGACAGAGCCCCTGGCACCCCCCAACCAGGCACTTCAAGAAGAATGTGCGCACGGAACAGTGAGGCCTTTGTAGGAGAGTGAGCTTTGGGGCTCCCTCAAGGAGGCCCTGGTCAGCCCCTGCTGTGCCCACTGGTGGTAAATGGTGCTCTCTCCTTGTGCACCACCCTCACCCCCCAGCCCTCACTCTCAGCAGGTGACCCCAGACCCTGCCTCACAGTCAGCTGTGGCCCCAAACAGATGACCCCTCCCCAGCTCTCCCCTTCACCGGTTGTCGGCATTCTCTGCCATCCTTGCCCCTGTCTTCCTGTCCCTCTGAAAATCAGGATCCTTCCTCCTGCCCAAAGCCACCCTGAAACCCCTGCACCCCTTCCAACAGCTCCTCCTTCTCTGGACACCTCCTCACCTGCATTTAAACCTGCCCCCCAACACCAGCAGGTGGCCCTCCCACACTCGTTGCTTCCTCTGCTGCAGCCCACATGTGCCTCTTTCCGCCCCCCCAGCTTCCATCCCCAGTCCACTCAACAAGAGTCCTTGTCCCCTCCTGTCTCTGACCTTCTCTGAAAAGCTTTGTGAGTTTTTCAAACAAGCAAATGAAAGAAAACCTTCTTTCTATTTGCTAAAGCAACCCCTTGGCAGCCTGTGGCAGTGTTGACCTCCCTCCTTCAAGAAGGTCCCATGCACCCTTGATGTGGTCACTCCAGGTTTCCCTCCTACCTCTCTGGCTACAGTCCTTCCCTGCTGACAATTCCCAAAATCTCTGTCTCCAGCTCAGAGACCTCTCCTAAGCACGGACCCACATGCCCAGATGCCCCATCCGTCTCCACTTGCACGTCCCACAGAAACCTCCAACTCAAGAGGTTAAAACCTGAGCTGACTTCCACTCAAACTGCTTGTCCTCCCCACCTTGGACAGTGCCGTCTCCACACCCTCTGTCAACCAAGCCCAAAACCTCAGCCTAACCCAGCACTTCCTTCTTTCACCCACCAGCAACCAATTCACCTTTGCCTCCTCAGTCAAGCGGGACACATTCCTCCAACCCGCCGCCCCTGGGAAGCCTTCCCTGCTGCCCCAGGCACCACCAGCAGCTCCTCCTTAGCTCCCCTGCCCTCTGTCACAGCAGGTCCCAAAGCCAAGGGTGTAAACTGGCAACTCAGGGACCAGCCTCCAGAGGTGTTTTACCCCCCTACCATGGGGGCAGCACAAAGCATTTAAAAATGAGTCACTGCCAACTGTATTAGTGTCCTAGGGCTGCCATAACAGAGTACTGCAGACTGGCTGGCTTAAAACAATAGCCCGGAGGTGGAAGCAACCTAAGTGCCCATCATCGGATGAATGGATAGAGAAGATGTGGCACATACATACAATGGAATATTACTCAGCCATAAAAAGGAATGAAATTGAGTTGTTTGTAGTGAGGTGGGTGGACCTAGAGTCTGTCCTACAGAGTGAAGTAAGTCAGAAAGAGAAAGACAAATACCGTATGCTAACCCATATATATGGAATTTAAGAAAAAAAATGTCATGAAGAACCTAGGGGTAAGACGGGAATAAAGACACAGACCTACTAGAGGATGGACTTGAGGATATGGGGAGGGGGAAGGGTAAACTGTGACAAAGCGAGAGAGAGGCATGGACATATATACACTCCCCAATGTAAAATAGATAGCTAGTGGGAAGCAGCCGCATAGCACAGGGAGATCAGCTCGGTGGTTTGTGACCACCTAGAGGAGTGGGATAGGGAGGGTGGGAGGGAGGCTCAAGAGGGACGGGATATGGGGATATATGTATACGTATAGCTGATTCACTTTGTTATAAAGCAGAAACTAACACACCATTGTAAAGCAATTATACGACAGAAATTTATTCTCTCGCAGTTCTGGAGGCTAAAAGTTCAAAATCAAGGTGTCAGTAGGGCCTTCCCCTCCCCCAACCCCTGCCTAAGGCTCTAGGGAAGAATCCTCGCTGAATTCTTCTAGCTTCTGGTGGATGCAGCAATCCTTGGCACTCCCTGGCTTGAGGCAGCACAAGTCCAATCTCTGCCTCTGCCTTCACATGGCCATCTTCCCTCTGCATATCTAAGTCCCTGTTTTCTCTTCATATAAGGACACAGTCATTGGATTAGGGTCCACTCTAAACCATAGGACCCCATCTTACATCTGCAAAGACCCTATTTCCAAATAAGATCACGTTGCGAGGTTCCAGACGAGCATGACTCTGGGGGGTGGGGGTGGTGAGGAGGACACTATTCAATCCAGTACATTTAAAATCAGGAGATTATACATAAATATCGAGATTACCACTTTTCTTTAAAAAAAAAGAATCTGACCCCACATCATCTTGCAACCCAGACTCCCACGTGGTGACGAGTGGCTGGAGCAGAAAAGCCTTCTCATTCCCACTTATACTGGGCACACACTGTCCACCTGTCACAGTCCCTGCCCCAAGGGGTCTAACAACTCTGACAGCAGCCCAGGATCAAAGACAGCCTCCACCCACATGCATCCTCCTTAAA
Source organism: Stenella coeruleoalba (assembly GCF_951394435.1). NCBI lineage: Eukaryota > Metazoa > Chordata > Mammalia > Artiodactyla > Delphinidae > Stenella > Stenella coeruleoalba. The sequence continues at coordinate 41,441,928 of NC_137169.1, forward strand.
ACTAGCAGTGACTTTCTGTCAGAGTAAGAGGGACTGGCAAAGCAGAGGGTAGGCAGCTTTTAAGAGGCAACTGCTCTCCACCCAAGCGTTTCTCTCTTTTACATCACCTATCTGGTCCTTGGAATTTTCACCTGGAGGCTGGCCGTACAGTGACGACATGTGTATGTGACTGTCACTGGCTGGATGTAGCAGTCACTCTCCACTCTCCACCCACAGCCCTTGTCCTTACCACTCCACAGCCAGCATCTGCACTGCTTTCCCTAAGGGCCTCCTCTGGCTACCAGAGCCCGTTTTCCCCACCCTCGTGACCGCCCTCAACCGCTGACTGTCGGAGTCCCTGTATAAACAGCCCAGCTCCCTCACCCTCAGCATGAGAGCTCTAAGGCATGTGTTCTGCACAGGAGTTCCCAGGGTTTCCCAGCGCGATGAAGCTCCAGCTGCTCACTGTGGGGACGTGAGCTTCAATGACACAGCCTCAGGTAGCTCTCTGCCTGCCTGCCTCAGTTCCTCTCTGTCCGGGGAAAGTGCTTTCTGGGATCACCTCTCAGATAACCTATTTGCACGAGAGCCATTTTCTCAGGGTCAGCTGCCAGAGGACCCCAGATTTGAGGACAGAGACGTGGTATGTCTGCCTTGTTCATTTCCGCAGCACACAGCACGTGAATGGGCACGTCATGAAGAACACTTATTAGTCATTCATTTATTCAGCTGTGTGTGTCGAGCTCCGCCATCTCCTCTTGGGCCAGGCCTGGCTTAGGTGCTGGGAGACAGTGATGAGAAGTCTACTATGTTTCCTGCCCTCCAGGAGCTTCCAATCCAGGGAAGAGAGCAGAGATGGCTGCCTCCCTAGAAGCCTACAGCTTGGCCTTGGAAAAACTTAGGAATGTGAAAAAGTGGGGAAACAGCGCAAGCTAGCAAAGAGTGAGAACTAAAATAAATGGGCTAATCCTTCATTCACCTGGCAAATATCCACTGAGTGTTCCTTCAGCCTCTCCCGGCAGGGGACAGGCAAACAGAACACCAAGGGGGCAGTGGTCTGATAGAGAGCCCAGAGACTGTGGCAGCACCAAGGAGGGGCTAACTCGGCCTGGCAGGGCAGGAGGACTCCCTGGAGGAGGTGTCACCTAAGCTGAGTCTTGAAGGACAGGAAGGCATTTGTAAGATACTGAAAGGAAAAAGCTTTTTAGACAGAGAAATCTGCACAGAGAAAAGTAGGAAGGTATGAAGATGGGTCTGTTTAGGGAACTGCAAGTGGCTTGGTATGGCTGAGACAAAGGAGAGGGCTCAGAGTGAGGAAGAGCAGGCAGGGACAGCATTATGAAGGGTGTCTCTGTGCCAGTCAGAGGCATTCAAACCTCTTTGGGACTCAGTTTTCTCCTCAGTGGAATGAACATGATGAGGCTCTTGTAAAGATAAAACGTACTAATGCAAGAGCAGACCCTTATACAACACCTGGCATTTCACTGGTCCTCAGGGAACTGCAGCTACTGCATCCTGAGAACCACAGGAAGTCATTGTAGGATTTGAAACAGCACAATGGCATGGTCAGCTTGGAGCCTTGGGACACACCACGGAGGAGGTTGTGGGATCAGAAAGGATATGTGGGTTGCCTGGAGCCCCACCCTACCCTGCGGAGTGCCAACAGCTTATGTCTCTGCCTGAGAACTTTCTCTAGTAGTGGAGTCTTCTCAGTCACATGCAGGGCCAGCCAGAAATGCTGAGGAGTTAATACCCCAGAAACAACCTAACCCAAGAAGAGCCTAGAGTTTGGTGGGTAAGACCTCCCACCTCCTAGCCCTTAGAGGGTCCCCAGTTGTACTGAGCTGCAGGTGATGTCAGAGGCAACCCACTCATTAGCATAAATTTTATTAGCTTTTCTCCATTTCCTACCTCATTTTTATACTCCCTCACTGCGCCTCCTAGAATCACCTTCCAAATAAACTACTCACACCCAAATTCTTGCCTTAAGATATACTTTCCGGGAAACCCAAACTGAGTAGCTGGTAACAGAAATGACCCTAGAAAGTAGATGTTAGGAGGAGATTCCAGAATTATATCACTAAACAGTAAGATGGCAAAAAGAATCCCATTTCTAGTGGGAAGTGGGATGATTTTGCAGCATTACAATTCATGGCTCTCACCTGCGATGGACTGGGCAGATATGTAAGTGGAAAGGGAATCAAAGGCTATGTAAAGCTCCAGCACTTGAAAGGTATGGAGGCAGTGACAGCTACAAGGATCATGGAGCTGGTTAGCTTTTGTTATCTGCCTCAGAAGCCTTGAAGACAGAGAATCTGACTGGCTCAGTAAAGTCCACCAGCAACTCAGGGTGCACTGTGAAAACCAGAAGGTCTCCATGGCACAATTTAAAGAGACATTTATCCTTTCCAGCTGGAGGACAGACTGTGCCAAAAATCAGCCCAAGATTTTATTGTAAGCATGGCCGCGTTACCAAAGAGACTGAATCCACAGCCCCAGGAAGTCCTGGGCTAAAGTTAGGGTCCACGGGGCAGAAGATACCCTGAGACTTGGGATCCAGTTTAAGAACTTCAGACCTCCACATTCTCCTGAACCCCGTATGTTGGCAAAAATGCCTCCCTTCTTCCCCTCACAGAGAAGAGAAGCCTCCCATTGCCAAGAGACCATACAAAGTCCTCACCTAAGACAAATGCCTCCCAAGACAATGATTCTCCTCCTGCCTCCCCCCGCCCCCCACCCCCGCCAACTCCACCCCACTGCCCATAACATGTAGACCAAAAACTACGGTCGGATCTCAGCATGACTTGATGGAGCAGTACCGGCCTTTATATGGAAGATAACAGATTCTTGGGGCTTCCCTGGCGGTGCAGTGGTTAAGAATCTGCCTGCCAATGCAGGGGACACGGGTTCGAGCCCTGGTCTGGGAAGATCCCACATGCCGCGGAGCAACTGGGTCCGTGAGCCACAACTACTGAGCCTGCGCATCTGGAGCCTGTGCTCCGCAACAAGAGAGGCCGCGACAGTGAGAGGCCCGCATACCGCGATGAAGAGTGGCCCCCGCTCGCCGCAACTAGAGAAAGCCCTCGCACAGAAACGAAGACCCAACACAGCCAAATTAATTAATTAATTAATTAATTTTAAAAAAAGATAACAGATTCTTCACCATCAGAGCTACAGGAACTAACTAATAAATAGTTCCAGGAGGAACTGGAAGATTATACATGAGGGTGTTCGACCGTGGTGGAAGAAAACTATAAGGGTAGACAGGAGATAGTTTATTGAAGTGGGTGCTCCTGTCACTCAGGACTTCTCAACCTGACAAGGATGTTCAAAGTCAACCTTAACACGTTGCTAGGATGGTTCCTTGAAACTTGGAGATGACAATGGCCTACAGTAAATGAGGTGGAAATACCATAGCTGCCTCGGCAGAGTATTGTGGAAGAGGTCAGAGGCTCAGAGCAGTGGGCATGCTAGAATGGATTTATGATGTAAGACCAGACAGCCACCAACTGACTAAGTTCTGTAGGAGGGCTAGAAGACACTCACTTTACTAAGTGGATGTGTGGAATAAGAAGGGAGGTTCTAGAAGAAACTCAGTGGTGGCTTCCTCTGTAAGCCAAGTCGACGGTAAAGAGAGAGCTATGGAACTGGGCTACCTAGTGGCGGTAGCAATATAGAAATCTGAACTCTCAGAGGCCAGGTGGTAGCACTTAAAACATCAGAGGCAAGGTGGGTGTTATGGGCAACAAAACTGGAATGGTAACCAGAGACTCTGACCCATGAGTATGTGTGATGATGGCTAACAGACCAGTGTTTCCAGAGATGAGATAGATAGGCAGTCTTCTAGAGTGTAGACTTAGAAACCAAAAAGTACCAAAGCATGGAAGCAGGAGACTGATAGTCAGTTGCCACAGGGGAAAATGACGGTCCCTTGCCCAGTTTCTGGACTTGAGCCAGTTCTCAGATCCAGAGTCCATTAATTGAAGGAGAGGCCAGGTCCCCTTGAGGAAGGAGCTGGCAGTGTCATAGAAAATATATATAATACATATTACCCCCCTTTCTCCCAAAAGCCCTATAACCAGTTATAAGACTAATTCCATACTGGAGAAAGGGAAACACCCAAGTCCCTTGAGAGCTATTGAATAAAGTGCCTGAACTGGCACTCCTACCAAGAAACCCAATATGCCATCATGGCTCCCTTGCTGGACTGGGATTGTATGAAGGCCAGATGACACAGGGAGTCCTGGTCCAAGTCCATCTTACAGTAATATCACCCTGTGAGAAAAGGTCAAGTGAGAACCCCTGAAACTGTCCCCTGCCCTGCCCAAGAGAAGGAATCAGAAGCAGTGCTACACTGTGGATAGAACGGCAGGAATTAGTTCTACCCTCAGTGATTTAAAGGATGCAGGGGTGGTGATTTTTACCATAACCCTCTCTAATTCACCATTATATCCCCTGCAAAAAACAGATCATGGTGAACAATAGTGGACTACCAGAAACTTAACCAACCGCAGCCATTGGGCCAGATATGGTATCTCTGCTAGAATCAATCAGCACTTGGTATGGATCTACTGATTCACAAATGTATTCTTTGTAATCCCCGTCAAAAAGGAAGATCAGCAGGTCAGAGTTCTCATTTCACATTCACCCAGGATGAGCAGCAGTACACACTGACCACCTTGCCCCAGGGCAACGATAATCCTCCTTTCTGTCTCAGTATAAGTCAAAGGAACATGGATCATTCTGACATTGCCACAGAATATCATCGTAGTGATCCACCGAGCTGATGATATCCTGTTAATCAGATCTCATGAGCAGAAGTACTCTTGGAAAGAAACTTGTGTGCCAGAGAGCAGATTCACCCTACGTAGATTAAGGGGCCTGCCACATTAACAACACGTTCGTAGTCTAATGGCATAGGGCATTGGAGGACATCCCACCACCCCGAAGTAAAGGTTGTTATTGCACTTTAATCTCCTACAACTAAGAGTCACAGCCCTTAGCAGTCCAGCCTACACTTAGGTATACTGCTCTAATCCATTTTCTGGGTGACTTAAAAGGTTACCTACTTTGAGAGCTCTCTACAGCTGGTTCAGGTTGCTGTGAAAGCTGCCCTGACCCTGGGCTCTACGACCCAGTAGACCCAGTGATGTTAGAGGTGCCCATGGTAGACAAAAAACCATGCGGAATCTCTGACCAGCCTCAAAATAAGGGTTTCAGTGTAGGCTTCTGGGATTCTGGAAGAATGGTATTCATATTTCTACAGCAGAGAAGTCTTCACTCTTCAAAGACAAGTTCCTGGCATGTTACTGGACCTTAGGATATAAACCAAGCACCTGACCTAGAATATCAGATGACTATGAAATCAGAGATGCTTATCAAGAGATAGGTATTATCAGATACACCAGCAATTCTATGATATAATTTAAAGGGTACGCTTGGTACCAGGCTTGAGAAGGTGCAAATAGGACCCAAATGCCATGTCTCCTACCTCTGTTGCATTGAGGCCTCTCCATCAGCTTGACCTACGGCTTCAGAGGAGGTTTGCAACAAGCAGCTGATGGGAAGGAGAAAAACCCAGGCCTGGTTCATGGATGGGTAGACTCAATGTATTTGTGCAAGCTGAAAATGGACTTTTTACACCACAGCCCATTCAGGGGTGGCTCCAAGAGAAAGCGGGGAACAGAGTGGAGAATATGCGTATTTTCAAATTGTGAATTTATACTAATATTACTAATTCAAGTTAACATTATAGGAGGTTTACTTAACTCCTTTGATTTCTTAATACTAACTGTATGGACGCATAATTTACATGCAATAAATTTCACTTGTTTTAGGTATACAACTGTGTAACATCCAACACCCTAAAATATTCCCTCGTGCTCCTCTGCAACTGGTCCCACCTCTTGACCCTTAACCTCTGGCAACTACTGATCTGCTTTCTGTCACTTTAGTTTTGCCTTTTGTAGAATTTTATGTAAATGGTATATGATATATAGTCTTTTTTGTTTGACCTCTTAGCATAATGTTTTCGAGATTCGTCCATACTTTTGCGTATATTAATATTACATTCACTTTTACTGCTGAATTAGTATGGATATACCACAATTGGTTTATCCACTCACCAGTTGATAGACATTTGGATTGTTTTCAGTTTGGGGCTATTATGAATAAAGTGGCTATAAACATTCCAGTACAAGTCTCAATGCAGACACATTTTTATTTCTCTTGAATAAATACTTAAGGGTAGGATTTGGGGGAAATATGATAAGTGTGTGTTTATTAAACACTGCCAAACTGTTTTTCAAAGTAGTTTAGCTATTTTATATTCCCACCAGCAATGTATGAAAGTTTTGATTGTTCCACAAACCTGTCAATGCTTGATATCATCACTTTTTCACCTGAGTCATTCTAGTGGTTGGATAGTGGCATCTCATTATAGTTCTCATTTGCATTTCCCTGGTGATAGTGATATTGAGCATCTTTGCATGTAGAGATTCTCTGATTGTATCATTTTTTATTGCACTGATAATCTTGGTTGCTAACAGCTATTTGTCTGCATTGATGGAATCGTTTCTATCTTTTCCATTGCTCTCAGTGCTGGCTGTAAAATACAATAATTCATGGGAAGCAGAAAAGTGGGAAAGTGAGGGTTTTGGAGTCTGGCAGCCAAGTGGACCCTGAACCATCACTTTCAGGCTGAGTGATCTTGGGCAAGTCCATTAAACTCCCTGAGCTCCAGTCTTTTATTTTCAAAATGGGGATTGTCATCATCAACAACCAGTAATTATTATTATTAGCTACCATTTATCAGCGCCTTCTATGTGCCAGAGTGTATTATTTATATACTAAGTAAGTGTGCTTGTATTATGTAAAGTGCTTACAACAGTGCCTAGAACATAGTAAGCTCTACATTAGTATTATATATATATATATATATATTTTTTTTTTTTTTTTTTTTTTTTTTTTGCGGTACGCGGGCCTCTCACTGCTGTGGCCTCTCCCGTTGCGGAGCACAGGCTCTGGACGCGCAGGCCCAGCGGCCATGGCTCACGGGCACAGCCGCTCCGCGGCATGTGGGATCTTCCCGGACCGGGGCACGAACCTGCGTCCCCTGCATTGGCAGGTGGACTCTCAACCACTGCGCCACCAGGGAAGCCCCAGTATTATATTTTTTTAATTTATTTTTATTGCAGTAAAATATGCATAAATGTTACCATTTTAACTATTCTTTTCTTTTTATAAATGTATTTATTTATTTATTGTCTGCGTTGGGTCTTCGTTGCTGCACATGGACTTTTTCTACTTGCGGTGAGCAGGGGCTACTCTTCGTGGCTGTTACTCTTCATGGCAGTGCATGGGCTTCTCATTGCAGTGGCTTCTCTTGTTGCGGAGCATGGGCTCTAGGTGTGCAGGCTTCAGTAGTTGTGGTTCGCGGGCTCAGCAGTTGTGGCTCACGGGCTCTAGAGCACAGGCTCAGTAGTTGTGGCACACGGGCTTAGTTGTTCCGCGGCATGTGGGATCCTCCCAGACCAGGGCTCAAACCCGTGTCCCCTGCATTGGCAGGCAGACTCTTAACCACTGCGCCACCAGGGAAGCCCCATTTTAAGTATTCTTAAGTGTACAACTCATTCACTCAGTGGCATTAATTACACTCGCATTGCAAACATCCCCATCATCCATCTCCAGGACTTTTTCATCATCCCAAACTGAAATTCTGTACCCATTAAACACTAACTCCCCATTCTCTCTTCCCCTGAGCCCCTGGTAACAACTGTTCTACTTTCTTTTGGTTGTTGTTGTTGTTATTTATTTATTTGGCTGCGTCAGGTCTTAGTTGCAGCACACAGGATCTTCGTTGAGGCACGTGGGATCTTTCGTTGCAGCACGCGGGCTTCTCTCTAGTTGTGGCGTGCAGGTTTTCTCTCTCTAGTTGTGGCCCGCGGGCTCCAGGGCATTTGGGTTCTGTAGCTTGCAGCATGCAGGCTCTCTCGTTTAGGCACATGGGCTCAGTAGTTGTGGCCTGCAGGCTTAGTTGCCCCGTGGCATGTGGGATCTTAGTTCCCCAACAGGGATCGAACCCACGTCCCCTGCGTTGGAAGCCGGATTCTTTACCACTGGACCACCAGGGAAGTCCCTGTTCTACTTTCTGTTTCTATAAATTTGGCTATTCTAGGTACTTTATATCAGTGGAATCATACAATATTCGTCCTTTCAGGACTGGCTTACCTCACTAAGTACAGTGTCTTCAGGCTTCATCCATGTTGTAGCATGTATCAGAATTTCATTCTTAAGTCTGCTTCCCTTATTTTCTGTCTGGTTTTTCCATCCATTATTGAAAGGGAGATACTGTAGTCTCCAATTATTATTGTAGAACTGTTTCTCCCTTTGATTCTGTCAATTTTTCCTTCAGACATTTTGAGGATCTGTTATTAGGTGCATAAACTTATTATTATTATTATGTCCTCACAGCAAACTCTGAGGTAAGACCACCATCATCCCCATTTTACAGATGAGGTAAAGAAGGCTTACAGAATTTATCTTGGCTGAGGTCAACATATATCATAATGATCCTCTTTAAAAATGCATTTGTCACCATTGGAGATAGCTATTATACCCACTCCTAATTCTGAATTTTGGCAATTAATGGGAAAATATAAATCATGGAGCCTGCCTTTTCGACTCAAACTGCCTGTCAAATTGCATGTAACCAAATATCTTGGCTAATGAGGAAAGGTCTTTCCTTACAAAATAATTCCAACTAGAAAATATTGATGGAATGATGGAATTAGAAAAACACTTTTTTGCAAGCCCTCATGGAATAATGTTCTAGGTAATGATGATCAATGGATGCAAAACACATTCGATCAAAGTTTGGTGGATGTATTCATTTCCTATTGCTACTGTAACTACACATTTAGTGGCTTAAAGCAACATAAATTTATTATTTTACAGTTCTGGAGGTCAAGAGTCTGAAATGAGTCTCAATGGGCTAAAAATCAGGATGTCATGAGGTCTGTGTTCCTTACGAGGCCCTAGGAGAGAATCTGATTCCTGGCCTATCCTAGGTTCTAGAGGCCGCCTGCATTCCTTGCCTAGCTGCCTCTTTCTCCTTCTTCAAAGCCATCAGTGTAGCATCTTCAAATCTCTTTCTGACTTTGACCCCTCCCCCCATGCCTCTCTCTTTAAAGGACCCTCGTGCTTACACTGGGCTCACCTGGATAATCTAAAATAATCTCTTTATCTTAACATCAGTTGATTATCATCCTTAATTCCACCTGCAATCTTTATTCTCTCTTTCTAGGTAACATAACATATTCACAAATTCTGGAGATTAGGACACGGACTTCTTTGGGGTAAAGGTGATATTTTGCTTATCACAATAACGAACTAGAGGCTTGTAAGGTATCAGATTATCCATTTACAGATTACTAAGAGGTTATAAAGGGGGAAAATGCACCTTATCAATCAAGGAGTCAGACTGTCCCCAACTAAACCCACTGATCAATTTTAGCAACACTATTGGTGTGACAACAGATGGATGAAGTATGCATTCTGATGTTGTGTAGTATGAAATAAAAAGTGTGACCTATGAAATACTCTTAACAAGGATGTTTTACCTGACTTTAGACGACCTTTTATAACTAACTTCCAGTTTACCAGAAATACAGGGGGTGAAGAAAAGAATTAAATGACACCATGAAGAAACAGGAAAATTGCCTCAGTTTCTTTAGTAAATCACTGACATTAAAAAAGAAAAAGCCCAATGGCTGTTCTAGATTAAATAGTAATGGTTCCCCCAGAAGAAGACTCTAATATATGGATTTGAGTGTATTTGGGAGGTACTAGAGTACCAGTAGGGAAGCAAGGAAGAGATGCAGGGAAGGAAAAGTGCTAATGCAGGGTTTACTGTTAAGCCAGCTACAACAGTGGGCAGCTGGATCTCAATCTCATGAGGAAACTCTTGGAAATGGCACAAAACATAAGACTCAGAATTACCCCCACCCAAAAAGCAAGGGAGCTGGAACAGTTATATACCAACTGGCAAAAATCATTTGTAGAGGACTGATCCCTGGGAGTGTTAATTCCTTGGCATGTGGCAAGCAGGTAAAGCAATCCTGTACAGTGGTATACCTAATATATTTGATACTTGCAATGGGTCATGTTTAACCCCTTTCACTATATGAAAAAATTATTTTCAATAATTAGTATGAAATAAAATGAAAAATAATCAGATAGAAAAGAAATATAGTGAAAAGTTTCTTTTGTTGAACTTTGTATGTATAATCATGCCATTAAAATTTAAAATAATAAAAAATAAAACACGTATTATAATACCAAAAAGTAAAAAGGAAAGATAAATGATTTCCAAATACATCAATGTGGTTTTTAAAAAAGGGGGGAAACATACCCCCTATTGATCTATTGCAATAATGAATAATAACAATAAAATTTATTTTCAAGCTTTAACTTTTACAAATTTGCAAGTGACTTCATCAAAATTATATTCTTCACGTATGCATGCTAAATAGACAGTATAACCTATCAATCCGTCTTTACTCCTTTCTATCAGTTTTAATTTTGAAAAACCTCTTTTACATGAAGCAACCCATAAATACTTTGATGGAGATTCTTAAAAATCCATTTCACAACAAATTCCAGAAATCATAACGCTGCATATTACTTTGTTTTTGGAGGATGCATGCTAGTGGATTTCAGTTTGTCTCCAGAGTCCAAAATTTCCACTAGAGTATCTTCACCATTCTACTATGCCTGGTAAAAATCTCCATTTTTATTCGGCAAAATAAGATGAAATGGCTGAATGATAGCATATATTGACATTATTTGAGTCATTGCTTTAGAATGAGTGTCCAGTTCTTGGTAGAAATGATCAGAGTATTGAAGCATTGCCTTTTTACTTCTTCTGGCACATTTTGTCATTTCTCCTGGAATTCTTCTTCAAAATTTGATTCTTTTTTTCCTTGTAAATGTTCATTCCTTTCATTTTCTGTTATATAGCCAATGACCTTCTCTAGGATTTTTATGTGCCAATCTTCAAGCATGAATTTTACTATACATTGTTCAAGGTTGATTCTGGCCCTCTGCAAACATTTGTGTCTTACTAACGTCATCTAAAATTTCACACCAAATAATAAAATATAATTCAGAAAACAAATCACGTGGGGCAAAGAATAAATTATGAGTTGATCCCCTTATGTCTATGCTTTCTTTTAGATTGCACAGTATTTCAAAAGCTAACATTAACTTTCAAACTTTGTTCTTATTGTGCACACAGTTTCATTTGCCTGGGATAGTCGTTTCACTAATATACCTACATCCAGCAGCATTTTTAGTAGACAAGGTGATATTGAAAAGAAAGGATAATTTTTTTCCCAAAGTTTAAAAAAAATCACACATTAAAAAGGACTTCCAAAAGTGTGAACTCCATAAAAGTTCGGAGAATATTGTAAAAGGCACAAATAAGGATTTGGAATTAATATCTTTGATTTTTACCTGAACTACAGCATGCTTACCAAACCAAAATATTGCACCTCAAATTTCACTTTGTTTTGCTGTTTTAAATTTCAAACACAAACAAAAATCTCCAAGAGGTCACATACAGTGACAACATTAACTCAAGTTCTCATTCTTCATCTTTACACTCACTATGCTGTTATCATTTATTTCAAATCTGCTGTTTAAACACAGGAATATGTAGTTCCACAGAGGTTGGAATAATGGCATCCTAAGAAAGCTCCAATGATTCCAAACCTTTACTAACTTATTTTTTAAACAAATGCAAGTAGCTGAGTCTGCATATGTTGGGGGCCGACTGTATACCTTGGATTGTCCTGAATTAACTTCCATGTGCTTGTTAAGGTATAAGTAATTAAAAGGTGATCATTTGGCTCTGGTTCCAGTTAAGATGGAGTAAGCACATTCCACCCTATCTCTGCCATTGTATGCAACCAAAAAATCCCAGAAAGAACACATGGAACAGTTATCTGAGGACTCTGAAAAGTAAAGAATAGCAAGAGGGCTGAGGAAGGAAACCAGAACTTGAAGAACCACTAATCCAGTGGTGAGTCTTCTTGTTTTACTCCTCTAGTACCTCCCAGCCTGGACTCAAAGCTTGCCTGAAACCCAGAACTAATATCATATTTAAGGGTGAAAGACTAAACCTCTCCCCCCTAAGATTAAGACATGGCAAGGATCTCTACTCTCATAACTCCCAATCAGCATTGTAGTGGAAGTAAAACTATCCCTACTTAAAGATGACATGATTATTTATGTAGAAAATCCCAAGGAATATACAAAAAAAAGCTCCTATAACTAGTAAGTGAATTTAGAAAAGTTACAAGATACAATGTCTGCTTATAAATATCAAATGTTATATCTATATAATAGTACTGAACAATTGGAAACCAAATGTTTAAAAGAGCACTTTCAGTGGTTCCCCCCAAAATGAAATAGTTAGGTATAAATCTAACACAAGACGTTCAGAATCTGCGTGCTGAAAACTATGAAATGCTGATGAAAGAAATGAAAGAAGATCTACATGGAAGGAGAGCCATATCATGTTCATGGGTTGGAATACGCAATATAGTTAAAATTCAGTTCTTCCTTGAAACTGAAATTGAGCTATACATTCAACACAATTCTAATCAAAATGCCAGCAGGAATTTTTGCAGATACAGACAAACATATTTTAAAGTTTATAAGGAGAGCTAAAAGGAACTAGAATAATCAAAGCAAATTTGGAAAAAAAAGAATAAAGTTGGAGGATTCGTGGCACCCAATTTTAATATTTACTATAAAGCTACAGTGATGAAGACAGTGTGGTATTAACAAAGGGATAGATACATAAATCAGTGGAACAAAATAGAATCCAGAAATAGATGCACACAGACATGGCCAATTATTCCTTCAACACAGGTGCAAAGACAATTCGATAGACAAAGGATAGTCTTTTTAACAAATAATGTTAGAACATTTGGTCATTCTTTTGGTATGCAAAAGAATGAATTTCAACCTAAACTTCATGCCTTATACAAAAATTAACTCAAAATGGATCATAGGTCAAAATGTAAAGCTATTAAAATATTAAAAGACAGGAGAAAATCTTTATGACTCTGAGTTAAGCAAAGAGTTTGTAGATATGATATTAAAAACATAATTCTTTAAAATTGATAAATTGAACTTAATGAAAATTTAAAACTTTTGCTCTATGGAGGGTATTGTTAAGAGAGTGAGAAGATAAGCTATAGACTGAAAGAAAATGTTTGCAAATTACATATCCAACAAAGGACTTGTATCCAGAATATATAAAAACAAATGCTCAATATTCAATAATAAAAAGAATAAACCAAACCCAAGGAAAATAGATGAAGGAAATAATAAAGATTAGAGTGGAAATTAATGAAATAGAGCATAGAAAAACAATATGCAAAATAAAAAATAAGGTTTTTTTCTTTAAAGATTAACAGAATTGACAAGTCTTTAGCTAGACTGACCAGGAAAAAAGACTAAAGACTGAGGAAAAAAGACTCAAATTACTAAAATCAGAAATGAAAGAGGGTAATGCCACTACTGGACTTACAGAAAATTTTTTAAAGGATTATAAGGGAATATTGTAAAAACTATGTACCAACAAATTAGATAACTTCAATGAAATGGACAAATTCCTAGAATGATGTAAACTACTGAAATTGACAAAAGAAGTATCAGAAAATTTGAACAGATTTTGAATAGATCAATTACAAGTTAAGAGATCAAATTAGTAATCAAAAAACTGCCCACAAAGAAAAATCCAGGCCCATATTGTTTCACTAGTGAATTCTACCAAACATTTAAGGAAGAATAAATACCAGTTCTTCACAAACTCTTCCCAAAAATAGAAGAGGTGATAATATTTTCCAACTTATTCTAAGAAACTGGTATTACCTTGATACGAAAATCAGACAAAGGCATCACAAGAAAACTACAAACCAATATTCCTTATGAATATAGATGCAAAATTTCTCAACAAAATGGACTAAATCCATCAACATACAAAAAGTATTATACACCATGACCAAGTGGGATTTACCCCAGGAATATAAGGTTGGTTTAAAATCCAAAAATTGAGTAATATAATACATCATATCAACAGAATAAATGATAAAACCATATGATTATCTCGATGCATAAAAAGCATTTGACAAAATTCACACCCCTTCATGATAAAAACACCCAACAAACTAAGAATAGAAGGGAACTTTCTCAACCTAATTAAGGCATCTACAAAAAATGCACAGCTAACATCATACCTAATGGTGAAAGACAGAATGATGCCACCCTAAGATCAGGAACAAAATAAGGATGTCCAGTCTTGTGGCTCTAACCAACATTTTATTGGAGATTCTAACCAGGGAAATTAGGCAACAAAGTGAAATGAAAGGCATCTAGATTAGAAATGAAGAAGTAAAACTAATATCTCTGTTTACAGATGATACAACCTTGTATAGAATACCCTAAGGAACCAACTACTAAAAACTATTAGAACTAATAAATGAGTCAACAAGGGTGCAGGTTAATATACAAAAATCGCATTTCTATACACTTGTAATGAACAATCCAAAAATAAAATTAAGACAGCAATTTCGGGACTTCCCTGGTGGCGCAGTGGTTAAGAATCCGCCTGCCAGTGCAGGGGACATGGGTTCGAGCTCTGGTCCGGGAAGATTCCACATGCCACGGAGCAACTAAGCCCGTGCTCCACAACTACTGAGCCTGTGCTCTAGAGCCTGCGAGCCACAACTACTGAGCCCACGTGCCACAACTACTGAAGCCCGCATGCCTAGAGCCCGTGCTCCACAACAAGAGAAGCCACTGCAATGAGAAGCCAGCGCACCATAACAAAGAGTAGCCCCCGCTCAATGCAACTAGAGAAAGCTCGTGCACAGCAACGAAGACCCAATGCAGCCAAAAAATAAATAAATAAATAAATAAAAACAAAAAAAAACTTAAAAAAAAGACAGCAATTCCATTTACAATAACATCAAAAAGAATAAAATACTTAGGAATACATTTAACAAAATAAGTACAAACTTATTCCTTAGAAACTACAAAACATTGTTGCAAGAAATTTTAAAAGACCCAAATAAACAGGACATCCCATGTTCATCAATCAGAAGACTTAATATTTTTATGATGGGAATGCTCAAATTAATCTACAGATTCAATACAATCCACATCAATTTTCTGACTTCTTTGTATAAATTGATAAGTTAATCCTAAAATTTATATGAAAATTCAAGGGACACAAAATAGCAGAAACAATCTAGAAAAAGACAAACAAAACTGAAGGACTCACACTTTACCATTTCAAAACTTAGTACGAAACTACAGTAATCAAGACAGTGTCATACTGGCATAAAGATAGACATATATCAACAGAATAGAACTGAGAGTCCAAAGTAAGTCCTCACATTTCTGGTTAATTGAGTTTTGACAAGGGTGCCAAGATAATTCAATAGGGGAAAGAACAGTCTTTTCAACAAATGGTTCTGGGACAGTTAGGTATCCACATGCAAAAGAAAGAATTAGGACCATTACCTCACACATATACAAAAATTCATTCAAAATGGATCAAAGACTCAATTTAAGACTTAAAACTATAAAACTTTATTTTGAAGAAAATAGAGGTGTAAATCTTCGTGATCTTAGTTTAGGCACTATTTCTTAAAGGTAAAACCCAAAACACAAGCAACAAGGAAAAAACAAATGTATTGTTCCTTATCAAAATTTAAAACTTGTGCTGCAAAAGACACCACCAAGAGTGGTTAAGAATCCGCCTGCCAATGCAGGGGACACGGGTTCGAGCCCTGGTCCGGGAAGATCCCACATGCCACAGAGCAACTAAGCCCATGCGCCACAACTACTGAGCTTGTGCTCTAGAGCCCGCGAGCGACAACTACTGAGCCTGTGCGCTGCAACTACTGAAGCCGTGAGCCTAGGGTCCGTGCTCCACAACAAGAGAAGCCACCTCAATGAGAAGCCCGCGCACTGCAATGAAGAGTAGCCCCAGCTCGCCGCAACCAGAGAAAGCCTGTGCACAGCAACGAAGACCAAGTGCAGCCAAAAATTAATTAATTAATTAAATTTTTTTTAATTTTTAAAAATTAAAAAAAAAAAAGACACCACCAAGAAAGTGAAAAGATAACCCTAGAATGGGAGAAAATACTTGTAAACCATCTAGCTGATAAGGGGCTCTATCTGGGATATATAAAGAATTTTTACAACTCGGACAAATAACCGAATTTTAAAATGGGCAAAGGACTCAGCTTTGAGCAGGCTCTGGCCTCTGGGGCCCGCGGAGGGGAAGGGCTGGCCGATACATACCCAGGCTCTGAGGGCCCTGCAGAGCTGGTGCCCAGGCAGGGTGAGCTCTGGAGGAGAAGGCTTCCACAGTCCGCAACAGTCTCCTCATGGTGCCCCATCCGGTGCCAAACACCTGCCACCCACAGCGAGAAGTACCAGCCGCTTGAAAGTCCAGAAGGGGTCGGGCTCTGGGGCCCTGCCCTTTGCCCTCGGGCCTGGTTTCTTCATGGGCTGGGCTTGCGTGCGCCCCCTACCCCACCCTACCCCCCACCCCGCCCGCCCTTTCTCTGTGACATGTACAATGGACATGTCACAAACGCCAGCCTGAGCTGTCCAGCGTCCAGTGTGTGCTAGACCTCGAGAGGAGTTAGAAGCTAGGGAGAAGCTCTCCCAGTTTCACACTCTATTCTGGGATTGCTTGACGCACAACCGGTTCTACACGGGCAATTTACTTTGTAAATTACGTACCTGGCTCCACCGCTGCCGGCCCCGCCGTGGGGCCCCGGTGGGCTGTCACCCACTGGTTTTTCCCTCCCAGGAGGCTGCCACATCTGACCGGGACCACCCCGCTGCTCCAGCGCCTGCCTTCTGCCCTGGTCGCAGGCTGTCCCACCGGGATCGAATGCCTTTATCGCCTGGCTTTTACATCGCGCCAAAAACGCAATATCCCATCCAGCAGGCCAGGTACTCCCGGCTGGGGTTGCTTCCCTTGGTGAGCTGGAGGGACTCGCCAAAGAAGCCCGTGCTGTCTGCTCGTAATTCCATGATGTTCGGCCACTCGAGAACCATCAAGATTCCTCCACCTGGGCGCAAATTTACCCTCCTGCGTTCACCACCTGAGCAGGTAGTCAAGGTTAGGAAGCCGGTACGTCCAGTCACCTCCCACTTCCTTGCCCAAAGGAGAGTGAGGTGAAGGTCCAAGCAGAGCCCCGAAGAGGCATAGCAAAGGAGGATCACACAGAGACGGAAGGAAGGAGAGGACGATCGGAAGAGGGGCCACCATAGCAATGGGGATATACCATTGACATCTAGGCCCCAGGAGACCAGCGGAGTCCTCACTTCCCTCAAGTGCAATCCTGAGCCTCCTTCCCGAGCACCCAGAAGACAACTTGAGTGAGAACGCCCAGATGTCTCCAGTGAGCTCCTCCTCAGAAAGCCATGTCATCCGCTCAGATGGAGATGCTGGAGATGTCCTGCCTCATTGGAAGCCTGAATCCCATGCCATGGTGTTCTCTGCCCCAGCTGCACACTGCTCCCTGCTGCTGGAGAGGGCAAGTGCTGGGTGAAGACCACCGGCCCAGCTCATCAGCTCACTGATGTCTGGGAAGGAGTTGCAGCGTGAAAAATGTTCAGACATCCCACCAAGAAGCTCCCCTTCCCTGGTATCTACCAGCAGCTACCAGCAGGCCCTGCAAGCGGAAGATTCCCCTGTCGCTATCGGGGCTGAGGTCGCCCCCGCCACTGACATGGGATCGAGGTGATTTGCCCCTCCTCCTAAGCTTCCGTGCTTAGCTCTTGCCAAAAACCCAGGCACCTTGGAGAAGAACACTGAGCGTCAGTGGAACAAGATTCTGAATAATATAAGGAAGGTCAAGGAAGACTGCAGTGCCCCTCAGCCTGCCCCTTCTCTCTCCCCACCTGCCTCACAGACTGCAGACTCCCTGCCCCTGACCACTCACCCCTTGGAGGTCCCTGCTACTACCACTGACTTGGCCGACCTATATTCCAGGTCCCCCAACCTGTCTTTCCCTGCACCTTCCCCAACACCTAATATTGATCAGGAAACAAGATACACAGTCGCGAAGTCCCCTCCTCTTGCTATTGCTGCTGACTCTCTTCCTCCTTCAGCTTCCAATCCCATTTTGGGAATTCCACTTAAGAAGAATGAAGGCCCTTTTCATTCAGTCACGGCCACAAAACCTCTTATTTCTCACCTCCCCACGCCTCCTAGCATCCCAGCTTTCTCCTTCCAGCCACCATCCCATGAAAAGGAACCCCCAACACCCATTTGTGTAGATTCTACCCCTCCTTTATACTTACCTACCCCTCTTACAGTCCCTACCATCAATCCCCCTATTTTAACTGGGCAGCCCATGACTTCTATGGCAATTCCTTCCACTAGCATGGTCATGGTATCTGGAAGTTTGACCTTCCAGCCTACTGTAGATACCGATGTCACTGACATGGACACTACTGCCCCTTCCCAAGCTGTCATTTTTAGGTCTCCCCCAGGTTTCAGGGTGGAGCAGAGAGGCACCCTGCAGGGGTACCAGTGTCCATCACACGACCTGTGCCGATGGTCCCCTGCGCCACCCCAATTTTTAACCATCCCTTTGGCCCCAAAACCAACCCTCAGCCCATATTTGGGACCTCTGATAGGCAGCAGAGGGCCTCTCTCCCTGGTGCTCCTGTTTTCCCCAGCCCCCCATTAATGGCTTCGGCCGTCATCGGTGCTTCAGTAGGCAGCACCTCTGACACCAAAGCTATGGACACCATACCTCCTTCTTAGGCTGTCATTTTCCAGTCTGCCCCTGTCTCCAGGTAGAACCAGTACCCATTTCACACGGCTGTTCCTATTTCTGGGAACACACCATCCAGTGGTAGCAATGCCTCGGCCCATGCCTCAACTCATTTACCTGCAACATCGGCCAACAGATAGACCAACACTTCAAGCTTCTCTTGGACCCAGGTCTGCCGTCTCAGGCCACATTTGGGGCTAACGATGGGCAGAGGCCTAATGATTATTTTCTATTGGGAAACCCAGCAGCCTCAGCACAAAATAAAGTCCTAGTCGCTCCTGCAGCCCAGCCACCGCGAGTCAGCATCATGCAGTCCGCTTTGCCAGCTCCCTTATTTGCCACCACCAGCAACACGCAGCCGGCCTTTGGCGACAACCCAGGCATTCTCCCCAGGACCGTGTCCATTGCTACTGGCTTTGGAGTTGCCACCAGGATGCCCAGTACTGGGGACAGTAGCTGGCTGTTTGCCGACACCACACCGGGCCCACTGTTCATGGGACCTGCAGCCCCTATGGCTGGTGGGAGCCTTGGAGTCGGTGTGTCAGCCTCAGGCCTCGCTCATTCAGAGGCATCCAGACCACTTAACTTTGGGGCAGGACTAAGTGGGGCACCCAGCACCGCTTCTGTTCCTACTTTGGGCCAGACAACCTGCCATCTACCTGACCACAGCAAGGCTGCTGCAGTAGGAGGGACAGGCACCATCCCAGCATTTGGGAACATACCTGATTCCACCTAAATCCAAATACCTGGGGCCTACCTAGGCTGAATACAGGTGGAACGGTGATGGCAGGGGAAAACACCATCCCCACGCTTGGAGGCCACTTTCATTCACTGCACACAGGGCCCATCTGGATGTAAAAAATCTATGTTTAAAAGTTCCATCACCAAGGAAGAGAAATCTGTGTCAAGGGACGTGTCAGTTTCCACCTTGCATCAGAGCGCCCCACATCTGCTGGAGTCGCAAGCGTGGGTACCACCCGTGGGTTTCAACACACTTCTAGTTCTACCTTATTTCCAAACACAAGGGGCCCACCTGCTCACAATCCAGGTGGTGGTCGTCTAGGAGGGAACAACATCATTCCCATGATTGGTGAACCTGGTATTCCCACTTACAACTGGGACCCACCTGGCCAGTACACAGGTGGTGTGGATGGAGGGAACAGCATCTCACGGGTGCTGGGAGGCCCTGTGTATTAACTGCCATCAGACTTGGTACCCATCTGTGCAGAGAACGGGGGGGCCATGGGGGACAGCACCACACCTGCTGTGACTGCATACACTTCTGGGGCCGCATTCATACAAAGCACCTGGGTCCCCCCCTGGCCAAAACCCAGGTGGCACCGTGGGGGACAGCCTGTGCTATGGATGTGCCTGTGCTCATAGGAGTCTGGCAGCCTCATAACCTGCCCAGGGCTCCACAGGAGCCATCAGCCAATTCCTTTCTTCTGTGAAGAAACTCAACAAATGAAGAGCAGATCTTATTCTGCAAACTGTGTGTAACCATGAATGGACTTTGCCTCACTGGAAAGCGGTTCAGCCCCTTTAAGTGAAACTTAACCTCCTCTCTTCCTACAGCAAGCCGGAGGACCACACCTCAGGGGTGTGCAAGTGTGTGTGTGTGTGGTGTGTGTGTGTGTGTGTGTGTGTGGGGTGTGTGTGTGTGTGGGGTGTGTGTGTGTGTGGGGTGTGTGTGTGTGTGTGTGTGTGTGTGTGTGTGTGTGTGTGTTGGAGGGTATGGAGCATATGAGCCCACTTCAGAACTACACCAGACTTGAGAAGTTCCAGTTAGGAGAATGGAAGAGAGCTACCTGTATCATCCACTGTGCCATCCCCGGCTTCACTGTTAACTTGGCCGACCAAAGCTCCCGGCCAGTTTTCCCTAGACTTGGAACTGGCAGGATGCCCACTGCTGTTTTCAGATGCTTTCTCTCCCCCTATGCATTTGCCCCAATGGGTCCTTCTCTTTCCCAGCTTTATGTACATATATATATATATATATATATATATATATATATATATATATATATATATATGTAACCTTGTTCATATTAAAATAAATAAGTTTAAAAAATAATAAAATTGGCAAAGGACTTGAAAAAACATATCTACAAAGGTGATATACAAATGGCCAAAATGCACATGAAAAGATGCTCAGTATCATTAGTCATCAGTGATATGAAAAACCACAATGACATACCACTTTCACACACACTAGGATGGCTAGAATAAAAAAGACAGATAATAACAGGTATTGTCAAGGATGTGGAGAAACTGGAACCCTACTGCACTGCTGGTAGGACTGTAAAATGGTGCAGTTGCTGTGGAAAACATTTTGGCAGCTCCTCAAAAGGTTAAATATAGGGTTAGGATCCAGCAATGCCACTCCTAGGTATATAACCAAGAGAAATCAAAATGTATGTGCACAGAAAACCTTGTACACAAAATGTTCATAGCAGCATTATTCATAATAGCCACAAACTGGAAGCAACTCAAATGTCTATCAACAGAGAAGTGGATAAACAAAATGTGGTATATCCATTTTATGGAATATTATTCAGCAATAAAAAGGAATGAAGTACTTATCCATGCTACAATGGATGGACCTCAGAAGCATTATGCTAACTGAAAGAAGCCAGACACAAAAGACTACATGTTTTATGATTCCATTTATGTGAATTTTCCAGAACAGACAAATTGATAGACCGAAAGTAAATTAGTGGCTAGGTAGAGTTGGAGAGTCTGGGGCCAATGAGTAGTAACTGCTAATGGGCACAGAATTTCTTTTGGGGTGATGAAAATATTCTAAAATTGATTATGGTGATGGTTTCACAACTATGGGAATATATTAGAAACCACTGAATTGTACACTTTAAAAAGTGAATTGTACGGTATATGTATAATTTCTCAAAAAAGCTGTTATTTAAAAATATTCAAGTGTAAGACAACAAACAATTTAACTTTTTAAAAATTGGGCAAAATAGTTGAACAGACAATTCAGCAAAGAAGATATATGATAAAAAATAAATACATGAAAAGGTGCTTAAGGTCACTAGTCATTAAGGAAATGCAAATCAAAACCACCATAAGATACCACTGCACTACGATCAGAATGGCTTTAAAAAAATGCGCCAGACAAACCAGGAGTGATGAGGCAGCAACTCTCATATGTTGCTGGTGGGAATGAAAAATGGTATAACCTCTCTGGAAATATAAAGTTAAACATACACTTAACCATATGAACTGGCAATCATACTCCCAAGTATTTACCCTGGAAAAATGAAAACTTGTGATCACACAAAAGCCTGTTCATGGTTTATAGCAGTTTCATTCATCTATTCACAATCACCCAAAATGAAAACAATCCAAATGTCTTTCAACAGTGAATGGATTAGCAAACTGTGGTATAGCCATACAATTGAATACTATGCAGCAATAAAGCGGAATGAACTATTGACACATGCAACAACTTGGTTGAATCTTAAAGGCGTTATTCTGAGTGAAAGAAACCAATCGCAAGAGGCCACATGCTATATGATTCTATCTATATAACATTCTGGAAAAGAAAGAACTGTAAAGACAGAGAACAGATCAGTGGTTGCCAAGGGTTAGAGGTTGGGGAGAAGGCTTGATTATAAAGGAGCAGCAGGGGGAAGTTTTCTGGGGTGATGGAGTTGCTCTGAATTCTGATTTTGATGGTGGTTACGCACATCTATTTGTGTGTTCCAACATTTAGAAATGTACTACGAAACAAATATTTAAAAAATAAATAAAATTTTTAAAATTATAAATCAAAATTTAAAATATATGAATATATTTTACATATGTGTGTATCTATCTGTATACACACACAGTCACTGCAGGGACTGTTTAGAACTTTGACCACCAACAATTTTTTGGAGGTGAGTAATATTTTCTTTCTGAAATTTTTCAGAATTGCTGGGCTATGGTGATAATTTAAAGAGCTGACCAACTTGTAGTCAGTTTTATTATTGTTTTAAATTCTCTACAAGGGACTTCCCTGGTGGCTCAGTGGATAAGACTCTGCGTTCCCAATGCAGGGGGCCTGGGTTCGAACCCTGGTCAGGCAACTAGATCCCACACGCATGCCGCAACTAAGAGTTCAGATGCCACAACTAGGGAGCCCACGTGCTGCAACTAAGCAGCCAGCAAGCCGCAATTAAGAAGCCCGCCTGCCACAATTAAGACCCGGTGGAACCAAATAAATAAATATTTTAAAAAAATTCTCTACAAACAATGCACCCTCTAATTGCCTACTCTGGGGAGATGGCTCCCACTACCCCAACTCTGGTGTGCCACCTGCTTCTGTGGTTCTGAACTAAAAGACCTTAGACATAGAGAAACTGATTCTGGAAGCTGGAAATCAGTGAACTAAAAGGTCCAAGGGTACGAGTGGGACTCTGACAGCATCTGCTATAGCTGACCAAATCCTGGTTCGAACAATAAATCGATAAGTTATATGTTATATGTATGTATGTATGTATAAACAAACAAACAAATAAGTCCATCCTCAGTGAGGGCAATTGGGTAAATCTTAATATGTATTGAGTATTAGATAATATAAAGGAATTATTTTTCCTATTTACAGTGTATTAACGATACTGTGGTTCTGTAAGAAAATGTCTCATGTTTTAGAAATGCATACTGAAGCATTTCACAGTGGAATTTCACAATGTTGATAATTTATTTTTAAATACTTCAAAGAAAAATTAGGCCAAACAAATATGGCAAATATTAGTAATTGTTAAGGTTATGTGATGAATATGTAAAGGTTTATCATACTCTTCTCTCCACTTTCTTATATGCTTGAAATCGTTCATAATAAAAGGTTTTCAAAATTTTAAAAATGCATTAGAAAATGCCAGAAATTTTGAGTCTCTTAGTGCCTGAGCCAATGAAACCTCATTCCAATAAGACCCCACAGTCCTATCATGATACATCCGAGATGAATTTGAATCAGAGAAAGTTTGGAGTATTTCACTGTCCCTTGAAAAAGAAAATGGAAAAGCATGTAGCATGTTTTATAAAGCTTCCACCCTAAAATGCTAAAACAAAGACTAGTAGGGCTAAAATGGGCAAACATTCAGCTGTCCTGAAAGCCTGGTTTTCCAGAGGCCCTATATGTTGCAGAAGCCTTGGTAACTGAGGACTAGCTTCTGGGAGGATATCAATTACCTCTTTTTAAGTCGGTGTGACTTGGGTGTCAGTCACTTGCAAATGGAAGAGTCTTGTTACATTCCTTGACCTATAAGGCTAGGTCATAAAGGGCCATGTAGCTTTCAGTTTGTTCACTGAATATCTGCCCCTGGAACCCTGACATGTAAGAGATCAGATACCCCGAGGCTACCATGATGAGGGGCTACATGTAGGTGCTCCAATCAATGGTCCAGCTGAGCCCAGCCTTCCCGCCATCTATGCAAATGCACCAGACATGTGACTGAAGCTGTTACCCTCCAGACTAACACATCCACCAGCTGAATACCACCCAGAGATCTCCATCAGCACTATATGGAGCAGAAGAATGATCCAGCCATGCCCTGTCCAAATTCCTGACCCATGAAATTATGAGATTAAAAAAATGGTTATTGTGTTAAGTCACTGAATTTGGGGCCATTTGCTATGCAGCAACAGTTAACAGAAACAGGAAGCCAGAAGGTGTGACCTATGCTGTGTAGTGGCAGATGCAGTTTTTAATGGAGCCTGAAACTTTTAAGAAAAAGAAGCCACTTGACCATGTGCACAAAATGAAAAGAACCTGTACAGGTGGGGAGTCCTGAAGTTTAAGTTTTAAGTTACATTGGTGTCACAATAGATACATGACTGATTGCCCAGTGTCCTGTCCCAGGACAATGACCTTTAAAGGGTGCAAAGTTTTAGGAGAATGATTTTAATAGGCATGAACAAAAATGATGAGAGGCAGAACTCCAATATCTGGGGTCTCAACACCCTTCCCTGGCCCATGGTCTCCACCAAGAGAGTCCTGTGTCCTATGGCGGGGGGAAGGGATGGGGCTGACCCATTTCATCCTCCCAAGGCCCTGCTGCCACCCACATGTTGACTCTTTCTACCATTTGGTGTCCATTCCTAGAGGCCCTATGAGCCCTTCAAAGTCTGTATTTTCTTTTCTTTTTAAAAATATTTATTTATTTATTTGCCTGCGCCAGGTCTTAGTTGTGGCATGCGGGATCTAGTTCCCAGACTAGGGATCAAATCCAGGCCCCCTGCACTGAGAGCGCAGAGTCTTAACCACTGGGCCATGAGGGAAGTCCCCAACATCTGTATTTCGAATATTGAGAATTCTTTCCTCACCCTCCAATCTTGCCTCTGTTCCAGGAGCACACGACTCTGAGTGTCGCCCTCAATGAGACATCCAGCCCAGACACCTGAAAATCAGCCATGAGTCCTCCCCCCAGCTTACTCCCCATATTGGATCAACGGTGGAGAGTCTGGCTCCCAGCAGTTCTTGAAGTCAACCTCTTCTCTCCCTGTCCCTACGCCCACTGGTCATTTTTTTGGTGCTGCCATCTCTCACGGCTCCCCCTCGGAGGGGTTCGGCCTTCCTCCTAACAATCTATCCAATCCAAATGCAAATCTCACCAGGCACTGCTATCAATGGCTCCCAGTACCCACACTCTGAAAGCCTTATTCTGGAGTTCAACGATCTCCATGATCTGACCTCTAACCTCTAACATCACAGCCTGCCCCCACCTCCTCCGTCTCCACCTGCTCCTTTAGAGGGACCCCTCACTCCCTCACCCATTTCCTGCCATGAATTGCAATGCTGCCCCTCATCAAGCCCCTCGGAACCCAGCTGCAGCCTCACCCCTTCTCAGAAGCATCTCCAGAACCCACACTCTCCAATGTGATGACCTTTCTCTATGGCCCCTTGCTCTGGGCAGGATGCCTCCCATAACTTGTGACACTTCAGAGGATTTATAAGCTGAACTTGCTCCGAGCTGTTCACTCCTCTGTGAAATGGGACAATATCCACACCAAAGAATCTGAGAATTATAATAATGGAAGCCTAGTGAGTAGGCACTGAGCTAAGAGCTCTTTGCACAATACCTCATTTAATCCTCACGACACTCAAAGTGGCATACACTACTATTAGCCGTATTTAACTGAGAAGGGAACTAAGGTGAAGCACCTTGCCTAACTTGCCTTTCCCTGGCAGACCTCCCTGACCTCCCTGGCAGACCTCCTTGGCCCTGATCAGTGCATCCTCCTTGCCTGTTTAGTCGCCTCCCCCCTCAACTCCCAACACATAGTTTTAATTGGGCAGGGGTGGCACCTGTCTTGTACTGGGTCTGGCATTCAGTAAGTACTTAGCAAATATTTGCTGACTTGAGTAATCTGTGAATGAATAAACCTAGCCAGCGACAGAGCCTGGATCCCAGCTCTTGCCTCTTTCTCACCCACTGAGCAGGATCCTGTGCAGGGAATGTGCTTAGTACAGGACCTGGCACACAGTAGGCACACAGTGCTGCTGTTGGAGGAGGAGGAAGAGGAGAAGATAATTTTAAAAGGACTACTATCTCGATTGAGTGTGTCTCCCCCAAGGCACAGGACTGGGTTGGCTCCAGCCGGCTTAGGGAGAGTTTGGAAATAAACACAGACAGTAGAGATCAGGAAGGGAACTCCTGTCCCATCTTCCCCTCCCAGGAGAAAAGAGGTGATGCTCCACCTTTGTCCTTTCCATCAGGGGTGACGGCAACGCCCCAAGCAAGAACCCCAAGCTCCTCCCCAATACGGATCCCAGGGGAGCTCAGGCCCCAGCCCCCTCCCGCCCACTACGGAAGCTCCCTGAACCAAAGGTGCCTACTCTTCCGCCCCTGCCACTCCCACCGCTGCAACCTAGCAACCCGGCTTGAGCGTCCTGGGCTCTGATTCTCGCTCCTCAGAGCCTGGATGTGCGACCCTGGGCCGGTCACTGTGAACCTCTGAGCCTTAGTCTTCCTGGCTGCTCCGTGGGCAACGGAGTCCGGGGCCCCGAGGGTGCAGGACTTTGCCAGGCGCCAAGGCTGTGGCTGACCATCCTGGGTTTCTATCGTCGGGCCAGGGAGGGGAGGAACCTTGGAACCCCACTACTCCACCCCGTCTAACTTCCACCGCTGGAGAACCATTCTGAGTTCTACGGAAGACGACGCTTGAAGCCCAAAGCTGAGGCCGCGGCCTCTCTGGGCGCTAGGAGCAAGCCGCCTCTCCTCTCTGGGCCGCACGTGTACACAGGAGGTGGGTTACGGCAGAGGCCCCGCCGTCGGCCAGCCGAGACCGCTTCACGAGAGGAGAGGGAGAAACAAGCCCACTGGGAGAATGGAAAGGAAAAGAGATTCAGGGTCCCCGGATGGTTGGACAAGTCCCTGAACCACTCTGGACCTCAGTTTCCTCCTCTGTAAAATGGAGACGATAATAAACAACTCACTGGATTTCCCCGGGTTTGCCGTGAGGATAAACTAAAATAATGACCTTGAAAGCTATTGAACTCCAGGTGTTCTGGAGAGTGGGTAACGCGGGCCCACAGGCCGCCTCTCTCCGTCTGGCTTGAGCACCAGCAGGAACCGAGAACTTCAGATGACCCAATATAGATCCCTCCTGAAACCAAGAGACCAAGACAGATCTTAAGCTCACCTAGAGCGGGGAAGAGGGCTGATCCCGAGGAGGGGGCAGCTGGAGCGCGGGTTGAGAGAGGATGCGAGGCCTCTGAAAACCTGGAGTGGGAGGAGGGAAAACCTGGAGTGGGAGGCTTGAGAGCGCGCAGCCTTGAAGCGCAAGAAAGTTCACACTTCTAGAAGCTCCCGCGCACTTTCTTCCGCCTTCCTCTCTACTTCCTAGGTAACTCTTCCCTCTTTTCTTTCTCGTCTCTCTCTTCGTTCCTCCCTATCTTCATTGCCTGTCTCGCCCCATCTCTCTGCTCTCGCCCCTTCTCCCCCCACTTCCAGCTCCTCATCACCCTCGCACTTTATAACCAAACAGCCAAACCCCTTTCCAATTAAAGTGGAATTAGGCAACTCAATCAAATTAGTTCCCTATTAAAGCCCTTCTTTATTAAACCGTTTTCTTGTCCCTGCTATTAAGTTTCACCGCCTGGCGGAACTCGAGCCGGCCCCAGAAGTTTACCTTGGGAAGTCGCCGGCCCAGCCTAGGGGAGGGGACACCCTGTTTCTCAGCGAGGGGGGAGTCACCCAGCCAGAAGCGGGAGGGACTTGGGAGGCCGGAGGCGGGTGTCGGCCCCGGAGCCGCCAATTTCTTCAGCTCCGCTTAAGGAGGGAAGGTCAAAAAGGGGCGCGGAGTGAGGTCGGGCTGGAAGGCGCGTCCTCACCGCCGCTCTCAGATTACACTGTCTAGGGCGAAGGCAGCGCCCCACCACCCCAAAAATAACTCCCAGGCCGCTGGCCTCTGTGAGAGAGCGGTCTTAGCCTTCCCTCCCCAGCCGCCGTCTCGGCTGCCGTTCCTTCCAAACCTGAAGACGGAGGCGCGCGGCGGGCGCCCAAATCTGCGCCCCGGGGAGAACGGGAACCCGGCCGGCGGCCTCGCAGGACTCCGGGAACCGAGAGCACTGGCAAGGCGACCCCTCCGCAACCCGCGCGCCCGAGCGGGGAGTGGGAGGGACACCAGGTTCCACAAGCACGGCGGACGCTGCTCCTCCCGGAGTGCTGAGCGCGCGCCTCTCCCAGGCGCTGCAGGAAGTTTCCTCGCCCCGCACCCCCGAGGGTCGTAAGCACCCTCCGGACCTCGGGCAAGCTTCTCCCTGATACCGCGGCTCCGGCGAGGAATTAAGATTATCAACCCGGCCGCCCGAGAAGCGGGACGGGATTCGTTGCTGTTTTCTTAGAAAATAACATTTATTTCTAGCTCATGTCTAGGCAAAGGAAAGCACAAAGTGAGCCATTCTCTGCAGCAGCGTTTCCCGCTGCCGGCCCTTCGGCCGAGGTGCCTGGCGAGTCCCGCGAGGCGGGGATGGGCCCTCCGGCGGGCGGTTCCGGCTCAGTCACGGGTCACTCTGTTCCTGCTTCAGTGCGCACCTAGACCGCTCCTTAGGGAGAGACAGGCCGCAGGCAAGAGGGGCGGGTGGGCAGGATTCATCTCGAGTTTACAATATATTTAATCTATAAACCTGATAAGTACAATGCACGCATAGTCTAATTTTTTTCCGTTTTGTCCTTTTTTTGCTTGTTTTTGAATATTTTTCACGTTAATACCGAGGTCACCTACAGATTAATAACTTAGAATTCCATTTTATAACATTATACACTGGCTTGTATATATATGTATAGTTTATATATAGATTTATACATATATAAAAACTCACACTGCACCAAGGAAACCCATGCTTATCGGCATAAGCAACAAAGAGAGCGACAAATACCGCAACGAGGAAAGTGCACCTTAGAACTTGTTTCCTTTTTTTCTTTTTTTACAATTTGATATCGATATATATGTGTGTCCCAAAGACTCGACTCAGTGCCAAGAGATTTATACATCCTAAATTTATATTTGTTAGAGCGAATATTAAAATTTTTTTAAGGGAGGGGGAGACACAGAAGACAGACTCTCGGACTATCCTGCCAACCATTTGGGAGCGCGGGCAGGTGTGACGAGCATAGCGACAGGAGAGGCAGGAGCTTGCGCAGCGGCTGCAGCCTCTGAATTCTCAAGAATTCCCGGCCTTCTGAAGGGATGGGGAGCCTTGATAGGGTAGCGGGACGAGGATGGGGGTCTCACATCCCCTCCGAGAACATCTGAAGCTGCTCCTCTTTGCTCAGCTCTCCCCACCCACCGTCCAAAACAAAACTGAAAACCACCTTGGAGCGAGAGGATCCCAGCCGGGGCGCAGAGAGCGCACCAGGCAAAGACGGGCCGGCAGCCCGCGGGGCAAGCCTGGGGTCCCTGTTTGGGGGCCGCCCGACTGCCAGGCCGCTCGCCCTACTGCTTCTCAGGGGCGCCATTGACCATGGGCCCGTACAGGCCGCCGCCGTAGGTCGGCTCCTTGTGCACAGCAGCGGCGGCGGCCGAGCGGTCGCGCATGAGATCACTGAAGGCGTAGTCCATGGGCGGGCGGAAGCCGAGTGTGGGCACCAGGCCGGCGGTGGAGTAGGGAGCCATGAAGGCCAGGCCGCGACTGTGCGCCGCCGCCGCCGAGTAGGCCAGGCGCAGGGGGCTGAGGCCGAGCGGCGCGCCCAGCGGGTAGGCGCCCGCGTCGGCGCCGAAGTGACTGGCGTTGGGCTGCAGTGGCGAGAAGGCCGAGCGGCTGCTCAGCGAGCCCAGCGCCCCGGGCGCCATGGCGCCGGCCAGCAAAGGTCTGTGGTGCGGAGGTGCGGCTGGGCCCGCCTGCAGCGGCGCGGGCAGCCCCGGCCCCCCAGCGGCCGCGGCGTCGACGCGGCCAGGCCACGCGTCATCCGCTGCTACTACTGCCCCCACCGCGGCCTTATCGGGGGGCACGGCGGGGCCGAGGCCGGCCGCCAGGCCCCCGCGGTGGTGGTTCAGCACCTGCTCGATAGCCTGCACCACGTCGCCGCCGCAGCCCTGCAACACTAGCTCCAGGACACCCCGCCGGTGGCCCGGGAAGACGCGCGTCAAGATGTCTAGCGGCGTCCGCTGTCGTGGACCCGGGCCCCCGCCCAGCCCGGGCGCGGGAGCGGCCTCTGCCTCTTCTTTGTCGACCTCGGAACCGGATTCTGAACCCAGAGGGCTGGTGGATCCCGGGCTGTCCTCCTCGCCGCCGCCTCCGGGGCCAGCGCTGCCTGGGCAGCTGCCACCTGCCTCTTTGGAGGCCCGGGCCAGGGGCGACCCAGAAAAGGACTCGCCGTCGCCGTTCTCCGAGCCCGAGCCTGCTCGCACCTCTGGGGACGATGTCCCGGGACCAGAGTCCGCGCCGTCGGGTGATAAGGGCTTTCCCGGCGGCGGCTGCGGGCTGCCTGCGCGGCCTGCCTGAAGCAGCGTCTTGGGGAATACGTCAAACTTCTGTAACTTGGCCTCTAGGAGGGGAGAAAGGGGTATGTAAAGGAGCGGTTAGCAGGGAAGTGACCGCACCCCACAGCACCAGAGCCCTTTGGAGTCCAGCTTCCTTTCCCTCTGAGCCTCACAACCCTCATTCACTGGCTCCAAAACCCTTCTTTCTTTTTCTTCCAGCATTCCTTCCCCTCTGAGCCCCTACAGCCTGGCTCTTTCTCGGCTCCCAGAGCGCATTCTCTTTCTGTACCCAGAACCCCAACCACCTGTGCCCTGTAAACTCAGTGTCCAGTGACCCTCTTCCTACATCTGTGCCCAGTACCTTCACCCTTCCTAGTCTTGGCCTGCTCTGGAGAAGTGGCCTGACCCAGAGGTCAAACAGGAGCCAACACAACTTGCACCTGCACCGCACACTGTATAGAAGACCTCACTCCACCCCTGTGATTCCAAGAGCCAACCCAGCCCTGGGTGCTCTGTGGCCCTGGGCAGCACAGCCTGGAGGGGAATGCACCTTGGGCATTTACAAGATCCCAAGCCTCTCTACAGGCAAAAGTAGAGCCTCTATTTCTAATCCATCCTTTCCAAAATTAAGACCTAAGTGGGACTTCCCTGGCGGTCCAGTGGTTAAGACTTGATCCCTGGTTGGGAGCTAAGATCCCACGTGCCTCCCGCCAAAAAACCAAAACATAAAACAGAAGCAATATTGTAACAAATTCAATAAAAAGACTTTAAAAGTGGTCCACATCAAAAAAATCTTAAAAAATAATTAAGACCTAAAAAGTTCTTCCCTCCCAAGCTGGAAGCTGAGTGAGCCCTGGCCTAATTCCGCACCCCCTCCCCCAAAAGCCTAGGGAGTCTCGAAGAAGAGGGTGCGGCCAGAGCAGGACAGGGAGTGCACTGGGAAGAGGAAAGGGGATTGAGAGAAGGGAGAGAGTGCGTACTCTGAGAAAAGGGAGACGAGCAGGGAAGGAAGCTAGAAAGAAGGAGCAGGGCGGTTGACCAGGGAACATTAGGAACAGGAGAAAAGGAATCCTGCGGGGGAGGGGGGGAGTGGGGTTGGGAAGGAATTCGGCGTCCTCAGTACCTAGAGAAAGCGAAGCGGGGCGGGGGAGGGGACTTGGAGAGGGTCGGATTGCTGAAGAGAGTTGGGAAGGAGCGGAGGGATCTGCGGCGTGTGGAGAAGCGCAGAACGAAAGAAAAGATAAGACGCGTGGGTTCTCGCGCTGGGGAGAAGACCCAGAGAAGTGAGCAAGAAAGCTGAGACATGGCTGCCTTTGGGTAGAGGCAATAAGATTAAAGCGTTTACATTTGGGCCTGCGGTGAGAGAAAGGAATAAAGTGCAAATGCTTGAGAAAGGGGAGAAAGGAAAGTTTGTGTGTTTATGCCTCAAATCAGGGGCTTGGTGCGCGGGCAGCTCCACCAGGTGGGGCGTTTGGAGAACGGGATTCTACTCTTTCAGTACCGAAACAAGTCCCTGGGCTGCGCGCCCCTGAACCCCGTCCCTGCTCCCCTCTCCTCACCTGAGCTCCCCGCGCCCGCGGCGCCGCCTCCGGTGCCCGCGGGCGCTCCCGCTCCCGGCCCCCCGCCGTCGGCGGCGCACACAGAGCCGAAGACCTCGTAGGCGGGTCGCGGCGGGATGATGCCGTTGGCGGCGGCCAGCGCCAGGCCCTCGGCAGTGCCGTAGAGGAGCTGTAACTCGCGCGCCTCGTTCTCTTCCTGCGCCTGTTGCCTACGCAGCGCCACCTGCGCCGCCATGACGCGCTGGCGCTCGGCGATGAGCGTGCACTTGGCGCACAGGCAGTCCTTCCAGCGGCAGTAGCGCTTGTGGCCCTTGAGCGCAGACACCACGCCGTGGTTGCGGCAGCGCGCGCACTTGGGGGTCCGCGGGTACTTCTCCGCAGCCCGCAACAACAGCGGCGGCGCTCGTAGCAAGCCGCCCGCCACGCTCACAGGTAGCGAAGCGGCCGCTGCCGCCGCCGCTGCCACCGACGCCACCGAAGCCACGGGCGGGCCCGTCGCTGTCGCAGCCGCCGTCGGCGCGCCGGGTACGCTGGGCAACTCGGAGCGCAGCTCCATGGCAGGACCTGGCGTGGAACACCGTGGGAAGAGGGGAGAAACTTGCGGTGAGGAGCGCATGGTGCGCTAAGCTAAAGCGCACCCTGGAGGAATCCAGGTTTAGAGAGGGGCATTTCGGCAGCGGGAGGTTTAGCTAGCAGTTACCGAATCGCTGGGAGGAGGTACCTTTGGAGTCCACTTGTAAATGCCGAACTCCCCGACCCCACTCCCACCAGAGTTCTTATAACTGATTTATGCACTGGGTGTAAGATTTCATCTGAATCAGTGGTTCCACTGGAAAAAATTAAAAGACATATAAAGTTTGAAAGTCATTGGTTCAGATGAATGTAACAAGGGTTTGAAAAAAAAAAGATCCCCCAAAGTTTAGCAGAACTGAGGTTAGACAGGCAGAGAGAAATGTTTGTTTGGTGGGACTCGAATTAGAAAATTTTGACCCAACAGTTAGACTGATGCCAAGAGCAAAACAGGAAAACCCGAGGCGAAACGTTCAGTTTTATAGAAGGGTGAAGAGGAGGGTAATAGCAAGGCATAGAGTTCAGCTGGTTGGGCTGGAAGATTTTTTTCTGGTGGGAGCAGGAGAGTTGGAGAGAAAACTCAGGGACGAAAAAAAAAAAGCTCTAGGAAGTGGAGTGAAGGCTAGGAAACAACTCAGGGGCAAAGTTAGGCCCAGGGGCCCAGGGGCCCAGGGACCCGTGGAAATGTGGGGGTCCAAGTTCCAAGGGGCGGGCCTCCAGGGGGGAAGAGAAAATGGTGTGGAGCTGAGTTCAGGAGGCCTGGGGAGGTGGATTACAGAGGAAATGCAGTGGAGGGATCTTTCTTTCGGTAGGCAAACCCAGCCCGAGGATTAGCTTGAGGGGCGAGGAAAACAGCGAGAAACAGGTAATATGGGGGTCTGGGACCCAGGGTCCACGCGGGAGAGAGGGCTGTGCGTGAAAAAAACCCCTCAGGCATAGGCTGGGCTTGGAGATGGAGTAAACCTGTGGCACAGTTTTTAGCCTTGTAGTCTGGAGTAGTCGGGGAGGAAAAAGTATCTTGCAAAAGTTAAGCATTGCAGGAGGGAGAGCCTTTTAGCTGACCAACTCACCCGGCCTTCCCCTCCCCTCCCGGTTTAGGGATCCAGTCGTCAGACACGCCCTCTCCATTCTGGGGCACCGCGGGACCCCGCTCGGGAGCAGATTCCCAAATTCTGGTCTCGGAGTTGGGTTCCTGGGATTTGAATGGCCCAGCAGGCACCACCGAGGCGTGGGAGTCGCCTCTGGAACTGGGTCTGAGAGAACGCAGGAGTCCCCCCTGTGCCGTGGCCTCAGGAGGCCCAAGCGGGCCCAACTCTAAGCTTCCGCCGCGGCCTCCTCTGGGTCCCCGGTTCCACTCCTGAGCCCGAATTCTGGTGTCTCCGCCCAAGAATTCTGGACCCCGTCCCTTTGCGCACTGCCTTCTTCCCTCAGGCCCCTCGAGCCGCGCAGTCCCTGAGGCCAGAGTGGCCCGGGCTTCATCAACAGGGGCGGAAGGCCGGGACGCCTCCCCTGCCCTCCCTGCGGCCCTCAACTACCTGCCTTAGGCTCGGGGATCCTCCTCCGCGGGCGCTGCACGCGCCTCCCAGCTCCGCTCGCGACGCTGGCGCTCTCAGCCTCTTCCCCTTGCCCCCGGCCCCTTATCTGACCACGTCACCCTCCTTCAGTCACCATGTCCGAACTTCCGGACCCCCTCAGAACGCTGCGCAGTCCAACCCTTCCGTCGGAAATCGGAGCCGGGCAACCGTTTAGGGATCGACTGGCTGGAACCCACGACCCGGCCCTTTCCGCGCCGCGTCCCCTCGCGGAGCGCGCCGGACGCTGCACACAGTCTGGCCCCAGCTGCCCGGCGCTGCCAGACTCTCAATGAGCAGCTTCCCCGCTCTATTGTTGCTCCTTAGGGCTCCATTAGACAGAATTGGCCAACAATGTGGCGCCTGCCATTGGCCAGGGGAGGCAGACGGCGCTCTGATTGGCCGGGCCCGCGCCCGGGGAGCCCCGCACTCTACAGTGTCCGAAAGATTCGAAACTGCAAAAGCTTGTCTGAGGGCCTCGGGGAGGGGAGGGGGCGCTCCAGGGAAGGAGTGGAAAAAAAAGTGGGCAAGGAGGAGCGTTGAAAATACCGTGACAAGTAGTTTCCGTGTGCCCGAGAGCGTGTGAATTGCGCATAATTACCGTGTCGGGTGCGCCTCTACGTAGACGTCTGTAACCCCTCGGTTTCTGGGGCGCGGGCTCCGCTGCGCTGCTCTCACTGGCCGGGGGCGCTTGGCAAGGCCGACCTCCCCAAGTAGCCCTGGCGGCCCAGGGCGGGATGGGGGCAGGTGACAATTCAATTACCGCGGTCGGGGTGGGGGTGGAATGGGAGCGCGGGGGTGGAGAAGGGAGGGTGTTCATGGCATAAATGCCAGGAAGAGTTTTCCTCCCTCCATCCGGCTCTGTTTCGGCATGCTCCCAAGTCCAACGCGTTTGGGGTAGTGGAGGCTTTTTTTTTTTTTTCCGCCCCTGCCGCGTTTAAAAGGCAGATCCTTTATTTTAAAAGTCCTGGTACGATAGGCATCACGGAGGGTAAGTGTGGCTTGAGGATTTTCGTTTTTAAGGAGCCGGGATAGGAGAAATGAGATAGCGCTTCCTGTCGGCGCCCGCCGGGGCAGTGCGCTCTGCGCCTTTCCTTTCCCAGCCCCTCTAACCCCGTCCTTCTGCCCATTTTTCTCTTTCCTTTCCTCACTTCTGCAGCATCTAGATATCTTTTCCGTGGTGGTGGGATTCTTTTCGTCGTTGTTTTAAGTTAACAGTTTGATTTTCTTTTTTAAACGAAAGTAAAAAGTGGCTTCTCTCTGTCTCCCCATATCCTCTTGGACGCAGGACGCACATCAGTCTGCCTGTTCTTCCGGTCCAGAGACAAGGTCGCCGCGGGCCCCAGTGAGTAGTTTTAACTTTCGCCTTACCCTCCCGTCCTGACGTCACGGCTCTGAGGAACAGCTCGGTGCGCAGAGGAGGTAACAGTTTCGGATTTTGTTTC
Organism: Stenella coeruleoalba; assembly: GCF_951394435.1. Taxonomy (NCBI): domain Eukaryota; kingdom Metazoa; phylum Chordata; class Mammalia; order Artiodactyla; family Delphinidae; genus Stenella; species Stenella coeruleoalba. Next base: position 41,477,861 of record NC_137169.1, read on the forward strand.
CCTCTTGAATGGCAACATCTGGAATTAATGCCGCGGTCCTCGGGCGGGATCGCCTCGGGTTTCCCTCGCTGTGATTCTCTTTCCCTTTACTTTCTGTCTTTTCCTCGTTCTAATGTTCTCTCACTCATTTTTCTTTTCTACTTTTCTCTCTCTCCTTCAGAGTAAAGAAAATTCGTTTAATTTATGAGAAAAAATGAGTTTTCCAGTCGTTCTCCCTCCACTCCCGACCAAGGGTTGCCGCGTTGCCCTTTCGAACTTCCAGGGCCCCCAGGCTCTGGCCCGCGCTAGCCGGGGCTCGGACGTACTGGGCGTGCAGACTCGGCCGGGGGCCTCGGAACGCAGAACCTTCCACTTGGCAGGTCTACTGCTGCCAGCCCGAACGCCTCTGACGCCGGGGGCTGGGGATTGGGGTAGGAAGGCGAGACGAGCGAGGCCCCACCGCCCAGCGCGGGACCTCGCGCAGGTTCCTCGGCGAAGCCAAACCGAGGACCGGGGCGGGGGAGGGGGTGGTGCGCGCAACAGCCAGGCAGATTCGGACAGATTGCTTCCAGAAAGTTGACCAGGGCCGCGCGCAGCGTGCTCAGACCTTGACAGTCTGCGATAAGGCTAGAAACCCGGCTGTTCGCTCCTAGCAAATTCCACTCGCTGGAGCCTGAGAATGTGTTTGGGAAGGAGAAAGGGGTCAGCTCCCGCTGGGTCCCCCGCATGGACAGATGGTAAGGGAGTGAGTCTGGGATAAAAATCCTTTAGGAGCGAAGGACCCAGACCCCACCGTCCAACATCTTGAGGTTATGAGGTCAAGGAAATCTATGCGTCAACTGCACCCTGGCAGGGCGGTGGGTGGAGGAGAGACGACAGAATCCGGCGCCTCCTCCCAGAGCTACCTTGGATAAAGTTTTCGAGACATTATTTTAAACCCCAAACGAAATGAACAATAGAAATCTGCCTAGCTTCCGGGGAGGCGTTGGCCCAAACACCCCTCTTCGCACTTGAGGCCAGGCCACTGTGAGATTCCCCCAGTCCGGTCCCAGTGATCCTGCGGCAGCCAAGGGTCAAGCCACAGGATTTGGGATCCCCGCGTTTTCCCGCTGGCGTAGAAGGAATCTTATTTTCTTAAGTTGGGGAGAGGACACATTCTGGAACCCAGCCCAACCAGAGGGAACCTGCCCACCCCTAGAGCAGTCACCTCTCTCCTCGGGTTCACCGCCCAACAGGTCCGGGACCCACAGTCTTTCTTTTGATATCCCCGAGGTTCTGATGTCCCCCCTGCTCATGGGAGTGAATGTGTCATGGAAGGAGTCAGAGTAACCGTCCTTGGTCGAAGTCACTGCACTCACACCTCCATAGGCCACTCTGAGCTAGTCCTGATTTGGCCTGTGCTCTCAGAGGGGAGCAGACCAGAACGGGGTGGCTGGACAGAGCTGCCAGCGGTGGGGAGAGCATGCCCAGACTGAGGCATTAGGGGCTACGCCCCTGACGCACACCAGAGTGTGGCTTCACAGCTGGACACACAGTCTGCACGTGTGACCTCATTCTGCACAAATCTTGGACACACCTCGTACCTGCACGGAGTGTCTGCGCAGAGGGTGCATGCATCTCTGACGCTGCTCTCCCACCTGAGAGGATCCCTTCGGAAAGTTTGATGGACTTCACAGCACTCTCATAAGCATGTCCTCATTCTGAGACATTCACTCGGTGAGTGACCTCTCACCCAGGTGTTCACAGATTCCCATCTTGGTGGCTGAACACCAGACCCGAGCATATGCTCGTGCACTTGCGCCATCGCTCGTCCACGGACCTAACCCTACCCGAGGGCCTTGCGGGCAGCTGGACCCTGAGCAGAGAAAGCCAGACCTCCGGGACAAATGAAGTGGCTGAGGGCAGAAAGCCCATCTTCACACAGTCACACACATACACACTCACTCATGCACGTCCTCCTGGCTCAAACTCATTTGCTTACGCCTCTGCCATGCCAGGGTGTGAGGGCCCCGGGGGAGCACTTTGAGCAACGAAAATCCACCTCCTTCATGTCTGAGACTGGTCCCCAACTCTCGTCCCTGCCCAGGCAGTGGTGGGGTACAAAGGGATAGCCCTGGTGGAGACCCAGGGTGAGGCCGGGGCTGGGGACTGAGGGTGTGGAGGGGGCTGGAGGCGCGGCGCAGTGGCGTAGAGTAGGAGCAGGGCCGGGGGCGCTGGTGGGGAACCCGGGTGGCATTGACTTTTGCGCTGTTTGCCCGCGGCCTCGGAGCAAGCAGACGCCATCTGTTTGCCGGCTGCGGTGCGTCGCGTTTAATTACCCTCCCGGCAGCCTAATAGAGATGATATTAAACTAAATCTTTCTGACATTAAAAGTAATTATCCTCAAACCAGTGGCTCCAGGACGGAATTGCCCCTCCCATCCCTACCCCTCCCCTGGCCGCGCCAGATTCCGTTAGTTTGGCTGAAACTCCTTACCCGGAGGGGGGCGTGGAGAAAAGAGGGAAGGTGCCTTTGGGAGAAGGATTCTACGCGGGCCGCCCCAAGCACGCTGTTTCCTGCACAACCACGGACGCTCTTGTGCATACGACACGCGCGTAGATACTCACACACCTGTACACATAGACACACAACGACAACATTTTCCTCCGGATCAACTCCCGAGCCACGTTAAGACTGTCAGCCGCGTGCACCCCCAGATGGACAGTGAGAAGCGAAGCCTGGCTTGCAGTGCAGGTCCCCAGCCCGCTAAAACGGCTTTTGTGTGGTCAAGGCCACAGATCCGGCCTAGGCCAGGACCAAGGACCCAGGTACAACTCTGCAGCCAGAAAGACCCTCTGCCATCGTGGCGCTTGACTTCTCAGGCGCTCTTCCTGGGAGGGACCCTGCGCCTCGCCCTTCCTTCACAGTGTCTTAAGTCACACCAAGCTCTGTCTCTGAGAGGCAATTCCAGTTACGCCACTTGACAGGTGAGAAAACAGACTCAGAGAAGTGAGGCGACTTGACCCACATCTTACAACTAGTACAGGACAGAGCAGAATTCGAACCCAGGCGTACCAGGGGACGCCCCTACCCAAGGCCCAAGTTCTGCCAGGGTCTAGGCGAGGGCTCGGGCTGGATGCGGGGGACGGACGTCTGGCCTGAGGCCCCTCTCGGAACACTTACCTCGCGCCCGCAGGACCAGCCCCTTCCCGCCTCCCCAGGGAAGGAGTGGGCCGGGGCCCTAGCTGAGGGCGGGGGAGCCAGGGCATCCATGCGGGGAGCGCGGCCGGAGCCCCAACGCAGAGCCACAGCAGCAGCCCTCCTTTGGATCCAGCCCCGGTGTCTGCAGGTCACGCGCAGGGGAGGCGGCCGCCCAGTGTCGCCAGGCTTCCTGTCTCCACATCCTTCTCGTTGAGCGCATCTGAGCCTGGGACAAACGCGCAGAGTGGTGTTCATTGCTCAACTACTTGCTTCTAGTTTTGAGCGCCTACTGTGTACCACTACTCTGCTAAACGCTTGGTGTGTGCTGTCTTGCTTGGTAGGCAGTCCTTGGGGGAGGTGTGACTTTGCGCGTTTCAGGGTTGAGTCGGCGAGGTTCCAAGGTTCAGCGAGGCAACGTAACTTGCCGGGGTTGCAGTGCTGCTGAGCGTAGAGGAAGAGAGGCACCCAGATCCGACTCCCACTCTCAGGCATTTTTCTTCTCACCTTCAGTTCTGGGCAGGTAGGAGCAGGCCTGGGGGCTTTCAGCCGATTCGATTCCATTCAACTTGCTGATTATTCATGAAAACGTGAATACTGGTCATTCATTCATTCATTTCACTAATATTGAGCACCTAGTATGTGCCTGGCCCTGAGGACTGGAGATAAATCAATCGTGATGGGCCCTTAAAGAGCTCTTGTTGGCCAGTTGTGGACACAGTCATCTGTCAATGACCTCACAGTGAGAAAAGGGCTGCGGTGGGAGTGGGCAAAGAAGGGTCAAGGGACGCTTCTGAAGAAAGGGACCCCTGATGCAAGACGTCAGGTTTCCCAAATGGAAACATTATTATTGCCTGTTCTGATAAGTAAAACATTATAAAACATTTTACACATTTCAGCAAAGAATATCTGGAATATATATATTTCTGTGTGCCTACATTTACAAAAATATACTTTTTGTTACTTGCTTTTTAATTTACAAATATAAGCATTTTTTCTTATCAGTCAATATATCTGCATAATCTTTTAAAAGAATTGCTATGAACTGTAGGTACATTGTATAAATGTACCCTAATTTATTTAGCCAATTCCCTATTAATAGGTATTTAAGTTTGTTTCCAACATTTGCTGTACTGAAAAAATGCTACAATGAACATCCCTTGTGAACTTGCCTAATTATTTTCTTAGGATAAATTCCTAGAAATAAGATTGATGGTCAGAGGGTCAGAGGCTTTTTTTTTTTTTTTAAGGTTTTGAAAGCTACCTGTCAGCCCTCAGGAAAAGTTGTATCAATGAACACACTCAACAGTAGTGCATCTGCTGATCTTTTTAATCTTTGCCAGTTCAAGCAGGAAAAATGTATCGTATTGTCACTGTAATTTTCATTTCCTTAGTGATTCCTTAGTGATTCCTTAGTTTTTCCTATATGTGTTGGTCACTCATGTTTTTAAAAAATCTATGTATATCTTTGCTTATTTTTCTAACGTATAGTTTCTCTTTTTCTTAATTTGTAATAGCTGTTTATATAGTAAAGGCAGCAGTATCCTCTTATCTGGACATATGCTGCATTTCTCCATTTTTGTTTTTGTTGATCCTGTTTTGTTATACCAAAATTAAATTTTTTCATGTAGTCAAATCTGTCATTTTTTCTTTATAGAATCTATTTACAGGTCATACTTAACAAGGGTTTTTCAAATCCAACTTTCTAAAAGCATTCTTATATTTTATATTAGAGCTTTTAAAATTATTTACATTTATATCTTTATTTGAAATTAATTTTGGTGGAAGATGTGAAGTAAGTTTGTGATTTAATTCCGCCCCCCCCCCCCAGCAATGATTTGCCAGTTATTACAGCACTACTTAATAACCCACTCTGTCCCCACTGACCAGATACCTACCTACACTGCATTCTCAGGTGAAATTAGGTCCTCTCAGTGCTTTCTCATTTAGGGAGCTATTTCCTTTTGCACTAGTATCACTCTTTTAATTATTGTAGTTCTGTAATACTTGGAAGGGCAAGTCACCTCCTGATTCCTGATTCTTTTTTTATTTTTTTCTCCAAAATTCTTATGGCTGTTTTGGAAAAACAATCTTCTGAATAAATATTTTAGAATTTTTAAGGCTAGTTCCAGAAAGAAAGCGAAGTTTAAAAAGCCCTTTGGAAAGTTGGTTTAACTGCCTTTAGAAATTAATTTGAGGGAGATTATACATCTTCACAATATGGTATTTTTCCATCTAGGACCCAGAATGACTTTCACTTATTCACCACTTTTATATCTCTTTGTAAATTTTGTCGTTTTGTTCCTATAGCATCTGTTCCTTAAGCATTCCTTGGCATTTTATGTGGCTATTGTGAATGGAATCTTTTCACTCATTACAAAGTCTGTCTAACTGGTTATGACAGAAGAAAGTTATGGATTACAGTATACTTATCTTGAAACCGGCCTTTCTGACCCCTCCCCCTTTTAAATTAGTTCTCACAGTTTCCTGGAGCTGAGTTTGGAAGGACCTGGAATTGACCAGGCCGAGGAAGGGAGGGAGAGAGAGGCAATTCTGCCCAGACAAAACGGTGCAAAGGCCCAAGTGATTTGCAGGTCCTCCTGGGACTTTGGGGACGGTGTGTACACGCAGGGTGGTCTTCTTTGGACCTTCCTTCTCCTGGCCTCCATCTCCCAAGAGGGCCTTTGGAAACAGCGATTCCGGGAATTAGCCCTGGGTCCGACCCGCCAACCAGACTCCCCGCCATCTGACTCGCGACTCGGGAGCCACCGCTGCTGTGACTCGCTCTGGGCTTGCCTCCCGGCCACACTGGAATCAGACTGCCTGGAGAATGGCAGCGGCCAGGCTACCGCATTTGGGGGGAAGAAAATGCGAAGAGGAAGGGCATTAGGGCTCGGCTCTCGGGCCGAATCAGCCGGGTTTGAGTCCTGACCCCGCTTCAGAAGTGGAGGGACCATCTGTCAGCAGCCTGTAATCCCCAGGTCACTGACCAAAATGAAGACATGAGAGAGGGGTGTGGCTTGGAGGGAGAGACCTAATCCATCCTCGCTGGCAGCCCCAGACTCCCCCCGCCCCCCGGGCCTATCTCCCTCAGATAAAAGAGCTCTCCTACTCTGACTTCCACCACCACTGCCCCACCTCCTATTCCCTCCACCCCTTCTTTTGCCCTGGGACTGCCCAGTCTTCTTCCATACTGTGTATGGTGGGTGAGTTCCAAGCTGCGTGACTGGCTCAGGACCGGATACTGGTTGGCCTGGAGACCAACATGTTCACTCTCTTCCCTGGACAGAGCGGTGGCAGGGTTGGGGTCGGGAAGCTGGCTCACAAGTAGACCCTTTTGCCCCAGTGGGTGGTTCAGACTCCAGGCTTGGGGTGGCAACGATGTACAGACGCCCCCTCCAGGTTCCCAGGCCCAGGCCAGTCAGTTACCTGGGAAACTCCTACTGGCTCTTTAGCACGCAGCCCCTTGGATGCCCCCTGTACTTGTCAGAGGTACCGTCCGCACAGGCTGACCCTGCAAGCTCTCCGAGTGCCTCTGCATTGCCCCCTCTCTCAAGCCACGCAGCCACCCATCTCCAATTCATACTGGAGGAAACTGAGAGAGGAAGTCACTTTCCCAGGGTCACACAGCTGGGGCGGGGGCAAGGACGAGAACTGTTCTTTGCATCTACAGAAGAGACTGGTTGGAGACTTGGAGGTGGAGTTGAGGCCACTTCCTTCACCCCCATTTCTCTGAACTGATCCCCTGGGGATGGGTAGAGGAGGGGTGGAGGAAGGTGTCTGGAGCCTCTTTTCTTGGGGGTTTCTTCACTCCCTTCTGTGCACCTAGAACCCCCCTTCGCCCCTCAGGAATGACCACACTGTGCCCTCACTGCCGGGCAAGAGTCTGGCACCACCCTTCATGCATCCCCAGTACCTCTGGTCACAGGGCCTGGCTGAGCAGGGCTGCCAGTGTGGGAGCAAACCTGGGCTGGAGTCCTGCATTTGTCACATTTCCTCCTACCTAAGATGGGAGTAAAAACAATGCTTTCATGGGATCATTGTGAGGCTTCAGTAACACAACTGATGTAAAGTCCTCAGTGTCTGACACGTAGCAAACACTCAGGTATATTGGGTATTATTATTTGTTAGCAGTTGTTGGATGAATGATTTCCTCTCTTTGCCTGCATTGAGGAAAACCGTTCCTTTCTCAGTACCTTTTTGCCTCCATTAGAAGGAAGACTGGGGTGCTGGGAGCTGGTGACAGGAAGTGCCTCTGCACTTGAACCATAATCTGAAAACTCCCTCCAGAATCAGAATTCTGATGGATTTGCATGGCTCAGAGATCCTCTGGCGGGCCCAGGGTATCTCCCTCCCTCCCCACTTCACCGAGCACCTTCTCCAGGGGCTCCATTAACCAGAACATGCTTGTCACAAAGCACAAAGTGGTACTGTGTCAGTAAGAAAGGAGCAGCCCAGCCCAGGGCCCACCCCCAGCCTCCGGAAGCATCCCCCACCCATCTCTTCTCTTCCACTATTTGAAGCACGCCCTGGCAACTGCTGGTTCTTTGTGGGGCTCCCCAAAGGCAGGGGCTGGGCTCTGTGCCCCCGTGGCACAGTACCACTTTTATTCCAGAGAACCTGTTCTTCTCTCTGTGTTCATGAGCTCCCATAGCATATAAAAAACTCGTAAAATGCACCCCTTTTTTATATGAAGAAACTGAGGCATGTAGGTAACAGCTGTGCAAGCCAGCTCCCCACTGATGCTTGGTGTAGTTGAAGGCATGCCAGAAGGGAGGCCTTGGCCAAGTCACTTCGCTGCTCTGGTCCTCCATTTCTTCATCTGTAGAATGAGAAAAGGTAGACCTGCTGGACTTGGAAATGGTCTGAAATGAGAAAAGGACTATGCAGACCCAGCTAGGAAGAAGAAGACGGTTCCCATGTGGGATGCTCCGTCCAGCTGAGGCCCTGGCATCCACCTCTGGAAATAGAGCAAAGTTCCTGGCCTCCACACCTGGTTTCCCTTGCATGTGCTTCCACCCAACTCCCAAAACACAGAAAAATTTCAGTAAGACTCTCTTTGTTGCCAACTCCTCAGGAAAGTCCTATGCAAATGTTACCAGTGTGTGCTCAAGTAAGGCAATAACATTTCCAGGGGCCCGGAGACCCGAGCACAGAGGGGCAGGCTCCAGTCTGATCTTGTAGGCTGCTTACCTTCTCTAACTCTGGGATCTGACTGTTGGGCTTGGGTGGCCCCATTCATTACAGAGCGGACTCTGGCCAGAGCTCCTAGATGGGCTTCACACCTCCCCAGAAGCCCTCTGACTGCCTGGACTAGGGGTCTCCTCTGGTTTCCCACAGCTCCTGGAACTCCTCTAGCATTGACCACACTGCCTTGAAGTTGGTGGTCCCACCCCAGCCTGGGAGTTCTGGGCCAAGGGTAGAGGCTGAGAATCAATTTTTAATGAAAAGCCTAAATGATGAATGGATGGATGAGTCAAAACTGACCCAATCTCCATACGGAAAAGGGAACTTAAAAGTACTTAAATTAAATGCTGGTCTGATGAAAATGCATGGTGGGAAAAAACATTTACCTTGGAGTTAGACAGGGTTATGTTATATAGTAGCTATGAGATTTGGGGCGAGTGATTTAACCTCTCTAAGCCTCAGTTTATTAATGTAAGAGACAGGGATCGTATGTTCCACCTCAGAGGGCAGTTCTGTAGTTCATTCACTCGTATAACATTTACTGTCTGTGCCCTGTGCCAGGCCCAGTGGGGACAGACCTGTCATGGTCTCCAGGGGAGACTTCTGTGCATATAATCACAGTAATGTCATAAGTGTTCTACTAGGGGTAAACACGGGGATTAGAAGGGGCCCTAACTTGTCTTGGGGATTCCATGAGGCTTCCTGGAGGAGAAGTAGTGGAGTGGAGTGATAACTGCCTGAGTTCTGGAGCCAAACTGCCTGTGTTGAATCTGACTTCTTGGTTTACTAGCTGTATGACCTTGGGCAAATTACCTACCTAATCTTTTGTGCCTCAGTTTGCTCACCAATAAAGCGGGGAGAGTAATAGTTCCTACTTCATGGGATTGTTGTGAGGAATAAATGAGTTCCGTAGACATGATATAAATGTTCACTCTCGTACCAACAGCCATTTATCAAGCACCTACACAGTGCCAGGCCCATGCTGAGGGATAAAACAACAAATGAGGTTGACATGGACTCTACCCTCATGGAGTTTATACTTTAGGTAAAATCTGAATTGAGTATCAAAGTACAAATTGCCTCTTATCTAAGGAAAGTTTGGAAGAGCAGAGAGCAGAGGAAGGAACTCAGAGGCTGCTGACATTTCACAGGCAAGCAGAACAGGAAAACTACAGAGGGGACAGAGGGGGAACTTTCAGAGAGGTGGGAGGAAAACTAGAGAAGTGTGGCATCCTGGAAGGCAGAGGGGAGTGTGTGGGAATGTTTATTATACTCTATCATCTGTGGGCTAGAAGTTACAGCTCCTGAAGCAGCTCAGGGAGGGAGCCTCACTGATGAGGGGAGACAGAGCCGGCATGAGGCTTGGGCTCAGATCCAGACTGGAAGGTCAGCTTCTCTCCCTACCACTGCATGTCTCTGGGACGGTGACATAATTGCTCTGAGCCTCAGTTTTGCTAACTGTAAAATGAGGACATTAACAGTAGTGACCTCACAGTGATTCTGAGGCAGCTGTGGGAGGACAGGGCATAAACCCCCAGCACAGTGCAGGGCTTACCTGGGTGCTCAACACCAATCCCCTTACTCTTTGTCTCTCCTCACCAGCCCCAGCTCCAAGCAATTAACCGCTTCAGTAACTACTGGGTGCATGACTGCTACGTGCCAGGCCCTGGGCTGGCTAGGGGAATGAACAGACGACTACGACCTGGCTCTGCCCTCACAATGTTCCCGGATAAGCCGGATGTTAGAGATGGAAGCGACCACCTTATTGGTACATGACCATCATTGTTTCTTTGTTTGAATTCAGTTAATAAGCACAAATTTACTCTGTGCTTACTATGTACTAGTCATTTCACTAGGCCTTAAGGATATGAAGTGACTCAGACTCTTTGGGGAGCTCACAGCCTGGGGGTCGGGGAGGGAGGACATGAGAGCTGAGAGTTATAGATCAGAGCGATCCAGTGCTTCAAGAAAGTCAATACAGGGCTGAAGACTCACAGCACAGGCACCTAACCTGGAGAGTGTGCAGAGGGTGTGGCAATGGTCGGGGAAGCCATCTTGGAGGAAGTGAAGTCTGAACTGAAAGTGAAGGCTGGATGGATGGTGGTAGGAGTCTAATGGTGATGGAAGAGCACTCAGGGCAGAGGGAATAACATTCAAGGACAGAGGTGATAGAAAGCTGATGCCTTCAGGAAACTGTAAGGTAGTTCAGTATGTGTGTTGAGGGCATGGCTGGAAATACAGATGGGGAGGGAGGTAGGGAACAGATGACAGGAGTTTTAAATCCAAGCTGAGTTTGGATTTTATTTGGAGGGCAATGGGAAGCCTTTGCGGGGATCGAAGCAGGGGTGTAGCATGGTGAGGCAGGTGTTTTAGAAAGCTGTTTCTGACAGCTAAGTGGAGAATGGTCTAGAAGAGAAGGGACTGGAGAAAGGGAGATCAATTAGGGTGTGGTTTTATAACCCAGGTGAGAAATGATAAAGGTCTGGAGGGAAGAAATGTCAGTGGGACAAAGGATGAAGGAGTAGGGAGTGGGGTTTGGAGATGTCAGAGGCAGAAGCTATGGGAACCTTCTTAAATCACTGCATGTACTTAAAAATAAAAGGCATTTCTTAAATTCTGGCTCTTGACACACTGGGGAATGAGTCATTTCTGGAAAGCTGAGTTTTCTATAAAACTGACTTTTTATCCCTTTTAGCATCCTCCAACATTTAAAAGATGTTGTTATTGTAATTACTATTTGAAATGCCTTAGTTATGTCATAATTTCCTTGAAGGTAGCACTGCATCGTCATAAACACAGCAGGAGCTTTGGAGTCAAAGGTCTGGGTCCCAGACTCTGCTCTGCTCGTTACTAGCTGTGAACTTGGGCAAGTCACTTCACCTCTTTGGGCCTGTTGCCTCTTCAAAATGGGGTCAAGATCACCCACCCAGCAGGCTGTTGCGGGGTTACAGGAGGTAACATATGTAATGCTCCAAGCACGGTACAGGGCTTATCCTGGGTGCTCAGTAAGTTAGTCTTCTGCCCCCTTCCTCCTTCCCATGATGCCCCGGGATGATCCTTATGGACACCAGTAATGCAGTGACACTTTGTGCAGCGTTCTTTGACCTTCCCTGAAGGGCCCTAGAGCAGTGCTCCTGGACTTCTTGTAACTGCTTTTCATGTTTTCTGTGTCCTCCCCCATAAACTTCCACTTCTCACTGCTGTCATCACCCATTCTCTTTTCCTTTTGTAATCCCATGAGTTTGCAGACCAGATAGTAGTTGTTCTAACTGCTTTACATGTTAGCTAACAGTTAAGTGTTAATTCATTGAATCTTTACAACTTTATCAACCAGGTACTGTTATTATCCATTTTATAGCTAAAAAGCTGAGGCGCAGGAAGGTGAGGTGACTTCCCAAGGGCACACGAGTAAGTGGTGGAGTGGCTTGAACCCTGGCAATAAGGCCCCAGAGGCTATTCTCTTAACCATGCATTATGTCACCTCTCAAAGCCGAGAACCACAACTAATAGACAGTGTGCAAGCTAAGAGTTAATGGACTGAAGACTGGAGAGCAAGTCTCTTTTTTGGTGTTTCCTTTCAGAGCACACTTTCAAAATGCAAGAGCTATATGGCCAGTTGGGCTTGTTAAGGGTTATCTTCCAAAGCAGATTATGTGAGACAAGGGAGAAGCACTAAATGTAGAGAGAGGTTCAAGGCAAGAAAGCCTAGTTGTTGCATCTCACCCTCTTTGTGGCTTTTAGATAAAAAAAAAAAAATGGCTTGATGAGAAGAAGAATGGACAAATTCAACTTCCCAAATGGTCTGATGTTGTTTGCATAATGTAAGTGGTGGCTGTTAAGTTTGGCGGGTCAGTTGAACCCACTGAGAATCTGAGAAATACAGACTCCCCTCCTAGAAAAGTACACATCTAACTTTTTGTATACAATTGTAGGGGATTCTAAGATCCATTCTTGGACATGAAACTTAGAGGTTCTTTATAGTTGTGGCCCTGAAAGTCAGAGCCTGGGGCTTGAGTTCTGATTCTTCTACTGACATTGTGTGACTTCAGGCAAGTACCTACCCTCTAAGCCTCATGTACAAATATGGAATGATCATGCCTGCCCTGCTTCTCTCACTGCAGTGGACTGTGATGTGGGTGTGGAAGGTGTGGTAAACTGCAAAGTGCTGTGTGAATGTTATCAGGGCACTGAGGTTCAGAGAAGTTACTCACCTTAACGTCACACAGCTATTAAGTGGCAGAACCAAGTTTCAAACTGAAAGACACTGAGGTCTCTGGAGTGTGTGTGTGTGTGTGTGTGTGTGTGTGTGTGTGTAGATCTGCCTCCAAGAATTTTAAAAAGGATCAAATGGGCTAAGCATGTGGAAGGGTCACTTGGACTATAAAGTGCAGTGCCCATGTGAGTTACTCCTGGACTGAATTCAGGATTCCATGTTCCATCTGCCTGTGGGATCCAGGACTGGTTGGATGAGGGGCTGAGAGGAATGATGGAAGTGTGCCAATCAGAGATGCTTGCTTATGACAATTAAGACCCCTTCTCACAACCAAATGAACAACTTTCATGCTTTTGGGGAAATCTGCCAGAGCTCTGCAACCTCTTTAAAACCCATGTCATTGACCAGCACACTCAACTCAGCATGTCTACTTTGGGAGTAGCAATTTTAATGCAACCACAAACTTATTTTATGTTTTTAATGCCACCAATAAAATCCATAAAAGCCTGATTCCTATTCTCCTACACTGAAAAGGAAAGATTCCATAAAAGAACTCAGACTTCATTCAGATGCTTGCAATTCAAAGACGAACACCTGTATGTCCCATAAAACTAGTGGTGCCAGAGCATGACAACATAGCAGACCAGAAAACTCCCCCAAATGGCACCTTCTGAGAGGCAGTGGGAAATTGGCAATACTTCCTCAAACCTTCAAACTGATGCTCCAAACATACAAGTGATAATCCAAGAAACACAGAGGAGTGAACTGGAATGGGGCAGGGATGACAGCAGCCCTGGAACTTCATTCCAGACAGCTGGGCATAAGAACACAGAGCACACATTCTGATTGACACATTTCTGTGTCTGGAGGCTGGGATATGAAGACCAAGGAAGTGTAAGGGTAGGAGGAAGAATTACAAAGGACTTTGCTATTTTTGTGGTGATAGAAAGGCACTTAATGCTTTTCTTGGATCCTAACTTTATATAAGTCATTTTAATGTTGTATTTGTAAGAAAGGGCATAAAATTGCTCTGGCCTTCTGTTCTGGAGCTCAGTAGAACAGAATGGTATGAGTGAACAGTGATAATTAGCTGAGGCCTTTCCTAGCAAAGGGGCCCATAGGATAGGATTTCATGGGACTGAGAAAGAACCTTCCAAGGCAGGGTTGAAAAAGGGTGTGTAAACTTCATGCACATTCAAGTAGCGTTTAATAACTTTTATGAAATTGGTTTCAGAGTAAAGTCTGTATTATTGGAATGCAGAAGCGAAGATGATGGGGGAAACAATATGATGACGTCAAACCCAAATTAGATGGAACAGGTTAAACATGAAAGTGAATTCAGAGTCGTGTCTCTCCAATCCCCACCCACACATTGCTGCTGTTCCTGAGTATGGCCTGAGTTCGGGGTTGTGGCTTCTCTACGGCAGCTACAGAACACGGTCTCCCTGGAAAAAGAAAAGCTGGTGCCCTAGTGTATCTGTAGCATTGGAAATGACTGTCTCGTGGGGCCATTAGTTTAGGAAGGTGGGAGTGGAGCTGGACTGGAAGTGCTCAGGTTGAACTCCCCCACTTTGGGTCTCTTTTCCTTTCAGCCTCCCTGGAGAGACCCCTGGGGCCAGAGAAGGTCTGCACCCAGGCAGATGTAGCACTAGTCAGTTAGAAACACATTCTTTGAAGAGAGTGTTCAGGGGAGGTCCCTGGTTGTAGTGTCAGAGAAAAGACACAAGGTGGAATTTTCCTGGCCAATGCCTACTTCTGGGCAGATGGAAAATGACCAGGCATATCTCAGGCCATGGTTAGAGTCTTCTGAGACCCCCTTGGCTTGGGCCAGGGGGAAAAAGCCCAGCACTCAGACTCTTTTGGACAAGTACAAAATGTTAAATCAGGATCCCAAACCCTAGGATAGAGACCACAGGGGACACAAAAACAGATACGGAGAAACATTTCAAGACTGAAAAGAACTCATTGGCGGTGAAGGTATAAACAGTGCTTCCATGAACTAAACTCTGAAGCCCAAATCCATAGATTAACAAGAATCCACATTTACTAAATCATCCCAAATTATTATATGCAAGTTCAGGCAACACGTGTCTTCTGAGCTAAGCCCCTAAGTTTGCTCTCTTAAATATATGAAGTCAGAATTTTCAGCCATAGAATGAGATCCCTTTCATTTGAGATGGGAGTCTACCATCTAATACTGAAACATTACAAGGATGAAATAGTGCAACCAGTTCCTTATGACAGCTGGGCTGAGTCCATGGGGTGGCTGATCAGATTTTGGTGACAGTCAAGGTGCTTAAAGCACCAAGTGACAAGGTCCAAATGCGTGATGGGAGCAGAAAGCAGGAGAGAGCTGTGTTCAGTGTACACTGATGGACGAGCAACCTGGGAGCTGGTATCCATGAGGTTCTAACTGCCCAAATGCAAACCTAACAGCAGCTTTCTGCAGCTGGGCCAGATACTGAAGTCCTGGTACTGGTCCTCTTCACACTATCTCAACATTCACATTGCAAGCTTAAATAGTTTCTTACACTGTAATGGAACAGCATATACCTCCTGGATGGAACCTGGGGACCCAAGGCAGGAGCAGTAAATGAATATCTTGCATACATGTCAAATGCAGTCCTCAAACACAACCTTACGTCTTAGTAAAGAAGTCAGGAAGTATCAACAAAAATGATATCTTTTTTTCCTACAACAATGTTTAATCTCCATGCCAAGAAGTCCCATTTGACCTTTTCCTCCTGCCTCTTAAAATTAGGTGACAAAGTAGAAATTCAGTCATGAAAAGAAAAAGGCAGAGGTGTAGGAGCCCCGGCTCAATGAGACACATCAAATACAGAGCAGCTTGGTGTCACAGGTCAGACAGAACTGTCCCAGACACTGTGGGGAAGATGGGCACTGGAGAGGTAAAAATCCTACTTCAGCAGCGCATTAGTCACTGAACGAGGGCGAGGTGAAGGGGGTAAGAGAGGCAGAGCTATAGTTCTCTACAATGAGGGTTGGGAACATATACTCGTGGATGGGAAATGTTAAGTAGCTATGTTTATTATTACTTTTTTCCAGCAATCTTGCAAGAGGCAGAAGTGTGACACTGAATTGAGTGAGACGAGCGTGTAGGTGGCTTGGCGAGGTGCCCTTCTCCTGATGCAGGCCTCTGGCTTGTCAAGGAACGGCTGGTTCCACTGCTGGGCCATGTTTACTCTTTTGCTTCAAGGAAAAGGGTTTCTTGAGGGAACAACTTTACCTCCAATAATGATTTATTTGGGTCCAGCTGGGTTACCTAAAAAGAAAGAAAACACATACTCAAAAAGACTGGAAGAAGCACTATTTTCTCTCGTGGCATTCAGATCTTATCCTGCACATTGATTTTGAGCCTACTTTGCACAGGCACGAGCATTTTCACATCTCTTATCTCATTTGATCCTCAAAATAACCTGTGAGGTAGGTGTTGTTACTCCCATTTTTTTAGAAAAATCTTAATTTATATCTTTTTACTGTTTTTTAATAAGCTTTAAAAATTTTTATTTATTTATTTATTTATGGCCGCGTTGGGTCTTCGTTGCTGCACGCCGGCTTTCTCTAGTTGTGGCGAGCGGGGGCTACTCTTTGTTGTGGGGTGCGGGCTTCTCATTGTGGTGGCTTCTCTTGTTGTGGAGCACAGGCTCTAGGTGTGCGGGCTTCAGTAGTGTGGCACTCGGGCTCAGTAGTTGTGGCTCACAGGCTCTAGAGCGCAGGCTCAGTAGTTGTGGTACACGGGCTTAGTTGCTCCGCGGCATGTGGGGTCTTCCCAGACCAGGGCTCGAACCCGTGTCCCTTGCATTGGCAGGCGGATTCTTAACCACTGCGCCACCAAGTCCTGTTACTCTCATTTTATAACCGAGGAAACCAGGGCTCAGAGAGGTCAAGTCTCATAGTTTAGTGGAAGAACTAGCATTTGACCTCAGGGCAGGTGGAGGCCCACTGCTTCCTGTACAGCTCAGCTTGGCCAGCAGAACAGGAGGGTCTTAGGAAAGGGTACTGGTTACCAAACAACTCACTGGCATTGCTGGGGACCCGTGTTTGGTTAACTCCTGACAGCGGGGAGGGCCTTTTCTGCTTGGTGGGAAAGAGCTAAGCTTTGGGGGCTGATCTTCCACTAAACATACCTGTAGTAAACTAGAGAGTGCCCATCCCGCCGTGCCCAAAGATGAGTATCTCCCCTGCTGAGGAGAGGCTCCCTAGGGAGGCATATCACAGTCTCCTTGTTGATGGTGGTGAAGATATTTAGTTCCAAAAAATGAGTCAAGTTCATAATATGACTTTATATTTTAGAAATAGAAAAATGATTATTTTATAATATGAACTATAGAGAGAATAAAGCTAGACAAAATCTTCTTGGCTCATTTGGGATATGTTAATCATATAGGAACCCTACATTAGGTTTATGGCCTCCTAGGTCAGGGGCAAGGATGTGATGTGGAGGTTTTCTAAATCTGAGAGTGAGAGAAAAAACCCAAAAATTTCCTAAAGGGAACACAAATTTTAAAAAGCTGAGAAATACTAGGACAACGGGCTTTGGAACCAGAAAGATTCTGGTTTAAATCACAGCTGTGTTGGCTATTAGCTTTGTGGCTTTGGAGTTGGTATCAACCTTGTAGGACTGATGTGAGGATTAAGTGAGAAAAAATAAATAATTAGCACAGGGTCTGGCACAGAGTAGGTGTTCAATGAGGGCGCCCGTGTATGTGAGCAACTGTAAGGATGGACAACAGACACACAGATAAATGGACAGCTCCAAGTGTGCATGATGGGAGGCCAGGCAGTCTGCTCTGTCAGACATGTACAGGAGCTCAGGGCCCCTGGGCAGAGACTATAGCACCTGAGATGGACAATCTTGTCCTCTGCTCAACTCAAGCCACACCTAATGAGATGGCTCCACTGTCTTCTCCAGGCGGATGGGGAGGGGATGCCCTAGGGGCCTGAGTGTCACAGGCAGGCTGGCGAGCTGAAGGAGGAACACTATCTTTGACTGTATCCAGATGGAAACCTGGTATGCCCAGGAGGGTCATTAAGGAGATACATCTGCCTCCAGAAACCTCTGTGCTTATAAGGAACCCATAGCAAGGCTGCTCTCCTGGTATCTCTTGGGCTCTGGGCAGATGGGCAGGCAAGGTGGTGGGGAGGGCCTAGCCTGCTGTCTGTTTTCCGGGGGCAAGCTGTTGGCAAATGTTTACCCACTTCGCCAATTAACATACAACACTCTGCTGGCTTCTGTCAACAAACAGAGCTACGCTGCCTCTGCTTCTGACTCATTGGCATTTTCTGCCCAGCTGCTTCTGCTATTGTTCTTAATTCACATGCCAGAGCTCTTCCGGCATCTTCTACTTTGTTATTTGTGGTTCGTAAATATGATGTTTCCTGGGAGAAACCAAAATCATACTGCCAGAGCTGTGCATACTGGCAAAAAGATATGATAGGAAGCAAAAGATGTTGGCAGGTTGGAGCCTTGTTGCCATGTTGTCAATATGCAAGGTTAGATGTTCAGAAAACACATCCAGTTTTCACTGTGTCTGAGAAAAGTTAAGTGATTTTCCCCAGTCACTTTAAGTGGGAGAGCTGGGACTTGAGAAGGAGAAAACTAGAATTTCTTGGACACCTATTACATGCCAGGTACTTTAAATATGTTATTTCATTTAATCCCTAAGCAACCATGCAACGATGACAAAATTGAGGCTCAGCATGGTTGCCACTTGTTTAAGGCCACATAGTTAGTGAGGGTCTGTCTATACGGTATAATACTGATAGTAAAAAAGAGTGAAGCAACTAAGATTTAAACTCTAGCTCTGTTACTTACTACCTATATGACCTTGATGAGGTAATACAACCTGAGAGCCTCAGTTTTCCCACCTGTAAGATGGGAATAATCAGTTTCTCTTTTATAGGTTCTGCTAGTTAAATGGAATAATGTTGATGAAGGCTCTGGTACAGAGACTGAACCAGTAAGTGCTCAGCTGGTAGCAGCCGTTACTGGCTGGAGTGTTGCCTTGGGCAGGGCCCTAGTCTGTCTAACTTCAGCTGGAGCTCTTTCCTTCCCCAAAGTCTCCGGGAGCCCAGGCCTGCACTAGGCTGTCTCTCCTATTTCCATCTTGCTGCTTAGCAGAAGGGCTCCCTTTTCCCCAATAGGGTAATGTCTCAGTATCTGGAGACCCCCTTCTATAGCTTCAGTGGGGCTGTGCCATCAATGGGCTGCTTCACATTAAAGATGGCTTTGTTGGGGCTGCTCCCTCTGGTGCCTCGTATCACAAGCAATTTTTTTCTTTGAAGGTCATTTCAGACAGAAATTTAAAGTGAACAAGGACAATTTTTGTTTCCATTCTCATCTTCCTGGAGTGAACAGAGAGACTGTAGGGAACCTAGGGAGATGCAGGACACTATACTGTGAGTGGCCATATTGTGAAACGATCCTGCAGTGTTCTGGGCCCCATTCAGGAAGGATGGGGAGTGTGCCAGGAGGGACCTCCTGTTAGGAGGTTAAAAACATGGTTAAAAACCATGTTTTCTAAGACACATCTGAAAAATGGGATATGTCTTCCTGAGAGAGGACACTGCTGCTATAGGGGCAGGGAGAGGGCTGTGTCAGTCCTCTTTGAATGTTTGAAGGGCTGGCAAGTAGGACAGGTAGGCCGAGTCCTGCAGTCCTCTACCTACTGCAGTTCCAGTGGGTAGAGCTGAGACTGGTGAGGTAAAATTGTAGGGGAGCAGAACTCAGCTGGTCAGAAAAAACGTTTTCACAAAGCAGCAGCTGCTGGTGTGGCTACTACTTCTCTTTCTTTTACCTTTCTTCCTTCCCCTCCTGTCTTGTATTTTCTTTTTGTTCTTCTTCGTCATCATCATCATGGTAGCAACCATCAATTACAGTTGACCCATGAACAACCTGGGGGTTAGGGGCACCACCCCTCCAAGCAATTGAAAATCACATATAACTTATAGTCAGCCCTCCATATATGCAGTTCCTCCAAATTGGTGGTTCCTCTGTACGTGGGGTTCCACATCCAAGATTCAACCAACTACGAATGGTATAGTACTGTAGTATTTATTACTGAAAAAAATCCACATGTAAGCGGACCTGCATAGTTCAAATCCATGTTGTTCAAGGGCCAGTTGTATTTAGTGCCTCCGTGTAGCTGGAACCATGCTAAGTACTTTATATAAAATACCTTAACTAGTCCTCAAAACAGCCGAACGAAGTATGTATTATTGCCATTTTAAAGCTGAAGATACCATGGGTTATCTTGCTCAAGGTTGCAGATAGAATAAGGTTTAAAACTCAAGTCCATCTGATTCCAAAGCTCATGATAACCAGAATGCTTCTGGCCTACATGTTGACAGGCTACCTTGGGCAAATAAAGGGGTAGGGAGGGGAGAGGTGAGGGCACTCTCTGCTGTCCTTAGAAGCATTCAAATAGGGGCTTATTTGTGGAAGATCATGATGATAAAGCTAACATTTATTGAGAATTTAATTTGTACCAGGCATATTCCAAGCACTTAACATTTATAAAAGAATTTAATTTTCATAATAATCCTCTGATGTAGGTATAATTATTATTCCCATTTTATAGATGAGGAAACTGAACCACGGAACAAATTAAAAACTTGCTCAAGGTCTCAAAGTTGTTAAGTGTAGAGCCAGAATGTGAATCATAGCAATATAGCTTTGGAATCCATGTTTAACTACTGGACTATTTTGCCAGAGGTGCTGCTAAGAGTAGAGTCCACACAGAGAAAGAAGTTGGATGAGATGACCCTGAGGCTGTTTTCTAAGCAAGCTTCTGCGACATAAGATCTTCACTTTAAGAATGGCAAAAGGTCAAGGGTCAAGGAAAAAATCCTGAAATGTTTATAAAATACGAATACAGAAACGCAATCTGAGCTTATGTTCTGCCATTTACTTGGGATTTTACTGAATTATTGACTTTCTAAATCAACAGAGAAACCCACCCTTTGGGACTCCCTGGTGGGGAGGAGGGGCATTCTCAGATAAGAGGTATGGCCTAACTTTGTCTATGTTAGAAAAGGAAAGTCAACCTTCTTGACATTTTATTCGTTATATGATACTTAGGAAACCTAAGTATTTTAGTAAATTGGCTTTGTGAAACTTGTCTGTGTTAACAAAAACGGGACATGTTCTTTGCCAAAGAGAGTTGTTCTTTTCTAGGTCCCTTTTCTCAGCAGTTCGAACTTTTCATGTACATCGTACTTCTATTATTTCCCTGGGCTTCAGTTTTGTTTTTTTCCCTGAAAAAGTATAACACTGCTGCTGAGAAAAATGTTAATCAATGTGACAGATTCTCATTCTTAGGCCACTCACTCTGAGTGAGTCCCAGAATGTTAGGGTGGGAAAGCTCCTTGAATCCCATATAGTCCAACCCCTTCATTTCACAAGTGGGCAACCTGAGGCTCAGAGAGGTCAAGTGACTTGGCCCTGATCACACAGTTGATAAGTTCAGTATTCTACCCGTTTCTGACTTCTGTTTTGGGGTTCCTTCTAGTCACACTATTCTGCTTCTCACTTAAAAAAAAATACCTGAGCATAAATATAACACTACTACTAGGCTGGGAGCTACTTGAGGGCAGGAGCTGAGTAATACTAAAAATAACAGTAGCAGCAATATATGAATAGTACTTTATAGTTCATAAGATATTTACACAAACATTAAATCAAAATCTTGTAGGGTCGGTATTATTATCAATCCTTTTTATTTTATTTAATTTTGCTAAGGTAAGCTTTTATTTTGAAATTGAATAAAGGAAAGTCTAGATCTAATATTTTCACATTTAGAAAAAATGCTAGGTTCAACAATTGATTTTGGAATTGAACATCTGCATGCAAAAAAATGAATCTAGATGCGCAGACCTTACAGCCTTCACAAAAATTAACTCGAAATGGATTGTAGACTTAAATGTAAAACACAAATCTATAAAATTCCCAGAAGATAACACAGGAGAAAATATAGATGACCTTGGGTAAGGTGATGGCTTTTTGGATACAACACCAAAGGCACAATTCATGAAAGAAATAATTGATAAGCTAAACTTCATTAAAATTAAAAACTTTGCCAAAGAAACTGTCAGGAGAATGAGAAGACAAGACACAGACCGGGGGAAAATATTTGCAAAAGACACACCTGATAAAGAGCTATTATCCAAAATATACAAAGGGACTTCCCTGGTGGCTCAGTGGTTAAGAATTCACCTGCCAATGCAGGAGACACGGGTTTGATCCCTGGTCTGGGAAGATCCCACATGCTGAGGAGCAACTAAGCCCGTGCGACACAAATACTGAGCCTGCGCTTTAGAGCCCGTGAGCCACAGCTACTGAGCCTATGCTCTAGAGCCCGTGAGCCACAACTACTGAAGTCCTTGTGCCACAACTACTGAAGCCTGCATACCTAGAGCCCATGCTCCGCAACAAGAGAAGCTACCAGAATGAGAAGCCTGCGCACCGCAATGAAGAGTAGCCCCTGCTCGCCACAACTGGAGAAAGCCTGCACACAGCAACGAAGACCCAACACACCCAAAAATAAATAAATATTTAAAAAAGGAAAAAAAATATATATACACAAAGAACTCTAAAACTCAACAATAAGAAAATGAACAACCCAATTAAAAAATGGGCTGAAGACCTTAAAGACACCTCATTAAAGAGGATCTACAGATGGCAAATGAACATATGAAAAGATGCTCCTCCACATCATATGCCATCAGGGAAATGCAAATTGAAACAACAATGAGATACCACCACACACCTATTAGAATGGCCAAAATCCAGAACACTGACAACACCAAATGCTGACACTCATATATAGCTAGTGGGAATGCAAAATGGCATAGCCACTTTGGAAGACACTTTGGTGGTTTCTTACCAAATTAACCATAATTTTACTACATAATTTGGTAATCGCACTCCTTGGTATTCACCCAAAGAAGCTGAAAATCTAAGGTCCACAACAAAACCTGCACACAGATGTTTAATAAGCACCTTTATTCACAACTGCCAAAACTTGGAAGCGACCAAGATGTCCTGCAGTAAGTGAATGGATAAGTAAACTGGAACATCCAGACAATGAAATATTATTCAGTGCTAACAAGCTTTCAAAGTACTCTCACATATATTATCTAAACCTTAGAGCTATCCTAAGAGATTGGACTAATTGATCCTCATTTCTGCAGATGAGAACACCAAAACTCAAATAGGGACATTAATCACACGTGGTCATACAGCTAGAAATTGGTGGAGCTCAGGTCTCCTCACTCAAATCCTGAGCTCCTTCTACTCTATGAGGCAGCACAAAGCCTGCATATGTAAATTCCCGTATTATAGTAAAGCTGAATATATCTGCCCTTGGTTTTGTTCAAAATTAGCATTTACTTTAAACTTGGGAGAACAACTAATCTTTTTGGTAAGCTATGAGTAACATATTTTGTTATAAAACATGCATATTAAATATTACAAGTTTAAAAAATAATTGTTAATGTCATCATTACCAAAAAAGTTACCATTTGCTTGGAATTTTATAAGTGCCAGGAACTATACTAGTTGTTCTATATATTACCTAATTAAATGGTCACAAGAATGCTATGAGATAAGTACTCCTATTATTCTCTTTTTTTTTTTTTTTTTTGGCGGTACGCGGGCCTCTTAGTGCTGTGGCCTCTCCCGTTGCGGAGCACAGGCTCCGGACACGCAGGCTCAGCGGCCATGGCTCACGGCTCCAGCCGCTCCGCGGCATGTGGGATCTTCCCAGACCGGGGCACGAACCCGTGTCCCCTGCATCGGCAGGCGGACTCTCAACCACTGCGCCACCAGGGAAGCCCCTATTCTCATTTTATAGATGAATTTTCTGAGGTCAAAAATGGTTAAGGGACTTGCCCGAGTAGGTAGGTAGGAAAGATAATTCTGGAATTTGCACCCAGGTTTGTAGCGTTTAGCCTGTATCTGATGCACTGCCCTTCACTGCCTCTTAACCTCTGATCCTACTTCTAAACGGGGGACAGTTAATGTGACTAAAAGGCTTTCCCTTGGCCATAAAGAAAGCAGGCATTCTGTGGCTGTCCTGGCTCATGTCCCTGTTGTGGCACAGGATTTGCTGTTCCCCACAGGAACATAGGCTAATTTTCGTTACTGTCAACTTGGTTCTAATAGCTAATTGTCCATTTTCTTTAAACACCTTTTGATGAGCTGGGAATCCTTAAAGAGGGCAGTTACACCCACAAAGTATCAGAGGGAGAACTTAAGAGCCAACCTGCTGGTCGTGTGCTGATCAGGGTGTGAAAAGGCTATGGTAACTGTAAAGTCTTTTGCGAACATAAGGGATTGATCATCATCATTATCCACAACACCAGTTGTAGCTCCTACCAACTTCTCCTCTACATTTGCTTCAGGTGTAATGCAACCCCAAAAAGAACTTCCAATCTGGAAGGGTCCCATTATGGGACTACACTCTGGCTTATTTACATCCCAGCTTCTGGTGCAGTTTCTGGACCAATCTGCCTCATTGGATCACAGACAAGCAGTGGCACTGGGGTGAGGGTTTCCAGGAAACAGTGTCACATGCTATTCTTTCCATTATTAAAGTGTGGTAGAACAGCTAGGGTGCTA
Organism: Stenella coeruleoalba; assembly: GCF_951394435.1. NCBI lineage: Eukaryota > Metazoa > Chordata > Mammalia > Artiodactyla > Delphinidae > Stenella > Stenella coeruleoalba. The sequence continues at coordinate 41,502,058 of NC_137169.1, forward strand.
GAAAGTGAGGTTGGGTGGGTCTTCTGTGGCTGCAAAGCACAGGATGCCTCTACGACATTTTCTTTCCTTGACTTTTTAATTTTTTTTAATTTTAAAATTGAGTTTATTAATTTAATTAATTTATTTATTGACTGTGTTTGGTCTTCATTGCTGCACATAGGCTCTCTCTAGTTCTGGCGAGCGGGGGCTACTCTTCTTTGCGGTGCGCGGGGTGCTTCTCATGGAGGTGGCTTCTTGTTGCGGAGCTCAGGCTCTAGGCGTGCGGGCTTCAGTAGTTGTGGCTCGCAGGCTCAGTAGCTGTGGTGCATGGGCTTAGTTGCTCTGCAGCATGTGGGATCTTCCCGGACCAGGGATCGAACCCATGTCCCCTGCATTGGCAGGAGGATTCTTAACCACTGCGCCACCAGGAAAATCCCTTTCCTTGACTTTTTTAGTTGGGAAGAAGGGAGAATGAAAGAAAAGTTAAAGGAAGAACAAAGGGAGAGAAAACTAAGGCGTAGGCTGCCCTATCTGTTCTTTGTTTTATCATATTATAATAATGATAACAACAGTTAACATTTACTGGGGGGACTTCCTTGGTGGTCCAGTGGTAAAGAATCCGCCTTCCAATGCAGGGAATGTGGGTTTGATCCCTGGTCAGGGAAGTACGATCCCACACGTCGCGGGGCAACTAAGCCCGTGCGCCACAACTACTGAGCTCGCATGCCTCAATGAAGATCCCGTGTGCCGCAACTAAGACCCTATGCAGCCAAAAAAGTAAAGAAAAAAAAATTGTTACTTTAAAAAAGAACAAACCGACTTCCCTGGTGGTGCAGTGCTTAAGAATCTGCCTGCCAATGCAGGGGACACGGGTTCAAGCCCTGGTCCGGGAAGATCCCACATGCCACGGAGCAACTAAGCCTGTGTGCCACAACTACTGAGCCTGTGCTCTAGAGCCCGTGAGCCACAACTACTGAGCCCACACACCACAACTACTGAAGTGCGTATACCTAGAGCCTGTGCTCCACAACAAGAGAAGCCACAGCAATGAGAAGCCTGAGCACCACAAAGAAGAGTAGCCCCCGCTCCCACAACTAGAGAAAGACTGCACGCAGCAACAAAGACCCAACACAGCCAAAAATAAATAATTTTTTTTAAAAAACCAAAACATTTATTAGGAGCTTACTAGGTGCTAACTGTTCCAAGTATTTTATAAGTACTACACAACCCTATGAGGGAGGTACTATTACCTCCACTTTAAAAATGAGGAATAGAAGCTCAGAGAGATTATATAACCTGCCTAAGATTGCACAGGCAGGAAGTGACAGAGCAAGGATTTAAAACTAGGTCTGGCTCCAAAGTCTGTTTTCTTAACCACCACACTAGATACTTTTAGTACTGTAGTCATACACTAGACTATTTATTCTAAGTCTCTTGCTTGGAAAGACTATCCCTTCATGTAACTGAAGCATATACCTCCCCACAACAAAGTATATTACTACCTCAGGCATTTGGGGAAATTTCACTCATCTAGCTCTTCAATTATCACAGACCTAGTGATTGTTAGAGCTAGAGGGGTCTTTAGAGGTCATCTCTGTAACAGATGGGGAAAGAAAAGCCCAGTGAGTGGAAAGAACTTACCCAATGTTTCTCAGCACTCATGGCAGATCTGGGACCAAATCTGGAGTCTTCATTCCCAGCCTGTGCCTTTAGATGGGCTGTTAAATGAGGATACCAATTCTAAAGTGTTGCTAATGTCACAATGGCCTCAAACTTGGCACATTGTCAGGGAGATCCTAGGCACCAAACAAAAAATGTGACGCTTTCCTTGCTCTGGTATCCCTGATGGTGGTTTTGGTCACTATACGAGTTTTTTTTTAAAGTGAAAGCAGGTTTATTGAGAGAGACACATATTCCAACGGTAGAATACAGTCCATCTCATAAGGCGAGAGCAGCCTGGTCACTATACTATTAAACTATGTTAGTGGGGAAGGCCCAGAGGGAACAGAGGGACTTCTACCAAGAAGGGTAGGGTCGGGCGGAAAGCCTCTTTAGTCTAGAAACACAAGAAGATCGAAGTCCTGTCCCTCTTGGGCTCTGGAAGACACAATTTCAAGTAACTAAGAGGAAGTCCTGCTTTGCAGAGTGGTTTGCAAGCTCACTGTTTCTGAAAGCTTAATAAACAGGGTATAGGCAAATCATGAGTGAGGATTCTGGAGTGTGGCAACAGAAATCTAGTGCAGATCAGCCCTAGTGGTGTGCCACTTACAGGTGTACCACGATACTGGTCTCATCCCTCAAAGCAGCCAGAATCCTCAGGGCTGAGCTGCCTCTGACCCTGAGCAATCTGGTATGATTACTCCAATGACGCACACAAACATTTTCAGTGTGTGTGATGATCTGACACAGGCTGGGAAGCAATGATCGAGGGGACATGCCTCACTTTCAGAGGCTGGTATCATGGAAGGTAGCTGGGCTCTTGTATAAAAGGCTCTGAGGACACCTCTGTTAAAAGATTGGTCCACAACACTAACCATTGTGTTTGGAACAGGACACTAAGAGACAAATGAGAGAAACCTGTTAACCGGTCAGCTTAGAACTGCTACTTCAGCTTAAAAAGCCTCTGAGAAACCCTGATTATTGTTTGCCCCAGATCACCAGTAGACATGGATTAAATGCTAATTAGGGAGGCAGTAAGAAAAAGTTCTGGTGGATTTTGAATCTTGGCTCTGCATGAATACTCCTGAGCAAGTGATTCACCCTCCAGAAGACCCAAATTTCTCATCTGTAATGACAACATCATTCAACACCCAATAAGCTCTAACATCATTTCTCTCTGGGTCTCTCCTGCTACTCGAGAGAGAGTTGAACAAAGTATCTCAGCCTGCCTCTCTCCTACTTAAAACTGTGACATGATTCCTTACTACAACGGGATAATTCCTTTTTGCTTTGACCTCACTTCCCCCAATTTGTAAATGGGTGGTGTTTCTGGCTAGGCTCATAACACATCTGTAGTGGAAGACATGGCCAGAAAGACAGTTTGGAGAGAGATTGTGAAGGGCTAAAATGCCTTATTATGTTTAGTTTAAACTTCTGGAAACAACCTTTCTCCCTGGCTTCAGAGAGATCTGGAATGGCATACTAGATGTACTCTTCAGGCAGAGTAGCTGGGGAGAAAGTAAGCATTTTGAATGCATTTTAATACTCAAGCAGGGCCATGTGAGCTGGTGCGTGCGTAACTCTGAACGTAAACACCGCTCAAGAGCTGGAGCTTTGAACAGGAGTTAAAAGAGCTGAGTCCCTAACGACATACAAAAGACTTGCTGGTGTGATTTATTCTGATGTATTTACTTATCCAATTACCAAAACAGCAGGAGATCATTAAATTTTCTAGTTACCAGATGCAGCACGTTCAATATCTTAAATGTTACCAAGGCTCTCTCTGAGCTATTTTGATATTACATTTCACCCACCCAAAGCTTATGAAACTGGAAGGCAGGAATCATGAACAGAGCAGGTGTTTTCTTTGAAGGTTGGTCCAGTGGACGTCTGTACTATGACAAACTTATACCAGCTCCCAAACTCGTGGATTTAAGGAAAAGTACCGTGATAAGAAACAAAAGTATTTAGGAGAGAAGATGTTAAGAAAGTGGTACTTGAGGGTGGCTGGAGATATGCATTTTACCTGGCCAGAAATTTCTTCATGCTTGTTTCCTATCAGTTCAGTCCTGATGTCCACAGAAGGTCAAGCCTCAGAGTAGAGGAGGAGAGAAGGGAATAAGCACCCTCTGAGCGACCACACATCTAGCTCCTAACCCTAGCATACTATTTCTGACCAACTGTGTGATCATGAAAAAGTCACCTTTCCTCCTCTGAATTTCCTTGTCTGTTAAACAAGGATGTTGACATCTGATGCACCACCTTATTGGCCTGCAATGAGCATCATCACAGCCTGTCATCATGCAAACATCTCCTGGATAAGACTGAATAGCTTAAAGGCAGGACTGTTTCCTGTATCCCCAACATCCAGCAAAGAATCTGGTGCATTATATGCTCTCATAAGTGCTTGTTGAAAAAATGATCAAACCAGAGAATGTACATCATGGAACATCAAAAAATACAGAGCAAGCCTTTATTAACATTTTAGGAGTAAGTCACAAAATAGACATTTATTCTATTTTCTTTTGAAAAAAAAATCAAATAAGTAAAATCTGGGCCTAAACTTGAAAGGGTGGTGGTGGCTTGGCCCCAACATTCTTTACTATTGTGATCTCTAAATACTATCCCCTCAAAGACCTTATGCTCCAGTTGACCAGAGCAGTTTGCTATTCCCCATTTATGTCTTGTGCTTCTCTTCTCTGAACCTTTGCTTATGTTGTTTCCACCACTGGACTGTCCTTTCTGCCCAGTTCTACCTGTTGAAAACTTACACATCCTTCAAAGCTCAGCTCAACTGCTACTTCTCCCGTCAAACCAGGCCTAAGTGACAGAGCATCTTCTCTGATTCACTGGGCCATGGCTCCTGTGACAAAGGGGCCATACATGTTCACTGTGGTCTCTCCATCATATTCCTATTCCACTGCCCTGCATGTGGCCAATTCATATTTGCTTAACTAATACCTTTGCTTCCCCTTATGCTCTCAGACAAGGTGGCTTAAAGGTCTGCTGGCAGACTCAAGGTCAGTGTTTAAACTGGAAAACAGGCACAGGCAATGCCAACTTTGTTCTTTGTTAAAATAATACTCCTATACTTTGACCAGGCAAGGCAACCCATTTCTGGGGACCTACCCCAAAGGATCAGCTACAGTCTCATACTGAGTTATCTGTCTGTTCTGTCTCTCATGTTATTTTGCAATTGTCTGAGTCTGTCTCTCCAGTTACACTGAATTCCGAGGGCATAAATGAGGTCTTATTGGCTATCTATCCCCAGGGCCTACTATACTGCTGGAAACAGTATGAATTCAACAAATGTTTGCTGAAAGACTGACCTACTGAATGACCGAGTGGAGGCTCCCCACTCCTCCCTAAAGCCTCCACCAACCCAAAGTCAAAAGAAGCCATATCCCCAGACCTCTTCCCGTAGCCTCACTCCTATGGCAGGCAGAGCCTGCCAGTGATACCATCAACACGTCACCCAGGCAAGTCTTCTAGCTCTGGACTCTCTCTGGCCCTTACCTCGGTCAGCCCTGCTGCACAGACATAGGGACTGAAAATAAGTTTGCATCAGTTGCCCTTTCAGAAGGGACAGACTTTTCCCTGTCTATTTAAACTGCTGTCGGAACTGGATAATTAGAAGGGTTTAAAAAATCTTTAATTCTCTAAACAGAGAAAACTGGTTCTGAATTATTAAGCAACATTTTCAATGCATTTGAATAACCTTAAGTGACTTAACTGCCACCTGATCCTAAGCTCTGGCTCAGATAAATAAATGTGAAATATTATCAAAGCCCCAGCTTATAGGAGCTGCCAGCTACAGTAAATAAAAGCTTAAGTCCCCATAAACTGCCTGGGACAGAGACATTCTCATATAAAAGGAGTGAGAGAAGATGATCTTAAATAAAGCTAGTAGGACGGGGAAGCCAATGGTTTTGTTTTAGTTTTCAGAAGAGAGTTGTCAATGGAGCAGGTATTATCTATATCCAGGTCATTTAATTATAGAATCACATAGTATCAGAGCTGACAGAAGATTAAGAAAGCACTTATCTTAATCTCTTCATATTTCAGATGAGGAAAACAGGACCCAGAGAAGTATGTACCTTCCTTGAGATCACACAACAAATGGCTGGAAGAGTAAAAATTCTGTCCTAGGCTGCCTGGCTCCCAGCTTAGTCCCCTCTCCACTACATTCTTCTGAGAATGTCCTGCTGGAGATGTCAAAATAAGAGGCTGACAACTGGCTGTTAAGAAACACCTGAAATATCTTTTTCCATCCCCTCACTTTCAACCTATGTGCGTCCTTTGTCCTAAAGTGGGTCTCTTGTAGAAAGCATATTGTAGGCTCTTGTTGGAGGTTCCTTAAAAAGCTAAAAATAAAGTTACCATATGACCCAGCAATCCCACTCCTGAGCATATATCTGGAAAAGACAAAAACTCTAATTCGAAAAGATACATGCACCCCAATGTTCATATAGCAGCACTATTTACAATAGCAAGACATGGAAGCAACTTAAGTGTCCACTGACAGATGAATGGATAAAGAAGCTGTGGTATACATATACAACAGACTATTACTCAGCCATAAAAAAGAATGAAATATTGCCATTTGCAGCAACATAGATGGACCTAGAGATTATCACACTAGGTGAAGTAAGATAGAGAGACAGTCACATATCATATGATATCACTTATTTGTGGAATCTAAAAAAATGATACAAATGAACTTATTTACAAAACAGAAATAGACTCACAGATGTAGAAAACAATCTTATTGTTACCAAAGGGGAAAGGGGGGCAGGAAGGATAAATCAGGAGTTTGGGACTAACAGATATACACTACTATATATAAAGTAGATAAACAAGAAGGACCTACTGTATAGCACAGGGAATTACATTCAATATCTTGTAATAATCTATAGTGGAAAAGAATCTGAAAAAGAATATATATACATATAGATATATGGTTGCCTTCCTCAACAATCAGGATACCATAAATTATATATGAGTTTCTGTCTGGTGAGATGAGAAATACAAAAACAGTAGATGCACGAATGGGTAGGAATATTTTATTTCTTCTCATTTATTTACTAGACAAATATTTCCTGAGTGTTTACTACAATGTCAGAAACTGTGCTGGGCACTGGGATATAATAGTGAACATGTCACTCTCTCTGCCCTCAAGGAGTGTAGAGTCTAGAGCAGGACGCACAAGAAATTGGCCCACTGCAATTCAGAACAGTAAAGGGCTACAATATGGAAGAGGACAGCAGGGGAGCACAAGGAAGGCAAACACCTAACTTGCCCTAGTGTGTCAGTCAACTACATATTGCTCTTTCCTCCTTGTCTCATTCTAATATGCACAGCTGTTTCCTACAATCTAATTAACCATTTTACTGACATACTTTCATGTACAATAAACCAGTATTAGTCGCTTAGTTATGTGCCAGGCACTGTACTAGGGAACATTCAGATGAATTAGACATAATCCCAAATAACTTCAGACTTCATGTGTACAATTCTTTTTTTTGTTTAAAAAATGTATATCTTACCCTCATTCTGTGACTATGTAAACTTGGGTCAACCATTTCTGCTTTTGGTGTCTTTGCTTTTTCTATGCCTTGATCAAGTTACTTTCTTTCTCTGCATCTTGGTTTTCTCATCTATAAAATAAGGGTCTTTTCTAGTTCTCACAGTCTAAAATGCGTGCATGGGGAAGGCCTGTTCACGCAAGGCTGTTTTAACCAGAGGACAGAAAGTGAAATAAGTTTGGAAATATCAAAAGAATCTTCAGGTTTGGGATTCAGCCAAAGACACTAAACCTGAGTCCTTGAGGTCCTGGTTCTGGGTGAAGAGCAGGGTGTGGTCTGGGTGAAGTAGGCAGGGGCTGGAGCTGGAACTGGCATTGCAGTGAGGCCCGGGGGATCTGGCATCATGATGCACATGCTACTGCACTGGAACTCCAGCACTGGCTTTGAAAATTACAAGGAGTGTCTAGAAAAGGTTAATCTGTGCATATACACATTTGCAGTTGTTTGTATTTAGAATGGGGTTATTATACAGACTTTAAGCGAGCAACACGTGTCTGCAGAAGCACCTGGAATACTGAGCACAGAACTAATGATTTTTTATTTATGGCCAGATGGAGCCAGATTGGATTCTATGTAGAGCCTTAAAAAGTTTATTTGATTTCGGATAGAGCAATTTCAAATGATACAGTGCTTTATAAGCCCCTTATAAAATTAAATTCTGGGGCAAAGTAAATGACTTTGGAAGGTTTAAATACATCAACATACCTATACACAATCCTAATAGTCACTCCATTTTATTTTCAGCATGGTGTAGGGAAAGAACCTGGGTTTTAGGAATCAAATACTGGTACTGATATTTGTTGTGCAACCTTGAAAATTTAAGCTCTCTAAGTTTCTGTGTCCTCATCTGTAAAATGGGGGTGATATCCATCTTTCAGAAAACTAATATACTTGATTGTGCATATAATAGGCATAAAATAAATGGCTTTAGTCATTGTTATAACCCCCCACTGTTCCAAGTACTTTGTAAATGAGTTAAAAAGGGGCAAAGGTAGATTTTATTAAGGCTCTGAATTCCACTCAGCTTCCATGAAATGCCTGCAATCACCTCAAACATATTTTAAAAACTCCTTTGTGTATTCCTTTGATCTGGTCAGGGGCATACAATGATGAGTTTTCTTATATAATATCACTGGTTCTCTCAATACCTTTGTGGGTTAGCAAGATCCTTTCCTCTCCTTACCATCAACTTCATCACGATGGCTTAGATATACCGAGCTTTTACTGTATACTAGTGCTTTACAAGTATCACTTCATTTTTACAGCAGCCCTGTGAAGTAGGTACTATCATTATCCTTTTCTTATAGATGAGGAAATTGAGCTACATAGAGGCTAAGTAATTTGCCCAAGATTAAAAAGCTAGGAAATGCAGAGTTGAGATTCAGCCTGGGACTCCACAACTCTGTCTTTTAACTACTGCCCTGTACTGTCTCTCTGTCCCTCATCTCCTTCAAATCTACTCCAGTTACTTCCAGGGGCCTTTTTTTTTTTGGTATTAAACTAGTCTCACAGTTTAAATCTCTTTATACTCTTTAGAAAGCACCACCTAGACTTTCTCCTGGCACCTCAGACTTAAGAAATCCAAAAATGAACCTGCGTCTTCATCTGTCTTCTTTGATTTCTGCACATGGTAACTAGCATGTTCCTAGTAATTCAGGCTGGGAACCTCTAAGCACCTTTGAAAACTCCTTCTTCCTACCCTACCCAGCACCCTGACATAGCTAGACAATCACCAGATCTCACTGATTCTTTCTTCTGCATGATTCTGTGCCTCCTCTTCATTCCCAATGCTGTCATCTCAGTTCTGACTCCCATAAGCCTGTTGTCTTGTCTACTTCAAGTCCTATCTGGTTTCCCTTTCCCAGGCTCTCACTACTCTAATCCTTTCTCATAAAAATAATCAACAGGTTTGAGAAAAAAGCAGAAACGTGGCATCAAAAGACCTAGCTGGAGCTATTGCTGTGCAACTTATTAGCTACCCAATTTGTTAGACATTTGACAGCTCTAAGTCTAAATTCCTCATCTGTAATACAAGGCTCAACATCTACTTTAACTTAACTAGTTCAAATTTCCACTAGAATTGGTTTCATGAGGGCAAAAACTTTGTTTAGCCTATTCACTACTGTATCCCCAATGTCTTATGCATAAGTGGTACTCAAATATTTGTTGGATTAATGCAAAGAAAACTCTCCAGTATCTTTCATCTCCAATTTCATTGTCCTCCATGCCCAACTTCATATCCTAAATTCAGTCATAGCAAACTGTGTGCAATCCCCAGTCAGTGGCCCCTACGCATAGTGCTGAAGTGCTACCTAGTGTTCCTAAGTGTAAGAAGGCTGTGATGTGCCTTATGGAGACTGTGTGTGTGTTAGATAAGCTTCATTTAGGCATGAGTTGTAGTACTGTTGGCCATGAGTTCAATATTAATTAATCAACATTATATATTAAATAAAGCATCTTTAAATAGAAACACACATAAAATAAGGTTATGCATTGATTGATGAAAATGGAGGCTCATAGTAATTTAACGCTATGTTTCCCCTGAGGCAATGATTGAGTATTTACTAATTTAGTGTTTGTGACACTTTATACAACATAACTGCAGCATATCACAAAAACTGACTGTAACACTCAGTTCTAAAACCAATAGCTCCCACAGCCTTCAGAATAAAATTATAATTTCTTAGCTTCAGGTACATTGCCCACTACAATCTGCACCCCTGACACAGACCTTTTTGTTCAGCCAAATCTGTGTATGCTTCATGTCGTGCCTTGTTTGGTGATATGTGCCACTTGCCTGCTAGGGTGATCTCCTGCCTTATTTCCCCTACCAGACTTGGCCTTGTAGACCAAGGCCATGTTATAATTATCATCACATCCTCCACAGTGTGTGCCATCCACCCATCCTCCATCCACCCACAATTCAGGGAACCCCTACTCTGTGACAGGCCTGTGTGCTCCCTGTGTCAGAAACAGGGGGTGCAAAGGCAAATAAGACAGTATAGCTACTGCCCTAACTGAGTTTACAAAGAGCAAGTCCTAGAGGACCCTGACATAAATGAAGTAAGTCTCCATGAGGAAATAAGCCTGTCTTTGACCCTAGGAAAAATATCATAAACTAATTCAGGAATGTTTCCAACTATGAAAGAAATCTGCTGCCTTGGTAAAACAGAATGCAGATATTAAACTCTAGATATTTCTTCCTGAACACCCCCTCAACCTTTTGTTATTGGGCATGTAAGGCAGACTGATATCCTTCCTGCAAAAGCTGGTAGTTTCCAAACAGTTAACAGTGGATAAAGATTCCTTGTCTTCTTGAAACCAAAACACAAGAGAAAAAATAAGGATAGGAAAGATGGAGTGGGAGTGAAGAGAGAAATAATCACCATTACCATCATACCAATTACCATTATTAGATTCTTACTCTGTGTTAAATGCTATATATATTAAACATTTTACATTTATTCTTTCAGTTAATGCTCACAACAACCCTTTAAAGTAGATACTGTTAACTCTCATTTTACCAAGAGATTAAGTATTCACTCTAAGATCACTCAGTGAAAAGTTGATCTAGAATTCGAGGCCAGGTCCATTTGACTCCAGGCCCATGTATACTCTTGTTGCAGGCTACAATGCCTTTGAAATGTGATTGAAAAGAAGAGGTACTGTTAAATAAATCATCCTTACAGTGTTGATTTATATTTGCTTATAAGACAAGCAAGGAAAAATAAATACCAACAACTCCCCCTTTATTTTAAGTAGCCAGTTTGGATAAAGTATTATATCTCTGTGGTGAGGGAAAGTAGCTGCAGCTTCAAGAACAACTGCAGGAGCCCTGAGCAGACCACTACAGATTTGGGGGCAAGTTTACATTGAATATGTTGGTACCCTAGAAAGTAGGAGATGGCTGTCTCCAGGGACTGAGTTTCCCTTGGGTCCTCTTGAAAGTTTCCTTTGAAAATACAGGATTAACTGATGCCTGTTAGTATTCTGAAGCTACTTTTACCCTTCACTACAGTACTAAGTTCTGCTACAAGTGAAGATGAGAGGCAAAGTCAAATGCTTAGAAGCTTCCCAGTTTACAGAGTTCCACCTCCATATCCAGTAGTAAACCCCAGAAGTGAATCTGAGATGTGACTATCTTAAAAAATAAAACTATATGTGCATAGAAGAGGCCTGATGACTATTCTTTTGAAAGGCTTGCTTACAAGGTTGGCATCTGGGAACTTGGTTTTCAGGAGGATTCACACTATTCTGATAATAGTGGTTCACTGTGCCTAAACTGCTTGTGCAAACAACATAGTTTATGCTGAACACCTGCTTTTTTTTCTGGGACTCTGAGATTTTGGTATATACCAGGCAGAGGGTACCTACATGATCAGCCCCCAGTGAAACCCCTGGGCACTGAAGTCCCTAATAAGCTTCCTTGCTTGGCAATATTTCACATGTTGTCTCAAATCATTGCTGGGGAATTAAGTTCATCCTGTGTAATTCCACTGGGAGAGGACCCTTCGAAGCTTTGCCTGGTTTCTCCTAGACAACCCATGTGCCTTTTCTCTTTGCTGATTTTGCTTTGTATCCTTTTGCTGTAATAAATCACAGCTGTGAGTATGACTACATGCTGAGTTTTGCTACGGAATCATGGAACTCTGGAGTGGTCTTGGGACCCCTGCCCAACAGATGGTGTCAGAAGTGGGATTCAAAAGCCTAACCCGGCTCATCAAAATATGGTGGAAGCACTGTTTTTTGGGGGGAAAAAAAGGATGAAGAAGCAGGGAATGATGAACCTTTGGTGCCTGGGTGGATATAGAGTCATCTGTCCACGGTATGAAACAGCAGCTTAGCTGATGGTCTGTTTTAAGAGGTAAAATTTACCTCACAGAATTTTAAAATGACAGATCCAATTCCAGGAGAGTTGGTTTATTGGCTCCCCTGACTGCTTTTTGGCTGTACTGGCTAACGTGAGGGGAAAAAGGTACAGCCTTGTAATGCCTTTGGTTTTTGTTCTCTTTTCCAGGTGGCAAGAGATTGGATGGGTCAAAAATGTTAAAAGTTTGTACTGTTCTCTCCTTTAAGTGGGAGGGAAAAAAAAAGTTAAATCAGTTCCCTGGCCTGAAGCACAATTTTAGATAAACCAGCGGGAAAATTAAGGGAGAAAAATACTTCAGCCATTTCTTCAGTTGGCTGTTGTTACCCTTGCTGCAGCAGCCTAGTATGGCTCCGTTCCTGACTTCCCTTGCATTCCAGGAGGGATCTTCCCCCAGCAACTTTAATATCATCCTTCTAAATGCTAAATTTACTGCTGGAGGGTTAAGTAAATTTGCAATGAGGAAAAAAAGTGGGGATTAAAAAAATAATTGTTTTGTGGCTACTACATTTGGGTATATGGTAAAAATTGATACAAAACATTATACAGTACTAATTAATTTCATAAATGCTAAAGGAATCATCTCAATCAGGGAAAGCCGCAAAGAAAAAGTGTTAGTAGAACACGACTGCCTTGCTTTTTACTGCTGGTGAATGGGTTAGAATTTAAACTCTTTGAATAACAGAACAAGTCTCCAGAACTAATGATTTTTGCTTATTGGGAGCTCTGGAAAAAGGGAGACAACACAGACAAGAGAGGCAATCTCCAGATAGAGATACATGTAGGGAGTTTCAAAAAGCAGTTTTTAGTTTGATAATGGTACTTATAAAATCAGATGTCTGATCTTTAGAGGCTAATGATCTTCCAGCATACTGTGCATATTTTTGAGTAGGTAAATTTGGACAAGGCCAAAAGGGCTTAGGAAAGCCTGCTTGTCACTTGAACTTGTAACACAGCTGTCTGTCCCTATAGCATCTTGGCTTTGCTGCTGCTGAAGAAAAGTTGTTGACTTCTACTGGAATCCTAACTCCACAAATGCTAACTGTCCAGACCTGACTCTAAACTAAAACCTGATATTGACTGCTGTGAGTGGCTTCAGCATCAGAATGTACTGTGCTGAACTGCAAGCAAGCATAGGCTCAACGAACAAGACTTTGATTCTGGGACCACTGTAGATTTAGGATGCCTCTGGGTGGGGCCTGAAATTGTGAACACATCATGGATGTTGTCTGTATCTTCTGGGTCACATATAAATGCCAACAGGAAAGAGCTTGTTTTTTGATGGGACCATCTAAAATCAAGCTGCTGGGCTTCCCTGTTGGGGCAGTGGTTAAGAATCTGCCTGCTGGGGCTTCCCTGGTGGCACAGTGGTTGAGAGTCCACCTGCTGATGCAGAGAACACGGGTTCGTGCCCCGGTCCGGGAGGATCCCACATGCCGCGGAGCGGCTGGGCCCATGAGCCATGGCCGCTGAGCCTGCGCGTCCGGAGCCTGTGCTTCGCAACGAGAGAGGCCACAATAGTGAGAGGCCCGCGTACCGCAAAAAAAAAAAAAAAAAAAGAATCTGCCTGCCAATGCAAGGGACATGGGTTCAAGCCCTGGTCCAGGAAGATCCCACTTGCCGTGGAGCAACAAAGCCCGTGAGCCACAACTACTGAGCCTGAGCTCTAGAGCCCGCAAGCCACAACTACTGAGCCCCTGTGCCACAACTATTGAAGTCTACGCGCCTAGAGCCCGTGCTCTGCAACGAGAAGCCATGACAATGAGAAGCCCGCGCACCGCAACGAAGAGTAGCCCCCGCTCGCCACAACTAGAGAAAGCCCCCGCACAGCAACGAAGACCCAACACAGCCAAAAATAAAGAAATTTATTTTTAAAAATAAATAAATAAAATCAAGACGCTGACGGGTTTATATTTGATGCAGAGACTGAACGCATTCCTGCAAGTTGGGGGAGAGCATATCACAAGGAGTGTGACCTCCTTGCCCACTCTTGACAGAACGGACTTTCAACTTCCTTTGGGAGATGTCTCACTGCTCATGACTTGTGTTCAACTTCCCAGAATAGTTGCAGTTTCCAACAGTGGACTAATAAATAGCTTGACTCTACTCCTTTCACCTTTCTCTGGGAGCACACACCTTAGAAAGACAGTCTGATTATTAAATGCAACTGTTCTCAAAAAGAGATTGATCTTTTCTAGGCTGCTCACTGGATAAATGAACAGGACAAAAAGGATGGGAGGTTATATAAAGTTGTTTTGAAAATTTTTCATAATTAAGGATTTTGTACTAACCAATTCCTAAACATGATGTGCCTTTCTGGTTAAGCCGTATAAAAATGATTTTCTATAAAACTCTTTGGCCCTGTTACATATACAGTCCTTCCTGAGGAAAGGTCTGGATGAAAGTAGGGGATAATCATTAAAAAAAAAAAAAAAGGTAAAATTATGACTGTGGAGACACAACGATTTTGTAAAGAAGAAAAAACAAAACAAATCAAAACCCTGGCCCCTGGCGGGGGAGCGGGGGTGCAAGGGAGGAAGAAAGTGTTAAAATCTTTGCTATTCCAAACTGTTCCTGGAAACGTTCCCCTCTTCCTGAAGGAAAACTCCCCATGCTGCCTTTCCAAGCTGCTGCAAGTGCTTTGAATTCAAACTGACTGCTGAGTCTACAATCACACATGACAGTGGTGACTATGAGACAGCAGGAGGTGGCCTCAGCTCCTTAACTTCCAAACAGAACACCTCCAGATGCCGTCTATATTCATGAGGTGAGTGAAGTGGTGTCACGGATAAGCAAAACTGAGACTGCCTTAGGCAGTCCCTCTGAAACCAAGGGCTGAACTAAATTGCTGACTGAGAACCCAATGGTGGGAGGTATCACAGTGGCCCTGACTAATGTATGTCCTGCTTGGGGTGCTCTAACACTTGTAAACTTTGTTTCCAGGGGTACCACGAATGCCCTCTGTGATTGTACTTCTGGTGTGTACCCTGATATCATGACACTGCCTCAGTATTGGAAGACGTTCAGGTCAGCTTCATCTTGGCTAGAATTGTGCTGTACCTGAACCGATGCCTTGGGCAAGGTGAGAAAAAGGGTTAATACAGAAACTCAAAGAGGAAGCCATCTGGCTTTCTAAGACAGACTTTAATGGTTAATGGAATTTGTTTTAACTGGCTGAGTCCAGGATCCCTAAAAAGCATAAATAACTGAGATCAATACTATAGGTTTTTCTCACTCTGTGTGTAGCTTCCTACTGATCATAATTTTTCTGTAAAGATGCCTCGGTCAAGAGCAAAAGGCATGATGTCTGCAGAAAAGAGTTAACATATAGCAGGCCTGACTGCTATTCTTTGAAAGGCTTGCTTACAAGGTCAGCCTTTGGCTGGTGTCTGGGAACTTGGCTTTTAGGAGGCTTCCCACTATTCTCAGAACCGGTAAGAGTAGCTCACTAACCTTAAATCGTTTGTGCAAACAATATAGTTATGCTGAACACCTGCTTTCCTTCTCGGATTCTGGAATTTGGTATGTACCAGGCAGAGGGTACTTATATAATCAGCCCCCAACTAAGCCCCTGGGCATTAAGTCCCTAAAAAGCTTCCTTGCTTGACAACATTTTGCATGTGTTGTCCCAAACCACTGCTGGGGGAATTAAGCTCATCCTGTGTGACTCCACTAGGAGAGGACCCTTGGAAGCTTTGCCTGGTTTTCCCTAGACTTGGCCCCGTGTGCCTTTTCTCTTTGCTGATTTTGCTTTGTATTCTTTTGCTGTAATAAATCACAGCTGTGAATATGACTGCTCAGTCCTGTGAGTCCTCCTAGAATATCACGGAACCTGGAGGTGGGTCTTGGGGACCCCCCAACACATTATATGAAAAAGTATCCCGTTTAGGATAAACAGCATAGGCTCTGGAGGTTTAAATCACAATTATGTCAGTTACTATGTACGTGACCCTGGAAATGGTACTTAATGTCTCTTAGCCTCAGTTATCTTATTTATAAAATGGGGCTACTATCTATGCTTTAGGGTTTGTATAAAGATTGAGAGAATACTTTCTAAAGCGTCTGGCACAGAGTGGCACATTAATAATTATTATTATCCTTGTCTGACTAAAAGCTGGAAAAGGCTGTGAGAAGCAAAGAGATCACCAAATCAGGCATAAAAATTTCAAAGAAAACTTTCACATCAGCAATCCACTCACTTTTGGAAGGCTTAGACCCAACTCGTCTTGAAACTAAGCAAAAAATTGTACCAACGTATTTTACTGAAAACCTCTTTGGTGTTTAGTCACATTTCCATCCAATCCCAACTAAGAGGATTCTGCTTTATGGAAACAGTGATGTGGAAGGAGGAGGAGAGAATATACTTCCTCACAGGAAAGTCTGACTGAAAGTGAGATGGTGTGGTTTCATCCTACACACAGTGCCCTGCCCCGGGGCATGAGCATGGTGAGCTGTGTTATTCCTTCCCAGCACAAGGTCTACATGTCTTAAAGCCTCACATATCCTGGGTACCTACTACATGTCATATCCTCACTCTCAAATCACCTCACTTAATTCTTACAACCACCCCATATGTGGCTATTATTATCTGCCTTTTTACAGGTGAAGGAACCATTTTATAGAGATTATGTGACACATCCAAGGTCCACCTGATAACTCGTTCTTTATACTATAGCATCATGCTCTCTCCCCCATCGTGACTGCCAATGCTCAGAACACATTTTTCCTGCACTAAATAGTGGACTTTCTTCCAAGGAAGGGTGTTTTATAATCCAAGTGACAAAGAACAGGTCACCTCACATTAAGAATGAGGAATGTGTCTAAAAACTTATTTTTTAAAGGCAAGAGACAGGTCAAAAGCAGTGACTTCCTGGAGATGGATCAAAGAAACTCAGCATTACCAAATCAAATGGCATGGCCCTCTGCCATTTACCAAGTGTTTTCATTATCACTTTTGATCTTATCATCACAATATATCTGTGAGGATGCTTGATATTATCCTCACTTGAAAGATGAAGTAACTGAAATATAGAAAATAGAAATCATTTACTCAGTGTAACTCAGAAAGTGAACAGAAGTGCCAGCATTAGAATGAAGAGTGTCTGACTCCAAGTATACGGAGGGCAGGAAAAGCTATGGAACCATTTATCACAATACTTAGTCCAGGCGTTAGAGTTTACATACAACCATCTCTCTAATCTTCCCCTGCTTGGCTGCATTTTTGTCAGTCTTATTTTAAGTACTGCAACATCCCCCGACTATTCTGGCTTCAGTCTTTTTCCATGTCAATTCATCTTTCCAAACTACCAGTGAGATAGAACAGAAAAAGAATCAGCACCTTCATATTTAATTTCCAGCTCTGCTACTTCCTGGCTAGGTGACCTTGCTCAAAACCCTTAGAGTTTCACTTTCTGTATCTGTAAAATGGAGATAATATTTGCTTGGTATAATAGATTCTTGACCTGGGTTTTAAATCTGTTTTTTTGTGCCTTTAATTTTTTCAATTATGGAGTAAGGATAATACCAATCTCATAGGATTGTTGTAAGGATTCAATTAAATGATACCTGTCTAGTGCATAGCATAGCTGCCCAACACACAGTGGGAACTCACACAGTAGTAGGTAGCATTATTATTACTTCACAGGTTGTCTGCTTCATTCATTCGTTCAACAGATATTTACTGATCATCGGTTAAGTTCCAGGTACAGTTCTAGGTGCCAGCTATATAGCAGTGAATAAGTAAAGTTCTCACCTTCAAAAAGCTTTTATTCTAGTAGGGTGTAGATAATGAACAAGTAAATATCTATTATTCCCTATGTCAGATGGTGATCAGTTCAGCATAGGGATTGCCAGTCTGGCAGGGTAGGGAAGGTGGCAACAGAGAAGAGGGAAGGAGGACTGCTTTTTTATATAGGTTGGTCAGAAAAGGCCTCAATGGAAAGGCAATATTTGAGCAGAGACCTAAAGGAAGTAAGGGCATGAGCAATATGGATATCTAGAGGAAGACAGTACAAGTACAAGGAGCCAAAGTGGGAAAACGTTTCATGGTTTTTAATAAACAACAAGGATGCCAGGGTGACTGAAAAAGATTGAGCGGGGTCAGAGAAATGCCAGGGAGTTCACATCAGGGAGGGTCTTTCAAAAACTCAGAACTAGGTGGGGAGCCATGACAGGGTTTTGAGAAGAGAAATGACACGATCTGCTTTATATTAAAAAACCACAAAACTATTTTTTTTGTTTGTTTTGTTTTTTTAGAAAAAAAGACTGAAAGGGGGAGGGTATGCAGGTGGAGGGAGGACACCATTACAATAATCTAGACAAGAAACCATAGTGGCTTGGACTAGGGTTTAGTTGTGCAGGCAGTGAGAAGTAGATTCTGGATATACATTTTGAAGGTAAAACCAACAGAATTTGCTTATGAGTTGGATAGAAAAAGAGAGAAAGAGGAGTCAAGGATAAATCAAAGGTTTCTGGCCTGAACAAGAATGAAGCTGTCATTTAATGAGGTGAGGATGACTACAAAAGGAGCAGATTTGGGGGAGGGTAGAAATCAGGAGTTCAGTTTTGACTATGTTTAACTTGAGATGCCAATCAGACGTAAAATGGAGATGTTGAGTAGGCAGTTGTATGTATAAATGTCTGGAGTTCAGGAGAAAGCTTGGGCTGGAGATATACACTTCAGAGCTGCAACTGTATATATGGTAATTGAAGCCACAAGATGAATGAGATCCCCTAGATATTAAGGGTAGAAAGAGATCAGAGAATTAACATTTACTGAGCACCTACTATGTGCCAGGCAATGTGAATTTGTACATTATGGAGTAGTGTAGGGCTAACTGTTCTTATGTTGAAGATAACCATGATGACCATGTCATTCCCTTCCTCAACAAACTACATGGAATAAAGCCAAGCTCCCTTTCCTGATATTCTAGGTTTTATACAATCCCCATTCAGCCTTTTCTCAGAACTTTATGATACAAACTCCATATTTCAATCAATCTGGTCTATGCTCCATTGTCTAGCCATGCCTTGAACTTTCCAACATTAGATTCTTTCTTTAAGCTGGCCCAAGGGCTGGAGAATGTTCTCCCCTATCAGCCCACCAGAAATCCTATCATCTCAAAATTTTGTTCATCTGCTACCTCCTTTACAAAGCTTTTCTTGGTCACACAGGCCAGCTCTGACTTGTTCTGCCCTTTTGGTCTGACTATTCTTAGGACCCACTGCGTGAACTGCACTATGAGGATTATTTATATGAGAGGCCAGAGCATTCTCAAAGGAAGGACTGTGCCTCATTCCTTAGTACTTAGCACAGTGCCTGGATAAACAGAGTATGAAATACAACTTTACCTACATCTGGCTGTGACTTAGGAATAAAAATTACAAGGACAATATAAAGAAGTCAGAGATAACGCAATCTTTCCAAAAGTATAGAACTGAGCTTCATTTACACATTTAAAGTATTTTTCTAGATGATAAACTACCTCACTAATTTATTCCTTACCTGGCTCAGGAGCATAATGGCATAGGGATTAAGAGCACAGACTCCAGAATCACACACACACAGGTTTGTATCTGGTTCTGATATATACTATGACATTGGGCAAGTTTTGTGCCTGAGTTTCCCCCTCTCAGTGCATACAGTATGAATACTGACCTTTAGAATAGTTTTTAGGATTAAATGAGATAATGCATACAGGACACAGTAAGCCCTCAATAAATACTATTAAAAATTTCTTTTATCCTGCACACTTGGCTATTGGAGAATCATCATGATCATCTTTACTTTTCATATTTGGACAGTATCTCACAGTTTACAAAGCACTCATATACACTGCCTTATTTGAGCCATGCTATGGTCCTGGGAGAAGCAGAATTTATTGCTTCTGTTTTATAGAAAAGAAAACTGGGATACAGAGAGAGGGTGTACCTTGTTGAAGGTTGCACAGCTAATAATCATGTGATTCTCAGTCCAAAGTTCCTTCCTCTATACCATTGTTTTCTCTCTATTCCCCTCTCCTCAATCACTCCAACGATAAAGTAGAGGCCCCCCAAAGCTATGAATTTTCAGATTGATTCTGCATGTAAGGCATTACTAAGGCACAGGATGCTTCATCTCATTATTTAAAAAAATTGAAACTTACAATTTAGAAAATAATAGATTTCTTAAAAAAATGAATAACCTGAAGAAATATAAACCACCCTTGCTAGAAACAATATTTTTCCCTTTAATTAGACTGCTGTTATGCCAGATTAGAGTTTCATGTATAGACTTATTTAAGAAGCAGCTATATTATTCTTTTAAATCCCTTGCTATTTTGTTTCTTTTGTAAATATTATGTAAACAGTTTACCAAATGACTTTAACCTATAAACTCAAACGTCCCGTGGTCAAAATACTCCAGGACCATTTTTCCTTACAAAGTTGCTTTTGGAAATAAAGCAATTGAGAAGCCTGGGCTGCAGTCCTGAGTGGTCATTAACTGAATGTGCAGCTCTCAAGCAAGTCGTTTCACCTCAGGCCTGCATATCTGTTGAATGGCACAGACTACCACCTATCTTGCTACTTCCCAAAGCTGATAAGAAGAGGAGTGCGATAACTGAATGTATCTGCATCTTAGTAAGATCTCCTGGTTTCTTTCAGTCAAAAAGTTTATTGTGGCTAAATGGTGGGATGCATGTGGTAGAAAAGTAATGGAGGGAGTGAGAAGAACTGAGGGGTTGGGGATGGGGGGAGGAGATGGTATGAGATTATGAAGGCTTTTGTATGCTTTGGAAGGAGTTTACAGTTTTTTCCTGTAGGGCATTAGAACCACTAGAGGCTTTTAAGCAGGAGAGAGATGAGATATCACCAAACCTATGTTTCAGAAAAATAACTTGAGAGACAGTAGGAAGGATTGATAGGAGGTGGGGTAGGCAAGATTGGAATCAGCGAGATGAATTAGGATGCTGCAAGGTTTAATCTGGGCCATGAAGATTTGGGCAGTGGTGTGGGGGCAAGGAAAAGAAAAAAACAGATTTGAGAGAAGTTTAGAGTTAGAATTAATATTGTGACCAACTAGATACTAATTGCATTCCATCCCACAATCATAGTTCTTATTCTCTGAATCTCGATTATTTAGGGATACTGGAAAATCTCAAATAATTAGATATGGTGATATACAATATCTGTGGGGAATGGAACAAGCTCAGCAGCAGTAACTTTAACATGTATTTCATTGATTACATGCTTCATCTTGCTTTATCTTGAAATCAAAGCTTTTAAGGTATAGGTAGTTCAATGGCATTAAAGTTTTTCCTTCTGGTTCTTCTTTTTTTTTTTTTTTAAATCAAACTCAGTCTAACATAAATTGGAAATCAGTTCCACTGCAATATTAGAGACATTAACATAGGAAAGTCACTGAAGTACTGAATATTTTAAAATATTGGTGCTTGGAGCTGCAATTTATTGCATTTACTAGGTGGTCTCTAATGTTGATTTTTAAAGTTCTATTGTTCTTTGGCTCTAATTTTAAGGTGAAACTCTAATCTATTAACAGAGTTTTAAAAGGAGCCAATGATCTTAAACAGTAATGGCCATGAGAAAACTTGGGTTTTAGGGTCAGCTCTGCTGTTGTAATTGACCATGTGACTTAAGGAAAGTGTATAATTTTACCATGCTTTGATTCTACCATCTGTAAAGTGACAGTTGGCTTTGATATCTCTGAGATTCTTTTCAAACATGAGATATTATGATTCCAAAGATACATTCTTTTGTCTGGTTTAGAGCATTTGGATATTTTAAATGGAAATATCCATCATTGCTCTAGTGGAAGAATTCACTGCTATCATGCTTTCTTTAGCTGTAAGCCTTTCCCACCTCTTCTGCCTCTCTCCACTTAGGACAATTATAGCAGATACTGTTTATTACATGGCAGGGACATAGTAGTTTACATTCACTTATTTAACTTTTATCACAACTCTCTGAGCTAGATATTATTCTCTTTTAAAGGTGAAGAACTAAAAGTTCAGCAGGGCCAAGTAAGTTGCCCAATGTCATAAAACAAGTATGTGATGAGGTGAGATTCAGATACAGGTCTAAGTACCACTGAAACTTTTACTTTTAACAAAGCTATTTTGTTTCCATTCACCCAACAGCTCTCTGTGAAAGGCTCAGGTCAAATTCATTTCCTTTATAATGTCTTATCACTGCAGGCTGAAATTACCTATCCTTCCAACTGTCGGTATGATATGTAATGCAATTTGCTTTACATGTGTGTTTTTACTAGAATGTGAACCCTTCAAGGCCAGTAACAATTCCTTTTATTTCTATATCAGCAGTGTCTGGTATGGAGGTGGGCCATGTGGTTGCTCAGCAAATGTTTTACTCTATGAAAGAATGAATACCAGCATACATGCAGATTAACCTATTTCTAATTCCTTATGGTGGCAAATAGGATATCCTTGTATTATCAATGAAGTCAAATGTCTTCCAGCAGTAGCTTCTGGAAACAGACTGTAAGTTTGACAAGGGTAATAACTATGTCATTGTTTTTCAACACTGTGTTCCCAGTGCTGAGCATAGTGCTTAGCTTGGTGCTTAGCGTAGCAAAAGTGGATGGGTGACTGAGGAAGGAATCTGTGTACCCTAACTTTGTAAGGCTTTCCTCCCAGTTCTTTCAAAGAAACCTTTACTGAAGGTGTACTTTGTAAAAATCCCTGCTAGGAGTTTGTTTATACTCACTCTCCTGTTCCTCTTTGTTCTAGAATATAAAATTTCTGATAATGTATTTCTGCATGCATGTTTGCCTGTTTTGGGGGTTCACAGCTATAGATCTGGAGGAAGAGATGTTCTTGGGGCAAGAATGGGGGCTGTGTGATTATGTAAGTGACAAGGCACACAGGCCACCAGTCCTGAAGCTCACTGCCATCACCATCCATGTTTCCCAGTAGGCTGCACTCCTTTGATAAATAGAAAGACCTCATGTTCCAGTTGCAGGTGGAGCTTCTCTGAATGAGGTGGATATGAGTACAGAAAAGAAGGAAAAGAGAGGAGGCAGGAAGGAGAAGAGTTGTGGGATTAAAAAAACAAAGAAAAAAAAGGAGGGAAGAGTGGAAAGAAGGGGGAGAGGGTTAAAAGGGTGAAATAGAATTGGAAAGAAGATGGAGCGGTGGGAAAGCAAGGAGGAAAGAAAAGGGAAGAGGAAGGCTGGGAGATATTGACAACTTCACACTGAGTGGTGCCAGACAGTTGCAGGTCCAGAGGGAAATTTGGGGCTGGAGGGGCCCCTTACTCTGACTCCAAGAAAGGGGAAGTAGTAGGGGGGGGGGTCAGCTTTTAGACTCAATTACCTCACTGCCAGGGCAATGCCGGAGTAAGGCAAATGGGCCAATGATGTTCACATGGCTCTAACATACCCACCAGGTAGGGCTTAATGACGGTAGCTCTGAAATGAATATTACTTCCCCTCTTAGTAACTGTTATTAGCAAAATGGAAAACAACATAACAAAACTAACAAATAACACAGTGCTCTCAGTATCTTGACAATCAGCTTCTCCCAGGAAGGCCTGTGTCTGCTGCTATTTTGGTTGTCCCACAGCGCTCAGTTCAGTGGTATACCCAGCAGACATTTAGTAAATAGTTGGACAGTTGGGAAATCTTAACATGAAGTACTGTTTTGATTTGGGGGTGGGGACACAGAAGAATGTTTAACAGGTCCTTTGGTGAGAAGCTAGTCTCTGCTTTGTGGAAAAAAGGCTAAAGACACAGTAAGACTCCTAGAGCTAAGTCTTATGTTATTTGTTATTAAAAAGGCAAGGTCTTAAGATGTGCTTTTTAACAGTCTTTAGTTTGGCTGTAATTTAAGATGACTTTTACAAATTAGATCCTAATCCCTGCAGACACAGATGGCTGTCACAGAATAGCCTTGCAAAAACACTAGTCATTAGACTTGGAAGAGCATTCAGAGAAGGATGAAGGGCCATTAACTCTCATCCCACCCCTAGGTCTAGGAGGTCTAATGAGTCCTGGGTGGGCTCTCTGGGTTTAGGCCTGGGTCTGGAATCTGGGTGGGCCTAGGGCACCAGTTCTCATTTGGAACAGCCTCTCTAGTTCACTCTGGAATCAGGGATTTAGGATCAGACCTGAGGTCATTAACACTTGACAACAGTAACTTGAATACTTATGTGTGAGGCACCATGCTGGGAACTTCAGGGGAGATAGACATGAACATGATATGGACAGTCTCTGTAAATGATTACAGAAAAATAGGACAAGTCCTATAAGAGAGGAATGTATAAACTGCAATGGGTACATAGGTGAGGAGCTTGGGAGATGGGGAGGGCTTCCCAAAGATGACATTTGACTGGGCATTAAAAGACAAGCTCAGGAGATTGGTTCAAGATGGTGGTGTAGAAGGACATGTACTCACTCCTTCTTGCGAGAGCAGCGGAATCACAACTAACTGCTGAACAATCATCAACAGGAAGACCCTGGAACTCACCAAAAAAGATACCCCACATCCAAAGACAAAGGAGAAGCCGCAATGAGATGGTAGGAGGGATGCAATCACAATAAAATCAAATCCCATAACCGCCGTGTGTCTGACTCACAAACTGGAGAACAATTATACCACAGAAGTCCACCCACTGGTGTGAAGGTTCTGAGCCCCACGTCAGGCTTCCCAACCTGGGGGTCTGGCAACGGGAGGAGGAATTCCCAGAGAATCAGACTTTGAAGGCTAGCGGGATTTGATTGCAGAACTTTGACAGGACTGGGGGAAACAGAGACTCCACTCTTGGAGGGCACACACAAAGTAGCGTGCGCATCAGGACCCAGAGGAAGGAGTAGTGACCCCACAGGAGACTGAACCAGACCTACCTATTAGTGTTGGAGGGTCTCCTGTAGAGGTGGGGGTTGGCTGTGGTTCACCGCGGGGACAAGGACACTGGCAGCAGAAGTTCTGGGAAGTGCTCCTTGGCCTGAGCCCTCCTGGAGTCCGCCATTAGCCCCACCAAAGAGCTGGTAGGCTCCAGTGTTGGGTCGCCTCAGGCCAAACAACCAACAGGGAGGGAACTCAGCCTCACCCATCAGCAGACAAGTGGATTAAAGTTTTACTGAGCTCTGCCCAACAGAGCACCACCCAACTCTACCCACCACCAGTCCCTCCCATCAGGAAGTTTGCACAAGCCTCTTAGATCGCTTCATCCACCAGAGGGCAGACAGCAGAAGCAAGAAGAACTACAAACCTCCAGCTTGTGGAATGAAAACCAAATTCACAGAAAGACAGAAAAAATGAAAAGGCAGAGGACTATGTACCAAATGAAGAAACAAGACAAAACCCGAGAAAAACAACTAAATGAAGTGGAGATAGGCAACCTTCCAGAAAAAGAATTCAGAATAATGATATTGAGGATGAACCA
This sequence comes from Stenella coeruleoalba, assembly GCF_951394435.1. Lineage (NCBI taxonomy): Eukaryota > Metazoa > Chordata > Mammalia > Artiodactyla > Delphinidae > Stenella > Stenella coeruleoalba. The sequence goes on from NC_137169.1 coordinate 41,527,549, forward strand.
GGACCTCAGAAAAAGAATGGAGCAAAGATCAAGAAGATGCAAGAAATGGGTAACAAAGACCTAGAAGAATTAAAGAAAAAACACTTAGAAGAATTAAAGAACAAACAAACAGAGATGAACATTACAATAACTGAAATGAAAAATACACTAGAAGGAATCAATGGCGGAATAACTGAGGCAGAAGAACGGATAAGTGACCTGGAAGACAGAATGGTGGAATTCACTGCTGTGGAACAGAATAAGAAAAAAGAATGAAAAGAAATGAAGACAGCCTACGAGACTTCTGGGACAACATTAAACACACCAACATTCACATTATAGGGGTCCCAGAAGGAGAAGAGAGAGAGAAAGGACCTGAGAAAATATGTGAAGAGATTATAGTCGAAAAGTTCCCTAACATGGTAAAGGAAATAGCCACCCAAGACCAGGAAGCACAGAGAGTGCCAGGCAGGATAAACTCAAGGAGAAACATGCTGAGACACATAGTAATCAAACTGACAAAAATTAAAGACAAAGAAAAATCATTAAAAGCAACAAGGGAAAAATGACAAATAACATACAAGGGAACTCCCATAAGGTTAACAGCTGATTTCTCAGCAGAAACTCTACAAGCCAGAAGGGAGAGGCACGATATATTTAAAGTGATGAAAGGGAAGAAACTACAACCAAGATTACTCTACCTGGCAAGGATCTCATTCAGATTCGATGGAGAAATCAAAAACTTTACAGACAAGCAAAAGCTAAGAGAATTTAGCACCACCAAACCAGCTCTACAACAAATGCTAAAGGAAATTCTCTAAGTGGGAAGCACAAGGGAAGAAAAGGACCTACAAAAAAAAACCCAAAACAATTAAGAAAATGGTAATAGGAACATAGATATCTATAATTACCTTAAATGTGAATGGATTAAATGCTCTAACCAAAAGACACAGGCTCGCTGAATGGATACAAAAACAAGACCCACATATATGCTGTCTACAAGAGACCCACTTCAGACCTAGGGACACATACAGACTGAAAGTGAGGGGATGGAAAAAGATATTCCATGTAAATGGAAATCAAAAGGTGGAGTAGCAGTACTCATATCAGATAAAATAGACTTTAAAATAAAGAATGTTACAAGAGACAAGGAAGGACACTACATAATGATCAAGGGATCAATCCAAGAAGAAGATAAAACAATTATAAATATATATGCACCCAACACAGAAGCACCTCAAAACATAAGGCAAATGCTAACGGCTCTAAAAGAGGAAATCGACAGTAACACAACAATAGTTGGAGACTTAAACACCTCACTTACACCAATGGACAGATCATCCAGACAGAAAATTGACAAGGAAACACAAGCTTTAAATGACACAACAGACCAGATAGATTTAATTGATATTTATAGGACATTCCATCTGAAAACAGCAGATTACACTTTCTTCTCAAGTGCACACGGAACATTCTCCAGGATAGATCACATCTTGGGTCTAAAATCAAGCCTCGGTAAATTTAAGAAAATCGAAGTCATATCAAGCATCTTTTTCGACCACAACACTATGAGATTAGAAATAAATTACAAGGAAAAAAATGTAAAAAACACAAACACATGGAGGCTAAACATAACATTACTAAATAACCAAGAGATTACTGAAGAAATCAAACAGGAAATCAAAAAATAACTAGAGACAAATCACAATGAAAACACGACGATCCAAAACAAAACCTATGGGATGCAGCAAAAGCAGTTTTAAGAGGGAAGTTTATAGAGATACAATCCTACCTCAGGAAAAAAGAAAAACCTCAAATGAACAATTTAACCTTACACCTAAAGGAACTAGAGAAAGAAGAACAAACAAAACCCAAAGTTGGTAGAAGGAAAGAAATCATAAAGATCAGAGAAGAAATAAATGAAATAGAAACAAAGAAAACAATAGCAAAGATCAATCACCTAAAAGCTGGTTCCTTGAGAAGATAAACAAAACTGAAAAACCTTTAGCCAGACTCATCAGGAAAAAGAGGGAGAGGACTCAAATCAATAAAATTAGAAATGAAAAAGAAGAAGTTACAACGGACACCACAGAAATACAAAGCATCATAAGAGACTACTACAAGCAACTCTATGCCAATAAAATGGACAACCTGGAAGAAATGGACAAATTCTTAGAGAGGTATAACCTTCCAAGACTGAACCAGGAAGAAACAGAACATGTAAACTGACCAATCACAAGTAATGAAATTGAAACTGTGATTAAAAATCTTCCCACAAACAAAAGTCCAGGACCAGATGGCTTCACAGGTGAATTCTATCAAACATTCAGAGAAGAGCTAACACCCATCCTTCTCAAACTCTTCCAAAAAAATTGCAGAGGAAGGAACACTCCCAAAGTCATTCTATGAGGCCACTATTACCCTGATACCAAAACCAGACAAAGATACTACAAAAAAAAGAAAATTACAGGCCAATATCACTCATGAATATAGGTGCAAAAATCCTCAACAAAATACTAGCAAACAGAATCCAACAACACATTAAAAGGATCATACACCATGATCAAGTGGGATTCATCCCAGGGATGCAAGGATTCTTTAATATATGCAAATCAATCAATGTGATACACCATATTAACAAACTGAAGAATAAAAACCATATGGTCATCTGAATAGATGCATAAAAAGCTTCTGACAAAATTCAAAACTATTTATGATAAAAACTCTACAGAAAGTGGGCACAGAAGGAACCTACCTCAACATAATAAAGGCCATATACAACAAACCCACAGTAAACATCATTCTCAATGGTGAAAAACTGAAAGCATTTCCTCGAAGATCAGGAGCAAGGCAAGGATGTCCACTCTTGCCAGTATTATTCAACATAGTCTTGGAAGTCCTAGCCACAGCAATCAGAAGAAAAATAAATAAAAGGAATACAAACTGGAAAAGAAGAAGTAAAACTGTTTGCAGATGACACGATACTATACATAGATAATCCTAAAGATGCCACCAGAAGACTACTAGAGCTAATCAATAAATTTGGTAAAGTTGCATGATAAAAAATTAATGCACAGAAATCTCTTGCATTCCTATACACTAACAATGAAAAATCAGAAAGAGAAATTAAGGAAACACTCCCATTTACCACTGCAACAAAAAAGAATTAAATACCTAGGAATAAACCTACATAAGGAGGTAAAAGAACTCTACTCAGAAAAATATAAGACACTGATGAAAGAAATCAAAGATGACACAGACGGATGGAGAGATATACCATGTTCTTGGATTGGAAGAGTCAATACTATGAAAATGACTATACTACTCAAAGCAATCTACAGATTCAGTGCAATCCGTATCAAATTACCAATGGTATTTTTTACAGAAATGATTTTTTATGAACCAAAAAATCTTAAAATTTGTATGGAGACACAAAAGACCCTGAATAGCTGAAGCAAACTTGAGGGAAAACAACGGAGCTGGAGAAATCAGACTCCCTGACTTCAGACTGTATTACAAAGCTACAGTCATCAAGACAATATGGTACTGGCACAAAAACAGAAATATAGATCAATGGAACAGGATAGAAAGACCAGAGATAAACTCACGCACCTATGGTCAACTAATCTATGACCAAGGAGGCAAGGATATACAATGGAGAAAAGACAGTCTCTTCAATAAGTAGTGCTGGGAAAACTGGACAGCTACATGTAAAGGAATGAAATTAGAACACTCCCTAACACCATACCCAAAAATAAACTAAAAGTGGATTAAAGACCTAAATGTAAGACTGGACACTATAGAACTCTTAGAGGGGGGCTTCCATGGTGGCACAGTGGCTAAGAATCCACCCGCCAGTGCAGGAGTCATGGGTCGAGCCCTGATACGGGAAGATCCCACATGCCGTGGAGCAACTAAGCCTGTGCACCACAACTACTGAAGCCTGCGTGCCTAGAGCCAGTGCTCCCAACAAGAGAAGCCACCACAATGAGAAGCCTGCACACCACAACGAAGAGTAGCCCCTCTCACTGCCAGAGAAAAGTCCGCGTGCACCAATGAAGACCCAATGCAGCCAAAATAAAATAAGTTAAAAAAACAAAACAAAACAAAACTCTTAGAGGAAAACATAAGAACTCTTTGACATAATTCACAGCAAGATAATTTTTGACCCACCTCTTAGAGTAATGAAAATAAAAACAAAAATAAACAAATGGGACCTAGTGAAACTTAAAAGCTTCTGCACAGTAAAGAAAACCATAAACAAGATGAAAAGACAAGCCTCAGAATGGGCAAAAATATGTGCAAATGAAGCAATTGACAAGGGATTAATCTCCAAAATATACAAACAGCTCATGAAGCTCAATATCAAAAAAACAAACAGCAGAATTAAAAAAATGGGCAGAAGACCTAAATAGACATTTCTCCAAAGGAGACATACAGATGGCCAAGAGGCACATGAAAAGATGCTCAACATCACTAATTATTAGAGAAATGCAGATCAAAACTACAATGAAGTATCACCTCACACTGGTCAGAATGGCCATCATCAAAAAATCTACAAACAATAAATGCTGGAGAGGGTGGGGAGAAAGGGAACCCTCTTGCACTGTTGGTGGGGATGTAAATTGATACAGCCATTATGGAGAACAGTATGGAGGGTTCTTAAAAAACTAAAAATAGAACTACAATACGACCCAGCAATCCCACTACTGGGCATATACCCTGAGAAAACCATAATTCAAAAAGACACATGCACCTCAATGTTCACTGCAGCACTATTTACAATAGCTAGGACATGGAATCAACCTAAGTGTCCATCGACAGAGGAATGGATAAAGAATATGTGGCACATATATACAACGGAATATTACTCAGCCATAAAAAGGAATGAAATTGAGTTATTTATAGTGAGGTGGATGGACCTAGAGTCTGTCATACAGAGTGAAGTAAGTCAGAAAGAGAAAAACAAGTATCGTATATTAACGCATGTATGTGGAATCTAGACAAACGATATTGATGAACCTATTTGCACAGCAGGAATAAAGACAAAGACGTAGGGAGTGGATGTGTGGACACAGGGCGGGCGGGGGGGATGAACTGGGAGATTGGGATTGACATATGTGCACTGCCCTGTGTAAAACAGGTAGCTAGTGGGAACCTGCTATACAACACAGGGAGCCTGCTCGGTGCTCTGTGGTGACCTAGATGGATGGGTTGGGGATGGGGGTGGGAGGGAGGGGGATATGTGTACACATGTAGCCGATTCACTTCATTGTACAACAGAAACTAACAGAACATTGTAAAGCAACTATATACCACCCCCCCAAAAAAAAATGTATCTTAGAGATAAGCTAGTCTAAGCCCCTTTTCATATAAAGTAGGAACATATAAAGTAGGAACTCCAGGAGTGACTCCTTCTCCCTATTTATCCATTACTATAAAAAAAGTGATAGTTCAGTAGTGCTTCATTATCTCCAAAAACAGAAAAATCACTACCTCACAACACAAAATATTCTTTTCTTAGAAAGTGGCTTTCTTACATTGGGCCAAATTTGCCTCCCAATAACTTTCAACTTATTGGTCCCACTTTATCATTGAAGCTGCACAAAATCAGATCCTTCTTTTTCACTGCAGGCTTTCAAGTAGCTGAAGACAAAAATCACATCTCCCATGGCCGTGCCTTCTCTAGAGGAAAATATTTCCCCAAATGATATGATTTCCACTTCCCTTCCCTTCCTTCCAACCCTGTTCTAGATAAGCTCCTGTTGCTTTTTTTTTTTTTTGGCCATGCCATGCGGTATGTGGGATCTTAGCTCCCCGGCCAGGGATCGACCCTGTGCATCCTGAACTGGGAGCGTGGAGTCTTAACCACTGGATTGCCAGGGAACTCCCAATCTCCTGTTTCTTCAGGCGACAGCACAGAGTTTCAGCATGGAGTCTAAGGACTACTCAGGGGTCGTTTATCTTTGTAAACAGTTGACTACGACTTGTTATTCTCTTGTTGGGATTATACCTCTAAAAATGCAGCTGGCTTTTTGTTGGGAGTCACAACAGATTATTAATGTATATTCAGCTTAATTCAACCACAATAACCTCTACTAAAGCAGGATTCTTTCATCCCAAACTTGAGCAATTGGTTTTCTAAGCCTATGCAGGCATCTCTTTCTATGTCTATATATTTCTGTAAAATTTTTCTAGGTTCATTTTTGCCTATTATTTTACGATTTTAAGGCTTTCTTGAATCTTATTTTTCATAATCCATAAACCTGATAACATCTTCATTTAAGTTGCCAATAAGTGTGATGAGTAATAAAGAATTAAATATAGAGCCTCTTGTTTCCCTCCAGGGAGAGGGCAGTCTCTTAGTCAACAGTTTCTGGACACATCCATTTAATCAGCAATGAATCTACCTGTCGATTTACATCTCTCTATTTTTCCCCAGAATACTATGAGAGACTATCAAAAGCCTTGCTGAAATACAGATACACAGTGAATATAGTTCACCCTCCCTGACTTCCCAGGCTAGTAAGAACTGTCAAATCACAAAATACTCTTGGTTTAGCATGACTTGTTCACGAACCTATAATCATTGACCCTGATCTGACTGTTAAGCTGTTAAGCACATAATTCTCAGATCTACCCTAAGGTATACAGAGATGAAATCTTGGGAAAGCCTGTATGAGTGCTGGAATAGGGGAAACAACTAGGAAGGAAGACCTAGTACCTAATTTCTTACCTAGGCTACTAGGCACATGTCTGCTGGCCTGGGAAACCATACCTTCTCCAAAGGCTGAGGAGAGAAAGGTGTGCAGAACAAAGAAGGACTCCTGAGTGTGTGGTCTTGTGGTAAGTTGTGCCATGTCACTTTTCTTGGACTACTTTGTCCAGCCCTAATGATGGGCTATCTCCCATCTGGACACACTTCCCGAGATAGGCATGGGAACTTACATCTCTCCTAGGAAAGGTACTCAGTAACTTGAATTCATCCCATGGAAATCCTTTGGAAGCTACAAAATCAAAGACGATCTGGAGCTTATTGCTGGCCAGGAAACGCCGCTCGAGGAACTCGCCACTGGGTGTCCGGATCCGCAGTTTGCTCACAGGCTCAGCATTTTCTTCCTTTGGCTCTGGAGGCAGGGCCTGCTCTAAGGAGAGTCTGATGGCCTAAAGAGGGCAAAAATCAGGTGTTAAACTGTTGATGGATGGAATTGTGGGGGATGGGGGAGGGAGAGATGAGGAAAAACCTGCTGCTTCCTAGAAACTCATCAAAAGCTATTGCCCATTTATTAACTAAGCCTAATGCTTGGACAACAGAATTATGTGTTTTTCATTTTCTTAATATTAGCCCAATAAGCAATTAATTAAAATAAATCCCACCTTGATGACACATTAAATTGATAGGTAACTACACAGAGAAGAAAGGTAATTTATTTTTTACTGAAGGGCTCAGGTATTTGTGATTCCTTTCTAGGGCATGAATTAAGGCTATTAGAAGCATTTGCAAAAGACGCCTGTGCACGCGAACACTCACACACACAGACGGGGGTGGAGAAAGAGAGAGGGAGAGAGAGTGGGAGAGAGAGCGCGAGTGCACAAAAGAGAGAGAGAACATACATTTCCCAAGTAGAAATAACTGAAGATTTTGTAGAATTCTGGATAATATATTAACGACAAAATGGAGGAAAGACTCTGTTTGGGTTGATGAAAATGTTTGGAAATAATGGTCGTGGTTGCAAGACTGTGAATGTAATTCATGCCACTTAACTGTACTTAAGAAGGGTTAAAAAGGCAAACTTTTGTTATATATATTTTGCTACAATAAAAAAATGGAATGGGAAGAAATTAAAATATCAGGCTTATTGGGGGCAGGAGACTATGGTCCTAGTTCCAGCTTTGCCACTAAACTGCTGTGAGATTTGGCCAAGTCCACATTTCTGGACCTAGATGTGGCACAGACTCAAACAGGTGGGGTAAACTGTTGGGAGATCTCATGGCTAGAGTTGGGCTCTAGTTCTCAATCTAGCATTACGTTGTTTCACATTCAAGATATTCCAGTGGAAGGAGTTTAAAGATCTCTGATGGCCCTGCCTGTGGCAGAAATTCACTAAAACCTTTTTGTTCCTAGAACTGTGGCAGGTTCCTTAGACATGTAAGCCTGGTATTAGCATGCACAGCTTCACAGTTATATTGTGTTCCTGGTTACTTTCACATTTCCATGTTCCCAATTTTCATCAATAGGGAAAACAAAAATTTCCCCCAATTAACATGAGTGAGAGAAATTGGGATATATGTTCTCTAAAATCTCAACACAATTTTCAAAGTTGGTGACACTCCCTTTGGAGAAAAAACAACAAAAACCCTATTAAACAACTCTCAGGTAAAAGGGGAAATATAATAAAAACTACAGAATATCTAGAAAACAATTGTTGAAATTTCATATTCATATTGGAATCTCTGGGATTCATTTAAAGCAGTGCTCAGAGGAAATTCATAGCCTTAAAATTCTTATATCATTCAAAAGGAAAATAAAAATAAGTTAACTGGGTCTTCCCTGGTGGCGCAGTGGTTAAGAATCCACCTGCCAATGCAGGGGACACGGGTTTGAGCCCTGGTCCGGGAAGATCCCCCATACTGCGGAGCAACTAAGCCCCTGCGCCACAACTAGTGAGCCTGCGCTTTAAAGCCCGAGCCACAACTACTGAAGCCCGTGCACCTAGAGCTTGTGCTCCACAAGAGAAGCCACAGCAATGAGAAGCCTGCACACTGCAACGAAGAGTAGCCCTTGCCTGCTGCAACTAGAGAAAGCCCGTGCACAGCAACGAAGACCCAACACAGCCAAAAATAAATAAATAAAAATAATTAAAAAAAAAAAAGAGAAATCTCTTCCCTTGTAGCTTGTTTTAATGGTCAATGAGTAAGCATAGGTAAAGCAGGTAGCACAGTAGTTGATACACAGAAGATGTTCAACAAAATATTTTCTACCTTCCATTACTGAGAGTCCTCAGCATGGACAGATACTAGAGTTTGTCAGGCATAGTATTTCGTACTTGTGTGATAGGCACTTGATAAGTGTTTGAACATGAATAAACTCTGATTTCCAAACAGTGAAATCTTACACATCTCTCAAGACCTGGCTCAAATATCAGTTCTTCTGTAGTGTTGACTGAATTCCAAAAGCTGTGAAAGATTTTTACTTTGCCCCTGAACTCTTAAGTATTTTGCTTCTATTTCGGTTATGTTATTTAGCACGTTTTTCCTTGATTTGCTGTTACTTGTAGACACGTTGTATCTTCCCTACAAGATGTAATCTCTCTTTGCAGGCAGAAAATGTCTTACTATCCTTTGTTTCTCTTTCAGTGCCTAGCATAGTTCTTGCTCAAAAATCATTTACTGATACTGGAGAGGGTGTAGAGAAAAGGGAACTCTCCTACACTGGGAGAGTGGGAATGTAAATTGGCGCAGCCATTATGGAGAACAGTATGGAGGTTTCTTAAAAAACTAAAACTAGAACTACCATATGATCTAGCAATCCTACTCCTGGGTATATATCTGGAAAAGACGAAAACTCTAATTTGAAAAGATACATGCACCCCAATGCTCATAGCAGCACTATTTACAACAGCCAAGTCATGGAAGCAACTTAAGTGTCCATCAACAGATGAATGGATAAAAAATATGTGCTACATATATACAATGGAATATTACTCAGCCATAAAAAAGAATGAAATATTGCCATTTGCAGCAACATGGATATACCTAAAGATGATCATACTAAGTGAAGTTAAGTCAGACCAAGAAAGACAAATATTATGGTTACCATAGGGGGTTAGAGGTGGGGAGGGATAAATTAGGAGTATGGGATTAACAGACATACCCTACTATGTATAAAATAAACAACAAGGATTTACTGTATAGCATATATATATATAATATATATATATATCTGAATAACCTTGCTGTACACCTGAAACTAGCACAACATTGTAAACCAACTATACTTTAATTAAAAAAATTTGTTGAATAAGTTACGAGGTGGCATCCTCTGACCAGAAGTGATGACTAATGAAGTTTTCATCAGCCCAAGTTAGGGCCCTCCAGGTCTTTCTATCACTTGTTAGATGGCTTCCTCTATTTATAAGTGAATTTTGCCATTAATCCTATGTCTAGAAAAAAGTTCTAAAAGCCGTTTTTTGTGAGTCATCCTAGGAAATCATTTGACACCCTTTCTCTTTTTTCCCATTGCACTTTAGGTAAATCTCTATAATGACTTTTATATATAGTATGTAATTCTATTTTTACAAGACTATGAACTCCTGGAGCAGAGGGCCCACATCTGTATCCCTACTTCCTAACAGATTTTGGACACACACTAAGTAGTCAAAAAAATATTTGCCAAATGAGTGAATGAAAAAATTCTCTATATTGTCACAGACATGACCTGAACTCAGGGTGGAAAAAAATCAGCCAAGCTAAATGGATTTCTCACATATAGGGGCCCAGTGAAAGATGCTGCAGAAGTAACTCCCAGTGTCTTTTGGTGGGTAAAGTAAAGCCTGGGAAAAGGGGAGAAAATACAGTCTTTGTGTTTTTTGGGTGAGACAATATTTAGGAAGGATGGGAATATTTGTCAGGCAAGAAAGGGGAGAGGAATTGGAAAGAATAGAAAACCATGAATCTAGTACAAGTTTAAGTTTTCTAAGAGTTCAACACAATAGATTGGGAATGATTCTTCTAAAGAAAATTAGTCTTCCATATCAAAATGAATCTGGGAAAAGTGGAAAGAAGTAAGTTGTAGGAAATATTAACATCCTTAGTATCAAATGCAATGGAAATAGACCTAGCATTTGAATAACTTTTCTAAAAATTATGCTCTACCTCACGTTCCTCTTCTTGTTCTTTGCGAATCTGTTCCAAACGAAACTGTTCTGCCATCTCTCTCTCATGAGCTTCCCTCTGTTGATAAAAGAGAAAGGAATCCAACACTTAATAAACACTGGCCTACTTTTTTTTAAAAAAGAAAAGAAATAAAAGAGAAAGAAAAAGAAAAGAAAAAAAGTTCATTTTCAGCATGGCCCAGAGGTACACTGTGGTAATGAAAGTGTTTCTCTCTGGAACAAGGATGGAAATAAAAGCAACAACAAAGCATACCTCTATGATCATGGTGGGTTCCTATTCAAACATTTAGGTAGCTCTGGGTAGTGTAGCATTCAAGATCCTTCAGACCTTTCTCTGGTCTTCCTTTCTGGTCTTTTCTGCCACCTCCCCTGTACCCAAATATCAAAACTCTATTCACATCAGCCTCTATCTTGAACCCATGCTTTCTGGCTCCTTGTTGCTAGCACACATTACTTCCTCTCCTACCCCCCTTTCTCTATCCAGTTCAAATATACAATCTCTTCTATGAAACCCTGCCTAGTACATTCCCATTTCTTGGCTCTCGAAAAAAGCTGGAAAAAACTTTCCACTGAAAATCCTGTTCATTGAACTCTCACAGAACTCAGTGCTTCCCTTACAACATTTAGGATCCTTGCCTAAGTGTTCCAGCTATCTATGCTCTTGACTGAATCTACTCTGCAGCACAATGTGAGCCTTATTTTGAAGGCAGAAAGAGTGGCTTATTCATTTTCCTCTCCTTCAATGCCCAGTACAGAAGCATTTAATGCTCAAGAAGCATTAAATAAGTCAGTGGTTCTCAACCCTGACTGCACATTAAAATCACCTGAAGAGCTTTTTTAAACATTGCTAGATTTTACCACAGACTGATTAAAAACAAATGAAGTAAACACTAGGCCCATTTTTGTTTTCACTTCTCATGATTCCTGAAAAAATTTATCTTGTCAAAATGAACCATGCTTTAAGAACCTGAGGTAGAATTATATTCTTTCTGTTAATTGAAACTAGCTTTCTCCACTGCAAACCCAACTCTCTTAGGTTTCAAAATGATTAAAGGGCTGGCATTTAAATAATGAAAGACTATTTAGGATTGAGTTCTTTATCCCAGAAGTCCCCTGACCAAACCTACCTTTGCTCTGTCAGCCTCAAGTGAAAGGCGATAGGCCTCGTCTTGTTCTCTCTTCACATTTTCTCTGGCTTCTCGTTCGTCCTTAAAAGAAAGGAAAATATTCAAAGGCATTTTACATTACTGTTTTTAAAGAAAACAACAATAATAATCCCCTTGTCTTACTCCTGTGTAAATTTATTATAATTAAACAAGACACTTTTAAAGTGTACAATATAAATAAGCTAACAAATAATAAGGTGAGTAGCACAGTAGATAGTGAAAATAAGAATGTTTGAAGCCTAGTCTACCACTTACAAATTGTGTGACCTTGGGCAAGTTATTTAATCTCTTTAGGTCTCAGTTTCCTCAACTGTAAAAAAGAAATAACATTTGTCTCATAGGGTTGTGAGAATTGAATGCAATGATATATAAACTGTCTAGCAAAGTACCTGACATTTAGTTCATTTTCACTGATTAGTTCCCTTCTCCTTTACTCCTGATTTTTCTAAGATAAACTTGGAGATTATCAGCATTGGGACTAAGGACTGGGAGAGAGGAAAGGACTAGGAAGTAATCTGGTCAGCACAGAAAGAGGCTGAAAGCACAATACCCTGCTTAACTTTAGTCCATATCACACCACTAAAGCTTGGTTATCAAATAAGTATATCCCCACAACATTCACACTCATGAAGTGTGGATAATGTAAGTTATCTAAGTTGAAGATCTTTTAGAATATTTTTAGTGTCTGAAGTGATTATGCCATCTGTGTACATTTAAATTGTGATTTCATATAAAATTAAAAGTTAATTCAACTACCAGAATTTCTTATTTGTTAAATTCTGGAGTATAGCCAATATACATGTCCTTAAATTTAATAAATACCCACACCTGTTGACATTAGAGTATAGGTTCCCTTTCTGGTCATTTTTTTTTTTTTTTTTTTTTTTTTTTTTTTTTTTTTGCGGTACGCGGGCCTCTCCCTGTTGTGGCCTCTCCCGTTGCGGAGCACAGGCTCCGGACGCACAGGCTCAGCGGCCATGGCTCACGGGCCCAGCCGCTCCGTGGCATGTGGGATCCTCCCGGACCGGGGCATGAACCCGTGTCCCCTGCATCGGCAGGCGGTCTCTCAACCACTGCGCCACCAGGGAAGCCCCCTTTCTGGTCATTTTGCACAGTAGGCTGAATCATACATAAGTTACCGATATCTGACTGGTTTTGACCTATAAAAATGGAAATTTCATATAGTTTAACTTAATTCTTTCTTTTTGTCTCCTCAGTTCAATATATGCTTGCTCAGGCTGAGTGTATGCTCAGCACTGTCTTAGGTACTCCCTCTGAAATCTATTCAAGACTGGCCTTCTCCTTGAAGCCTCATACTCCTTTTGGTTTCAATGATTCCATTAAGTCCACAATTTCTGGTATAAATAGTAGCATTTCATTGATTCCTAATCTTTCAAATAAAAAATTAGGAAAAATTAGATGTTGTTGGCCTGAAGCTAATTGCTATACCATCTGTGATAAAAGAGTATGCCAGAGAAATTATATGTTGGGGCAAAATATCAGGAACAATGTTTAACCCGAGAGACCACTTAGGCTGCAAAGTAGTCAGGATAATTTACGTGTCATGTAATATGACACATGAATAAAAACAGGTTTTAAAAACTCCTACTTGGAGACGTACTTAGCTACTAGTATTTTTATTTTAAAGCAACAGAAGCATCTTCCTTTAAAGATATTTTCACTGATTCCAACTGGGTATTTCCTACTTTGGTCTATATACTACAGTTTTACTATGACCAGATACAATCAGCCTGATAGGACATATTCTGTATGTTTTTCTTTATATTTGCATTTGCATTTACTCTGTAAGCACCTTTGCCCACTCAATATACAAGCTTGTACAGACTGGACACTTAATAGTTCATTTGGCCATGGCTGATCTATAGTTGATGTATAATGTCTTCATTTTTTTATGTCACCAAGGAGAGGTAATGAGGAGATTAGAAGACCTGTGTTCAACTCCTAGCCCTGCTAGTAGCAAGCTGTGTGTTCTTGGGTAAACACTGTCTCCCTTTTCAGTCATTTATTAAATTAAAGAATTGAATTTTTAAGGAAACTGTGCCTCTCTGAACAACTCTATCTTTCCAAATTTAGATATTCCTAATATTATCAACAACCTATGGGAGTAATCTTATCTTTTTACATTTCAAGTAGGGAAATATTTAAGATGCTTAGGATTTTAATTGTAACATACTTTCATGACTCCACCTTTTCAAATTAGTTTAGATTTCTCTTGTAGCATTCTGTCCTTTCCCTTTAAAACGTTTATCACAATTGTATCAATTATCATATGATTATTTATTTAATGTGAGAGTCCCCCATGACACTGTAAGCACCATAAAGGCAGGGATCTTGTCTATATTACATACCTCTGTATTCCAAGTGTTTCACACAATGCCTAGCTTTTGGGAGGTATTTAATAAGCATCTGTTGAATAAATGAACCGTCTTTCCAGGCATAAAACATTCATTGTCTAGAGTAAAAATTAAGGAGGAAAATGATATAGCTCATTCATAAAGTGGCCCTATCTGAGTCAATGAAATTGACTGGCTGGGCAGAAATGACCCGTTATGACACTATGTACACACACAAAGGGACCTTCTAAAAGCTACCACAGCTGGAAGCCCTCTCTGAGCACAAATACAGTTTGTAATAAAAGCATTCTAAGTAAACAGCTCTGTTTTAAAACAGACTGTTGCAGATACGAAAGGCCATTAAATACAGGGATCCCTGCCACAAAATGTGGCACCTGTTGTGAGAGGACTTCTTGAACCAGCTAACTTCCTTCCTTCCCTCCCCACTTCTCTCTCTTCTATTTCTCTTCCCTCCTTTCCTTCTCACAAATATTCAATAAGCACCAATTTTACTTTAGGCATCACACTAGTAGTGGGGTTATAGAGGCAGGCCACCGTTTAATAGACAGAGAGAGAGATGAGCTAATCTGAAAGAACAATATTGTGTAATCTGAGCTATTTGCTGTATTTTCTTTAACTTGTTTTTAAAAAGGCACTCATGCAAAAAATTGTAATGCAAATGTTAAATTATTCTTAAATGTAGCATTGTTAAAATTGCTAGATGCTGGCTGCACAACATTGTGAATACACAGAATGTCACTGAATAATGCACATTATAATAATTAACTGTATGCTATGTGAATTCTGCTTCTATTAAAAAAATATTACTAGAATCAAAAAAAATTTGTAAAATTGCTGTATGTCCACACAACAGAGTACTACTCAGCAATTAAAAGGAATGAATTACTGATACATGCCACAGCACAGATTAACCTCAAAATAATTATGCTGAGTGAAAGAAGTCAGACTAAAGAGTATATACTGTATGATTCAATTTTTCATAAAACTTGAGAAAATGCAAATAAATCTATAGTGACAGAAAGATCAGTGGGTGCATGGGACTTGAATGGTTGGGAGGTAGAGGCAGAAGAAAGGGATTACAAGGTTCATGAGGAAACTTTTGAGAGTGATGGATATGTTCACTATTTTGATCGTGGTAAAGATTTTATTAGTGTATACGTATGTCAAAACTTTTTAAAATTGGACAGTTTATATAGGTACAGTTTATATAATTATACTTCAATATAGCTTTAGAAAATAAGTGATTAATAATACTGAAAAAATTAATGTATGGATTAAACAGCAGCTTGGACACAGGTGAAGAGAGAATTAATAAAGTGGAAGTAATCTGAAGAAACTACCTAAATTGCAACATGGAGAGACACAGAGAAATAAGGTATAATAGAGAAGTTAAGTGGACATGGAGGATATAATCAGAGTGCCTAACATGCATCTGCTAGGAACCCTAGAAGGGAATATAAAGAATGGAGCAATACTCAAAGAGATAATGTTTTCGAATTTTCCAGTATGGATGAAAGATAAGAATAAGCGGCCAAGGACCATTTCAAATGGTAACCTCTAGTTCTATAGAAACTACCAAACTGAATAAACAAACAAATTGACTGAAGTCATCATAGTCAAACACAGCTTTGAATGCCACCTCACCTGAAGAAGACCAGCTCTTGATTCTGTGGATCCAGTGGTAAGACCTTGGATGACTGGGTTGTAATAACAGAAATAGTACTTAAAACCTTGCTAACAAAAGTGTGGTCCAAGAACAAGCAGCACTGAAATCAACTGGAAGCTTGTCAGAAATGTAGAATCTTAGGCTCCACCCAAGACTGACTGAATCAGAATATGAATTTTAATAAATTCTCCAAGTGATTCCTATGCACATTTAATTTAGCAAAGCACTGCTTAAGAAGCTTTGCTTAAAAGTAATGTATACTGCTTAAGTGACAAGTGGTTGGGATGTTATTTTTGCCTGCAGGAAAGCCATAAATGGGGAAAGTTCATCCACTCTGGTGCAGAAAAATAGTTAAATACTAGGACCAGGACCTACCTTTTTACATGGAAAGTCAAGCTAAATGCTCTGGAGATTTTTTTGGGATGTGTGTGTGTGTGTGTGTGTGTGTGTGTGTGTGTGTGTACACGCATGCAACAGAGATGATGTAATGGTGTTTGATAGAATCCAAATACTACATTCTGTGGCCACTTCTCCAGTCAGGATTCCTTCCTGAAGATAGACAGATAAGACAGGTGGAGGAAGCTTACTTTCAATCACAGGTCAGCAAACTGTGGTCTTTGGGCCAAAGCTGGCCTGTAGACTATTTTTGTAAATAAAGTTTTACTGGAATATAGCCATGCCTATTTGTTCATGAATTATCTATGGCTACTTCTGTGCTACAATGACATAGTTGAATAGTTGTGACAGAGAGTATATGGCTTCCAAAGTAGAAAGTATTTACTATCTGACACTTCACAGAAAATGTCTGCTGACCCTTTAAAATCATTATAAATGTTGGTTTCAGTCTTTTTAATTTTTAACTTCTGGTAAGTAGAGAATAAAATCCTAATGAGATTTTAAAGTTCATAAGCCTAGGGGGAGCTTCAGTAAAAGCTCAGATGGAAAGAGTAACTGATTTGTTTATTACATACAAAAAAATCAGAAGCCACAAACTAGCTCCGACATCAGTATGAAAGGTTTACAGTCAAAGGTCTCGTGGCAGCATATTTCAAATTTTACATGGGCTAACAATAAGAGGTCTTGAAAGGGAGTTCATATCATAGATAAAAATAATTTGATTAAATGTAAGAATGCAAGAGAATTACATACTTGGACAGGTTTCCAGGTACCTAGGAAATGTGGAGGAATGATGTCTAACTCTAGACACATGTGAACTAATCATCTGTCTTAGAGGCTTAGGTATAGAACTTTTTGTTCTGCACCACTTGGTACCTTGGCTTAGTTTTAGGCAATGACTCTGTTGAACATCTACTATGAGTAATCACTGGGCCAGATATTGTAGGAAAGACATATGTTAAACTAGTCCTACTTTAAAGTGTTTTAAATTTCATCTAAAAGAAAGGGACAAATGATTTGGGTGGGGTATTTTTATGGAGATTTTGTAGTTATATCCTGCTGTTATCAAATTTCTATTGTTAAAAGCATAGTGTCAGGGCTCCCTGGTGGCGCAGTAGTTGAGAGTCCACCTGCCGATGCAGGGGACACGGGTTTGTGCCCGGGTCTGGGAAGATCCCACATGCCGTGGAGCAGCTGGGCCCGTGAGCCATGGCCGCTGAGCCTGCGCGTCTGGAGCCTGTGCTCCGCAACGGGAGAGGCCACAACAGTGAGAGGCCCGTGTACCGCAAAAAAAAAAAAGCATAGTGTCAGACTTATTACCTTTCTAAAATGAAAATCACATCATAACACTCCTCTTTCCTAACCTTCAATGATTTCCCCACACCTTCAGGATAAAGTCTAAATTTCCTAGCACAGGTGCCCTCAATTACTTTATCAGCTTCATTACCCACTTCCCCCTTCCATATACTCTATGCTCTAGCCATACAAGCCCTCTCACAGCTCCCTGAACAGACCAGCCTTTGCATGTTTCTCTGCCTTTGCATATCCTTTATCCTTTGCCTGGAAAATTCTTCACCACTCCTCCTTCGGCAAAATCACACTCATCTTTCAGGCTCAACTTAAGTGTCTAGGCATTCACAGGTACCTCACCCTGGGTTGAATGGTTTCACTTCTGTGTTCAATTCACACTGTATTATTTAATCATATATTTACATATTTCTCTCTCAGAGTAGACTGAGCACTGAGGGCAGGAATACTGTTTTATTAATTTTTGAATTTCCAGCATAAGTGAACACTACCAAGTTGGCACTTGATAGATAATAATAGCAGTTAACATTCAGTGAATGTTTCCTATATGCCAGGCATTCTTCTAACTACATTATTATCATATATAATCCTCAGATATATTGAGGGAAGGAGGAAAGAAAAGAGGTGACTATACATAAAAGAAGAAAGAAAGGGAAAGGGAGCTAAGGTATCTGCTCCAGGAACTGTCATGGACCTCAAAAAAGGCCAAAAGCCTTTGCAAGCTAAATGCTCTTGTTTTACTTCCCTCTTGCTACCATTACCCTAATTTGGGTTCTGAGATTTATAACATACCTAGAAGCCTTGAGAGAAATAATAATAGGCAGGACGGGAATAAGAAAATAGCTCTACTGAGGAAAATTATCCTCTTGTGTAGGGTGCTAGATTATTCCATGACTATCTTCTTTCTGTAACATAATCTGCAAGGGTGACAAATTTCTTTTCAGGGGACTCTTCATGTGATGACTGGGCACAGTGCCTGGCACATAGTAGGTATTCTACAAATGTGGACTGAATTGAACTGGGAGGACAGTTAACTGACTCTTCCTGAGTCACTAAAATAGATAAACCAATCCCTAGCAATTTTGTAGATTCAGTGATGTCAAAAAGAAAAAAGTAAAATAATTCAAATATTTGATCATTTAAAGCCAAGTTTTCAAAGCCTGCCTCTAAAGCTAAATTGATCATTTTATTTTCTAAGTAAATACCTGGTCAGTGTGAGAACAGAGGAAGCAGAGATTTTAGTTATTAAATTATTCTTAAGGGGCTAATTCATTAGGCACCAAAAAGATGTAAGACTGCCTCAATTTCTTCTTTAGTATTTGGGAGGTAAAAAGCACCCCCCCCCTTTTTTTTTCAGATCTCCACCTTATGGTCTAATTGGGACAGAATTGGAGTTCAGATATTTAAGATCTTATTTTTGAAAATTCTCAGGCCACAGGATGTTCTGATAATCTTGTTTACAAAACATTTAAATAGTATCTCATATTTTAACGTATCAGAATTAGACATTTCTCCAAAGAAGATATACAAATGGCCAACAAGCACATGAAAAGATGCTCAACAACATTAGTCATTATTAGGGAAATGTAAATCAAAACCACAAGGAAATACCACCTTATCCACTACGATGGCTATCATTTTTAAAAAGAAAAAAAATGAGTGTTGGCGAGGATGTGGAGAATCCTTGTAACCTGCAGATTGGAATGTAAATGGTACAGACGCTGTGAAAACTGTTCGGTGCTTCCTCAGAAAGTTAAACAGATTTGCCACGTGACCCAGTGATCCACTTCTAGTTATATACCCAAAAGAACTGAAAACAGGGACTCAAATAGATACCTGTACACAAATGTTCATCCTATCATTATTCACAACAGCCAAAAAGTGGAAACAGTCCAAATGCCCATTAACAAATGCATAAACAAAATGTGATATATCCATACAATAGAATATATTTCAGTCATAAAAAGAATGAAGTAATGATATATGCTACAATGTGAAGGAACCTAAGTGAAAAAACCAGACACAAAAGTCACATATTGCATGACTGCATTTGTATGAAATATCGAGAACAGGCAAATCCACAGAGACAGAAAGCACAGTGGTTGCTAGAGGCTGGTGGGGGGCAGAGGGGGTTGGGGGAGTGACTGCTTAATGGGTTTGGGGGTGATAAAAATATTTTGGAACTAGATAGAGGTAGTAGTTGCACAACACTGTGAATGTACAAAGCACCACGTAATTGTAAAATGGTTCATTTTATGTTACCTGGATTTCGCCTAAAAATAAACCAAGTATCAAATTACAGAGCTAAGAACTAAATAAAAACAAAGCACTCTACAGTGTAAAAAGGGAGAAGAATATTTATACTTGAAGTATAAATGATGAGGGCACTGCTTGAAAAAATGTGTTAAATTGGCCTTCAAAAGAAGTACTGCCTGGTAGCATCGCCTCCATGGTGTACTGTGTCCAGGACATTCATCTTCCAGCCAAACAGCTTGGATTCTAGTCCTTGTTCCATCCTGATGGCAAAACAGTACAGGGAAAAAGTACAGCTTCAAACACAAACAACTCAACTTGGTCTGAATTCTAGGTCTGCCGCTTAATTTCTGTGCCCTTGGGCAACTTCTTTGAACTCTTTCAACACTGAACAATTTTATCTCCAAAACAGGAAAACTACCTCCTCGTTGGATAACTGGAAGGATGAAATGAAATGATGAATACATATCACCTAGCACAATGGGCATTTGATAAACGTTACCCTAATAATCATCACCATCATCATCATCCTAGTAATGTTAATCCTCTTCCTTGTAATAACTAGATGTGTAACCTCAGGCCGAACAGTTTAACTTCTCTGAATTTCTTCCAAGGACTGCCTGGGGAGGCCCTGGGGCAAATCATTCCTCATTAACAGCATCATTTTTTGATAGGTAAATTGGCAGTGGTAGAGGAGGGTAAACAGGGGAAGGTTCACGAATAATTATATGGACACGAGTCTCAGGTCTCTGAAGCATCTTCCCATTGTTCCGTAGCTGACTGCTGTACCCTATCAAGTCTATGTACCAGGGTTCTGACAGATGTCCCAGGGCCCAAAAAGAACATCAGAGGTCCTAAGCAGAGATTATGCATCATATGTAATTTAGAAGAAAAGCAATATTAAAGTGTATTCAGAAGTCTGACCAAATTCTAATTTTTCTTAAGACTACTTTGATTTTTCTGAAATATTAAATTTCATAAAGGTATCTCTCTGTCTACATATATTTTTCCTGTCTATTTATTTGGTGAACCTACTTTGCTTATTCTATAAATGTTTGGTCTGCCTTTACGTAATCACATTCTAAGTTGCAGAGGAGAGAGGCTTTTTAGTATGAGGGCCCAGGACAAACCCTTAAGTTTGCTCTATTTTCGAGTGACCTGGGCTGTGAGAATTAAATAGAAGAACACATGGTGGGATAGTGCTCTGAAATGGACTAAGGTTCCAGACTGAAAGGAATGATCATTTTGTTAATAGAATCAGGAATGACTTAGAAGGCCTCATCTTCTCTGTGGTAAGAACGAATTCCTTGGCCCTAGGCCTAATTTATCACTGTGGTTTCCATGGTGTTAAAAGTGTTCTCACTTCCTTGTTAATCAAAGCTACCACTGGGCTTCCCTGGTGGTGCAGTGGTTAAGAATCTGCCTGCCAATGCAGGGGACATGGGTTCAAGCCCTGGTCTGGGAAGATCCCACATGCCGTGGAGCAACTAAGCCTGTGTGCCACAACTACTGAGCCTGCGCTCTAGAGCCCACAAACCACAACTACTGAGCCTGCACACCTACAGCCTGTGCTCCACAACAAGAGAAGCCACCGCAATGAGAAGCCCGCGCACCGCAACGAAGAGTAGCCCCCGCTCGCCGCAACTAGAGAAAGCTCATGTTCACAACGAAGACCCAACGCAGCCAAAAATAAAGAAAAATAAAATTTTTAAAAAGCTACCATTAACCAAGTATTTGCAAGAAAAATGTAGTAAGTATTAATGAATATCCTCCTGCCTATATCTTTATCTAAGACTTTTAATCCTTTAAAGTCTTATATTTCAAAGTTTACAAAGCACTTTCACATGTGATACTCACAATAATGAGGTTGGCCAGGAAGAGACTTTGATCCCCATTTAGAGATGAGGAAATTGCGACTGAGAAACTTCAAGTGATTTTTCCAGGGTCACTCAGCTTGTTAAAATGTAGGCCACCAGTTACCTCATTTAGAGCTCTTTCTGCCATTTCACCTTTCTTCAACCTATACACTTGTTGTGTTTCTCCCTCTCTAAATTTTCTTCCTTCCAAACACTGCAAATATAGTCCTTAAATCAGTGTAGGGAATAGTTATGGAATGATTTTCTTGGGACTAAACTGTTTTCACTTGCTGAATGAACTGAATAGAAAAAACAGATACAGGGTTAGTTTATTTCATTACCAACGGACTCTCCACCTAGAAGAGCAAGATGGTATAGAATGGATAGGTACCTCCAGCTTTGTATTATCCTGTAGAGTTGTCATCATCTATTTACATGTCTATTTCTCTCTTTAGACCCTAAGCAAATCGAAGAGACTTTTCCTTGTTTATCTCTGTATCCCTAGTTCCAATCCCAAGCAGTGCCTGGTACTTCCTAGATCCTTAAAAACAGAACAATGAATGAGCATTTTGGCTCCACCAGACATCTGCATTATAAGTTTATATTTGTTAAACTGATCTGCCTGTAAAATCATTAATGACCTGCTAGTGTTCAAAAACGGTGAAATAAGGATTATGGCAAACCTGACACTTGATATTCTTTCAGGTTAGATACCTGAAAGAATAGGTTTGATACCTGTTATATCAAGGACAGAGCCTAAATGCTGGACAAACTGGTTATTTTTAAAAATCTAGTTATCAAAAGTTTTAAACAGAGAAATTTCAAGATATTTGTATCTTGTTATCTATCACAGTCCTACTGCAGGACTATGAAAACAGAGAGATGAATTCACATGTAGCAAGTAACTTCCAAGTCCTAACTAAGACTGTCTTGCTTTGCTAGAATGTTAAGTCTCTGGAATTTCCGGTGCAGATGTTTAGAAAAGATTATTTTTCATCTGGATAGAAGTGGTATGCGGGAGTGAGTTGAAAAGCTGGATTTAAGACTGGTTTGCTAATTTCTTTAGTGGCAGGGTTTCAAATGATGAACTGTCATCTCAGTGTCTGCTTTAGAGGGAGTGGGCCAACTTGTGA
This sequence comes from Stenella coeruleoalba, assembly GCF_951394435.1. Lineage (NCBI taxonomy): Eukaryota > Metazoa > Chordata > Mammalia > Artiodactyla > Delphinidae > Stenella > Stenella coeruleoalba. The sequence goes on from NC_137169.1 coordinate 41,550,576, forward strand.
GAGAGAGTTTATGTTAAGCTAAACCTATCCAGAGAGAATCTACCTATCTGCCTGGTAACGTAGGATGAAATCTGAACGTTTTTCAAGCATGATGTCTCAGTTCAGACCCTGGTCATCTCTCGCTTAGACTATGGCATTGGCCTCTTAGTAGGTCTCCTAACTTCCAGTCCCTTCCTATAAAATCCATTCATCCATTCATTCACTTACACATTTATAAGACATTTATGCTCGCCTACTATATACGTTAAGCTTTATGTTAGGGAATGGAAACAATGATTAAGAGGTTTGGATGATGGCCATTCTGACTGGTGTGAGGTGACACCTCACTGTGGTTTTGATTTGCATCTCTCTAATGATTAGTGATGTTGAGCATCCTTTCATGTGTTTGTTGGCAATCTGTATATCTTCTTCGGAGAAATGTCAATTTAGGTCTTCTGCCCATTTTTGGATTGGTTTGTTTGTTTTTTTGATATAGAGCTGCGTGAGCTGTTTATATATTTTGGAGATTAATCCTTTGTCAGTTGCTTCATCTGCAAATATTTTCTTCCATTCTGAGGGTTGTCTTTTTGTCTTATTTATGGTTTCCTTTGCTGTGCAAAAGCTTTTAAGTTTCATTAGGTCTCATTTGTTTATTTTTGTTTTTATTTCCATTTCTCTAGGAGGTGGGTCAAAAAGGATCTTGCTGTGATTTATGTCATAGAGTATTCTGCCTATGTTTTCCACAACAAATGCTGGAGAGGGTGTGGAGAAAAGGGAACCCTCTTGCACTGTTGGTGGGAATGTAAATTAATATAGCCACTATGGAGAACAGTATGGAGGTTCCTTAAAAAACTAAAATTAGAACTATCATATGACCCAGCAATCCCACTACTGGGCATATACCCTGAGAAAACCGTAATTCAAAAAAAAAAAGGACTACAATGTTCACTGCAGCACTATTTACAATAGCTAGGACACGGAAGCAACCTAAGTGTCCATCAACAGATGAATAAAGAAGATGTGGTACATATATACAATGCAATATTACTCAGCCATAAAAAGAAAAGAAATTGAGTTATTTGTAGTGAAGTGGACGGACCTAGAGTCTGTCATACAGAGTGAAGTAGGTCAGAAAGAGAAAAACAAATACTGTATGCTAACACATATATATGGAATCTAAAAAAAAGGTTCTGATGAACCTAGGGGCAGGACAGGAATAAAGACACAGATGTAGAGAATGGACTTGAGGACACGGGGAGGGGGCAGGGTAAGCTGGGACGAAGTGAGAGAGTAGCAATGACGCATATACACTACCAAATGTAAAATAGATAGCTAGTGGGAAGCAGCTGCATAGCACAGGGAGATCAGCTCAGTGCTTTGTGACCACCTGGGGGGGGGGGATAGGGGAGGGTGGGAGGGAGGTGAAAGAGGGAAGGGATATGGGGATATATGTATACATATAGCTGATTCACTTTGTTATACAACAGAAAGTAACACAACATTGTAAAACAATTATACTCCAATAAAGATGTTAAAAAAAAAAGATAAGTAAGATGTGGTTTCCTTCTCTCACTAGTTGTAGGAGATAGATGTATAAAATTGGAAAGGAAGGCAATATGTATGAGGGCCTATTATGGGTTAGTTATTTTACAAGATGCTGTTTCTTTTTTTTTTTTTTCGGTACGCGGGCCTCCCACTGTTGTGGCCTCTCCCGTTGCGGAGCACAGGCTCCGGACGCGCAGGCTCAGCGGCCATGGCTCACGGGCCCAGCCGCTCCGCGGCATGTGGGATCTTCCCGGACCGGGGCACAAACCCGTGTCCCCTGCATCGGCAGGCGGACTCTCAACCACTGCGCCACCAGGGAAGCCCAAGATGCTGTTTCTTTTCATCCTCACAAACTGCAATTATTACTTCCACGTCACTAAGGGGAAACTGAGACTCGGACTGGCTACATAATTTGTCCATAGTGTGTAGCTTGTATGGGACTGAATCAGCTTTTATACTTAGGTCTATCTGTTTCTAAAGCCTGTGTTCTTTCCACTAAACCAGCGGTTCTCAGATTTTAAAATACAAACGAGTCACTTGTTAGATAGGAGACTTGTGAAGACACAGATTCTCTGGCCCAACTGCAGAGATTCTGATTCAGTAGGTCTAGCAATGGAAGCTCAAAAGTCTGTACTTTTAACAAATATGTGCTCAATGGACCACACTTTGAAAAGCACTGTACCTCAAAAAGAAAAAAATAACAGATGATTATACCACCAAAATAAGTACTATCATAAAGATATGAACAAAGTGATGAGCAAATAGCATAACCATCATAATTAGTTTCCTAAATTACAAATCTAATTATGTCAACTTCTTACTTAAAAGATGTGATGAATACTCACTGCCCACAGTCTAAAGTTCAAATTCTATAGCATAGCATAAAAGTACAATGTGACCCTAATGCACATTTTTAGCCTTTTCTCTCCTCCCTTTCTTCTACCAATACCTCTTTCTTGCCTTGCTGAATTACTTCTCATTTCCCACATGTCCCAAGCCATTTCACATCTCCAAGCTTATCACACTTCCACATTTTTTCAATGAACTTCTTCCTTAATCCAAATGATTATTTCCTACTCATTCTTCCAAACTCAGTTTATATGTTATTATTATAGAAAATATTTCCAAAGTACTTAATAGATGCCAAGTACCAATCTAAGCACTTTACATGTATCAACTGATTTAATCCTATCAAGTAACTACTAATTGAGGAAACTGAGGCACAAAGATATTAAGATAGTTTTCTCAAGGTTATAGAGCTGCTAAGTGGCAGAGGTAGGGCTTGAATTCAGGCTATATGGGACCTTGAGCTCTTAACCACTAACTTATAGTTGCCTCTTATGAGACAGTGAGCTATTCTCAAGCAAGGACTCTCTTCCAGATAACCAGGGCCTAACTCAAACTATATTTCTCTTCATGTTCCTCTAGCCCACTCTCATCTCTTAATCTTCTGAACTAACTTCCTTCCATTCCACTTGTGTGAACTATCTCTCCCTTGTTTGAACCTAATTATTCTCTAATTGCTTCACGTACTGAGGTTTCATTTTTAGAGATTAAGTGGCAAGCTCTCTGAGGGCAGAAACTGTCACCCAGTGTAGCTTGGCACATGTCAGGCACTGAAAGAATTATTGTTGGACTGAAAAGCAGAGCAAGCATTTTACCAGCTAAACTATGGTCACTGGTTAAAGAGAAAGCACGTGAATGGGGAATGGGTAATTCCTCCAAAGTGGAATGAGGGAGTGAGTGGGCAGGTATTTCTTAGTTCCTTTCTTGACAGAAGGCTGTTATTTTGAGAAGCAAGTAAAAAAGGGCTCTTAAGCATATAAGGGATTGTTATCCATGGCTGGCTGGTCCTGACTTTCAAAGTGGAATTCTGGAGTTCGGACTCCTAGTAAATAGTAGTTAGATAGCTATAGCTATGCATTTAAATTGTTATTTGGATCTAAAAGCCTTATAGAAGCTATCACTTCCTTCCCAGAGAAGAGATGTTCACAAATACTTTGGGTTGGTTGCAAAGCTGAATCTTTCTACTGCTTTGCATGAATAAACTAGTTCAGGGCTATAAAGTATATGTTCTTTGTCTTAGTCACACTTGCAATATATGCTGTGAACAGATTCCATAGGTTGTATTCTTTCCCTATACACACACACACACACACCAGAATATTATTTAGCCGTTAAAAATAAGAAAATCCCATCATTTGCAACAATATGAATGGAACTTGAGGGCATTATGCTAATGAAATAAGTCAGAAAGAGAAAAACAAATACTGTATGATCTCACTTATATGCAGAATCTAAAACAACAAACAAACAAACTCCAAGCTCATAGATACAGAGAACAGACTGTTGGTTGCTAGAGGCAGCGGGTGGGGAGTAGGCAAACTGAGTGAGGAGAGTCAAAAGACATAAACTTCCAGTTGTAAAATAAATAGGTTATGGAGATACAATGTACAGCGTGGCAACTAATACTGTAGTACATCTGTGAAACTTGCTAAGAGAGTAAATCTTAAATGTTCTCATCAGAAGAAAAAAAATTCTTCAACTATATATAATGATGGACGTTAACCAGACTTATTGTGGGGATCATTTTGTAATATATACAAATACTGAATCATTATATTGTATACCTGAAACGAATATAATGTTGTATGTCAATTACACCTCAATGAAAAAAACAAAAAGGAAAATGTTATTTAAAAACAAAAAGCGAGAATTCACAATCATTTGAAAATACTTCCTCCCAACCCCCCCACACATACTGGAGGTGCCATTACAAGGGAAATACTTAGTTTCAATTAAGAGAAAATAACACTAAAAGGAGAAACAACAACAAAAGGTCTGACTCAATAAGTAATCTTGGGCAAATAACATATAGCTCTCAGTTTCCTCAACTGCAGAATGAAGTTAAGATTAAATGATCTCTAAAATTCCTTCCAGTTCAGCCTAGGGTAAAAGTAACAATAGATTGTATCTATCTATATACTGCTTACTGAATCCTGGGCACTAGTGCATGCTTTATATGTATTATCTTATTTAACCTTCAAGACATGCATATCAAGGGAATTCCCTGGCGGTCCAGTGGTTAAGACTCCAAGCTTCCACTGCAGGGGACACAGGTTTGAAGCTCGAACAGGGAACTAAGATCCTGCAGGCCACGTGGCATGGCCAAAAACAAACAAAACCACCACCAACAAAAACATGCATATCAAGTAGGTACTATTATTACCCCCATTTTATACAAGAGGAAACTGGAAACTGTCTCAATACATCAGAAGTCCTGGAACATGCATTTTAAACAAGTTACCCAGGTGATTGTGATGCAAATAGCCACTGCATCACATTTTTGAGTACTGATACTCCAAAGGTTGCATTCCATATTGGTAAAGTTAGTGCAATCCCAACTGCTATGTATAAAATAAGATTTTTTTTCCCCCAATTAGTATCTGACTTGGGAAAGTCATTTAATGCTCTGCCCTCGCCCGTAAAATGGGTATAATTACACCTGTCTTGAAGAATTTATACTAGAAATGTAAATGGCCCAGTCCTATGCCTAAGAGTAGGGATTCAATACATGGTAGCTACTATCACAGGCATCCAAAAAAAGTTAATACAACTAAAAGAGCAATAAAATTTCATTAAAGCCCATTTTATATTTTTTTAATTAAAAAAATTTTTTTTAATTGAAATATAGTTGAGTTACAATGTTGTGTTAATAAAGCCCATTTTAAAGTCAATTCTATGGACTGTTGATTTTCCTAGCTTTTAATCTTATTTTTTAATGTGAATGTAAAGTAAAATGGATTATTTTTGATGTACATTTCTATATCTTTAACACATGTATAGATTCATGTAACCACCACCAAAATAGGATACAGAACAGTTTCATCATCTCCAAAATATCCCTGGTGCTATCGCTTTGTTGTCATCCTCTCCTGAATCCTAACTCTCAGCAACAACTGATTGTTTCCCTGTCCCTAGTTTTATCTTTGCAAAAATATGAAATAGAACTGTATAGTACATAACCTTTAGAAACTGACTTTTTTTTAAACCAAGCATAATGCCTTTGTAATTTATCCAAGTTGCTGTACATATCAATAATGTCTTACTTTTTGATTTCTGAGGATATAATATAGTATATTTATTTATTCACTCACTGAAGGTGAATTGAAGAACAATGAAGGATATTTTTGTTCCAGCTTTGGCAATTATGAATAGAGCTTTTAGGAACGTTCATGTACACTTCTGGTGTTAACATAAATTTTCATTTTTCTAGATTTAATAAATACCTAGGAAAAAAATTCTGGGTCATGTGTTAAGTGTATGTTTAACTTCCTGAGGAACTGTCAAACTATTTTTCTGAATGGCTGAACCATTTTGTATTCCCAGGAGCAATGAATGAGAGTTATTCTTCGTCAGACACCTTAGCGTTCTCCCTTCTAACTTATGGGTAATGAGCATCCCTAGTCCAAGTCCCCAAAGCTATGCAAAGCTGTGATGAGTATTTTAGCACACAAGCAGTAAATTGCTTCAATAAAACAATGTGCACAGGTGAGAATTCCAGAAGCAAATCCTCTATTAAAATAGTTTTTGTGCGACTTCCTTGGTGGCGCAGTAGTTAAAATTGCACCTGCCAACGCAGGGGACATGGGTTCGAGCCCTGGTCCAGGAAGATCCCACATGCTGCGGAGCAACTAAACCTGCGAACCACAACTACTGAGCCAGACTGCCACAACTACTGAAGCCCCCGCGCCTAGAGCCAATGCTTCGCAACAGAGAAGCCACCACAACGAGGAGCCCATGCACCACAATGAAGAGTAGCCCCCGCACAGCAACAAAGACCCAATGCAGCCAAAAATAAATAAATAAATATATTAAAAAAATAATAAAAATAGTTTCTGCTAATCTGCTGAAAATTTTTTTTAAGGATATTTTCCTGTATCTGGCCAGACATTAAAACACACACACACACAGATAGCCTCATCCACCAGAGGGCAGACAGCAGAAGCAAGAAGAACTACAATCTGGCAGCCTGTGAAACAAAAACCACATTCAAGAAAGATAGACAAGATGAAAAGGAAGAGGGCTATGTACCAGATGAAGGAACAAGATAAAACCCCAGAAAAACAACCAAATGAAGTGGAGATAGGCAACCTTCCAGAAAAAGAATTCATAGTAATGATAGTAAAGATGATCCAGTACACTGGAAAAGGAATGCAGGCAAAGATTGAGAAGATGCAAGAAATGTTTAACAAAGACCTAGAAGAATTAAAGAAAAACAGAGATGAACAATACAATAACTGAAATGAAAATGACACTAGAAGGAATCAATAGCAGAATAACTGAGGCAGAAGGACAGATAACTGACCTGGAAGACAGAATGGTGGAATTCACTGCTGCGGAACACAGTAAAGAAAAAAGAATGAAAAGAAATGAAGACAGCCTAAGAGACCTCTGGGACAACATTAAATGTAACAACATTTGCATTATAGGGGTCCCAGAAGGAGAAGAGAGAGAGAAAGGACCTGAGAAAATATTTGAAGAGATTATAGTCGAAAACTTCCCAAACATGGGAAAGGAAAGAGCCACCCAAGTCGAGGAAGCGCAGAGAGTCCCATACAGGATAAACCCAAGGAGAAACACACAGAGACACATAGTAATCAAATTGGCAAAAATTAAAGACAAAGAAAAATTATTGAAAGCAGCAAGGGAAAAACAACAAATAACATACAAGGGAACTCCCATAAGGTTAACAGCTGATTTCTCAGCAGAAACTCTATAAGCCAGAAGGGAGTGGCATGACATATTTAAAGTGATGAAACGGAAGAACCTACAACCAAGATTACTCTACCCAGCAAGGATCTCATTCAGATTCAATGGAGAAATCAAAAGCTTTACAGACAAGCAAAAGCTAAGAGAATTCAGCACCAACAAACCAGCTCTACAACAAATGCTAAAGGAACTTCTCTAAGTGGGAAACACAAGAGAAGAAAATGACCTACAAAAACAAACCCAAAACAATTAAGAAAATGGTAATAAGAGCATACATATCTATAATTACCTTAAATGTGAATGGATTAAATGCTACAACCAAAAGACACAGGCTTGCTGAATGGATACAAAAACAAGACCCATATATATGCTGTCTACAAGAGACCCACTTCAGACCTAGGGACACATACAGACTGAAAGTGAGGGGATGGAAAAAGATATTCCATGTAAATGGAAATCAAAAGAGAGCTGGAGTAGCAATACTCATATCAGATAAAATAGACTTTAAAATAAAGAATGTTACAAGAGACAAGGAAGGACACTACATAACGATCAAGGGATCAATTCACGAAGAAGATATAAAAATTTTAAATATATATGCTCGCAACATAGGAGCACCTCAATACATAAGACAACTGCTAACAACTATAAAAGAGGAAATCAACAGTAACACAATAATAGTGGGGGACTTTAACACCTCACTTAGACCAACGGACAGATCATCCAAACAGAAAATTACTAAGGAAACACAAGCTTTAAATGACACAATAGACCAGACAGATTTAATTGATATTTATAGGACATTCCATCCCAAAACAGCAGATTACACTTTCTTCTCAAGGGTGCATGGAATATTCTCCAGGATACATCGCACCTTGGGTCACAAATCAAGCCTCAGTAAATTTAAGAAAACTGAAAGCATATCAAGCATCTTTTCTGACCACAACACTATGAAATTAGAAATCAATTATAGGGAAAAAAATCACAAAAAAGGAGAACACACGGAGGCTAAACAATGTTACTAAATAACCAAGAGATCACTGAAGAAATCAAAGAGGAAATCAAAAAATACCTAGACAAATGACAATGAAAACACAACGATCCAAAACCTATGGGATGCAGCAAAAGCAGTTCTAAGAGGGAAGTTTATAGCAATACAAGCCTACCTCAAGAAACAAGAAAAATCTCAAATAAACAATCTAACCTTACACCTAAAGGAACTAGAGAAAGAAGAAGAAACAAAACCCAAAGTTAGTAGAAGCAAAGAAATCATAAAGATCAGAGCAGAAATAAACGAAATAGAAACAAAGAAAACAAGAGTAAAGATCAATAAAACTAAAAGCTGGCTCTTTGAGAAGATAAACAAAATTGATAAAACATTAGCCAGACTCATCAAGAAAAAGAGGAAGAGGACTCAAATCAATAAAATTAGAAATGAAAAAGGAGAAGTTACAACAGACAGCGCAGAAATACATAGCATCCTAAGAGACTACTACAAGCAACTCTATGCCAATAAAATGGACAACCTGGAAGAAATGGACAAATTCTTAGAAAGGCATAACCTTCCAAGACTGAACCAGGAAGAAATAGAAAATATGAACAGACCAATCACAAGTAATGAAATTGAAACTGTGATTAAAAATCTTCCCACAAACAAAAGTCCAGGACCAGATGGCTTCACAGGTGAATTCTATCAAACATTTAGAGAAGAGCTAACACCCATCCTTCTCAAACTCTTCCAAAAAATTAGAGGAAGGAACACTCCCAAACCCATTCTATGAGGCCACCATCACCCTGATACCAAAACCAGACAAAGATACTACAAAAAAGGAAAATTACAGACCAATATCACTGATGAATATAGATGCAAACATCCTCAACAAAATACTAGCAAACAGAATCCAACAACACATTACAAGGATCATACACTATGATCAAGTGGGATTTATCCCAGGGATGCAAGGATTCTTCAATATACACAAATCAATCAAGGTGATAAACCATATTAACAAATTGAAGAAAAAATACCGTATCATCATCTCAATAGATGTAGAAAAAGGTTTTGACAAAATTTAACACCTATTTTTGATAAAAACTCTCCAGAAAGTGGGCATAGAACATACCTCAACATAATAAAGGCCATATACGACAAACCCACAGCAAACATCATTCTCAATGGTGAAAAACTGAAAGCATTTCCTCTAAGATCAGGAACAAGACAAGGATGTGCACTCTCACCACTATTATTCAACATAGGTTTGGAAGTCCTAGCCCCGGCAATCAGAGAAGAAACAGAAATACAAGGAATACAAATTGGAAAAGAAGAAGTAAAACTGTCACTGTTTGCAGATGACATGATACTATACATAGATAATCCTAAAGACGCCACCCGAAGACTACTAGAGCTAATCAATGAATTTGGTAAAGTTGCAGGATACAAAATTAATGAACAGAAATGCCTTACATTCCTATACACTAATGATGAAAAATCTGAAAGAGAAAGTAAGGAAACACTCCCATTTACCACTGCAACAAAAAGAATAAAATACTTAGGAATATACCTACCTAGGGAGACAAAAGACCTGTATGCAGAAAACTATAAGACAGATGGAGAGATATACCATGTTCTTGGACTGGAAGAATAAACACTGTGAAAATGACTATACTACCCCAAGCAATCTACAGATTCAATGCAATCCCTGTCAAATTACCAATGGCATTTTTTACAGAACTAGAACAAAAAATCTTGAAATTTGTATGGAGACACAAAAGACCCAGACTAGCCAAAGCAGTCTTGAGGGAAAAAAAATGGAGCTGGAGGACAGGCTCCCTAATTTCAGACTATACTACAAAGCTACAGTAATCAAGACAATATGGTACTGGCACAAAAACAGGGATATAGATCAACTGAACAGGATAGAAAGCCCAGAGATAAACCCACACACCTATAGTCAACTAATCTATGACAAAGGAGACAAGGATATACAATGGAGAAAAGACAGTCTCTTCAATAAGTGGTGCTGGGAAAACTGGACAGCTACATGTAAAAGAATGAAATTAGAACATTCCCTAACACCATACACAAAAATAAACTCAAAATGGATTAGAGACCTAAATGTAAGACTGGACACTATAAAACTCTTAGAGGAAAATATAGGAAGAAGCTTCTTTGACATAAATCACAGCAAGATCTTTTTTGATCCACCTCCTAGAGTAACGGAAATAAAAACAAAAATAAACAAATGGGACCGAATGAAGCTTAAAATCTTTGGCAAAGCAAAGGAAATGACAAACAAGACGAAAAGACAACCCTCAGGATGGGAGAAAATATTTGCAAACGAATCAATGGACAAAGGATTAATCTCCAAAATATATAAACAGCTCATGAAGCTCAATATCAAAAAAACAAAAAACCCAATCCAAAAATGGGCAGAAGACCTAAGTAGACATTTCTCTAAAGAAGACATACACATGGCCAAGAAGCACATGAGAAGCTGCTCAACATCACTAATTATTAGAGAAATGCAAGTCAAAACTACAATGAGGTATCATCTCACACCAGTTAGAATGGGCATCATCAGAAAAATCTATAAACAACAAATGCTGGAGAGGGTGTGAAGAAAAGGGAACCCTCTTGCACTGTTGGTGGGAATGTAAATTGATACAGCCACTATGGAGAACAGTATGGAGCATCCTTAAAAATCAAAAAATAGAATTACCATATGACCCAGAAACCCCGCTACTGGGCATATACCCAGAGAAAACCATAGTTCAAAAAGACATATGCACCCCAATGTTCACTGCAGCACTATTTACAATAGCCAGGTCATGGAAGCAACCTAAATGCCCATCGACAAACGAATGGATAAAAAGATGTGGTACGTATATACAATGGAATATTACTCAGCCATAAAAAGGAATGAAATTGGGTTATTTGTAGAGATGTGGAGGAATCTAGAGTCTGTCATACAGAGTGAAGTCAGTCAGAAAGAGAAAAACAAATATTGTATATTAACACATACACGTGGAACCTAGAAAAATGGTACAGATGAACCGGTTTGCCGGGCAGAAATTGAGACACAGATGTAGAGAACCAACGTATGGACACCAAGGGGGGAAAGCGGCCGGGGGGGTGGTGGTGGTGCTGTGGTGAATTGGGAGATTAGGATTGACATGTATACACTGATGTGTATAAAATGGATAACTAATAGGAACCTGTTGTATAAAAAAATAAAATTCAAAACTCATACACACACACACAACCTCTAACAAGAACAAAAATTTAGAAGTGTGGAGTGTGGAGAATCATCTCCTCTTCGCCTTGACTACCTTTAGTGTGCTTTATGGTAAAAATGGTCTGCAAAGAGATAGATGAGTATAATAGGATACGGGAGGTATATATGGCTATCATTGAAGTGAAATATCTAGTCTGAAATTAGAATATTTCTGTCCATTTAACCAAGTAGTCCTCATTTAATTATAATGTGTGTCTCTTCTGGCTGATGATGTAGTCTTCCAAACTAGCCATCTATTAGAAAGTACCTTTTTTTCTTCTGGAAGACACTTGCCTACAAGTCTACCTGCTACAATGTTGCTTTTTAGAAAAGTTTCAACTTAAAAGAAATTTCCCTGATAGGCAGATTTAACATCCTACATCTATCTCCATCTTGGAATTACATTATTATACTGAGATCCTTTTGTCTGCATGTCACTGAACATCTAAAGGACTGTGTCATCCTTCTACGTACTAGTGCTTAGCAGAAATGAGGGCATATACCAGGTCCTTAATAAAAATGTGTTGATTTAGGGGCCAAAGAAACGAATTAATGGTGGTTTACTTGGTGAACATCTACATATCATGCTTTAATATTCAAATGTTTCCACCTCTAACAATTCTTTGTGTCACCTCTGTACTTTGTACTTATTGCCATTGCTGTGTTTTCATACTATATTGCAATTACTGTTTGCTGGCACGATAAGTAACTGAATAGGGTAACTGGAATTAAGGTAAATTTGTAGCTGTAAGAATGGTGCCAAGGGATTCTCACGATCCCCCATGAGAGGCACAAAAATAAGAGAAAAGTAACTTCGTAAGGCAAAGGTGACTTGTTAAAAATACTAATGATAGGCAATTTAATTTCACTTCCTTCTATTCTTTCTATACAAACTCTCTGTTTTATCTAAACTGGACCAACGTGACTTCAACTTTTTTACACTATTCCTTTGGTCATACTTTCTCCACATTGTAATGCTCTCTCCTCTTACCTCTGCACATGCAAACTCTTCTGTCCTTTCCAGTACCAGATCCAATCTTACCTCTTCAGAAAAGTCTCTTCTGACTATTCAAAATGCACTCCTGAATTCTTCTAAGTCATATAACAAACGTCTATTTTTGTAAGGATGTGCTTTAGCTTTCAAACTATAGATTAAGTTCCTTAAAGAAAAATACTGTCCCTCACACTTTTTTTTTTTTTAAAACCTCTCCGAAAACAACCAGAGGTAGGCCCTCAAACTGGTAGCATGAAAGTTCAAGGTAAAGGTAGAATGCACATGTACTTCCAGCTCCCAAATTCCTTCTCACTAAGATAGCCATATATTTCCCAGTGGAAAAGAAAAGTTCATCAAGGACATGACTGTCTCCAAAGGACAGGAATTTAGGTAGCATTTAAGACATGAACAGTTTGCTCTGAATCTTTTTAAAGGATTTGCCTTAAGAGAGTTTCAGTTAACATTTTCTTTAGGTGCCTTTCAGGTTTATGACATTGGGAAAGTCTCAATAGCCACTTAAGAAGATTTTAGAAGTAGTAGAAGGCTTTAATTTTTTATTTGGAGAACACTAAGATAGCTACTTTTAAAACAATGGTACATAAAAGAAAATACAACTAGATATACTTCCCCCAAAGCTAGCTAAGATTGTATAACTAGAAAAATAAACATACTTTGTTAGACTCTACTGCTACTAAAAACAAAAAGTAGACAGGTTGGGCCAGCTGTTTAAAAATGAGTGCTTTTACAGTAATAAATGTTGACAGCTCAAATAAAAAAAGAATGCATTACTGAGATATCATCAACTGTGGGCTGTCAGTACAAGGCAGCTCCACCCAGTCTAAGCTTGTCAAAAAGTGTTACTGTAATCCATGAAGAAGTCTCCACCTCAGGCAAAGGAAGGAAAAATGGGAGGGCTGGCTCTGAACAGGTGTGTTGAATTGTAATGCCAATGTTGAGTCATAAATCTCTTTACATTAGCTTCACAAATGACAAATTATTAACTTCTACTCTGAGGTGTCAAGCATGAATGAACAGATCCATCAGCAGGCACTTTAAGAGCAACAAATGTAAATAAACAGGGTGTGGATATAATTTTTTAACAGTGAGCATTATTCCATGCTCAAGAGTAGACAGTTATGACAAACTTTTTTACTCTACTCAAGTGAATATGATATTTGGGAATCTGTGAGTGTCTGACCTACTCTTCAGGTCAGTCCACTGACTCTACCTAATCTTGATAAGAGTACTACTTCAGTTTATCCCATGAATCTTTAATGTAAATGTAACTCAGCTTTACAAGGGATGATGATGTATGAAAAGCATGTAAGTATGTATTCTGGTTTTGACACAGCTGTGTGACTGGGCAAATTATTTAACTTCTATAAGCCTCACTTTCCTCCTCAATAAAACAGGGATAATAAGTATCCCATAAGATTACCATGAAAGCTAAAAGACAGTATTTAGAGAAAGTAACTAGCATAATGCTTGGCACTAGCAGACACTCAAACACATGCTTGTTCCATTCTTTAAGGTACTTCAACTGACATCCTTGCTTCCCTAAGAGGCAGAAGTTTGGAATTTAATACAGAGTAATAAACTGCTCAGGATTAAAGCTCACGAAGGCAGAGCTGGAATCTTTTCCACTCTACGTCAGTCCCCAGTAGTGTCCAGCAAGTTCTGAGCTCAAGAATAAACAAGATTGCCAGCCCTCAGCAATCTCTCCATTCCCTGCACTCAAAAGTACCAAACACCCATGTGTATTGTGTTGTCCTTTAAAAAAAAATTATTATAGTAAGATATGTGTAGAATACAATTTACTATTTTAACTATACAATTTAGTGGCATTAATTACATTCACAATGTTGTGCAAACCATCACCACTATCTATTTCCATAACTTTCTCATCACCCTAAACAGAAACTCTATACCCATTAAGCAATAACTCCCCAACCCACCCCATATCTCCAGTTCCTGGGCTCTAATCTATTTTCTGTTCTTACGAATTTGCCTATTCAAGACATATTAGTGGAATCATAAAATTTGGTCTTTTGTGTCTGGCAGTTTTCATTTCAAGGTTTACAAGGTTCATCCATGTTGCAGCATATATTAAATCTTTATTATGACTGAATAATAATCCATTGCATGCATATACCACCTTTTGTTTATCCATTCATCTGTTATTAGACATCTGGATTGTTTATACCTTTAGGCTATTGTGAATAATGCTGCAATGAACATTCGTGTACAAGTTCTGAGTCCCTGTTTTTGATTCCTAGAAATGGATTTCTGGGTAATGTGATAATTCTGTTTAACTTTCTGAAGAACTGCCAAACTGTTTTCCATATACCATTTTACATTCTAACCAGCAATGTACAAGGGTTCTACTTCTCCACATCCTTGTCAACACATGCTATTTTCCATTCTTTTAGATTAAAGCCATCCTAGTGGATGTGAGATGGTATCTTATTGTGGTTTTGATTTGCATTTCTCTAATGACTAATGATGTTGAGCATCTTTTCCTGTGCTTATTGGCCATTTGTGTATCGTCTTTGGAGAAATGTCTATTCAAGTCCTTTGTCCATTTTGAATTGTGCTGTTTGGCTTTTTTGTTAAGTTGTGCGAATTCTTTATATATTCTGGATATTAAATCCTATTATATATGATTTATAAGTATTTTCTTCTATTCTGTACGTTGTCTTTTCACTCTCTTGATAGTGTTCTTTGATGCACAAAAGTTTTAAATTTTTATGGACTCCAAACTTATCTATTTTTTCTTTTGTTTTCTGTGCTTTTTCATGTCATATTCAAGAAACCATTACCAAATCCAAAGTCATGGTGATTTCCCCCTATGTTTTATTCTAAGAGTTTTATAGTTTTAGGTCTTAAATTTAGGTCTTTGATCCATTTTGAGCTAATTTTTGTATATGCTGTTAGGTAAGGGTTCAACTTCATTCTTTTGCATTTAGGTATCCAGCTTTCCCAGAACCATTTGTTGAAGACTGTTCCTTCCCTATTCAATGGTCTTGGCGCCCGTGGTAAAAAACATTTGACCATACATATGAGGGAATATTTCTGGGTTCTCTTTTCTATTCTGTAGGTCCACATATCTATCCTGATGCTAGTGCCACACTGTTCTGATACTGTAGGTTTGTAGTGAGTTTTGAAATCAAGATTGTCTCAGTGATTTTGGGTTTCCTGAAATTCTGTATGAATTTTAGAATGGGTTTTTCTGTTTCTGCAAAAATCACCTTTGGGATTTTGATAAGGATTGCACTGTATCTGTAGATCACTTTGGAAAGTGTTGTTATCTAAACAACATTAAGTCTTCCAATTCCATGATCAGGGGAGGTATTTCCATTTATCTAGGTCTTCTTAATTTCTTCCAGCAATATTTTTAGTTTTCAGAATACAGGGCATGGGCCTCCTTGGTTAAGTTTATTTCTAAGTATTTCATTATTGTTAATGTTATTGTAAATGGAATTCTTTTCTAAATTTCCTTTTCAGATTCTTCATTGTTAGTATAAATACAACTGATTTTAAATTTTATACCCTGCAACTTTGTCAGATTTGTTTATTAGCTCTAACAGTGTGTGTGTGTAATCTTTAGGGTTTTCTATATATTAGATCATGTCATCTGTGAACAGAGATAATTTTACTTCTTTCCAATTTGAATGCCTCCTATTTATTTTTCTTGCCTAACTGCTCTATATAGAACTTCCACTACTGAATAGCAGCGGTGAAAGTAAACATAGTTGTTTTGTTCCTGATCTTAGGGGAAAAGCTTTCCAGTGTTTAACAATTGGGTATGAATGTCAGCTGTGGTTTCTCAAATATGGCCTTTATTATGTTGAGGAAGTTCCCTTCTGTAACTATTGTTTTGTTTGTTTTTATCATGAAATGGTGTTTGATTTTGTCAAATACTTTTTCCTCATCAAATGAGTCTCATTAATACCAAATTTACAGATTATGTTGTATAATAGTATGAACACACAATATTTGTGAGCAGATTCCCAGTTCAGTCTTCATGTTAATTTGTGTACCTCATAATTCATTGGCAAAGAAACAGACTTTAATTCGTTTAAAATAGTGAACTTAATGATACTGGCCCATGTGTAAACCATCAATTTTAGGAAAATTTCTAAGATCTTAATTTTTAGATAACAAAAATAAGCCATAATATATATATATTTTTTTGCGGTACGCGGACCCCTCACCGCTGTGGCCCCTCCTGCTGTGGAGCACAGGCTCCGGATGTGCAGGCCCAGCGCCCATGGCCCACGGGCCCAGCCGCTCCGCGGCATGCGGGATCCTCCCGGACCGGGGCACGAACCCGCATCACCCGCATCAGCAGGCAGACTCCCAACCACTGCACCACCAGGGAAGCCTAGCCATAATATTTAATTAATACTAGTAATAGTTTATTATCTTTACCTTTTAACTAAAAGGTAATTGATATTGTTTACAATATTTCACCAAAGTTATTTATATCCAGTTTGATGACTCCTAGTTTCAGCTGTAGAGTAGCTTTCACATCCCATTTTTTTCTTTATTTCTAATAACTTAGAAAATTCCAATTAGAGATTATTAAGAATATAATCTAATGCTTGTTGGCTTTTTCAGTTGTATCTGAATATTTGGATCAAATAAGGACTCAAATTATAAAGACACTTCTCATACAGGGCTACTTTTTTTTTTTTGGCCACACGGAGAGACATGTGGGGTCTTAGTTCCTCAACCAGAGATCGAACGCATGCTCCCCTGCAGTGGAAGTGCGGAGTCTTAACCACTGGACCACCAGGAAAGTCCTCATACAGGGCTACTTTAAGCTATATCAGACTTAAGTCAATGAGTTTATCACACTCAAGAGGCAAAGACTTGACCGTTTAACCTTGGGAGATAGTGGTAAGTAGATTCCTAATTCATTTTTTGGGTGCTCTTCCTCTAAAAAGTATTTCTTCTTGAAGCCTTAAGGGATTGGAAACATCCTCTATTATATATAATCTATTTCTTTTACTGAGGAATGAAGAAGATTATCAAGTTTTTGGAAAGAATCAAACTCTTGATAATTAAAGCCATGTGCACCACAGTTCATTTTTTCCTAAGAAATCTTGAAATTTTATTCTCAAAATTAAAAACTATGGTATTTTTAGCCCTGAAAAACAGGGTTAGGATGCTTAAGAATATATTACTGAGATATAAAATTTGAACAAGGCCCTTGCATTTTTACCTTTATTATTAGAGTCATAAAAAGTTTTTATCACATGCCTCATTACAAAAACTTATGCTCATACCTTTCCCTTAGGGAAGAGGACTGCAAACTTTATTGTGCAGCAGAATCAACTGGGGGGCTTGTTAAAACAGATTACTGGTTCCCACCCTCATAATTCTGATTCAGCAGGTCTGGGGCTGGGGCCTGAAAAATTGCATTTCTAACAAGTTCCCAGGTGACACTCTGAGATCTGACTTAGATAACCAGTATACTTGTTTGAGAAGGAACGTCTTAGACTCCTTTTGCATTATTTAAACGGTTTACCAGAAAGATGTCTACTTGAAGCTGCCGAAGATATTAGCAATTTTCATTATTTTCTTCAATACCATATCAAGATTTGAGGGGAGTATTATTAATTACTAGCTATTCATTTCAGTAAAGCAGTGTTTAGATTGACATTCAGGTGCAATCCTTTTCATCTGAATAGTCATAATCTTTCTTGCTGAACATATAGTTTGTCTTCTTTTTTAAACCAGCTTGATTGAGATATAATGCATTCATAACACACAATTCACATGGTTAAGGTGTACAAGTCAATCAATGGTTTAAAGTGTACATGTCATAGATATATGCAACCATCACCATAGTCAAATTTAGAACATATTCATCACCTCTAAAAGGAACCACACAAACCTCTGGCTATCACCCTCCTATATTCCAAAACCACTTACTCCCCACATCCAACTGTAAGCAAGCACAATTCTACTTTCTGTTTCTATAGAGTTTCCTACTCTGGACTTATTATATGAGTCCAGAACCATATAATATGTGGTCTTCTGTGATGAGCTCATTCACTTAGCATAATGTTTTCAAAATTTATCTGATATTGTAGCATGTATCAGAATTTCATTCCTTTTTATGGCTGAATAATATTCCATTGTATGTATATACCACATTTTGCTAACTCATTCATACCTTGATGAATATTTGGGTTGTTTCTATCTTTTGGCTACAGTAATGTTGCTATACACATTCATGTACAAATTTTTGTATGGACATATCTTTTCACTCCTCTTAGGTATATAACTAGAAGTGAAACTGCTGGATCATATGGTAACTATGTTTAATCAATTGAGGAAGTACCAGACTATTTTCCAAAGCAGTTTCACCATCTTATATTCCCACCAGCAGTCTACAAGGGTTCAACTTTCTCCATATCCTCACCAACACTTGTTATCTAACTTTTTGATTCTAGCCACTGTAGTTGCTGTGAAGTGGTATCTCACTGTGGTTTTGATGTGCATTTGCCTGATTACCAATGATATGGAACATCTTTTCATGTGCTTATTGGTCATTTGCTTATTTTCCTTGGAGAAATGTCTATTCGGATCCTTTGCACAATTTTTAATGGGAGTAATTTACCTTTTTATTATTGAGTTGTAAGTGGTCTTTATATATTCTAGATACAAGTCCCTTATCAAATATATGATTTGCAAAGATTTTCTCCCAATCTGTGGGTTGTTTTTGCATTTTCTGGATGGTGTTCTTTGAAGTAATTTTGTCATCAGTACTGATTCTACCTTATCTTTTAAAATCTAACTCAGAACTTGCAAAATAATCATTGTTAAAACTTCTCTGGTAATATACATTTCTCATTGATGACCAGAATGAAGAGATGATTCTACCTCATATATATATACGTATAACAATATGCCAAGAACCGATTCTCACTTCGCACACAGTAGTGGTTTTATCTAACCGAAAAGCAAGATAGTGAGCACAGTGTGGTCACTGCTCTTCCACAGACCATCCTATTGCCATTGCATGCCATCCAACAGTGCCATTTGATGAAGTACTTCCCTAGGAACTTATTCTCCTCTCTTGTTTGAGCATTTTTTTTTTCTACTGTTAACTTTGTAGTAGCTGGATTTACAAGTTTCTTGTCAGGAGTAATATTTGAATCCATTTTTACCTCAGAGTCCAATTTGTAAGCAATTTCTCCTGGTTTGGTTACTTCTCTGACTTAAGCAATAAAATTTAAAAAATTGTTTTAGTGGTAAGTATTCTTTTTTCTCTTGCTCTGAACAAAATCTATTGATTTAACAGAGAGGTAGGTCATTGGGCTTTACTTACAAATGAAACAAAAACTTTGAAGACCTCATGGTTTTATGATGAATTTTATAACAGAAACAGTGGCACTAAGGGTAAATAGATTGCTTTTCCTATATAATCAATTTTCATACATTTACTTCTCAGTCAAAATTTTCTTTTATAGAAGCTAGTGTGAAATCATTAAAATCAGAGTCAGCTGCCTTGGCATTTCCTATACTAGCACTATAGTTCTCTGAATTATGTTTACACTGATGTTGAAGTAGTTCCAACTATCTGTACTGATTTACAGTATTTATTATAGTATTTTCATCACTGTTTTTATGCTTCAATGAACCACATGTAAGCCACGATCAATTCTGGTGAACTAAGAATATAATATAACTAATTTACCAAGGAAAAATGAATGCAAACTTAAGAATAACACATGAATGACATGAAAGTTCAGAAGCCAAATCAACTGCCCCAGTTAAATGAGTATTTGTCAAGACTAAGCAACCAATGCAATTCTTGTTGTACATGAGGAGTCTAATAAATTGTAAAAGATACAGTGAATGAAATAGGATTTGGAGGGATACCATAATTTATTTTACATTTCAAAATGTGAAATAAAAGTGAACAAAACTGATTATGTTGCTTGTTCACACCTAACTGCTTGGAATCCTTGATAGATAGCTGAGTACACCAAAAGTCTAGGAAACACACTGAAAAACACTGCCTTAGAGATTAGAACTATACCTGATATATAGGAGGAACTTGAAGAATGACTACAATTATTATCTTATTTCTTACCTATACTACCTGCCTCATAGCTTGCACTGGCAGAATGCAAGAGCCCTTCTGTGTTCCATGTCAAATTGCTTATATAGCATGTCTAGCTCACCCTAGCTGGGTGCTCCTGGGGCTTCATCAACTTGGAACTGCTGGGTTGTAAGTCCAAAGGCCCTGTCTGTCTTGCTCACAACTGTGTTACTGGTGCCCTACATCTGGTACATAGAAAAAGACCAATAAATATTTATGAAATGAATATATACAAGCAAGATGAGTGAAAACATCATCTTCTGTGATCTGGGCCTAACTATGGAGAAAAATCATTGGATGAAGAACCCTTTTAAAACATTTAGGGACTTCCCTGATGGTCCAGTGGGTAAGACTCCACGCTCTCAATGCAGGGGGCCCAGGTTTGATCCCTCTTTGGGGAGCTAGATCCCACATGCATGCTGCAACTAAGAGTCTGCATGCCACAACTAAACGTGCCACAATGAAGAGCCCACATGCTGCAAGTAAGACCCAGAGCAGCCAAAATGAATGAATGAATAAATATTTTTTTGAAATTAAAAAAAATTTATGCACCCAACATAGGAGCATCTAAATATATAAAATGAATATTAACAGACCTAAAGGAAGAAATAGATAGCAACACAATAATAGTGAGGACTTTAATACACCCCTTTCATAATGGATGGATCATCCAGACAAGAAACCAATGAGGAAACACTGGAGTTAAACAACATGTTAGACAAGATGGAGTTAACAGACATATATAGAACACTCCATCCACAAGCAACAGAATACACATTCTTCCTAAGTGTACATGAAATGTTCTCCAGGATGGATTATATATTAGGTCACAAAACAAGTCTTAACAAATTTAAGAAGAGTTAAATTGTATCAAGCATCTTTTCCAACCAAAATAATGTAACTAGAAATCAATTACAAGGAGAAAACTGGAAAATTCACAAATATGTAAAGATTAAACAACATGCTAATGAACAACAAATGGGTCAAAGAAGAAATCGAAAGAGGAATCAAAAAAATACCTTGAGACAAATGAAAAGAAATACAACATAACAAAACTTATGGGATGCAGCAAAAGCAGTTCTAAGAGGGAATTTCATATCGACAAATGCCTACATCAAGAAACAAGAAAGGTTGTTGGAGAACAACCTAACTATATCTCAGGAAACTAGAAAAAGAAGAACAAAGTTGTTCTACTAACAAAGTTAGTAAAGGGAAGAAAAATAACAAAAATCAGAGTGGAAAGAAATGAAAGAGAATAAAAAGACCACAGAAAAGATCAATGAAATAAGAACTGGTTTTTTGGAAAGATAAACAAAATTGACAAACCTTCAGCTAGACTCACCAAGAAAAAACGACAGGAGTCAAAATCAGAAAGAGTATACATTACAACTGATACCACTGAAATACAAAGGATCATAAGAGACTACTATGAACAATTATACACCAACATATTAGATCACCTAGAAGAAATGGATAAATGTATAGACACATACATAATGTATAGACTGAATCATGAAGAAACAGGAAATCTGAAAAGATCGATTTAAGGAGATTAAATCAGTAATCAAAAAATCTCTCAACAAACAAATGTCCAGGACCAGATGGCTTCACAGGTGAATTCTACCAACATTTAAAGAATTATTAATTCCAATCCTTCTCAAACTCCTCCAAAATATAGAAGAGTAGGAAACACTGCCAAATGCATTTTATAAGGCCAGCATCACTCTGATACCAAAACTGGACAAGGGCACCACAGGATTGGAAAATTACAGGCCAATATTCCTGATGAACACAGATGCAAAAATCCTCAACAAAATATTTCCAAACTGAATTCAATGACACATTAAAAGGATATTACATCATGATCAAGTGGGATTTATTCCAGGGATGCAAGAGTGGATTAATACACGCAAATAACTCAATGTGATATATACCACATTAACAAAACAAAGGATAAAAAACATATGATCATCTCAATAGATGCAGAAGAAGCACTTGACAAAACTCAACATCCATTTGTGATAAAAACTCTCAACAAAGTGGGTATTGAGGGAATGTACCTCAACAAATTAAAGGCCATTTATGACAAGCCCATAGCTAACATCATACTCAACTGTGAAAAGCTAAAAGCTTTTCTTCTAAGATAAGGAACAAGACAAGGATGTTCTTTTCGTTTCATTTTTATTCAATGTAGTATCAGAAGTCCTAGCTAGAGCAATCAGGCAAGAAAAAAAAATAAAAGCCATCAAAATTAGAAAAGAAGAAGTAAAACTGTCACTATTTGCAGATGTCATGATATTATATATAGAAAACCCTAAAGGTGCCACCAAAAAACCGTTTTAGAACTAATAAATTCAGTAAAGTTGCAGGATACAAAATCAACATACAAAAATCTGTTATGTTTCTACATGCTAACAACAAACTATCAGAAAGAGAAATTAAGAAAACAATCCAATGTACGACTGCATCAAAAAGAATAAAATACCTAGGAATAAAAATGTTCATACTACCCAAAGTAATCTACAGATCCAATGCAATCTCTATCAAAATTCTGAGGACATTTTTCACAAAAATAGAACAAAGAATCCTAAAATTTGTATAAAACCACAAAAGATTCTGAATACCCAAGCAATCTTAAGAAGAAGAAGAAGAAAAAAAAGCCAACAACAAAGATGGAGGCATCAGGCTTCCTTGATTTCAAACTATATTACAAGGCTATAGTAGTCAAAACAGTATGGTATTGGCATAAAAACAGACACATAGATCAATGGAACAGAACAGAAAGGCCAGAAATAAACCCATGTATAAATTGTCAATTATTTTATGACAAAGGAGCCAAGAATATACAAGGGGGAAAGAACAGTCTCTTCCAAAAATGGTGTTGGGAAAACTATACAGCTACATGCAAAAGAAAGAAACTTGGCCACTATCTTACACCATACACAAAAATTAACTAAAATTGGTTTCAAGACTTGAATTAAGATCTGAAAGCATAAAACTCCTAGTAGAAAACATAGGTAGTAAGCTCCTTATCATCAGTCTTGGCAATGATTTTTTTGGATCTGACACCAAAAGCAAAGACAGCAAAAGCAAAAATATACACACAGAAGAGTACATAAAATTAAAAGGCTGTTGCACAGTAAAGGGAACCATCAACAAAATGAAAAGGCAAGCTACCGAATGGGAGAAAATATTTGCAAATCATGTATCTGATAAGGGATTAATATTCAATATATAAATAACTCATACAACTCAATAGCAAAAGAAACAAACAATCTGATTAAAAAATGGGCAGGGATTCTGAATAGACATTTTCCCAAAGAACATATACAGGTGGCCAACAGGTACACCATGTTGTACTCAACATTACTAATTATCAGGAAAGGTACTCAACATTACTAATTATCAGGAAAGGTACTCAACATTACTAATTATCAGGAAAATGCAAATTAAAACCATGAAATATCACCTCACACCTGTTAGAATGGCTATTATCAAGAAGACAAAAAATAACAAGTGTTGACGAGGATGTGGAGAAAAGGGAACCTTTCTGCACTGTTGGTAGAAATGTAAATTGGTGCAGCCACTATGGAAAACAGTATAGAGCTTCCTCAGAAAAATTAAAAATGGAACTACCATATGATCCAGAGATTCCACTTCTGGGTACTTACCTGAAGGAAACAAAAACACTAACTTGAAAAGATATATGCACCTCCATGTTCACTGCAGTATGATTTATAACATCTCAGACATATAAGCAACCTAAATGTCCATCAGTGAATAAACGGATAAAGAAAATGTGGGGGGTGTGTGTGTGTGTGTGTGTAATGGAATCTTATTCATTCATAGAAAAGAAGAAAGTCTTGCCATTTCTGACAACATGATGGACCGTTGAGAACATTATGCTAAGTGAAATAAGTCAGAGAAAAATACCACATAATCTTACTTATATGTGGAATCTAAAAAAAAAAGGAAAATCAAGCTCATAGATAAAGAGAAAAGATTGATGGTTGGCAGAGATCAGCGTGAGCGGGCTGGAGTGGCTGATTGAGAGGTGGGTAAAATGGATGAAGTTAGTTGAAAGGTACAGACTTCCTGTTATAAAATAATTAAGTCATGGGGGTGTAATGGACAGCATGGTGACTGCAGTTAATAATACTGTTTTGTATATTTGAAAGTTGCTAAGAGTAGATCTTAAAAATTCTCTTCACAAGAAAAAATTATAACTATGTGTGGTGATGGATGTTAACCAGACTTATTGTGGTGATCATTTTATAATATATACAAATATCAGATCATTAACATTGTACACCTGGAACTAATACAATGTTATATGTCAATGATATCGCAAAAAAAAAAAAACAAAAAAAAAAACAACCACCCTTTTGGGAGCAGAAAGCAACCAACTACAGAAAGCCATCTATGGTATTCTCAGCTATCCATTTAGTGCTCGAATCATTAACAGTTAACTCAATTAGCTCTTCTTCCTTAAAGTTACTTCTGGGTATTAGATCTTCTCTGACTTTTACACTTTCAGTGAAATTCTGATGTTTAAAAATACTGACTTTTGTTTTTGTTTTTAATCTCACATATAGATTTATACATAGCTATATCAGGGAAAACTCTCCTAACAAAACTATTGATACTATTCTTGCTAGCTTCAGGAAGTAGTCCAGATATATTTTTAAAGAAGCCTAATAGTGAAAGATACTTTTAAAGGTTGGTCTGTTGTATATGTTTTGCTTTAGTTTTTGCACAAAGATACTGTTTTTATTCTCTATCTTGTGATGACTTACTCCTGTTTTAAAGAAAACATCAACAGAAGCCAGAATCTGTATCCTGTTTATCATTGTTAGTTCTGGAAAGAGAATGGGTATGACAATGGTGAGATTTTAAACAGATGAAAGGAAAAGGAGTTCAGTGCTTCAAACAGTAAGATAAAGACAAAACTTAGGACAAAAAAGTTACACATTCCATGGGGCAAACACAAAGCCAACAATTTCCTTTGGCAACACAAAAAGCTGCCTTGAGCCAATAAACCTACCCTCTCTGTGCTGTGGCAGTACTGTTTTTAAGTCTCAAATCAGAATCCTTAAAGGGTAAGCCTAAAAAGGCCCCTCTGGCATATGTTGCCCATGTTCCACTAGTATATTCTTACCATTACCAAAGAAATGAGAATGCTGTTCCTGACCTTGAAATCTGCCCTGATCTCCAACATTTGGGTTTTGACAATTACAGAGATATTGTTTAGATACAAATTAATCAGAGTGGTTAGGCTGGAAAGGGGTAATTCTTGCACCTACGATAGAGGATTCTAAGTAAATTAGTGTTGAATGGATGAACGAACAAATGAATGAAACCACAAATAGATCAAGAGCTAAGTATAATAAACTCTTGATAATCAGAGGTTTTGAGATTATTCACGGCTAAAAAAACTAGTGCATATGAAAAAACTGACTCCATTTACATGTTAGAAAGCATCTATTGTTTGGAACCAAGCTGTAATCAAAAACAGATGCTAAAATGTGGCCACTGTCATATAGTGCTATTTGCTTTTCTCCTCATCCCTTCTTTGCAAATAGCCCCTCACTAGAGCAAAGCACCTCTCTGTCCCCAGGACGTAGCCCAGTGCTATATTCTTCATAGATGCTCAGTAAACACTTATAAAACCAAACTAATACCATTAATAAAAATGTCTATGAATAAATCTATATGGAGATAGTTCTGTCAAAACAGAGGCTCATACATAATTTATACTTCCTGGTTAGAGACAGAACAATTAGCAATAAAAAGGTTAGCCCATTCTGAGCCATTGAAGAATGACTCAGAGTATGAATATGCTTTGGGCTTGGTTTTATTTAATAAAAGCTTTATGTAATATAGGCATCTCTGGTTGCACTAATACAATGGTATCATTGAAATGACGGACGTAACTGAACCAAAGATAAGTTTAAATAAATTCAGGCTTAGGAAGCCATCCTTCAAACGTGTTCACAATTTAATTTTAACTGTATGCTTAAGTCTTATTTGAAATTTTTTATAAAGTAAAGCCAAATTCACAATTACAAGGGACAGTGTTTCTTATCACTTACTCAGCAGATACCAAATCATGATCTGTGCATAGTCTAAAAGAAGTTTTTAAACTTAGAAAAGCTTTTCTTAGGAACTCTACTTATGACCTGAAAGATAACTTTCATAAGACACTCTAAAAACAAAAACAAAGAGAAATCTTTTATCTCTTGCAGTTAAATTTCAATAAAAAATTTCGATTATACGGAGTCTTAGATTTTTCCTGTAACCCTGATATTAAGTTTTGTGCTCAGTATTAAACGAATTAAAGTCAATTTCCTTACCAATAAATTATGAGGAACACAAATTAAAATGAAAGAATGAACTGGGAATATGCATGCAAATATTGTGCATTCATATTATTATACAGCATAATCTGTAAATCGAGTACTAATGAGACTCAAGATTTAAATGGCTGAAGAATGTGTTTAGTGAATTATTGTCAATCAATGCCTCTATTCCAGGATAAATGTAATCTTGAATGGCAACACACCTATTATTACAAATTCCTAACTAAGTACAGTACTTCATTATTTCAAAATGTCAGTGTCAATTTATAAAGTAACAGATAAACACCATTCTACCATATACCCGATTACCTTTCCCTCAGAGTAAATGAAACACTACTAAGAAAAATTACAAACAACATTTTTACAGCAATAAAAGGAATCTACTGAGTACTAAAACTCTAGGTATAGTGCTCAGAATTTTCATATTTGTTAATGTGGATACATCAGGTTTTATATCATTGTAATCAAGTATTATTTTTTCAAGTCATATTATTTCATGTAAATTCTTTCAACTATTCATTTATTCAATCACTTACAAACATTTTTTGAGTGCCTACGTTGTCCTAGGTACACTGTTAGAAGACAGAGTTACAAACATGAATACGATACAACCCTTGCTCTTTAACTCACAGTCTAGTAGAAGACAGAGACAAGTAAATAAAGTTAAATACAACAGTACAAGGTTAAATGGAAATTGTTTATGTTTTCCCATTTGTAATAGCTAAAGAGTATTGTATTGAAAACACTCATTATACGCGGAAACTTTTCATCATTGCTCAGAAATCAAACTCTCCTTTATTTGTTCTATGTAAATCTTTCTTTAAAAATTAAAAACAAAGAGAAAATTAAAAAGAATAATTTGATGGATATACAAACTTAGCATCTCAAATTAATAAATGATAAGATTTGTTTCATATTTTATCTTGAGACTGTTTTCCAAATCCAGAAATTTCTTGACTGATAAAGCACTAATAATTACTTGAGATTATTATAGATCCTACTAGCTGTGTGACCCTTGGGTAAATTAACTTAAACTTTTTGATCCTCAGTTTTCTCATCTGAAAAGTAGAGATGACAATACCAATCTGTGTTGGATTATGTTCCATTTGCCCCTCAGTATCCATGCTCTACCTAGCTTTTTGCCCAGGGAGGTTCACTTGCCTGCCTTTCAGTTTCTAGTTGGCTTAGGTCAATAGGAGGTACTAGCAGGAGATCAGAGTATAAAAGGAAAGGGAAGCTATTCCTTAGTTTCTTCCTTACCAGTTCACCAAGGGTTGGCTATATCTCTCTAATAGAAGTGATCCTCTTCATATACCACCTTCTCCTAGGCCTTTAGGCCTAAGGGTAGTAATGGCTTCCTTTAGCCCTAGAGTGTACTATCCATTGTTGACTCCCATAAACTCTGCCCATATCTTCATAAATAGTTCCCTTATTAAACTCTTTTCAAACAACCCAGTTTGAAAGTGTCATCTGTTTCTAGCCAGAACTCTGACTCATATGCAGCCTCAAGGGATTGTTTTGAGGATCACATGAGATGATAAATGTAAAGTGCTTTGCGTAGTGCCTAGTACATTACAGATATTCAGTAAGTGTTGACTACTATTGTCATTATGAATATTGCTGTTATTATTATTCTATTTGAGGTTCCATGCTCATCTCATCTATACCATCTAAATACGTTCGGGAGACTGCTAAATTCAGAATTCTGGTGATCTTTTTACTAATTCTCACAGTGCTTCAAAAATATGTTCAAGTGTAAAATGTGTTTATTGCTAATCAATCTCAATACTTAAAAAGAGTAAGAGGACCTTAAAAGTGAGTGAAAAACCCATATAATAGATTGGATTTCCTGAACTGTAGTTTCTTCTGTAAACATGCTTCAGAATTCGTTTCCTGTAAATTGACCTCCTGCCATCAAATCTAGCAAAGTATAAATGTCCATAAAGTTAAACAAATTGTTGGGTCTTGGGTCATGAAAAGAATGGACTGAAAGGTAAATTCAGTGGCATAAAAACCCTTCGTTCATGTGGAAACACATCTTCATCAATGCCTTATTTATCCATCATGACATAGGCAAGCATCACCATTTGACAAATCATCTCAACAAAATCCTATTAAAGGTCTACTTAACCTTTCACCTTACCTCATCCTTTATATCTTCCTGTTGCTGGGCCGTGAAGATCTCCATTGCAGCCATGAGTCTCATCATTAACTCATCCACTGTTGTGTTACCTAGCAACACATGGAGATAGCCAAACTTCACATTAAAATCATTATAAAATGGAAAGTCATTCTAGAATTAATCAGTAAGGAATAACTACAGTCTAAAAAAATTACAGACTGGCATGCTAATAAAAACTTTCATGTTTTCACTGAAAAGTTTCATATTTTCAGAAAGAGAACAAAGCAGTATATTGGCAATTAAAATTTCAGAATACTTAGATTTGAGGGAACAGTCTCTTACTTAATAAGAAGGACTTTCAGCACTACAAGAAGAATATCCAAGTCATGAGGATCAAAGTATCTTTCAAGTTAGGAAAACATATCTACTTAATAATGCTAGCAACAACTACCATTTGTTTATATGCCAAACAAATTACATTAAGTGATTAGGTTTATAGATATAAAATCTCATTTAATCTGTACAACAATTCTATGAAGGTGTTATTATGATTTTGATTGTAACGAGAAGGAAAATGAGGCTTAGAGAGCTCAAGTAACCTGACTAACCAACGTCAAGTTGGTTAAGTTATAGGGCCAGGATTTGAAACCACATGAGTCTGACTCAGAAGCCTGTCTCCTTTGCCATCTTAGCATACTGTTTACTTAGAATTATCTCCTATCACTAAAAATTCTTTGGTGAAACAAGCAGTAATTCAATTTCTGAAAAAAAAAAAATTTTTTTTTCCCAACTGATATTTTTCCCTTTCAGCTGCTTTCAAATGACTATGCTATAATCTTTATGGAGAAGGTATTGTAATGTTTGATTTTCTTGAATGCTATTTTATCCCTGTCCAAGTTTGTAACAAACATATAGCAAATATATGCCATTTCTTGCAGGCATTAAGTTCTGTTATTTGCTTTGGATGCATCTACAAGAGAGAAGGAAACTCATGAAGATACATAAAGATATAGCAATTTTTCTCTTCTTTCAAACCTACAGGCAAAAGAGCCTGTCTTCTCCAGGGCCTGAGAAGGTGTCTTCTTGTCCCATTAATGGAATGGCCACCAACGAGACAACAAATAGTAAGCATCCTTGCTTGTATTCTTCCAGAGTAGGGTTTGACTAACATAATCTTTCAATGGTCCTTTCCCAGTTTCCTTTATGACCACTGGCAACATGCAGTTAGGGAGCAGCTGCGGTCCTTAGCCAAAGAAATAATCTAATTTGGTCACATCAGCACTACTCTCTCAATAAATGAGCTAGAGAACAAGTATTATCTTGGTGTGATATCATGTTACCAAGAAAGCAGAACTGGTTTTGTAGTCAGAGTTCTAACCCTAGTTCTGCTACTTATAACTACATGATCTGGTACCTAGAAATTGCCTAGCACATGACAAGGGCTTAATAAATATTCACTTAGTAAACAAATGAATAAGAGAAGAGGGAGTGACTTTAGCTCTCTAACGATCAATTTCCTTATCTGCAAAATGAAGATAACACTTCCTCTGTAGGGTTCTTAGAAGAATCAGAGATAATGTAAAGTGCCTGGTACATAGCACACACACAATCACTGACAGTTATTATTAACAGATATAACAAATGGCAAAAAGTTTAATAAGAGAACCTTCAACGTAGATTTTGTTACCAGGCAAATCTTTGGGTTTCCATTTCTTATTTGTAAACTGTAGTGACTAACAACGAGTATGGGGCATGAATACTTTGTGGAGGGTACTAGAATCATCAATGGGGAAATAGTATAATTTTACAGGTACTACACACTGGTCATTAATTTTCAGGCTTAAAGCCACTGCTTATCAACTATGCTTCAGCCCTAACTATACAGGCTCATTGCCAAACTGTACTTGAAGGTATTTTATACCTAAGCCCTTAATGATCCAAGGTGGAGAAAGGTTCCAGTTAATGCAGTTCAGGGAAAATTTATTTTTTATAGCCTATTGCAACAGAACCTCTTTATACTCTTAAAAACTATTGAGATCCCTGAAGAATTTTTATGTGGGTTATGGTTACCAACATTTACTGTGTTAGAAATTAAAACTGAAATTTCTAAAACATATTTATCAATTCATTTAAAAGTAACAATAATAAACCCATAATTTGGGGCTTCCCTGGTGGTGCAGTGGTTGAGAATCTGCCTGCTAATGCAGGGGACACGGGTTTGAGCCCTGGTCTGGGAGGATCCCATATGCCACGGAGTGGCTAGGCCTGTGAGCCACAACTACTGAGCCTGTGCATCTGGAGCCTGTGCTCTGCAACAAGAGAGGCCGCGATAGTGAGAGGACTGCGCACCGCGATGAAGAGTGGCCCCCGCTTGCCACAACTAGAGAAAGCCCTCGCACAGAAACGAAGACCCAATACAGCAAAAATAAATAAATAAATTACTAAACTCCTACCCCAACATCAAAAAAAAAAACACCCATAATTTGTTAATATAAATATCACATTTATGAAAAATAACTATATGTTCCAAACGAAAAAGTTCAGTGAGAAGAATGTAATTTTTTTTAACATTTTTGCAAATTTCTTTCTTTCTTTCTTTCTTTTTTTTTTGCGGCACGCAGGCCTCTCACTGCTGTGGCCTCTCCCGTTGCAGAGCACAGGCTCCGGACGTGCAGGCTCAGCGGCCATGGCTCACGGGCCCAGCCGCTCCGCGGCATGTGGGATCTTCCCGGACCGGGGCACGAACCTGTGTCCGCTGCATCGGCAGGCGGACTCTCAACCACTGCGCCACCAGGGAAGCCCTGCAAATTTCTTTAATGTCTGGTTTAATAAAATGCAACTGGATTCTCATATCTATATCTACATTAAACCAGCTATAATGTGTTGTCTTGGTTGAAATTTATGAAGCAATTATGGCCTCACACAGATATATAGTTGGAAAAAGGAGGAGTATTTTAATAGATAATTGTAGATATTTTTCCTTAATACACCCAAACTGACAAGTGGAATTTTTTTCAAGGTTAGGTATGTGAGGAATTTGAAACCGTTATCAATGAACTTATTGTACTTTGTTATATTAAAATCCACTGGTCTATTTTGCCCTTTGAATGGATCTTTTACTCATGCATGAGTTTATAACATTATGCATTGGTCATTTGGAAAATATTGGTTCACGGAGTCATGCATTTCTTCTGAATGTTGACACATCTAATTTTATGATATCAAAAAAATCACATTTATTATCATCACCATTGACATCACCAGAAAAGTATTTAAGCTGTCAATCTTAAATGGAGGATATAACTTTTTGCTTAAAAACTCAAATTTTATCATTGGCAACAAATGTTGTCAGTTCTTTTTCTTGAAGTAACAGACTCACTTTGTTCATCCTGGAGAAATGTCTGCCCATTGTGTCACACAAACTATAAAGATGGTTAAAAATTAATAAAATAATAATTTAAAAAAATGCACATACATGGAGGTGAAAAATATGACTACCAGTACAGTTCTGTGTCATGGCCTTGATTTGTGCTAAGATGCCAGCAGTTTTACACAGCACTGATTTTGTGCCACTTAGTACAAATGTCAATACAGTAAAAAAAAAGCAAAAAAAAGAGTCTATCAAAAATAGACCTTGTAGATTCCCTAAAAGGATCTAGGGGACCTCTAGGGCCCATGGACCATGCTTTGAGAACCACTACTGACTGTAATATTGCTGGAAATATTACAGCAAACAGGAATGAAATATTATCTTAATTAATATGAAATTAATTAATATGATTAATTAATATGAAAACAGGAATGAAATATTATCTTCATTATCTATTTACTTTATGCATTTTGTTCCCGCAGCAGGTCTTCTTTAACATTGTTTGTGAAAGTGAATGCTCTAGCTATAGAGAAAACATAAAATAGCAGAGGTTTTGTTTTATTTGAGTTTTAAAGGCACTTGAATTTATACCCCTTCGTCCATTACATTATCTGCTACAGAACTTGTGACTTAAATAGGGGCAGAAATTAAGTATCTCAGACACAAGCTTTAGCTTCGAGCATCTGAAACATCCTTTTCCCTGTGGCATAGAAAAGATACTGTTTTCAATGTAAGCTTTGCCATGTATAAAGGAATTTTTTATACTAATCCTTAGGATACATTAGTAACATAAAAAATATCACTCATTTTTTTGGTAAAGAATGTGTGCACTGTGATTAAATTGACAGGCATCCTATAGCTTCACACCTCAGGGTTGCATTCTAGACGTGGATTCACACAAATGAGGAGAAACGACTGCCACTGTGAACTGTTCAAATCACAATATCCAGTCACTGGTTTTTCCAGATAACTAAAGATAAGGATTTCCTTCAACCAATCAACATTACAGCAAGAAATGTGTGTGTGTGTGTGTGTGTGTGTGTGTGTGTGTGTGTGTGTGTATGAATGAAATATCATATTTGATGACTGATTATGGCTTAATTTCTAGTTTAGAAAATTTAGCAATTCTGAATATTTAACATGATTATCCTATGTCCCAAGGGCTGTGCGGTTTTATTAAGATGTTTCTGTTGGATTTTCATGAAGCATATTTCATAGCACCTATACTTTTTTTTTTTTTTTTTTTTTTTTGCGGTACGCGGGCCTCTCACTGTCGCGGCCTCTCCCATTGCGGAGCACAGGCTCCGGACGCGCAGGCCCAGCGGCCACGGCCCACGGGCCCAGCCGCTCCGCGGCACGCGGGATCCTCCCAGACCGGGGCACGAACGCGCGCCCCCTGCATCGGCGGGCGGACTCCCAACCACTGCGCCACCAGGGAAGCCCGCACCTATACTTTTTGAAGATATTCTTTTTCCGGGTGTTCTATATTTTAAAATGCAAAGATATTCACTAATACAGAGAATTACTTTCAGCCTTGATGGTAAATATTACAAGGTTATCACATACATAAGGAGACACTCTACTTCCCTTGTGATATGTACTTTACCTTGTATCACATTTAACACTTCATTAGATGATCGCTTTCCCATAATAATCAGAAAAAGTGGAAACTGATCTGTTTTTTGAGTCCGAATGGTTTGTGCAACAACGCTGCCAAAGTGTCTATTGCACATTGTCAGAAATCTAAAATGATACAAAATCCAAAGTTAGTTTCATTTCAGAGTTTAATAAATTTATCACTACGCTAAGAAAAATTCATTGTGTTTTATTAGCTATATTAAAATTAGACAGTCTGATATCAATATGTAAACTATTACTGTATTAAGTTTTCAACTACATCATAAATGGTATAGAAATGATTATCCTACAGAAAAGCAGGCCACACACCCTATATTACCCTAAACTATGAGAAAAACAAACAAAATGAATTTTAAGAGGAAAAATTTCTTAAAGAGGACAAATATCGGGTGGTAAAAGTTAAATTAACCGGCATCAACCTAGTCTAAACAGGATCTAGCAACATTTTCACAAGTCCTTAGAATCAAGAATTGTACTTTAGAATTGTGTTTTCTCCAGTAGTAGGAGGTCTTCTAGTTTCATACTTGGTATGGGATAAAAATAATAATTCTAAGCTTTTGACCAAAAAAAGCTCAGAGATATTAGCATACTGAAGTCTAGCATTAGTATTCTTAACACGATCTGGAATAAATGAAAAAACTGATAAAGCTTTTCTCTTCTATTAGAGGACTGTTTGAAATTAGCATTTCTTTCAAGAGAAAAGGGTAGCTTATGATATGTTTTCAGATCTGATGGTAAAAAGTAAATGTCATAATAATAATGAATTATGAAAGACCAAATGCAAATATAGAATGCTTTAATAAGATCCAATTTAATAAAGTCTGTAAAAATAATGGACTTTTAATAACACAGGTCACAAAAGGCAAAACAGTGGAAATTCTGGGGACTAGCCACTGGTACTGGCTTATTAATTCTTAATTATGTTCATGAAAGGCAACTTAAATCGTGTGTTTTCTTATGCCTTATGATAATATTTTAGGTAACAACTCCTCTGAAATGTATGTTCTAGCTGATGAGCAAAGTCTTGTCATCACATGCATTAGAAGGTAAATCTATTTGAAAAGACAAACGGCATTAAAATGTCATGTGCTCAGATTCATTTGATATCCATATTCAAAACAGAATCAAACCTCTTAATTTTTAAAGCCAGTATATTTCTTGTCCATAGAAATTCATCCCAGAAGTTTAGGCTGAATCCTCCACAAAACCTGTGCGGTGACTACACACAGGGCCACTAGAACTGTTGGCAAGAGTGTCAAGACAAGTTAGCACCACTGCAATAAGTTCATTGGGAGGCAGGTTCATATACACATTTAGAGCAGCAATAACCGGACCCCATGGCAATCTGAAATGACAAGGCCTTTAAAAAACCAATTGTTGGCCATGAAATATCAGTGCCCCCATGAAAATTCAGATCTTCACATTCCACAACTATTATGGGATAAAAGGTGCTCAAGCAGCCTAAGTCTCCATACCAAATTTCACACCCATATAGCTTTAATTCATCAATGGAGATGTGTAGATCGGGAGACTAGAAAGTTAGGATCTCATTTTTCCTTCTGCTTCTTACTAAAATATTTGAAGTCAGTCTTGACCCTGATCTGATCATTGGCAACCTCTAAAATTAAAGATGTCAAAAAACAGTTGGAATGCCATTTCCTACAAAAGGGAGAAAATAAGTCCTTGTTGCTTTCACATCAATGGATTAAGTGGATACCACACAGTAGATGGCCATCACAGCACTAGCCTCACAAGTGATATTAAATACTAGCCAAAGAGAAGACCCCCAAAAAAGGAAGGAAGGAAAGAAGTCAGGAAGGAAGGAAGAAAAGAAGGGAGGCAAGCAGGCAGGTTGGCTTAGTGCTTTTAAGAATTTGATTTCAAGACAATTTTGTCTGGCAACTGTGTACATCCCAAATCCCCTTTCTGTGAAAATGAGCTAGAAGAGAAAATAATTATGAAAATGTGGGTATCTTATTTGGTTTAAATTAATATATAACATAAATTTCAAAACTACACGAAACATATTCAAGGGAGGTACAGCTTTCAACATCACATTAACCATTAAGCCATTCAATTACTATAAAAAGCACAGTGATCAGTTTTCTACCAGGTATTAGCAAATCATTCTAATATTTAAGAAGCAGTTGAGAAATATAAAGGGATCACACAGCCGGCTGATGTTTTCTAGTGGCCTTAACTAACAATCTGTTCTAATCGAAGAGAGACTTTGTTAAAAGTTTAATTAATTTGATTAATCTCCTATGATCATGTTTACTTTGAGATTTTCAAATTGCAATCATCGACAGCCTGTAGGGCCAATGGACAGCCCCAAATTAAAAAATTCCTACTTGTCAGTTCCTTCCATTATAATTTACAAGAACTTCACAACACAAATATCAAATCTTTCTCATGGCTGGGAGGTTCTGCTTCTTCCTCTCAAGATCATTCACAACACAAAGTTACCATTCGCAGCACACTACCAGCAGCAAAAATCCAGTTCAAAACATTAGAGCAAAATCAAACATGGGAAAAACAAGTTGTTTTAAGAGAACAAATGTGGTTCTCATATTTGTGGTATTTCTTCCTTGTGAAGATATAAAAGTGTGCCAGTGCATCTAGTGGCAGCACCAAACTTGTCAATCGAACTGCATATGGTGTTCATCAGAGTCAGGTGTCATGAAGGGAGAAATGATTTCCACAGCAATTGCATTCCTGCAACTCACTGGTCCCTGGAGGGGTGGGTGGGTAGGTCGTGGTGGAGGTGGTGGGGAGAAGGAGCGGGAAGCCTCACACTCTAGCCTTGGTAAAGAAACAAGATATAGGGAATTCCCTGGAGGTACAATGGTTAGGACGCTGTGTTGCCACTGAAGGGGGTGTGGGTTCAATCCCTGGTAGGGGAGCTAAGACTCTGCATGCCGTCCGGCGTGCCCAAAAGGAAAGAAAAGAAAAAACATAATTAGTAGCTTATATTCACCAATTCTTGCTATTAGAAGGCTAAAATTGGAAAGATAAGATAAAGTGGTTTTAATCTAAAGTTTGGGGAGAAAAATAAACAGAACATCTGATGGCTAGCGTATATTAATCATTAGTAAAATTTTCAGTCTCTGAAGCAGAGATCATTTCTATCTTGCTAATGGAAACGAGGATTACTAATAAATCAGATATACGAAAAAGTAATCTCATTTTAATTCAAAACAGGATATAGTTTAGTTCTTTCAATCAAACTCATAATTACGTAAGTCAGTGACTTTTACTAAACTGTACTTCAACATAAAATACATACTAAAAGAAACACAGCAAGGGGCTTCCCTGGTGGCGCAGTGGTTGAGAGTCCGCCTGCCGATGCAGGGGACACGGGTTCGAGCCCTGGCCTGGGAGGATCCCCCATGCCATGGAGCAACTAGGCCCGTGAGCCACAACTACTGAGCCTGCGTGTCTGGAGCCTGTGCTCCGCAACAAGAGAGGCCACGATGGTGAGAGGCCCGCGCACCGCGATGAAGAGTGGCCCCCCCGCTTGCCACAACTAGAGAAAGCCCTCACACAGAAACGAAGACGCAACACAGCAAAAATAAATAAATTAAATAATAAACTCCTACCCCCAACATCTTCTTTTAAAAAAAAAAAAGAAACACAGCAATTTAGGGGGAGGGTGATGAAATTCCACAAACACTTACTGCCTACCTACTGTATACCAGGTAATGTAAAGAGGCACGTTTGATAAAAAATGGAGGCTACAAAACTGCTAAGCCTCTGTGTGAGGCTTCCTGATTATGCATTTCAATGTGACTTCCATAAGTTTAAAGGAACCTCATATATAAACTGGAAATAACACATCTTTAAAATACCTATATTCTTGTAAGTCACAGAAAGTACTCAGAATTGTGCTTAGAATATGGTAGGCCCTTAAAATTGGTAGCTATTTAATCATTATTAAATGCATCACGATATTTCACATTTTTATCATAATTATTTTCAGGATTAAAATGGTAACTTATACCTATGGGCCAACACCGAAAGATTTTTTGCATAGTAAGACACAGCATGAAAGAATTGTTGACTAGACAAATACAGTCATTGATTTTATTTTCATTCAGAGAATGAAAGGGTAGGTATTGATATTTGAGAAATAAGTAAGTACAATTATAAATGCTGCAATTTATGTTTAGTAATGTTAACTAATTTAAAACCAAGAATCAGTATCACAATTCCTGGCTGCTTACCCTTGAATCATTAAACACATTAAATGTCTTTCTGATAATGTGTGAACCATTTGTCCAAAATGAAAGGTCATTGAGCAGAAGAAATTCACATTCAACAGTACTATAGGACTTTTCCAATATGGGTTGCCAAGTGTTTTTTGGTTGTTGTTGTTTGTTTTTTATACTACTTCTTTTGAAGTCACTTTGATTTAAGGAGGCTCTTCTCTTTAAAGCAAACCAAGCTTGCAGTTTTTGCTATAGTAATAAGCCTCATTACTTATACATATTCATTCATGTGTTTAGAGTTGGTTAAAAAACATTTATGTACAACAGTAGAATAACCAGAACACAAAATAGAGAAAGGACCTTAGAGATCATACCTATCTAGCCAACACACAATTCTCCTTTCTTCTTCTTTTCCTTTTAATAGGGAAGTTAAAGCCAAGGTCCTTTAACGTGTGAAGTAAGACTTATCAAGGTGCTAGCATTGTCAAGCATACCAAAACCAGCCAAAGGCTTTTGTCTCCTTCCACAACATCATTTCCACAAGTCTGCATGCCTATCCATTGTTCAGCTCATTCCCTGAGATGATCTTCAGCACCGCTGGCATATGTGCCTTTGTCCTTTAAGGGTGGCTTTGATTTTTTGAAATAGTCCTAAGTCTTTGGTTCAAAATGAGTTAGGTAAACAAGCTGGAAGACACTGACTATAATGGCAGTGATTTGCAAGCTTTAATGGCCTAGGAATCACCTACGAAGTTTATTCAAAAGGCAAGTTCCTCAGCCCCATCCCCCAGAGATTCTGATTCAACAGATGTGGGGTAAGGCCCAGGAAACTCCCTTTTTAATAAGCTCCCAACCCCATCCAAGGTGATTCTGATATAAGTGGTTAATGGAACACACTTTGAGAAATACCGCTTTTAGGACGCAGGACTGCTTTCCTTGAAAGGCTTTAAGCTCTCTCTGAAGGTAGATTTTAAAGAAGTTGTTCCCTAAATGTTTTGGGCAATGGCATATTCACTGGACCAAGTGTCTAGTCTCCTGAGGTGATGACCACATTGAAGATGATAATTCTCACTTGCTTCATTTGTATAGGTGAGCTGCAATTCGATGTGACACAAAATTACAGTCTGTGAGCTCCGGGTGATGGAGGAAAAACAAGGCCGGGTGGGGGGTGGTTTGCAATATTAAACAGAGAAGTCAGGTCTCACTGAGAAGTTGATATTTGATCAAGGATTCAAAAGAGGTGAAGGAGGAAGCGGAACACATGTCTCTAGGAAGAGAATTCCAGGCAGAGAGAACAGCAAAAACAAAGACCTTAAAGTTGGAGAGTATCTAGCATATTTGAAAGGTGACAAGAAGGTTAGTATAGCTGAAGCAGAGTAAAGCATAAAAGACACAATTGATAATTTCGACTATTTTCACACGGTAACAAACACCATAACTCGGCCAAAAGATAAATGATGAACAGGGGAAAAAACTCTGAATTTCGAACTACAGAAAAAGGGTTAATTTCCTTAATATATAAAGAACTCTTAACAAACAATTAGGAAAAGATCCACAAATAATATATAAAGACAGCTTCAAGAAATGGAAATAGTAATGGCTCATGAACATGTGAAAAAATACTCAAAATAGCTCATAATGAGTAAGTCCTAATTAAAGGTACACTAAGAAACCATTTTTCATCTGTCAGATTAGTAAAGACAAAAAAATTTTGGTAACACCTTGCATTGGCAAGGTTACAGGGAAACAGGCACTACTGTACACTGTTAGTAGGAGTGAAATTGGTACCAACTCCTTTGTGGGCAATTTGCCAGTGTCTATTAAAATTAAATATGCACAAACTCTTAATCTAGCACTCCTACAACTGGGAATTTAATCTACAGATGTAGTTTCAGATGGAAACATATGTGCATAGTTATTTACTGTAAGCTTGTAATAGCAGAATATTGGGCATAACCCAAATGTCAACCACTAGGATCTAGTTAAACAAATTATAGTACCTTATAGAATTCAAAGGAATACTATGTAGCCATAAAATAGAAAGGGTTCTTTATGAACTGATATGAACTATCTTTTAAGATATAATGTTAGTGGGAAAAGCAGGGTGTTAAATAATGCTTACCATTTGTGTAAAACTGGGGAAAAATAATTATATATTTGTTTGCTTACATATAAAATAATCTCTGGATGGACAAATAAGAAACTTAAAACATTACCTC
Source organism: Stenella coeruleoalba (assembly GCF_951394435.1). NCBI lineage: Eukaryota > Metazoa > Chordata > Mammalia > Artiodactyla > Delphinidae > Stenella > Stenella coeruleoalba. The sequence continues at coordinate 41,591,174 of NC_137169.1, forward strand.
TAGAAAAGGTAACTTAGAAACAAGGATAAGTAGGAGACTTTTCATTACATACCTTTCTACAACTTTTGAGTTTTGATTAAAGTGAATGTATTGCCCAATCAATAAATAATTTGAAAGTAAGATAGTAACTCTCTTATAAAAATAAAGAAAAACTGCATGAAATCCCAAACTTTTAACACAATGTTAATCACATTTGTCTATTTCTTATCAGTCTTTTTGCTCAAATATATCTTTTCCTTTTTGTGGTAATCAGTGTTTAGTTGGATACAGTTTTTTAGCCTTCTATACGATAGTAATGAACCAGCATGTTAAATGGTTGAATAATATTCCATTGTATAGATGTATAAGCTGTTATATTCATAGCTATTCACCTACAGCTACATTTTTCTTTCTAGTTTTTTTTTATCATTATAAAAAATACTTACATAAATTCTTAAAGTATTTCCTTAGGGAAAAAACCTGTCTGTGAAGTGGAATTATAGGGTAAAAAGGTATAGAATCATTTAATGATTAGTGGTTCATATTGCCAAATTGTTTTCTAAAAGGATAGTATAATGCCTCTCCGTGCAAATGCAAATATTGTATCCATGTTAGAGAACACAGCCAAACTAAAGGCAAATTTAAGAAAACACAGGATGACATTTTGGGAAGATTTAATCTGAAAAGCATCTCTCACCTGTCTGTGGTTTAAGACTACCCAGTAACAGTAAACTGCTAAATTGTCTTAATAGACTAGTAGTCAGAGTTAAAAAGAAAACACAAATATCTCCTTGTTGTCATCTATAAATCACTCTAGTGGAAAGGCTTTGAGGCACTGACAGTTTAATGACAGGGCTGTAACTACTCTATAGGGACTGATTTATACTAATTCTTTTGGAGGGACAATAATCATAAATAAATAGATAATTGGCTGCCTTCTCACCAAGAGTAAGAACATAAACATGTAAGTACCCCATTTTATTTTAAGTTGGGAGAGATAACAGAGAACATTGAACCCAATGTCTTATCAAATGCAGAAATTCTTTCTCTAGCAATGTAAAGAGAAGATTCATTTTCCAGGGGCTATACAAGAGGGCAAATTTATGTTAAATGCCAGATAATATTTCTTCTGTGTTCTGCCTTTTACCAATTGATCGTTATTTATGAGGGTCTATGAAATATACAACAAGGTAAGACATGGTTTGTGTCCTTAAGACACTAAGAATATTTAGGGTTATAGCCTCAAACAGGAAACATAATCTGATATATAACTGGGGGCTAGATTTATTGGTTCAGATTAAGTGCTGGAAAAAATCAGAGAACGGAATGGGAGTTTAGAAATCAGGGAGAACTTTCTGTTCCCAGAAAGTGCTCCTGGACTGCTATTAGGAGAATTATCTCTTATTCATCTCTGCATTCCTAGCACCTACTGCCAAACAGTATGTATTTGTTACATGAAAGGGCCAGTTCTTGCTTTAGTAACCTTTATCTCCACCATGACAATGTTGACCATACAACCTTCCTTTTCCTCTTCCAACTACTTTGCTGAAATCAGTTTAACTAGGACAGTTAGTTGGTATGAATTATCATGGTCTCCCAGGCCTCTTTCACTATGCTTCTACCTTGATAGGTCACTTGGTCCCATTTCAAAATAGCAGGTATTGTCCACAAGTTCATACTCTAAGCTCCCCTCCTGACTTTTAGCATACTGCAGTTTTTACATCATTTCATCTTGTCACCACCCACTGACTGAAAATGTGACTTAGAAGAGGTGTAAAGTATCCAAATATTAACATATTAGAGAAAGTAGGAATTACTGCAAGCAGCATAATATTGTGGGAAGAACAAAGACTTTGGAGTCAAAGAAACCTGATTTTGTCACTTATTAGTTGTTTCTTTTTTTTTTCTTTTTTTTGCGGTACGCGGGCCTCTCACTGTTGTGGCCTCCCCCGTTGCGGAGCACAGGCTCCAGATGCGCAGGCTCAGTGGCCATGGCTCACGGGCCCAGCCGCTCCGTGGCATGTGGGATCTTCCCGGACCGGGGCACAACCCGTGTCCCCTGCATCGGCAGGCGGACTCTCAACCACTGCGCCACCAGGGAAGCCCACTAGTTGTTTCTTTGGATAACTTAATCTTTCTGAGCCTTAGTTTTCTCACATATAAAGTGAAGGTAATGATACCTACTTTTGGAATTGGTCTGTGGATTAATCAATACCTCTTCTTCCTTCCTTTTATATGCTTCAGAGTCAAAATTGGCTTTTCTTTTATCTCCCCTTCCCCCAAATTATGGATACGGCAAACTGTTTCCTAAAATAAGTTTTAACAGCAAATCTCAGACTCTTATCACTGAACAAATGTATTATATTGCTGTATAACTTCTACAGAATCATCATAAGATTATTCCCTACTCTAAGGTAGAGACTGAAGATATACACATATATTTTCATGCTATGTTCTCTGATTGTTTTCCTCCTGCAAAATTTGGAGACATTGTAATTTTATTATTATATACAAATTGTTCAGCATTATTATACAAAAATTTTTCAGAGTTGGTTGGCTTCTCTTGAAACCCTGACATTTATACACAATTTCCTTATGTATTTGAAAAGAACTATTATTCTAATGGATAAAAGAAATCTGGGAGAGCATTAGTAGAAATCTTATACATAGGAGAAAAGTCTTTAAAACATAAATGACCAACAGCACAGAGTATTAGCACTTCAGTCACTTATCAAAGCTTTCAAGAAAGAATCAATTGCAACCCAGCTCTTGACAAAGGCTCATTTGAGACAGCTGATGTCTGACAGAAAGAGCTGAATGAACAAGTTTACTATGTAGGCTTTTTCTCTAAGCTCTATACCTGTTATGAGTTAGATCACGAAAAAAAGGAATATCTAAGGGCCATATCACCTAAAGAACTACCTTTACTGAAAAATGATTTAACATGGAGCTCTCTGTTTTTACAGGGGAGTGATATAAGAAACATCTATTTAAAGTGATCTATTTTACACAAAACAACAGTAGAAAAATAACTGTTTATTATATTTCCTAATGATTGTCAAATAAAAAATCATGCAATAAAATTCTTCCTTGAATTCAGTGCCAGGAAATTTTGAGATGAACTATTAGGCTTCCTTTTATCAGACAATGAGAATTTTAAATGGTAATCTGTAAACTCTAAGGCATAGTACCTGGTGCATAATAGAAACTCAATAAATATACATTGTATGGATAGATGAATGAATGAGGATATGCCTATCACATTTCCTTTTTCTCCTTTAGCTGCCAGAATTACAGAGTTGAATTCAGTGTTTATATATAAAACTTAGCTTATGTTTATTTTTTTTAAAAATCAGGTGGAGTGATCATCTCCAGCAATGTTCAACTGCCAGGCACAGGCAAAAGGAAGGTGAATAGTTGGGTTTAACAAATTGAATGCAATGGAGGAAGACAGAGATGAGGGAGTTTAAAGTATTACAAGGAAGTGATCATGATGGACCTTAAAATTTAATTAGGACAAGGAAGGAAATGAAGGTTGGACACAGGAAAGGGTGGATGGAGTGAAGTGGTATGGGTCAATAGGTTGAAGGGCATGATAAGACAAAAAAAATTTTAGCACTGGTGACACTGAGCAAGTGAGTAGAAAAGGAAGTGCTGGTCAGAGCCAGATGTTTGAAATCCAAATATATAAGGTGATACAGTTTCTATTTATGACCACATCTAAGTGTGGTGAATAAAGAGAAGAAAAAAGTTTCTCTGGAGTTGGACAGGTCTGGGAACTGAGAGAAGTATCAAGAATGATAACAGGAGTAGAGATGATAAGAAGTTCAGTTATTGTTTATGAGTGATAAAATTTGGGAGAGTTAATAGAATCCAAACTTCAAAAAATCTTGTCAATGGCAGAGATCTGGTTTAATAACAACTCAGACCCAGCCCATTCTGGACCATCCCATACCTGAAATACTGCTAGGGGATTTTAGTTGACTCCTTCAGTTCAATAGGAGCCAATAATAAAATTACAGACTAGAATTGAGCATAGCATCAGACAATTTCCTCTGAAGCATTATGCTCGATTCTGCGCCCCTTTAGAATGGACTAGGTCTAGACACCCTACCATACGAGGAACAATGGAAGAAATAAATATACCTTGGTTGGAAAGGTAAGAAAATTAAGACAGACAAGATAGCTGTGGTTAAACTGATAAAGGACTATAATGAAGAAGAGAAGTTAGGCTTATTCCAGGTAATTCCAAGGCCAAAACTAGAACCAAAAGGGAGAAAGTTGCAGAAACTCTCTATGGGAAGAAGCACTATAGCAAAAACCTTTCCCGGCTTTTAGAGCAGCTCAAAAATACACTATCTTTTGAAGCTTTCATTTCTCTGTCCCTAGCAGTATTCAGGTAGAGACTGTAGTAATATCAGTTAGACATAATATAGGGAAAAATGCCTGCACAGTTGCAAATTGGATGTTAACTAAGAATGCTTCTAGCCCACAACTCTAAGATTTGGTGAATTCCATGTTTATTTGTTACCTGAGCAAAAGATCCATGTCTTATACTTCTCTTATATCTCCCACAGGGCTATGCACAGTTATTTAGTACAACTTTGCTGGTAATAATCCAGCTTGACAAGGTCATGGGACAAGAAGCATTATGTAGCAGAAAAGCACAGGTAGATCTGGGATTTATATCTGGTACAATCACTTGCATGACCTTGGGTAAGTTACAGAATTTCTCTGAGCCAAAAATAGTTTCCTCACATGTGAAATTGGACTTTGCCATTTACCTTGCAGAATTGTGGTTAAATGGGGTAATGTATATAGAGTGAGGATTAAATGAGCTCATATATATATAGTGTCTGACACATAGCGGGGGCTTAATGATTGCAGTTATGTGTGTGTTTTTTTAAAGCAGTGGTGTTAATCTTGATCTTAGCTATTGACACTCTAGAAGCTCCCATCACAAATAGCAAGAGCTTGAAGGACAATTCTAAGGGTAAGGAAGATGCCTTTATTGGTGAAAGAGGTGGAAAATGACTGTGGCTTCCTTAGCTATAGCTCACTAAGGTCACTCTGACTAGATCACAAGCTGGTAAGGGCAGTATGCTACAATCTACTTACAAACTTTACTAACATTCATTTTTAATCTTGCTTATATTGAAAACTATGTGTTCAAGTCATCAGAAAGTCACAGAATTTTAGAGATAAAAAGTTCAAATAGGGTCACCCCTCCCCCATTTTCATAGAAGAAAAAAAATCTAGATGTTATACCACTTGCCTAATAACCCCTTGTTTTTCATAATCCTAGACTGACTCTTACCTCTTAACTGCCCTACATTTTATGACTGACATATGACTGTCCACATATAAACAGTGAAGAAACAGTTGTACTGAAAATCAGTCTTTTAAGAATAGCAACTGACATGTTTAAATGTGAATAGGTTTTGCTTTAGGAACTAATAAATACTTACATAGCTTTTGTAATGTCCAAATAATAAATTTTTGTTGCTGTGGCTGTTAATTAAGTAACTTATTTGGGAGCAGCTCAGAACCTCCAATACCTTATTTGAAAGTGGGACTGGGAAATATAATTTCTCATATTGAGATATAATAGTCATAGCATCTTTATTGTTCATATAAACTTGCCTCATCCCTTCCTTAGTTGAGATCTGTAGAGAAGTATGTTAAAGAGGACTTTCTTGGTGCTGATCACATATTGAGGAAAGGAAAGATACGCAGAGGCAACAATTTAGGAGGATTTAAAAAATTGTTGCTGTGGCTACAGACTGGGTCAGCCAACAGCAGATAAATTAATGGATGGCTGTTTAAAAATCCCTACAGTTAACTCTTGATTTGTAAATAATATAAAACTGTCACTTTATTACTAGAATGCAATCAAATACAAAGATACAAACATATGCTGAAGGAAAGGATACCAAACCTATTCCCTAACAAATTACCCAAACATGTAAGAAATAGGATTTCACCTCACTCTCCAATTCCAGACTAACAGTTATTTCCCCTTTCAATTTTTGGTGGTATATTTGGCAGATCTGATCATTAAGATTATTGGGCACTAAAACCTTTTTGCGCATCTATGTAGACTGACAGGCAAATACTGGAAAAATGTCAGAGGAACCAGTTTCCATAGGTGGTTTTACATGACTGAACTAACATGTTTCTGTTACAGCTTTCTCACTGTTTTACTACCAGTATTTATGAAAGAGAGAAATGTGCTACCAATTTAAATGGCATAGGTGACATGATGAGTAAAAATTCTTCAGAAACAATCATGAATATAAAAATTATCAACATTGACAAAGCAATTAAGAAAACAAATCTCTTTAGATCTTATCAATTTCAGATAAGAAGAAAAGCAAAAGACATGATGGGGTATATTACTTTAAAAAATATTTTATTTTGGAAATGTCTTATTTTTAGGATTTGTTTCATTAGATAACTCATGTTTTGTAATCTATATATATAAACTGGATCGAGTACCTCTGGTAGTCATATTCATTTGAATCTGTATACCCTAAAATACGAGAATAACTAGCTACTGGAAGTGAATATTTGCACATAACTATACATGAGTACACTGCAGGGAGTCACAGAACAGGTAAGGGTTTGGCAACACAGCACAAAGGGGAGAAGTCTTGGTGTGAAGCTCAAACTTTATATATCTTGAAAAGGCAACGATTCTTTCAATTCTATCACTCTCAAAATCAAGATCCCTAGAATACTCAAAGCACAGAGTGTTTAGGAGAAAGACCAAGAAGAACGCCAAGAGAGTAACAAGAAAAGTCTAGTGCATGAGGAAAATTGGATTTCATAAAAACTTAAATGTTCTTTTGGACTATCTTGTCAACAGTATCACCTTGTATTGTTCTTTCCTAACAACAGTTTTCATGTAGACTGTGAAAACAGACAACTCTATCTGAGTTAAATATATATTTCCCGAATAGCATTAATTCGATTAATGTCAAGGAAATAATTTTTTTTTTACACAAATGCTTGATTCAGATACAATGCATGCACCACCAGGCAGTTATGATTGTAGTATTAGGTAATAGTGTGGGAAGTATCCAAATCAGAGTTTAAAAAGCTTGTAAACTGGTAATTTAAAGTTATCTCAAAGAACACTTTTAAAAGGATAATTGTCTATTTTAAAAAGAGTAAAGAATGTATTATAAACAGTTTAGCCATCATCTATATACAGACTGGCTTCTTCTCAATTGTAAGAGGCCATCACCTTTTATCCTTTCCCTCTTTTCCTTCCTTTCAGTACTATTAGGAAACTATTCACAAGTGCACCCTTGGACAATGCTGAGCAGTAATTATGACTTGCTGACAAAGAGATATGAACAATTACCGAGCCCATTTTGAAACCCTACACTAATAAAGTCATTAGATGCTGCCCTTGCCATGATCCTTCTAAAAGCTTCTGAAGTTACAAGAACACACGGCATTGTTTGCAGGGACAATTGCTGCTGGCAGAACGCAAACCTTGAGTTAAACCATGCTGCAAATTGATCTTGACATTCTGTTAAGACCGCCACTAAAAATCAAAAGCAGAGGAGAAAAGGAGAAAATGAGTGGGTAGGATGTAATCATGGAACAGGAGGGGTTCCTCCTCACCTTCTCTCCTCCCTCTTCACAAAACAAACCAGGGAGAAAATGACAAACTCTCCTAGTGTTTTAGAACCTTTATTTTAAAGCATTAATTAAGCCTTGACCTGGGATGTTTAGGATGGCAATACATTTCCTTTACAAGTATGGGAAGGAAAACGTGTCACAAAGGAAATAAAGAAGTTTGGGCAAAACTATATGGAAACCTGGCATGAAGGCTCTCTGGAAGTCTTAGTACTCTGACCACAACATGTCCATCTGTTTCATCAGCTACTTTTGCAGAATTCATATCTCTCCTAGGGTAGCAGCTGGATATTAACATTCCTTGTGTCTCCCATGCAGACCCCACACCTGGGCTATATTTGCTGGATCAAATGGAAGTGTAGGGCTAGAGTAATATGGTCAGCTAGCTTCAGCCAGGCATGAACCAGTGAGTAGTTTGGAATTAAGGGTAAGCCACTGTGATGGCAAGTGCAGGCAAAGACAACCTACTGATAAGAGATTTAAGCCAATTAACTCTTGCCAAAGATTAAGTAATGTGGAAAACTATCACTTGAATATTAAGGCTAACAAGTACCTGTCAGCATAGCAGCAGAAGTCTACAGTGACCTGATATACTGCACCCAAGTGCATTAAATTCAAAAGCTAATATTGATAGGCAAGAGAATTCTGTCTTTGAACATTGGTACTAACTGTGTATGCAAAACTTAATACAAAGCTATGTCTGTTACATGCAACCTGTGTAACTCAGGCACTGTCAGCAATTCCTAGGGAACACTGCTTAGAAATAGTGTGCAATGCCTGATTTAACACTGTGTAGCATGTACACTGATGTGCCACACACTTTCAACTCAGGAACTTACATATAAGCAACTTATTTTTCAGCACTCATAGCCAGCTAATTACCCAGTTGGCACTATCCTAGTCAAATTCAATGTTTAAATTTTCTAGAATTAGATAATCTAAAACAATACCTATATTGGATGTACTAAGTAAGACATTTGCCATGTGGGCCTGTTCAGAACAAGTGATACCCATTAACTCACTTATTACTGGTTAATATTGGTGGTTTATTGTGCCACATATGTTATATGGCTTTCCTTCATGAAGCAGCTTCGGTCAAGAACCTGCAGTTCAGCACCAAGGGCACTCATGTGCCAATGTTCTCATTACCCAGTCCCAAACAGCTCTAATAGAGGTAAGCAAATCAATACTTATTGTGCTAGTTCTCTCTATATTTAATTCTGAAGGTGCCCAAATGGACCTTTGCCTACCTTCTTGGCACAGCTCATCATGAAGCCAGTCCAGTATTCCTATATATCCTACGGGCATATTTACTTTAATCAATGTCACCACCAGTGCAGAAGGCTCAGAGTACCATCTCAAATGGCCCCATTTGAGAGGCCAATTACTTTAGAGATATCATAGAGACTTGGTGAGTCTGGGGAAGAAACTTTGGAACCAATGGATAAACTTGTCTTGGTTGGAAGTCAATCCTCTTTCCAGATGGTGGGTGCCTGGGGCACATGAGCATAGGCCACGATAGGCTGGGGTGCTATAGTGCCAGCAGAAGACGAGGTACCCAGTCTGGACATTTTTAGTTCTGCAAGGAGAAGGCTTTTGAAGGCTTTGCTTTATTATTCCTATTAATGGCTGTGGGGGGAAAATCGCACAATTAGAGGGATATGGTAGCATTTCCAATGCTCTTTCTACTACCCAAACTGGTCTCTCTTATCCATTATGTTTCAATAAGCCTATGAGAGATTATTGGTTTTTTTTACCAATATAACACTTATTTTTTAAAAGGCACTTTAATGCATTGAGATTATAGACATAGCTCCCTTGGGGAGCTGACAACCTAGCAGGGAGATAGACAATAAACATTCAGTATAATGAGTGCCATCAATACAAGTTAGTACAGTGATATCATGGGAGCATATAGAATGTGCATTTTTACCCAGACTGAGGCAAGGGAAGAATGGGAAGATGCAAGGCTTCCTAGAAGTGATATGTGTTCTGAATTTTAAGAAATTATTCTTTCATAGACCAAGCATTCATTCACTACATTGTGCTAAAAATACTTTTCTGCTCCACTGTCCGCCTATAAGCATATGCCAGTACCAGGATGAATCATTAACAAAACAACTTTTTGGAATCTGTCCATCCCGGTTCGTTGGCCTTAATCCTCAGTTTGGTTCAGACCACACAGGATTACATGTTTTCTCTATTTTTTCCTCTCTTCCACAATTCAGATAGCTAATTATGAGGTTTAAAATACCAATATCCTTTTATAAGAATAGCAAATACCTGCAACCCAACAAACAAGGAATGCTGCTAATATTAAAAATCTCTGAATAGAAAGAGTGAAATTCTATTATCACCTTCTTGTGTCATCTCTTTCAAGTCCTTCCCTGGCTCACTCAGGTAGAGTCACTCAGTATGAAGTTCACCTATACTCCCAAAGCACCTTGTACATATTTCATGTTACATATTAGCTCTTATGTCTGTCTTGCTTACTAGACCATGAGTGTTTTAAGCATTAGCACTGTGTCTTTTTCAACTTTTCATCCTCAGTGCATAGCACCAATCCTGGTTCATATTAAACATTCAGTAAATGTTTATTCAATGAATAAACATGGAGGAATATATACTTTTCTTAAGATATTTTAGCCACTTCCAGAAGTGATATGCAAGATCTCTTTGTTTACCATTATCTATCTGTTTTTAGCTTTTTCTTTACCGGCATATCCTACTGTTTCTATCAGGATTGTTGTTCAACTGGATATTTGGGAAATTATACCCTCTAGCACCTCTCAAGACTAACAAGGGCTTTCTGCCTACTGCTTTAAGAAAGAACGGCTCTGAAATGCAACTACACATGGCAGCCAGTAAGACTATAGAGAGTTTTCCAAGAAAGACATCTTATTTAGATATACAATACTGAAATTATAAGCAACATTCTTAAGTGGAATTAGAAGAATACATTCATTTGCCAAATTTTTATTGTTTCTTTCTCCCAGAATTTTGTAAAGTTCCTTGTTTAATGAGACAAATAAAATAAGTCCTTCCAGAAGATCACGATTTAGTGAGGAAGAAATCAGGCAAGTAATCACTACTGCTAAAGTCTGATGTCTCAGTTCACATTTGGAATGTTCCAATATCAATCTAGAAGTTATTATAATCCATTATATAGATATAGGTTGGTTAACTTAAGTATTCAACTTAGAAAGTTACTAGAATCATTTTGAAAGTGGGAAGTCCAAATCATCAACACTACAGGGGTGGATACCAGTGACATTCTATAGTTCTTTTTTATTCTAGTTTGTTAGCGAAATCAGGTATTCTGGTTTGTTAGCAAAATCAGGAAATTTGACTTATAACAGCAATTTACATTCATATTCTGGTAACTTTACCAAAGCATTCACTTAGTTCAATATCCTTCACTTGTCTTCTAGAAACAGGAGAGATTCACAGTAAATTATGGAGGACTATTGTTTCTGGAAGCTTAATCCAAGTATTTTTTAAGCAAAAATAAATTTGCTTGGCAAGTCCCTTCCTGTCTTGGGCATCAATGTCTCCAGCTATCATACCAGAGGACAGTCTCAGAAAACCACTAAGGAAGCATCCAGGCTAAATAGCTTATAGGCTTAGGACTCTTGAAACTTATATGATTAGCCTGAACTAGGATAACTAGATATGGGACCAGACAAGAAATACACCAGGAATTTATTTCTAAACTTTAACATTTGTCATAAAGAAATCACAGTTGAAAGGAAACCCACAGCAACAATCTTATTTGTGATGTCTAGACATCTCTTCTGTATTTCCACATATTAATTTGTCCCATTTTAACTACCTGGTAATAGCAAATGATGGCACAAAAACTTTTGTTATATAGACCACTGACCAATAAACATTAGTACAGCAGACTTCTATTGAATTGAGAGGGAAAGTTTTAGGTTTTGTTACTGTTAATCGCATCAAATGGATGATGCAATCAATTTTCATGACAAACACTTTTGAATAAATGTGATAAAGATCCAAGAAACATCACAGAGATGGAAACTCAAATAATTGTATTAAGATTAATCTATGGTAGATGGTAAGAAAATTGTGGCTAAAGCTAAACTCTTTTGGGGGGGCAAGAAATCAGCCTAACTTATAATTTTGTATATCAAAAGGTAATTGACTTTTACTCTCTCTTAGGAATATGCCATTCCAGTGAATTTTCATCTTGTGTTTGTAAAATGTGAATTTTACCATAGGCCTTAACTGTAATAATGAGGAGGTGTACATGAACAGTAGCTACATAATTTTACTTATTACTTTATAGAGAGAAATGTAATACCTTAACTTTAAATATCAATAGTTTTTAATTTCTAATATGAATAGAACTTGACTTTGAATAAGGACGTCAAGTATCTTAAATCCCAGGAATTATGTTCTCTTTCTCCCCACTGCCCTGTTTCTTGTTGCTATGTTTATTAAATTCCTAGATGTTTCTATTTAGTTTTTAATATCATTTCTTTTTGTTTTCATAACAGTAACCTAATAATGGGATGCCACATTTTTAAAAATGTAGATTGAAATATCCTATCATACTTCACAGTTGGTCTTGCAATTCACTGGGAAATAGCTCTAAAGCCTTAAACAAGGCCTTTATTTTGTGTTTTAAAAAAGTGTCATAAGGAGTTAATAGGACACAGCTGTACTGGTTCTTTCTAATAAGCAGCTTCTGTCGCTTTGGTCACCACAGGTGTCTCTGTAACCTGCAAACTCTTATTACTAGTGTATCAAAGTTGTGCTACTTAACAGACTTCTTTAGTAAAACATAACAAAGCAATTACATGGCTGTTGATTGCCAGTCAAAAAAAAAAACCCTCAAACACTACTTTTCAAAAGAAACTACACTGCAATTTTTTGTCATTGTAAAATAAAAGGAACTAAGGAATTAAATGGAGGATAGAACAAAATAACAGCAGGTAGCCCGCTGAACTTAGCCACTACAGATGGTTTAGAAATAGTGTTTCCTTCTCCATCAAGTTGTGGATAAAAGGAAAGGAGGAGATTCCTTACTGCCAGTGAATGGCAAAAGATTTAGCCAAGTCTCCAGTCTATGTATTTTGCCTCATGAAAGCCCTTCGATGCTGCATTTTTATCTGTTTTTGGCACTGCTTTTCATCACCTTTAACTGAGTGTGAATAATAACCTGATTTAATTTAAACAAATACAGGTGCTAAAGGTTCTTTATTTATGTATAACAGGGAACATTTCCAAGGCAGAACGAAGTCATCCTATGAAATTTCCTAACCATTTACTTAAAGAAATGAAGTATTAGATGAAGAAATTGCTTCAACATTCTTTTGCTTCACATTTAAGAGAAGAATCATCTTTCTTTTCAGATTCAGATTACATAAAACAAAGTCTGAATGATGAGCAAAAATTCAGTGAGCCATAAAATAATAAAAAGACAAATCAGATGATTTCTAATTGTTCTACAGTCATTTAAATTAGGTAACTACAATAGGATTGCCTTGAAATGAATGAATTTAATCTCCCTGTTCATAAACCAGCAGTCTGTGATGATGATTGTGTTAACACACCCAAAGTAGCATCACAGGATGTTACGGCCACATGTGTAATTAAACACGATGAAATATATTTCAGATGGCAAACTCAAATAGGTAAGATATGAATAATTATTCATCACTTACAGATATTATGATTAACAAACTAAGTAAATTTATCCTGACAGCTAGGAAGGGGATTTTTTTTTTTTCCCATTGAGAATATGGATGTAATGCTGGCTGTGTGCAAAAGAATGTGTGCAATAAAGCGATTACATCAATTAGCATATGCTAGAGTTAAGCTATTACCAACTCCAATGGACTGGTCCAGAATGTCCTGCCTTCATCACTGGAATTATTAAAAACTAAACTTACTAGTAGGATTATATATTAGATTTTCCTTGTCTTTTCTGAATATTATTAGAAACAGATTTTAATATTCAACAACATATTAGAACATAAGAACATACAGTACATAGGAAGGTACTATATTATTATTATTGCAAAAAGACAAGAACAATGTATTTTGGTTTTTGGTTTTCAGGTTATTCTTGAATTTAAGAAATCTTTTATTAGTTAAGGTATTTTTTCACAATTGAAAATAACTGCATGTTAACTACAACACATAGCTTTTATCTAATTAAATGTAATAATAGAAAATTTAATGCTGAGGATGAAAATGTTTATGATGATAAGAAACCAAATACAATGATGACTTTTAACAATAAAAAAGCCCAACTTATAACTTGTGAACAACAGTGTTACCTTGCTCTGTTGGCGTCCTTTGTCAGGTCCCAAGCCCAGGTTATAAAATTTTGACTCAGATAAGAGACGATAGATTCAGCACAAAGCATTTGTGAGCAGAACACGTTGGTTAATACACTTTCATCGTGGTGGAGGTAGACAGCAAGAAGCTTTCTCTGAAAAGAGGGGAAAAGACTGATGAATTAAAATATGCACTAATTAAGATTTCTTGAATTCTGGAAAGGCACAGTCAGTCAATATAAACAACAGTAAAAATTAAATGCTATTCCCTAAAAGAGTAACTGACACCTGGACATCTACTAATGTGAATACATTTTGTTTCCTTACACTCTAAAAAGGCTAGGATGATTGTATTGTTTTACAGACTGCTGTCGCAGATTCCTGTTAACATGTGCAAGCCTATCTCAAGCACAAATTGCAACAGAATGGCATTTTCTTTAAATAAAATGGAATTACCATTCTTTGTATTTAACACATACTTTATATGTAAAGAGAAAATTAATTCTGAACTATTCAACTATACAGAGAAAAAAATACTGATGAAGATTGGATGCCAAAATCTCTTACATATTTTTTGTTTTTAATCTGAGCACTAAATAGTCTCTTCTACTTGAAAGAAAAAGGTCTGAAATAAACTTGTTTTAGTTCCACAGGTAATTTCAAAGCCCTTAATGTGTTCCCATGTCAAAGTCCTTACTTAAGAGCATGTGACATCTAATTGCCATTTGAAAGGATGATAGAAAAATGTTCACTCCACATGAATTCTTTCTAGTTTATATTTCAGAAAATGTCCAGTGAAGTTTTTCATATGGAAAATTATTCTTTCCCTTTTGCCTGATAAAACTTGCTTTCAAGAAATGACATCTGCTCTCTTAAAAGTATCCGCTGTAATAGTTGGATAATCAATAAAATAACTGAAACTAAAAACTGAAATTGAGCAACATAATTTGCAAATGTCAGCTTTAACCACAACAATGATGATTAAAGAAACTAAATTGTCCTTAACTTTTTGGTGCTACCTTGGAGAAGAGCTGAGTTAAAGAACAGTCAGTTACCAGGACATGGAAAGATAAAATTTTATGGTTAAGGACAATATACACATTTAATCTGTGAAATTCTGGTGAAGGAAAATTTCAAGGAAGCTGTAAGAATGTGATGATGAAGAAATTTGCTGTGTGGGATTCTAAACAAAAGAAGGACATTTACAGAAAAAGGGCTCATGTAGATGAAAGTCTGATGCTTGGAATTATCCTGATAAATAATCCAAATAATAATCCTAATAATAATAATATTTTCTTCAAAGAGAAATTTTGCACTAGATGAGGGTAGCCAGAGGTACTTTAATCCCCAGAATAAACCTGTAAAATAGTATTCTTAACTTCATTAGCCTATGCGGAAATTGAGCTTTAGAAACCTGACTTACCCTAATTCTAAAGCTAGTAAGTAAGTGGTACATCTGGGATTGGAACCCAGACTGACTGACTCCAAGCCTAGTGTTCTTTATTTGGATACTGAAGCAGGGAACCTAACTGCACTATAGTCAAGACTTGGAGAGCTTGTAGAATATTAAGGCACCAGATGCTCATATATATCAGTGCTTCCGGGGCCTCAGAGACAGCATGTAATGGGAATAAGGACAAAATGCTTCCATGTGTCCATTCATTCATTCATTCATTCAAGAAGTATTGGTTAAAATATTCTTCATGTCAGGCCCAGCAGGAAGCAGTGGTGATTAAATGCTGAACAAGAAAGATTTAGGGTTTTTTCATCTATGTTGATATATGCAGATACCAGTAGCTGGTATCTAGGAAGTTTGTAATCAGATACATTGTTGGAGAGATACTTATCTAGAAAATTCCTACTCATCCATTAAGGCTCAAAGCAAATGCCTCTGGGAAGCCTTCCCTGATTCCTTCAGGCAGCATTAAGAGCTTCCATTTCTGGGCCTCTATCTCTTCTATTTTAGTATTCCAATTGTTTACCAGTTTCCCCTCTAGACAAAGTTTCTCAAGGGTGAGGACCGGGTCTCTTTCAGTCTTCTTTGTATCCCTAAGTTAGCACAGGACTCAGCATGTTTGAGGAAAGAAACATGAATGCTGATAGCAACCATAGCCCTCTGGCAAAAAAGACACCAAATGGTAGCTGCAATGCCAAATCACTCTTAGTAAACAAATCTAGAAATCTGCTGCTTTAGGGAAAGGAACATGAACCTGGCAGCACTAACAAATTCAGAGCTCCTCTTCTTAGAAGCTCTCTGGCCCAACAGACAGGGGGATGTCAACCTCTAATTCTGCTTGATCGTATCTCAGCAACTACCTTTAATGAGACACTGGGAACAAGAGAGCTGTCCACTTTTGAATCAGCATATTTCTAACCAAACAATAGCAATGGCTAAATCTTTAAAATGCCTATTTCTCTCAAGAACACTGCAATGGAATATTTAGACTTTGGGAAAGAGATTAGCGATTTACATTGCTATCTTACTGATTTAATTTAAATGCTCTTCCAGACCAAACACACATGTGCTGAAGAGGCTACTAGGAAACCCAACATGGAGAGTTCCCTATACGTGCAGCTGACAGTGTTGACTGAAACTAAACTTGGAAATCCAGGGCACTAATGCACAATATCAAGCAATAAAACAGCATCTCTTTGGCAATATTTAATTTAAAAAAGAAGAAAGAGGTGGGCGAAGATCAGGCACTGTTTTGGAGGATCAACCATTCTGCATTTCAAAGCATTGGTCCCTGCAATATCCAGGTTACTGTGCTAGAATCTCGACTATTATATCGCAGTTGTGAGAGGGAGGGCAAAGATGTGTTTACTCAGTGATTAGGCCCTTAGAATAAGCCTCTAGCTCCTAGAGAGACAGCTCACCACTTATTCATTTGGGCCAATTCACAAAGCCTAGGAAGATTAAACATCCATGCTGAGAAGACAAGCGAATGCAGACGGTGAAAAAGAAATAAAAATTCTTTAAAAACTCTGAGATGACTTCATTATTTTTCCACAAGGAAACTTTAGGAAAGTGTTTAGTTAGAGAAAAACCCACATTGACCTCTCTCTAAACCCTTAATCTTTCCTTTGTGGTGGCATTGCTTTGTGGTAAGCGACTGGCTCGCCTCACCCCTCTTTTCACTAGAAGCTGAGAGAAAAAAGGCTCTGGAGAAACAGTTTTCGTTCTAGGGACACAAACCCCTGACACTGTTAAACATGAGATGCCAGGAAAACACACTTAAAAAAAAATTCTCACTTTAAGCTCTAAACTGTGAGAAAGGAGATGATACAAAGATATCAGAAAAGGATCTTCAGGTTGGGGGTACTCCCACAGTAGCTTTCAAAAGAGAAACTGAATAATCTTCAAATAATCTTTTCTCTCAAACACAGTAAGCTTTCAACAAAAATTTTTCTTCTGCTATTATGACAGTAAAAATAAGCAAAATATAAAGGCTCAATAATATGTAAATGCTACTAAATTTGGGCTACATAAATCTCTGATTAAATTATAGGCACACCTAAATGAACCCCAGACTCAGATTTCTGATTACTTTATTGAGCTCAACTAAACACAGTCCAAAACAGTGAGAACTGCATTCAGCATATCAGAAAATTGTTTTTGTGAAGAAATGGCATCTAGTACATAGAAAAAGCATAGGAAAATGTTTTGTTTTCCATTACTATAACCATTTTTCCCTTTGGCCCATTAATAATTTAGTTCAATAACATTTACAGAGTGCCTATGTGTTAGGCATTGAGAATACAAAGATGAATAAAACAAAGTTCCCTTGCTCTCTAAGAGTTGGGGGTGGGGAGGGGGTGGCGTATGGAGAAAGCAAAGAGTTAATTGCAGTATCATATGAGAAGCAGTAAGATTGGGGCATTAAAAAACCCTACATTTTATTTGTCCTTCCTAATTTGGCAGAAAGGTGTAAGTCTGGCTGACGACAAAGGCAAGCAGCCCAGCTATCCTCTCCTCAGACTCCCTCTTTGTGATCTAGGTTTTGGTTAACAGTTAAAGGAAAGTCTCCAAGCATTAAAGTAACAGAAAGCTCTGTGCTAAACCCAGTTTTGCCACTCACCAGCTGTGTGACTGTGGGGGTTAGATGGGTGTTGTAACAATTGTGGATAAAGTAGGTAAAGTGCCTATTTACAATGCCTGGCCCATAGTAGGTGCCAAGTAAAATGCAGCTGTTAGGATCAAGATTCCGGAACTATCCATGCAAAATAAAGGATTTGAAAGCCATTTCAAGAGAAATGATAGCCATGAAAATGTATGAAAGATTATACAGCTCCTTCATTTCTCCTACTGGCCATAGTGTTTGGGATGCTTCATTGTGTCTGTGCCTTCAGGGCCTCACTAATCTTCACATTCAAACCCAGGAGCTAAGGTACTAAGTTGATGCTTAGGAAGTGCCAAGCTGACAGCAACCAGTGTGACTTGGCCTTGAGCTACAGTAGCTATTGTATTTAGACACTTAGCATCACAGAACCACAGAACATTAGAGCTGGAAGAAATGAGCTGGCTATGTCTCAAAATAAGCCAGGCACAGAGCAGACACTTAGAAAATATTTGCTGATGGACTGAAAAGGAAGTTGTCTAGTTTCATTTTAAGTACGAGAACATCCATAATCTGTGTGTTCAATGATTTTGAAGTTGATATGACAAACGATTTCTAGAAATGGTATTTCATAGTTTTTTCAGTATAAGAATTAAAATAAATTAAAAATAATTTCCTTTGTATAAATTGGGAGCTGATTTTATTTCTCCTCTTTCAGTTTCCCTTCTCCTTTTCTATCATCATTATCATCACCATAATAATCAGAATTATCGCTGTTCTTTTCTTTTAAGTTTGGGGGTGGTTTACTGACACAACCAACTGATATACTGATACAACAATAAACACTCTTTTATATTTTACCTAGATTTATCAATTATTAACATTTTGCCATATTTGCTCTATCATTCTTTTTATGCTTCTTTCCCTGAAACATTTCAAGTTGCACATATCATGACACCTCCACCCTACTTTAGTGTCTGTCTCCTAAGAAATAAGGACATTCCCTTACATAACCATAATTTCTTTAATCACACCTAAGACATTTAATATTGTTTACAATATTTACAAGTGAATATTGCTACAATCATCTAATACAGAGTCCATATTCAAAATTCCCCAGTACCTCAAAATGTCCTTTGTAGCTGTCTTATTTATTGTTTTAAATCCAGGCTCTAAATAGGATCATCCTAGTACACTGCCCATTTCCACAATCCTGTTCCTGTATATGGATATTCATAGGTCCAGCCCAGCACCCAACCATGACTCAAGATAAGCACACTGTAAGAATAGAGGCAGGGCAGCATGAAGCTACATTGTCTGGATTCAAATTCCTGCTTTGCCACCACTCAGCTGTGCAACCTTGGGAAAGCTACTTCTCTTTTCTGTGCCTTGGGTGACACAGTTCTGGAAGTCCAACACTCTGTCTAGATGGGAGTGATGACATGACTGCTATAATAGAGGTGGTCCTAGGGTCTAGGCATGAACAACAGATTGGCTGCTTCTTTATGAAGGTGATACTTGAGCTGAATTCTAAATTTAGGTGATAGTGAGGAAAAGAAGAGTGAAAAAGAGGAAAAGCAAAGAGAAAAGGTTGGGAAAGGCCCTGTGCTGTCAATGGCCTGATGTGTTCAAAGAACTCCAAGCTAGTAATTTTTGAAGAGTGAAGAACCAGAGTGCAGACGGATTTTGGAAAGAATTGTGACACTTTGCATTTTTTGTCTCCTAAAGCTGAGTTTAGGAACCAACAGGTAGCAACCAACTAGAGAGGTTCCAAAAGGAAACAGCCAGCTACTGAAGATGAGGAGATGCCAGGATGGTATCTTCTTCCTCTCACTTCCTGAAGCAGATGTTGGAATGGCACTCTTGAGGACACGGATGTACTTGAGTCTCACAAAGGGAGAACTCTCATATGAAAGTCACAGGTTAAACAAGCAAACAAACTGAAAAGCCTAAAGCAAAATCAAACTCTCTTCATAAAATAAGCTGACAAATGTTCATTGGGTATAGAGCTTTATCAGTTTTCATTGTTCAAATGGTAATACTCAGGTTATAAAATACCTTTGAGAAAGATAAACACGTCTCTATGAATAAGGAAATTGGAAGCTCAAGTGACTGGCTGTTATAGCAAACTGTTTTTACTTTCCTTTTCTGTGAAATATTTACTTATATTGCTTGCCCATATGGGGTTGTTGTCTTCTTTTTATTGATTTTTAGAGTTCTTCATAAATGTATATACTAGAGAAATTAAGTTTCCAATATCTCTAATAAAGATACTAGGCACTACTTAACATCAGAAATACTTTGATTTTCTTAATACAGTTATTTATAAATGATTGTAAATTACAAAGCAAATATAAAACCAACAGATTCTACTGAAATGCTTCACAGAGGAAAGAAAGGTCAGAACACATTACTGTAGGTCTATGACAAAAACAGTATTATTCTCTGTTTTGTTAGGTACTCCAAGAAGGGTGTGGGAGAAACAGGATACTAGAAGATACACATGTATAAAAAGGTATACAAAAGCTAACAGGCTGTGAAATGTAGGAGGCAAAAAGTTTGTAAACTACACTGTGCTATTATCATACTATGATTTTCTAATCATCGCCTGACACCTCACAATTACACATATACAAACGCACACAGTTGCTCAGTCTCTGCCACCAATTTCTCCCCTCCCAACCATCCTACAAACTGCCACCACATTACTTATTCCTCTGACAGTGTCACCCTCTTCTTCAGAACTTTCAAAAGCTAATCACTACCTAACAATAACAAAAGTCTTTAGCTGGCATTCAGGGATTTCCATGATGAAATCCCAATCTATTTCTCTATTTTAGCCCTATTTCCTGCTGCTCCTTTACATGTACCAATTATGCAGGCCCACTCATCTTCTCTAACATGTACATCTGAATAACTTGGTTATTGTTAAGGTAAGGAGTCATTATTCCAAGGTGGGTTAATTGCCAAGATATTTTAATCTCCATTTCAGAGAAAATAAAATGGAGGCTTATATAGCTAGTCAGTATCAGGGTCCAGTTTCAAATCCAAATCTGCCTGATTTATTCAATGTCCATCTATTATAAGCAAACAATCTTAAAGCTGTTTCACATACATTTTGAAGACATTTTACTTATATTAATTGCTTGTTAATCCTGTGAGGTATGTACTACAATACAAATTTTTAAATTGATGCTCAGAGAGATTGAGTAACCTAGTTTTAATAGCACACAGCAAGTAAATGGGGACTCAGAATTCAAATATAAGAATTCCGATTATTTCTCTTTCTACCATACCTTTTATCTTTAAGTGAAAATGTTTAAGATTAGATATGGAACAAACTTCTTGAATTTACAGATGGAATACTTAAGAGATCCAATTTAGCTTTTTATCCCTTAAAAATAGGTAATATGAATAATAAATACTTTCTAGGGACAGGGAGGGCTCTTTGAGAGAAATGATACAAATATGAATAAAGTCTACTAAAAAAAATCAGCCTTGCTTTTGATATTTTAATAAATTTTACCTATATTGCTTTTCAAATATGGTTATATGGTTCTCAAAAACATGGTGAATAGTAGTAAATTGAGAAGAATGTTTTACACAGCAGCATATCTTAAAACTAACTTAATTATTAACTAATTAAAAATAATTTTATTATAAACACTAAAGATTTTTACAATTTTAATTGGGTAGATCTGATTACTCAGCTGGAGAATTAGAGGCAAATTCTAAATATGATGCTAACAATATACTGTATAGTGGAAATATCTAACTACAGAACAGTATATTTGGTATGGTTGCACTTATATAAAACTTAGCAATTTTTTTACTGATATATATGTTTGGAGACTTTTTCAAAAAATCACATTTAAAAGTAAAAACATTTAATAGTCATTATTTTCAGGTTTGGGATTATGAGGCAACGCATTTTTCTACTTTAAATGCATCTGTATTCTTTTCTTTTCAACAAACATTTTATTTGTATAATGAAAACACATTTCAAAACATTATATTAGCATCATAGTTCTTATCTCACACATGTGCAGGATGCTGTCCTAGCTGTCATAAAAAATTACTCTAAAGACACTGTCTGCCTTTAAGGAATTTAAATTGAAAAGACAACAAAGACAAGATGAACAGACTGGGCATATTTTCCAAAGCACAAATAGGTTTGTTTGCCTGATTTTTCTGGATGATGGAGTGCTAGAAACTCACCAACTGCAGTTGTGGCTTCCGATTTGTATAGAGCTTATTTTGCCTAACAAATATTGACCAGTGATAGTTATTTAGGTTTCTTTTAACCTGAGGAAGTAGAAATAGCACTACTTTAAAACGGGCTGATTTTTAAAAATGAATGTAATAAAACTTGATAATGAACAAGCACTGTTAAAAGCAAAGCATTCATCTTAGTGCTATAAATGCTTAAATGGGTTCTCAAAATTCCTCTGTGGAACTGTTCTTGGAGCTAGTTCATGAACAATCAGTTTTGTTACTTTATAACATTTCTCAAATTTGTCCAAAACTGTTTAAAAAGCACCTTAGCCATGATGCTGGGTGCATTTATTAATAGATCTCATTTAATCCTCAGAACAACCACATAAAGTAGATATGTATTATCATCTTTTTTTTCCCCTAGATTAGAAACAGGCTCATTACTTGTTTGGGAACAGAGTTACTAAGTGGGAAATCAAGACGTAAAGCACTGGTTTCCTTAATTTATGTATAATATTTGGAAATAGCACTGGGTGTGAAGTGAAGATCTAAGGAGGTGTAACAGGATTACTGATATCAAAGCCCATTCTTCCAAAGGGCTGCTGGGAAAGGAACAATCCTTCCCATGGGACATAAACCCTGGCACTGGGATTTTTATTGCTGTTGATTTTCAGTTACTACAAATGTCTAATCATTCTCTAGGGTACTTTTTGTTGTGAAGAGAACTCAGGGACAGCAGAACTGAGAGGTGGGGAGGCTCTAAGGAGAAAAAGAAACTTCTTTAAGAAAGTCCCAGGGAATCATGGTGTGGCCAGTGGTAACTCTTCTGCACATAATTAAGGAAGCTAACCACTGGCTCTTACTTATCTAAAGATAAAATATAAGCTTCATTCAACAAATATTTTTAAATGCCAGGTAATGCCAGGGCATCACAGTCCCCTCCATGCTCCTGTTGCTGTTCCCAGCCTCATCATACCACGCAATCCAACTCTCTGTCTTGCACTTTTTTGCTCTCTGTCTTAATTTTTTTGGTTTTAATTCCCTCAATTGTAATCTTCTGGACTTTGCTTTTGATCTTCCTTCTGTTTAGAATTCTGTTATTTGCCTAAGTTTCATTTATCTTCTAAGATTCAGGTCAGAGATACCTCCACAAGAAATCTCCCTGAATTCTAAGGCAGATGAAGTACCTCTCCTCTTTGCTCCCATAGCATGTTACACTATATGGATCTATTTATATTGTCTTATCTTCCCTACTAGACTGTGAACATGTCAAGGGAAGGAAACCTCTACATCCTAGGTCCTTAATAGGCATATGATACATATTCATGGCCTTCAACTCAATGAACATCCCTAATAGTTAAGGGCAAGGGAGAAGATCATAAAACTGATCAACCCACTGTCAGAAGTCAAAACTCTGTCACAATATACTTAAACACAAGAACTTAGAATACCTGCTTCACTGAAGTTGGAGCTCTGCTTTGAACAGTAGTGTAAATTCCTCATGAAAAAGGCAGAAAAAACTATGAGTACTCTCACCAAGTGCTCTCAAATGAAATCAGTCTGAAGCAGTTTTCATTAAGATGGATTGAATGTGGCATCGTGAGAAACACTTTATCAAATGTAGTGTTTTACTTAGTGATTAACTATATACCAGTTGATGAAGCTCCCCAAATCCTTTGTAATCCCACCACTCCAATAAACATTTAATGAGTATATAAGTTCAAAAAGCCTAGCAGAGGATTTAAACCTTCAATCTTGTTTTTATTTACTCATGGAACTCAATTTCTCACTTCAAGTGAAGAATGCTGGTGCTCAAGGCTCATCTGTTGCCCTGGTAAAATTAATGTGCCTCCCACAGTTTAAATTAAACATGCGATGTTTAAGATGAAAGAAATTTAGTAACAATGGCAGAGTATCGGTCATTCTTGCCTTAAAATATTTGAACATCAGCAAACTGTTTTCTTAAAAATGATTCATTCAGAAGTTTAAAAAATATATTGAAAACGATTTGTTTTCACTCTCAAATGTACAGTCTGAAAAGGAGAGATGAAGTTTGAGGATTGAATCCTGTAGTATAGCAGTTAGCACTGAAAAGCTTCTGGAAGTAAGGTGATAGTAAAACACACTTACATGTGTTGGAACACCTGTACTCTCATTTGGCCCCCACTACTTACCCTTGATTTGTCTTTGGTTAAGTCATGTAGCTTTTCTGAGCTTCCTCATCTCTACAATGAGAATATTGATATTATATATCCCCATCTCACCAGTTTGCTGTGGGGTTCAAATGAGATATGCATAGGAAGAAGCTTCATAAACCACAGAGCACAATATAAATCTAAAGTAGCAGTGCTATTTCTATTCTTTCTATACAATCCTCTCTAATTTTGAAAGGAGATGTATATAATTTGGTTGATGACTATAATAAATGTCCCTGCTTAGATCTAATTTTGAATAATTTACCCATTCTGTGGATGAATTTTACTTAAGTTTAGGGCAATGTAATAAATGATACATAAACTGCTGTTGATCTTTAACTTGGGAAAGAGAAAAAAGGAAAGAAAAAAGCCCTGGACAAGGGGAAAAAGATAAAGACAGTTTAGGAGTCCAAAGAGGTCAATGGATTTGGGTATCAATCTAATATGAAACAAAACACATGAACCAATGATTTCCAGTTGTTAAAATACCAACACAGTCATCAAAAGCAAACAATCAATTGTTTCATTAGAAATACCCATAAGTTAATAAGAGTTTACGTTCCTCTGGGAATCATCAGTCTGAATATATCCAAATGCCAATCTACTATACAAAGACACTCAATAAAAAGTTCTTTCATCTATTATATACTGTATATTTGAACAATGTATTGTCACAAAGTTATAATGTTTACAGTAGCTTTTTAAATGGAATTTAAAAGATGTCTATGCTCATTTGGGAGCTATATTTAGGTTATAAAAGGCCCTCACATCTTCCAGTTACTTCAACTGCTTAGCAATCTTATTGGAAAAGCAGAGACAAATTAATCCCAAATACATTCTTATCCAGGAATGAACTGAAAAATAGATTATTTTAAAGCTATAATTACTCTTTCAAACATATTTATGTTCAACAATAAGTGATTGTTTAAATATAATAACATTGCTGTACAATGAGAGACTTAATAACCATTAGAAATCCTGTTATAATAAAGTATTCAGCATTACTTACAAAGCATTCTTGCAACAAAAAAAAAAAAAAAAATTAACCTGAATCTAACAAAGCTTTTAGACTTAACAGCCATTTCTCAGGAAATAAAGAGATAAAGGAACAAGTTAAATCATATCACAAGGAAACAATCACACAAATCCAGAATCTGGAACAATCTGTAAATCATCCAGCATGATTTCTTCACAAAGCAAATGTCATAAAAAGGGGTGGGTGGGGGAAAAAAGCAGGTGTCTGCTTAAAAGGGTTTAAGAAATCTAACAACCAAATGTAATTTGTGATCCTTGAGTGGATCACGGTTTCCAAAAAAAGAGTCAACTGGTGAACTTTGAATATCCACTGGATACTAGATGACATTAGGAAATTATTGTTAGTATGTTACATGTGACAATGGTATTGTGATTCTGTAGGGGAATGTCATTATTTTTGGAAAGTGCATGCAGATGTTTTCAGGGGTAAAATATGATGTCTGTGATTCACTTTGAAATGGCTTAGCAAAACATAATTAATATATAAGAGTATCCTAAATGTTTTATGCAGTTTAAGTTTTAATAATTTCAAAAGTTTAATTGCTAAAGCTCCATTAAAACTTCGGGATGCCCTGTATACAGAAGAAGCAAATATGGCAAAATTTTAGTAATTGTTAAATCTAGGTATAGGGGATTTAAGTGTTTATTGTACTACTCCTTTACTTTTTCTGTATTAAAAATTGTTTTAATAAAAGTTAAAATATTATAAAATATAATTAAGTAAATGATCATATAATATTAAAAGGTGAAGATACGCTGTTTTAACAGGATTATAACATGACCAATTTTATATTAAATATGCATGTGTGCTGAATGAAATAAATATATGGAAAGAACATATAAAGTTAATCTGTGTTAGAATATATTCTTTTAGCTTTTCAGTATCTTCCATAAACCTGTACTTATGGAAACTATAAACCTGTATTACCATAAATATATATTTCTTCAAAAATAAAATCCATTTAATATAGATTTAATAGTAAAAAATAGATGTTTAAAATTGCCTTTACAACGGGCTATTCCACTATTCTTAGGGTAGAGAACAGTTTATGTTTCTTAATCTACTTCACTGAACTGTCAATGATAGATCTAAGCTTGATCACTAATTATTGTCTTGGAATTCAATTTTTAAAAACTGTTTAAAATGAATGTTTCTTTAGGTCAGAGTTTAACATAAGTAGAAACTAGAAATTTCAGAGGCATCCTTGCACTCTATTCTCAAAATTCTTTGTCCTCTTTAATTCCAATAACTTTCCCTCTAACTCCATCTACACCTTATTCCTTCCTTCTTCTCTCTTTTTTCCTTCATTCATTAAGCATACAGAGTATTTACTATGTGTAGGGATGTAAGGTACATTGTCACTGCCAAAAAGAAAATCAAATCTCTTGAGAAGACATATATATAAAAGAGAGAGAATGGATAATTAAAAGCAATGTGTTATCATTGCAAAGTACTAAAGGGTGGGTGTGGAAGAGTAGGAGTCAACCAGGTAAAGAGCAGGATGAAAGGTATTCCTGACAGTGGGGCAGCATGAAAAAAGAGTTAGATTATAGGGAAGTACAAATTGTACACTACTGCTAGATTTATTAAGTGTAAGGCAGGAAATGGGAAGAGCTGAAGTTGTACAGATAGGCAGGAGCCAGATAACTGGGGTCTCGACTACAGTGTCAACATATAAACAGAGCAACCACACAGAATCTTTGTGCTCAAAATGTAACTTCTGGTTTCTTGTTACATACTTGGATCTACTTGATTTCAAGATCACAAGATCTTGTGATCTACTTGATTTCAAGATCACAAGATCCATTTCTATATTTAAGGAAAAATCTTTTTGTTGTCTAAAATGACTTTTAGGAAAAAATACTACAGTTATAAGATATATACTATTAGATGGAATAATCATTTGGGGAAAAGACTGAAGGACAAATCATTTAGCAAGAAACTGTCGATCACATAACTGAAAAGAATACGAACACGTAGCCTGGTCCCTTCTAAGCATGTCCACCCCTTGCTCCCCCTAAAAAAAAAACAAACCCCATTTCAGAGCTTGACAAAGACTTCTGCAGAAGCCAGCAGTACCCTATCATACTACTGCCCCTCTGAAATGGGCATCTTGGTGATGATTAGGTTGGTAGATGAACCAGAAACAAAATCAAGTCTTCAATCTGAAAAAAACAGAAAACATCAAGCATTGCCTCAGGCCTGGTGGTAAACCTATGGGATACACTTTTTAATCAGAAAAGGTAAGATTCCACTTACATCTCGGGCTTTCACATAGAAGGCCTCTTGAAAAGTTGCTTCTAATGAGCCAATAAAAAATACAGGATGGCAGTCACCATATCTATAGGAAAAATTGTGTCTATTAATTAAAATACATTTCAAATTTCACAAGTCTAACCAATGAGTTTTAAGTAAATGTTGGGGCTAATGTCTCTTAAGTATAGACAAAACATTAAAACATTTCTTTAAAGGGTTAGGAATGGGCTTCATTAGTTTTTTGAACTCTTCTTGGCCTATACCGATATATCAGAATACTGGAATTTTAAGTACATCTAGCAAATGGACTTAATGAGTGCTATGAAACCATGCCATTTACAAGTAGCAATTCCTGGTTACCCACTTCCCTAAGATTTTCCTAGTTACAATAGCCTTAACTTTCCATTTTAGTTCATTTATTCTCTAACACAGAGGGAAAAAATGGTTCCTTGCTAAGTTTCCAAATTACATTACATCAGAAAATAGAACTAAAGAGAAATATTGTTTACATGAAAATTTAGGTTTAAATAGTTAAATCTTTTTAAACACCTCTAGGCGAATCTCAAATGCATAGAAAATTTTATATTACACTATTAAAAGAAGAAATGCTAAATGATTCCAAAACAAAAATTAAAAGAAAAAATTCACTTATATCTAAAATTTTTAAATTATTTTTTTATTCAATATTACTTTTAAAGATTTTGTTTGTCCTAGGATATACTAAAACTTAGTATCCTATGACCTAGTCCTTTTGGAAATATAGTCAAGATATTAAATTAGTAATCCATTTATTATGCTTCTATAAAGATATAGAGATAAGATAAATACATCTCTGAAGTGGCACAGTCTACTAGTTATCTGACTTGAATACTCTGTATTCACCATTAGGACTATATATATTGATAAATGTATCCTTTGAATACTTTAAGAAGAAAGTGAAAACAATCTATGATTAAAGTTGCTCCAGAAAAATCACAGTAGCATTAAAAGAACATCAATTTTATATAGTTAATGTCCTAACCCTACCTTGAAGAAAACTCTGCTGTAAATTGTAATAAGGCATCTCCTTCATTTTCTGCGTTTTCTGGCACTAAAAAACAAACAAAAGAAAAAACAAAAACAAAAAACCAAAACAAATAGACACAAAAAACAAACCACATAACATCTAATCCCACATATAAGAAATATATTTAATCAATAAAGAGGAATTAAATTTTAGTTTCTGTGATACATCTGAGGAGACATTTTAACTCAACATACATTAGAAGATTTCATCAAACCTTAAAAAAGAACCTCAAAAAAATTTCAAGCTCATAAATTTTTGAAAACCAACTGATACAATCCTGCTAGGTGTTGAAAATATGTGCCAGTCATCAATTATGCTTGAAATGACATCTTGTGATTAAATTATATAAAAAGTTCTCAAATTATTCTAAAGATCTTATTAATCAGGAAAATAGTCATTTTATGTAAATATCACATCTATTTCTGCCCATGAATGTCGCCTAATTTCACAGAGTAAATGAGCCATTTATGGACTTATTTTAATAGTCATTTTGTATATAGCACCACTTATGATCTTGTCAGGTGCAAGTGAGGGAGATGGCACATTTAGTTTACTTCTTTCCTTCCAAAGATGGGTACCAGTGAATGGAAAAGTAATATAACTACTGATAAAACTGATATCTCCAATAAGATGTGTGGTGACAAGTACAGTCACAAAAAGTACAGCTATTTTGTTTATCAATTTCTGGGTTTAAAGTAAAGAGACAAACTCATAACTAATTATACATGTGGAACAAAAGTTACATTCCTTTGAGTTTTTAATGAATTTTACTAAAGTATTGGGAATGGTTGGGCTTAAGATCAAAATTCAAGAGGCTCTAGTTCCTATGAATAATGTCTACTTCTTATATTTTCTCTCTCCAAACCTGAAAGTCAGTAAGAGATTTTTAAGTTCATTGTTCCTCATATAAGTTTCTGCACTAGGAGGGAGAATTACAATGCTGGACCCAAAGAGCTATTAATACTCACTCATTGGAGATTTCCTCAAGGCAGATGAAGCCATGCCGAATACTTCTCCATCATCCACCCCAAATTCGGAAGCATCTTCAAAGTCATCTCCATCACTATCACTAACCATATGAACATCGGTGCTTTGCTATTTAAGGAAAGTCCTATGATTAGTTTCATACTGACTTTAGGAAATCAAATTCCAAAATATAAATTATGTAATTACAATAGGACATTAGCATTATAAAAGTTTTATTAAATAAGAAGCTATTTGCTAGAGTGAAGCTTAATATTTCTCATTTTAAGGCTTACATATATTTCTAATCTTGCTGTGATATCCCTAGACTAAAGGCTAGAGCCTGAGTGAAAAAGAAGAATGCTTACAAACTCAATGAAGACTGGGATTTTTATCTGTTTTACCCCCAGCCTATGGTATACAATTAGGTGCTCAAGAAATATTCGCTCAATAAATGAAGAAATGGGTACAATCTAAGAGGTCAAAGATAAATAAGCTATACGAGTCTTTCAAAAAGCTCATGGTAGTCTAAACTTTTGGGCAGAAGTAATGGTAGCATTTAAAAATTTGCCTCTTCCCTACTGCAATGGTTCTCAAATTTCTCATTAGTGAAATATGGTACACTATCCCCATGTGTTATTGGAAGATAACATGAAATACACTATATACGAAAGCTCTTTGTAAACTGAAGGCCATTACATATGAGATGTAATAATGATGCTTCAATTCAATAAACATTTATTGAGAATTTACTACATGCTGGGCACTAATAAATATGCTCCGTTTATTTTGTTTTCAGCAACATCCGTTGAGATATAAGGTAGTACAATGAAAAACATCAGTTTCAAAATATGAACTTGGCTCCTGATCTCTAAGTTAGAATGGGATTTCAAAAATACTGAGATTTCAAACATTTGAGTTGTGAATACTGACCAATATTAATGTCTTGGATATGAAGGGGGTCCCAGCAAGGTAACTGGCTAAGTGCCTATCTGTACCACGTTTAATAAATAAAGTCTACAAAGACCATTGAATAAATGAAATTTCTATCTTTCAAAATATGTTGCTATGTACCTAAATTATGAAAATGCATTAAAAGAAACTCAGAATCAAAGACTCATGAAACTTGGCTAGAGGGGATGTTAGAGTTCAGTCAGTCATAGAATCATAGATTTTAAAGCTGGAAGGGATTTTAAAGATCTCTCACTAACGGTTTTCAAATTTCTTTTCACAGAGTTACCTCCCTCCCCTAGCACCAAGCAAAATATTATGTAAAATTATAGTGCCTACAATAGGTAAAAGTAAGGCCACTCTGGCTGATGTAGAGAGAGAGCAACAAGTAGCCTAATGCTCCTGGCCTTGGCCTTTTCTTCCTCACATCCCTTTGATAGCTGGGGTACCTCTGAAGGCTCTCAGGGCACTACGGAACAATTTTTAAAACTACTAATCTAGTGAGTCTAACAGCTCCAAATAAGGAAGGCAAGATATTTACTCCATATGACTCAGCAGGCTTAGCATTTCCTCCTTGGGCATAACCAAGCATTAATGTTCATAATTGTTAACATTTTCCCTCTTACCTTAAAGACAGTTTTCCCAATGGTTTGAATAGAGAAGGAAATGTACATATACTTACTGGATGAATAAAAATGAATGGTCCTTGCCCTAAGCATCTATCTGCTATTCTGACTATACCACTATTTCTCACAGAAGCCTTGGTTCTACTTGTACTCCTAATGCTACTTTAGTGTTTTGCTTTATAGAGCCAAGACCTCCTCTTGATTTCAGCAATTCAACAGCATAAAAATTCAAAACCCTTTCTCATTTCAAAACAGTGAAGGAGCCTCCCCTTCAAAATAACACATTTACTAGGACTATAACTGTACTTGAATTCCATCTGTTTCAGGTAGGCAAATATCTGGAGCATGAACTTCCCTTGAATTCTTAAATGGGTAAAGGCTCAGGATCTAAAAGGTACACTACACATTCCTTTAGGGTACTTAGCCAGGTTTGCAGGCAAGTGGAAAGAAACAAAAGTCCAGTATGACAAACTTTCTCACATCTTCTGTCAGCTAGGCTATCATCTCAGCCTTCACTTAGTCTTGCCTAGTACTCACCCTCCCTTAAAGAGGCATTAGATTAAGAAGGAGGTTTGGAGGACACAGGAATGAAAAAGAAAGGAACTGTTCTATATATCATCTTTTTTTTCTCATTGCTTTTACCTTACTCCTCCACATCTATCCTCTTTCTTCTAATCCAGCTTTCAGTCAAATAATAGCCCCTTTTCATAATAAGAGGACTAGGACAGTGATTTTAATTTTGTGCCTATGTAATGCATTATTTTGTCTTCACAAAGTACAGAATTCCCAACTCTCTTAAGATCCCAGAAAACAAAATCCTACAACAATAACATCTTCAAAGGGAGGTATCTAAAAAGCCGATTTTGTTGAAAAAAGTATATTTTGAATATGAATTATTGAAGTATCTGCAAGAATGAGCTACTTAATTATGTATAAGGAACTCCCAATCTCTTTCTTATCAGCCATCTAACAGGTTAGGAAAATCTTTTTCTAAAAAATGAGATAAACAATCTTTTTTCATTAATGTTTGCTGATGAGAATAGATAATCTCTTGGTTCAGTCATGGTTGCTCTAAAATTCTTTGAAACCAGGGAAGCTATTTATTCAAAATTTTTTAAAAAGGTAAAAAAATTAGTGATTCTATTTTGGCTCTCTATTGCATTCATTTATTCCCTTTATCATTTACCATACATTCATAAACCCTACTAAATGCTACATTGCCTGGACTTGAGTGAAAGATATACAGTGTATGTTCTCTCAAGGAATACAATATATATATAGATAATTATAATACCTAACAATAAGTGTTATGACAGGTAAGTTCAGAGGAGAGCACCTAAATTATTGGGAGTGGGAGGAATCAGGGCAAACTTCTTAGAAAAGGTGATAACCAAACTGCTTGAGACAAAAATTTAGAACTCATACATGCATAAGACAAGCTTATAATTGAAGCTGATATTTCTTTCACCAACTACTTACCATGTCAAAGACCCAGGTTAAAAGCTTGGGATACAGAGAGAAAACATGGTTCCAAATTTCAAGAAATTCCCATTTTAAAGGAAGCTATATTTAGTTGCAAATATGTCTTTTCCAGTGTGTTAAGAGATACAATAAAAGTATAAGCAAAGATTATTGGAGAATAAAGGAAAGAGTGATTAATTACTTTAGAAGACTGTGCAAGGCCTGACGCAAGTGCTAATATTTAACCCATATCTTTAAAAAAGATATCAGTGTTGTGGAGTGTATGTAATAGAAGATTGGTGGGGAGGGAGTTGTACTCCAGGCAGAGAAAAAACACAAGCAAGAAACTGGATATTTAAAAAATCAATAAAGAATTCCAAAAAACAAACTGAATCATCAGCTCTATGTATGGAAGAGGAATGTGGACTGGCTATAAGGCTAGAAAGTTTTCATGAAACTAGATTGTAGTAGTCCTTAAATTGGTACACTAAGGTATTTGGACTTTACTCTGATGGCAATAGGGAAATCACTAAAGGTTTTTAGGTGGAGGACTGTTCAAGGGAACAATTCTGATATGTGTGTGTGTGTGTGTGTGTGTGTGTGTGTGTGTGTGTGTATCTGCGTGTGCATGTGCACGCATGCGCGTGTGTTTGCAGTGGTTTGGCAGCATATGGCAGATTAGACTTGAAGACATGAGAAGGGATACTTATTTCAATGTTCCAAGTGAAAGAACTTGAGAGCCTATACTTTAGTAGTAGTGGGAATTCAATGAAGGGGACAGACTTAAAATATACTTCAGTAGAACTGATAGGGATTGTTGACCAATTAGATTTGAGGATGAAAAAAATGAAAGAGGCATATGAAACAAAAATTTCTAGTTTGGGTGACTGAGTGGTAGCGAAGGTCAGGTTTGGTGAGGAAGAATACTGAGGCCAGTTCTCAGATAGAATACATTTGAGGAAGCTGTAGGGCATCCAGGTAAAAACATCTAGTAGGCAACTGGAAAAAAAAAATCTTTTTAGGAGCTCAAGAAAGAGACCCAGAAAAGATTTAGATTTCGAAATAATCAACAGATAAATAATAGTAGAGGCTATAGAAATGAATAAGATCATTCAGTTAAAAATTAAAGGAAGAACAGTGATAAGGATAAAAGTTTACAGAATATATATTTCAACTGGTGGAGAAACAGTAAAAGAGATGGAAAGATAACTGTCAAAGATTAGAAAGGCAATTAAGAGGAAGAATCTGAGAAGTAAGGTGTGAGAAAAATCTCAGTGGAGACAAGCAATGTAAACAGATTCAGTAGGATGTGAATTAAGAAAGAGACAGTTATGGCACTATGACAAAAAAAAAACACAGCACAACAAAGAAACCTTGATTTATAATCAAAAGACCTAGTGTTAAAAAAAAAAAAAGACCTAGTGTTGAATACTTTGCCATTCTCTGTATGACTCTGGGCAAGCATCATTGCATCACCACTGTAGAAGGTGACATATTGACCCACAGAGTTGGCTGTGAAAGTGAAAAAAGGTGGCATAGCATGGTATTTTATAAAAACTATTTTCTCCTGTTCCATACTTCTTTTTACTGAAGTATAGTTGATGTACAATATTATACGTTACAGGTGTACAACATAGTGGTTCACAACTTTTAAAGGTTATATTCTATTTATAGTTATTATAAAATATTGCCTATATTCCCTGTGTTGTATAATATATCCTTGTAGCTTTATACATAGTAGTTTGTACCTCTTAATCCCCTACCTCTGTCTTGGCCCTCCCTTCCCTCTTCCCACTGGTAACCCCTAGCTTGTTCTCTATATCTGTGAGTCTGCTTCTTTTTTGTTATATTCAGTAGTTTGTTGTATGTTTTAGATTCCACACATAAGTGATATCATATAGTATTTGTCTTTCTCTGTGTTATTCCATTTAGCATAATACCTTCCAAGGCCATCCATGCTACTGCAAATGGTAAAATTCCATTCCTTTTTATGGCTGAGCAGTATTCCATTGGGCTGGAGAGCTCATCGTGGGGCTCAGAACTTACTCCTGTGGGAGAACCTCTGCAATGTAATTATTCTCCAGTTTGTGAGTCGCCCACCTGGGACTATGGGACTTGGCTATATCATGAGTCTGCCCCTCCTACCCATCTCATTGTAGTTTCTTCTTTATGTCTTTAGTTGGAGGAGATTTTTTCTGGTAGGTTCCAGTCTTCTTCATCGATGGTTATTCTGCAAATAGTTGTGATTCTGGTGTGCTTGTGAGAGAAGGTGAGCTCAGGGTCTTTCTACTCCGTCATCTTAGCCGATCTCCCCAAAACTATTATCTTTCTCTAAAAGTTAAATTCAACTTTAGTCACTCCGTAGAAAGAAGCCACGTTGTAGTGAGTTAAGTAAATAGACAATGAAGAAATAGAGTCAGCCGGTACAGATTACTCTAAGAAGCTTGGCTGTGAAAAAAAGAACAGATGAGCTAACGCTTGAAGGGGAGCTAAGTTTGAAGGAATATATATATATATATATATATATATATATATATATATATATATATATATATATATTTAGGATGAGAAGATCTGAACATATTCTTAAGATGAAGAGAAGGAAACAATAGAGAGGGAGAGGATAAAAATGCAAGAGAGAGCCCTTAGCCCTCCCATGTTGTGGGAGAGGCTAGTGGGGGTAGGATCAAGATAATGGGCAGAACATAAAGTCTAATAGCAAACACCTCAACTAATAAATTAGGGTAAAAAATTTGATGCTGACATAAAAATATTCTAATTTGAACAGTCAAAAAGGAAAGGACCATAAAAATCTTGATATATCAGATCAGTTGGGACAGTTTCAAAGAACAGTAGGTCCCTCTATAACTGGAATGAACAGTTTTTGTCTTGGGTTGACAATGAGCATTAATAAGGGTGAGGAGATGGGTTTTGGGGGAGACATGGTAAGTTCAGTTTTATACAGAGTGAATCTGTAGTGGACATTCAGATGGAGATGCTCAGGAGGAACTGGGTTATTATTTAGCTTGTCTGCCTGTGGTGAGTATGTGGCATTGTACCCATTGGCAAACAAGTTAAATACTTGTCTCAACAAGTTTTAAAAACTGAAACACAGATTTTTGGCAACTATCTGCATTCAATTTCATTTTGATAGGTACAAGCTCCTTTACAGAAAGACTGTAAAGACTTTACAGAAAGGCTTTTTCCACAGCCATATTCCCAGCACTTATGCCAGTGTCAGGTGTACAGTAGGTATGTAATCAGAATTTATTGAATGACTACTGATTGAATCTTTTCTGTCATTTAAGCCAAAACCTACGTATCCTTATCTCCTCCCTCTTACTTCTCCCACAGATCCTATCAGTCACCAATCCTACTGATTTTCCCTCCAAAATATATCCTGATCCACTTCCTTCTCTCTTTTTTTAACTAGTGATGTTCTAGTTGAGGGTCTCATTATCTTCTGCCTGTACTAGCACAATAGATTCATATCTGATTTCTCTGTCTCCAGTCTTGCTTCCTTTACATCTAGCCTCTGCATAGCAAAGTGCTTTTCTCTAAAATGTCCATCTGGGAAAATAAAAAAATCATTCCCCACTTAAAAGCCTTCTGTGCCTGCCCAGAGTTCAAGTTCCCAACTTGATATACAAGACCTATTCACCATTGTCTCATCTTTTATCTTGCTTTGTCTTGCACTTTATTTTTATTTTTTTTTACAAAGTTCTTTTTTTTTTTAAGTCTTTATTGAATTTGTTGCAATATTGCTTCTGTTTTTTTTTTTAATGTTTTGGTTTTTTGGCCCAGAGCATGTGGAATCTTAACTCCCTGACCAGGGACTGAACCTGCACCCCCTGCATTGGAAGGCGAAGTCTTAACCACTGGACCGCCAGGGAAGTCCCCTCCCACTTTATTTTGCATGAACAAACTGCACTCATGTCGCCCCATATACTACATTATATCATGCTATTTCCTCTGAATGGAATACTATTTCCCTGTTTCTTCATTTGTCTGACTGTGACTCATTCTTTTAATTCGATTTGGATGTCAACTGCTGTAGTTCCCTCCTCCCCCCGCTCCTTCTTGTTTTTAAAAAATATTCATTCACAGTTATTTATTCTGTGGCTGGTGTATACCAGGCACTTTATTTCATTTTATTTTGCTTTTTATAAATTTATTTATTTCATTTATTTTATTTTTGGCTACATTGGGTCTTCGTTGCTGCACGAGGACTTTCTCTAGTCGTGGTGAGCGGGGGCTACTCTTCTTTGCGGTGCATGGGCTTCTCATTGTGGTGGCTTCTTTTGTTGTAGAGCATGAGCTCTAGGCACGTGGGCTTCAGTAGTTGTGGCACGCGGGCCCAGTAGTTGTGGCTCGCAGACTCTAGAGCGCAGGCTCAGTAGTTGTGGCACACGGGCTTAGCTGCTCTGCGGCATGTGGGATCTTCCCAGGCCAGGGCTTGAACCCGTGTCCCCTGCATTGGCAGGCATATTATTAAACACTGTGCTGCCAGGGAAGCCCCTCAGGCACTTTACTAGGTGTTAGGGCTACAGAGGTAGATGAGGCAGACAAGTCTTTTGCCTAAAAACATTCTTGAAGGTTATAGAACCCTTCCCCCATACATGTGCTCCCCTAGTATCTTAATGCTTATCTCACTTTTCTCATTAGTTATATAATACGAAATTTTCAGTTTATATTCATTTGACTAGCACATAGCTAAGTATTCAATAGACATCGCTGTAACTGAAAATATAAATCAATAGTTTTAACATCAACTGTATTTTAAATTTCTTTTTTTGTTATTCTTGGAATACCCCTCCTGCTCCTCCACTATCAACTGAGGATTGGACGACTCCTAAGGAACCTGGGTCCAGGGGGCCCCTATACTGTCCCACCCAAGCATCCGTGATGTGGAGAGATGGGTACCTAGCTAGGTACCCAGAAATATGGGAAGGTCATTGAAAGGGGACTTAGGAGCAAGGGGAGGATGGGAAGAAAAGAGAAAATATTAAATTGTCATAAGGAAAATGTATTTGCAGGGCTAGAAGGATGTAAGAAACAAAATTCCCCCAGTTAAAGAACACATAACTACAATGCATAAAATTCAAAACCTGAATTTAACTGCTGGTCTCAAGTATCTTCTTCTTAACTCAAGGCTGAAGATAGTCAATGGCAAAATGGTAATTATCTTGAAATACACGAACTCATATAAGAGAAGGGTTAAAACCAGAAGAAAGAAGCAGAACCACTGGGTGGAAGCTATAAGGTCACAGCTTCCAATTTAATATAAGGTTGATATCAACAGACAGAGATGCTCAACAATGGAACTGGTTGCCTCATGAGGACAGAACCCTGCCATTGGAGATAAAACACAGATACATTTTGAGTGAGCTTCTTTAGCACACAGACTGTGATCCTAATGTTTGGCATGTAGAAGACATTAGAAAAATGTTCAAATGAATGAGGGAGGAATGGATGGGAGAGTGTAAATCAAATAAAAAAATCCCTTCCAGTTTTATAATTCTATGACAACATAAAAACCAAGTCACAGCTTCTTTCCCATTTCTCACCAGTCCCCTGGAGGAAGTGGTATTTACAGTTAGCCAGGGAAGGAAAAATAATGGACTCATCCCAGATAATCAGATTTAAAGATATCCCAAGGGTGGCTGTTTTAGTTTTGCAAAGCTCCCTAACCCTATTCTACCTTCTTCCATAATTAATCTAAAGTGTATGCCAGCCTCAAAAACGCTAGTCCTCAATACATGGCATTAACTTCTTTCCACTGAAGGGATTGCCCATATAACACATATAATGGTGAGGGTGAAAAAAGGAAATAAAATGAAGTGAAACAGTTAACTGTCATCTCTCAGAGCATAGAATAATTAAGAATTTTGGGTGGAGCTAGTTGGCTCCCTTTTAATGTTAGCAGATTTATCCATTAAAGAGTTGACGCATAACGTACTTTAGTCATTAAAAATATACTCAAGCACTAGAAGGAAATATTTCAATAAATTATTTCTGGCAACTTCTGCCAAGCAATGAACCCCTATCATTTTTCCTTTCATGAGCAATTAGTGAGATAAAGTGCTGGAAAATACAGTGTGGGCTCTTTAAAGGAAATTATCATTTTTAGAGTCTCGAAGGAAACAGTACAGTAGTATTTGTAGTAGGGAGAAAACCTCCCTTCTTTGTGGATTTCCAAAAACCGAGTAGCAAATTATCATTTTCACAGGATGATCATAGACTAGAACTTCACTTATGCAGTCCCTTTTCTCTTTCACATATTTAAGCGATATAAGTACATATTCAGAGGATGGCTGCAGAAGTCCTGTGGCAGCTTCCATAATGAATGTCTAAAATATATAAGTTTAAATAAATATTTTGCAACCATATTTTGCATAGAATGTAAGTGGGAAAAAGGTTTTACTGGACGAGCTCAAGCTTTTGAATACTTGGATCAGGTACTAGCCTAAAAAACACTGGTATAAATAAAGTTTTTTGTACTATTTATTTATGACCTCTGTTGCATGCACTTTTTAAGTCATGATGATGATTTTTCCTAGTACAGAGTAGCAGCTTAATAAATACTTTTAAAACATTTAAACTGTAATGTCCAGGCTCTCTTTCCCATTCCCTTATAACCAAAGTCATGGCTGGACACAGTGCTATTGTAGCCAAGGAAAAGATACTGTCTTTTAATATAGTTCAGACCCACAAAGACACATGCAGGCATATCACATACAGAAACATGTTCAATCTCCTTGCCCCTCTTTGTTTCTACAGCACCTTGTATGCACTGCCATCACTGCATTTATTACATTATGTCATTATTATTAGTTTACTAATTTATCACCTTTGAGCACCTTGATATAGGTACATTGTTATTCATCTTTGTCACCTAGTATTGAGGACAATGCCTGGCTCATAGAAGGTGCTCCAACTCAATGAGTTAAAGGACCTTCAGGATGAATCCTAATAAATGTACTCAACTATATGGTCAGCAGCAAAGAAAATTCCTTTGTTAACCTGACAGTTTTAAGTAAAAATTATTTCAACCAATCCACCCAAATTCTGTTTGTTTGAAACATGAAACTTACAGAACAAGAAGGAGCACATTAGCAATAATCTCGCATGGAAAGTTTCTGCCTTTAAGAATTTACTGAGACTTTATTCACGCTACATTAACTTTATCTATTCACTGCTGTGGCAGATAAAAAAGAATAGAAAGTGGGCATGTGAATGGAGGATAGGCCTTCTGTTCAATGAAAAGCAAGCAAACAGGCTTACCTCTTCGGATTGCTCCCGGGTCTGTGCAGGTGAAGATCTTCTTCCCACTGTAAGTCGATGGCACGGATATGAAAGCCCTGATTCAGCAAGACACATCTGCAAAAAGTAGAATCCATCATTTGTAAACAAAATGAAGTCATATTTCACAAAAAAATTTTACTTTTCAGGTATTTTCTATTATTTCTGAAGCAAGATTAGAAAGTTCACTCTAGTAGCCTAGGCATTACATTCAAAGGAAGGCTCTGAAAATTTGAAAATTTTTCCATACACGGATGTTACAACAGCAAGGCTATTTTTCATTAGACAATAGACTGGAGCTCCAGGAAACTGTAACAAGCTTAAAGTAAAGCTAATCATATACACCTCCCCACCCCAGCATGTCTGTTACTTTTCTGATTAGTAGAATAACACCTCTATTTCCCAATTCCCAGGGCAATACTTTATAAATCTATTTTGAAGGGTACTTGGAAGAGTGTTTGTTGAAGACATTTAAAAAAAACAAACACATTTCTATACATGGTAACAATGTCATTTATGCTCTACTCAGTATTAATCCACAATTTCAGATCATTATAGCTGATGAGTCTATAATATATGTAAAGCTCCTAGCACAGTACCTGGCACACAGACATTCAGTTTTATTACCATTATGATCTAAAACGCTAACCAAATTTAGCCAAAACAATGAAAGTAATATATATTTATTTCTATTGAATTTTATTTTGGGTCTGATATTAAATATTTTGAGATTTAAATTAAATTTAGGAAAATATGAATGCATGTCACTTTTGTCTGCATAAAAGAATTAAAACAATATTAAATAGCCAAAGGACGGTATTTTTCTTTGGTGTCAGTAAAATGACACACATTTAATGTAATGATGATATACAGTGAAGTTCCTTTTATTCTTATTAGAAATAAAATAGGGTATCCACTAGCACACTGAAAACATTCGTTGTAACTTTGGGGGAGGTGTGAATTAAATTGATATATGAGGAAACCCAAATATCTGTAAATTCATAGGGACCAGACACAATTATGGGTCAGTCCTAACTACAATTCAAACGTGTTATAATTAGGCTAATTATCTGAAGACAAATACTGGAATGGAAAATGCAAATGTCACCTAAATATCCAGGTATTTTCAATCGTGTATGGTATGTGCTGTCGTATAGATTCTACAGATAAAAATCATGTGTTTTTTTTATTGTTATCTTTCCTTTAGTCTCATTAGAGGTTTTTGTTTGTTTGCTTTTGCACCTAGATATTTTGGCATTGTATTTTACAAATGCTAGAAGGCCTGATTAATAAAATAAATAAATAAAAGCAAAACTGCCATGACTGTCATTTCTACTCAATTATATCCATCAAAATAATTGTCGTAATTAGCTCAATTTATTTCATTTCAGTACAAATAAAAGCAAAGCTAAGCTGGATAAGAAGCACAGGCAAAATTTCAAGACACGCTGCCTTCATTTTTTCATTTGAAAAAAGTTCTCCTCCCTCACTCTGAAATCCTCTGGTAATGAAATAGTAATGATGGTAAATGTCACTGACAATCAGAAGCAGTGTAGTGTAATGGAAAGAGAACTGGAAGAGCCAGAAAAATCTCAATTTAAGTACCACCTAGCTTCCTGATCTTGGAAAAGTCATTTCTCTGTTCTAAGCTAGAGTTCCCTCTTCTATTAATTGAGGTGAGTAATCCCTGCCCTAACTACCTGAATGGACTTTTGAAAGGGTTAAAAAGAATAAAATAAGAAAAGATGGCTTTGAAACTATACTGAAATAGGCAGAAGAGCTGTTATCACTCCAATGGTCATTATTTTTAGGACCTGGCGAAGAGGAACGGTGATTAACTTCCACTGTCACTACCTTTGCATACAGAGCAATCGTAAATTAAAAGAGGACATATTTTAGGAGGAGCTGGAGGAAGGCGCTCACTAAAAGTACATGGTACTACAAATGGGCTGGCTCTTTAATGGGCTTGTCTCCACAGTTATCAATATTAACCTTCCCCATAGCTACTAAAATTCCTGAAGATAAGAGGACAGTGGCCAGCACTTTCTCCTTAGTCCATAGCTGAACAAGTAGGCCTCACTCTACACTGAGGAAATTAAAGGGTCAAGAATTTCTATGTGCCCGGCATTGATTAAATATAAGGCATAGTGTCTGTTTTAAGGGAACAGATATACCAGTCAGGGAGACAAGAGATACACATAGGAACAGAGACAGAAAAAGGAATACAAATGAGGCAAGCTGGGATTATATCACAGTCTCAGTAGAGCTGGGGACCCCTTGGAAGGGACAATAGTTACTTAGAGAGTGATTTCAAGAAGTTAGGGCTACAGTAAAGGTTTGCTGGGACTCATGACCAAAGCTGTAACAGATGTGAAGTCAGAAGGTGGAGGTTCCAGGCTGGCTAAAGCACTCAACGACAATGGGCAAAATCACTTAGAATTTCTGTACTTCAGTTTTCTTACTTAGAAAATGGTGTATTACAATTGTTCTATTTCTCTCACAGAGTTGGTATGAAGATCCAATAAGATAATGTATGTGAAATCAAATGGTTATGTAATTGTAAATAACCAATATTATTATCATTGGAGTATTTATTTTGCAAGAAATTAGAAAAAGAAATTTCTAGGTTTGTTTGACTAGAAATTTGCAGGTTTGTTTGACTTTATAGTTGAAAATTTACATTTAGATTTACATACATCATATTAGTTAATTAACCTCTATATAATGGTAATCTTTCAATCACAAGATTGCTTTAACCTACTTTTTCACTAACCTCTCCCAATCCTTAAGTATCCAGAAGATTATACCCCTAGGTGTGCGGCAAGTATGTAGAATTAAACAGTAAAATAAAGGAATCTTGACTTTATCCTATATTGAATTTTTGAACCCATTTTGAATCTCTGCATCTGCCATGATGGGAAGTCAAAGAATTAAGTCTAATATAGCCAGAAAAAACTGAATAAAGAGTTGAAAATAGATTCTGAAATGAGTCACAGTCCTTCACTGTACTAGGTTAAAGCAGTTTTTCCCCAGAAAGTAACACTGTGAGTTATATTCTTTCGTTAACTACTTGAACTTGCATACTTAAACACATTGGTGGGGTGGAAAAATTTGTAAACTGGTAATCTCTAGGAACAGAAATACTCAATAAAGGCTTTCTATATAAAGAACAATGATCCCTATTTGAGCAAATGTCATAAATTTAAGCTTGAAATTATACTGGAAATAAACACAGATCTTGGCTATGTAATAAATAAGAATACAGATAATATTTGTAACTGAAAAGTGGAGAGGACAAAAAAACCTGTAAGTCTAGCTTAACACTGTAGAAGGTTCTATGAGGGCAAGAACGGGGCCTGTCTAGTTCTCTCCTAAGCTAATCATTAAGAAAATTGTTAACAATCCCTACAGTTGAGTGAAAAAAGAAAAATATCTCTGAGATTAAAATAAATGGCTCTAAT
Source organism: Stenella coeruleoalba (assembly GCF_951394435.1). NCBI lineage: Eukaryota > Metazoa > Chordata > Mammalia > Artiodactyla > Delphinidae > Stenella > Stenella coeruleoalba. The sequence continues at coordinate 41,634,701 of NC_137169.1, forward strand.
GTACATGGAAATCAGATATGAGTATTATAAAACCTAAAAAATATAAATTGTAGGAGAGACACAGAATCAAAGAAATTCCATAAGACACTTACATACCTAAAATACCAAAATATAAGATTAAGTCTTATCTAAAATTCTTTCTCCAAAAACGTTGCCTTATATTTGTGTTTACAAAGGTTCTCATATTACAGAGTGCTCCCTCAAATACTTTAATTTTAACTACAATAGACTGTTTGGGAAAAACAAATTAGCCTGAAATAACCCTTCCCCTCTCCTGTCAATGATGCTTCAGGTGCTTACAGAGCTCATCTGTCAGAATTGGTTAATAAAGGAGACAAGGATATTTAACACCAATTTCATGATTATTCTTAGAGGTATAATCTCACAACTGCAAGTGTTGGAAGTCCTTATAAATAAGCCTTTAAAAGATATTTTGGAAAATGTCTTGGGAAGATGATGAATATACACCTATAAGACAGATGAAACTAAACAAATAAAAAACAAAACAACCATCGCTGCCCTAATGATACATAATAGAGATAGTATTAGACCAGTACTTTCTCACAGGGTTGGGATAAGCCTGAGCTAATATGTGTAAAGCATTAAGAACAATGCCTAGCCCACAGCAGATGCTCAACAAACGCTCTTTTTGTTATTCTGTGAATGAGTACTTGTGGCTTGGGATAAAATGACCAGTGAGAACATAACACTGATTCAAAATAATGCTAAATTAATGAATTAATATGACAAGTATATATTCTACTACATTAACACAAAAAGCTTATATATTTTAAACTGTTCAACAAACTCCTCTTTACAAAAATAAGCGATTTTACGGTATTTACATTTTAAAAATAAGACCACATTTTTAAACATGATAGCCACTGTAGGCAAGAATTCAAGCTGATTCTTCTTGTCAGCTGATGACTGAAAGTGTAACAGGGAAGAACAAATGTGACTCCATACTGGATCTGTTTCTTTTACTTTAACCTCTGTATTCTAACTGCTTTTTCTACAAGTTAGGAATGTTGCCTATAGCCTGAAAATATACATGATAGCCCATTCTCAAGACTCTGACCTTCAAAGGTATAAAACTTTTCCATTCATATACAGATAAAAAGCTGCAGAACAGAAAATAACATTTGTCTTGTTGGAGGTTTACAGGAACACTGTGACTGGACCTATCTATGTGGACAGTTGCAAGAACAAAGGATTCCGGCACTAAGAAGTTTGCAACAACCAACAACACCCCTCCCCTTTTAGTATAAAAGAAGTCTGAATTCTAACTCAGGTAAGATGGTTCTTTGGGACACTAGTACACCATCTTCTCGGTCTGCTGGCTTTCCAAATAAAGTCACTATTCCTTGCCTCAACAACTCGATTTATTGGCCTGTCATGTGGTGAGCAGTATGAGCTTGGACTCAGTACCATAAGGATGTCAAATTTGTTTTTAAATTAGACTTGAAGAGGGCTTCCCTGGTGGTGCAGTGGTTAAGAATCCGCCTGCCAATTCAGGGGACATGGGTTCGAGCCCTGGCCCGGGAAGATCCCACATGCCGCGGAGCAACTAAGTAGTTGTGCGCCACAACTACTGAGCCTGAGCTCTAGAGCCCGCAGCCACAACTACTGAGCCCACGTGCCACAACTACTGAAGCCTGCGTGCCTAGAGCCTGTGCTCCGCAACAAGAGAAGCCACCGCAGTGAGAAGCCCACGCACTGCAACAAAGAGTAGCCTCCACTCGTTGCAACTAGAGAAAGCCCACGTGCAGCAACAAAGACCCAACACAGCCAAAAATAAATAAATAAACAGATAAATTTATTTTAAAAAATTAGACTTGAAGAAAAATGACCAAAATCAAGTAAATCTGCAGTGCTAATAAATAATCTGAGGAAAATGCAGGCACTTAAAAAATTCTTGTGGATTGTTAAAAGCAACTCTTTCTATTTAATAACAGGAGACAGGTGAATGTAGCATGGACCTTTTGAATTAATAATACGTATTTAAAGTTCATCTATGTCTTTTCATGAATTGAGAGCTCATTTCTTTTTAGTGAGGAATAATATCCCATTGTCTGGATGTACCAATTTATTTCTACATTCACCTACTGAAGGACATCTAGGTTGCTTCCAGGTTATGGCAATTATGAATAAAGCTTCTATAAACATCTGTGTATAGGTTTTTGTGTGGACATATGTTTTCGACTCCCTTGGGTGAATACCAAGGAGCACAATTGCTAGATCATATGGTAAGAGTATATTTATTTTTGTAAGAAACTGCCAAACTGTCTTCTAAGTGGCTGTACCATTTTGCATTCCCACCAGCAACAAATGAGAATTCCTGTTGCTCTACATCCTCACCAGCATTTGCTGTTGTCAGTGTGCTGGATTTTGGCCATTCTAATAAGTGTGTAGTGGTATATCACTGTTATTTTAATTTGCATTTCCTGATGACATGTGGTTTAGCATCTTTTCCTATGGTTTTTTGTCATTTGTGGATATTCTCTGGTGAGGTGTCTCCTAAGGTCTTTGGCCCATATTTTTAACTGAGTTGTTTGTTTTCTTGTTGAGTTTTAAGATTCCTTTGTATATTTTGGATAACAGTCCCTTATCAAATGTATCTTTTGTAGATGTTTTCCCCCAGTTTGTGGCTTGTCTTCTAATTCTATTGAAAGCAAGGACTTTTAAAGTCAGAGTGTCCTGAGTTCAAATTCACTTCTGCTAGTCACTGTTCTACTATTTACTCCAATCAATATTTTATATCTCAAAGCTCAGTTTCTTCATCTATAAAAATGGATAATATTACCTCTCCTAACAGGCTTTCTGTGAGAATGGCTTAAAGAAGAACACATTTGCCACACAGTAGATATTCCAACAGTTAGTGAATACTCTTAAAATCTACTTGAAATTCTTTTCTTTTCTTCTTATAGAAAGTATTTAGTATTTTCTTAGGAAGACATTATGCCAATGATTCTCGAAGTGTGGTCTACAAACACAAGGTTCTTAAGAACCTTTTAGGGGTCCCACAAAGTCAAAATAATTTTCTAAATAAATACTTACATAGTGTTTGACTTTTTCACTATGTTTTTTACACTGATGGTAAAAAAGCAATGGTGGGCAAAACTGCTGGTGCCTTAGCACAAACCAAAGTAGTGACACTATATTGTGTTAAAGTCTCCAGTGCCATGTACTCACTGTAAAAATGCCAATTTCACTTAAGAATGTCGCTGTTGAATGGGCAAAAATTATTACTTTTAATTAAGCTTGACTCTTGAGCACATGCCTTTTAATATTCTATGTGACAACTGGGAAGTATGCATAAAGCACTCACACTGCACAGCAGAGAATTAAGGTTGTGCTGAGGGAAAAGCACTTGTATAACTGAGTTGTGTTCTGAACCAGCTACTTTTTCCATGGAACACTATTATTACTTAAATGACTGGCAGACGAACTATGGTTATTCAGATTTAGGTATTTGACAGGATTCTCCTCCAAAATGAATGAAGCAAGCTTGTTATTTCAAGGAACAAGTCTGGAAGTATTAATTGCCAATGACAAAATTCGAGTTTTCAAAATTAAAAATTAAAATTTTGGAAAATCATCAGCCACCATGGACTCAATAGCTCCCTAATGCTTAAAGACTTTTCTAATGAGATCGGTGGTGATATTAGCAGAAGTGATTTTTGATATTATATAATGAAATCTTTCAACATAAGAAAATCTGTATAACTCAGAGGACCAATACTCTCCAAATAACAATGAATTCATGACGTTGTAAAATCAGGTATGGATAAAGGATCTACTCAAAGTGCAAGACAGACCAAGGGATATTGCTGTAACAAAGTACAAAAAGTACATTGATATGGCTCCAGATTCCACATTGAAACCAGCCTTTAGAAAACTATCACTTGCCAGTTTAGTATCAAAGAAGAATATTCACAATTATCTGAAAAGACTATTAAAATACTCCTCCCTTTTCCAACTACAGATCAGTGTGAGGATAGAGTTTCTTCATATATGTCAACAAAAACAACATATCAGAACAGGCTGAATTCAGAAGATATGAGAATACAAACTGTCTTCAATTAAGCCGGACGTTAAGGAGATATGTAAAAGTGTAAAACATCACTCTACTCACTAATTTTATTTTTTGGAAAATACAATTACTTTCCATAAAAGAAATGCTATTTATATTAACATATAATCAATTTATTATTATCTTAAACATTTAATTTTTCTCAATATTAATTTTGAATATGACAAATGTCAGTATATATAATCTACAAAAACCAAAGCTCTTTGGCATCTTGATGACTTTTTAAGAGTACAAAAGGATCCTGAGACCAAAAAGTTGTGAACTGCTGGAGTATGCAATGTGCACAGATGAAACCAATTTTCATAAATAATAATGGCAATTATTTGAAACAATTGAGAAACCTCCAAAGCACATTCTTCTATGAAGTTTGAGAATCTTCTCAATGTTTCCTCTTACATAATTTCCTTATAAACAAATTAAAATGAAATACCAAAACAATGTACAAAAGACAACTCCTGTAAACCATCATAATTGATCACTGGCTATCTCTGACAAGTATTATTATTATTTTAGGCTTGGTCCTCAGGGTGTTTATTAGGCCCTTCTCAGTAATGCTTTCTTTAAACATATGGATTAGCTCTTAAAAGTATTTTTATTTTGTAGCCAAATTTTAGCCTTTTCCCAAATACACACTTGTAGCCTGTCTTTATTCCTCACTGTTAATGACACGTTAAGACTTTTAAAAAGTATTGAACAAGAATTTAGGAGACCAGGTTATGGTACCTTGAGCCAGTCATCAGGAGAATTAACATTCTCTTTTGTAATATATGGGAGCAACCCACATGAATGACCTCTGAGATCCCTTCCAACTCTAATGGACTGTGATCTTAATAAGTCACTAAGAAAACTCAGTTCAGTCACCTGCAGGATCCTCACCCTGCATGTGACACACTTAGTAACACAAACTAACAGTTCTGAAAGTATAGCTTTACTATATGTATCTTTAAAAAATCAGTTTGTAAAATACAATTCCTTTGTGTTTCAAAAAGAACATTAATAAAAGAAAGTTTTTTTACAACCATGTTTCCAAGCTTGTCATCACCTTGACACCAGCGTCATTAATTCCATCCAGGTTTGGGAATGCTACTGGGCACCAGCATTAAATACAATCAACACAATATGAAGAATATATAGGGGCTTCCCTGGTGGCGCAGTGGTTAAGAATCTGCCTGCCAGTGCAGGGGACACGGGCTCGATCCTTGATCTGGGAAGATCCCACATGCTGCGGAGCAACTAAGCCTGCGTGCCACAACTACTGAAGCCCGTGCGCTTAGAGCCCGTGCTCCACAACAAGAGAAGACACTGCAATGAAAAGCTCCTGCACTGCAACGAAGAGCAGCCCCTGCTCGCCACAACGAGAGAAAGCCTGCGCACAGCAACAAAGACCCAACGCAGCCAATAAATAAATAAATAAATAATAAAAAAGAAATAGTGTTTTTAAAAAAAGAATATATATATACATACCACATATACACACAAACACTAAGTATTGCTTTATTGAGGTACAATTGATCTACAATAACTACACATATTTTGAAGAGTATCATTTGACAAGTTTTGAAATACGTATTTACCCATGAAACCACTCAGTAGTTTTAAAAATATTTTTTAACTAATTGCTATTATTGAGAGTTTAATGTGTATTGGTATTGTGCAAATTGCTTTATATGCATTACTCCACTTAGTTCTCACAATAACCCTGCCAGATAGGTATTATTATAATCCCCTTTTTAAAGATGAGGATACTAAGCCTTACATAGATTAAGAAGCTTGGCCACGGTCATACAGGTACTGAGTAGCAAACCAAAATTAAACTCAGGCAGTCTTATCTCAGAGCCATTTAAAAAGAATTCAATCAAACAACTATTAAGGCCCAACTATATGTTGTCTCATGGTCTGATAAACAATAATTACTTTCTTTGGCTTAATTAAAACAGCTACTCCTAGATACCGTCAATTTGCCAGGTACTATATATTAAGTGCTTAACATATGTCTACCCTACATGATGATCCTACAAATTAAAGACAATCATGATTGTATAAATCATAAAACAGCCTTAGAGAGGTAGCATAATTTATGTAAGATCAATCAACCACTAAGTGGCAAAGCAGATTTTACTCCAAAGGCCATGGAGTTTTCAACTACATCATGTTTCTGAGCAACACGAAGCCTTTTTACGGAGCCCCGAAGATGACTGCTGGATCAACCCTTTAAAATTTTCAGAAGCTCACTGCTTAGCTAGACAGATTATTAAGGTAGTTTTAAGCAAAACTGAATCATGAGGCTGAAGTTTCATTTACTGCCAACCAGAGTGCAAATCAAAAAAGCTTATTTATTCACAATCCAAGCCTTTTTTTTTTTTTAAATCACTTATGTGCTAGAAAAGTCACAGAGCTTTTAATTTGTGGCAGGTTGAAGCAAGCATATTAAGAATGTTAGTTACCAAGTGCACCTCCACTTGTCTGGACTAGCCCACTGACACATTCTTGTAGCAGGGTTAAATAGCAGTTTAGTCACCTCGTAAAAAAACACACTGTTAAAAAGGAAGTGACTAATAATAATCTGGAACCAATAGAATATCATGAGATGTATAAATCAAGATCAATTATCTACAAAACTCCTGTGTAAATAGCTAAAAAACTGTGTCCTCTGTCTGGCCTTGCTGTGTTATAGTGCCCAATTGATTTGGCAAGTTGGTAAGGTTTAATGAAATAAACCAACAGTAACAAATTCTGAGGTTTTTTTGTTATGTACATAAACATGAATGTTATCATATAAGAAAGCAGAGCTGGAAGAAACAAGGATGGCTTCCTACAGATGGCTTCATTTTAGACTCATAAGATACTAGAATCAGAAGGGTCCTCAGAATTCATCAATTGTGGCTTCCCAGGCAGGAGACCACAGATCTTGAAGCCTTAACTGAGTTAAGCATTGCTGCCATACCCTCCCTGTCAAGCATCCCCAGCTCCATTCCAAGCTAGCATTGAGAATCTCCAGAGGGAAAGGTATCAGCAGCCTGTTCTTAAACTTATTCTATCAGGAGTCCCATCATCCTCAACAGATTCCAAATGAAAGGCAGTTTCTTCTCACAAGATCTAGTCTAATCCTCACATTTAACAGGGAGAGAAACTGAGATGTAGAGAGGTAAAATTGTTTTCCCCAAGTCACATATCTGCTTAATGATAGCAAAAACATATTCTCTTGACTCGTATCCCACGTCTTTCTACTAACTAATGTTAACTGTGTTCTTCAGATGTTATAGTTAGTTGTAAAATAATAAATATCGATTTAATTACCTCAAATTTCTAAAAAATTTTAGAAAATATATATGAAAATAATCAGAAATGCTTCTGACTTGTTCTTTGTTTCTTTTAATCTGTCTGGGAGCTTCAGAACAAGGAGAATCACCTGATGCTACTTTTCCACATTATGATTGCCCACCTTCATGCTTCTCTGCACTTGGTCCAACATTACCTTGAGTTCTTTCTATCAAAAAAGGATGCTCAACACAGAAGTTTTTTCAAAAAAATCTTCTATTGCATCCTAGCCCCTAAAACCAGATTACACCATAGGGAGATAAAAAGTTGCCCACTGCAACAGAATTAGATGTATTTTTATAAACTAAATATATAGATAATAACAGCATCCTTGAATCCTACTATTTATTGATTCTAATGAGTACACTTAGAAGAGCATCTGAAATACTTCAGAATACTAGAATACTACTGAAGAGCATTAAATTATGCAAGAAATACTGCCCTATTAGACCATCCTGATGCTGCCTAGTGGCATAGTCTTTCCCACACCTATTTAGCAAAAATGATCAGGTTTACTTGCATAAAGATAGTAGTACAGGCAAGCAGACAAGTTGTTATTTGCAAGGCAACTTTAAACTGAAGAAGCTATTTCAACTGAATCAAGAGTTCTGTTTTAAAGTCAACCATTTTGCACAGAGGCCAATTATCCATGTTGCGAATTAAAATGGTACTGGTTTCTCAATTTCTCTCTACTGCTTTATGTTATTTAATTGCTTATGAGCACCCTCTGGTGGAGGGTAGAAGAGAGAAAATAAGATATTAAATATATTGCTTCTAACCCACAAGACTGCTGAGGGGGAGAAAGTAATCTGAAACATGTGCAGATTTCTCTTGACTTTGCCCTTCTTCTTCCCTATAATTACTTCATAATTTAGAGCTATTTGCTGAATAAGCTATACTAACCATATCGTTACTAAGAGTCTATAACTTAGTCATTCAATAAACATTTATTAAGTTCCTATTATATGCCAGGTACTTGGATGCAGATAACCTGGCTTAGGATTCTAGTTTTGATATTTAATGTCATTTCCCAGGTAAGTCGCTTAACCTCGTAAGATTTCAGTTTCGTCATATGAGAAATAAGAATAATATCTTGGTTGACAACATTAAAAGATGATAAATAAAAAGGTGCCTAGAATAGTGGACTTAGTTAATTTTGCAATTTGAAACACACACACACACACAACTTAATCTTTGGCTCTTTGACAGAAGGAAGGAATATCATATAGGTGTTTCCAGATGCAATGCACAATTATTTGTCTTTTAAGAAATTTAAGCCTACTCACAGATATAGGAAACAAACTAGTGGTTACCAATGGGGAGGGGGAGGGGTGATTTAGGGGTGGGGGAGTGAGAGATACAAACTATTGGGTGTAAGATAGGCTCAAGGATGTACTGGACAATGCATGGAATATAGCCACTATTTTGTTTTGTAATAATTGTGAATGGAAAGTAACCTTTAAAATTGTAAAAAAATTTAAAAAATATATTTTTTTAAAGAATTTAAGACTAGATGCCAATACTGGTATTGGTTAAGTGTTTATTGGTATAAGTTAAGTATTTTATACCTTATTGGTATAATTTAAGTGTTTTACACCTTACGTCAACTACATTTAACTTAGTTAATATGTATTCTGAAACATACACAGAGCAACCAAATACATAATCTTTTCTACACCAAAGACATCCAGATGTTGACCAATACCTAGTAAAATATTATTTTCCTAGGTCAACAAAGTTTATTGAGATGTTTCTCATCTCTTCTCAAGAGTTTATATGACATTCTTATAAGTGCCACCCAGTGGAGAGTATGTTTATTTAGATATATTTTGGCTCTCAGTTTGTCTAAGAGCTCATCTGACATTCACTCTCTGCTTACGACTGGGATTTTTAAAAGTATATCTTATAAGTGATGTCCAAAAGTGGAACTTTCTACAAGTTTGCCATTTAACTCCTATGAGGTGAACTTAACCGAGACGGAGAGATAGGAAAACAGATTGTTGGGGATACAGAAAAGTCACTGCTGCAGTGATTTTAGGAGACCAGTTAAGCCTACTGAGAACTTCCAGCTTAAATACACTTAACGAGCCTATAAGCTACTTCTCTTCTATCACCACCATTAAAGCAAAGCAAGTATTGTTCTTTTATGTCTTAAGGCTGCATGGTGCCTTTTTATGACTTTCTCCCATCAATGCTGCCTGTGATATTATTCCACGTGTTTAAAAATATTTGTGGCTAATATATGGAAAGAGCACTGTACATAGATAAAAGGACCTGGGTAAAAATCCTAAATCTGCCTCTTACTAAAGTGATTTCTGGACTTCCCTGGTGACACAGTGGTTAAAAATCCGCCTGCCAATGCAGGGGACATGGGTTCGATCCCTGGTCTGGGAAGATCCCACATGCGGCGGAGCAACTAAGCCCGTGCACCACAACTACTGAGACTGCACTCTAGAGCCCACAAGCCACGATTACTGAGCCCGCACGCCAAAACTACTGAAGCCTGCGCGCCTAGATCCTGTGATCCGCGACAAGAGAAGCCACTGCAGTGAGAAGCCTGCACACCACAACGAAAAGTAGCCTCTGCTCACCACAACTAGAGAAAACCCGCGCACAGCAACGAAGACCCAATGTAGCCAAAAATAAGTAAATTAAAAATAATAAAGGGATCTCCAAATTCTTTTCTCTCACTCTGAACCAAATTTGCAAGGCTGTAACATGGCCTACCTTTCCAGCTGTTATCCTTCACTAGTTTTTACACTGTATACAGGTTTGTTTGTTCATTGATCCAAAAATATGCCTTGCACTTGTCTACTCCTAGGCTTTTGCTCATGCCACTACTCTCTCCTGGGTTCCTCTCCCCATTCTTCTCCACCCGTCCACATCATAGGTTTGTTAGGATTATTTGAGAAAAGTAAGTAAAAGCACTTCTTTAAAACTCAGCTCAATCTCCTCATGAAAACCTTCTATAACCTCCCCAACCTCAAAATAGTTTCTGTTCTCTAAAACACCTGGTGTCTTTTGGCAATCAGTCATACCTAGTGACACTTTGACAAATCTTCCACAAACAAACATCTTTCGGTCAGCTTGTGACTTGAGGGGCGTACCAGAATCACAGTGAGAGCTGGGTAAAAGGAGACAGTGGAGATTTTAGAGACAGAGGTCTAACATGGGTAGGTCAGGGCCTGGGTTGAAGGCACTGAAGCCTGGTTCAGGAATTGGACTCAACAGAGTGGAAAAGCGCAATATCTAGGGATCAAAACTCTGCCACTCTACATTGGTAGAAGTCTGCCCAGAGCATAGCCCTGTGTGATATTTCTGTCACGGGGGAAGAGGTGGTCCCAAGAAAGGCAGTGACACCACTTCAGTGAGTATAATAGATCAGGGAACCTGCTGTTCTAGAAGGTGAGGGAGTAAGGGAATATCCTACTGAATAAGGAAGGAATCTCATCCCCAAAACGTACCCTATGTCTCCTGAATCATTTGTACAGGTGACAAGGAAATTTCTAGAAAAACGTGTGTCACTGTAAGGCGAATTCTTTGGTAATCAGGTGTCACTATACTTGCTTGGAGAGGTATATAAGCAGAGTGATTATGAACTTGACTCCAAAGCTACACTGCCAGTGTCTGAAATCCTAGCTCTGTATGACTCTGGATAACTCTCCTATCTTCTCAGTGCCTCAATTCCCTCCTCTGTAAAGTTTCTAAGTCAAAATACTGTTGTGAGACAAACTAGTGAATATAACAAAAAAAGAAGTAGACTCACAGATACAGAGAACCAGTGGTCACTTGTTGTGGGGGGCAGGGGGAGGAACAAACTATCAGGTGTAAGATGGGCTCAAGAATGTACTGTACAACATGGGGAATATAACCAATATTTTGTAATAACTGTAAATGGAAAGCAACCATAACAAATTATAAAAATTTAAAAATAAAAACATTTAAAAAAAGTTGTGAGGATTATCATTTATATGTATATATTATATATATGTAGATAGGTATAGGTAAAGATATATATAGATATATGGTCGATGGTAAGGATTTTGCTATATAATTCTGAGGAAGAGACAAACAGATGGCACTAAATTTGTTTTAAGTAAAGTGCAAAACATACTATTCATTCACTTAAATAATCGTTTCTGAGCATCTACTATGTGTCAAGAACTCAGCTGAGCGCTAAGGACACTGCCAATAGTGAACAGAGTTTCTACTTTAATGAAGTTAATAGCTTTCTAGGCTACAGGTTTGTGAATGAATTGAAGACCATGTTAGCTCTATTCTATTCTGCTATACCTAATCCTTGTTATCCCCTAAATGAGAATGCACTTGGCCTAGTTTGCTACAGTCCCATTCTACAGGGAAGAAAAATGAAGCTCATATTTTCACACAAGATCTCAGAGCTAATAAACACAGCAGTCAGGACTAACATATGTTGACTCCTAGCTTTTTTAAAAAATGACATCACCTCCACCTTAAATGTGAGCCAACCTGGTGATCTTGTTAAGCCTCTGATACATTGGGTGGAGGATAATGGTAAAGGTGAATTATGAAAAAATTTTAAAAGTCTCTAGGTGGGGCTTCCCTGGTGGCGCAGTGGTTGGAAGTACGCCTGCCGATGCAGGGGACACAGGTTCGTGCCCCGGTCCGGGAAGATCCCACATGCCGCGGAGCGGCTGGGCCCGTGAGCCATGGCCGCTGAACCTGCGCGTCTGGAGCCTGTGCTCCGCAACGGGAGAGGCCACAACGGTGAGAGGCCCGCATACAGCAAAAAACAAAAAAAAATTCTCTAGATGTCATTAGATCACCTGAAATCATAACTCTCGAAAGGCAATGAAAGAAAGATAGCAACTTATGCTGCAAAATCTCATCTGTTTCTTTGCACAGTTAGCTTCTATAGACTGGAAACTTATAAAGAAAAATCATACTATAACTTTTCTATACTTCTTAGGTTAGGTAAACACAGTCATTATGTCATTTGAATTATTTTTTAAGTAAACTAAAGTCTACTTTAAAAATACCACTGTCAAAAGAAATGACAATGGATGGTGCTTGAAGAACAGATTGAAAAAGATTTATCAAATCTTCCCTGGGTCCTGCTCCACTCAAGAAGTATAGTGCTGTTATACCTCTCCAAGGAAGCATATGCAGCAGTGTGGATATGATGACTTGCATTTCATTCAGCTCATTCATATATATTAATCTGTTTTATATGGGCAAGTCCAATATACTGAACACCTCTCAAAGTATCTGAAAACCAAGCTTTCAAGCTTTTTTTGTGCTAATTGTGAAAGTATCCTTTCCCAGAAGATAATTTTCTATAGACAATTTGAGATTTCACACCATAATGGCTTACCAAGAAGCATGAAAATAAAAGGTTGTTACCAAAACTACCACTAAAAAAAAAAACCGCAGAAAGAAACCATGTGTTAACCTAAAAAACAAATGCATGTCTTCCAGAAATTTATATTTCATGATAATAATTATTGTTATTGTTTAATTAGGCTCCATGAAAATACCTCTTGAAAGGTATTCAGCAGTTTATGTTAAATGGGTGAAAAATCTATCTTGGGTCCAGTGTGTTCAGGTTATAAAAGCACCAGTGCTTATTTTATCTCCCTACAAAGTGTTGCTGAGATAATTACTGCTGACAGCTTTATTCAAGGTTCATTTCACTTTTTCTGCTATTTTTCTCTGGTTAGAAGTTCAACAGAGCCCATGGGAAGCCACACCCCTCACACCTGTTAGGCTTCTTCATGTTACGGAGGGCCAGTATGGACATGTCACTTCAAATTAGCATTGTACCAGGGCGCTAACTGTGACAATTACTTATCACAGGTTTAACTAAAAAAAAAAAAAGTTTCTAATTCAACCACAAAAACAGTGTCACAGAATGTAATTTAAACCTGTAAAAGCAGGTTGCATAAAAAACGCTCAGAGAGCAGCAGCAAAGGTTCCCAGGGTCGAGCTTTGGGCTATATCTGAATTATGCAGGAATGCTCTGCAACTGAACACTTCCTTTAAAACAAAACCAAACCAAAAAGGTAAACAAGGAAAAGCCAGCAATTATACTTTAACAGCAAGCAATGGTGATGAGTGGGCCTCTCTAAGTTTTCTTCATGTTTCTCTCCCAAGCTTGAATATTTTATTCATTTTCCTAATTCTTTTGTGTCATGTTAACTAAATCAATAATGAAATTTCCAGCTAAAGCAAAGCAGCTACTTCTAGATTTACCAAAGGAAAGACAAAGCTCTAGAACTTGGCAGGAGAGAACACTCTCTCCAAATATTTGTGTTTTTTTTCCACTTGCAAACCAGAAAATTATCATTAGAGAGGGCAGACGTTAACTCAAAAGGAAAAAGGAAAAACCTCACACTTCTTAAATGTGTTTCAAGCTGGTTATTATAAGTCTCTCTGTTCCGAGTGCAAAATAATCTCAGAATTAGGCCACCTCTGAAAGACCTGGGATGGCTGGAGGTGGTTAACACAGACTGCTGTGAGGCTAATTGTGGATCCTGAGTTAATTACTCTCTCCTGACAGGGGATTTTAAAAATAAATAAAATGGTCATTTACTCAGTTTTTACTTCAATTTGGACTTAAGGAAACACCACATGATGATGGCTAAGCTCTGGACACTTCATTATTTGTTGCTGTTATTTAGATGAAGCAAGTCTGGGAAATAAGTATGTCCACATCATAATCAATGCTAACGTGTGCTAACAAAACAACAGCGAATGGCTCTGTACTTGCCACAGCACGTGCATGATTTGATTCACAAATGCCCAGTGTCTGTTACCTGGGCAGAGTTAAAAGGGATTCAGTGTTGCTTCGCACACACATACACGCACCCACACACGCATGCACACACACATATAAACATCAACAACCTGGCTGGAGAATGCAAGTCAAAGCTTGTGGAGACTTCTTTGAAAAAGAATCTGAAAACATTCATGAAAAGCAAAGGACAAAATAATGATGCTGAGCAGGAATTCAACAGAAGAAATCAGTTGCTAATTTTTAGCAAATCACATCTATTGGTGAATCCATAGTACTTCTGGTATGGCAACATAATTTCAATATCTTAACAGTTCCAGAAATTTAAAAACCATCATATACATGAATGATGCAGTAGAAATACAGAATTTTTCTCAATCCGAAATACAGAAGGGGTATCTTATGCAGAAAAAAAAAAAAAAAAACTCCTCATATTTTTCTTCATTTTTCTAACATTTGGAAAGTCATTTATTAACAAAAGCATATGAAGTCAACACAGGAAATATTGATCATAAGAACCCAAGATCTTATCAAAACAAGCCCTTTGCCTTATTCTATAATCACAACATATTCACAGAGAATCAAGACAAAATCTTTGGTTAGAAAGGAGTTTTTTACCTCAAGCTGGGTCCTCATTTTAAGTTTGATGAAGAGGTACTGTTAGTGGAAAAACCTCATTATTTCAGAGAGCTACTGTATTAATCAATGGTGGCTTCAGCTCATCATAATCACAGAACCTTCAAATCTACAAGGATACATCTCAAGCCTGTTTTGTATGTGTAAAGAGTACCAACCAGCCATTTGGCACATATCTAGTCAAAACTGGGATGCCATTTACCCCACAACACCGTGGAACTCTTTGGACAGCAAACATAGGAGCTCTGAATATTTTTCCAGCAGCATCTAATTCCTTGGCAAACTCAGGCAGTAATGCTAACAGCTTTGGTCTCAGCACATGGACATAATGCTGCTGGGCATCTTGGCATGGGTTTTCCTCCTGGGAAAAATAGAGTTTGAATTAACTACACAAAGTTAGGCACAGCAGCATAAGTGGGTGCTATCTAGAAACTAGAAAGAACTTCACCTTTCTAGTTAATCCATGCCTGGCCCATCCAAGCCAAGTGATTCTTCTCCTTCTGTTCAACTCCTATACCCTTACTGTGAACCTCTAGAATTCCTTTTAACTTTGCTTGTGTCTGTGTTTAGGTCCTAAACACAGGTCCTCCTTGAGGACACAGCGTGGATCTTAAATTCTCATTTTCTGCCCCCATAGGGCTTAGTAGGTTGCTTTGATGGGCCAGCCACATAATAAATGTTACTGCTTTAATTTAAATGGGTACTTTCCCAGACAAAATAAAATACAAAAGATACTTGTAATTTTCTAGAGGAATACATAATCTACCTAGGGAGGGGGTTGTGCCTGGAAATTATTCCAAAGTGAGGTAAGAAATACTAAAAACTATCATCAGAGTACTATTTTATTGACTTCTGGGTTTGAGTGAAAAGTATAAGGCTCAAAAGGATTCTGACATAAGATAGGTTAAATTTAATTCAGTAGTCACTGATGACTTGAAACTAGTCAAAATAAGTAAAATACAGACCACTCAAATTCAACATCAATATAATTTGAACTTACACATTTTCATTTTTTGAAAGGCACATTACTTTCATTTCATATTTAATGTTTCTCTATAATTATCTTTCCATTCTAATATATTTCATCTCTGTGTGCTACACAAGAATTAGGGTAATTCAAATGTCATTTAAAATCTACTTTGTAAGACATGATGGCTCTCAAATTTATGAGGATGCATAATATAGCTAATAAAAATGTTTTCAGATTGGTAGAGAAACTATCCAGCAATGTATACTATACATCAAAATACTCTAACACATTTTAAATAATGTCTCATATAAAAATAATAGTATACCAGCATTATTTTACTATTATATTTTTTAGGACGCACACTCAGATAAATACAAGAACCAATAAGTAATCCCTCTATTATACATGTGTATATGTTTACTTACTGGTTCACTGGTTAAAGATGATACAAATAGATGGAGAGATATACCATGTTCTTGGATTGAAAGAATCAACATTGTGAAAATGACTCTACTACCCAAAGCAATCTACAGATTCAATGCAATCCCTATTAAACTACCACTGGCATTTTTCACAGAACTAGAACAAAAAATTTCACAATTTGTATGGAAACACAAAAGACCCCAAATAGCCAATGCAATCTTGAGAATGAAAAACGGAGGTAGAGGAATGAGGCTCCCTAACTTCAGACTATACTACAAAGCTACAGTAATCAAGACAGTACGGTACTGGCACAAAAACAGAAAGATAGATCAATGGAACACGATAGAAAGTCCAGAGATAAACCCATGCACATATGGTCACCTTATCTTTGATAAAGGAGGCAAGAATATACAATGGAGAAAAGACAGCCTCTTCAATAAGTGGTGCTGGGAAAACTGGACAGTTACATGTAAAAGTATGAGATCAGAACACTCCCTAACACCATACACAAAAATAAGCTCAAAATGGATTAAAGACCTAAATGTAAGGCCAGAAACTATAAAACTCTTAGAGGAAAACATAGGCAGAACACTCTATGACATAAATCACAGCAAGATCCTTTTTGACCCATCTTTTAGAGGAATGGAAATAAAAACAAAAATAAACAAATGGGACCTAATGAAACTTCAAAGCTTTTGCACAGCAAAGGAAACCATAAACAAGACCAAAAGACAACCCTCAGAATGGGAGAAAATATTTGCAAATGAAGCAACTGACAAAGGATTAATCTCCAAAATTTACAAGCAGCTCATGCAGCTCAATAACAAAAAAACAAACAACCCAATCCAAAAATGGGCAGAAGACCTAAATAGACATTTCTCCAAAGAAGATATACAGACTGCCAACAAACACATGAAAGAATGCTCAACATCATTAATCATTAGAGAAATGCAAATCAAAACTACAATGAGATATCATCTCACACCAGTCAGAATGGCCATCATCAAAAAATCTACAAATAATAAATGCTGAAGAGGGTGTGGAGAAAAGGGAACACTCTTGCACTGCTGATGGGAATGTGAATTGGTACAGCCACTATGGAGAACAGTATGGAGGTTCCTTAAAAAACTACAAATAGAACTACCATTTGACCCAGCAATCCCTCTGCTGGGCATATACCCTGAGAAAACCATAATTCAAAAAGAGTCATGTACCAAAATGTTCATTGCAGCTCTATTTACAATAGCCAGGAGATGGAAATAACCTAAGTGTCCATCATTGGATGAATGGATAAAGAAGATGTGGCACATATATACAATGGAATATTACTCAGCCATAAAAAGAAACAAAATTGAGCTATTTGTAAGGAGGTGGCTGGACCTAGAGTCTCTCATACAGAGTGAAGTAAGTCAGAAAGAAAAAGACAAATACCGTATGCTAACACATATATATGGAATTTAACAAAAAAAAAATGTCATGAAGAACCTAGGGGTAAGACAGGAATAAAGACACAGACCTACTAGAGAATGGACTTGAGGATATGGGGAGGGGGAAGCATAAGCTATGACAAAGCGAGAGAGTGGCATGGACATATATAAACTACCAAACGTAAAATAGATAGCTAGTGGGAAGCAGCCATATAGCACAGGGAGATCAGCTCGGTGCTTTGTTACCACCTAGAGGGGTGGGATTGGGAGGGTGGGAGGGAGGGAGACGCAGGAGGGAAGAGATATGGGAACATATGTATATGTATAACTGATTCACTTTGTTATAAAACAGAAACTAACACACCATTGTAAAGCAATTATACTCCAATAAAGATGTAGAAAAAAAAAAAGGACCAATAAGTAATCCCTCTATTATACATGTGTATATCTTTACTTACTGGTTCACTGGTTATTGTACACAAACAAGCTGACACACACGCACACACACCAAGAATAATATTTTATATTAAAAATATAGGAAAATCCTGAAATTCAATAATCTTTTTTTTTTTTTTTTTGTGGTATGCGGGCCTCTCACTGCTGTGGCCTCTCCTGTTGCGGAGCACAGGTTCTGTGGCCATGGCTCACGGGCCCAGCCGCTCTGCGGCATGTGGGATCTTCCCAGACCGGGGCACGAACCCGTGTCCCCTGCATCGGCAGGCGGACTCTCAACCACTGCGCCACCAGGCAAGCCCTCAATAATCTTTAAAAAAATATTTGACACATGATAAAATAATGCTCCTTTCCTGAGTCAAGCATGTCTTCTGTGTACAGATTCATACCTGTAGCACTTATTTATATGAATGCCAAAAATATTGTAAAATGAAACTGTGCTAAAGTGTTAATTCTCCAAAACAGGCAGTAATCATTTTTGTGTGCTAATCATAAGTCCTAATTTTCAAAAAAACGAATCAACATGTAACTTTGAGCTAAATAAATTTACTGAAAAGCACTATAGTTTAAAAAAAAAAAAAGAACCTTTAATGTGAGGATAACAAAACTAAAAAGTAAAAATTTTCTCCAGAGGCTAGGAATAAATCTTTTTTTTTTTTTCTTTTGCGGTACGCGGGCCTCTCACCGCTGTGGCCTTTCCCGCTGCGGCCTCTCCCGCTGCGGAGCACAGGCTCCGGACACGCAGGCCCAGCGGCCATGACTCACGGGCCCAGCCGCTCCGCGGCATGTGGGATCCTCCTGGACCGGGGCACGAACCCATGTCCACCGGCAGGCGGACTCTCAACCACTGTGCCACCAGGGAAGCCCAGGAATAAATCATTTTATACAAAATTATTTTGAGCAACATATAGTGAAAATGTTACAAATACTCCCTGAAAAACCAAACAAAACAAAATCTCTAGAGATTGCTCAGCAAAATGAAAGCAAGAAATGATGTGAGAATTAAGGAAAGTTTTATTTTTCAAAGAACACTAGTAAGGTTGTCATTCAGGAGTTTTTTATTATTTGAAATTTACCTACTTTTAGTCGATCCATTTCATTTGATGAAGATTTATGTATTAGAATTGTATATAGTATTGGAAAAGTTTAGAGTTAAGGGAAACCTTTGAGTCGAGGGTAGGGAAGATGATGGAAAGAGAAAGGATTCCAATATTTATTGAGCAACTACTATGCACTAGACACTTTAAATTCATCTCCCCACTCCCCATTAACATAAGGGCTCTATGAGGTAGGTATTATTAGCCCCGGTTCAGGAAACAGAAGTCCTCAGAGGCTATATGCTCCTGATAGGGTTGAGATTTAATTTTAATTAAAGATGTTCTGATTCTAGAATCTATATCTGTTCACTCATATGAAAGAAACTAACTTTTATTCAGCAAAGCAATCCATATTCATGCACTCATTTAATCCTAAAACTGTTAATATTGCCACATGACAGATGAGGAAAACACAGGCTTAGCAAAATTAGTAAATATGTCTAAAGCTACTTTAAGATCTATTATACATGGTCATATGCATATTTTCTAATATAACTCCTTTGTCTGCTAAGAAAACCGACATTCAGAGGAACTTATATGACTTTTCCAAAGTCAAAAAGGTGGCAAGTTACAGAGGGAAGACTATGAGGGAGGTCTACCGGTTTCTATACACCACACTTTTACCATACACATTTCACCAAAAGATACACATTTCACCAAAACTTAATCCAAGAGCCTCCTAAATGATGTCATATAAACTCTTCTCCAGCAAAAAAGACATTCAAAGCTATGTGACAAGACCAAAATAATGTTACCCAAACTTGATCTTCTCCAATTTCCTAACACTAAAACCTTTACCCAGTTATGGCCTGGGAGAAAATAATACCATGCTGTAGCCAGTCTTTGGTGAAGTCTGCTAGGAAATAAGGATAATGAAAGTATCTCCTTGCTTTGCTAACTCAGGAGGCATTCACCAAGGTTGGTTTCTTGGAGCTTAATAACGAGTAGGCTGCCACTCTGGACACATACAGGAAGCTAAGGAACAAGTGGCAGTGATCAACTCTCTACTAGAGTTGGATATCTTTGGGGATACCAATGAGGAGAGGGGAATTTGGCTCCCCTGGGGAGCCTTTGATAGTATCGCTGTGTATGTCTGGGAGCAGCGGTAGTCACAATTGGGCAAAACTGGGAGGTAGCCTAGAGCTTCTTCTACACTCTATCCCTGTTCCCCAAATCCTTTTCTAGGATCTGGTTCTCTCCTTCATCATCCTCGACTTGGTAACTCTATACTGTACCTCAGGCTCATTAATATTATCTTCTCCTATACCATGACCCTGCTGCTCTTACCATCTCCCAACTGTACTGAATCTTATCTGTGTTGAGTTTCATCTCCTCAGTGCCTCAAGTATCAACGAACTCAATAGAGGCACCAAGCCTGAACCAGCCCATATCAAGTAAAGAGCACTCGAAGACTTGGCTAGATTTATATTCATTCATTTTAACTGTGTCATTTGAGGGACAATGTTCCACTTTGAATGTAATTTGGAAACTTTCAGAATTTTTGGCTCAGGTTAAAAAATTTCTTACAGATCAAAGCACAAATGGCATTGCACTGGTATAGCCAACCAGAAAGGCCAGGTGGCTCCATGGCAGGCATTCTGGTAGACAAGTCAGTCTAGTCCAGACTCCGTGACTTTCTAACTTTCTAGTGTTCTTGCCAAAGTCCTTTACCTCTCTGACCCTCAGTTTCTTTACTTGTAAGAGAAAACAATAACCCTTCTGCCTGATTAAAAAGGTTATGAAAGAACAATGAGTTAGTTCATGTGAAATGACTTTAGAAACTGAAAAACAGATGATTGATTTTATTCCTTCAAAATTTGCTAGGCTCATCCCATGTACTATATAACATGAGCATTAGCATATCTTTAACTTTTTGTATATGTTCACCTTGGTTACCTTATAAGACCTCAAAGTAAAACTCAAATGCCATATAGTAAGCAGATGTGCAATAAAAACATCGAACTGTTAAGTTGAACCTGATGACACAATAAGAATCCTAACGAGCTAAAGTCAAATGCATTGTAACTCCCCCCTCTATATAGCACCAGGATCCCGCAGCTGACCTCAGTCTTAATAACAATAATAGACGGAATCCACTATACAACATGAATTTGACCCTACGCATCTTCCCATACTTTAAAATCTGACCATTCCTCATTTCTCTTGGTCACTCTTCTCCTCTAATCACCCTGTCAGTAAATCTCAAGTATCTGCTATATGTCTATGGATAGAGAGATTAAAAAGAATAGTATCCCTGCCTTTGAAGGGTTCACAATAAGTAGTGAAATGTACCTGTACATAAGAAGTGTAAATAACTAATTTTACCAATGTGGTTAAGTCCCTTAATATGTGCTTTGGGAAGAAATGTCTAACTTTGCCTGAGGACTTCAAGAGAAAATGTCACAAAGGAGTACTGAATCTAAAAAGGATGATATGATTAAGGAGTAGACCAAGAGGAGTACAAGCACCTTAGAAGAGAAGGAATATGATATCAGCAATGGCAAAATGGCAAGAAAGAATGTAACACATCTAATAAACAAGTGGTTTAGTGTTGCTGGAGGGCAGTAAGGTGGAAAAGAGTGAGGGAGACAGGTAGAAGGGAAAGCATAGGTCAGATCATGCGGAGTCATATATGCCCCATTATCGAGCTTAGATATCATCCTATAAGCAATGGGAAACCACAGAGTGATTTGAACTAAGGGAGTAATATGATGCAAATGCATTTAATAAAGATAACTACACTGAAGAAGGGAGGATGGACTAAGGGAAGCAAGAGAGGAAGATCTGGAACAGGGAAACCAAGAGAAAAGATGAGAGTCTGAACTAGGGCAGAAATGATGGAATGACTGGAACCAGATCAACAAACCAAAAGAATGAGAACTGAAACCACAATAATTTTTGCCATTTGTTTGCATAAGCTTAGTATCACAGCAAAATTTAATAATTTTAATCTTCAGTAGCAAGAATCTATCTGCTTGCGTATAATAATACCAGTTCCTTACATTTCTTTAGTGCGCTGTATTTTAGGTTGTATTTCCACATATATTATCTTATTTGAACCTTACAACAATGTTGAATAGCTGTAAGAATTGGAAAATAACGCTCAGAAAAGTTTATTCATTCAATGAATATTTACTGAGCACCTTCTATCAGAAAGCATTAGTTATGCAAAGGTGAACAAAAATAGACATCTGCCCTTATGGAACTTAAGTTTACGTGGTAAATAATTACTTAAATAAAATACAAAATCACAACTGTGTTAAACACAATGAAAAAACGGCTTCAATGGAGAAGTGACTGAGTTGGAAGAATGAGTAAGAAATATACAGAAGAGACTGGAGGGAAGATGACTGTTCCAGGTAGCGACAACAGCATTTGCAAAGGCCCAATGATGGTAATTAGAGAGAACTGACAGAAGACCAGTGTAGCTAAAGAAAAACAGGCAGTGTAATATAAACAAACTCTAAAGAAGAAAGCAGGGATCAGACTATACAGTGCCTGGTAGGTTATGTTAAGAATCTTGGTCCTTATTTGGGAAGATTTAAACAGGGACATTACTTGAGTAAATATATATCTTTTTAAAAAAGGATTATCCTGATGTAGTGTGAAGAGTGGATTGAAGGGGAGTGAGAGTGGATATGGGAGCCCAGTTTGGAGTCTCTTGCAACAGTCCAGATTCAAAAAGTTGGTAGCTTATATTAGGGTGACGGCAGTGGGGATGGATAGCAGAGAATGAATGTGAGATATATAAGAGCTAATATTGACAAGAATTGATGATTTGGATACAGTCAGCAAGGGAGACAGAGGTATCAAGAGTAGCTCCTATGTTGGCTTGTGGACTGGATAGGTGATGATGCCACTCATGGAATCAGGGAACTTCAGAAGCAAAGGTATGGCCAGGGAAGAACATGAATTCAACTTTGGATATGTTGAATTTAAGGTCCTTTGGGACCTCTAAGTGGAGAAGATAAGGCTCTTCTGAAGCTGACATGTCATGACTGGGCTAGAAATACAAATTTGTTAGTCACCATCACATGGGTGATAATTTAAACTACAGGTGTGATGAGAATGCCAAGGAAGAATATATGAAGTAAGACAAAATGAGTAAATGGGGTTGAGCCCTAAGGAACTCCAATATTTAGTGACGGGGTAGAGAAGGATGAGCTTCCAAAGGAGACAGAAAAGGAAGGAGCACCACAAGGGAAGGGGAAAAACCAGGACAGTGTGGTATCCTGGGAGCCAAGGGAAGAGCATTTCAGGGAGGAGTTTTCAACAGGGTCAAATGCTGCTGAAACATATTTAAAATAGCCCAGCAGTAGAAACTACCCAAAGCCCCCATCAACAGTAGAAGAGATGAATAATGTGGAATACCCACATAAAGAAATGAGAATGAATGAACTATAACTACATATAAGAATATGGATCAATCACATAAACATAAGGTTGAAAAAAAAGGAAGGAAGGAGGGAAGAAAGGAAATAAGGAAAGAACTAGACAAAGAATATATACTATATGGTTCCATTTATGTTTGGAACATGCTATATGTTCCATTTATGGTTCCATATGTTTAAAACAAGGCAAAACTAATCTTTGGTCTTATCTCCTAGATAAAGGGGACATGAGAGGGTTTCTGGATGCTGGAAATGTTCTCTTTCTTAGTCTGGATGCTGGTTACCTAAGGGTATTTACTTTATGAGAATTCATCAAGTTGTACGTCTATGATTTGTCCACTTTTATGAATAAATGTATTTCGATAGAAAGGTTTTTTTTTTTAATGCTGCTAAGACGCCAAGTACAATGAGGTTTAGCAGTCATTGGTAACTGAAGAAAAGCTGTTCTGGTGGAGAAATGGATTGAAGGCCAGAGTGGTGTGAGCTGAGGAACTAGTGGAAGAGAAAAAATAAAGATAGTAACTATAGATAACTCTTTTTAAATTTTGGCTGCAAAGAGGAAGAGAAAGTAGCAGCTAAAGTCAGAGAAGATTTTTGTCTTTGTTTTTATTGCATGTATGTGTGTGTTTCTTTTAAGGTAAGAGGCTTTTCATGTTCAAATGTGGATAGAATATCTAGTTACTTTGAGATTAGTAAAAATACTAAAGAAGAGATTATTGATAATGATAACTGATAATTATTAATAGTTCTGAGAATACAGAAGGGGATGGGGTACAGAGTACAGGTAGAGGAATGATCTTACTCAGCTTAGACTAGAAACAAGGTTTTCTGACCCTCAAATCCAGTGCTCTTTTTCTACACACAGTTATCTGATTTGAAAGTGTGGGCTTGGGATAGTGGCAATATCCTAATGTTCAGTGTAAAGGAGTTTCTAATTTTTAATCCTGTCTCTGTGGCCTTGGACAAGGTTTTAAATAATTAGCCACAGTATTTTCCACGTTTAAAATGAGGATAACATTTAATATCACTTCTGGAGTTTTACGATCAATTAGTAAACTGTCAGCTAATATTGCTTTAGAGATGAAAAAGACTGGAATGATGATACCTTCTTCCTCATGGATGTTAAAAGCTTATGAGTAATTAAACAACTGTCTCCAGACCAATGAAACTAAAAGAAAAATAAAGAGAACTGGCAGACATGGTGCCTACTGTGGTTATGCTTCACAGCAAATTGTAGAAAGATCCAGTTTCCATTTCATGTTTCATGAAAGTAGAATTATGGCCACAATGAATGTGGCATGTTCATCCTTGAGTTGCTCCACAGTGAACATTACAGCATGGTGAGGAACAAAGATGATGGATAGGCTTTCACAGACGTCCTGTCACTGATCTTCCTCTGCTATTATGAGAGGCACAGGGTAAGGCCATGAACTCTATTCTACTTGGGTTCAAATACTATTGCCACTGATTATGAGGTCATATAAATATGCCTCAGGTTGCTCATGTGTAAAATAAGCAAACAAAAACCTTTACCTCATGGGGTTGTTAGGCAGATTGAGTTATACTATTAAACATATATTGCTAAGACTAGTGCCTTGTATATGATAAGTATATTTTAAGCACTATCTAATTTTATCATTATTTGCAGAGACACAGGTCTAAGTTGAGCTTAAGGCAAAGGGACCAGTCTTATGGGGATAAAACAGATTAAGGAAAATATCTGAATGTTCATAATAGGTAAAACTGGGGAACTATGCTAGGGAAGAAAAAATAAGAACCTGGAGTTTAAGGTCCATAAGGAAATCCCTATGGTACAGTGCAAAGAGGTAGCCTTTAAAGTAAAACCTGGGATAGGATCCCCTTCCCACACTTCTTATCTGCGTGTTGTTGGGCAAGTTACTAAACCACCCTAAGCTTGAGTTCCTTCACGTGCAAATATGGGGATAATAACATCTACCTTTCAGGATTGATTAATGGGAAGACTAGAGATAAAACATATAAAGGTCCAGCAGAGTGCCTAAAAGAAAGTAGATAAACAGATATTATTCCTGTTATTCCTGTTGTTATTAAAACAACCAAAATAATAATTATAGAAGTAAAGAGAAATGGTTAAATTTCATCTAGACTTTTTTTTTTACTTCATAGGGTCAAGTCACAGAAGTATTTCATATTGTGACGTCACATTGCAAAAGGCTAATTTTCATTAAATTATTTTAACTTTACAGTTATCTGAAAATAGATAAACATCAAAGGCAAAAGCTATGATGAACTTTTTGAGTTTCTGAATTCAGGGGATAGGTTGTCGTGTTAGTAAAAAGGAACAATCCCCTTAATATAATAACCATTTTATAGCGTGGCATCGCCACAGTTTTTGAGAGACTACATGCCCTTTTCCTCTATCCTATAGGTTTCATTACTTTGGTTTGTTTGCTTGCTTGTTTTGTGTTTTGTTTTAGTAAAATTTATAAACTGATATTTATGAGTTCTAAAATACTGTGGGAATGATATGGTCTTAAAGACCTTTTCAGTGGATGACTAAATTTTGAGACAGACTCCTAAGCGTATAACCACAGCACAGAAAAGCACACGATATAATAATACAACTCTTACAAATTTCTCTATATCAAAACAAATGATTGATGATTAAGTTAAACCATAAGAAGGAATGCAATGAACATCACAGGGTAACACAGTGTTAATAAAGGTCTACTAAATATCATTTGAAAATGTCATATTTGTTTGTCACTAGTCTGAAGGTTTGTCTGACTACAAATATTTGAATTTTATGAGAGTGAGTTTACATCTGCTTGCAATGAGCCTAAAAGGTTAGAAAGTAACAAAAAGTAGAACTCCCGCTTTTCAATTGCACAGCTAATCCAAGATAACCAATTAGATTTTTTAGGCCAAATTTCTCTTCTGAGTCCTCATTCATGGCTATCTGTATGCTTGTTCATCTAGCATAGGTTCACCAGCAATTTTGAAACAAGGGAACACATCTATTCTTTTTCATCTCTTCAGATTCTCAAGTTACTTCTCTATTCAGCTAGTTCTACTTGCTTCCTGTTTAACTGCAAATTACATTTAAATTTTAGGGGTAAGATATTTAAGTGCTTCATAACTCCCTTCAGATTTGCATGGTTTAATTTGGGTTAGTGTTCCTTTTCTTCATGGTATTCTTTTTTTGGTGTCTTTTCAATAACATCAACTACGCAGACAGTGGTTTCTTGCTCTCAAAGTTTCCTATAATTACCCATTGTCACTGGAGTTCTCCTTCTTGCAGAAACGACTATTAACTCTCCTAGCTTTAAGAATCTATGGGAAAAACATGGCTTCTTAAGACATCTATATTTTTTCCAGGTAAGATTCCATTTTCTCCAGTTGTTTCTTGAAATGTACCCCCCCAATCCACCATGCTCCATCATAGTGTTTTCTTCAGAATTGGAGGTACTTTATACAAGCTATTTATAAAATACTCATTTTTAATTATTCCACTGCTGAGAATATGAAAAAGAAATTGTAATAACCCTGACTAAGAATGCTTCCTAATAAAGCTACCTGCCTCTAAAAAACAAAATGTTAAAGCAATAGTTTCAAATGAGAAAATGATATATAGAAATGAAAGATAACTTCTCAACTTTGAGATGGAACAGCTAGCATGGTTCACCAAGCAATTTAGAAGTCAGGTGCATTTACTTATTGAGCAAGTGACTAACTATATCATCACAATAGCTTAAAATGTCCAAATTAATTTGTTACGTATGGTTATGAAACATGCATTGTCTCTTTAAAGTTTTATTTGTAGTATCAGTCCTGTATTTTCTAACCCGTCATAATTAATTCACTCCCCTTGCACTTTGGAATCTCCACAATAATAAGAACTTTATCAGGCTGGTGTTGGTATGAAGTGGCACAGCAAACCGAAATCCCACCGGGAGCAGTCCACAGACTTCTCTTCTAAGCAGCAAAAAGCTGTTATCATTTTCTGAATTACAGGAACTATAAAAGGACACTCTACTCAAGCTGCCGCTGAATGTCACCTGAAAAGCAATCACAAAAGGGCTCTGTCTTGGCTTATCTCTGAGCTCTGTCACTACGGCAACCAGCAGGGAATAAGTATCTGTGGGTCTATGAATTTCAGAATCCCATAAAAGCCAGGGCTAAAAAGGCATGTGCAGCCTCTCAGAGATTGACTGCATTAATACATTAGCAAATACTGTGAAACACTGGATAAATGTCAGCAATTATGGAAAAAGCATCTAATAACGATATTCGTTGCCTGTCAAACCCCCATGAGGTTTGATATGTAACTGCCACTCAAAGTTGTCTGTAATTTTGTCTCTTTTATACATCTGAATCCACAGCATTCAAATTTGTACTTTGAAAGTAATAAACTGTAAAGCAGTTCATTCCATGTTGATCACAACTGTCAACAAACATACAATGAAAGAACAAAAAAGACTTTCTTTGGCTGTGGGAACAATCAGTACCAACAATCTCTTGTGGATGTTTATCAAAAAACACCCTTATATATTCTACATGTAGAATATTAAACAAAGTCATGATGTGGGGGCAGCAATTGATTTGACTATTGATTAAGTCACCTGCAGCTCAAAAGGCTACTTATCATGCATACGTTTTCATTTTAAGCCTTTTCTTTGGGTTAGAAAATTCATAAGAATTTAGCCAATTAGACACAGCTGCAAACAACCCTTTTATTTGCACATCAAAAAAATGCCATGGAATTTTTGTTAGCCAAAACAGGCTATCATGCTATCTTTACTACCTTTCTCAAATACAGAATTATGGGCAATTGATTATATCAAAACCCAAGGATCTAAAACACAACTTAACAAGCTGGGAATACTACTCTTCATATTCATATTTCAGTTGCTCAAGAAAATGACTTATTAAGAAAGCTTATCACATATGTTACAGCTGTTCAAATGCAAAAGACAGCATGTTAACTTGAAAACACAAATGCCAGAGGTTAAGCACTATACATATGTATTATAAACAACCTTCCATTTCTCAGTTATAGAATAGGGTTGGGTACAAGAGTTCCAATAAGACCTTTCTCAGCTAACAGAGGAAAAGAGCTTGGTTTCTTGAAAAAGAGCAGGGGTGTCTCTGAAGAAAGCAATGATAGGTATTGGAATACTAGGCCAGCAGTTATTTATAGCAATTTAGTGCCAATCACTTGACGTTTCAGTGTTAAGTTTAATATAAATGCAAGAAACATATACTGAGTGTTTATTGTGTGCCGGGGCTATGCTAGGCACTTGAGACACAAAAATGAGTAAGACATGCTTACTGCCCTCAAGGAGCTCATAGTCTCATAGAGGAAAGTGTATGTAAACAAGTTACCACAAGTACTCTTTCTAAGAGGCAGCTATTAGAAAAATGTGGTTTGAAGAAACTCTGAGGAAAATTTACCATAACAGATAGTAACTGTATTCCACTGTATATTATTTCTATCAAAAATTATTTATTTATAATCTACTACTTGGCTCAAATGAGATCATGTATATGAAATATGCTTTGTAAACTACAAATCACTATATAAATGTCTCTTAATAGATTCACCTACCACTATGTTAAGTAACTATGGGTACCAAAATAGAGTATTGCTGCTCATTCCCTGCCACCTTCATAATATGGCTACTATTCAAAACACACACGCATATAAGCAAAAGTGCTCCAGTGAAAATTTTAAATTCATTTATATTCAAAGACTCCTAAGTGACAACTTAATAAAGGAAAATAAAGGCAAGGTTTGTTTCTCTGTTTCTGCCTCTTACTGAACAACTGTAAAACTTCAAACCAGTCTGAGTACCATTCTGGAAAAAATTAGACTGGATTTTTTAAAATTGGAACTATTTAAGCAACATGGAATACATAAGGACTAGCATGGCACGAGAGAAAGACACTGGCATCAGGGATGGGGGCAGATTGAGAGTTGAATACTGGTTCTGCATTTCACCTTCTCATTTACCAGTTATGGTTTCAGATCAACATATTCATCCTAAACCGCTAGTTAAAATTAATTGAGGTCCAGTTACCTATAATAAAATGCACCCATTTTACATGTGTGCAGTTCAAGGAGTTTTGGCACACACACACACACATACACACACTCTTTTAACTACCACCACCACAATCAAAATTTCAAAAAGTTCTATCACTCCCCCAACTTCCCTTGTGTTATTATTTAGTTGTAAGACTTCTTTATATAACCTGGATAGAGGCCCTTTGTCAAATATGTTTCGCAGATATTTTCTCCTAGTCTATGGCTTGCTCCCTCCCTTTTTTTCTAAATGGAGTCTTCTGAAGAGCAGAAGTTGCAAATTGTGATGAAGTCCAATTTATCAGGTTTTTTTTTTTTCCTTTTATGGCGAGGGCTTTTAGTATCCTCTCTAAGAAATTTTTCGTACTCTAAGGTTGTAGAAGATTTTCTCCTGTATTTTCTTCTACCAGTTTTACAGCTGTAGCTTTTGCATTTAGGTCTATGATCCATTTTGAGATAATTTTTGTGTGTGGCATAAGGTAAAGGTTGAAGTTGTCCTTATTGGTATCCAGTTGATTCATCACCATTTGTTAAAAAAAAAAAAAAAGACCATTCTCTCTCTCTGTTGCATTACTTTGGTATCTTTGCAAAAAATCAATTTGACAACATGCATATAAATCTATATTTGAACACTCTGTTTTATCCATTGATCTATATGTCTATCTTTGCACAAATACCACACTACCATGAATAATGCATTATATTTTGAAATCAGGCAGCGTAAGTCTTCCAACTTCGTTCTTTTTCAAAATTGTTTTGGGAATTCTAGGTCCCTTACACATCCATATAAATTTTAGGATTAACCTGTCAATTTCTACCCCGAAAGGGCTTACTAAGTTTTTATTGGGATTGCAGTGTGAGAAGAACTACCACCTTAAAAATATTGTGTTCCAATCCATGACCATGATCTATTTCTCCATGTTTAAGGACTTTATTTTTTCATCAGTTATTAGTAGTTTTCCAAAACGAAAAGCCAACCCACAGAATGGGAGAAAATACTTGCAAACGAAGCAACCAACAAGAGATTAATTTCCAAAATATACAAACAGCTCATGCAGCTCAATATCAAAAAAACAAACAACCCAATCAAGCAATCCAATGGGTGGAGGATCTAAATAGACATTTCTGCAAAGAAGACATATGGATGTCCAAAAAGCACATGCAAAGATGTTCAACATCACTAATTATTAGAGAAATGCAAATCAAAACTACAACGAGGTTATCACCTCACATTGGTCAGAATGGCCACCATCAAAAAATCTACAACAATAAATGCTGGAGAGGGTATGGAGAAAAGGGAACCCTCCTACACTGTTGGTAGGAATGTAAATCGGTATGGTCACTATGGAGAATTGTACAGAGGATCCTTAAAAAGCTAAAAATAGAGCTCCCATATGATCCTGCAATCCCACTCCTAGGCATATATCCAGAGAAAACCATAATTCAAAATTGAAACATGCACCCCAATGTTCATTGCAGCACTATTTACAATAGCCAGGATGCGGAAGCAACCTAACTGTCCATCGACAGAGGAATGGATAAAGATGTGGTACATATATACAACTCAGCCATAAAAAAGAACGAAATAATGCCATTTGCAGCAACATGGATGGACCTAGAGATTGTCATATTGAGTGAAGTAAGCCAGACAGAGAAAGACAAATATCATATGCTATCACTTATATGTGGAATCTAAAAAAAAATGATACAAATGAACTTATTTACAGAAAAGAAATAGAGGCAGATGTAGAAAACAAACTTACAGTTACCAAGGGGGAAAAGAAGGGGGGAGAGATAAACTGGGAAATGGGGATTGACATATACACACTACTACATATAAAATAGATAACTAATAAGGACCTACTGTATAGCACAGGTAACTCTTCTCAATACTCTGTAATGACCTATATGGGAAAATAATCTAAAAAAAGAGTAGATATATGTATATGTATACCTGTTGCACTTTGCTGTACAGCAGAAACTAACACAACATTGGAAATCAACTATATTCCAATAAAAATTTTAAAAATAAAATAAAATCACTTTCCGTAAAAAAAAAAAAAAGTAGTTTTCAGTGTACAGATCTTACACATATTTTGTTAGATTTATCCTTAAATATATCATGTTTTTGGATGGAATCATAAATGGTACAATTTTTAAACATTCCATTTTCAAATGTTCTTTGGTGCTATATAGTAACCCCCTCCCTTTTTTTCTGTATGACAATCTTGTAACCTGTGACCTTGGTAACTTCACTTGTCACTTCTAGGAGCTTTTTGTTGATTACATTGGATATCCAAAGAAACAAACTACTAAACATTTTTTATAAAAATAAAAGTAACTTATGTAAATTACAAAAATTATAAAATATGTAATTTAATTTTGTTTTGGTCAGAGAGAATACTCTTCATTTCAATCCTCCAAAATTTACTGAGACTTTATGGTCCAGGCTATGGTCTATCTTGGGGAATGTACCATATGCACTTGAAAAGAATGTGTATTCTGCCATTGTTGAATGAAGTGTCTATAAACTTCAAATAGGTCAAGTTGGTTAAGAGTGTTGCTCACATCTATATACTTATCTGTCATTTTCCTGTAAATTGCTGAGACAGGAATGTGAAACCTCTATAATTGTGGATCTGTTTATTCTTTTGGTCCTGTCAGGTTTACTTCACACATTTTGAAACTGTTATTAGGTATATACACATTTAAGATCGTTATGTCTTCTTGACGAGCTATCCTAAAATTCTTTTCTTTATAATTTTATTTATTTATTTATTTATTTATTATTTTTGGCTGCGTTGGGTCTTCATTGCTGCGCACGGGCTTTCTCTAGTCGTAGCGAGCCGGGGCTACTCTTCCTTGTGGTGCATGGGCTTCTCATCGCGGTGGCTTCTCTTGTTGTGGTGCATGGGCTCTAGGTGCGCGGGCTTCAGGAGTTGCAGCATGTGGACTCAGTAGTTGTGGCTTGCGGGCTCTAGAGCACAGGCTCAGTAGTTGTGGCACAAGGGCTTAGTTGCTTCGCGGCATGTGGGATCTTCCTGGACCAGGGCTTAAACCCATGTCCGCTGCATTGGCAGGTGGATTCTTAACCACTGAGCCACCAGGGAAGCCCCTGTCCTAAATTTAATTGTCATGGAATGTTTCTCTTTAGTCCTGGTAATATTCCTCGTTCTGTATTTTGTCTGATGTTAATATAGTTGTTAACAGCTTTCTTACATTTAGTGTTTGCCTGGTAAATTTTTCCCACTCATTATTCTAACTTACCATTGTCATTATATTTAAAGTATATTTCTTATAGGCAGCATATAGTTGAGTCCTGCTGTTTAAAATTCATTTCGATAGTCTCTGCCCTTTAATGTGTAGACCATTTATATTTACTGTAATTATCAAAATGGTTGGATTTAAACCTACCACCTTGCTATTTGTTTTGTACATATTTCACCTTTTCATTGCTCCTTTTTTCTTTTTTCCATGCCTGATTTTTGAATATTTTTTTAGTATTCTATTACATCTCTTTTAATGGCTTATTATCTATACATTTTTGCGTTTTTTTTTTTTTTTGCGGTACGCAGGCCTCTCACAGCTGTGGCGTCTCCCGCCACGGAGCACAGGCTCCAGACGCGCAGGCCCAGCGGCCACTGCCCACGGGCCCAGCTGCTCCGCGGCACGTGGGACCGCCCCCCCGGACCGGGGCACGAACCCGCGTCCCCCGCATCAGCAGGTGGACTCCCAACCACTGCGCCACCAGGGAAGCCCGCATGTCTTTTTTTTTTAGTAATTTCTCTAAGGTTTACAGTTTGCATTTTTAATATAATAGACTACCTTAAATTAATATTATACCATTTCATGTATAGGATAAGAACCCTACAACAGTAAAACTCCATTTTGTCTTTTGTGCTATTGTCATGTATTTTACTTCTATATATGTTCAAAACTCCAGATTACTTGTTATTTTATGTTTAAACAGCTATCTTGTAAAGAAAGTAAAAACATAAGGAAAAATGCCTTTTATATTTAACCACATTTTTACCATAACTAGCACTCTTCATTCTTCTGTATAGAGCCAAGTTTATTCTGATATCATTTTCCCTTTGCCTAAAGAACTTCAATACTTCTTGTAGTGCATATTTGCTGGGCCCAAATTCTCTGTTTTTGTTTGTCTGAAAAAGTCTTTATTTTTCCTTCAATCTTGAAAGATTATTTTCACCTGATATAGAAGTCTAAGTTGTCATTTTTAAAAATCTTTCAGTAGTTTTAAAATGTCATTCCACTGTTTTTTGGCTTGCATTATTTCTGATGAGAAATATGAAGAGTTTATATTACTTCCCTTGTGTAATGTATATTTTTTTACTCTCTCTGCTTTGAAATTTTTCTTCTTATCACTTGTTTTCAGCAATTATGATACTCCTTAGTGTGGAATTTTTCTTTGTGCTTCCCCTTCATGGCATTCATTGAGCTTCCTGGATCTATAAGTTTTATAGTTTTCATTATATATGGACAAATTGCAGAAATTATTTTTTCAGTTTTTTTGGTCTTTGACCTCCTTCCCCCCATCCTTTCTCTCCTTCTAAGACTCCAACTGCATGTTAGACTGCTTGATTTTGTACCAGAGGTCACTGATATTTTGTTAATTTGTTCCTTTTTTTCCCTCTGTGCTTCAGTTTTGATAGTTTCTATTGCTATATCTTCAAGCTCACCTTTCTTTTTTTTTGAAGTTTCTAATCTGCTGTCAAGCTCATCAGTAAAATTATCATTTCAGATATTATATTGTTTATCTATCTTCTTTTATACATTCTATTCTCTCCTCATTAAGTTCATGTTTTCCTTTAAATTCTTGAGTCTATTCATAACATAATAGATGAAGTCCTTATCTGTCAATTTCATTATTTATGTAACTCCTACGTCTATTTCTTTTGACTGATTTCTCTCCTGGTTAGGGGTTAGATTTCCCTGCTTGTTTGTATATATAAAGTAACTTTTACCTGGATGCTGGACTCTGTTCTTAGAGGCGGTTACCTATTAATCAGCTTATTCCTTTTGAAAGTTGTTTTTAAGCTTGTGGAAGGGCAGTCCTAGAGTAGTCTTCACTCTAAGTCTTGTTTATCCACTCCACTAAGGTGTGACTCTCCTGTGGGTATCTCCTGAATGCTCCATGTATTCACTGAGGTGTCTCTACTATGGCTTGTGGGAACTCAAACTATTCCCAGTTCTGTGTGAGCTCTGAGAATTGCTTGCCTTACAGCTCCCAGTTAATTGTTCTTTTTCCTGGCAGTAGTTCTTTGCCCAATCTCCTGGAATTTCACTCTATGAATGCACAGATTGGTATTCAGCTAAAGACCAGGAGAACCCTATATAGACTTCTGGAGCTTTTTCTCTGCTAGTACTCTGCCTTGCAAAGTCTAGCTGCCTTGACCTCCCTAAACTCTACTCTCTGTCTCTTCAAACACAATAAAATCACCAGATTCTGTTTTGGTTTCCTCTCCCTGTCCTGGGACCCAGAAACTGCCTCCAGGCAGGGCTCATTTGCTTCCTTCTTCACAGTCCTGAACTATCTGTTGTCTAATATCTGAAAACAGTTGTTTCACATATTTTATCCAGTCTTCTAGTTGTTTACAGAGGGAAGAAAATTCCCATAGCAGTTACCCCTTCATGGGCAGAAGCAGTAGTCTTCATGTTTCGGATTTTAATAAACTGAAATCAAGATTAACATCATCAGATCTTAATGCCTGCAAATTTCCTGTTGAGGGCTCACTTTCACGTGTTCTCCCTTATATTTACCGAGTAAATATGTCCCTTGACTGCTTCATCCACCCTCTCGAACTTCTCATTCTCACTGTTCAGGGTATAGCCCATTTCAAAACTTTCCATTCCTTTTAAACTTAAACTTTCTTCTACTGCATTCAAAGCTGTTCTTTCTGTCTGTTTAGTCTTTGCCTGTGTTATTTGTAAAAGACTCTGTATGTTGACAAGGGCAGTGAACCCTCTGAAGCTACTGAGTCTCACCACCGTTAGAAGCAACATTATCCATGACCTTGCCAAATAAAGAAAAAGCCAATGAAAATGTCCAAAGACTGCCTGAATCTGTCTGACCTAGGACAGGCTAAGAAAGTAATTTAAATAGCATAAGATGACCCTGAAGCTACTCAAAGAATGCTTCTGATTCTGCACGCATAGGTGATATAAAGAAGGTGCTTACACAAGGGAAAAGGAGCCAATGTTTGTTGAATGCCTACTAAATGCCAGATATTACACCAGGGGTTAGCGAATTTTTTCTGTTAAGGGCCAAAGAGTAGATATTTTAGGCTTTGGGGGCCATGTGGTTTTGTTGCAACTAAACATCCCTGCCATTATAGTTATAGTGTAAAAGCAGCTGTATACAATACATAAGCAAATGGTGTGACTGTGCTCCAATAAAACATTATTTACAACCGTCTTGGTGCTGAATTTTTGGATCTGACTCTAAAAGTAAAAATAAACATGTGGGACTATATCAAACTAAAAAGCTTCTGCATAACAAAGGAAACCATCAACAAAATGAAAAGGCAACCTACTGAATGAGAGAAAATATCTGCAAATCATATATCCTATAAGGACTTAACATCAAAAATATAGTAAGAACTCAAACAACTCAACAGCAAAAAAACAATCTGACTAAAAAATGGGCAGAGGATCCAAATAGACATTTTTCTAAAGAAGACCTACAGATGGCCAACAGGCACATGAAAAGCTGTTCAACATCATTAATCATCAGGGAAATGCAATTCAAAACCACAATGAGATATCACCTTAGATCCTGTTACAATGGAAATTATCAAAAAGGCAAGAAATAACAAGTGTTGGTAAGGATGTGGAGAAAAGGGAACCCTTGTGCACTGTTGATGGGGATGTACATTGGTACAGCCACTACAGAAAACAGTATGGAGGTTCTGCAAAAAATTAAAAACAGAACTACCATATGATCCAGCTATTCCACTTCTGGGTATTTATCCAAAGAAAACAAAAACAGTATTCAAAAAAGACATAAGCACCCCTACATTCATTGCGGCATTATTTACAATAGCCAAAATATGGAAACAACCTAACTGCCCAAAGATGGATGCCTGGATAAAGAAGATGTGTGTGTGTGTGTGTGTGTGTGTGTGTGTGTGTGTCTAATACTACTAAGCCATAAAAAAGAAGGAAATCTTGCCATTTGTGACAATAGGAATGGACCTTAAGGGTAACACGCTAAGTGAAATAAATCAGATAGAGAAAGACAAATACTGTATGATTTCAGTTATATGCGGAATCTAAAAAAACAAGTGAACAAGCAAAACAAAATGCATAGTTACAGAGAACAGAGTGGTGGTTACCTGAGGGAAAGGAGTTTGGAGGGTGGGTGAAATGGATGAAGGGGGTCAATTGTATGATAATGGATGGTAACTAGACTTATTGTGGTGATCACTTTGCAATGTATACAAATATCAAATCATTATGTTGTACACCTGAACTAATATAATGTTATATACCATTTTTACCTGTATTAAAAAAATCTTTACAGGACTTCCCTGATGGTCCAAAGGTTAAGAATCTGCCTTCCAATGCAGGGGATGTGAGTTCAAGCTCTGCTCGGGGAACTAAGATCCCACATGCCATGGGGCAACTAAGCCTGCACACTCTAGAGCCCGCGCACCACAACTAGAGAGCCTGCACACCACAACTACTGAGCCCGCACACTCTGGAGTCCAAGCGCCACAACTAGAGAGTCTGGGTGCTGC
Source organism: Stenella coeruleoalba (assembly GCF_951394435.1). Classification (NCBI taxonomy): domain Eukaryota; kingdom Metazoa; phylum Chordata; class Mammalia; order Artiodactyla; family Delphinidae; genus Stenella; species Stenella coeruleoalba. The sequence goes on from NC_137169.1 coordinate 41,672,105, forward strand.
ATCTACTGAGCCTGTGCACCACAACTAGAGAGAAGCCCACACGCTGCAATGAAGAGCCTGCGTACTGCAACTAAAGACCCGATGTGGCCAAATAAATAAAAAAATATATTTTAAAAAATATTTACAAAAACAGATGGAGAGTAGGGTTTGGGATGAATTGCCAAACCCTGCACTATGTTATGTGCTTTACATATTAGGTAAAACCATGTGGAAATGCTAATATTCAACCATTTTATCCTTTAAAAATAGAAATTTCATATGGTTCAAACTATTATGTTAATTCATTTAATCTTCAAAATAGACTTTCAAGGGTATTAACATCATCTTCATTTTGCAGATGAGGAAAATGAAATTCATATGATAAGTAACTTATCCAAATGACAGCAATACTGGGATTTGATGAACTTGGATTGTCTGCTTGCTTGTTTCTCTCTCACACACACACAATTAAACATATGCTGATAAAATTCGCTCAGTGTAGTGGCTCCCCCACTCCTAAATTTGTATTCTACTTACCAATAAAGAAATATCAAGTTTTGATAATTTTTATTAGAAAGAAAATAAACCTGATTCTCAAACAAGTCACTCTCTTCTTTATCAAGTCACTATAATCATACCAATTCATCATTTAGTTGTTTATTGTCATAGATGTCAACTTAATGGAGCTCTGAACAGCTCAGATGAGTGAATGTATAAAACACTATGTTTAAAAAAAAAACAAACTACAGTTGATCCTGCAGAGCATACAAAAATGAGGAAGAGACTTCTTACTCCCAATTTTTAGAATTTACAAAAGGGAGGAACACAAGTATACAAATTAAAATATAATTAGGTTTGTGTAATTTGTTTAACTTAAGGGACATTTGGTTCCTTTCTCTGGGAAGCCATTTTTTCTCCACCCCATCTGTTAGAGAAATTGGTTGTTTCCTCTTCTATGATCCCACTGCATTTACATGAACTTCAATTGCCACTGTTTATATATCTGTCTCACACTATACTTTGCAAAGGAATAGGACCCCATGCTTGCAACTTTAAGGGCCAGTGTGGTTACTGGCCTATAAGAGTTGTTACACAAATGTCAAGTGAATGAATAGATGGATGAAAGAAACAGTAATAGCCAAAGGTCAGCCATATATTAGACATTAGTCTAGTACAGACTACCTCAATCTTCAAAATAAATGTAGGAGTAACTATATTTGTAACTACTGACTCTTAGTTTTCACAAAACTCTGTGAGTATTATTTGTGTTTTATGGTTACAGAGACTGAGACCCAAAGGGTTTAATCAAGTTATTTGTGGTTAGTCAGGTAAGTAATGGAGCCAGGTGAGAGGAATAAGGAAGGAAAGAACAAAAATAAGGAAAAATAAAAATAATTTAAACAGAAAAACAAATAGAAACTAATTTCTAAGATGGTTGAAGAAGGTGGCATGGGAAGAGGGATATAGGCAAAGTTTCTTAAGGAAAGGTCTTGAAGAAAGGAGATAATTGCTATAGGTATTCTAGGTAGAAGGAACAGTATGATTAAATAACAGAGTGGAGCATGAAGTATGTCTGAAAAACAGCAAAAGGAATATTTAGCTAAAGTGGAGATACATGTGGTATCATACTCAATCATTTATTCAAGAAATATTTATTGAGCAATTACTCCAGGTCTGTATGGGAAAATAAACCTAGAAGGGAAGTTTCAGACTAAAGAATGAAGGTTTTAAATGACAGCATAAAAATCTGTACAGACATAAGCATGTATTGGGTTGCCATTGAAGATAAGTAAGGCTGAATGTGACTTGTTCTGCACTTCAGAAATATTAACCTTTCAGCAATGGATGGAATGACTATAGTAGAGGTTATGAGTTTACTTAGTAGGTAGGTAACTATAGCTTGGTAGGTATGTGGTAACAGGGAGAGTCCGTACTGGGACAGCAGCTCCTATAAAGTGGAGGGTGGGGATTTAGTATCAGGGGAATGTTTATAATTTGACACCTGCCAAACACAAATCATCAGGGAGAAGTTACAGGAGAAAATGGTCTCCATCAGAAGGATCAAAGTAGATGACATTTCCTCATTCATGAATTCTTTTTAATTAAAAAACAAAGGAATAAGTCATGTGTATGATTTTTTATTTTTATTTCATAGAAAAGCCACTGTATAATGATTCTGTTTATAAATGATCTCATTTTCAATGTGAAAATATTTAATATTTAGTAAGTAGCTTTGTGACTCCTAACACATGTCTAAAGACCTTTGGTCCTAAAATTCCTAATTTCTCAAATTCTGAATGAAGATTCCTTAGCCAATGATGGAACCACAGAAGACCATTAGTAATCTCAAAAGAAAAAAGTGGGTGGGGCACAACAAAAAAGTATTAAAAACTGAAGGATTTTTCTTCCATTGTATAAGTATTATTAAAACCTGGAGTTTTAAAAGCTACATATATTCAAATTGTCTGCATTATAATAAGGTGCCTTGACATAACTCACAGTGTTAAAATTATTTCCACTCTCTGGAAACCAAGAGTGTCCTTGTTAAAGTGTAAAAAGATTTCGTCTGCTCGCAACTACTCGTTCTCACAGCTGAACTGTCACAGCATGAAAACATTCCCCCACTGGTGAAGCTTTAGATATCTATTTCTCTGGTGAAAGAGTGCAAAAGGAACTGAAAGAGTTATTGACAATTCATACAGTATCCCATATCCCATTAGAGTACAACTACAAGCAAAGAAAATATTTTAACTCTGAAGACAGATGGGGCAACAATGTTTTAAATGATTGTTAACTTCACTGAGCAGTACTGCAAATGTCAAGATTGTAGTCTATCAGGTCTGAAGGAGACTCAAGATTATACCAGAATCTACTTATAAGAAGTCTATTTCTTTGTCCTGTTTGCTAAGTCAAAGGTTAATGAGAAGTACATTGAAGAAAACACCTTCTGTGTTACTGCAAAGTTATTTCTCATGCAACATAAAAACGTAAATGAAAAAGTATTTTAATCTAGTTCTTCACTAACTTCCTTTAAAAAACAGCTTTATTTATGTATAATTTACATGCCATAAAATTTACTCTTTTTTGTGTGTATTCAATTCAATGATTTTTAGCAAATTTACAGAGTTGTGCAACCATCACCACAATCTAATTTTAGAACATTTCCACCATCCCAAACTATTAACTTTTTTTTTTGCTTGCTCTTCTTATTTTTTTAACATCTTTATTGGAATATAATTGCTTTACAATGTTGTGTTAGTTTCTGCTGTATAACAAAGTGTATCAGCTGTATGTATACCTATATCCCCATATCCCCTCCCTCTTGTGTCTCCCTCTCACCCTCCCTATCCCACCCCTCTAGGTGGTCACAGAGCACTGAGCTGACCTCCCTGTGCTATGTGGTTGCTTCCCACTAGCTATCTGTTTTACATTTGGTAGTGTATATATGTCCATGCCACTCTCTCACTTCTTCCCAGCTTACCCTTCACCCTCCCCATGTCCTCAGGTACATTCTCTACATCTGCATCTTTATTCCTATCCTGCCCCTAGGTTCTTCAGAACCTTTTTTTAAAAATTAGATTGCATATATATGTGTTAGCATACGGTATTTGTTTTTCTCTTTCTGACTTACTTCACTCTGTATGACAGACTCTAGGTCCAGCCACCTCATTACAAATAGCTCAATTCGTTTCTTTTCATGGCTGAATAATATTCCATTGTATATATGTGCCACATCTTCTTTATCCATTCATCCGATGATGGACACTTAGGTTGTTTCCATCTCCTGGCTATTGTAAATAGAGCTGCAATGAACATTTTGGTACATGACTCTTTTTGAATTATGGTTTTCTCAGGGTATATGCCCAGTAGTGGGATTGCTGGGTCAAATGGTAGTTCTATTTTTAGTCTTTCAAGGAACCTCCATACTGTTCTCCACAGTGGCTGTATCAAGTTACATTCCACCAACAGTGCAAGAGTGTTCCCTTTTCTCCACACCCTCTCCAGCATTCACTGCTTGCAGATTTTTTGATGATGGCAATTCTGACCTGTGTGAGGTGACACCTCATTGTAGTTTTGATTTGCATTTCTCTAATGATTAGTGATGTTGAGCATCCTTTCATGTGTCTGTTGGCAATCTGTACATCCTCTTTGGAGAAATGTCTATTTAGGTCTTCTGCCCATTTTTGGATTAGGTTGTTTGTTTTTTTGATATTGAGCTGCATGAGCTGCTTGTATATTTTGGAGATTAATCCTTCATCAGTTGCTTCGTTTGCAAATATTTTCTTCCATTCTGAGGGCTGTCTTTTCGTCTTGTTTATGGTTTCCTTTGCTGTGCAAAAGCTTTTAAGTTTCATTAGGTCCCATCTGTTTATTTTTGTTTTTATTTCCATTTCTCTAGGAGGTGGGTCAAAAAGGATTTTGCTATGATTTATGTCAGAGTGTTCTGTCTATGTTTTCCTCTAAGAGTTTTATAGTGTCTGGCCTTACATTTAGGCCTTTAATCCAACTTGAGTTTATTTTTGTGTATGGTGTTAGGGAATGTTCTAATTTCATTCTTTTACATGTATTTGTCCAGTTTTCCCAGCACCACTTATAGTAACTTCTTGATCTAAGATATTTCTATCAATTCATGGAAGCCACTGGTATCTAAAGCTACTATATATTCAAAGCCACACAAATTTCTGCAACTGAGCAGGAAAAGCACAAACTAACCTCACTTTTAATGACCTTTATAACCAATCCTCTATGCTGGCACTGGGAAGAAAATGTTCAGGTGCTTTCTCTGAAAGTTAAACCATCCTAAATATTCAGTTATGGCACATAGTCTTGGAAAGAAATTAATTATATTTTTGTTGGTAACACATTTCAGGCTGTTTACACAGCTGACATTTCTCAGCTGTACCCAATTCATACCCTAAGCTGTGAGGACGATCTTATTTTGTAGCAGATGCCTCCACTTGAGTGATTTAAATAAGTATAAAAACACCATCATTGCCTGCAACAATATAGATTACAAGCACCAGCTTTATGAGTTTTTATAGTCCTAATGAAAGAAAGGTTTCATGACATTTCTTTGGCTAGAAACTCCTTAAAAGACTACAGTTATAAGCAATTTTTGCCAAAACTCAAGCACTGGAGTTAGTGGATCTGCTATGGCACCGATTAAAAGCAGCTTGGCCCTAAACATCTTTGTTGTATCAATCATGAAGCTCAAGGCAACATCCTGCCAATGTGGCAACATATGCTCTGGGGAGGTATAGGCAGGCATCACTTGACAGGTTCTGGGACAAGGTGGAAATATGAAAAATGAGGCAATAAGAATCAAGCTTCTTAATGGAGATTCCCTCTTGTGTCTGCTATGACTTATAGTACCAGGTAGCATCACAGACTTCCATATGGTAAGTTTTAGATGCTTTCCATATTTTCCCATAGTAATGAAATTGCATAGAACTCTTTGGTAAAAAATTAAATAAAGATCATTAAAATGTGAGATCATTAAAATGTGAGACAGTGCCAACTCAAGTCAATGCTTTAACAACTAAAATGTATAAGGTACTATGTTACAGAAGAATTTACTGTATTTCACTGATTTTGCCTATCACTCTTGGAACTTGCTTCTGATAAGCCTATTTCAGCCTGGTTTCTACAGGTGTGGAGCCCAAGAGCAGCTGGCATTTCCAACCCTATTAAGACCCACATCTCTGGACCTTATTACCTTAAACCAGACAATTATTTTTGCTTCAAACTTTTTATTATAGAAATTTTCAAACATACATAAAACTTGAGAGAACAGTACAAAAAAATCAAATATACTCATTACCCACCTTCAACAATGATCAACAGACAGCTAATTTGGATTTATCTATATCCCCACTCACTTCCCCAACCCCAGAGGTTATTTTGAAGCAAATCTCAGGTACCATTTCATTTACATAAACCAGTCAATTCCTGCCTGTGATCTCTTTCTGAGTTATGTTAATATTAATTATAATACTGACTCTCATTTACTGAGTGTCTACTATGAGGCAAATACTGTATATATATATATATATATATATATATATATATATATATATATATATATATATAATCGCTAATCCTCATTACAGTTCTTCAGATCAGTGAGGTAACTGAAACTCAGAGAATTTAAGTGACATGCTCAATCTTAATTATTTTCTTCTATTAAAGTTATTATTTATTGTAGCAGGTTATTAGACAATGCTAAGAACATTTCTGGTTTCCTCACGTCTTCTCAGGTAAACAGAAAGCTATCATTTATGTATGTTACTCTCTTAATTTTATAAAAATAATGTATCACATTTTCTATCAGTCTAATGGGGAAAAAACAAACTAAAAACAACAACCACATCATTACTACTTAGCCATGGACAACCAACCAATAACTCTAATGATATACTATAATGTCAATATTAAAATCAGTTGTTTATAAATAAATGTAACTGCCTATACACAAATAATTTTTTTCTGAAGGGTTCACTTAAAAAACAAATTTTGCTATCTTCTGATTATTTTTAAAGTTTCATAATCCATAAAACATTTTTCAAAGGCACAGTGTTTAGATTGTGGAATAATTAGACTCAAGTGACATCTACATAAACAGATTGTTCAAAAATGTTTCTGTCTTCCACAAAGAATTCCTTTAGATTAAAGTATATGATGGTAGTGCTGAGAGAGGAGTAGTAATTATTATCCAGATAGAAATGTAATATTTACTAGAAAATAAGAAAAAGGTAATTAAACTCTTGGCCATAATCATTACTTGGGTATTTATTGTTAGAAGATGTTTACAAAGTCTTAACATCTTTTTAGCCCTATTTACTTTAAAAATAAGACTTACTTCAAAATTATTAAAACATTCTAATTTTTTACTTTAAAAGAAAAATGGGTATCTGGTTAGAACAACCAAGATTATGATAAAAGTAGCCAAAATGGCCTCCTCAGATGATAAAATTTACTCTCTTGGAAAATAATAATCGCTGGAAACAGGACAGAGATAGGAAACATTTCAACATTTACAACAGGAAAATTATTATGAGTAGATGTAATAATAGTTAAAACTTACAGACTAGGTCTTTTCTTCCAGTTTTTTATGGTAGTGAAAATTATGAGTGTGTTTAAGAATAGAGTGCTATTAATAATAACTATAAAAAGTAACTTTTTAAAGTACAGGTCTAATTACGGGAGATGCAGTTTTAAAATTAAATAAAATGATTAGGTTGATTTTGAAGTACCTGTAATTTAGGGAAAAAATTTTTGTGTTTGGGACATTTCATTAGTAATATCTGAATATCTGTATTTTTTTAATCAAGGAAAAATTTAAGTCAAATTAAGCAGCATCAAGTTCCTGATATTGATGTTGTAACATTACCAAGAGAATGCTGATATACTTGGCTTATGACACCAGTTCTGCAAGTGAACTCAAATTATTACAATTCGTCTTATCCTCAACATTATTTGATTTATAAAATTCTTCCAATGGATTCAAAGCATTTGATTCTGCTTAATATCACTGCCAATTAGACTGAAAGTGGCAAAAGAGAAAGGAGGATATAAAACTGCCAACTCAACTGTCACTTACGGAGTCATCTGTGGCAGAAGTTGGCCAGCCCTCCCATAACTGATGGCGAACAGGGATACTCGTAAGGTCATACACATTTCTCTTTACCTATAAAAAGAAAAAGAACAATTAAAATAGGGTTTCCACATGACTTATGTTAGTTGCCAGTCAATTTATGTGATACACTGTGTTTCCTCTGTTTTCGAGATTCAAAACAAGAATCTGAAACTAGAAAAACACAAATCATAAAAATTTTATTAAAAAATCTAAACCAAATTTAAACCAAGGTTAGATGAAATAATAGTTCAAGAAACAACCCCCCACCCCACCCCGCTGATTATTTTTATGTTCCTGGATGGCTTCAAGTTTCTTTTCAGTCAAGAAACTTCAGGTACACAGTTCATGTAGGACAGACTACATGACCTAATTTATAATTATACATTTTTATAATCTATTTAATTTTAACAATGACTCAAGATATGCAATGGTTCAAATAAAAGATACGTTTCTAGTTTCTAAGTGGGACAGAAAAGGATGTTAGTTTTTTTTCCAAGGGGGTGGAAGGAAAAACCTGAAGCTTCCTTCATTGTTTTATGTACGTTTCAAAGATATAACTTATTAATAAAGCAGCAAAGGGTTATTTCTTTGAAATCATTCCAAATTAGAAACTATTTCAATAGAATATTTATTAGCTGAGAGCCATCCATTAATATGCTATTTAGGCCCTTCCCCAAAAGAAAATATAGTAATGATAGTTTTTATTTTAAATACTGGTAAAGTTAAAAAACTGTTTCTCTCAAAAGTAACATTATACCTTTTAACTTTATTTGTTTGTTTGTTTATTTTTGGCCACACCCACGCGGCTGGTGGGATCTTAGTTCCCCAACCAGGGATCGAGCCTGCGCCCACAGCAATGAAAGTGCAGAGTCTTAACCACTGGACTGCCAGGGAATTCCCAATACCTTTTAACTTGAAAAGGAGAAGAGGTAAGTAATTTTTCAGAATAAAGTGTTGGAAGGTTAAACTCTTTTACCCAGTAATTATCATATCTTTCTTTAGACTTTTTTTCTAAATAGATTACAAAAATTCTCTTTCATTCCATATTTACAAATAAAATAAATTATCAAATCGTAAGAATGAAGAGATCATCCACCTTAGCTAACTCTTCAGGCTAGTTTTGGGGCTACCCTGCTGTAACAATGAAGCTAATTTTGAAATGCTGCACATAATAAGTTCTATAATGACTTCAATGTGGAAAACAAGCAGCATTCATTCATGTTTTTAAAATGCAGAAGTCTGAAATATCATGTTGTCCAATTACAGCATTTTGTATCACATTACTGTTTACTATACATAAACACATCTAAGTTACCCTTCCAGTGAAAGAGAGAAATACATTCACTGGGGAAAGAAAGAAACAAAACAAAACCCAGAACTTAATCTATTTTTATCTCTAATGTACACCTGTGAAAAAAGACTTGGTAAATGAGAACTGAGGCGCTTGGGGGCATGGCTTGATCCCTACTCAATTCAAACACACAGCTTTTTTTTCACAGATTCTTAGCAATGGCCAGTCTACCATGCAGTATTTTGTTTATGGTCAGTCACATCAAGTTTGGAAATTTTCATTAGTCATTATCAACCCAACAATTTAACCAAATGCAATCTAACCTCTTACCACTTCCACTAGCTAGGACTATTCTGTCACGCTTAAACATTGGTGCTCTAGGGGGAAAGGTGTTCCATACACACAAAATATTATTATTATTGTTTATTAATAAAAAAGTGAGAGGACAGAAGGAGTATGAGGAAATTTGAGGCCTCAAGGCAAAAAATTCCTTTCTTAAAGTTAGTTTTAATTATGTTGTCTAGATAAGCCAAGGGTCAGCAGCTATTTTGAAGGTAGAGGGGAAGGCAGGACAAATATTTACATCTGTTGGAAAGGTGGCAAGGCTACCCTTGCATTGGAGAATATACACAAATACTATGAGTTGAGTATATAAACAAATAACTCTGGAGTGAGATTCTTTAAATTCCACCTTAATTCCAAAACACAACAACACGGTATTATGAAATAAACAGTATTTTTCTTCTTTCATTAACTCATCTGTAACTGCGCTGAATGAATAACATTCCTTTGCTATTCTAAGCCTGAAAAGCATGTTCTGGCTATAGTGTTATGTTGGTATAAAGCACAACGCCAGACTGATGTGCTGAACAAAAGTGATCAAAGTTAGAGTAATGTTAGCCATTGCACAAGTATTTGGCTTCATTGTTCTCCCCAGAATGACATCTGTTAAGCAACTTGTCATAGAATAAACTGGTTAATGCAGAAAGAACTTGGCTGAGAGGGTACAACGTAAACCATATTTGGCTAATGTTTGATTGTTCCGATGGAAAAGCTAAATTCACAGCGTTTCTGAAAGCCAAAAGAACCTCGTGTTAAACCATAATCACTAAACAACAACATAAGTGAAAACAAATTAGTTTTTCAAAAATAATTCCATGTTTATCAGTGCTGAAACCACAGGCAGATTTTATCATTATATGGAAGAAAGACAAGTGATAAGACAGCAAAAGTACATAATGAATAATGGTCTTATTAACAGAGATTAAAAAATTCTACTGTCTTTATTGATGGTCTTATTTAATTAAAATTTTAAGTGACAATTCTGTAGGGAAGAAAAAAAATCAGAAATGTACACAAAGCAAAAGTAAAAATGATTCTTTTAAAAAATTAGTATTCTAGGAAAGCTGAATGACAAAATATAGCTAAGTATAAAATGATGCAGATGAATTTATGGTCATCATGAATCAAATGAAGGACACAGTTTTCTCAGAGAGAGAAGGATGGAGGAACAGAGGAGGGAGAGAAGATGGACTAAAGGGAAGGGGAGAAAAGGGGGGCCAGGCGAGGGGGAAGGTTGAGAGACTGAGTGATTTGAGAGATTTAAGAGCACTTGAGAGAGGCAGAAAGAACACACATACAGGCTAGGATGCTGTAGCTGGCATGCCCAGCTGCAATTATTGTGCTACTTCTGATGGAGTTTCATCTTTAGAGATTTGTGTTAAATTCCAGTTAAGGACAAGTGGCACTTCACAGGGTAACATTTCCTAAGGGCCTTTTTGTCTTACATACTTTCTTTGATCAGCATTGGCTCAAGATTATGCTGAATCTTCATAATCTTTTCAATTCTTGTTATGCATTAAGCTCTAAATCTATGAGATTTTAGGCTGCTAAACTATGCAAATGTTTCAATTAGTTCTGAAAAAATTTAATAAATGCTTTGATTACCAGCTGAACATTAAAATTATGTTACAAACTATACTGTATTTGGATTAAGTGTTCTGGATTGACAATAGATTTTCCAGAGCTTATTTTCCAGATTTTCTAAAAGGACAGTTTCACTTCTCCCCCATTGCTTCATATAAGACAGTTGTTTGTGACTAAGAAAAAAATATTTGAATCAGATTACCTTGAAATAGTACAGAATTAATGCAGTATTGATTTATTTCCTTATATTTGTTTTCATTGTTAATAAAACAATGTAAGCAATGATCTCCACTTCAAACTTCATATTTCCTCATTGTGGAAATTTCAATGATAAACACAGCACTGGGAAAAAGATCATTTTTTTATGACCTGCTCGAAATAAAATTATATAAGACATTCATCTCCCACAAAATTTTGAGTTCCATAAATTTTCAAACAGTTTTATATTTCAGTTAAATTTTATCAGAATTTCTTAGAAAAAAAATTCTTAGGAAGTTATTCTGCTAAAGGCCGAATTTTGAGGCTCAGATTAGCCTTAAATGAGCTGTCTGTAGCTATTCAAACTGAAAAATATAAAACTTGGTAGATAACTTTGTCAGCTATATTTTATAGCTAAATGTTGTGAGCTAAACGTTGGTCACACTACTGAAAAACATTTTAGGGAATTTTAAATTTCATTCAGGTATTATCCAAGCGAAAGCAGATTCTGATTATAGAAAAGCCACAAAGTTTGAGGTATTGTGGCATAATGAGAGGCAGAGAACTAGATTTCTAGTCCTAATTCTGCTGTTACTGTGGTGCAAGTTGGTGGAACCTGAGACCTAGTTTATTCAATATTCGAAAAGAATAAAACAAGATCACTACTGATTTTCAAAGCTCTAAAATTCTATGATTTTTTGAAAATATTGGAGTTAATCCCAGATACAGGAAAATAAGAGCTAAATATATTTAAGATAAACAAGTAAAGAGGGAAAGTTTAAAACCGTAAGACTAGAAAATGAAAGAAAAATAGTAAAGAGTGACTAATACAACATATCAAAAAGGAAAATTGCCAATAATTTCAGTTAAGAAATACAGATATAATAAACATTTTAAGTGAATTTTTTTTCTTGGATAAAGAAAAGTCTTAGTTTTTGCTTTTAATTACACTGAAAAGTCTAGATTTTTTTTTTTTAAAGAAAAGACTAAATAATACTCTTCTCCCAGGAGATCTCATTTAAAAATAAAACCTGTCATACTGGTTTTCCAAATAACTATTTCATCAACCAAACAGGCTATGGTTTTGCCAGAATACTACAGGCTAAGTGATACAGTTGTAAAGTTCTATTAATTTATTTCAACATCTTTAAAATTTTGAAATCTGGCCTATGACTTTTCACATATCAAATATTTTAATATGGCAAAAAATAGAAACCAAATATTTAATTGCTTAGAACAGTTATCAATTTGTTAGCACTCTAGTTTCTAGATTTTCTGAATTAAGAATACTATGACAGATTACAACCCTTACGAAAAAGCACCCTGAAACTACATATATGTATCTCATTCTCTTATCAGTCTTAGAAGAAAGAGGCCTTTGGTCATATTAGAACCCGAGCTTATCCAAATTTTAGAGTATCAAAATTTGAACTCCAAGTAATTCACACCATCAAATGATGCTCCAGTTAAGAGTTTGCTAAATAATAACTGCACTGAATAAATAAGTATTTGTGAGTGTGTGTGTGTTTTAAACAAGACATACAGACTAGGCTTAGTTCCAGTTTCTTAGCAATCACTGGTGCTCTGAAAGGCTTATAATAGTTAAGAAACCAATCACTTCTGATACAGACTGGGTTTTGAACACATACTTCATATCTAAGGACTTTTCTTTTTCTTCTTTTTTAACATATTGTATACTCGTTGCAATTGCACATGGATTTGTTTTACTATGATGCAAGTTAAAACCCTCCTAAAAATCCTTCTTGAACAAAAACACTTGAAACCGGATGGTGCAAGGGGAATGAGAAGGTGGCATCAGTAATCAAATGTTAATTAGCAAGCTTTTTTTTCCCCCTTCCCTCAGGGCTGGCCTGTGTTGGAGAATTCAAATCAGAAATCAATGCTTCAAGTGTTTAACTATTACTTCTTCTCATTAACCATTTAAGAGACTCAGCAATTCTCTCCTCATAAAAACAGTAACTCGAGACATTTCTTTTTCTCAAATACCATCTTTCCAGAAAACAATGAGGATGTTGTTTGAAGAAAACTGTAAAATTGAAGTTGCTTTCAACCAGGCTTTAGGCTGAGTTCTGTTCTATTAAAACATTTTTTGGCTCTAACTGAATTCTTCATTCCAACAACTGTAACTAAGTTTTGCTTTGTACCATACTTTAAAAACTTATTTCACCTCTTACTTGTCTGCAAAGAAATCTGACAACCGGCATCTTAAGAGATTACTGGGAATGATGACAATAAAGCTAAGCAAATACGGAAACTAGTTTGAATGCATATAGTTAGAAATGGATTTTAGCCATCCTGAAAAACTACCAAGGAAAAGATTTAACACTTTCATTAGAAACATGGTTATATTCAGAATTTCCTATCCTAAAAGTTTGGTGTGGGTGAAAATGATATAAAAATTGCAATGTTAGATCATAAAGTAACTGAACTAATGGCCATAAATTTATTAAAATTAATTCATATCTTTAGTTAAAGGTTAAGCCTGGATTTTAAAAGAGAACTCTTAAAGAGTGAAGAAAACGTTTATAAATGAGCAAGGTTGAGTATGTTTCACAAATGGGAACAATTATTTTTCTGCATCTGTGGTTCGCAAAGTGTGGTACCTGGACAAGCAGTATTAGTATCACCTGGAAACTATTAGAAATGAAAATTCAGGGGACCTGTCCCAGGCCTAGTGCACTGGAAACGCTGGGACCCCACAATATGTGTTCTAACAAGCTCTCTAGGTAATTCTTACCAAGCCAAAGTTTAAGAAGCATTGTGTGAGTTATAGGCTCTCCTAGATAGCCATGTCTTTCTAACTTACTGATTCAAAAGTTCTTTGAACTCTTGCCTAAGGTAGCTAGTCCTTTTGAGAATGAACATGATTAATAATTATTTGTTAGGGAAATTCTAGAAGTGCTGTAATTTTTTCAATGATAAAGTGATTAGTTTTAGTCTAAGAAAGTAATGAAAGATAGCACTACTTCACTACAGACTCCATAGCACTGAAATAATTGATAAATAATAATCTTCATCATTGAAAATCTGTGTTAATCTTCAGTTTTTCTGCCTTAAGTTTAAGTGTGATTGCTTTCTGGCTATAATATATATTTGGTATTACAGTAAAACTGCAAATCCACAATAAATGATCTATTGTCACACTAAATAAACTTGGAAGACACCTGTACCTATCAGCTGAATTGAGGAAATGTCCCTAAAGACCAGAGAACTGTTTGAAGCAAAGGAAAGACTAAACAGTTTTTGGTTTGTTTTTTTGGTCTCTCTCATAGGCTACCTGAAACAAGACCCAAAGGAAAAACAGTGAGAGGTTAACCTCATATCAATCAGTCAAGACCTTATCCTAGAAGGCAATATTTCCTCTCTATACTTTATGGAAACAGTGTAAGAGCAAAGTTTTTCCAACAATGGCCTAATAGATACCATAGAAGCGAATGTTTTTTATTGTCCACAATGAATCAAACATCAGTCACTCAGTCACTCATTAAATGCTCTTAAAACTTCCCCTTTTAGAATCAGGTCAATTAATTTATAAGTCCTTCCACAAAGTAAAACACTAATTAAGTCAAAAGTCGATCCTAGGGACTTCCCTGGTTGGTACAGTGGTTAGGACTCTGTGCTCCCAATGCAGGGGGCCTGGGTTCAATCCCTGGTCAGGGAACCAGATCCTACAGGCATGTCACAACTAAGAGTTTGCATGCCACAACTAAGGAGCCCATGAGCCACAACTAAGAAGCCCATGTGCCGCAACTAAGGAGCCCGCCTGCCGCAACTAGACCCAGAGCAACCAAATAAATAAACAAATATTTTTTTAAAAAGTAAAAAAAGTAAATCCTAGAAATAACTGGAACAATTATAAGAACATTTTTAAGGAGTTTTACTTTAACCTTAAACCATTTTATAAAGTTCAATTTTATGTACAACTTTAAAAATTGGTCACATAAACCAAGAAATACTTGTATACCAGAAGTACTTTGATTTTTAAGTCTGAATTTTAGTAGACAAACCATTTGTTATAATGTCAGAAGCGGTATACAAGTTAATCTTAAGGACATAATAGTACATGTAAGCCAAATATTTAGCTACAAAGATATTCACTGCAGTCTTATCTCTCTCTCTCTCTCTCTCACACACACACACACACACACACACACACACACACAATTGGCACAAATTTAATATCCAGTAATAGGCTAAATCCAGTCTGCTGTCTGTTTCTGTAAATGAAGTTGTATTGGAACACCACTACCTCCATTTGTTTACATACTGTCTGTGGATGCTTTTGTACTACCATGAGGGCACACCTGAGTAGATGCAACAGAGATCACATGCCCTGCAATACCTAAAATACTTATTATCTAGCCCTTTGCAGAAAAAGTTTGCTGACTCCAATGGAGAAGAATATTTAATAATGTAAAAAGTTGTTAAATATTAAAGAAAAACCAAGTTACAAAATTATGCCCATTTCTGTTTATTAAGTTATACATATATGTATATGTACATATGTATGTACACTAAATATATGCACAGAAAAAAAGATATAGAACAAATGTTAAAATTTGTTCCCTCTGCATCATGGGATTATGACTATTATTTTCTGTGTATCTATCTTTTCTAAGTGTCTATTACTTCTGCGGTAAGAAAATTTTCTTAAAAATTTTATTTTCATTCAAAGTAAAGATATGTACATGGAGTCAGAACAACCTGGTGTTCACTTCAGCTGTGCCACTAACTATCTGAGTGACCCTGAGGAGAGGAAAGGGAAAGGAAAGAGAAAGGCAACTGAACATTTATTGAGCATCTTCTATAGACCAGGAACTAGGTTTTATGTTAACATATCCTCACAATAAACTTTTACATGTACTATTATCTTCGTTTTACAAATAAGGAAACTGAGGCTCAGAGACAATAAATAATTTGCCTAAGGTTACTCCAGTTAGTAAATGGTGAGATTTGGATTTAATTGAGTTCTACAAGACTCTAAAGTCTAGATTCTTTTATGACTACATATCTTCTCTGAGCCTGAATTTCCTCTTCTATAAAATAAACGGTTATTATCTTTAAAATTTTTTTTCACCTGACACTTTTATAATTGTAACGGGTAAGAATTTTCCATAAGACTCATTACCCTTACTCTGAACGGTGAGCATTAACTGGTAACAAGTAAGAGTACGAGTGACCAATTATGGGTGAACACTCTGTCAAGAGAGTAACTGAGCCTCTTCATACCTGTTGTGCTGTAACAGGCAATGAAGAGCAGTTACAGGCTGTCAGTTTTGTACTTTAAGTGCTGTTAGAGGAAGGACAACTGCAAGAATAAATAGCAACTTGTTATTGTTTCAATGACTGAATGCTGCCTTCACAGTAAGAGGGTTCCTGGTGTCACACACAGCTGGGAAAGAAATAGCAAGATAAAAAATTTTCAAGTAAAATAAATCAAGGTAAAAGGAGAAGAACAGTTAAAACAGTAAATAAACTTTATCGTGTGCGGGTTAGCAAAGGCTCTTCCTTGTATATACTTTTGCCCAATGCCGTCTGAGTCTCTACCCAACACTAATGATAAGAGTTTCGTCTGGAATAAAAATATAGGAAGACATTCACACTATGGGCCTGCTGCTTCTACTTTGCCAATATACAGTAAATCAATTTGCCCCATCTTGTTATTCCAGTTTTCCCTCTCTCAGCGGTTGGGCACTGTTGCGAACCCCTCTTCTGTGCTTTTGATTTGCACAAGTGAAACCCTGATCATATATGTCTTATTTGCAACCTCTTTAAGTTCTAAAATAAAATTGCATCTATAAGGAAGACGATGTAGGGCAATGCCATTAATCTACTCTGCTAATTTGTTTTTCACAGAACTGTATTTTCTTTTAAATTTTACACACACACAGACAAATTAAACTACTTGCCTTGCAAATGTCATTCACTTAGTTAATGCCTAAGTCAGGATGATAATGCAGATTTTAAAAAATTCTTAATCCATTTCTTCTTTCCTCGTAAGAATTTTTTTCTTTCCCTTAAAGGACCATTGCTTCTATAGAATCTTCAAAAATTTTCAGATGCTGGCAGTCTTACTGTTTTTGGTGAAGACCCATCTTTATATTTTGACGAAGACTGTGTGTATCCTTCCCCACTCTGGTAGCAACACAATGATGCTCAGACATAATGTTTATGTTTGCTTTGCTGCTGTCTGTTGCCCATCCAGGCTTTTGCCTTTCTCTGAGATGTTGAAAAAAGTGGTGGGAACCATCAGCAATGGAACGTCAGTCTATAATCAGGTCTCTAATAATTTTATCTTTTCTTGTTAACAAAAAAATGCAAAAAACAAAGACAACAAAGGGACTTAGTGTGGGGGTCTGCCATGAATACTAAAGTGCCTGGGGGTGTGGCTCATCAAGTGAAAATAAACCATTCAAGTCACCCACATCAAGGAGAAAGTTTGGGAACAACTAGGCCAGTGTTTGCATTTGGGGCCCTGGAGTCAGGAGAGTTACATTTCCCTTCCCTCTGCTTAAACAAGGCACCAAAGACAACCTACTTAACCTCTCCTTTTGGAAATATTAAGTAGTCTCCAAAGAAGAGCCCTGAGAGATATTTAAAAGTGTGTCTGGTCAGGTTTTCTGCTTTTAACTTGCTACTTTCCAAGATCAGCTTAATTTTAGCATTACTCTCTCTGAGATAAATGTGGGTGGAAGGGCAGGAAGGATATCTTAAGAAAAGTAGCTGCCTTGGCCAAGAGCAAAGTTATAATAAGAGGATAACCACCAAAATTACGTACCTAGTTAATTTTAGGTGAATGAGGTAGAGTTGGAGACTGGTTCCAAATGACAATTTAATTAAACCTTTCAAAGTGAATTGACACCATGAACGAAAGTCTAATACTGTACACTAAACCCTAACTAAGGACTGATGATGCCAATGCTCAGAAGCTCCACACAACTGGCTTTTAATTGAGGCAGTTAAATCACACCCCAAAGGTTTTACTGTTAGGACTGGCTCTGAAATGAAAATACAGCTGATTTATAAAGAAAATAACAGGAATACCTTAGTATCACCTCTTAATGTATTATTAAGATCAGAAAAAATTTTAATCGCATGATTTATCAAATAAGCAGGCATTCTAAATAAACAGCCTGAAGTCTCCTGTTAAAAAAAATTACTCCTATTTATTCATTAACAAAGCTATTCCTTAGCTCATCCCTGCCATAACCTACTCTATTCAAAACCATATGGGAAAGGACATTAAAAAACCGCCACAAACCATGGACTTCTGGTATTAGTGCTACACACTGCATACCCCTATTCATTATTCTACCTCCCTTGTTTAATCTATCATTAAGATTCAGTGACCCTACACTAAATTTAAAGCAGATCCTTCCTTCCTCCCATGCCTAAATTCACATACTTTTCTAGTTGGGGATGCCCTCAAGTATTAACAACTCTACGGGGTTTCTCTAATCTCAGCTCTGAACTATGTCATGCTATAGAACCAAGAAATTGCTGTTTTACATCTCTAACTATGAAGGCTTCCATAAAAAAGGTCCATATAATTTACTTAATAAGATAAAGGGGGGAAAAATCACCATTTAATAAGTATTTTTTTCATTGTATATGGTAAAAAAGGCACATGGAGACATTATCATATGTTGTGTTGTCTTAAAAGTGAATAATACCTAAAGGCATTACTTCAACTGTATTCATCACAGAAATTAGAGTCTTAAATAATGATGAAAATGGCAGGTGTTGACTATCTTAATATATGGAAAATAGAAACATTGTTTTAAATATATAGTTGATAACCATTTTGGGGAAAAGAGATTTCAAGAAGTTAAGCAAAGTAGTATTTCTAAGACACATTAAACTTCATTTTCAAATTACAAACAAAAAAATCTAATGTAAATGTGGCAAAATAAGGGATAAGGAATTGTGTATATGATGGCCTACCAGCTGCTAAAAGAACTTTCTGTGATGACAGAAATGTTCTATATCTGTGCTGTCCAATAGGGTGGCCACTAGTCCCATGTGGCTACTGAGTAATTAAAACACAGCTAGTGTGACTAAGAAAAATGATTTCAAACTTTATTTCACTTTAATTAATTTAAATTGCCACATGTGGCTAGTAGCTACCCTACTGGATAGTGGATTAAAATGAAGACAGTAGAGAATATACAGCAACACAAAAATATACCACTGCTGTTTACTATACTATATATACACGCTATATATACTATGTATACTATATATACATACTATATACTTAAACATGCTTCAACTCATTATTTCTTTATAGTCCTTGAGACACAAAGAAGAAATATTGTGCTAAATTAATTTTTCATACTTATTCTTTCATTGTTTTTAATAGGAACTATATGCACTAATTCCACATAATTAAAGGAATAATGATAGAATACACGTAATGATACCTTACTTGAAAAAAAAGAAAAAGAGCAATAATGAACTATAACATATTATAATAATTAAATATCCAAGACAGTAGAATATTCTTTAGTTAAAAATGTAAGCTTATAACTTACATAGCTGCCACATTATATGGGTCTAATTATTCATCAATTCATGCATTCATATATAAAATGGTTACCTGGGAATGACTACAATGATTTAGATGTTACTATAATAACATGTTTCCTGTACACCTGGCAGTTTTTTTTTTATTTAAGTGTGTGATGATTCAAAATTAATTCCTTCTTTTGGGCCAAGGTCCCTAAAACAGTCATAGAAGCAGAGCTGGAAAGACAGGTATAAGGGATGCTACAGCCACAACCAGTCTCATACGCAGTCCTTTATTGATTCAATAAGTTCTTACTGAGCATCTATTACTTAAGTGACTAAAATACAGCAAAGAAAGTGGGGAGTAGACGAGATACAGATTTCTACACTCCCTTAAGGAACCAAATCTAGTTGGGAAGAAAATGAATGAATTGTTATTTACAACACACATACACTTGTTATAGGACTTTTATTTTAAAGGTAATGTAAAATTTTTATTTTAAAGGTAAAATGACTGAATAAATGAATGAAAAAATTACAGATAGGACTGAGTTAAGAATTAAATATAGGGCTTCCCTGGTGGTGCAGTGGTTGAGAGTCCACCTGCCGATGCAGGGGACACGGGTTTGTGCCCCGGTCTGGGAAGAACCCACATGCCGCGGAGCGGCTGGGCACGTGAGCCATGGCCACTGGGCCTTGGCGTCTGGAGCCTGTGCTCCGCAATGGGAGAGGCCGCAACAGTGAGAGGCCCGCGTGCCGCAACAAAAAAAAAAAAAAAAAAAAAAAAGAATTAAATATAAAACTTTTGCCTCCTTACAAAAGTCATTTCATCTCTTTATTAGTGCTAAAAATTAGGGTGACAGTAAAATATATTTTAAAAGAAATACATAATGTATTGTTAACAAAGTGCTAGAAGAATTTCTCACTGGACTTATCAGTATAAGCAACTAATAAACCTGGTCTAAGTTTAACAAG
Organism: Stenella coeruleoalba; assembly: GCF_951394435.1. Classification (NCBI taxonomy): domain Eukaryota; kingdom Metazoa; phylum Chordata; class Mammalia; order Artiodactyla; family Delphinidae; genus Stenella; species Stenella coeruleoalba. The sequence continues at coordinate 41,692,639 of NC_137169.1, forward strand.
TACATTCACTGAATGCTAATAATTCATGAGCATTCATTCAGCTGTCCAGCCAGTCAACATTTATTGAGTGTGTCTACTAGAGGAAGGCACTATTTTGTAGTAGTGACTAAAAAGACATGACTAAAAAGACAAAGTCTCTGTCTTCATGGAGCTTACCTTCATTCTACATAGTAGGTGTATGGTGGGGGGAGGGGTGCGAAAAGAGACAAAAAAGAAATATGAATATATAAACAAGATAATTTCAGAATTAGGTTAAGTTCTACTCCTCCCAGCCATTCTCTACTTTGGATGGGTTGAATCCTGAATGAGAAGGTACAAATCCCAGAAAGAGTGTTCCAGGCAAAGAAAACATGAAATGCAAAGGTTCTGTCAGATGCTTTACATACATATATACATTTTCTAATTCTTATTATCAACTTCAATGCAGTTTTTATTCTTTATAGAAAATGCAAATGAGGGTCCAAATTCTCCAAGTACATAGCAGAAGCAGGATTCAAAAAGAAACCTATGGGACCCTGAGGCACTTTCTCTTTTTTACTGTTTATGATACTTCCCCCCAGAACTAAAACTAGTTTTCCAGTAGACCATTACCCCCCCCAGTCCTTACCAAAGAACTGTTACCCATACTTTTCACTTACTTGGCTAACCCCTCCTTCACAGACATGCATCAGTTCAACTAGACTAAATAATCATAAATACCAAATTACTGTCAGGTACAAATTAATAAAGTTTATTATACTAAGAGCTAACTCAAAGGAATATTTCAGAGTTCTGATCAAAGATACCCTGTCTTCAAACACAGTTGGGTGTTGTTTGTATGTTTTGCTTAAGTGAAAAGATATTGTCATGCATTCCAAAATAAATGGCAAGTGCATTTGATCATATTTTATTTTTTTTAAATAAATTCATTTATCTTTTTATTTTTGGCTGTGTTGGGTCTTCATTGCTGCACACGGGCTTTCTCTAGGTGCGGTGAGCGGGGGCTGCTCTTTGTTGCGGTGCGCGGGCTTCTCACTGCAGGTGGCTTCTCTTGTTGCGGAGCACGGGCTCTAGGCGCGTGGGCTTCAGTAGCTGTGGCACGTGGGCTCAGTAGTGTGGCTCACGGGCTCTAGAGCGCAGGCTCAGTAGTTGTGGCGCACGGGCTTAGTTGCACTGCAGCATGTGGGATCTTCCTGGACCTGGGCTCGAATCCGTGTCTCCTGCATTGGCAGGCGGATTCTTACCCACTGTGACAACAGGGAAGTCCCCATATTTTATTTTTTGTCATGTTTCATTGCATTACACTAGTAGTGAATAAATTTGAGGGTGTCTATTCTTGAAAATGTGGTAGCCTAGTAATCACATCCAATGAAAGCCAGTTATTTCAGAGCATCATTCTCTGACTGCCCCCCAACATAACCATTCCTTCCTCACGCTGTATATTGAAAAAGATGATGGGAATAGCTGTTGCTAAAGTACAGCTAGACCCATATCTCCTTCGACACTTTAAAGTAAATCTGGTAAACCTTCTATACGTGCATGTTTATGGTTCTTTCATTCATTCATTCATTCAACAAACATTCGTTGAGCACTTCCTAAGTTCCAAACCCTGTCACTAGAGCAAGCTTTCTCATATGCAAGTGTCTAGAGTAGCCAGAGAGGAAACATAAACGAGTGAAATGTGATGGGCAAACGGCATTCAGCCTTAGTTGTTTTTTTTCTTGTTGTTGTTTTTTGCGGTAAGCGGGCCTCTCACTGTCATGGCCTCTCCCGTGTGGTGCATAGGCTCCGGACGCGCAGGCTCAGCGGCCATGGCTCACGGGCCCAGCCGCTCCGCGGCATGTGGGATCCTCCCGGACCGGGGCACGAACCCGTGTCCCCTGCATCGGCAGGCGGACTCTCAACCACTGCGCCACCAGGGAAGCCCCTCAGCCTTAGTTTTAAGGAGGTAATATTGGAGTGTTGGGGACTCTGGCAAACCAGACAGCATGCCTCTCGAAGGAGGTAGCTGCTACTCCAGAACAGCTGATTGCTGCTATGGAAAATCTGGGGTTCAGTATTGCTAGAATTTTGATTCTTTGAGAAAAGCCAGAAGCCAGGAATCCTGCATTGCTTTGTTTTGTCTTGAAATGTGAAGCTTTTAAACTTTTAAATGCTGGCAACCAGTTCAAATTTAAAACACTCTGGGACAAAAACTCGTAGCCAGACAAAACGGTCTTGTAGTTGTCAGTGTGCAACCTCTGCAGGAGAGATACAAAGATAGATAGAGATAATATTCTTGCCTTCAAGCAAGTCACAGCCCCGTGAGGGTCACACCCAGAAACAAATATTCATGGTACAATGTGATAATTATAAGGATAAAGATATCAATAAAGTATTAGGAGGGTAGAGAAGAGACAATTATAACAGCTGCAACTACCATTTATTGAATGCCGGGGCACTGATCTACCCACTTTACATGTGTTACTACATTTCATGCTCACATCAACCCTGTGTATACAGAAATGACTTTATTAAAGTGGCAGACCTGGATTGAACTCTATCCTTTCCAACTTTAACAATCTGTGTTTTTTCTACCGTATCACACCAGTACCCATTGCACTAAACAAAAGTCTTAGTTTCTAAAGATCAACCATATGAACATTTGAAAATGAAACAAATTACTTTTTTTTACCCATTCCATCTCATTCCAGAAAAAAAGAAAATTTTTTTCTTTTCAATTTAATAATCACACTGGAAGATACTTATAAAACACATATTTAAGATGTGATTTTTAGACATTGACTTGAGTTGTAATATATCTTTGCATCATGAAGTTTTATTGAAAATATTGGGATCCTAGTGGTTAAAGAATTATATGTACTCAATGTGCAGTAAAATATATGAATTTAATTAATTTATTTAGCAGACATTCAAATAGCACTTACAGGTACTAATCTAAGCACTTTGTAGATATTAACTATTTTCACAATTTTTCTTTTTTTAAAGATTTATTGATTTATTTTATTCATTTTTGGCTGCATCAGGTCTTAGTTGCAGCATGTGGGATCTTCATTGAGGTATGCAGGATCTTTCGTTGTGGCACACAGGCTCCTCTCTAGTTGTGGCATGTGGGTTTTCTCTTCTCTAGTTGTGGCACGCAGGCTGGGCAGGTGGGCTCTGTAGTGTGGTGCGCGGGCACGTGGGCTCTGTAGTTCACGGCACCCAGGCTCTCTGGCTGAGGTGCATGGGCTCGGTAGTTGTGACACGTAGGCTTTAGTTCCCCCGCGGCATGTGGAATCTCAGTTCCCTGACCAGGGATCGAACCCGCGTCCCCTGTATTGCAAGGTGGACTCTTTACCACTGGACCACCAGGGAAATCCCCACAATTTTTCTTTTTTAAACTACTTTATTGAGGTATGATTAAAATACAAAAAGCTATACATATTTAATGTGTACAATTTGATGAGTTGAACCTACGAAATTATCATCCCAATTTATGCCATAAATCCATCCCTCACCTCCAAAAGATTCCTCCTATCCTCTTCATTTATTATCATTACTATTACTTTTATTTTGTGATAAGGACACTTAACATAAGATCCACCCTCTTAGCAAATTTTTAAGTATAAAATACAGTACTGTTAACTACAGACACTGTGTTTTACTGTAGATCTCTAGGAATTATTCATCTTGTATAACTAAAACTTTGTGCCCTTTCACAATTCACTTCCCATTTCCTTCTTCTCCCAACATCTGGCAACCACCATCCTACTTTCTGCTTCTATAAATTTGATTATCTTAGATTCCTCATATAAGTGGTATCATGGAGTACTGTCCTTCTGGTCTGTCTATTTCACTTAGCACAATGTCTTCCAGGTTCATCCATGTTGCTGCAAATGGCAGGATTTCCTTCTTTTTTAAGGATGAATAATATTCCATTATATTTATAAATCATATTTTCTTTATCCATTCATCCAGAGATAAGGCATCTGAGGCATACAGAGGATATGTAACTTAACCATTGTCAAATAACAATAAGTTCTGGAAGCAGTATTCTGATCCAGGCATTCTGGCTCAGTAGTCCATACTTTTAACCACTATGCTATTCTGCCTCTCTATATTTTATTCCAATTATGATATACTAAAAAGAGCAATAAATTACACACTACAACATATAGTTGGTCTACAGTAAAATTAACAATGTGAATCAAGTGTGTCAGTGTCATTATAATTTAACTGTTACTATATGCATGTTAACTAATCACTTTTTAATTCAATAAATGCTAAAATAATCTGGTTTGGAAACTACTATAATATCACTAAGTTAATGATACAGAAAGAAAAGTGTTTAATTTCGAGTAATTAAGGAAATGCATAATAAAACAAAATACCATTTATACCTTTCAATTAGGGAACAACTAAAAATATTGACATAATCCATTGTTTGGTAAGAATACAATGTAACATGCATGCTTCATACTGCTGGTGGGTGAAGAAGTAGGTAAAGATTTTTGAGGGGGGAATTTGGCAATATCTATCAAAATAAAATGAATGTAACCTTTAACCCAGACATTTCATTTCTAAGTAGCTATCTCAGAGAAACCACCCAATTCACAAAGTAGGACGGTCATGTTTTATTTTTTAGACTCCTGAGTTCCTGAGTCATTTACCATGAAAGTATTATTCATGTACTTTTTTGAGTAATTAAAAAAAAACTATGATGGAAAAATTGTTGTTATACTTTTCAATGTCAACCTGAGCGTATGGGATACTTTCTTCACTTTATTTTACATTAATAAATTTTTAAAAGTATGAATTGTGAAGCAAATCTAGGCCACATATGTAAACTACAAAAGAAAAATAATTAATTTGTATATTTTGGATAACTTAAGACTATTTGAGATAGCCACTATCCATTCAAAAATTAACACTTGGCATCAGGCCCTCCCCCTGTTATATGCAGCTTTAACCAACCCCTAACCCCCCACCTCACCCTTTAAGATATCTCAAAATACAGAATCTAAAAACTGCACAAAAATGGAATTTCTCCAATCTCTCATAAATCCAAATAGCATTAGCCTCATAGACAAGTGTATAGGGACTGAGTAACCAGGCCACTGTATACTATTAAAACCGCATGTCATTTTTATTTAACTCATGGGTCAGGCAACGTCAAGCATATATCTAAGGGCAAGTTCATTAGTGTTTGACCAGGGTACTAAAGGGAAACCTTTTTTTTTTTTTTTTTTTTTTTTTTGGCGGTACGCGGGCCTCTCACTGTTGTGGCCTCTCCCGTTGCAGAGCACAGGCTCCGGACTCGCAGGCTCAGCAGCCATGACTCACGGGCCCAGCCGCTCCGCGGCATGTGGGATCTTCCCAGACTGGGGCACGAACCCGTGTCCCCTGCATCGGCAGGTGGACTCTCAACCACTGCGCCACCAGGGAAGCCCTAAAGGGAAACCTTTTTAACTCTAGCCTACACATTTCACAAAACTCACCGATTTTTATGAGTAAAACAGAAGGAAGAGGGCAAGAACTAGACAACCTGATAAAGTAAAATTAGTTGCTCTTTAAAAAACGTCTTCCTATGACAGAATCTTTATCTATCAAATATGATAAATGAACACAGGGTGTATTGTTTTGTAGTTGCTAAATGTGGCAACAAAATTACATAGGGAAAGTAAACCAGTTCCAATTTTTTAAAGGGTGTAGTTATTAGGTTTTTAAATATCAACTTCATTCATTTATTCCTTTATTCATTCAACTAACTATTAAATGCCACATGCTTTATACATTACCACATCCCTCAGTATCCCTATTAAATATATGGCATTATTTCCACTTAAAGATGAGAAAAGGACTTGCCCAACTGATACACCTGCTTCTCCACACAGACATTTAATAGACAATGAAAATGTTAACAGCCAAAACTAAATTATCATCACATTCAGTCCTCCCTATTTCAATAAATGACACTACCATTCACTCACTCAAGTCAAGATTTCAGGAATCATTTTTCATTTTCCCCTTAATCTCACCATCCATTCTCTTTTAATCCATAACCAAAACAAGACTATCATAATCTCTCAGCTGGACTATAATAAGAACCACCTTACTAGTCTAGGTGCTTTCACTTTGGCCTTCTGCAATCCACTCTACACACAGAGCAAAAAGAGCATTTTTAAAAATCAAAAACTAGGTCATATAATTTCTCTATTTAAAACCTCTGAAAGCATCCCACTGTTCTTAGAATGATTTGGCTCCCACCTACTTCTCCAAATTAATAACTTATTATTATCCTATTACCCACCAAGTTATTTGTTTAAAGATGAGTATGTGACCCAAGCTGAGTCACTTAAATCAGCAGCAACAATTCTGCTGTAACCATGAGAAAGGCAAATTTCACTAAGGTTACTAAACTGGCAGAATAAACTCAGAGATTTATGTAGTAGCCACTATATCACTACTTGGGAAGTTACTGACGAAGAATAAAGATACTTCAGAAGAAAGTAGATGCAAGAGATGGACATAGAGAACAGTTTATGCTGACTTTTACTAGACTCGTATCACTTCGTTTATTATTCAAACATTAACAACTTTCTATATGTCAAGCACTATGCTGGGTAGACCCTGACAGGATGTGAAGATAAAAGAAACCTTTTTTTCTACGTATACCAAAAAAATAACGCTTCCTTAAAACGCAGTTACTTTCATGCCTCCATGCTTTTTCCTCTTGTCCCTTGGAAAATTCTTACTCATTTTTTCTTTTAACATCTTTATTGGAGTATAATTGCTTTACAATGGTGTGTTAGTTTCTGCTTTATAACAAAATGAATCAGTTATACATATACATATGTCCCCATAACGCTTCGCGCTTGTGTCTCCCTCCCTCTCACCCTGCCTATCCTAACCCTCTAGGTGGTAACACTGCACCGAGCTGATCTCCCTGTGCTACGTGGCTGCTTCCCACTAGCTATCTGTTTTACATTTGGTAGTGTATATATGACCATGCCACTCTCTCACTTCTTCCCAGCTTACCCATCACCTTCCCCATGTCCTCAGGTCCATTCTCTACATCTGCATCTTTATTCGTGTCCTGCCCCTAGGTTCATCAGAACCATTTTTTCTTTTTAGATTCCATATATATGTTTTAGCATACGGTATTTGTCTTTCTCTGACTTACTTCACTCTGTATGACAGTCTCTAGGTCCATCCACCTCACTACAAATAACTCAATTTCATTTCTTTTTAAGGCTGAGTAATATTCCATTGTATATATGTGCCACATCTTCTCTATCCATTCATCTGTCGATGGACACTTAGATTGCTTCCATGTCCTGGCTATTGTAAATAGAGCTGCAATGAACATTGTGGTACATGACTCGTTTTGAATTATGGTTCTCTCAGGATATATGCCCAATAGTGGGATTGCTGGGTCGTATGCTAGTTCTATTTTTAGTTTTTTAAGGAACCTCCCTTATGTTCTCCATAGTGGCTGTATCAATTTACATTCCCACCAACAGTGCAAAAGGGTTTCCTTTTCTCCACACCCTCTCCAGCATTTATTGTTTGTAGATTTTTCGATGATGGCCATTCTGACTGGTGTGAGATGATATCTCATTGTAGTTTTGATTTGCATTTCTCTAATGATTAGTGACGCTGAGCATCCTTTCATGTGTTTGTTGGGAATCTGTATATGTTCTTTGGAGAAATGTCTATTTAGGTCTTCCGCCCATTTTTGGATTGGATTTTTTTTTTTTTTTTTTTTTTTTTTTGCAGTATGTGGGCCTCTCACTGTTGTGGCCTCTTCCGCCATGGAGCACAGGCTCCGGACGCGCAGGCCCAGCGGCCACGGCCCACGGGCCCAGCCGCTCCGCAGCACGTGGGATCCTCCCGGACCGAGGCACAAACCCGCGTCCCCTGCATCAGCAGGCGGACTCCCAACCACTGCGCCACCAGGGAAGCCCCTGTTTGTTTTTTTGATATTGAGCTGCATGAGCTGCCTGTAAATTTTGGAGATTAATCCTTTGTCAGTTGCTTCATTTGCAAATATTTTCTCCCATTCTAAGGGTTGTCTTTTTGTCTTGTTTATGTTTCCTTTGCTGTGCAAAAGCTTTGAAGTTTCATTAGGTCTCACTTGTTTATTTTTGTTTTTATTTCCATTTCTCTAGGAGATGGGTCAAAAAGGATCTTGCTGTGATTTATGTCATAGGGTGTTCTACCTATGTTTTCCTCTAAGAGTTTTAGTCTCTGGCCTTCCATTGAGGTCTTTAATCCATTTTCAAGTTTATTTTTGTGTATGGTGTTAGGGAGTGTTCTAATTTCATTCTTTTACATGTAGCTGTCCAGTTTTCCCAGCACCACTTATTGAAGAGGCTGTCTTTTCTCCACGTTATATTCTTGCCTCCTTTATCAAAGATAAGGTGATCATATGTGCGTGCATTTATCTCTGAGCTTTCTATCCTGTTCCATTGATCTACATTTTCGTTTTTGTGCCAGTACCATACTGTCTTGATTACTGTAGCTCTGCAGTATAGTTTGAAGTCAGGGAGCCTGATTCCTCAAGCTCCATTTTTTTTCTCAAGATTGCTTTGGGTATTCGGGGTCTTTTGTGTTTCTATACAAATTGTGAAATTTTTTGTTCTAGTTCTGTGGATAATGGCAGTGGTAGTTTGATAGAGATTGTATTGAATCTGTAGATAGCTTTCGGTAGTATAGTCATTTTCACAAAGTTGATTCTTCCAATCCAAGAACATGGTATATCTCTCCATCTGTTTGTATCATCTTTAATTTCTTTCACCAGTGTCTTATAATTTTCTGTATACAGGTCTTTTGTCTCCTTAGGTAGGTTTATTCCTAGATGTTTTATTCTTTTTGTTGCAATGGTAAATGAGAGTGTTTTCTTAATTTCACTTTCAGATTTTTCAACATTAGTGTATAGGAATGCAAGAGATTTCTGTGCATTAATTTTGTATCCTGCTACTCTACCAAATTCATTGATTAGCTCTAGTAGTTTTCTGGTAGCATCTTTAGGATTCTCTTTGTATAGTATAATGTCATCTGCACATGGTGACAGCTTTACTTCTTCTTTTCCGATTTGGATTCCTTTTTCTTCTCTGATTGTTGTGGCTAAAACTTCCAAAACTATGTTGAATAAGAGTGGTGAGAGTGGGCAACCTTGTCTTCTTCCTGATCTTAGTGGAAATGCTTTCAGTTTTTCACCATTGAGGATGATGTTGGCTGTGTGTTTGTCATATATGGTCTTTATTATGTTGAGGTAATTTCCATCTATGCCTACTTTCTGCAGGGTGTTTATCATAAATCGGTGTTGAATCTTGTCGAAAGCTTTCTCTGCATCTATTGAGATGATCATATGGTTTTTCTCCTTCAATTTGTTAATATGGTATATCACATTGATTGATTTGCATATATTGAAGAATCCTTGCATTCCTGGGATAAACCCCACTTGGTCATGGTGTATGATCCTTTTAATGTGCTGTTGGATTCTGCTTGCTAGTATTTTGTTGAGGATTTTTGCATCTATGTTCATCAGTGATACTGGCCTGTAGTTTTCTTTCTTTGTGACATCTTTGTCTGGTTTTGGTATCAGGGTGATGGTGGTCTCGTAGAATGAGCTTGGGAGTGTTCCTCCCTCTGCTATATTTTGGAAGAGTTTGAGAAGAATAGGTGTTAGCTCTTCTCTAAATGTTTGATAGAATTCACCTGTGAAGCCATCTGGTCCTGGGCTTTTGTTTGTTGGAAGATTTTTAATCACAATTTCAACTTCAGTGCTTGTGATTGGTCTGTTCATATTTTCTATTTCTTCCTGGCTCAGTCTTGGCAGATTGTGCATTTCTAAGAATTTGTCCATTTCTTCCAGGTTGTCCATTTTATTGCCATAGAGTTGCTTGTAGTAATCTCTCATGATCCTTTGTATTTCTGCAGCATCAGTTGTTACTTCTCTTTTTTCATTTCTAATTCTATTGATTTGAGTCTTCTCCCTTTTTTTCTTGATGAGTCTGGCTAATGGTTTATCAATTTTGTTTATCTTCTCAAAGAACCAGCTTTTAGTTTTATTGATTTTTGCTATTGTTTCCTTCATTCCTTTTTCATTTATTTCTGATCTGATCTTTATGATTTCTTTCCTTCTGCTAGCTTTGGGGTTTTTTTCTTCTTCTCTCTCTAATTGCTTTAGGTGTAAGGTTAGGTTGTTTATTTGAGATGTTTCTTGTTTCTTAAGGTAGGATTGTATTGCTATAAACCTACCTCTTAGAACTGCTTTTGTTGCATCCCATAGGTTTTGGGTCGTCGTGTTTTCATTGTCATTTTTCTCTAGGTATTTTTTGATTTCCTTTTTGATTTCTTCAGTGATGTCTTTGTTATTAAGTAGTGTATTGTTTAGCCTCCATGTGTTTGTTTTTTTTACAGATTTCTTCTGTAATTGATATCTAGTCTCATAGTGTTGTGGTCAGAAAAGATACTTGATAGGATTTCAATTTTCTTAAATTTACCAAGGCTTGATCTGTGACCCAAGATATGATCTATCCTGAAGAATATTCCATGAGCACTTGAGAAGAAAGTGTATTCTGTTGTTTTAGGATGGAATGTCCTGTAAATATCAATTAAGTCCATCTTGTTTAATGCATCATTTAAAGCTTGTGTTTCCTTATTTATTTTCATTTTGGATTATCTGTCCATTGGTGAAAGTGGGGTGTTAAAGTCCCCTACTATGATTGTGTTACTGTCGATTTCCCCTTTAATGGCTGTTAGTATTTGCCTTATGTATTGAGGTGCTCCTATATTGGGTGCATAAATTTTATAATTGTTATATCTTACTCCTTTTTATAAGTCCACCTCAGATACTGCTACCTGAGAAGGCTTTCTTCAACCCTGTAGGTAAAGCTAATCCCAGTCTCTACAATCCTTCAACAGACTTCTGTTACAGCACTTATTAAATCATCTTTAATATGTATGGGTTTACCTTAGATAGAAAGTCCACATGGAAATTATCCTTGTGTTACAGGCTGTTAGAATTGTGTTTAGCAAGTGGTTGGAGCACCGGGAATATTTGTTGAATATAAGAGTATATATAGGGACTTCCCTGGTGGTCCAGTGGGTAAGACTCCATGCTCCCAATGCAGCGTGCCTGGGTTCGATCCCTGGTCAGGGAACTAGATCCCACATGCATGCCACAACTAAGAATCTGCATGCCACAAGTAAGAGTCCACATGCCACAACTAAGAAGCTTGCGTGCCGCAAGTAAAAAGATCTCGTGTGCCGCAATTAAGATCTGGCGTAACCTAAATAAATACATTAATTAATTAATTTTAAAAAATGTTTAAAAAATAAAAGCAATGGCTATTAAAAGTACATATATATACACATACATATGTGTATATATGTGTGTGTGTGTGTGTGTATATATACACATATTTCTTTTACACAGGCAGATCTTTATACAAATCCCAAACTCAAGATACTACATTATTAAGTATCAAAAGAAAGTCATTCTATCCCTGTGAAAGATTAGCAAAAGTTTTATGGAGGTGGCACTTTTGAGCATGGACCTTAAAAACTTTCTGGATATGGGCATGGAATGTAAAAGCAGTCACAGCCGAAATAGTATGAATAAACAAAGGTACAAGAAGTTGCAGGAGTGTGTGTCTAAAGAATGCAGAGCAGCCCTGAGTGGTTAGAGCTTCTGGTGAACAAGGGAGAATAAAGGTGAAATTGTTTTTAGCTCACATGAACACTCAGACATGAAGAGAGCAATTATTATTACACTGTAGACATTTAGGAGATAGAATCAAGCATCAAATTGGTGTTGAATTAGACTTCAACTTGCTACGGAACATTGTACTAAATAACAGTAGTATAGACTTATAAATAAGTAAGATACACTCACTATCCTCCTGAAGCTTACAATGAAAAGAGAGTAACGGACACAACATTAAATAATTTCAAACAATCCAGGCAATAATACACCTTAAAATAACGTAAAAGCATATATTGAGGCTTACTATGTTTTAGTATTGTTAAGAGATTTAGATACACTAATATCTTTGTAACAACCCCCCGAGATATATCATCATCTCAGAGATGAGGAAACTGAGGCAGGAAGAGGTTAAATAACTCTCAAGGTCAGAGAGTTTGTAAGTGGAGGATCTAGTACAATGTTCTATATCAGTGTAGGAGAGGAAGAGAGTGACTCTGACTGGGAATGTTTCTTAAAGGCAGTAAAATTGTGTTGTAGATATTGAACTAGGTGCTTGGGTTATGCCAGGGAATGGAACGACATGGTTTTACTCCCATGAAGCCTACAGTCTAAGAGAAAAGACAAGTAAGCAAATATATAAGTACAACTTATGATCAGTCCTATGAGAGAAGTAAACTAGGTTTAATAATGGAAACTAACAAAGGAGTGGAGGCCTACTTAAATTGGGGGGATGGTGGCAGAGAAGGCCAGACGATATTTAAACCAAGACCTGAAGAATGAAGAGCCAATCATGCAAAGAGACAGAAAGGTAAGAGGCAGGCAAGAGCCTTATGTGTTTAAGTAAAGGAGACAATGTGATAATTCTCAGTAAATAATATTTTATTTCTATCAGTTGTATTTCAATTTAGTATTGCTGAAAACATTTTTACTGATTAATAAAATCATAACTCTATGCAATTAAAGTGTAAAGCACACAGTAGGTAAACAGAAAATAAAAATATCTTTCCACGTGCATTTGCATGTCACAGATATTCTAAATGCAAACAGTAAAAAATAGTTTTTGTCTATGCATTTACGTAGAGTCTGAACCACACATCTTGGCAGTTAATACATCTAATAACAATATCACACAGACCAACAAATATATTCAATTTTTGATAAATGACCTAAACAGGAATAAGTTCTAGAGCCTGGAACTTATACCTTTGCTTCAAAATAAGTAATATTTTCCCTTGAGATAATATCTAGCTAAAAAAAGGAAAATCATTTTCACTGTGATATATCTTAGCACTTAGTAGGTGCTCAAGAAACAGTTTTGTTTCATACTGAATTAATTATGTTACAGAATTAGGGGGTCTAAAAAGATTAAAATAATGTTTTCCAAGTTGAAGAAATGTTAAGCTCTGATAGTGTATGACAGACTGGTAATAGGAATATCTAATTAATGCTTTGTAGAACTAGTGTTCAAGTTTTACTGACAGTTAGCTTTACCATTTTAATTATAATTTTTTAGTTTGTTCCCTGCTATACATTATTTAGATAAGATGCATTTTATCAAAAGGATACCTTTGAAACAGAAGTTATAATGCTCTATCATATTATTAAGAAAACACTTTGAAAATCCAACACAGATCCTAAGAACTTTAAAGCTAAAAGTGACCTATGGGATCATCTAGTGAAGACAACTACTCAGTGTGGTGGTCTCCATAACAAAATTCTCTCACAAGTGATCAGAATTTTGAGAGAATTTCTATCCCTCTCCAAGATACTCAGATCAACTTAAAATACTTCTAATTTTCCCTATTTGCAAATGAAGCAACCGACAAAGGATTAATATCCAAAATATACAGGCAGCTCATGCAGCTCAATATCAAAAAAACAAACAATCCAATCCAAAAATGGGCAGAAGACCTAAATAGACATTTCTCCAAAGAATATATACAGATTCCCAACAAACACATGAAAGGATGCTCAACATCACTAATCATTAGAGAAATGCAAATCAAAACTACAATGATATATCATCTCACACCAGTCAGAATGGCCATCATCGAAAAATCCACAAGCAATAAATGCTGGAGACGGTGTGGAGAAAAGGAAACCCTTTTGCACTGTTGGTGGGAATGTAAATTGATACAGCCACTATGGAGAACATTAGGGAGGTCCCTTAAAAAACTAAAAATAGAACTACCATACGACCCAGCAATCCCACTATTGGGCATATATCCTGAGAGAACCATAATTCAAAACGAGTCATGTACCACAATGTTCATTGCAGCTCTATTTACAATAGCCAGGACATGGAAGCAATCTAAGTGTCCATCGACAGATGAATGGATAGAGAAGATGTGGCACATATATACAATGGAATATTACTCAGCCATAAAAAGAAATGAAATTGAGTTATTTGTAGTGAGGTGGATGGACCTAGAGACTGTCATACAGAGTAAAGTAAGTCAGAAAGAGAAAAACAAATACCGTATGCTAACACATATATATGGAATCTAAAAAGAAAAAATGGTTCTGATGAACCTAGGGGCAGGACATGAATAAAGACGCAGACACAGAGAATGGACCTGAGGACATGGGGAGGGGGAAGGGTAAGCTGGGAAGAAGTGAGAGAGTGGCATGGACATATATACACTACCAAATGTAAAACAGATAGCTAGTGGGAAGCAGCCACATAGCACAGGGAGATCAGCTCAGTGCTTTGTGTCCACCTAGAGGGGTGGGATAGGGAGGGTGGGAGGGAGATGCAAGAGGGAGGAGATATGGGGATATATGTTTATGTATAGCTGATTCACTTTGTTATACAGCAGAAACTAACACACCACTGTAAAGCAATTATATCCCAATAAAGATGTTGAAAAAATAAAATACTTCTAATTTTCCCATTCTTATAGTTAGAACACTTAAGCACAGAATTTAAGCAAACTAATTATATGCAGAGTCTACAGAAAGCTATTCTGTAATCTGAACAGTTGCTTCTACAGATATAAATTGACCATATATTACAGATCACAGACACACTAAGAATTCTAATTATTTTAACAAAATTCCTTTAAAAAGAAAACTCTTAGTCATATGGTTAATTTGTTATGATCTTGACTTTGTCAGAAAGAAAGTAGTTAATTTTTTATGTTTTGATTTATTATAAATTTTAAATGTTTATTAGTCTCTGGATGTTTCAATAATATTCTCATTTTCTCTCACTTGAAAAGAAATTCTAACACACTATAAATTTTTAACCCAAACAAGAATCTCCTGTTTTTCTGAATAGCTTAACTATTCCATAGAACTAGGTAAGGTTTAATTAAAATGTCATCACTCCATTATTATTATCCTTGAATCAAACATCTTTAATATCTGTGGTACATTAATTCCATACAGCACAAAATTTCAATGTGCAACTGAGTAGCTGATGCTGAAAGATGTACCTCCAGAGATCGAGTGCACGTGCACCTAATTAGAACTGTTTGAAATTTTTCGCACTTTCAATAAAACCAACAAATATGCATGTTGTCTAATGTCATTTTCTGTCTGACTCGATTTTAACCAACAAAATATTTAACCTATTGTGTAACGTGAGAGCAGAACTTGAAAAATAAAAAAATTATGTTGGTAAGTGATTAGCCTATTTACCTCCTTGATTACAAGTGAATCTGCTACATATTTACTACATACTGCTACTCTCATCAGCCCTTTTAAAAGCAAATTAAAGTACTATAAGTCACATAAAATATGGTGTATGGAACATCAAACTTACTGAGATCTTCAGAGAGTAAGCTGGTATATTTCTGTTCTTTTAATAATTAGTGGTGAGATCTGAACACAGTGTTTTCTTCAAATTTTAAAATAAATTAAAAATGGTTTCAAGTTTAGATCGTAATAGCACATGGAATGGTCAGAAAGCTAGCATTATTTTAAAAAAACTTATATGCATCATCACTATGGAGGATGTTTTAGAAAAAATTAAAAACTCAAATGACTGTTAACATCTTTAAATTTCATTTTATATGTTACGTTGATAAAATCAACAGGAAAATTAATAGAAAGAACAGTACAAGTTGTTTTAAAATAGTAATTTTTAAAGTCATATTTTAAAGTCCTAAGACATTATATTTTCATTTGTTGGTATTTTTAACATCCATGACAAGAGAGAATTAATTGGTTAGTTACCTCTTATAATGTGAAAGAAAATCTTTCAGCTAATTTGAGATGGTTCACACTATTGGCTTCCAACTTGACAATTAAAAGGTAAGTCAGTCAGTTAAGCAATAGATGCCAAAAACTTAGTAGGCAGCAAAGTCATAGCAGGAGTAGCTTAACAAGGTGGTAATGGACAGAAATGCCATCCTTACTGTGCTATTGAAACATGTGTGTATAATAGCCTTATTTTCCAACAGACACTTTTTTTGGTTCAAACTATGAAGCAGAAAGAAAACTGCAGTCCATGACAATGGGTCATTTCAGAACTTGGTCTCAAAAAATACATTAGATTCTAAAATTTAGTTTCTGCCAGCGGAAGTCAGACAGTAGAGGAATAAGACAGTTGATATATTCAATCATTTATTTATTCATTAATTCAGCAAAGAGCTTTCCTATCACATCCAGGCACTGAGGCAAAGATGAATCTGAAGAGTTCACCGTCTACTGGGGGTAGAGACACACAACCACTAGTGTGCTAATAAATTGGCTCTCTGCACAAAAAGCTGTGATTTGAAAAGTTTGCTGATTTCCATGGTGTAAATACTCTCACTGTGGCCGATTTCAAGCTAGCAACAGTTTATCAGGTTCACAAAATTCCTGAATATCTCAGTTAATTTCAACAAATGCCTTTTCTTCTTCTATTCTAAAAGCATTCTGTTCGGTTCTATATAGAGAGAATATAAAGATCAGAAGATGTAGTATAATCCCTCTCTTCTCAAAGAGCATATAGGCTGGACAATGGGCTAAGACAACTACACGTAGAGTGTATGAGGCACATATAACATTTTCTGGCATATGAGGACAAAATCAAGAGATAAGGATAGGTTACATTTATAATAGGACAGAGGATTTTAGGTTTTCTGGAGGATGTATCAGCTAAGTATGGTCTTCCTGAAACATATAGGGGGTCTTTGAACGGTGTGAAGAGAAAGGGTCAAGCAGAAGGAAGAGAGTTAAACGGACCTTTTTAAAAATGGTGGGGTGTGTTCAGAGACAAGTAAGTAATATCATTTAGTAAAATCGAAGGTATGTGGAAAGAAGTGAGAATAATTCCTATAAAAATATTTTAGAGCTAATAAAGTTATACTCACCTATTTGTCTCACTTTCATTCTCACAATCAAATACCTGTCAGGCAAGTAATATTACCACTATGCTAACTTTAAAGATGAGGAAAGAGTCTATGTAGAGACAAAAGGAGGGTGAAGTAGGTTACTCCTCAATATAGACCTCATTAATGGATTAAAGATTTAGGAAATGGAATTGCTGAAGGCACTACAAATCATATAATGGGAAAAAGCAGTGATTTTAGTGGAGACTCTTGGAGACCACTTACCTACAATCTGCATCAGTATCTCTATTTATATAGCAGGAAGAGTTACCATCAAGTCCCACATTCACATGCTCATCAAGACCAAAGCTTTCAGGAGGTGCCATTTTCAACCTGCATAACCATATGCAGCAGGCCTGACTCTAGTAGAGCCTATAAGAATCAAATGAACTAAGGCAGGGGGAGGGGAATTGAAAAGTATAAAACACTAACCCAATGTGAAGCTTCCTCCTCTTTCTCCTCAATGAAGCTATCAACAACTTTAAGGTTAACAGCCAGAATATCACTGACTAGAAAAGTCTCCATAGAAATTCATCCAAGAATTTGAAAAAGAACAGATACATGAATATGTATAACTGAATCACTTTGCTGTACAACTGAAACTAACAGAACATTGTTAATCAATTCTACTAAGAGTTAATCAACTCTCCAATATAAAATAAAAATTAGAACTAATTACACTACTGAAAAAAAGAAACGAAACACACAAATAAGTCCAAATAAAACTGGGAAAATCTGAATTGAAAAAAAAAAAAGAAATCCATCCAAATTACTGTGAAATAAAAACCATTCCAGTTTTTTGGGGTTTTTTTTGGTACGCGGGCCTCTCACTGTTGTGGCCTCTCCCGTTGCGGAGCACGGGCTCTGGACGCGCAGGCTCAGCGGCCATGACTCACAGGCCCAGCCGCTCCGCAGCATGTGGGATCTTCCCGGACTGGGGCACGAACCCGTGTCCCCTGCAACGGCAGGCGGACTCTCAACCACTGAGCCACCAGGGAAGCCCCCATTCCAGTTTTTAATGAGCCTCTACTAGATTATAGATGATAGATAATAACTTCCCACAGAGAATATGTTTTTTAACAGACTAATAATATCTTTATTCTTCATACAAAGTATTCATTCCATGCTCAAATATGCTTCAACAACAATACTGATGAAGAAGCACTATTTTTCTATTTGTAGGTGTAGCACTCTCATTAGCTCTCAGTTCTCCACATCCATTTGTTTGTTTGTTTGTTTAGCTTACATTTTTACTACTCTTAAGTGTACAATTCAGTGATTTTCAATATGTTCACAAACTTGTACAACCATCATCACTAATGAATTCCAGAATATTTTCATCATTGCAAAGGAAACTCCCCCCAAATGGATAAAGGATTTACATGGATATTTCTCCAAAAAAGATACACAATGGCTAATAAGCACATGAAATGATGCCTGCTCAACATCACCAGCCATTAGGAAAATGAAAACCAAAACCAAAATAAAACACCATTTCACATTTACTAGGATGGCTATTATTAAAAAGACAGGAAATAACAAGTGTTGGTGAGGATCCTGGAATAACCTTGTGCATTGCTGGTAGGAATGTAAAATAGTGCAGCCACAGTGGAAAACAGTATGATAGTTCCTCAAAAAGTTAACACAAAATTACCATATGATTCAAAAATTTCACTTGTGGGTAAATATCCAAGAGAACTGAAAGCCGGGGCTTGAATATTTGTTCACCCATGTTCACAGCAGCATTATTCATTATAGCTAAAAGGTGGAAACAACCCAAATGTCTCATCAGTGGATGAATGGATAAAACAAAATGTGGTACAAAAAATATAATGGAATATTATTCAACCTTAAAATACTCTGACACATGCTATAACATAAACGAACCTTGAAGACATTATGCTAAGTGAAACAAGCCAGTCACAAAAGGGCAAAGAGTATATAATTCCATTTATACGAGGTACCTAGAGTAGACAAATTCATAGAAACAGAAAGTAAATGGCGGCTGCCAGGGGCTACAGGGGAGAGAGGTACGGGGGTTATTTTTAATGGGTATGGGATTTCAATTTGGGAAGATGAAAAAATTTCTGGAGATGGATAGTGGTGATGGTTGCACAACAATGTGAATGTACTTGATTCCACTGAATTATTTGCTCAAAAATGGTTAAAATGATAAATTTTATGTTTTGTAAATTTTACTAAAACCATGGAAAAATCATATATATGGCAAATTCAGATATTTTTTAGAAAGCCAAAAATATTTTAGAACTTTGAAAATTTGCTTAGGTAGTGAGAGATATGCACACAAAAACAAATGTGTACACAAATAAACATGAAGATTTAAACTGACTTTCCTAATTTATTAAACATTCTATGGGTACCCATATGAAAACCACTGTGCTGCATTTAAATTACATTATAGTTCTCATTATGAAAACTGCTGCACGTAAATAAATACACAATTATTTAAATATATCTAGTATTTTTAATGCATTGTGTTGCATACCTAGTGGTTTATTATTAATGAAATGTAAAAAACAAAAACAAACAATAAGACAAAGGAAAACAACAACCAAAAAAACTATATTCATTAGCAGCCATGACCCATTCCCCTTTACTACTCAGCCAGGTGCCCCTGGCAACCATGAATCTACTTAAAAAATTTTTTTTTAATAGGCTTTATTTTTTAGAGAAGCTTTAGGTTCACAACAAAGTTGAGCAGAAGGTACAGAGTTCCTTCCCATATACCCCTTGCCTCCACATAGCCTTCCCCATTATCAACATACCCTACCAGAGTAGTATATTTATTACAACTGATGAGCCTACACTGACATGTCATTATCACCCAAAGACCATATTTTACATTAGCGTTCTCTCTTGGTGCTGTATCTATGGGGTCTGGACAAATTTATAATGACATGTATCCACCATTATAGTATTATACAGAGTAGTTTCAGCCCTACTAATCTACTTTTTGCCTCTATACCTTTTCCTATTCGGGCATTTCATGTAAATGTAATCACACAATACAAGGCCTTCCTTGTGTCTGTCTCTTTCACTTAGTGAAATTTTCTCAAGATTCTTCTATTTTTTTAGCATGTATTGGTACTTCATTCGTTTTTATGACTGAATGAATAATATTCCATTTACGATGTACCACATTTTGTGTATCCATTCAACAGTTGATGGATATTTGGATTGTTACCATGTTTTGACTATTAAGAATAATACTGCTATACACAGAGAGATCAGCTCAGTGCTTTGTGACAACCTAGAGGGGTGGGATAGGGAGGGTGGGAGGGAGACGTAAGAGGGAGGGGATATGGGGATATATGTATACATATAGCTGATTCACTTTATTATACAGCAGAAACTAACTCAACATTGTAAAGCAATTATACTCCAATAAAGATATTAAAAAAAGAATAATACTGCTATTAATATTCATGTGTACATTTTTGTGTGGACATATGTTCTCAATTCTCTTGCTGTGTGTGTGTATGGTGTGTGTATGTGTATCTATCTATCTATCTAGGAGTGGAATTGCTAGGTCATATAGTATACTCAATGTTTAACTTTTTGAGGAACTGCCAAACTGTTTTCCAAAGCTACTGTATCATTTTACATACCCGCTTGTCTGAGGCTTTCAATTTCTCAACATCCGTGCCAACACTGTTATTGTCATCTGTTTTACTCTAGTCATCCTAGTGGTATGAAGTGGTATCTCATTTTGGTTTGGGTTTACAATTCCCTAATGACTAAAGATGTTGAGCAACTTTTCATGTGTTTACTGACTGCATATCTTCTCTTGAGAACTGTCTATTCAAATCTTTTCCTCATTTTAATATTAGTTTATTTTTCTTTTTGAGTTGTAAGAATTCTTTATATATTCCAAATACAAGTCTCTTACCAATATATGGCTTGGAAATATTTTCTTCCATTCTGTGAGTTGTCTTTTCACTTTATTGATGTTGCTCCTTGAGGCACAGAAGTTTTTAATTTTGATGAAGTCCAATTTACCTACTTTTCCTTTTGTTACTTATGTTTTGGTGTCATATCTAAGCAACCACTGCCTAACCCAAGGTCACAAATTTATTCCTATGTTTTCTTCTGAAAGTTTTATAGTTCTAGCTTTTACATTGAGGTCTTTGATCCAATTGAGTTAATTTTTATATATGATTTAAAGGAATAAGCCAATTTCCTTCTTCTGCATGTAGATATCCAGTTGTCCCAGAACCATATTTTTATTTTTTATTTGTATTTTTTTTTTTTGTGGTACACGGGCCTCTCACTGTTGTGGCCTCTCCCGTTGTGGAGCACAGGCTCCGGACGCACAGGCTCAGAGGCCATGGTTCACGGGACCAGCCGCTCCACGGCATGTGGGATCTTCCCGGACCGGGGCACGAACCCGTGTCCCCTGCATCGGCAGGCAGACTCTCAACCACTGCGCCACCAGAGAAGCCCCCAGAACCATATTTTTAAAAGACTATTCTTTCCATGTTGAGTTGTCTTGGCAATCCTGCTGAAAGTCAATTGACCTTGAGGGTAAGGAGTTTATTTCTGGACTTCTAATTCTATTCTACTGATCTATATGTCTATCCTTATGGCAGTACCATAGCCTTGATATTCACATAGAATTTTAATTCACTTACCACAAGTGAAGTTAATGACATCAAATTAATAACACTTTTATTGTATCTCAGTATTTTAAAACTCTTCTTATATATTAGAAAGACTTGCTATGTTTGCACAATTCACTTTTAAAGTCTTGTTGCATCATATGTATTTAAAAAGGTAAAAGTCTACTTTAAGATAAAAATAAAACTATTCAGAAAAAAATCTTAATAAGTTCAAACATCATGGCAACAGAGGCCTCTATTTTAACCTTAAATCTCTTAAATAACACCTTTATGAATAAAGGGATATTTACATTCCACAGTGACAAATATGCATATTTACATACACAGTTATTGCCTACTGACCAGTTTTCTCCTTTGCTCCCTCCCCCTCCCACACACAAGGTTGACTTGAAGCACATATGAAATTTTTAAATTCACATGTAATCACCAAATTTTAGAACCAGAAACATTTTCGGAAATCATTTCCTAATTTTCATAAATGACCCAGACCCAGAGTAGTTAAATGAACTGCCCAAACTCATATAGGTAGAGAGCACAGTATCAGATATTAGAATCTAGGTTTCTAAACTTCCTTTCAACCACTGGATGCTGACTCATGTAAATATTTGCTCATTCAACAATCATTTAAAAGGTGCTAGCCACTAGGCTTAGTGCTATAAATATGAAGATTAAATGACTGAGATCCTGCCCTCAAGGAGCCTACCATGATAAGGTAAAGAAACACAAATAAAAAAAAGCAAATAAAAGGACAGAAGTGGTGCAACAGAAGTGCTGCAACAGATGCGCCTAATAGGTTCAATGGGACACAGGGACTTTATGCATATTTTAAGGTTCTAAGACACTTTATATTTTCTCTAGCAAAAACTGAGCTTCTGCAGTTCTACACTATGAAAAAGCCAAACAAATGAAAAAGAAATACCAGGCCACTCAAGGCTAGACAATCATATAGCTTGTTAGTGGCAGGGGGTTAGAACTCAGATTCCCTATACCATAGTGCAATAATCTTTCCACTACCATAAGCTAACTAATTGCCAATTGAGAAGTACTGTTAGTTTGATTAAAATCTGTAACACTGCATCCCTAGATTCAGAAAACATTTTTTAAAAATCAGTTTTTATTGACTTAAAAAAATTTTTTAATCAATTTTTACAATCTCATTTAGAAGGGAAACTACAAAGAAGTTACCTGGCAGACACTACAAATTAAGGATAACATAAATCTACCTTAAAGTAGTTTTATTTTTTACTGTTGTGCAAATTACCTATTCTCAGCCTCATTTTTAACAAATGAGAATTTATGAAGCCAAATCAGAGAGATCCTCTCATAATAATCCCCTTGAGAAAGTACATATTCATGTCAACATTAATACTTGAAATGCTTGAAATATTCAGACATACTTGGATAACTTCACATTTACAAATGCCTCTAAGTTACAAATAATCTCACTGATTTATAGATTCTTCTTTTTTAGTTCAGTCATTCATTAAGCACACACCTACTCTGTGACAAATTCAGTGAAAGGCCAAGAAACAAAGAGATAAATTCAATACTTTTCCTATTCTTAAGGTGCTCTTAGTCTAACAGGAGAAATAAATCAGTTAACAGATAATTGCAGATGAGTGTGGTAAATGCTTTGACAGATACATGTTCACAGGCAGAGGAGCTCAGCAAAGAGACACCTAACCTGAATAACCACAAATTTGACCACTGAGATTAAATAACCACCTGGCTCACAACCTTTGGCTTCAAATTACTTATGGCAGTTTCAACAAATCAGTTTCCCCTCTTCACAGGACAAAGATAGGCCATAAGTGAGGTTATTCCACAAAACAAAACAGAACAAAAAAACCCCACATCATAGTCTCTAGAGCCAGTTCCTGGAAATTCAGAGTAACTGTTGAGCAGAGGGTATGTATTATCGACAACAGAAATGACTGATTTGAAGGAGCAACATTCATTTAAATTTATGACATGTATGCATGTCAATATATCAATCACATTTACTTTAGAGTGATACTTCATACATTGCTCCATTCATTACATACAAAAATGGGTTACGATATTTGAAATTACAATTACCAGTAGAAACTAGGACTCCTAAGACATTTTACTGTATTTCTGAAATTTCTAATTCCAAGCAAATTGATCCATGTGCATACCTGTTATCATCACAAAAATTTTTACCTGTAAGAAAACAGCAGCCTTTAAAAACACCTTATTAAGATTCTCTTGTTTACAAGGTAAAGTATAAGGGAAACATCTCCTAATTCAACAGAAATGAACTGATGTTTCACTGATATTCTATAATTATTAGATATTACAAGTATACCTCTTAGGTGAAAATATTTCACATTTTCATCAGGCAAAGGCAGGGGTGTAAATGTAAAGTGCTTTCGATAACAGAACACCAAAAGGACTAGAAACAAATGGCAACCTGCATATTTTGAATTTTACATACATAATCTATAACTCTAATATTTGTTTTTGAAATGGAATTTTTATATAATTATTAACAAGAGAATTAGGAATCTTACTAATTATCTCACAATTTATTTAAATATAATGATGAATTTTTTTCCCTTCATAATGATTACTGGATCTCTTCTATATTTACTTCAGTAACTATCATAATGTGATAACAATACAACCTACAACAAAATAATGACAAGTATTAAATAAAATAGAAAAAAAAAGTCAGCAAGACAAAGGGAAAGAGGCTAAGAAAGTCGTGTAAAACAAGATTTCAACCCATCTGAAATAAGCTTGACAATATAGAACTTTAACTTTCCTAAATACTTTAAGAGTTTCCATCACTGTACTAACACTTAGAACAGACTTATCTCTATCAGAGAACAAAAAGAGATTTACATAAATGGATACAGACTGGAAATGTGACATATTCAGGAGGTACAGCATGTATGTAAAAATTCAAGAGCTGCTTATCTTTAAAATCTACAAAATGGAAGGTTCAGTCCCCTTTATAATATGGTTTCTCTATTAAGCTACCTGCTTTTCTTTTTTTTAAACTCCCTACTCATAAAGCAAGAAAAATTTTATCAGTATCATTAAATATTCTCCTCATAGACAACTTGAAAGCAATTCAGATTATTTCAGTCAAATAGGAAGTCATGGTTCCTTGATCTCTAACAATGAAAGAGAAATTACACGTATAAGAGTCTTATTTAGAACATTTTCTTGTCCTCTCACTCCATAGTTTAATCTTGGACTTCATGTGGAGTATAACTTATGCTGCCCTCCCAAGATACATAAAGTTTGTACTTTCTCAAATAGAGGTTATTTAATCCTAAATATCCCGTCACAAATATAAGTAGGCTTCATCTCCCTTTGTATGGTCTTTGTCTTGGAGAGAGAAAATATTCTCTTGGATGCCTACAGTCATTTCTATTCATTCCTAGGAGTTAACTAGGAGGTTCCTCTCTCACCTTCTTCTGAAATTGTTCCAATCACATTTATTTCTTCACTGTTTTTTTTTTCCCCAAAGTCTCTAAATCAACCCCAACAAACATCTGGCTTTTATTCTTATGCCTTCAGTTACTTCTAATTTGTGGGCATCTGACTTTTCTAGCATAAATTTCTAGCAAATTACTCCATAATCAATGTGTGTAATAGCTGTAGCTAAAAAGGAAAAGATTTCTTCCTTGTGTTCATCCTCATGGATACCATACCTCTAGACACTGAACACTACAACTCTGCTGGCATTTAAAAATTCTATTTTGCACTGTATGTGCAAATCTAATTTGTTTTCCACTGTCACTCATAGGACTTTTCCGGCATTATTCTTTTCCAAAGTATCTTCTTCCCTCTTGTTTCCTTCATCCTTTTCCATCTAGTGTCCATGTTCAGTATTATTTCTCCCCCTGCTCTCCCTCCACCCCCATGCATTAGCTGTAAAATAGATGTAAAGCTTGGTGTAAGTCCAAAAATTTTATGATCAAAATACATACTTAGCAAATTGTTTGGCTAAATCTTTCATGTATGATGAAAGATTATTACCACAATTCATTAGCAAATTATAGACTTTGAAATGTAGGCAGACAAATATTTGGCCCTGTATCAATCAATTTGGACCAGCTGGGTAGAAATTCACACAATCCTAGGAAACCCAAGAAGTGAGGTGCTCTTTCATTTTTCATTCACTTGAAACATTAAAGAAAAATTACCATTCTACAAAAATGTCCACTTTTCGAGATTTTAGCAGCAGCATTTTAGATTGAGTTTTATTTTCAGTCAATTACTACTTTAGTGACCAATAAACTGATCCTTTTTCTTGCAATTGACTGCAGAAGAATAGTGCCTAATGCACACATAGGCACCTTGCTATCTGACCATTATATTCCAGTTTAAAAGCTAAATATTTAATAATGGTTCTATTGCCCTAAAAAGCAGGCAGGGGGCTACTTCTACATACACTAAATCAGCCTGGAAACTAATTTTGCAGTTATTCATGATAAATAATATTAACATTCTTCCTCTGAGCCTCTCTTGCCTAGTGAGGTGACCCTGTACAAAGATTCTGATTGATCCTATGTCTGTCTGTTTTGGTTAAGCTATCAGGCTGTATATGGGAACAGCTGCACTTTGGGAGCAACTTAAAACAAATTTCATCTTAGTGGCATCTAATCCAGTCCTTGGTACAAGACACATGGAAAAGTCAGTGTCAAAATTAAACAATGCCGTCTTTGCAATGAGCAGATGCTTTTGCCTTGCAGCTGTAAAAACCTTAAAACAATCCAGTACTCTACTGTCTGGTCACGCAATGACCACAAAGCAAGGAATACATTTTGTCATTTAGAGAAAATGTTTACTGTGAGCTTTTAAAGTCTTTTTTCTTTAAAAAAAATGTTTAAGAAAATAATAAAAGGAATACATTGAGTGTAATAATAAGGTAATACAGTCCTAAATTGAGCAATAAAAAAATTTTAAGCATATTCGCCAAAATAAATATGTTTGAAAAAGAATAACTACTTGACTAAATAGTATTAGGCCATACACAAAACACATCAGACAAAAG
This sequence comes from Stenella coeruleoalba, assembly GCF_951394435.1. Taxonomy (NCBI): domain Eukaryota; kingdom Metazoa; phylum Chordata; class Mammalia; order Artiodactyla; family Delphinidae; genus Stenella; species Stenella coeruleoalba. The sequence goes on from NC_137169.1 coordinate 41,719,306, forward strand.
AAAAATTACCATACACGTGTTTTAACAGGTTATAGACAAATAATCTTTGGTATATAAGGATAAACATGCAAATATTTTCTATATGCAGGCCTTATCTTAATATACCTAGTCTTAGTCTAGCTTATGTTTATGAGCATTTTATATTCATTTACCTACCCATCCTTTGATTTACTTCCTTCTTTGTTTTTGCTTATGTTTTTGCTGGGGGAGGGTGGGGTGGGGAGAAAAATGGGGAGGTTATATAATTCTTATTTTATGGCTAGAGGATAGTTAAATGCTAAAACATTTCTCAGCTTAAGTAATGTGGTACTTATCAAAGTCTATAAAGAAACGGCAGCCTTTTCCAAACTTTACCCTATAGAAGAGAACCTTGCCTCTGACATTCAGGAATCTAGGGGTTAATATTTTAATACTGAAATAAACTCTTCTTCATGAGGAGAAACACTCCAACTACTGTGTGTGGGAAACCAAAGAACTAGCCCCACCTAAATAAATGACTGCATGGTCATGATCAATCCACTTCTGCTAATTGAGGTTCTGGCTTTAAAGGTAGTTTTTTATGGTACCTACAAGAAAGAGAATCTAGTAGTCTTACCTTTATTTTAAATAGTCTACTGCAAAAAATTTTTTTCAGTAAGTTTTTCCTAATCAGATTTTTTTCTTGAAATCCCTTTTTCCCAGAGGATATCAATTCATTAACACCTCATTGCTTATAAATTTCATTGGATATTTTGTTAGTTGAAGGTCTGGGGATTCCCCTTATGTTCCTCCCCACCCCACAACGAATATTTCAATGAACAAGTCCCAAAGTAATGACCACATTAATAGGAAGTTAATTAAATTTAATTTAAATATCAAAGAAGGCATGTTATCCTATCCTCTTCATTAAAATCTTTGAGAAGTAAAACTAAATATTTTTGTGGTTGTCTTTGTATTTCTATATTTTATTTTCTAAAAATGTAATTAAAACATGTTGACGTATAAAGCATATTGATGCATTATGCCAAAAATACAAATTCTAGACATTCATTTTTTGTAAAATGTTTACAATTATCCTTAAGTCATATAATACTATTGGTATGATTTTGTTGTATTCTTTGTTAATGGTTATAATTGAAATAAAGTTGAATTACAGTGTCAATAATACATGTCATCAAACAAAAGTAAACCATGGAACAAAAATATATCACAAGAGAATTATACTTGAAAGTATAAAAACATACAAATACAAAATAACTGACATGTATTCCTAGATATGATCCCTTGTATTTTAACCCACATAAGCTTAGAATAAGAATTAATCATTTTACATAAGCTAATAATAAGAATTAATCATTTTACAGTGTCAGTGTTCCAAATTATATACAAACGGCTTTTAAGGATAAGAAATAATTATAAATTTACACAAACTGGATTTGCTTATACTTTCTTGTTATTTTTATAATAACTTTGGTTAATAATCACAATTATGCTAACAAGAACTGTGCAAAAATATTTTGTTTGGAAGTGCATTTGAACTTGTTATTAATTATGCAATTCCAATTTACATTTAATGGACTTTAATACATTACATATTTTTATGGGAACATGTGGAGATCTGGAAAAACGGTTGGCTCGAATAAGTGGTTCTCTTTTAAGTTCATTTTATCCCTTTGGGTTCACTCAATAACAGCAATATATTTTTAAAGTATATATTTTACTGAAAAAATACATAAGTAAGTCACAAACCAAAAGCTAACAGATGTGTGACTTCTAATTAGTTATAATAATCTCTGCTTCGATGCCATTAGAATGAGCCTTTCTTTTCTTTTGAAAACTAAAAAAGCTTTCCTTTGAATTTTAAACTGTCAGGGTGCTTCAAAGTCAGTGTACAAAATCTGCTTTGATTAAAATTTTAGACATCTACAGTGATAACTTTATGAAAGGAAAATATTAAATTATAATTATCCTAAACAGACACAGTCTTGTGAAACTAACCCTACATTCATGTTAAAACACAAAGAGTTGAATATAATGAATTTGATTCATCCTCGAACACAAAGCTTCACCACAGTAAACTCAGTCAACTGTTGCTCTTGCGCCTATATTCATGGTGCTTAAATAGCTCACTTTAAAACAAAAAAAACTCCAATTGGCTTTTCATATATCCACCCTCCCCAAAAATAACGCACTTGAAAAACTCAAATGATATGAAAGGCTTCAAGGCCTCTTTTCTCCCTTTCATACCCCTTTTTTTTATTTCTGTTTGCAGTAATCTGCCTTTCTCTTTCTCTTTCTCATTGCTACAGAGCAAGCGAGGAGGCTCAGAGCTTTGAAAAGGGGGCTCAATGTGTAATGGGTCCACTAGAATTAATTTACTTGCACCAAATCCATTGAGCACAGAGGGTTTTTTTTCCCCCTCTCTCTCTCTCCCTCTCACTCCTCAAATCATTTGGAGTCGAACGCAGCCCCCAGCCTTTGTAATTCTAGTAAAGCACTTAAAGTGCACAGTAGGTGTTCATGAGGACCATCTGGTCAAAAGCAAAACAAGCTGCTGATTTTGCCTTTGAATAGAATGAAGCAAGTGTGAATTAGTCTCTTCAATTAGCACTATTACAACCTGTCAAGTGCATATTGTAAAACAGGATTATTACAGTATTGGTCACCAGTGCAATTATTTACTCTCTGCCTTTTCTTGCATATAAAAATGTCTTATGTTTATTAGTTTCTGATAACTGAACATAATATCTCTTAACCCAGGCATTTTAAAACTACCAACACACAAATCACAGATTATGAAATACAGTCGGCCAAGAAGCTGTTAGGATACACATATCTTAAGTAACAAAGGTCTAAAGCACCATCGACTCTTAACAAAATTTCATTGTCTCTAACCTTCTTGAATGTAGGTGAAGAAATACTTACATGGCTAAAAAAAGATGTCCAATAGAGATTATTCTAAAATACTTTCGGAGGGAAAGAAAGACTTGTCAGTTCCAAATAGCTGCATTGTAAATATTAAATTTATTTCCTAAGGGGATAATTTATTAAGCATCACAGAAAACCCCAAAGTTTATAAAATGATCATTACTGACTTATTCATTTGAAGTGGTATAACTTCAACAGATCTCAGTAACAAAGTGCAACTTGAAACTTACATACATGCAAAAGAAACTCAGTCTCCTTTTCTGAAAGCTGAAAAAAGGCTCAAATTCATTGCCCAGTTGCTTAAGAAATTATCTCTCTTTCATTCTTCCTAAGACGTCATTTTGATTTCAAATTTTTAAAAATCAAACTATGATACACGCTAGTTAAAATGGGTTCATTCTAATTGAGCTTATATATGCCGTTCATCTTACAGTAAAAATAAACCACGTAAACTTTTAATTAAATAAGCACACAATTTAATTTACCCTATTGCATATGCACATTCTTATCTCTCTACTCTTCAGTTCTGTGCCAGCAGCCCCCACCCTCTCCATACTGGAAAACAAACAAACCAAAAAATAAACAAACAAACTATACGTAAAACACATACAGAAAGGGCATGTTAGTTAAGAAGTTTTAGTCAACCCACTACTAGAAAATTGCTCTTTAGTATAATCTGTAAAAGACTACAAATGTACCGTTAACAACGTCCAGCATTAAAGGAGAATAGTTTGAAATATGTATTAGTCAAGCAAGTTGAGTAAGTAGCAAGTGAAAAATAGACACAAAAAACCCAACAGGAGTTTCAAATTTGCAGAATCAGAATTAGTCTCATGATTTCACAATTATTTAGCCAACATTATTTTTAAGGACCGGTATGATTTATTTAGTTCACTTCTTGTTGCTAATTCAAAAGTAGTGGCTTCCCACTTAACAATTGCTAGTATTAGTAGTGAAATGTTTTACTATTCCATGCAGGATATATCTTTATAAGTTGTCGATTTTTCCCTTTAATTCCCATTGAGAACTAAATAAACACTAATAAGAACAGTGAGAATTCTAGGGTAAAGTGAAACTCAGAAAAGGATTTAAATAATTCCAATAGCTCTTCATAGTGCTTCTCGATGTAAGAGATAAGGAATACTACATGATTCCGTACCAAAAATACTTTGGTTTTTTATCAGTGTTATTCTGGGTCATGTGTGTATTCCTTAAGTTTGTATGACATCTAAAAGAAAAGTGATATTTTGTCTAATAGGAGCTTTTGCAATAGTAAGATGGACAACAAAGAATTAGTTTCCAAGAAAAGTTGGCTTGATTTCAGGGACTTTATTTCCTTTTCCACACCTGGGTTTAGGATCTGAAGTAGGCAAATCAATCTTTTTTCCCCCTAATTTAACCAATCCCAAGTGCATTTGTAGCCACAGATCTTTAAAAATCAGAATTACTGAAATCTGTACAATTAACTGTTTAAAAATCTAAATTCTCAGTGTAGAAAATTCATTAAAATAAGGTAAGCTTGTTTAAATTTTCAGGGAAATTCACTAATTTAAAGTGTGTCAACTAGGTAATTAAGGATCCAAGAAGGTAGAAAGACAGATTGTCACAAAGTTATTGTTACATTATTTGATAATTTTTATAAACTATTTTGTCATAATGGAAAAAGGGAAAGGATTTTTATTCTTATGACTACTTGCAACCCTCCATTCTGACCTTTTTATACTGTCATTGCCTTTTCCACAAGTAGGAGGATAATGTAAGTGGAAGGATTTGTAAAGAGCTTAAAAAAAATAACCTCAATATCTAACTAGCTTAAATTAAAGTCTAGAGCACCCAAAGGATATAAGTCATGCATTGTGAGGCAAGAGATCACAGAGACAGAATGAACAAACACTTGTACAACTATCGGTTTATCACCACTAACCTGCATGAACATATGGTCACTGAAGAGTTATTTAAAATTCAAACTGCAGCTAAGTTCTATTTTCTAAGTCAGTATTTTAAAAAATGTATTTTGTTAATTAAAAATTGAAATTATAGTACCTTTGTCAATCCTATTTCATTTAATAGAACTTTCCCTCTGGAGGGAAAATATTACAAGAGATTTCTTTTAGAAATGCAAGGCTTTCAAAAATTAAAAATACCAGAAAATGGTATTTTTTCCCCCACCTACAATAAAAATAATATACAACTACACTGGAAAATAAAATCAGTTGTTTTTTTTTTTATTTCTTCCTTTTATATGTTGGTCGGAATTCACTGTTGAACCTATCAAACAACACTGAAAAAAGATTTCTGAAACTGGTGACAAAAATTAATTTACAAGTTAGGATATATGGTATCATTAAGCTTCCAAATTAATAGCAAAAATTCTAGCATTTATAAAGTAACACTACAAAATCATTTCAAGACTATATTTTTATTGTGTTGCAACCTGACTTTCAATCATGCAACAACAAAAATACATGTACTTAAGTGTCACTGTGGGTTGCATGGCTGTAGCATAAGAGCATCTTGTCCTCCTTGAACCCCATTCCAGATATTCCACAAGTTGAAGGAGAGAAGTCTTAGGATTAGGCCTACAGAGTGTGATCCTAGGCCTAGAGAGTATAATCCACATTCCATTTCTAAACTGTACAGAATAAAAGAGTTTTTGTGTACCTGTCTGCCCACAGAAAAGCAACAGATATTAGAAACAACTGCATATATTTTTTTTCCTGGCAACTAGCATTTCAAATATTATTTTAAATCAACTTTTAAAAGATTAAAAAAAGGAAAAAAGAAAGAAAAAGAAGAAACCAAACTCTTGTTGAGAAATACATAAGGATATTTGTCTGCAAAAATATTTTCAGGACACTTTTCATTTAGAAAATGGTATACTGTTTTCAAGTCCTTGAAGCTTAAAATATATTTGGTAATCTAAATAGCAGGACGCAGAGAACAGTTTCAGCCAACTGTGGCACACAATGGCACATTTACAGAATTTTAAGTATTTCTTTTAATAATTGATGTAGTCATTTTGAATCATTCTGCATAGGATATCAGGTGTGAGCAGATTGCATTAACGCTGCTTAAACATTTCAACTTGTCAGTATGGCCAACTCGATTTCGGAAATATTTGCAGTATTTTCCCATCGAAACAGTAATAAAGGCAAAATAAATATATGCCACTACTTTATAATCACCGAACATTAATGAATATTTTATGTCTTTTTAAATCTCCCTGTTTAATTTAAAAGGGTGAAATTAAGTCTCCTCCCTGCAATATGCCAATTATCTGTAAATCAAACAATAACTTGGCTATTATGCTCCTTTTTGTTAATATAAGAGAAGCTAATTTGAAAACACTGAACGGCATTTTTAGACTATCAGTTTAATAGTCCTCTCTGCCCCCTTGTGGGAGAAAGTTGAAACACACTCAAACTATAGAAACTGGAAATGTTAAAACAAAAATGCAAAAAAACAAAAAAATGTAAAATTCTGGCTGTAAATATTGCAATCAGAAAAAAAAAAAAATAAGGCAGTCTATATGTACCCTTCATGCGATATACTACTCTTCAACTTAAAAAAGGAAATCAACAACAGAATGAAATTTACCTATTATCTTTGCTGTTCTTGATTAAACTGGGGTTATTTATTTTGAAACTGAATTCCTTATTTAATTTTATTCAATATATAATTTAAATTTCATAATCATGAGGCTCCCAGAATAACTCTGTGATAGGGCCAGAGTTAAACATTATTTTTAATATAAAAATGACAATGATTCTTCAATGAATTAAAATTTTAAATTTAGAGAACATCCATTATAGAGATTAAAAATGAAATGGCAATTAATATATTTAAAATCCTGAAAAAAATCAAATAATTTAAACCTATGATTCAAATTAGGGACCAAGAAAAATCTTAAAGATCTTAGTTACTAGTCAACAAACTATTCAAGTGATAAACAGAGAAAATAAACTTCAAGTAATGAGTTATTTACGCCAAATTCAGAAGTTGAAATTTATTGATAAAACATGAAAAAAGAAAAACCATTAACAGTCATTACTGAAATAATTCATATACTTCCGAAAAATGATTAGGATGAAAACAACTTGTTCTTTCAATATGACATTAGTAATTAGTTGAAGCAATGTAGTCCAAGAAAAAATTTATGAAATAATCTAAGATTAAACAAGATTAATTTTCTTTATAAAAACATGAGTGGACAATGACTGTTGTCTTCATAATTTACAAGGGGTATTGTGACATAATCATCATTTCACTGTCTCTAAACACAAGTCTTGTCACATAGCCTTATACATTTTCCCCCCCAAAGCAGATAAATTACTAGCTTTTAGGTGGGTGGGGCCACAGACAAGAAGTTACCTCTTCTCTCTTGGGGGAGGTTCTTTTTGAAACAGTGGCCCTGGTTGGTCACATTGATGAAAATATTTACACTATACATAGATTCTTCTTAGATACTCTGAGCTAAATGACTGGGTTCCCTACAGCATCTCACGAATACTGCCCAAGGCTGGAATTCAACTGCTTAAGAAAAGCCTCCTCAATTCCTTTTGGAAATAGGCAGGATACACACTATAAATAATATGTTTGAGAGCAACCTTTCAAATAAAGTATACGCATGTTCGAAAATGCACGCTGTCGATAATCTCCAAATTAATATTCTGAATAACTACTATAAAACTATGAAATATGTAACAATGTGTTTTTTTTTAAGCAGGGTTTTAAAAGTTGACTATTTTAAGAATTATCAAGAGCTTTCATTTACAACATCTATCTTTCTAGGTCAAGTCATTTAATGTATCTATAGTAATCACTGATGCTCAAGTTAATTAAAATTAAAAACCCAATAATGAAACATAAAGAGAGTTTCCAACCAGAACACATAAGCCCTCTTTAACAGGGTCAACATTAGCTATAATGAGCTACCTTTATTCCTTAGCTGTGAGACATAACTCACCTCTTGAATGGTACTGCTTCCTGAGAAGTTCAGGTTGTACTCCCGCTGGACTTCCCGGTGGGTGATGATCAGCATGAAGTTTTGATTTAATGACTCCTGCAGGGCACTGAAAGGGCTGAAAGAGAAACAAGGAACTCTGAGATGAACAAGTTCTAGCTTGCTTTATGGTTAGCTGAAAAAACCCCAGGAGTACCATAACCTCCACACAGGCATGTCCGGGCCCAATGTTATCATCTTTTCAGCTCCTAAAGGCAAGAGAGCAAGCTGAGAACAACCAAGGGGAGTTAACCTGTTAACTCCTTCTCTACCAAGGTGTTTTTAAACTTCAGTTATAAATACTTTGCATACATAAGAATTTTGACAAGTCATGTGCTGCTGTCTGCATATGTATTTTCTCCAAGAGAAGCAAATTTGTCAATTTTATTAAATTCCAAATATGCTACTAAAATGTATACCCAAAAACTCTGGTTCAATTCCAAATGAAACAGCAGTTCTGGAAGAACAGAAATTTGAAACTATTGTTTATACTCATGAGTGTCATATAGGTATACAAATGCAGTTTCAGTAAAAATTGAGAAAGTATGGAAATCTACAGAACTTTAATTGCTATACCGAAATTCCTTCAAAATAATTGTGCTTTCACTTACAAGTCAGAAATACCGAGAATTCAGAAACTGGAGAATTCAGAGCAATATTAAACTCTGTGCCAAAGTTCCAAAATGTAAGAAATGTGTCAGAAACATGAAGAATAAATGAATTTAGCCACATCAATTAAGAAAAATAGGCCATGGTTCTATTTGTTTATAATATTAAAAAGCACCATCGGCAATGAAAATAAAAATCTGTCACCATTATGTATGAACAATCTGTATTGCTAGTCTCAAGTGTAGTGCTAGTCTCTCTTCCATGCTATGCTTTAGAAGCAAAAAAAATATACGGTTCTGGCCTTCATCACTCCTCCTTTGCCAATATGTAACTATGTGATAAATATAAATGCAACATAAGATTAGAATTAGGCAGTTAATCTGTGTGTCCCAGTGTCACCCATCGAGTTCACAGGTAAATTACAGATTCAAAATACCTAGGAAACACCTATATACAGCATGAAATATTATTGATCAAAGTCAAGGGAAATAATACCCCACTAAAATAGAGTTTCTTCAGGCAGGGACCTTTGTGTTTGATCCTTACCACTTAAAGCATAATGCCTGGCACACTGCAGATAAATATTTATTTAATAATGAATAAACTGTAAATTTTCAGAAGGCAAGAGTCTTACTCATATCTGTATTTTACACAGTAATGCTGCCTTCTGGAAAACTACCATGGGAATTAAGATTTTGGTTTTGATTCACTTATTTATCTACATTAACTGAATGCCTCGCATTATTCCAGATGCTAAGGAAACCAACCCAAATAATACACAGTTCCTGTCCATGAAAACCTTCACAATCTAATGAGGGTAGACAGACACGTAGACAGTCATAGTATAAAGTGATAGATACAACTGAGAAATTCAAAAAAAATACAATGAAAACCGAGAAGGAAGTGCTTAACTTTGCCTCAGTGAGAGGGGGAAAGCGTTAAGGGAAAGCTTCAGAGGAGAATAAAAATATAAATTGAAATATAAAGGATAAGTAGGACCTTAGAGTTTATTAATTGGAAGGGACTAAATTTTTGTTTTATTTGGGGAAAGGAGATGGGTGGCACTTTTTAGACTAGGAAATAATAAATGGAAGAACGCAGCATGTTCATTCACTCAGTTAACATATATTTATTGAGCACATACCTATGTTTATGACACTGTTCCAGTTGCTAGGGACACAGTTATGACAAAAAAAAAATGGTCCCTGCTTTCATGAAACTTATATTCTAGTAAAAGAAACAATACTCAAGTAAACGAATAAGTAACTTTAGAGAATGCTAAGTGCTATGAAGAAAATAAACAATATTATAAAAGGTATCAGAGGGGTGGGGGGAAGGAAATTATTTTCAACATAATAGTTGGGGAAGACATCTCTGAGGAAATGACATTTAAGTTGAGGCTAGTATAAGAAAGAGAGAGCAGGAATCTGATCATGTAGGTCCTTGTAGACCACGGTAAAGGACTTGGTATTTATAGTAATTGCAAAGGAAAGCCATTGGAAGGTTTTACACTGGGAAATGGTTAAGATCTGATTTACATGTACATTTATACAACATTATTCTGGTTGCTCTGGCTACAGTGCGAAAAGAGTCAAGGCAGGGCTAGTCCCAGCAAGAAGTGATGGTGGCTTACGCTAACTATAGAGGCAGAGAGTGAAGAGTTGTCAGGTTCAGATATATTTTAGAGGTAGAAGCCAGACAACTTACTGATGGAATGTGAGAGAAAAACAAAACTCTAAGGTGGTCGGAGCAAGTGGAGAGATGGAATTGCATTTAACAAGGAAAACTGGGTTAAGAACAGGTTAGGTAGAAAGTTTGAGAGTGAAGTTATGTATATATCAGAGTTTAAGGTGCCTATTAGAGATCCAAAAAGAGATATCATGTATAGCTGTGTATAAGAGTTGAGGGTCAAGTAAGAGAGCTCGGAGCAGGAGAATCGACAGCACATACAGGAACCTGGCCCCCCACCCCGCCCCCCTTATCTTCAGTTTCCGTTTCTGCAATTTCAGTTACCTGCAGTTAACCAAAGTCTGAAAACATTAAATGGAAAATTACAAAAATAAACAATTCATAAATTTTAAATTGCAGGCTGTTCTGAGTAGAGTGATGAAATCTCACGCCCTCCTGATCCATCCTACCTGGGCCATGAATCATCCCTATGTCCAGAATACCCTGCCCCTTAGTCACTTAGCAGTTATCTTGGTTATCAGATAGACTATCATAGTGCTTGTATTCAAGCAACCCTTATTTTACTTAATAATAGCCCCAAAGCACAAGAGTAGTGATTCTGGCAATTTGGATATGCCAAAGAGGAGCCATAAAGTGCTTCCTTTAAGTGAAAAGGTGAAAGTTAAAAAAAAATTGTACGCTGAGGTTAAGATCAACAGTAAGAATGAATCTTCTACCAATGAAATTGTGAAGGAAAACGAATTCTGTGCTAGTTTTGCTGTCTCACCGCTACATGGAAAAGTTATGGCTACAGTGCATGATAAGTGCTTAATTAAGACGGAAAAGGCATCATATTTGTACAGTAAGATATTTTGAGAGAGAGAAAGTCTGCATTCACATAATTTTTACTATAGTACGTTGTTATAAATTTTCTATTATTAGTTATTGTTGTTCATCTTTTACTGTGCCTAAGTTATAAATTAAACTTTATCATAGGTATGTATGTATAGGCATACCTCATTATATTGCACTCTGCTTTATTTCATTTCACAGACTGTGGTTTTTACAAGTTGAAGGTTTGTGGCAACCCTGCACTGAGCAAGACTATTGGCATCATTTTTCCAACAGCATTATTTTTTAATTAAGGTATGTACATTGTTTTTTTTAGACATAACGCTGTTGAACACTTAATGGGCTACAGTATAGTGCAAACATAAGTTTACATGCACTGGGAAACCAAAAATTCATGTGACTAACTTTATTACAATATTTGCTTTATCGCAGTGGTCTGAAATTGAATCCACAATATCTCTGGGGTGTATGCCTGTATAGGGAAAAATATACTATACGTAGAATATGGTACTCTCTGTGGTTTCAGGCTTCCACTGGGGGTCTTGAAATGTATTCCCCATGAAGAGGGGGACTACTACAGATAGTATATAGATTTTGTAGCCAAATGAAATCACCTAGGCAAACAGGGCTCTCCTCCCAAATACTGCACAGCTTTCAGACTACCTCATGTCCTACCATTAGTATTATTATAGACTGCCTCTTCTCTGAATTCATGTATCATATCCCTTATTTAATATTTATTTATAGTGTGTTTTGTATGGTTTGCTTTGTTGCACGTGTGCAAGTCCTGAATTCAAGACTACAAGCCTTTTGAGAGTAAGTATCTTTATTATTCACCTGTATTTCCCTTGACACTTAGCATACTAAAAGGTGATTCAAGGCAATCCTATAAACACTTAAGGAATAGTTCTGCATATTTGGAACTCCATATAAAGAATGACTAATTCTCATTTTTTAAGCCTACCTTTGAAGTGCCATTTTACTCACAAAATTGTAGTTCAGAAAGGTTAAGTAATTTCCCAAGGTTATGCAGCTATAAAAAGATGGAAGCCAGTTTTTAAACTATATTTGATTCTATGTTCTTCAGCACCCTATCTCCCAAATGGCTAGGCTGCCTTAGGGATACAAAGATGAGTAAGACCCTGCCTACTAGGAGTTCACAATTCATCCATTCTTTCTATAATTATTTGATTCTTATTTGTAATAATACAGGAATCAAAGATATAATCACTGACCTCAAGACAGACTATTCTGAGAGTTAAAACAGATGTGAGGATTGTAGAGAAGAAAAAGAGTACTTTGAAGTACTATGAAGAAGAATGGATAGTAAGGGAGGGTGGGAGGGAGGGAGACACAAGAGGGAAGAGATATAGGAACATATGTGTATGTATAACTGATTCACTTTGTTAAAAAGCAGAAACTAAGACACCATTGTTAAAGCAATTATACTCCAATAAAGATGTTAAAAAAAAAAGAATGGATTGTAATTTGACAAGTATATAATAGAGGTGATTTCAGACATAGACTAGTTTGAGCAGAGATGAGACTGGAGAATACAGGGAAGGGTGGAGAAAGCAATGAGGAAGAAGTATAAGGGGATGTAAAGAAGGGTTTCTGAAAGAGGAAACTTGAAAAATGTTAAAGACCAACATTATGGGGGCTTCAAATGCTGGGCTAAGGAGCTCAGAATTCCAGAAGTCTTGATTATTACATAGATAGATCCTCCTTTATCTTTACATATGAATCTATACAAATGCTTAATACCTTTAGTGCTTTCCTTTATGCAGTTCCTTAGATATGTTTCTTGATGTTGACTGGTAGACTTGTGCAATAACTTTGTAGAAAGGTTTGCCAGGACCAGCACTGACTGCCAAACTACGTTAGAAGAACACCAATTTAGTCTAGTTCTGTAATTTCCCAGGAGCCCTGGGGAAGGGTAAGTTTGGCAAGAAAAAATATTTATGGCTTTAAACTCCTTGGGAGTCACAGAGTCAGATTTGAATTCCTGCTCCACTCCCTACTAGTTGTTTGACCTTTGTCTCCCACCCCCACGATAATAATTCTTTCAATACTATTTATTTTGTGTCTACCATATACAGGCCCTTATTTTAGGCACTTAACTACTCTGTAAATTGTTTCCTCTTCAGAAAAAAGAAAATAACCTTTACCTGATAAAACTCTGAATATTAAATTTTACAAAGCCAAGTAGGAATTTTTATTACATTTAAGTTTTAAGGTGGTCTATTATTAAAAATAGAATACTTTTGAGGGGTACCCATACTATAAAATCTTACAATGACAGTAAAACATTAACTAAAGTGTCTGTGGTGGTTTTGTGGCAGTTATTTTTCATATTTTAGTTTCATTTCTCTGTAGCAGCTGATAAAGGGTAAAATCTTTTTTTTAATTTATTTTTTATTTTATATTGGAGTATATTGATTAGCAATGTTCTGTTAGTTTCAGGTGTACAGAAAAGTGATTCAGTTATACATAGACATGTATCTATTCTTTTTCAAATTTTCCCATTTAGGTTGTTACAGTAGGTCCTCCTTGTTGGTTATCTATTTTAAATATAGCGGTGTGTACATGTCAATCCCAAACTCCCAATCTATCCCCCCTCACCCTCCTGGTAACCAAAAGTTTGTTCTTTAAGTCTGTGAGTCTGTTTCTGTTTTGTAAATAAGTTCACTTGTATCATTCTTTTTTAGCTTCCACATATAAGCGATATCATATGATATTTGTCTTTCTCTGACTTATTTCACTTAGTATGATAATCTCCAGGTAAAACCATTTCTGATGCATGGAACATAACTGTACATTATGCCTAATGTTATCCAAGCTCACAGCGTTCTTTTTAACACAGATCTTTTTGGGGGTTGATATACCACATTCATGTTCCTTGTGAGAATGTTTTTTATTATCTGCAACCTCAGACTCCAGCCTGATTCATTCACTTAGCCATTAATAATAATGGCTAGCCTTTAATGAGTGCATTAAGTAAGGGCTTTGGGTCAACTTTATGAAGTTTATTATTATCATTTTCTTGTTACAGATGAGGAAACTGATGTTAAGTTACTTGCTTAATGTCACACACAAAATTAGTAGTAGTAACTCTTCTAAGGTCTAACTCTTATGATTTGTCGTCCAGATACTGGGGAAGAGGACCCAGTAAGATCTTATTTCTGCCTTCATTGAGTTTATTGAGGAATGCACAGACAAGCAAACCTACAACCCACATATGGTACCTTTGCTAAGAGCTCTAATACCACTTTTGCTAAGATGGTATGGAAATACAGAGGAAGAATACCTAAATTAGACCAAGGAGGAGGCAAAGGCTATAAAGGAATTTACTATAGTGATTTGCATAATTTTCAAAGACTTCATTGCTAAAATATTATCTATAGAAATTGATTCTAGCTGCTGCTTAGCAGAATATGTTGAGCCCTTAGTTGCTGCATCTAGGAGCAATTTTCTCCACAATAGTGTCTTCTAATAGTTGGTTAGGATAGTTAGCCACAGTTAATCCACCTTCAAGCTGTCTCTCTTTTACCTTCAAAATGCAAAGTCATTCATGCTCCTTCAACTTTGACCTTCAGAATAGCTGAGGGTAATTACCAAAGTAGGTGGATGAGAAATAATACAAAACAGTTTTTTGTTTCCCTTAATGGCATGTTTTCTCTTCAATAAGAGGGAGAAGGAAAGGTGTAAGCAAATGTAGAAATTTTTTAAAAGCAGTTGAATTTTAACTCAATGCAAGAAATGGTTTTAACAGAACATCTATTCTCTCCTTACCGGTTTTTAATTTTTCATTCTCTATTATGATTTTACTTTCAGTTTGAATATTGGTATTTACCAACAACGAGATGGTTGTTTCCACAAATAGACAACAGTCATTAAAACTTACCGTTGCTGTACCCTCAAATACAAATTGAAATTAATGTTTGAAATGTAATGAAAATCATATACATTGTCCCCAAGCTTTGAACTGGTGGTTATTTGCAAAAAACACAACACAGTGAATGTTAACATTTAAAAGCAGTTAGTGGCAAAGTGCTAGACATTTTCACATATACTCATCTCATAATTCTCCTAGCCAGTTTCTTAATTTTCAAGTTGGGGGAGGGACAGTGGGAGGCATGTGAGAGGGAACTACAAAAAGATAGATAGATAGATAGATAGATAGATAATCTACCTCCTTAAAATTTTCAGTAGTATAACTAAGCATTAATATCTAAGCCACCAACAAAATTCTAGAAATAGTTTTGGCAGAACATCCCTTCTCTACTTTCTTTTCTGTCCACAAGTCTTGGACATTCATTCTGCCAATGAATGTCCACCTATGTCTGAGGGGATCCCATTCCAATTTAACTATGAGCATTTATCAGGAACAGAGAAGTCATCTGTAAAGTATCTGTCTTCTAGTGAGTAACAACTTCATTTTAATTCACTGACTTAGTTTAACACATTTTATATTGCCATCCAGTTTTTTTTGGCGGGGGGAAGGACAGTATGGGGAAAATTAGTGTACAGCAAATTTTAACACAGGCTCCAATAAATAAACTTGAAGTTACAGACATTTTTTTATACCTGAGAACATAAAAAGCCATAAATTATTGGCCTCCATATGTCAAGTACTGATGAAAGCAACAACATTAAGAAAATATATATAACAACCTTTACTGTCTTGACTGCTTATTTCACATTGAGAGAGCACTTTAGTGATCCACTTACGCAGAAAGCACATGCATATTTTAATATGTATGACACAGTGATTTTTCAAGGTTAACTTAAGATTGCATTATGGTAGTGAAATGATCATTTGATCATCATGTACCTATATACCTGTCATTAATTCCTGATTAAGAGGAATGGCTTCCTCCTGACAAATAGCAGCAGGCCCATAGGGTAGAACAGTAAAAGGCAGGGTGTCTTGTATCAAGGATAATAACAGCAATTTTAAGGATTTCTTCTTCAGCAATTCCTTGAATCAAGAATTCCCTCTTAAATCTTCAGTGGGCAGAAGATTTGGCCAGGCTAAATCAGAGCCTTCCTATGAAAACAGTAACAGTTCTAGGGGAAGCATTCATTGTTATAAAGTATAAATCCATCAAGATTAAGCAACTAGACTAGGAAAAACAACACATTCAGACTTGGGTTTCAGGGCTGTTATGGACTGAATGTTTGTGAATCCCCTCAAATTCACATGCTGAAAGCCTAACACTCAATGTGATGGTATTTGGAGGTAGGGCCTTTGGAAGATGATTATGTTTATATGAAGTCATGAGGATGGGACTCCCATGATGGGATTACTCTTCTTATAAGAAGAGAGAACAGAGCTTGGGCTCTCCCTCTGTCAAGTGAGGACACTGTGAGAAGGCAGCCATCTATCTGCAAGCCAGGAAAAGGGCTCTCACCAGGAACCAAATCTGTCAGCATCTTGATCTTGGACTTTATAGCCTCAAGAACTGTGAGAAATAAATGTCTGTTGTTTAAGCTACCCAGTCTAGGGTATTTTGTTATAGCAGCCTGAGCTGATTAACATAAGGGCTTTTAAGAGTTCTGAATTCACAGCACTCAAGTAAACAGATACCATCAATTCTGCACAGGCTTCTACTAAATGACTATCTGTTTGTTAAATGGTATATACACATCCAAATTAAAATTCCACTCATTAAAATCCATTGTAGAAAACAATAAGTGTTTGTCAAAACTCATATAACTGGGGAATACTTAAGAACCCATTTATTATATGTAAATTATATCTCCACAAAAAAATTATAAGCCATAAAAAGTACCTGAACAATTGGATAACCACTATTTTGGCAATTAAATGGGTCCCATATTTTTAACTTCAAAAATACAACACACTTTTTATCAACGTAAATGGAAACCATAGATTTTCTGCCATTGCTACTTAATACTACTATATGACCACTGACATATACGGCTGTTGTCCGTGAAATTAAATTTCTCAAATCAATGTTGTATATGTAGTTAAGATGAGTAAAATATTAACATCAATACAGAGATCAAAAAATCTCCTGTTTCATTCCTGCTGTGTATGTATGCTATTTCTTTTCTTGCACTGGATATTTTAAACAAATATCAATGTAAAATAACATGTTTAGAAGGTTCATTTCCAATAATTTTATTTTTTAAATATGACCTGATATTGAAGCCAAAAAAGTAATTTTTTCAAATTATTGTGACTGTTTCTTATAAAAATATAAATAATAATCTTAGAATGTGCTATTGAATTTTTCATTAATAATTTACAATTTATATATTTCTAAAAGGCCCTACAAAATTTTCTCTCCTTTGTCTCTTTGGGAATATTTTATTATCTACAATGATCTTTTTATCCTTTCAGATATATCAAGCTTTTAAATTAAAAAGCATGACACATGGCAATTTAAATTTCCATTCTAAACTTACAGAGTCATATGAGCTCTTGTCAACAAAAGACCAAATTTACTATAATTATGGATTATTTACACTAAAACAAAATAAGAAATCAATATGTAAATGTAATGTTTGTAGTAGCTAATGCAGCCAGCAATGACAGATTAGGTTCAAACAGCAATCAGTTTGAAAATCTGGCACATATGTAAATGAGCTAAGGACTTGATGTTTACATTTGACTGTATTTCATTCAGGATTTTTAAATTGTCTCAGGAACAGCACAAAAATAAAATGTTAATCTTTCCACTACAAATATAACTTGAGCCCTCATCATAACTGAAATTAGGTTTTGCTCCTGTCCAGCTAAACTAACATATGATACTAATAATTCTGAGCTGCAGATTACATCATTCTTAATTAACACTCTGCTACAGTTGTTAACATCCTCCAAGACACCATGCTATCATCACCACAAGTTCTGTAACAATCTTAAAACCACGTTTAACAAAGGTTGGCCTCTTACTCTGCAGCTACTTTTAATTGCTTTCTTTGCTAGCAATTAAATATGTCTAGATAAACAAACATTCGGTTTCACATAATTCTTAACAACATTTTCATGAAGATTTCAAAGTTCAGGTGTCCTTATGTCTATAATTACTGTTTATCAATATAGAGATATACTGGATTCAGCTAAATGTACTAACCAAAGTATATAAAATTAATCAAAATTTGGTAATTAGCGGTGATAGTGATATATTGTGATCCATCAAGTAGTTCATAGCAAAACTGTCAAAACATAATTCTATTCATCTAGACAAACCACGAAGAAAGAAAAAAAATTTACAGATACAATGGTTTTTGTTTCATTCATGAATTAGTGACCAAGTTTCCGACTGTCCATGAAATCAACCATAGAGAATACCTGCAGTTCTTTTTCGAAGTGTGATGTTAACAAGCTAATCTCAGTACTCACTGACCTATCAATAGGCAGTAAACTATATAAATGGGTTTGCTACATCAATCCAATTAGATGTCTTGTGATCTCCCCCAATGCTTTAATTGGGGACAAGTTTCTTTCATCCAGAATGCATAACTATAGGGAAATGTCCTCTTCTTAATATAAGCCACTTTTCAAGTAGCCCCTTATTAAGAAACACTTACCAATCCAATACTTCCTAATTTCACTTTTACAAAATCTAATAATAATGCTCACAAGAATTAAAGTTGAACAGTAATCACCATAATGTACTTGAAACACTGATTATATTAATTTATTCTTAAGAAATTAAGAGTTACTTTAAGAATGATACAGCGAATTGTTATCAACTACTTACAACACTGGTTAAACATTTTCACAGATGAATATCCTTTGTGAAAACAAACAAAAAAGAAGTTGTTTTGTAAAGCATTTTGGAAGAAAAAATTAACCAATCCTTTCAGAACATTTACTTGCATACGTAAAGTTTCCCCTTTCTGTACCTCAGTTCCCCTAGTCATACAATGGGACTAGATTAGATGATTGCTTTAAATCCTTCCAAAGATGATACTCTAGAGCTTTCTTCTAAGTCAGAGCTCTGATGGATATGACTCTTGCATTAAGGGAGAACACCAAAAATTGAAATAGCAGGATATAGGCTAATAAAAAGTAAAAAATATTATAAGGATTAACATCTGTGCAGAGATTGTGAGGTGCTGCGGAAACAGAAGTAGGATGAGAGCTATCTGAAAGCATCCTTAGAATGTCCTTGTAGTAAGTGAACCCCACAATAGTTCCATGATACTGTTCAGTTATCTTTTTAGTTGGGATAATGGGGGGTGAACAAGTATCCTGAATGGCCTCAGTACAGGGTGGGAGAGATGGGAAAAAGAAAACAAAAAAGAAAAAAATAAACTGTTTGTATGAGTATCAGTACACATACCACCCAGAGGGTGTCACCTCTTAGCTAAGACCGAGGCTAGAAGCACAGCTGGATACCTATTACCACAGCTAGTTATAAGAAGCAGAGATAGAAGAGGAATAGTTCAGTTTTTCCCTTAATTATACCAGGCTTAATGGATTTAGTGAAGTGCATATCCGACGTAGAAGGTTAGAAGAGACCTCAAGGATCATGAGAACAATGTTTCATTTGCTTTTCTTCAAGCTTTTGCCTCTGCTTACAGGGTGAACACTATTTCTGCCCATGCTGCTTCTCCTCACAAAGGAAGTGTTTTAACACTTGTAGCATTTTCTCCCCATTCTAAACCTGCCTCCTCCAGAGAAAAGAAGAGACTATTATAATTATTCACAAGGTCACCTTGTAGTAGGTTAGGTTTCACAGAAGGCAGGGGATGAGACCAGCAGCTTCCTCTTCCATTTCCTATGCCCTAGTGCACTAAATTCCTTTCCACTTTTTATCCTCTGTGGTAAACACCCCTGGATAAGGTTTGCCATGAGCTCTCTAAGCTATGTTTCCTGCTGTGACCAGGTTGGTGAGGCAGGTCTATTGCATCAGTCCTTAAGGCTCTGAAGACCCAGTCATAACTCTTTTTATAGGTCACTTGAGCATGTGGGTCCTAAGATTTAGATCTGGAGTGAAAGGTAAAAGACCTCACTTAGGACTCAAGTCTAAGCCACATGATCCATTTGGTGCTTGTCTGGCTACTAAAGCAGTTTCTTTTTCCAGTCATGGAGCCTCTTTATTTTCTGGTAACATCTGAGGCCCGGAGCAGAGAGGAGTGACCTGCCCTAAGTTAAACAGTGATTCTGTAGGAGAGCTGGGGCTAGAACGCAGATGGGGCTAGGACTCAGATATCTTGACTCACTACTCCTCAATTTCCTTCCACAGTATACATCAGAAAATATAATACCCTACTCTCACCTAACTCAAGGCTACTCTCACCTGCTTTCCCACCAACGGTTTTCCAAGGACAAAAAAAGGCCATATATTGTAACACCAGTGGTTTACTTAACTATCACAGGAGTCCCAGTTAGAATTTACTAATTGAATTTACTAATTGAATTTACTGAATTTACTAATGCTTGCACAAATAGCAACTAATTCAAAGTCAGAAGTAAAAGCAACTTCACAACTCAGAAGCCATACAAGAGGACCATATGCTAGACTGCATGACCAGAGCTCAACATTACCCTCATAGAACTCAACAAAATATTAATGGGAACCATCCTCCCAGTATAAAAAGGTCAAAGTTCAAAAGCAAGACTCAATTACTACTTGTAAAAGGGACAGTTACACATAAGGGATACCTTATTTTCTGTCACCCTGCCATAAAAATGAAGACAATCTATATAATTAAAATGGAGCTGGACATTTTTAGCACTTATTAGAATAAGACCAAAGCAAGTTGAAAAGACTGTCTTATTACCAAGACACCCATTCAGTCCTTTTCTAGCAAGGTGATCATTAGTAATACCAAATCCAGAAATACTAAACCTTCTCCATTTATATTTATACATGGCCTGAGGGCTTTGGCACTAGTTATTTCCCTTGCCTAGAATACTATTCATTCTGCTCTTCACTTTAATGGTTCCTCAATCATTCATGTCTCAGTTGAAACAGTACCACTTTCCTGACCTTACAACTTACAGTAGTCACCCAATTACTTCTTATCATATCATTCTATTTCAGTTTTCTGCAAAGCACTTGTTATCATCTGATAATTTTTCTGGTTTATTTGTAGTTTGTTGCCTGTCCCTCCACCCTACCATGTCTACACATATTATATTGTAAACTCCATGAAAGCAGGTACCTTGTTGTCTCGTTTCTCATTGTATCCCTAACACCTAGAACAAGGACCTAACACATTT
The DNA here is from genome assembly GCF_951394435.1 of Stenella coeruleoalba. Taxonomy (NCBI): domain Eukaryota; kingdom Metazoa; phylum Chordata; class Mammalia; order Artiodactyla; family Delphinidae; genus Stenella; species Stenella coeruleoalba. The sequence continues at coordinate 41,740,551 of NC_137169.1, forward strand.
TAAGACGGTACTCAATCTATATCTAGTAAATGAGTGAATAACTGACATCCTGCATGAATAAATGAGATGGACTCTCCATTTATCTGAAAAACACTTTATGATGAGTTTGACAAATAGCAAAACAGCCAATGGAGAGACTACACATGCATGGATAAAAAATTAAATCCCTCAATTTGTCATGAAACTTTTCATATTCATTACAACAAATGTTTATTAAGGGCCTCTATATAGATGGCACTCTCGTGAACTGAGGGAGATGCTCAGCAAGAATGCTCTTGCTCTTTACAGCTTGGGATCTGGTTGGAGAGAGGACAGCCATATAAGAAATAATACTAGGGAAACTAAGACTCAGAGAAGAAAGATGTTGCCTGAGGCCACAAAACCAGTGTAGGACAGTTATAGGATAAACAGTGTCTCACTATAAAGCCAGAGCTCCTTCCATTACTCCATACTTTGATGAGAAAAATGAAAAGGAACACTGGACAAAAAGGCTAAACTCAGGTCAAGAAGTGGAGATTGCCTAGTTCATTACATTTATGGGACACTTGTAAGATCTTCGGCTCCCCAAGTATCTTATATCTATTCTGCATGATGCTTGATAGCCCTCCATTAGAACTTTACTTCTTACCTTTGGTCTCTCTTAGGAGGCAAACATCCTTAGGCATGTAGCACTTCACAGTATTCATTCCACAAATAGTTCTAAGTACCTACTATATTTCAGGCCCTCTTTTAGCTGTTGAGGATACAACAGTGAACAAAAAAGAAAGCTGCTGATTTCTTACAGCTTTACATTGTGATGAGGGACACAGACAACAAATATGAATATATTACTAATATTACTAATATAATGCATTGTTGTCATAATGTAAGATAAAGGGAGAATGTATAACAGAGGGGCTTTTTTAGCCAGGGGAATCGAGGAAAGCCTATCTGAGGATGTAACATTTGAGTAGAGGCCTGAATAAAGTAAAGGAGTAAGCCAAGTTGATAAGTGGTAGATCATTTCAGGCAGGGGAATAGCAAAGTGCAAATGTCCTGAAGTTGAAGCACACTTAGAAGAAGAGCAGGGAGGCCAGTGTGGCTGGCAAGATACAAGCCAGAGATGAGAACGATAAAAGATGAAGTTAGAGAGAGAGTCAGGAACAAGATTATATAAGTCCTTTATATACCTTAGTAAGGAACCTGGATTTTATTCTAAGTGCAAAAACGCAAATGGAGGGGTTTGAGCAGGGGAGAGACATAATCAAGTTATGGTTTTTGGTTCATTTACATCTTAGACCATTTGAATGCTGGGAGAGGTGCCATTTGAAGTAGTGGAATAAGGACAGGGGAAAGAAGAGGTCATTAAATGGTAAGGCTGAGAGAAGGCAAAGAAAAGTTTACCTACTCATTTTTATTATCTATGGTTATAAGTGAGATTTACACACAATTTTTTCTTACATTATCTTTTTCTAATTTTGGTAACAAGATTACATGAACATTAACTTTTTTTTAAAATTTATTAATTTATTTATTTTTGGCTGCGTTGGGTCTTCGTTTCTGTGCGAGGGCTTTCTCTAGTTGTGGCAAGCGGGGGCCACTCTTCATTGTGGCGTGCGGGCCTCTCACTATCACGGCCTCTCTTGTTGCGGAGCATAGGCTCCAGACGTGCAGGCTCAGTAGTTGTGGCTCACGGGCCTAGATGCTCCGCGGCATGTGGGATCTTCCCAGACCAGGGCTCAAACCCGTGTCCCCAACATTAGCAGGCAGATTCTCAACCACTGTGCCACCAGGGAAGCCCTACATGAACATTATAAAATAAGATAGGTAGCAGTCTCACTGGGAAGAGTTTGTGTAAAATTTCTTTATGGAAATCCTCTGGGGTGGGGGAGGGTGAAGAAGTGGCATGTGAAATTTTTGACTATAAATTCAATTTCTTTGATGGCTATCATTTTTTCAGGTTACCTATTTCTTGTATTCATTTTAGTACTTGATAGTTTATGCAAAATTTTCCATTTCAACTAAATTTCAGATTTTAATAAGCCATGAAGATACGCTTATTTTATTACTATTCACACACATTTTTGTTTTAAAACAATTTAATTTATTAATTTCTTATTTGTTTTGTATTAACTTATTTAATAATTATTTTATTAATCAAATAATCTCTTCTGAATCTGTAGTTAAGTCCCCTTTTTCACACCTAATATTTTTGTGCTTACCCTCGTTTTTTCTTGGCTTGGTTTTTCAAGCAGTTATGACTTGTTGATTACTTCTATCATTAATTACTGCTTTTAAATCTTTCTTTCCTTCTATTTTCTTCAGACTTACTCTATTGTTATTTCTCTATTTTCTTAAGTTGAACATACAATTGTTTTCTATCTTTCTTATCTTCTAATTAGTGGACTTAATATTACAAATCTCCCTCTAAGTACCACTTTTGCTACATTCAAAGTTTTAATATATAGCACTCTTATTTATGTTCACTTCTGAACAGCTAGTGGTTGCTATCATGATCTCATTTTTACCCATAAATTATTGTGAAGTAAATTATTTGTAGTATCCAAATGTATGGAGAATCTCAGAGATACCTTTTTATTATTACTTCACTTCTAATTTTATTGCATAATGGCCAGAGAATGGGTCAGCATGATAGTGATTCTTTGATACTGGCTTTGTGTTCTAATACGTGGTCAATTTTCATAAGTATTCTATATGTGCTTAATTTGGTTATTCAAATAATAAATAGCCTACAAAGACTTATTGCTTAATTCATTAGTTTCCATAAGACATTTGTATATAATTGTGGTTGAACTATTTCCCCTTGTAATTTTGTCAATTTTTGCTGATTTGTGCACACAAGTTTACAATTGTCATATCTTCTTAGTAAACTGTCCCTCAATATTATTTGCCTTAAATTCAATTTTATGTGATATTAATATTGCCACACTACATTATAAAAATTAATATTTGGCTTAAATATCATTTCTTATACCCTTTATTTTCTCTTTTCTGTGTCATTTCTTTAAGAGATATTTCTCTGATAAACAACATATAGCTGACTATTCTTTTTTCTTCTAGAAGCATGCAGGTTATTTTTCTTTAGTGTTTATCCCCTTAAGTTATAACATTTATACCTAGGTTTATACTTTTCTAATACAGACTAATTTAATCAGTAGCTGTAGCTTTCTTCAAACAAGAACCTAAACAAGCTCTCAATAACTACCCTCTCTCTGCCATCACCTAACCACTACCTCTAATTCAGTTTACCCATCTGCAAAATGTGACAAAGAACACCTATCTATGATTTATTGTGAGGATTTAATCAGATAATATATATATAAAGGGCTTGGCAAAAAGCCTGTCTTCATAAATGATAACTGTTGTGTCACTATCACTTACCAAATACTTTAACTTCATATCCTTATTCTTGTAACTATTACCTATCTTCTACTGCAGTATTATCTATAATTTAAACTTTTCAACAACTATTACTTAACAGCATTGAAATCCAGAATCCAGAAATGTTCTTCACTTGCTCCAATCTTCTATTCTTCTGCCTTTTCTACTATCTCTAAACCTGCCAGGTAACTTCAACACTTAACCCCTGGACTCTACCCTGCCTCCCTGCTATAGACTGAACTGCATGCCCCAACCCTAGAAATCTTATATTGAAGCCCTAACCCCCAATATGGCTGTATCTGTAAACAGTCTTTAGGAAGTAATTAAGATTAAATGAAGTCATAAGGGTGGGGCCCTAATCCAATAGGATTGGTGTCTTTATAAGAAGAGGAAGAGAGACAAGAGGACTCCAGTACTTGCTCCCTGCCTCCTCTACTTCCCTTCCCCTACTTCCTTTCCCTCCCTCCTTCCCCCCTACCCCCATCCCCCCATATGAGGACACAGTAAGAAGGCAGCTGTCTGCAAGCCAGGAAGAGAGCTCTCACTAGAAACTAAATCTCACAGGAACCCTGATTGGGCCTTTCAGCCTCAAGAACTGTGAGAAATAAATGTCTATTGTTTGTCACCCAGTCTATGGTATTTTATCATTGCAGCTTAAGTTTAGACACTCCCATACCCTTTTTGGTTTCACTTTTTCAAATTTTTCCTATTTGCTGTCTCTTCCTCCTCATAATTCTAATAATTCTTCAGTCTCTTGACCCTACTCCTCCCTCAACTTCTCTCTCCCTTCAGAGTTGAATTTTCTGAAAATAACAGTAACTCTAATCCCTCATTTCTCACTTATCCATTAAAATCTACTACAACCTGGTTCTTATTCTCATCTTCCTACCAAAAATAATCTTAATAAATTCATTAATTACTTATAAACCAAACTGATGACCTTTTAAATAATTATCATCCTACTTGGAATACACTGCAACATTTTGTAGCATTGTACATTTGAGACAAAAAATATAGGCAGTAAGTAGTACATATTTTTCTGGATTGTCTCAGTTCTAGACATGTGACTGAATTACATATGGGACACACACCAGTGAAAAGCTCCACTGGCAAGTAGGAAACAGGTGTCTATAAATAGAGACTTGTCATCTATATATGTTTTTGGAAATTGAAGTATTGAGAGGAGACATCAGGGAGAATGTACAGTAAGAGGGACTGCTGAAAACAGAATTCTGGGGAACACCAACTTTTAGAGCAGATGAAGAAAAGAGGTGATTACTGGATGAATCAACCTGAGTGGCACACAGGACACCAAAACAGTGTTGGAAATTTTCTTTAAAGAGATGAATTAAGGGGACTTCCCTGGTGGCACAGTGGTTAAGAATCCGCCTGCCAATGCAGGGGACATGGGTTCAAACCCTGGCCCAGGAAGATCCCACATGCCATGGAGCAACTAAGCCCATGAGCCACAACTACTGAGCCTGCGTGCTTAGAGCCTGTGCTCCACAACAAGAGAAGCCACCGCAATGAGAAGCCTGCACACCGCAACGAAGAGTAGCCCCTGCTCACTGCAACTAGAGAAAGGAACGAAGACCCAACACAGCCAAAAATAAATAAATTAATTAATTAAATAAATAAATATATATATATATATATATATAAGCTTATATATACCTTAATGAATAGGTTATAAGCTCCCACAGGACAGAGCTTGTTTTCATCTAGTAGGTAATCAATAAATCTTTGACAGACTGAATTTTTCCTATAATAATATGAAACAGGTATAATTAACAGTCCCCATCCCTTCTGATTTTACCATGATTTACAGTATAACCTGAAGTTGTGCCATAGGGGTACTGCATCACCTTTGAATTAATTAGTGAAATCTGATTTAAAAAGTTTTTAAATGCATTTCAACTGTTATAAAGATTACAATTAAAGAGTTTGCTCTTAAATTCTCAAAAAGCCTGAAATTCTGTTTTCTGAAAAACATTACTTACTTTAAAATAATTCTAAATATAATTCAGTTACAGACACTTATATGGTAATTTTACTGCTCTTAGCTTTAAAAAAAAAAATGTAAATACAAAATAAGACTCAATTAACAGGCACCCCCTAGTGGCAGTAAAATCAAGTTAAGAAAAAAAAATTTTAGAAGACGTGGTTTAAGATATAGCTCTCACCAAACCTTGAGAATAATATTGTCAGTAAACAATTTAAAAGCATGTTATTTTATATCTACATTTTACTAAATGATTAATAGTGTACGGTAACTAAAAGTTCATTCACACACCAAAATTTCATTAATATTCTTGAGAACTACAGTAAGTGAAATAATGTATATAAATACCCTTCAACAAGTATATAATGACAATTACAAGATATTTTTTAAAAAATCTCATTATAGAGAACAGCTTCCAAAAAAGAAGGCACCTTTGGAATAAAGCTTTATATATTTGTGTCAAGAAACTGGAAGCTATAGTAGATGGAGGGTCAGATGGAGATTTCAGTATCAGAAGTATTCACTGATGACCTTGAACAATCCACAAAACACTTCTAAACACCTCAATTTCCTAATTTATAAATTAGAGATATCAAAATCAGCCTGTAATCTTGTAGAGTTGTTATAAAAATCAAGTGAGAGTTGAATGAAATAGATTACTATTGGTATTTACTAGCATAAATAATTGTAATAATCATGCTTTGTAATTTGTGATTTCACATATAATGTACCTCTCCTGCTTAATGAATTTTTACAACCACCCTGGCAACTAAAATCAATGCTTCCTATTTTATACATGAAAACTCTAAGACCCTAACCAAGCTGGGAGTGTAATCCAGGATTTTTCTCTCCAGGTCTTGTTATCTATAATTTTATATGACGAGATAGATTATAATCATATTACTTTTCTGATTTGGTCATAATAAATTTTGTTTAGGAGTGATACTATAATACCAGTGTTGTCTAGTCCATTGAGAGAAGACTGATACTCTATAAAGAAAGAACCTATTATTTGCCATTGCATTGGAATTGGGATGATGGAATCCAGCAACAGGACCTCGCCATAGTTCTGCACTGCAATTAACAGGCAGTTTATTATGCAGTTCCCCTCAGTCTTCCAACATCCACTGACTTGTGTCAGAGAAATAAAAGAATAAAACCAATTAAATATCAAACCAACCATCTAAATAAAATACACCTTTAAAAAAAATCCCAAATCTCAGGTGAAGAGAAGACAATTCAGGGAACAGGTCTAGGGTAGAAATATAAATTAGAGATATAAAATTGACAGTGCACACAGACGACACTTAAAAGCCATGACACTGAATTTAGTAATGTGGTCATGAGTGACATTAGCAAGTCCACTAGCAGATCCCTACTTAGACTGGGCTCAAGAGAAACGGGAGGAAAGGAATTAGAGACAACAAATGTAGACAACTCTTTGGGGGAAGTTTTGTTATCAAAGGGACTAGAGAAATGGAGTGATTGCTGGAAGGGGAGGTGGGATCAAGAGAAAAATGGAAGAAATAACATCACGTTTGAATGTTAATGGTAGCACTCTACTAGAGGGAAAAACTGATGATGCAGGGAAGAATTAAAGTGAAGGAAGTCCTTGATTTAGGCCAGAGGGAATATAGAATGTAATCTGAAGCAAACATGGAGGTTTGGTGTTAGATAGGAGATTGGGCATGCCATCTAGAGTAACAGGAGAAAAAGAAGAGTATGTGTATAAGATGCAGGTAAGTAAACAGAGACCAAGTTGGAAGCTTGTGGAAATTCTCTTGTGATTGCCTTCATTTAATCAGTGAAACAAAATAGGAAATGAAGTCATCAGCTGAGGGTGAGAATACGGGAGAGGTGTTTTAAAGGTCTGAGGAAAAGATAAGCGTAAAATGGCCATTTAGGAGAGTGTGGATAAACCAGGTAAATATGCTATCACTGCCTAGCAACATTAGGGGGCTCTCTAAAGATTATGGTCGTGAATTTAAAGATACACCAATCAGCATGATTTTGTTTGTCTCTAGTCACATTTAGCTCTGAGGCACAGAATAGACAGAGTTGTATTTATCCAAGGTACGGATTTTTGTCAAGCAAGATCCATGAAGCAAGAGTTGAGGCTACATGCAAGAAAGTGATTACAATGAATGACCATGGGATATTGCCCACTCTAAGGAAGAAAGAGAGGACATGAAAGAGGTAATGATCATGAAAAGATGGTAGAAACAATGGATTGGAGGCCTGAATAAGGCTGAAGGATTGTTAGGGTTAGGATACTAAAGAAGTGGGCTAGAAAGACGAGAGACGATTAGCAGAAAATGGAAGCTTGAAATTAGTATTTAAGAATTGTTTTAATTAAATGACAAGACCACAGGAAGGTATGGCTGACGTAGGACGGGAAAAAAGATCACTGTAGAAAATAAGTTCAAGAAACTAAGAGGCCAAGGTGTTAGAAGAATCTTTCCTATTTTTCTCTACCAATTTCAGATCTCTTCTATTCATTTGCCAATTCTCAAATATAACACGAATAATCAGAATTACCTTTTATTTTCTCTTTTTTAGATTATAAATTAGGTTGCAAATTACAATAAGATTTGTATGAATCCACCAATTATAACAAAATTTTGCAAAAACAAATCAATTTGATTCATTATGGAGTTTAGTGCAGAGAAATTTTATGTCTCCCATATTTGATAATATGATGTACTTTATAACTTAATACTAAATTACTTTTGGACTCTATTACATAGTTGTCAAAAATTATTTTTATTTGATAAATACAAAATGAAAATCAGAAATTAAAAATAATTATTACCATTAGCTTATAAAATTCTGTATGGATTTTGTTTTTTTAAATTGTCTCTCATGAAATCAGAATTTAAGATATACATCACACACAAAAAAAGAAAAATAATCTCTAGTTTTATAGAAAGATATATTAACAGGTACCTAAAAGAAACACACCTTGACGTTTTAGTTAGATTTTAATAAAATGTGCCCTAATATAACTTTTTCATCAAATGTGCCCTTTATAACTTTTTCCAGCTTTCAAGCAGGAAAGCTCTAATACCCCTCCTCTCACTAGCCAGATAGACTGTGCTTTGTGTCTTTTATTTGGCTTTGAATTTTTATGTCTTTCTTGTTGTTCCAACACAGGAAAAAGCATTACTGTAACTTGCTAAAAATTCATAAAGCCAACTAGGGAAGATTACTTTAGTGCTATATAAAGTACTCATTCTCCAATAAACACTGTATTTCAGAAGCACTGTAGGCCCCTGCCTGCCTAGGGACTGAGGAAGTGGCAATCAAACTAAGGTCAGCCACAGGGCAATGAAGAACATTTCCATTAGCCCAGGAAGACATTTTGATAAATCCATTTAATCATGTTACTGGAAAGCAATAGATTATAACAAATGATGTCTCTTACCTACTTGTAATTATGTGGATTATATATTGGATGACAGTGATTACACTCTGTTAACTAACTTAAAAAATAATATCCTCCATGACTAGATACAGAACCCATACCTATAATCTCATCTGGTATTTATATCAACATTACTATAAACACGAGGACTACAAGTACTGTTGGCTGTTTGGAGTAGCATGCAAATACAACTTCCCATTAATATATGATATGAACACAGAAGATAAAGAGCAACCCAAGAAATCTTTAAATTCTTAGCCTAAAACAAACCTTTAACAGACTATCAGATACAATTATATTAGATTTAACTTTTTTCAGTTCAGTGATTTCTACTTTGGTAAAGTGAAATTTAATTTTCTTTTTGCTACTATCCACCTGTGATGGTATGATATATAAGAAATATACATTTGGTTTTCTTCCCCACTTAGAGCTCCTAAAATCTTTGGAATTTTTTAAGTGATAAGAGTGATAAAGGTGAAAAAAGAGAGGTCTCTTTTGTTATTCATAATGAGCCACTTTCAACCACACCTGGGTTTGCTAAACAGATGATGTTTGGAAAACCCCTCTAGAGAGAAGCTGGTTACCAGGGGAGCCAAGCTCATGATTAAAGGACTGGACTTTTAGCCTGCACCTCCGCCTCCAGGAAGGAGAGAGGAGCTGGAGGTTGGGTTAATTACTAATAGCCAATGACTCAATTAATCATACCTCTGTGGTGAGCCTCCATAAAAAATCCTAGCTGAAGAGCTTTGGAGAGCTTCCAAGTTGGTAAACAAGAATGCATTCGTGTCCTGGGAGGGTGGCACACCCCAAACATTACAGGCACTCCTGTGCTCAAGACTCTTCCAGATCTTATCCTATGTATCTCTTCAGCTGGCTGTTCATTTATATCCTTTAAAATATGCTTTATAATAAATTGGTAATAGCAAGTAGAGCATTTTTCTGAGTTCTGTGAGCCATTCTCTCACAAATTACCGAACTCAGAAGGGAGTGGTGGGAACCTCCAATCTATAGCCACTTGGTCAGAAGCACAGGTGACAACACAGACTTGCAACTGGGTCTGATATAGGGGCAGTCTTGTGGGACTGAGCCCTGAACCTGTGAGATCTAATGCTATCTCCAGGTAGATGGTATCAGAATTTAGTTAATTGTAGAACATCCAGCTGGAAATGAAGAACTGCCTCATGGTGGTGGTGGTGGGGGGGACCCACACATCTGGTGGCCAGAGGTGTTCTATGGGTAGGGTACCAAAGAAAAACAGGACTTTTTTCCTTCTACTACATTAATAATAAAGGCATTTGGTAGGCGGTGGGGAAAAATTGGACAATATTCAAAGTTTAGGAACACCAAGTTGCATTAAATAAAAAGAGAAAATGTGCAAAAAATGGTGAAAATCTAAGAACAACTTAAACATAGTTCTAGAAGGATACTGTACTCATAAAAATTATTACTCTATCACTACCTTAATCATTCACTTTAGATCAGGTTGCTTCATCAGGCAATAATGTAACATACAATTAAACATCAAAATCATCTGATCATTCTATAAATGTACTGAGTTTCACTGTGAATACTGAAAAAAGAATGAGACCCTCTATTCCAAATAGAAAATCTTAATAAAAATTTTATATCAGTGTTTCTCAAGCTGTATTCTGCAAAGCCCAAGAACCTTCCTCAAAGCTTTGCTTCTTTAGCCATGGGAGACACTGGAGTTCCAGTTACTCAATCTCTTCCCTCCAACTCCAGTTCTTCCCATTCAGAGAAGTGCCATTTTTGACTCTTTTTAACATAATAGAGTTTTGCTAAAGCTTTTCTTTGTAAAAAGATTCCATCACTAAAATCAAACAAATAAACTACCCAAACCAAATAGTTTGAAACTTTATATAGTTAATAGCTGTTGTTAAGTTAAAGCTTCAACAAGATTTTGATTTGATTTGATAGTTATATACAGTAAAACAACTTAACAATCAAACTTTTTGTTTCAGATTCCCAGGAAAAGTAAACACCTTACCCAGCATGACTAGATGATGAAGGTGGTGGCAAATCTGGTGTAAGAACATAAAGACTGTTGTTTTTTGGCAAGTGTAGTGATTTTAAGACCGTCTGAAAAACAAAAAATAAAAACAAATATAAAATAACTATTGATTGTGCATTTTTAATCTTTTCCTATAATTCTTAGAAAATTATCACTATTGTAGTTTGACTTTGCATCTTTTGACAATTTCCTAAATAGGATAATACAGAAGAACTACTGAATCACAAAAAATCTCTCTCTCATAAATATCGTAAGTTAGCATAAATATGAATATTAAAATAAAATACAAATTCTTTAGCTCATGAAACGATACAAATATATAAGAACACAGTTGAGAATCATTAATTTCTTCATTGAAGAAGCATATCCTTGCAACTAATATCCACTTCATTCAGGATCATTATAGCAAAAATTAGCGATGTAGGTGTTCAGAGATCATTAGACCTAGAAAAGATTATAGAGAGTACCTCAACCTAAAGACTTTATAGATGAGGAGCTGCAGCCTAATAGGTGAAATGACTTGGATGAGGTCTCTTGTAAGTGTTACCTAGGTCACTTAACTGTTAGGCCAGATAATTTTTTTTGTTAAAGCACTTTGTCTGGGGTGAATAAACTACTCTTGGGCTACCTCTGACCTACTATCTTGATAACCACACAAAATTTCACCAAATTTATTTGCCAGAGAACTCCTACATACCTTTCAAACTCCCAACTTGATGGTAAATACCCGCTAATTCAAAATTTTTTGGACAGCAAGAAACATTAAGAAACACATTTTACATCTTTACATCATAACCCAGGACAAAAATACTTACTCAACAGATATTTATTGAGCCACCAATTCTGTGCCAGGAGTATTCTAAACACTGAAGATATAGCAGTGAACATGATAGTCTAAAACCCCTGATCTTCAGGAGCTTACATTTTAGTAGGAATAAACAAAGTAACCTATATAGTTGACTACTAGAAGTGATAGTTTTCGTGACTAAACATAAAGCAGAAAAGGGAGGGTGAAGAATATGAGGCTGGGGAATTACATAATTTAAACTTGGTTATCAGGGTGGTTCTCACTTGGCCAATGTGACATTTGAGCAAAAACTTGAAAGTGGTGAGGAAAGAAACCATGAACATATATAGACAAAGAATATGGCTGGCAAAGGCAATAGCCAGTGCAAAATGCTTACTGAACAACAAGGAGTCCAATGCAGCTGAAGCCAAATGAGTTCTGATAGGAAACAGGTCAGAGAGGTTAACAGTGATGCCAGGAGATAGGTGAGAGGAAATGTGTTGAGACATTTAAGCTAATGTAAGGGCTTTGACTTTTTCTCTGAATGAGATCAGAAGCTATTGGAGTGACATTATCGGATTCATATTATAAAGGATCTCTTTCTCAGCTGTGTTGAAAATGGATGGGAAAAGGTTGACAAAGGAGGGCAGAAGCACAGAGGAGAGTAATAAAATATACTAAGACAAGGATGATAATGGCTTATGTCAGTGTGATGGTAATAGAAGTGATGCAAAATAGGTGAATTCTGGATATATTCTGAAGATCACACCAAAAGGATTTCATGACAGACTGGATATGAGTCAATAATGATCCTAAAGCTTTTAGACAACAAATGGAAGGATAAAGTTGCCGTCAACTGAAATGGAAAGACTGCAAATGAAGACCTCTAGGCATGTAAGTTTGAAATGTGTATTAAACATTCAAGTGGAGAAGACAAGAAAGCAGTCAGATATATCCATCTGGAATTCAGGGAACAGGTCTAGGGTAGAAATATAAATTAGAGATATAAAATTGACAGTGCACACAGACGACACTTAAAAGCCATGACACTGAATTTAGTAATGTGGTCATGAGTGACATTAGCAAGTCCACTAGCAGATCCCTACTTAGACTGGGCTCAAGAGAAACGGGAGGAAAGGAATTAGAGACAACAAGTGTAGACAACTCTTTGGGGGAAGTTTTGTTATCAAAGGGACTAGAGAAATGGAGTGATTGCTGGAAGGGGAGGTGGGATCAAGAGAAAAATGGAAGAAATAACATCACGTTTGAATGTTAATGGTAACACTCTACTAGAGGGAAAAACTGATGATGCAGGGAAGAATTAAAGTGAAGGAAGTCCTTGATTTAGGCCAGAGGGAATATAGAATGTAATCTGAAGCAAACATGGAGGTTTGGTGTTAGATAGGAGATTGGGCATGCCATCTAGAGTAACAGGAGAAAAAGAAGAGTATGTGTATAAGATGCAGGTAAATAAACAGAGACCAAGTTGGAAGCTTGTGGAAATTCTCTTGTGATTGCCTTCATTTAATCAGTGAAACAAAATAGGAAATGAAGTCATCAGCTGAGGGTGAGAATACGGGAGAGGTGTTTTAAAGGTCTGAGGAAAAGATAAGCGTAAAATGGCCATTTAGGAGAGTGTGGATAAACCAGGTAAATATGCTATCACTGCCTAGCAACATTAGGGGGCTCTCTAAAGATTATGGTCGTGAATTTAAAGATACACCAATCAGCATGATTTTGTTTGTCTCTAGTCACATTTAGCTCTGAGGCACAGAATAGACAGAGTTGTATTTATCCAAGGTACGGATTTTTGTCAAGCAAGATCCATGAAGCAAGAGTTGAGGCTACATGCAAGAAAGTGATTACAATGAATGACCATGGGATATTGCCCACTCTAAGGAAGAAAGAGAGGACATGAAAGAGGTAATGATCATGAAAAGATGGTAGAAACAATGGATTGGAGGCCTGAATAAGGCTGAAGGATTGTTAGGGTTAGGATACTAAAGAAGTGGGCTAGAAAGACGAGACGATTAGCAGAAAATGGAAGCTTGAAATTAGTATTTAAGAATTGTTTTAATTAAATGACAAGACCACAGGAAGGTATGGCTGACATAGGACGGGAAAAAAGATCACTGTAGAAAATAAGTTCAAGAAACTAAGAGGCCAAGATGTTAGAAGAATCATTTACAAGGCTATATTACTAAGAATTAACACAGAGAGCAATTATAAACCAGGAACTAAAAATCATCAGAAAATGAGGAAAGATGACCTCAGTAAGTAGGTGATACAATTTTTTTTTACATGAAAGTCAAAGCTGAAGGTTTTTTAGAGAGGAAGGACTGGAAATGGAAATGAGGAACAATGAGAACACATGTTTTACCAGTTGGTCCAGTGGTATGACGGCTACTGGAGCAAAGAAATTAACACTGAGAAGCCTACAGAAAAACAGTGTGATTAGAAAGGCAGATTTCAGTCAGAGGGTAGATGGTGAAGAGAATGTGCAGGGAAGAGGCTGACAATAAGAGGAATTTGGTTAATGATGAATAGTTCCACAGGGCATAGCAAAAAGGTTTCAAGCACTGTAAAGGAAAAAGAATAGAGACAGATATGGGCTGTGCAGAGGCTATGGAGGTTTGAGTGAGGGGTGAAGTGGGAATCTGAGACTCCTTGCAGTGACTTGCATAAACAGGAGGAAAAGGCTTAATGAAATTGGTTCTGGTTGAATCAAAGCAAATAATAATGTCAGGGCTGAAAGTGTTGGAAAGAAAGGTGGAGTAGATATCTAGGATCCCCTTTTAACCCTGCAGATAGAAGTAGGGACACCTGAGAAGGGCTGATCTTACCCAAGCATAGAACATAATGAACTTATTCTTGACCCCTCCATGAGAGGGCCCATCTTACTAAGGGCACAGTCTTCCTTCACAGGCTTTGGGACTTACTCTTGACTCATTAGTTATTTCTTAAATAAAAAGAAATACTTACTCATTATTTGCAATACACTCTGACATCTTTTATCCTATTTCTTTTTCTTTTAATACTGGCTATGACCCACTCAGTTAACTTCAAAACTCACTAATGGCTTGTGACCCATGGTTTGAAAATAAGACACTGTAGTAGGTAATTAATCATAACTTCAAAATCATCCAGGAAGCCCTGAAGTTCTGAATCTTTTTGTCAAATATATGAAAGTCCTTTTGAAACTGATTTATGTTACCTTTCAAGAGTTCACGTGCAAACAAAAAAAAAAACCACATGCATATACACACAGGAAAGTTATTTTTCATCTTCCATTATTTTACTTTGAGGATTATTGATAACTGCTTGGTCTTACCACTTGATCATTATTGTCAGTTTGCCATGCCATCATCCAAAGATTTTCCACTAAACCTTCCTTCTCAAACCACATATGATATGATGAAATAAATGGATGCTTTCTTTAAGTCATTCAGTCATTCCACAAACATTTATTTGATGCCTGTTATACCAGGCATTGGATATCTAATGGTGAAAGAAACAGACGTGGTCCCTCTACTTATGGTGTTGTGATGGGAAACGCTGGGATGGGAGCCTTTTATACAGAGGTCTGTTACAGAAAAGTAACATTTTAAGCTGAGACTTGAAAGATGAAAAAGAGCCACCCATGTGAAGAATTGGGTGTAAAGCATTCCAGGCAGTTAAATAGCACCTGTCAGGTAAAGTTATAGAGAGCTTGAGCCTATTAGAAGAATTAAAAAGAGGTTTCTATGGCTGCAGTTTGGAAAGAGAGGGTATGAAAGGCTGAAGATGAGGCTGTAGATGTGAATAGAGGGTAAATAATACAATACCTTTTAAACCATGGTGAGTAGCTTGAATTTTATTCAAAGTGCAATAAAAATTTATGCTTTACCAGGAGAGTGATATAATTTGATTTATATTTTTAAAAGCTCATTCTGGCTCCTGTGTTGGGAATGCATTGGGAGAACCCAAGAAAAAAAGCTGGAAAAACAATAATGAAGCTATTACACTGTTCCAGGCAAGATATGCTAACAGCCTGGATTAGGCAGTGCAATAAAAATACTGAAAAGTGGCCATGGTTGAGATATATTTTGGAGATAGATGCTATAGGACTTACCAAAGGATTAGGTGCTTCTGAAATTTTTAAAAAATTTATTTTATTGGGGAATTCCCTGGCAGTCCAGTGGTTAGGACTCAGCTCTTTCACTGCCATGGCCCGGGTTCAATCCCTGGTCAGGGAACTAAGATCCCGCAAGCTGCACAGCATGGCCAATAAATTAATAAATTAATTAATATTTATTTTTATTGAATTATAATTGATTTACAATGTTGTGTTAGTTTCTGAGGATTAGGTGTTTTTCAAATGGGAAAAGATTAATGTCCACATTTTTGGATTTAGCACTGGTGATATAGTTCTGCCATTTATAGGGGAAGACTGGTGGAGAAATGGCATGGGAAGGAAAATCAAGGGTTCCATTTTAAACATGTTAAGTTAAAGATGCCAATAAGGTATGCAAGCATAAAAGTGAACTACCAATTTGGATATGTGAATTCACAGAAGTATAACCTGGAAATATAAATTTGGAAGCAATCAGAAAATTAATGGCATGGAAATAGCAGAAATCACCTACGGAAAAGAGTACATAGAAATAAGTAACTGAAAATATTATTGATAACAAAGACTAAGTTCAAATACAGTCAGCCCTCCATATCCATGGGTTCCACACACAAGGATGGAAAATACTCAGAAAAATTCCAAAAGTTCCAAAAAGCAAAACTTGAATTTGATGCACATCAGCAACTATTTACATAGCACTTACATTGTATTAGGTATTATAAGTAATTTAGAGATGACTTAAAGTATACAGAGGATGTGTAGGTTATATGCAAATAAAATGCCATTTTATATAAGAGACTTGAGCATCCACGGATTTTGGTATGGGGTGCGGTCCTGGAACCAATCTCCTATGGTTACTGAGAGACAGCTGTATTAGAACACATAGCTTTAAGAACATTTTCAACATGATTGCCTTTCTCTTCACAAACTAACGAAAATGCCATGTAAGGCTGATTCACATTCACAGGTCTCTCAATAAATGAAGGAATAAATGATATAGCTATGTAAACTAATACATTTTGGTGTTTTACTTCTGCCAAAGTTGCTGATTTACTCAGTCAAGACTTATTTTTATTTTTTAATCCACATTTCAATTAGAGCAACCATAAAGCAGCAGGGATCAGTCAGCTATAGCCTGTGTGACAAATTCAGCCTAGTGCCTGCTTTTGGATGGCCTGTGAGTTGAGCATGGTTTTTACATTTTTTTTTTTTTTTTTTTGCGGTACGCAGGCCTCTCCCTGCGTTGCGGAGCACAGGCTCTGGACGCGCAGGCTCAGCGGCCATGGCTCACGGGCCCAGCCGCTCCACGGCATGTGGGATCTTCCCAGACCGGGGCACGAACCCGTGTCCCCTGCATCGGCAGGCGGACTCTCAACCACTGCGCCACCAGGAAAGCCCTACATTTTAAATGTTTGAAAACAAATCAAAAGAAGAGTATTTCATGATATGTGAAATTATATAAAATGCAAATTTCTGTGTCCACAAATATTGATTTATTGGAACAGTCATGCTCACTCTTACACAAATGGTCTGTAATTATTTTCAAGCTATAACAGCAGAATTGAGTAGCTGCAACAGAGACTATATGGCCCAAAAAGCTTAAAACATTAACTACCTGGCTCTGTACAGAAAAAGTTTGCTGATCCCTAATATAGCATCATCACTAATAAAGACAAAGCATCATCACCATAAAGACAAGACCCACCTCATCCATCAAACACAGGCACCAGTCCCCTCACCCAGGAAGCCTACACAAGTCACTGAACAAACTTACCCACTGGCGACAGGCACCAAAAACAATGGGAACTACGAACTGCAGCCTGCGAAAAGGAGACCCCAAACACAGTCAGTTAAGCAAAATGAGAAGACAGAGAAATACGCAGTAGATGAAGGAGCAAGGTAAAAACCCACCAGTCCAAACAAATGAAGAGGAAATAGGCAGTCTACCTGAAATAGAAGTCAGAGTAATGAGAGTAAAGATGATCCTAAATCTTGGAAATAGAATAGAGAAAACACAAGAAACGTTTAACATGGACCTAGAAGAACTAAAGAGCAAACAAACAATGATGAATAACAAAATAAATGAAATTAAAAATTCTCTAGAAGGAATCAATAGCAGAATAACTGAGGCAGAAGAACAGATAAGTGACCTGGAAGATAAAATAGTGAAAATAACTACAACAGAGCAGAATAAAGAAAAAAGAATGAAAAGAATTGAAGACGATCTCAGAGACGTCTGGGAAAACATTAAATGCACCAACATTCAAATTATAGGGGTCCCATAAAAAGAAGACAAAAAGAAAGGAGCTGAGAAAATATCTGAAGAGATTATAGTTGAAAACTTTGCTAATATGGGAAAGGAAATAGTCAATCAACTGCAGGAAGCACAGAGACTCCCACACAGGATAAATCCAAGGAGAAACACTCCAAGACATATATTAATAAAACTATCAAAAATTAAATACAAAGAAAAAATATTAAAAGCAGCAGGGGAAAAGCAACAAATAACATACAAGGGAATCCCCATAAGGTCAACAGCTGATCTTTCAACAAAAACTCTGCAAGCCAGAAAGGAGTGGCAGGACATATTTAAAGTGATGAAAGGGAAAAACCTGCAACCAAGATTGCTCCACCCAGCAAGGATCTCATTCAGATTTGATGGAGAAATTAAAACATTTACAGACAAGCAAAAGCTAAGAGAATTCTACACCACCAAACCAGCTTTACAACAAATGCTAAAGGAACTTCTCTAGGCAGGAAACACAAGAGAAGGGAAAGACCTACAATAAGAAACCCAAAACAATTAAGAAAGTGGTGACAGGAACATGCATACTGATAATTACCTTAAATGTAAATGGACTAAATGCTCCAACCAAAAGACACAGACTGGTTGAATGGATCCAAAAACAAGACTGTATATATGCTGTCTACAAGAGACCCACTTCAGACCTAGGGACACATACAGACTGAAAATGAGGGGATAGAAAAAGATATTCCATGCAAATGGAAATCGAAAGAAAGCTGGAGTAGCAATCCTAATATCAGATAAAATAGACTTTAAAATAAAGACTCTCACAAGAGACAAATAAGAACACTACATAATGATCAAGGGCTCAAACCAAGAAAAAGATATAACAATTGTAAATACTTATGCACCCAACATAGGAGCACTTCAATACATAAGGCAAATGCTGACAGCCATAAAAGAGGAAATCAACAGTAACACAATCATAGAAGGGGACTTTAACAGCCCACTTTCATCAATGAACAGATCATCCAAAATGAAAATAAATAAGGAAACACAAGCTTTAAACAAAATGGACTTAATTGATATTTATAGGACATTCCATCCAAAAACAACAGAATACACTTTCTTCTCAAGTGCTTATGGAATATTTTCCAGGATAGATCATATCTTGGGTCACAAACCAAGCCTTGGTAAATTTAAGAAAACTGAAATCATGTCAAGTATCTTTTCCAACCACAATGCTATGAGACTAGATATGAATTACAGGAAAAAAACTGTAAAATATAAACACATGGAGGCTAAACAATATGCTACTAAATAACCAAGAGATCACTGAAAAAATCAAAGAGGAAATCAAAAAATACCTAGAAACAAATGACAATGAAAACATGATGACCCAAAACCTATGGGATGCAGCAAAAGCAGTTCTAAGAGGGAAGTCTATAGCAATACAATCCTACCTCAAAAACAAGAAAAATCTCAAAATTAACAACCTAACCTTATACCTAAAGCAATTACACAAAGAAGAACAAAAAAAACCCCAAAGTTCGCAAAATGAAAGAAATCATAAAGATCAGATCAGAAATAAATGAAAAAGAAATGAAGGAAACTACAGCAATGATCAATAAAACTAAGAGCTGGTTCTTTGAGAAGATATACAAAATTGATGAACCATTAGGCAGACTCATCAAGAAAAAAAGGGAAAATGACTCAAATCAATAGAATTAGAAATGAAAAAGGAGAAGAAACAACTGACACTGCAGAAATACAAAGGATCATGAGAGATTACTACAAGCAGCTGTATGCCCATAAAATGGAAAACCAGGAAGAAATGGACAAATTCTTAGAAAAGCACAACCTTCCAAGACTGAACCAGGAAGAAATAGAAAATATAAACAGACCAATCAATAGCACTGAAATTGAAATTGTGATTAAAAACTTTCCAACAAACAAAAGCCCAGGACCAGATGGCTTCACAGGCGAATTCTATCAAACATTTACAAAAGAGCTAACACCTATCTTTCTCAAACTCTTCCAAAATATAGCAGAGGGAGGAACACTCCCAAACTCATTCTACAAGGCCCCTACCACCCTGATAAAAAAACCAGACAAAGATGTCACAAGAAAACTACAGACCAATATCACTGATGAACATAGATGCAAAAATCCTCAACAAAATACTAGTAAACAGAATCGAACAGCATATTAAAAGGATCATATACCGTGATGAAGTGGGGTTTGTCCCAGGGATGTAAAGTATTCTTCAATATATGTAAAGCAATCAGTGTGACACTCCATATTAACAAGTTGAAGGAGAAAAACCATATGATCATCTCAATAGATGCAGAGAAAGCTTTTGACAAAATTCAACACCCAGTTATGGTAAAAAACCTCCAGAAAGCAGGCATAGAGGGAACTTAGGTCAACATAATAAAGGCCATATATGACAAACCCACAGCCAACGTCGTCCTCAATGGTGAAAAACTGAAACCATTTCCACAAATATCAGGAAAAAGACAAGGTTGCCCACTCTCACCACTATTGTTCAACATAGTTTTGGAAGTTTAAGCCACAGCAATCAGAGAAGATAAAAGGAATCCAAATCAGAAAAGAAGAAGTAAAACTGTCACTGTTTGCAGAGGACATGATACTATACATAGAGAATCCTAACGATGCTACCAGAAACTACTAAAGCTAATCAATGAATTTGGTAAAGCAGCAGGATACAAAATTAATGCACAGAAATCCCTTGTATTCTTATACACTAATGATGAAAATTCTGAAAGAGAAATTAAGGAAACACTCCCATTTACCATTGCAACAAAAAGAATAAAATACCTAGGAATAAACCTACCTAAGAAGACAAAAGACCTGTATTCAGAAAACTATAAGACACTGATGAAAGAAATTAAAGATGATACAAGCAGATGGAGAGATATACCATGTTCTTGGATTGGAAGAATCAACAGTGTGAAAATGACTCTACTACCCAAAGCAATCTACAAATTCAATGCAATCCCTATCAAGCTACCAATGGCATTTTTCACAGAACCAGAACAAAAAATTTCACAATTTATATGGAGACACAGAAGACCCCGAATAGCCAAAGCAATCTTGAGAAAGAAAAATGGAGCTGGAGGAATCAGGCTCCTTTCCTTCAGACCAACTACAAAGCTACAGTCATCAACGTAGTATGGTACTGGCACAAAAACAGAAATATATATCAATGGAACAGGATAGAAAGCCCAGAGATAGATAGACCCACGCACATATGGTCACCTTATCTTTGATAAAGGAGGCAAGAATATACAATGGAGAAAAGACAGCCTCTTCAATAAGTGGTGTTGGGAAAACTGGACAGCTACATGTAAAAGAATGAAACTAGAGCACTCCCTAACACCATACACAAAAATAAACTCAAAATGGATTAAAGACCTAAATGGAAGGCCAGACACTTAGAGGAAAACATAGGCAGAACACTCTATGACATAAATAACAGCAAGATCCTTTTTGACCCACCTCATAGAGAAATGGAAATAAGAAGCAAAAATAAATAAATGGGACCTAATCAAACTTAAAAGCTTTTGCACAGCAAAGGAAACCATAAACAAGGCAAAAACATAACCCTAAGAATGGAAGAAAATATTTGCAAATGAAGCAACTGACAAAGGATTAATCTCCAAAATTTACAAGCAGCTCAAGCAGCTCCATATCAAAAAAACAAAAAACCCAATCCAAAAATGGGCATAAGACTTAAATAGGCATTTCTCCAAAGAAGATATACAGATTGCCAACAAACCCATGAAAGGATGCTCAACATCACTAATCGTTAGAGAAATGCAAATCAAAACTACAATGAGGTATCACCTCACACCACTCAGAATGGTCATCATTTAAAAATCTACAAACAATAAATGCTGGAGAGGGTGTGGAGAATAAGGAAACCCTCTTGCACTGTTGGTGGGAATGTAAATTGATACAGCCACTATGGAGAACAGTATGGAGGTTCCTTAAAAAACTAAAAATAGAACTACCATTTGACCCAGCAATCCCACTACTGGGCATATACCCTGAGAAAACCGTAATTCAAAAAGAGTCATGTAGGGTTTCCCTGGTGGCGCAGTAGTTGAGAGTCCGCCTGCCGATGCAGGGGACACGGGTTCATGCCCCAGTCCGGGAAGATCCCACATGCCGCAGAGCGGCTGGGCCTGTGAGCCACGGCCGCTGAGCCTGCGTGTCCAGAGCCTGTGCTCCGCAACGGGAGAGGCCACAGCAGTAAGAGGCCCGTGTACCGCAAGAAAAAAAAACCAAAAAACCGAGTCATGTACCACAATGTTCATTGCAGGTCTATTTACAACAGCCTGGACATGGAAGCAACCTAAGTGTCCATCAACAGATGAATGGATAAAGAATATGTGGCACATATATACAATGGAATATTACTCAGCCATAAAAAGAAATGAAATTGAGTTAGCTGGATGGACCTAGAGTCTGTCATACAGAGTGAAGTAAGTAAGTCAAAAAGAGAAAAACAAATACTGTATGCTAACACATATAAACGGAATCTTAAAAAAAAGGTTCTAAAGAACCTAGGGGCAGGATGGGAATAAAGACACAGACATAGAGAATGGACTTGAGAATACAGGGAGGGGGAAGGTAAGCTGGGACAAAGTGAGAGAGTGGCATAGACATATATACATTACCAAATGTAAAACAGATAGCTAGTGGGAAGCAGCTGCATAGCACTGGGAGATCAGCCTGGTGCTTTGTGAACACGTGAAGGGGTGGGATAGGGAGGGTGGGAGGGAGACTCAAGAGAGAGTAGACATGGGGATCTATGTATATGTATAGCTGACTCACTTTGTTATACAGCAGATACTAACACACCATTGTAAAGCAATTATACTCTAATAAAGATGTTAAGAAAAAAATTATTATTCCAAGGCACTTACTGATACTGACATCATATGAGGTTTGAGAAAAATGTAAAAGCTCTCAAAAAAGAATGTCAAATTAACTCCTATAAAATAGTTAGAAGTAGGAAAAACATGCCACTTACATATCTAACTCACTTAAAACTGTTGTTGGTTTACTATGAAAATGTTTTAGCTTGAAAAACATTGTTTGCTGATTCCTTAAACTCAGCTACTATTACCAAACCTACAACTGACATATGTAACAACATTAATAAAAAACAATTTTATACATCATTTAGTCAATAGCATAACTTAATTTTCTTTTATTTTTATGCAGTTACTAAACTCACACTGTCTTCCACATCTCCAGTCTTCCAGCCTTTTAACAGCATTTTAGACACAGGTATCTGAAGTTCATTTTCTAGAATCTGTTTAATTTCTCCTGTACGAAAAAGAGGAGACCAGATATTACTAACAAAATAATGCAATAAATATTTGTTCATATCCAGAGCTAGCATTAATATTAGGCATATGGTCCACAGTCAATGACATCTGTCTGATGAATGCATATGAAAAATTTCAGTAGTCCAAACTTCAAATCTTGATCATACAACATGTTGTGCCTTTGAAGAACTAAGGCTCCACCATTATGATAAAAGACTCCACAATTACTTAAGTACCTTTTTAAAAAGAAACAGATACCAGTGATTGGGGGTTTGAAAGGAAATAATCTATTTTAAACCAACTGATAATATTTATATGTGCTCAGCATATGGTAGGAGTAGTCGGTAAAGTACAAAACTTGAGGCATTATAGTATAGGGAAAGCAAATTGTGGAATGAAGACTTGGGCTGAAGTCTTATCTTGAAGAAATCAAATAACTTACCTGTTTTTTTTTTGGATCTATAAAATGGGGAATAATATTGTTTATCTCATCTACCTCTAAGATAAGATTTTTTGCATCTATAAAATGGGGAATAATATTGCCTATCTTATCTACCTCTAGGGTTCAAGGGTGAAAGGAGATAACATCCATGAATGTAGCTGGAAAAAAATAATAAAGTCAATGTATATAATCTAGAAGACAATTTAAACTGTGCTGAAGAGAAAAGCAGAATTTCAGAAAAGAAAAAAAATTATGGTGGATCAAATAGTCAGAGAAAGTTTTGTGAGACAGATGAGACTTAAACCCAGCTTGAAATACAGCTGCATTTAAACCAAACTTGAAGTATAGCTGGGTTGTGAAGAAGAGCCAAATCAAAGGCCAGGATATTATATTCAGTGAAGACAAAGACCAAAAGGTAAAAAGGAAAAAATGAAAATGATGCTAATGAGAAACAGGGAGGAATCACAATTTTCCCAGTACTCCACAAATTACTTTTCAGGAATCGAGTCTACTTATAAATTAACCAGCTAATTTCTGGTACTACAGTATAATAAACAGATCATTAAATCAGAATGTACAAATATTTCATATATATGCTTTTATTAGGTTGGTTAGTCTATAATTATAGATTAACACATAATTCAATTTCATTTATATTAAGTGATTGAACACTGCAGAAAATGATTATACTATACATTAAAAGAAAAGTAATTCCATGCCGATAAAGGAAAAGATGGCGGGTGAAGCTTACACTACACAAGTTCTATGGAAGCACAGCTGCCTAAGCAAGCAAAGCTACAATCAAACCCTTCATGGCCTTAGTGACATATTTTTACTTTCCTAAAGAAAATTCCTATCTAGGCACTTTGGATAGCGATTAAACATCATAAAAAGAATTCTGATTCAACATTATATTTTAGAAGCACAAAATTTGTCAACTTTGACCTTCAAAAATATCACTGCTGACAAAGGATTGTTCTGTTCATGGAAATGAGAGAAAGGTGAGCCATACTTCTTTTACCAAATACATATAAACACTGCCTTTTCATTTGTGACTAAGGTTGCTATTTCTAAAGCTGTACCTATCTGGAACTGGGCTTATGCGCTTACAAGCCTGCCCAGTGCTTTCCTCTTAGAAACTTATCTTCACCTGACACTTCCTGCTTAAACTCTTGGAGACACCCTTAGCATTCATAACCTAAAGGAAAGGAAAAACAAAAAGAGACTTTAAGTTAAAGTCCCAGTTAGTCTTTGCAGTAAGCTTGGGTAACATATAATACAAAAAAGTCTTTTGTTCCACAGGTAGAAAAGAATAGAAAACAAACCCAGAGCCATGACAGCAACCTGAGTTCCTCATATTCAAAAAATTCTTCTCTGTTGGTCTCAATTTCTTCTTCTCTAAAGTAGGAATAATAACTATAGTACCAATACTTCATTGGGTTGCTGTATTAAATGACATACGGAATGGAAAATACTTTGTGTTACTATGTGTCCAATACATAAAATGGACTCAAAAAAAGGTTGTTAGCTTTAAGTCATATTAATTAAGGTAATACACACATAAGTGTCTAGCATAGTATCTGGCCAGTATAGGTTCTCAATAAATAGTTGTTTCAAGAATATCCAAAATATTTTAGGGCAGTGAAGCGCTAGAATGCAGCAAGTTTCAGAGCCAGTTTTTATATCCAGGTCTGCCTGACTCCAAAGATCTTAACACGAGATGGCACTCCTGTATGTTACTTCGAAAACTGAGAAGATATGCAGATGTCATCAAGGAACAGTCCACTGACTGCAAACCATATATCTGATAAGGGTTTAATACCCCAAATATATAAAGAACTCATATAATTCAATAGCCAAAAAACCCCTAAATACTCCAATTAAAAATGGGCAAAGGACTTGATTAGACATCTTTCCAAAGAAGATATAAAAATGGCCAATAGGGGGCTTCCCTGGTGGCGCATCAGTTGAGAGTCCGCCTGCCGATGCAGGGGACACAGGTTCGTGCCCCGGTCCGGGAGGATCCCACATGCCGCAGAGCGGTTGGGCCCGTGAGTCATGGTTGCTGAGCCTGCTCGTCCGGAGCCTATGCTCCGCAACGGGAGAGGCCACAACAGTGAGAGGCCCGCGTACCGCAAAAAAAAAAAAAAAAAAAAATGTCCAATAGGTACATGAAAAGATGCTCAACATCACTAGTCACTAGGGAAATGCAAACCAAAAACCATAATGAGGTATCATCTCATACCTGTTAGAATGGCTACCGTCAAAAAGTAAGAGATAAATGGCGGCAAAGATACGGAGAAAAGAGAACTCTCATGGGATTGTTTCCTTCCATTCTTACTTTGCTGCGAGTTTAATTATTTAAAAACAAAAAACACGAAATTTTAAATATTGTTGTTAAGTACTGTGAAATGCTTTTTCCTCCATCTATTGAAATGATCAAATGAATTTTTTCATTCATTGTACTAATATATGGTGAACTACAATAATGGACTATGTACAAATTGTTAAACAAGCCTTATAGTCCTGGGTAAAGCCCACTTGACCGTGAGTTATATTATATACATATGCATATACTTTTATTATATTTAATGAATTCAATTTACAAATATTTGTAAATGATTTCTGCCTCTATGGTTGTAAGAAATAGTCTGTAATAGTTTCCTTTTCCTGTAATGTCTTTGTCTGGTTTTAGTATCAGGGTTAATGCTGGTTTCATAAAATGAATTAGGCAACATTTCATCTTTCTCTATTTGTGAATGACGGCTAACATTTTTTCCTTAAATATTAGACAAACTTTACCAGTGAAGCCATCTGGGCTTGGGTTTTTTCGGGGAAAGGTTTTGATTGTTAACTATCAATAACTTTATATATTAAATGTAGAGTTACTCAGACTTTAAATTTTTGCTTCTGTCAGCTGTAGTAACTTACACCTTTAAAAAGAGTTTTTCTACCTTTTTAATGTTTCATGTAACCTTTAAATTTACCAGCCTAAATTTGCTCTTAATGTTGTCTTATAATCCATTCAATGTCTGTAGGTACCTTTCATTTTCAATATGATTAACTTGTGTTTTCTCTCTTGTTCTTATTCACATTAGCAAGAGAACTATCAATTTAACTGATCTCAAAAAACAGCTTTAGGTTTTGTTAATTTTCTCTACTGTTTATCCATTTTCTGCTTTATTGATTTCTGTGTGCATGTGTATGATTTGTTTTCTTTCCATACTTACTTAAGGTTTGATTTGCTCTTTTCAAAAAAATTTAACAGCTTTATTATGATTGATATAAAATACTGCACATATTTAAAATCCACAATTTGTAAGTTTTGACAAATATACCAGTGAAACCACCATCATAATCAAGATTATGAATTTATTCACCTCCCCCTAATACTTTTCTTATGCCCCTTGTTAATTCCTCCACACTTCCCCTACCATATCTCCAGGGAACCAGTGATTTGATTTGTGAATTAGCTTGAATTATACAGAATTTTAGATAGAAGGAATTTCAGAATGTTCTTTTAAAATCTGGCTTCTTGCACTCAAAATATATTGTCTGAGATTCTTCCACATTGTTACACGTAATGATAATCCCTTTCTTATTACTAAGTAGTATTCCATTGTATGGATATACAACAATTTGTTTATCTACCCACTGGTTATGGACATGTTGTGTTTTCCACAGTTTGAGGCTATTACAAATAAGTTGCAATGAACAGTAACATACACGTCTTTGATGGACATATGATTTCATTTCTCTTGGGTAAATACCTAAGAGAGGGATGGCCAGTGTATTTTTAACTTTGTAGGAAACAGTCAAACTCTTTTCCAAACTGGTTTCTACTGTGATGTCTTCAAGTTCACTAATCTTTTCTTCTTGAATATCTAATCTTCTATTAATCCCATCTCAAGACATCATGGTCTTAACCTCTAGACATTTGATTTGGGTTATTTTTACTTTTTCAATTACTTATGATTTTAAATCCTTCCTCTCTCTTTTTGAACATAAGTAATATAGCTATAATAACTGTTTTAATGTCCTTAATCTGAGAATTCCAACATCTATGTCAATTCTGGGTTGTTTTTGGTTAATTGATTTCTCTTCTCAGTATGGGCCGGCTTTTCTCCTTCTTTGTATGCTTGGCGATTTTTTACTGGATACGAGACACTGTGAATTTTACCTTGATGGGTGCTGAATGTTTTTTATTCCTATAAATATACTGAGCTTTGCTCTGGGAGGCAGTTAAGTTACCTGGAAACAGTTCAGTGCTTTTGGGTCTTTGCTTTTAAGATGTTGGTACCACCTGTGCAGCATTTAATCTATGGCTTATCTTGACACTACTGAGGCAAGAGCCTTCTGAGTACAGCTGACCCTTGAAAAACACAGGTTTGAACTGTGGGGGTCCACTTATACATGGATTTTTTTCAATAGTAAATACTACAGTACTATACAATTCACAGTTGGTTGAATCAGTGAGTGAGGAAATGCAGGTACAGAGGAATGGAGTACATGGAGGCCTGACTATAAGTTATATGTGGATTTTAAGCTGTGCAAAAGGTTTGTGTCCCTAACCCCAGTGTTGTTCAATGGTCAACTGTATTCTATCCAAAGAATGAGGTCATTGGTCAACTGTACTCTATCCTCTATGAATTATGAGGTTTTCCAATCTAGCTGGTGAAGGTAAATCTGGTTCCTGCAAGCAGAAGGGTGGGCTGGGGTGGGGTAGGGACACTTTTCCTATTTCTTAGCTGGAAGCTTTGATCATTGCCTTTGGAACTACCTTCTTTTGTAATTAAGCATGTGAACCATAAACTTCCATCTCAATACCACTTTGTTAGCATCAAACAAACATTGATATGCCACGTTTCCATCACAATTCAGTTCAAAATATTTTCTAATTTCCTTTGTGATTTCTTCTTTGACCTATGGTTTACTTAGAAGTATGCTGTTTAATTTCCAAATATATCAGGATTTTCCAGATTCCTTTGATTTCTATTTTAATTCCACTGTTGTTAGAGAATATACCTCACATGATTTTTAAGTCACTTTAAGTCACTGTGACTTGTTTAATGGTTGAGCATATTTTCTACCTTAATGAATGTTGCAAATGCATGAGAAAAGAATATGTATTTTCCTATGGTTATGAGAAGCATTTTATACATTTCAAGTAGGTCGAACTGGTTGATATTCTGTTTATATTTTCTGTCTGTTGTTCTGCACATTACTATAAGAAAGGAATGTTATCTCCAATTATAATTGTGGATTTGTTCTTTTCTCACTGCAGTTCTATTGATTAGTTTTGTTTCACATACTTTCAAGCTTTTGTTATTATATACACACATATTTAGGATACTTACGTCTTTGTGATTAATTGACATTTTCATCATTATGAAATGTCCCCATTTATCCCTCATAATATTCTTTGTCCAGAAGTCTACATCACTTAATATTAGCATGATAGCATAATGTTGTTAATATAACATACATATTGATTACTATTTTCTTATATGTATGTTTCAATCTTATGCTTTATACTTAAAGTGGGTTTCTTGTACATATATAATTGGTTTTCCTTTGTTATCCAGTCTCACAATCTCTACCTTTCTCATAAGGATGTGAGATCATTTATATTTACTGTAATTATCTATAGTCTTATTTGTTTTCTATTTGTCCTGATTTTTTTTCTTTTATCATCTTTTTCTACCTTCGTTTGCATTTATCGAACAGTTTTAGATATTCCATTTCATTTCAAACCTTGACTTAATAACCATTATGTGTGTTTTATTTTTAGTGATTACTCTAGGGTTTAGAATATGCCTATTCAACTTCACAGAGTCCACCTTCAAGTAACACAGGACTTGTCTTACAACAGCATACTTCCTTTCCCCTTTCCTATTCTTTGCATTGTTTTCATACATTTATCTCTACATAATTTACAAAACACACAATACATTGCTCTTACTTTTACTTTATAATGTCATTTATCTCTTAAAGAAATTAAAAAGAAAGAAAATATTTTGTATATACCCAAATTGTTACCATTTCTGGTGCTTCTCATTTCTTTGTGTTAATCTAATTTCCCATCTGGTATCATTTTCTTTCGGCCTGAGGAACTTCCTTTAATATTTCTTGTAGTTTTTGTTTGTGTGAAAAAAACATCTTTATTTAGTCTTCATTTCTGAAAGATATTTTTGTTGGATATAGCATTCCAGGTTGACATTTTATTCCTTTGGCACTTAGAAATATCACCAAATTGTTTCCTGGCTTGCACTGCTTCTGATAAGAAGTCTGTAGTCATTATTTTTAAATCTTCTTTTTTTCCCTATATGGAATGTGTCTTTGTCTCTTCACCTCTGGCTACTTTAAATTTTCTTCTACTACTGATTTTCAGCAGTTTTAATATGATGTGGTTTCCTTTGAGTTACTCCTACTTGGAGTTACTAAGCTTCTTAGATCTGTAAGTTTACGGTTTTCATCAAATTGGGGGTGTTTTCTGTTATTATTTCTCTAAAATTTCCCCCTTTCTATTAGCCCCTCTGTTTGGGGGAATCTAATCACGTATATATTAGGCCACTTTTTATTTCATGACAGGTCACTTAAGCTCCGTCCTTTGCCCTCTCCCCTGTATTTTTGCTGTGTGTACTTCACTGTACACTGTTTTTATTGCCATGTCTTCAAATTCATTGATCTTTGTTTTAATAGCATCTATCTGTTAAATCCTTCAGGGTAAATATTTTATTGCAGATCTTAAATTTTAGCTCTAGAATTTTCCTTTGGTTTTTTTCAATTTTTTTTTTTTTGCGGGTTTTTTTCAATTCTTTATTCAAGTTCTTGATTTCTTTTAAATCCTTAAACATATTTATAACAGCTGTTTTAAAATTCTCCTAATTCCATTATTTTTGCCATTTATGAATATGGTTTTATTTTCTAATTTTTATTCAGGCTATGGGTCACATTTTGCTACTTCTCATGTCTCCTAGTTTTTGACTGAACGCAAGACATTATGAAAATTACATTAATGAGGGTCTGCATTTAATGGTTTGACCCTAAGGAGTGTAGAAGTTTATTTTGACAGGTCCTTACATTTCATACATATAGGCTGAGCCTTTTGAGACATCTTTATGACATTATTTTGGTGCATCTAAAGCAGTGATTCTCAAAAGTATAGTTCAGAAATTTGGGGGATTCCTTGAGACTGACTGTACAAAAGTAATGATCACTAGGTTCAAAAGCATTATCCCAATTCTATCACTAAGTAACTATTAATTACTGAGCCAATTTATAGGCCCTCTCTGGGCCTCAAATTCCACATTAATTTTTTTTTAAAAAGCTAAGAATACATTTCATATTAATGACGCCTTGTTCCATTTTTTTTAATTAAAAAATATCAACACAACATGGCACCAAAAAGTAAGAACCAACCCCAAAGAAAAATGAGACTTAGTCTACCAGTAGACACAAGAAAATCAAACCTGTCACCTAGAAAAAACAAAATGAGAAATAATGTATCATGTGGATTTTTCTCAAGCACAATTCTCAAAAGCGAATTTCTTCCTCCTTTGTTCAAATCACATTTTTTGTAATGTCAGAAATCTTCTACTGCCTCCATTCATTTCCTTATTTTAAACATTATAAGCCACCAACCCCTACAAACACTTGTTTCAACTGTGAAACTATTCTTTTGAGAAAAATCAGATTAAGATTCTATAGCAGAAGCAACAACATTAGACTTTCAGGGCTAGAAAGGACCCAGCTCAGAGGCTGTTTAAAATCATTCTGGGATATGACTTACCCAAGAACAAGTAGTAAGTTAATGGCAAAGACTACAAGGCAATGTTCCATTGCTTTTCCCTCTATACCTTCCCATCTCAGATGGTCAAAGATGCAGCCCTTGTATATCTTGCTGCTCAAACATATAAATTTAAACAAAAAGATCATTTCTGTAACACCTATAATTATCAACAAGAATCATAAATATGTGCATATGTAGGCAGTCTGAAACAAAAGGATTCCAGAAAACGCTACTCATTTTTAGGTTATTTACAGTGTGTCAATGGGTCCTACAGGATTTGAGATTATACCCAACAATGCACACAAAACACTCCATCAGATTGCTATAAAGGCTGATGTTTAATTGTGTCTGTAAGATTAAAAGACAGAAGTCTTTTTTTCCTAAATATTAATGTTCCCCTTAATACAGAAAGAAACCTAATGATTATAACTAACATGTAAGGGAGGTATTTAAAATAATTTTACAGGGAGAAAAAGTTCCAGTCATTTATGAGGCATAATGATCAGTAAAGATTATCGAACACTTTTCATTAGAAACTTTGTTTTCTGTTTACCTCTTTGCTTCTTGTATTGTAGAACCTTTACCCAAATAAAGACACTCTGTGCTCACTATCCATACAGCAGAATTGTTTTAGTTCAGTGGATAACAGACTGGGCTAAAAGTCAAAAGACAGTGACTTGCTGTTCTGGAGTCTGCTACTAACTACCATGGCAGGGCAGCCTCCCTGAGTTTTAAGTTTACATACCTGTAAAATAAAGCATTTAGACTAAATGTCCTCTAAGGGCTCTTCCAGTTCTAAAACCTCACGTTCACATTCTACCCAATATGTGTACGGCACTAAGTTAAGCACTTTGGAAAATACAGAAAGTGAGTAATATGTCTGAATGGGAAGGGTTTCCTAAGCACAAACAGGAAGAAAAACTGTGAAGGAAAAGTCCAATACTGTAAAAATAAAAAAACTTCTGTATCTTGAAAAGCACAATAAAATGAAAATATAAATGGGGAAAATATTTGCTAAACAAGTAATGGATGAAAGGATAATCTCATTAATATATAAAAAATTCTTATAAATTTTAAAAAAATTTAAAAGAAAGTCACAATAGAAACATATAAACTTACATACAAAAGAGCCAATAAACCTAGTGTATTAACTGAGTAGTAAAAGAAAACTAAACTGAAAACATAAGATACCATTTATTTCTAAACTGACAAAGCTTTTTTTTTCTTTTCGTTTTTATTGTAATAAAAGATACATACCATAAAAATGTGCCACTTTAAAGTGTACAGTTCAGTGACATTAAGTACATTCCACATTGTGCAACCACCATCACTATCCATCTACAAAACTTTTCATCAGCCCACAGTGCAACTCTGTATCCATTAAATAACTCCCCATTCCCACCTCCCCCCAGCCCCTGGTAACCACTATCTACTTGCTGGAATCTGACTATTATAGGTATCTCTTGTAAGTGGTATAACACATATTTGTCCTTGTTGCATCTGGCTTATGAAACATTTAGCATAGTGTCTTCAACATTCATCCATGTTGTAGTATATAGCAGAATTCCATTCCTTTTTAAAGCTGAACAATATTCTACTGTATGTACATACCACATTTTGCTTATCCATTCAGCAGTCGATGGTCACTTGGGTTGCTTCTACTTTTTGTTCTGTTTTTCTGTAAAAGTTCCTACTTTCATTTATTTGGGGTATATACTCAAAAGTGAAATTGATGGATCATATGGTAATTCTATGTTTAATTTTTTTAAAGAACTGCCATACTCTTTCTCCAGCAGCTGCACCATTTTACATTCCTACCAGCAATGCACAAGGGTTCGAATTTCTTCATATCCTTGCCAACACTTGTTACTTTTTGTTTGTTTGGTTGTTTTTTAGAACAGTCATTCTAAGGGGTATGAAGTGGTATCTCATTGTGGTTTTGATTTGCATTTTGCTGGTGATTCACGTTGTTCAGCATCTTTCCATGTGTTTACTGGTCACCTGTATATCTTCTCTGGAGAAACAACTATTCAAGTCCTTTGCCCATTTAAAAAAAATTTTTTATTAAGATATCATGGACATATAACCATTGTGTAAGTTTAATGTATACATGGGTTGATTTGATACATTTATACATTGAAATATGATTACCACTGTAGCATTAGCTAACACCTCTATCATATCACATTATTATCATTTCTTTTTTGTAGTGGGAACAATTTTATTTGGGTTGTTTTTTGTTGCTGTTGAATTGTATGAGTTCTTTATATATTCTGGATATTAGTCCCTTATCAGATATATGGTTCAAAAATATCTTCTACCATTCTGTAGGTTGCTTTTTCATTCTATGGATAGCATCCTGTGATGCACAACTTCTGAATTCTGATGAGATCTGATTCACTTACTTTTTCTTTTGTTCCTGTATTTTGGTATCATATACAATAAATTGCTGCCAAACCCAATGCCATGAAGCTTTCCCTTATATTTTCTTCTAAGAGTTTTATACTCCGATCTCTTGAGGTCTTTGTTGGTTTTGTTTTTTTAATATCACAAACTACTGGCAAGACTATAAATTAGTATACTGTTGATGGCAATTTAAAATAAGACTTCTCTAAAGAGTAATTTGGTAGAATATATCTAAAACTTTTAAAATGTGCATCCCCTCTCATGCACAATTGCACCTCTAGGCATCTCTATGTAGAAAAATAATCACTGAGGTTCAACAAACTTCACTGCAATATGTTATAGTGAGAGATCAGGAATGGAGGGGAGCTCAAAATAACCAGCAAAAGGAAAATGCTACGATAAATCACAGTACAGGCTTTAAAAACTGTGTGCTTCAAGAGTATTTTAAAATATGGAAAATGATGATATAATACTACAAGTAAAAAAAAGCAATTTCTAAAGCATCAAATATAGTCTATCTCAATTTTGTAAAACATAGATTTATACAACAGACATAGAATGAAACTGGAAGTAAATGCAGCAAAATGCTAACTGTAGTTAAAAGTAGAATTACTGGTAATTTTTACTTTTCCACACTTTTGTCCATTTCATAAATTTTCTACAACAAACAATGGAGCAGGAATGCGGTTGGAAATGAATTATTCAAAAACAGAGGAAGGCAATTTCTATCCTAGGACTCAAGAAAGAAAGAGTGAACACAGCAACTAATAACTGTTGAAAGTCTTTCTTCTAAGTGCCAGATTGCAACCATGTATATTGAGGAACTTGTTATTCATTCATTTTAAGCAAGAAAATCTAGCAGTAGAGCGAAGAATTGAATGGGAAACAGAAAAGAGGAAACCTATTAGCAGAGGGTATTAAAACAGCAAGATAAGAAAAAGTGAAGGAAAGTATAAACTGCTTATGTTGAAAATGGAAAAGGTGATGCACAAGACAGTAATCTGTGAAAAAGACTCTTTAGCAATGTTTCTTAAGACATAGTTCTTCAATTTCATCAGAATCACCTGTACTATTTGTTTTCAAAAATGCAGATTTGTGGGCTCTATCCCATTATAAAATTAGAATCTAAATCTATAGTATTTGGCCTAGGACTTATACATTTAATCAATCCCCCATTCCCTTCCCAAGGTGATTTTTATGCATATAAAATTAGAAACACTCCTATGGAGTTTAATAAATGATAGAATCTGAAGATGAGAGGGATGGAGGAATAGAAGAAATGGCTTAGCTATCAAGCATGTTGGTACCAGCTAGATGTTGCTGTGGACTCTCCATAATCCACAGCTTTGCCACAGAACTACTGCTTCATACTAGTTTACCTTAATAATCACTTCTGTCTAAAGGTGGTGGCTTTCTGTCATACTACCCAACTGCTTAATTTGTCCTTTGGGGACTGTACTTTTTTAACCCCTGAAGCTGCTTACCGTAAGAGCTTAACAAACATTTTAATGTCAAGCCTATCCTTAAATGACTAGAAGAGCACCTGGCACATAGTAGGCATACAATGAAATCAGAACTAGGTACTTACAAGGGAAGGAAAGGAGTAGGGCTAGAAAGGTAGGATAAGACCAGATAAGAAACGGTATATGTGCTACGGTAATGCACTTGAACTTATCCAAGAGGCAGTTTGATGAGATGGTACCTGACAAATGTATACTCCTGTAAAACCACCACCACAACGAAAATAAAGAACACTGCCAACATGGGCTCTTCAGTGGGGCTAATGAAAGACTCTGGGAGGGCTCACGTCAAGGAGTACGTCCCAGAACTTCTGCTGCCAGTGTCCTTGTCCCCACGGTGAAACAGAGCCACTCCCGGCCTCTGCAGGAGACCCTCCAACACTAGCAGCCATTTCAAGGGAAATGTAAGCAACCTGTCCTGTTCCTCTGATCTTAGCCTGGAGTTCTGGTGTCTGGAAGCACTTCTCATCTCTCAGAAAATACATCAGATATACATCTACACGTGGAATAACTCCTACAGAACACCCACTGAACGCTGGCAGAAGACCTCAGACCTCCCAAAAGGCAAGAAACTCCCCACGTACCTGGGTAGGGCAAAAGAAAAAATAAACAGAGACAAAAGAATAGGGACGGGACACGCACCACTGGGAGGCAGCTGTGAAGGAGGAAAGGTTTCCACACACTAGGAAGCCCCTTCGCGGGTGGAGACTACGGGTGGCGGAGGGGGTGAGCTTCGGAGCCGCGGAGAAGAGCACAGCAACAGGGGTGCTGACGGCAACGCGGAGAGATTCCCGCACAGTGGATCGGTGCCGAACGGCACTCACCAGCCCGAGAGGCTTGTCTGCTCACCTGCGGGGCTGGCGGGAGCTGAGGCTCGGGCTTCGGTCGGAGCGCGGGGAGAGGACTGGGGTTGGCGGCATGAATACAGCCTGCAGGGGGTTAGTGCACCACGGCTAGCCGGGAGGGAGTCCAGGGAAAACTCTGGACCTGCCAAAGAGGCAAGAGAATTTTTCTTCCCTTTGTTTCCTGGTGCGTGAGGAGAGGGGATTAAAAACGCTGCTCAAAGGAGCTCCAGAGACGGGCGCGAGCCGCGGCTACCAGCGCGGACCACAGAGACGGGCGTGAGACGCTAAGGCTGCTGCTGCCGCCACCAAGAAGCCTGTGTGCGAGCACAGGTCACTATCCACACCCCGCTTCCAGGAAGCCTGTGCAGCGTGCCACTGCCAGGGTCCCGGGATCCAGGGACAACTTCTGTAGGAGAACGCACAGCGTGCCTCAGGCTGGTGCAACGTCCTGCCAGCCTGTGCCGCCGCAGGCTCACCCCGCACCATGCCCCTACCTCCCCCTGGCCTGAGTGAGCCAGAGCTACCGAATCAGCTGCTCCTTTAACCCCGACCTGTCTGAGCAAAACACAGATGCCCTCCAGCGACGTATACGCAGAGGCGGGGCCAAAATCAAGTGAGCCCCGGGAGCTGTGCGAACAAAGAAGAGAAAGGGAAACCTCTCCCTGCAGCCTCAGAAGCAGCGGATTAAAGCTCCACCATCAACTTGATGTACCCTGCATCCCTGGAATACCTGAATAGACAACGAATCATCCCAAATTGAGGAGGTGGACTTTGAGAGCAAGATTTATTATTTTTTCCCCTTTTCCTCTTTTTGTGAGTATGTATGTGTATGCTTCTGTGTGAGATTTTGTCTGTATAGCTTTGCTTTCACCATTTGTCCTAGGGTTCTATCCGCCGGTTTTTTTGTTTTGTTTGTTTGCTTTTACTTTTCTAAAAAAATTTTTTCTTAAAAATTATTTTTTATTATAATAACTTTATTTTACTTTATCTTACTTTATTTTATTTTCTTTTATTTTCTTTCTTCCTTCCTTCCTTCCTTTCTTCCTTTCTTCCATTCTTTCTACTTTTTCTCCCTTTTATTCTGAGCTCTGTGGATGAAAGGCTCTTCGTGCTGCGGCCAGGAGTCCGTGCTGTGCCTCTGACGTGGGACAGCCAACTTCAGGACACTGGTCCACAAGAGACCTCCCAGCTCCACGTAATATCAAACAGCGAAAATCTCCCAGAGATCTCCATCTCAACACCAACACCCAGCTTTACTCAACGACCAGCAAGCTACAGTGCTGGACACCCTATGCCAACAACTAGCAAGACAGGAACACAACCCCACCCATTAGCAGAGAGGCTGCCAAAAATCATAATAAGTACACAGACACCCCAAAACACACCACCAGATGTGGGCCTGCCCACCAGAAAGACAAGATACAACCTCATCCACCAGAACACAAGCACTAGTCCCCTCCATCAGGAAGCCTACACAACCCACTGAACCAACTTTAGCCACTGGGGACAGGCACCAAAACCAACGGGAACTACGAACCTGCAGCCTGCAAAAAGGAGACCCCAAACACAGTGAGATAAGCAAAATGAGAAGACAGAAAAACACACAGCAGGTGACGGAGCAAGATAAAAACCCACCAGAACTAACAAATGAGGAGGAAATAGGCAGTCTACCTGAAAAAGAATTCAGAATAATGATAGTAAAGATGATCCAAAATCCTGGAAACAGAATAGAGAAAATGCAAGAAACATTTAACAAGGACCTAGAAGAACTAAA
This sequence comes from Stenella coeruleoalba, assembly GCF_951394435.1. Classification (NCBI taxonomy): domain Eukaryota; kingdom Metazoa; phylum Chordata; class Mammalia; order Artiodactyla; family Delphinidae; genus Stenella; species Stenella coeruleoalba. The sequence continues at coordinate 41,778,675 of NC_137169.1, forward strand.
GATGAAACAAGCAACGATGAACAACACAATAAATGAAATTAAAAAATACTCTAGATGGGATCAATAGCAGAATAATTGAGGCAGAAGAACAGATAAGTGACCTGGAAGATAAAACAGTGGAAATAACTACTGCAGAGCAGAATAAAGAAAAAAGAATGAAAAGAACTGAGGACAGTCTCAGAGACCTCTGGAACAACATTAAACGCACCAATATTCGAATTATAAGGGTCCCAGAAGAAGAAGAGAAAAAGAAAGCGACTGAGAAAATATTTGAAGAGATTATAGTTGAAAACGTCCCTAATATGGGAAAGGACATAGTTAATCAAGTCCAGAAAGCACAGAGAGTCACATACAGAATAAATCCAAGGAGAAACAGGCCAAGACACATATTAATCAAACTGTCAAAAGTTAAATACAGGGCTTCCCTGGTGGCACAGTGGTTGAGAGTCCGCCTGCCGATGCAGGGGACACAGGTACGTGCCCGGGTCCAGGAAGATACCACATGCCGCGGAGCGGCTGGACCCGTGAGCCATGGCCGCTGAACCTGCGCGTCCGGAGCTTGTGCTCCGCAGTGGGAGAGGCCACGACAGTGAGAGGCCCACGTACCGTAAAAAAAATAAAAATAAATACAAAGAAAACATATTAAAAGCAGCAAGGGAAAAACAACAAATAACACACAAGGGAATCCCCATAAGGTTAACAGCTGATCTTTCAGCAGAAACTCTGCAAGCCAGAAGGGTCTGGCAGGACATATTTAAAGTGATGAAGGAGAAAAACCTACAACCAAGATTCTCTACCCAGCAAGGACATCATTCAGATTTGATGGAGAAATTAAAGCCTTTACAGACAAGCAAAAGCTGAGAGAGTTCAGCACCACCAAACCAGCTTTACAACAACTGCTACAGAAACTTCTCTAGGCAAGAAACACATGAGAAGGAAAAGACCTACAAATAACAAACCCAAAACAATTAAGAAAATGGAAATAGAAACATAAATATCGATAATTACCTTAAATGTAAATGGATTAAATGCTCCCACTGAAAGACACAGACTGGCTGAATGCATACAAAAACAAGACCCATATGTATGCTGTCTACAAGAGGCCCACTTCAGACCTAGAGACACAGACAAACTGAAAGTGAGGGGATGGAAAAAGATATTCCATGCAAATGGAAACCAAAAGAAAGCTGGAGTAGCAATTCTCATATCAGACAAAATAGACTTTAAAATAAAGACTATTAGAAGAGACAAAGAAGGACACTACATAATGATCAAGGGACTGATCCCAGAAGAAGATATAACAATTGTAAATATTTATGTACCCAATATAGGAGCACCTCAATACATAAGGCAAATACTAACAGCCATAAAGGGGAAACCGACAGTAACACATTCATAGCAGGGGACTTTAACAACCCACTTTCACCAATGGAAAGATCATCCAAAAGGAAAATAAATAAGGAAACACAAGCTTTATGTGATACATTAAACAAGATTGACTTAATTGATATTTATAGGACATTCCATCCCAAAACAACAGAATACACATTTTTCTCAAGTGCTCATGGAACATTCTCCAGGATAGATCATACCTAGGGTCACGAATGAAGCCTTGGTAAATTTAAGAAAGTTGAAATTGTATCAAATATCTTTTCCGACCACAACGGTAAGAGACTAGATATCAATTACAGGAAAAGATCTGTAAAAAATACAAACACATGGAGGCTATACAATACACTACTTAATAACGAAGTGATCACCTACGAAATCAGAGAGGAAATCAAAAAATACCTAGAAACAAATGACAATGGAGACACGACTACCCAAAACCTATGGGATGCAGCAAAAGCAGTTCTAAGACGGAAGTTTATAGCAATACAATCCTACCTTAAGAAAGAGGAAACACCTCGAATAAACAACCTAACCTTGCACCTAAAGCAATTAGAGAAAGAAGAACAAAAAAACCGCAAAGTTAGCAGAAGGAAAGAAATCATAAAGATCAGATCAGAAATAAATGAAAAAGAAATGAAGGAAATGATAGTAAGGATCAATAAAACTAAAAGCTGGTTCTTTGAGAAGATAAACAAAATTGATAAACCATTAGCCAGACTCATCAAGGAAAAAAGGGAGAAGACTCAAATCAACAGAATTAGAAATGAAAAAGGAGAAGTAACAACTGACACTGCAGAAATACAAAAGATCATGAGAGATTACTACAAGCAACTCTATGCCAATGAAATGGACAACCTGGAAGAAATGGACAAATTCTTAGAAATGCACAAGCTGCCAAGACTGAATCAGGAAGAAACAGAAAATATAAACACACCAATCAATAGCACTTAAGTTTAAATTGTGATTAAAAATCTTACAACAAACAAAAGCCCAGGACCAGATGGCTTCACAGGCCAATTCTATCAAACATTTACAAAAGGGCTAACACCTATCCTTCTCAAACTCTTCCAAAATATAGCAGAGGGATGAAACTCCCAAATTCATTCTACGAGGCCACCATCACCTTGATACCAAAACCAGACAAGGATGTCACAAAGAAAGAAAACTACAGGCCAATATCACTGATGAACAAAGATGCAAAAATCCTCAACAAAATACTAGCAAACAGAATCCAACAGCACATTAAAAGGATCACACACCATGAACAAGTGGGGTTTATTCCAGGAATGCAAGGATTCTTCAATATATGCAAATCAATAAATGTGATAAACCATATTAACAAATTGAAGGAGAAAAACCATATGATCATCTCAATAAATGCAGAGAAAGCTTTCGATAAAATTCAACACCCATTTATGATAAAAACCCTCCAGAAAGTAGGCACAGAGGGAAATTTCCTCAACATAATAAAGGCCATATATGACAAACCCACAGCCAACATCGTCCTCAATGGTGAAAAACTGAAACCATTTCCACAAATATCAGGAAAAAGACAAGGTTGCCCACTCTCACCACTCTTATTCAACATAGTTTTGGAAGTTTTAGCCACGGCAGTCAGAGAAGAGAAGGAAATAAAAGGAATCCAAATTGGAAAAGAAGTAAAGCTGTCACTGTTTGCAGATGACATGATACTATACATAAAGAATCTTAAAGATGCTACCAGAAAACTACTAGAGCTAATCAATGAACTTGGTAAAGTAGGATACAAAATTAATGCACAGAAATCTCTTGCATTCCTATACACTAATGATGAAAAATCTGAAAGAGAAATCAAGAAAACACTCCCATTTACCATTGCAACAAAAAGAATAAAATATCTAGGAATAAACCTACCTAAGGAGACAAAATACCTGTATGCAGAAAATTATAAGACACTGATGAAAGAAATTAAAGATGATACAAATAGATGGAGAGATATACCATGTTCTTGGATTGGAAGAATCAACATTGTGAAAATGACTCTACTACCCAAAGCAATCTACAGATTCAATGCAATCCCTATCAAACTACCACTGACATTTTTCACAGAAGTAGAACAAAAATTTTCACAATTTGTATGGAAACACAAAAGACCCCGAATAGCCAAAGCAATCTTAAGAACGAAAAACGGAGCTGGAGGAATCAGGCTCCCTGAATTCAGACTATACTACAAAGCTACAGTACTCAAGACAGTATGGTACTGGCACAAAAACAGAAAGATAGATCAATGGAACAGGATAGAAAGCCCAGAGATAAACCCACGCACATATGGTCACCTTTTCTTTGATAAAGGAGGCAGGAATGTACAGTGGAGGAAGGACAGCCTCTTCAATAAGTGGTGCTGGGAAAACTGGACAGGTACATATAAAAGTATGAGATTAGATCACTCCCCAATACCATACACAAAAATAAGCTCAAAATCGATTAAAGACCTAAATGTAAGGCCAGAAACTATCAAACTCTTAGAGGAAAACATAGGCAGAACACTCTATGACATTAATCACAGCAAGATACTTTTTGACCCAGCTCCTAGAGAAATGGAAATAAAAACAAAAATAAACAAATGGGACCTAATGAAACTTCAAAGCTTTTGCACAGCAAAGGAAAACTTAAACAAGACCAAAAGACAACCCTCAGTATGGGAGAAAATATTTGCAAACGAAGCAACTGACAAAGGATTAATCTCCAAAATTTATAAGCAGCTCATGCAGCTCAATAACACAAAAACAAACAACCCAATCCAAAAATAGGCAGAAGACCTAAATAGACATTTCTCCAAAGAAGATATACACACTGCCAACAAACACATGAAAGAATGCTCAATATCATTAATCATTAGAGAAATGCAAATCAAAACTACAATGAGATATCACCTCACAACGATCAGAATGGCCATCATCAAAAAACCTACAAATAATAAATGCTGGAGAGGGTGTGGAGAAAAGGGAACACTCTTGCACTGCTGGTGGGAATGTGAATTGGTACAGCCATTATGGAGAACAGTATGGAGGTTCCTTAAAAAACTACAAAAGTACTACCATATGACCCCGCAATCCCAGTACTGGGCATATATCCTGAGAAAACCATAATTCAAAACGAGTCATGTAACAAAATGTTCATTGCAGCTCTATTTACAATAGCCAGGAGATGGAAACAGCCTAAATGTCCATCATCGGATGAATGGATAAAGAAGATGTGCCACATATATACAATGGAATATTACTCAGCCATAAAAAGAAATGAAATTGAGCTATTTGTAATGAGGTGGATAGACCTAGATTCTGTCATACAGAGTGAAGTAAGTCAGAAAGAGAAAGACAAATACCGTATGCTAACCCATATATATGGAATTTAAGAAAAAAAAATGTCATGAAGAACCTAGGGGTAAGACAGGAATAAAGACACAGACCTACTAGAGAATGGACTTGAGGATATGGGGAAGGGGAAGCTGTGACAAAGCGAGAGAGACGCATGGACATATATACACTACCAAACGTAAGGCAGATAGCTAGTGGGAAGCAGCCGCGTAGCACAGGGAGATCAGCTCGGTGCTTTGTGACCGCCTGGAGGGGTGGGACAGGGAGGGTGGGAGGGAGGGAGACGCAAGAGGGAAGAGATATGGGAACATATGTATATGTATAACTGATTCACTTTGTTATAAAGCAGAAACTAACACACCATTGTAAAGCAATTATACTCCAATAAAGATTAAAAATAAATAAAAATTTTAAAAAATTAATACATTTAACGATACCTGTTTAGCATGTGGTTGAGGTACAGCGTTTTTATTTATAAAATTTTTGTCAGAGTCGCTGAACAATGGAATTATTGCCTTAAAATTAATGAGCATCCCACTGCTAAAAGAATTTAAGCACACACTAGATAACCCTAAGACAAAAATGTGGAAAAGACTGCTTACTTCGTGGTCAGCTCGACTAGTTTTTACAGCTCCCTCCATATCGATTAATCTCCATGAACCAATGAACTCACTTACTTATTCTCTTATGTCAGTTCTCATGTCTATAATATGGGGATACAGGTTCTGGCTATGTCAAGGTAATGTGAAAATAAGTAAGTCAATGAGTATAAAAGAGCAGAGGCAGGGACTGCGGTAGGCTCAGGAGAGGGAACTGTAGCATGAAACTGTCACTGATAGAAAAGGAGAAGTTCTATTTAAGTGGACTTTTCGGCTAACTGAAGACCACAACCCCAACTTTATGCTCATGCCTGCATATTCCTCCAGACACACCATTATGATTCCTGCCTCTGTGTTTTTCCTTGCCTAGAATAAACTTCCCCACACTTTGCCCACATGACATACTTTAACTCGTATTTCATAGCCTGGTTCCTCTCTGAAATCTTTCCTCACCAATCTTACAACTGAATTTATTCCCTTCCCGTACTCCCACGTCACCAACTAAAATTGAATTGCTTCCTTTTCAATATTCTCATAGCATTCTGCATGTATTTTCATAATAGACATTATTTTATTGGAAAGATCATGAATTCTAGATTCATTTAAGACTGAATTTGTGGTTCAGGAATTCTCTGAGCCTCTGTTTATTCATCGTCGAAAGGCGGATAATAACATCTGCCTCACAGTGTTGTGATAAGCGTCGTACGGAACTAAGGAGAGTGAGCATAGTGGCTGGTGTATGGGAGGTAATGTGTATTATATGTATGTGTGTGTGTGAATGAATGAATGAATGAATGAGTGTCCGTTATTTCCATGTCTTCTTCCTCCCTCTATCTAGATAGACCATGGAGTCTTCTGGGATAACGAATGTCTTATTTACACAGAGCCTAAGAACTTAGCATAATATTAAGCCCAAAGTAATCAAAAAACATCTATAATAAAATGACCTATTCTGATTGCACAGAAGTCTTTTGGAATTTACTTCCTAATTTTCAGCAGTAATTGCTAAATATGTGACCTTGGGAAAGTACAGTGTTATTTACTATTACAGGCCTACCTCATTTTATTGCACTTTGCAGATACTGCATTTCTTAGAAATTGAAGATCTGTGGCAACCAGAAAGTCTATTGGAGCCATTTTTCCAATAACATTTCCTAATTTCATTCCTCTGTGCCACATTTTGGTAAGTCTCACAAAACTTCAATCTCCATTATTATTATAGCTGTTATGGTGATCCGTGATCAAGTGATCTTTGATGTTACTATTGCAACTGTTTGGGGGCACCATGAACATTGCCCATATAAGACAAGAAACTTGATGTTGTGTTTCTTGTTGTGTGTTTCTTGTTGTGCTCCACCATCTGGCCATTCCACTGTCTCTCCATTTCCTTGGGCCTCCCTAATCCCTGAGACACAACAGTATGGAAATTAGGACAATTAATAACCTTACAATGGCCTCTAAGTGTTCAAGTGAAAGGAAGAGTCATGTCTCTCACTTTAAAATCAAAAGCTGAAAATGACTAAGCATAGTGAGGAAAGCATGTCAAAAGCCAAGAGAGGCCAAAAGCTAGGCCTCTTGCACCAAACATTATCCAAGTTGTGAATGCAAAGGAAAAGTTCTCGAAGAAAATTAAAAGTGCTACTCCAGTGAGTACCCAAATGATAAGACAGTGGCCATGTTGGTGACATGTAGTAAGTTCTAGAGCTCTGCAGAGATCAAACTAACCACAACATTCCCTTATGCCAAAGCCTAATTCAGAGCAAGGTCCTACCTCAATTCTATGAAGGCTGAGAGAAGTGAGGAAGCTACAGAAGTATGCAGCTAAGGAAAGAAGCCGTCTCCATGACAAGAAAATGCAAGGTGAAGCAGCAAGTGTTGAGGTAGAAGCTATGGGAAGTCAGCCAGAAGATCTAGTTAAGATAATTAATGAAGGTAAATACAGTATACAACAGATTCTCATATAGATAAAATAGCCTTATATTAGAAGAAGATGCCATTTAGGATTTTCATAGCTAGAGAGAAGTCAATGCCTGACTACAAAGCTTCAAAGGACAGGCTGACTCTCTTGTTAGAGGCTAATGCAGCTAGTGAGTTTAAGCTGAAGCCAATATTCATTTACCATTCTGAAAATCCTAGGGCCCTTAAGAATTACAGTAAATCTACTCTGCCTGTGCTCTATAAATGGAAAAACAAAGCCTGGACGACAGCACATCTGACAACAACATGATTTGCTGAATATTTTAAGCCCACTGTTGAAACCCACTGCTCAGAAAATAAAGACTCCTTCCAAACTACTACTGCTCACTGACACTGCACCTGATCATCCAAGAGCTCTGACGGAGATGTACAAAGAGATTCATGTTGTTTTAATGCCTGCTAACAGCCCATGATCAAGGAGTCATTTCAACTTTCAAGTCTTATTACTTAAGAAATACATTTCATTTGGCTATAGTTGCCATAGACAGTGATTCCTCTGATGGATCTGAGCAAAGTAAATTGAAAGCTTCTGGAAAGGATTCACTATTCTATATGCCATTAAGAAAAGTCATGATTCATGGGAAGAGGTCAAAATACCAACACTAACAGAAGTTTGAAGTGGATTCCAACCCTCATGGATGACTTTGAGGAGTTCAAGACTTCAGTGGAGGTAGTAACTGCCGATGTGGTGCAAATAGCAAGAGAACTAGAATCAGAAGTAGAGCCTGAAGATGTGACTGAATTGCTGTGATCTCACAATTAAACTTGAACAGATGAGGAGTTGCTTCTAATGGATGAGCAAAGAGAGTGGTTTCTTGGGATAAAATCTGCTACTAGTAAAGATGCTGTGAAGATTGCTGAAATGACAACAAAGGATTTAGAATATTACATAAACTTAGTTGATAAAGCAGTGGCAGGGTTTGAGAGGATTGACTCCAATTTTGAAAGAAGCTCACTGTGGGTAAAATGCTATCAAACAGCATCACCCACTACAGAGAGCTCATTTGTGAAAGGAAGAGTCAACTGATGTGACAAACCATTGTCTTATTTTAAGAAACTGCCGCAGGCACCCCAGCCCTCAGCAACCACCACCCTCCTTATCAGTCAAGCAGTCATCAACACTGAGGCAAGATCCTCAACCAGCAAAAAGATTCTGACTCGTTGAAGGCTCAGATGATGGTTAGCATTTTTTAGCAATAAAATATTTTTTAATTAAGGCATTTGCATTATTTTCTTAGACACAATGCCACTGCACATTTAATATAGTTGCACATTTAATAAGTTGTATAGTGTAAACAACTTTTTTACACACCAGGAAACCGAAAAATTCATGTAACTTGCTTTACTGTAATAGTCACTTTATCGCAGTGGACTTGGAACTGAACCCACAGTATCTCCAAGGTATGCTTGTGTATGTATGTCCGAGCCATTACTATGTATGTTTATTCCTTTAAAAAGGAAAAAAGCTATTTTATAATCTTTCAAAGGAAGATGATAGGGAATTATCAGAGGAAGAGGAGACTGAAAGATGAATGGAAGAAACTAAAGGTGTTAGAAAACATAAGTCTATGCTTCCGATAGTCACTGCCTTGCTTTGCAGACAACAAAAGTGACATAAGGAATAAAAGTAATCGAGTGAACATTACTTTTAAATAAAGTAAAGACATTTTATAAAATGGCAACCTTAAATCACAAACCAAACTGACAATAGCAGGGAGTTAATAAGAATCAGAGAAAGGGAAGGTACTCATTTTGTTCCTTATATACGTCTCCATTTGAAAAATGTTTACTGAAAGTGAAGTACTTAAAAATGTGAAACTAAATCAAACAAAATATTGCTAATGCATATAAAAAATAAACTATGCACAGTAAAACCACACAGTCTGAGATGCTGCTTATTTATATTTTAAAATGACTTTATATGATGTATGTAAGTCAAATCATTATACTGCACACTTAAACTTATACAGTGCTCTATGTCAATTATATCTCAACAAAACTTGAAAAAATGATTTTATAAATAATTTGGGGAGTACATAATTGTTGGCATGGTGACAATAGACATTAGTTTGCAGACGGACCAAAGAATAATGCTACTAATGCACAACATTTGCTACCTTTTCTCCCCAAAGAACAAGCTATGATCAGTTCTCTTGTTATTTCATGCTAACACCATCTATGTGAGACAAATAAGATTGCTACTCTTTTTTTCTTTAACATGCACTAACAGCCAAAAACAGAAAACACTTACATAATGCTTATTATTCATAAAGGGTGGCTAAGGCATAGAGGAGTTAAGGCCTGTGCTAAAAATTACATACTTTATCTGAGTTGCAGAGTCAAGTCCAGAATCCAAGTTTATATAGTCAAGACAAAAACTGGTTGTAAATACCCCAAATTATTTTTTCAGCGTCAAAATGCACCTGCTAAATGTTTTCACTCTTTTGATACTCAATCTGATTCTTTTAAACTAAAATGGTATCCAACATAATAAAAGTAGTTTTAAGAAAGTAGATTAAAAACAACAACATATATACAATGGAATATTACTCAGCCATAAAAAGGAATGAAATTGGGCCATTTGTAGAGATGTGCATGGTCTAGAGACTGTCATACAGAGTGAAGTAAGTCAGAAAGAGAAAAACAAATATCGTATATTAATGCATATATGTGGAACCTAGAAAAGTGGCACAGATGAACCAGTTTGCAGGGCTGAAATAGAGACATAGATGTAGAGAACAAACGTATGGACACCAAGGGGGGAAAGTGGTGGGGGTGATGGTGGAGGTAGTGTGATGAACTGGGAGATTGGGATTGACATGTATACACTGATGTGTATAAAACGGATGACTAATAAGAACCTACTGTATAAAAAAATAAAAATAAAAACAACAGAAAAAGGCAAATGGGGCTTCCCTGGTGGCGCAGTGGTTGGGAGTCCGCCTGCCGATACAGGGGACACGGGTTCGTGCCCCGGTCTGGGAAGGTCCCACATGCCACGGAGCAGCTGGGCCCATGAGCCATGGCCGCTGAGCCTGCGCGTCCGGAGCCTGTGCTCCACAACGGGAGAGGCCGCAGCAGTGGGAGGCCCGCGTACTGCAGGAAAGAAAAAAAAAAGGCAAATGGTTTAACTAACAACGGACCTATTTTTCTGCTACATGCTAGAAACGGAACTAAGGCTATGCTGAACAGGCTCAGCAAAAGTAGGTTTGCTGACAGCATTGATTCAACAAACTTTATTGAACAAATACCTGTATGTTAGGTTAAATCCATTGCTAGATCTTAAACATAATACTACACAATAATTCCTACCCTAACGATGACACTACTTCACACTAGATAGTATTTTATTTTATTTATTTATTTATTTATTTATTTTTTGCGGTACGCGGGCGTCTCACTGTTGTGGCCTCTTCCATTGTGGAGCACAGGCTCTGGACGCGCAGGCTCAGCGGCCATGGCTCACGGGCCCAGCTCCTCCGCGGCATGTGGGATCTTCCCGGACCAGGGCACAAACCCACGTCCCCTGCATCGGCAGGCAGACTCTCAACCACTGCGCCACCAGGGAAGCCCATACACTAGATAGTATTTTATAGAAGAACTTATGCTTTAAAATAATTCTCTAGGGGCTTGCCTGGTGGTGCAGTGGTTAAGAATCCACCTGCTAATGCAGGGAACACGGGTTCAAGCCCTGGTCCGGGAAGGTCCCACATGCCGCAGAACAACTAAGCCCGTGTGCCACAGCTACTGAGCCTGTGCTCTAGAGACCATGAGCCACAACTACTGAGCCCATGCGCCACATCTACTGAAGCCCGCGCGCCCTAGAGTCCATGCTCCACAATAAGAGAAGCCACCGCAAAGAGAAGCCCGTGCATGGCAACAAAGAGTAGCCCCCGCTCACCACAACTAGAGAAAGCCAGTGCGCAGCAATGAAGACCCAATGCAACCAAAAATAAATAAATAAAAGAAATAAATTTATTTTAAAAATAAATAAATGAATAATAAAATAATTCTCTAAATTTATTTAAGATAGGAAAATCCAGAAAGATTTTGTAATAAAATGAAACTGCAGTAATAAACAGGACACTAAAAACATTAACAGACCAATGCAATTACTACTACGTGTCACTCTGATATAAACTTCTTGACTGCCCCTAGGCTTACTTTTATACTATGTTGAGTCTCCCTGGTAATAGCATGGGAAGTGGCATTATCTTATTTAGCATCTCTCTGCCTTTTAATATTTATATACATACATACAATTCCTTAATAAGTAACAGAATATAAAAAATAAGGAACCAATGAAGGATATGAGGAAATTTATATTCTAGAAAGATCACTATAGGGAAACTATGTAAAATACAGACTAGAGGAAGAAAGAAACTGAAAGAATGGAAATAGAGGGAGGAATTATTTTAATAACTTATGAAAGAAATTCATTCTTGAACTGTAATGGAGGGGATCCAAATAAAGGAGGAATTCAAATGATACTGTGATAAAACTAACAGAACTTAATCAAAAGCAGTGAAAGAAATGAAAGAAGAAAAAACTTCTAACAATCCCAAATATCCCTGAGTATACCTTCCACAGTGATGCATATCAACAAACCAACAATGAACAAAGAAAAGGTGCATGACGTGATGTGTGACTGGCACATAATTTATAATAAGAGAACAACTATAATCCAGAGTAAAAAATTGGAAGAGTTTAGAGAAGCAGGAGAAAGATACATATCATACAATAATAATATTTGGTTTACAATTCATTTGGAATCAAATTTTATTTACAAAACATATGTAACTATTTAAATTGTATTTGTTTTCAAACAGAATAACACAAATGCTTCTAGTCTACCATACTTAGGCACAAGTCTGCTTTTACAGTGAATTAAAAGGCCAAGAGTTTACAAAATGTGATCCCTAGAAATTCTATCATATATTTCTATAAAAAAGCTTTAAAATAGTTCATATTCTCCAAACTACAATAGACTTAAAGTGTAATATTAAGATGTATAATCCAGAAGCCAGCATTTTGATCACCATCTTTGAAATGAGCAGTGGATGTCACTCCAACTGAGTGAACCAATGAAAAAGTGGTTCAAGTGATTAAAATGTCCATGAACTTTCACTATATGCCAAATATTCCAGCAACAAAAAGAATCAGGTCAATTTGAAAGAGACACTGTTATCTACTCAGTCACATGCCATACAATAGCAGTTAAAATTTATTTAATATAGGACTGCCTTCTAGTTTTCTTAAAACAGATAAAAATCTGAAATAATACTATATAGCACAGGGAATTATACCTAATATCTTGTAATAACCTATAATGGAATATAATCTGCAAAAATACTGAATCACTATGCTGTACACCTGAAATTAACATAATACTATAAATCAACTATAATTCAATTTTTTTAAAAACTCAGAAAAAAGAGCTACAAGAGAGAAAGATATTATATAATGACAAAAGAGTCAACTCACCAGGAAGATGTACCAATTATAAGCATATATGTACCCCAAAACAAAGAACCCAATATATAAAGCAAACAATGGAAGAACAGAGGGGAGAAATATACAACACAATAATAGTAGGGGATTTCGATACTGGATAAAACTTCCACAGAGAATATCAATAAGGACTTGAACAACACTGTAGATGAAATGGAACTAACAGACATGTACAAAACATAACACCCAACAGCACCAGAATACACATTCTTCTCAAGCACACATGGAACATGCTCCAGGATAGATAATAAATTTAAGAAGAAAAGGGTAAAGGAAAAGTGCTATTGATTTTTAGTTTCAGTATATTGTGGCTGGAAAACATACTTGGTATGATTTCAATCTTCTTAAATCTGTTGTTTGTAACCTAACATGTCATCTATCCTGGAAAATTCACAAATATATAGAAATTAAACAACTTTTGCTTGAACAACCAATCGGCCAAAGAAGAAATCGTAAGAGAATTAGAAAATATCATGAGACAAATGAAAATAAAACACAAAATACCAAAACTTATGGGATGCAGGGAAAGCAGTACTAAGAGGAAAGTTTATAGTACTAGAGGCCTACATCAAAAAAGTAGAAAGATCTCAAATAAACAACCTAACTTTACACTTCAAGTAACAAGAAAAAGAGGAACAAACTAAGCCCAAACTTAGTAGAAGTGAGGAAGTTAGTCTTCAATAAAGACTAGAAATAAATGAAAAGAGAATAGGAAAACAACAGACAAAATCAATCTAACTAAGAGCTGATGTTTGAAACAATCAACAAAACTGATGAATTTTCAGCCTAAGCCAAGAAAAAATAAGACTCAAATAAAATCAGAAATGAAAAAGGAGATATTACAACTGATGCCACAAAGATAAAAAGAATCACAGAGACTACTATAAACAATTATATACCAACAAATGGGATAACTTAGAAGAAATGGGTAAATTCCTAGAAACATATAATCTACCAAGACTGAATCATAAAGAAAAAGAAAATCTGAACACACTTATAACTAAGTAAGGAGACTGAATCAATAATCAAAACCCTCCCAATAAAAAAAGACCAGCACCAGATGGCTTCATTGGAGAATTCTACCAAACATTTAAAGAAAAGTTAACATCAATCTTTCTCGAAATCTTCCCAAATTTGAAGAGGTAGAACACTTCCATACTCATTTTATGAGGCCAACATTACCCTGTTGCCAAAACCAGGGAAAAAACAGTATAAGAAGAAGAAGAACAACAACAAAAACCAACAGGCTAATATTCCTGATGAATATAGATGCAAAAATCCTCAGCAAAACACTTAAAAACTGAATTTGACAGCACATTAAAAGGATCATATACCAAGTAGAATTTATCCATGGGATGCAAGCATGGTTCAACATATGAAAATCAATCAATGTGATATACCATATTAACAGAATGAAGGGGAAAATATCACATGGTCATCTCAATAGATACAGAAAAATCATCTGACAAAATACCATTTCATGACAAAAACACTCAACGAACTAGGAACAAAAGGAAATTACCTTAATACAATAAAGGCCATATATGAAAAGATGACAGCTAACATCTTACTCAATAGTGAAAACGAAAAACTTTTCCTCTAAAGATCATGAACAATACAAGGATGCCCACTCTTGCCACTTCTTTTCAGCATAGTATTGGAAATCCTAGCCAGAGCAATTAGGCAACAAAAAGAAATGAAAGGCATCCAAATCAGGAAAAAAGAAATAACATTATCTCTCTTTGTAGATAATATGTCTTATATGTAAAGAACCCTGAAGATTACACACACACACACACACACACACACACACACACAAACCATATTAGCACTAATAAATGAATTCAGCAAAGTTGCAGGATACAAAATAGCTATGTTTCTATATAGTAACAACAAATAATCCAAAAGGGAAACTAAGAAAACAATCCCATTTATAATAGCATCAGAAGAATAAAATACATAGGAATAAACTTAACCAAGAAGGCAAAAGACCTGTCAATGAAAACTATAAAACACTGCTGAAAGACATTAAAAGATGAAACAGATAAATGGAAAGACATCACATGTTCATGGATTGAGAGACTTAATATTGTTAAAATGTCCATACTACCCAAAGGGACATACAGATTCAATGTGATCCCTATCAAAATCCCGATGGCATTTTTTGTAGAAATAGAAAAACCAATACCAAAATTCATATGGAACCACAAAGGACCCTGAATAGCTAAAACAATCTTGAGAAAGAATGAAGCTCGAGGCCTCACACTTACTTAAAAACATTTTACAAAGTAATCAAAACAGTATGGTACTGGTGTAAAGATGGAAATATAGACCAATAGAACAGAACAGAGAGCCCGGAAATAAACCCACACATATAGGTCAAATGATCTTTGACAAGGGTGCCAAGTCTACATGATGGAGAAAGGACAGTCCCTTTAACAAATGGTACGGGCATAACTGGATATCCACATGCAAAAGAATGAAATTAGACCTTTATCTTACATCATACCCAAAAATTAACTCAAAATGGATTACAGGTCTCAAAGTATAAAACTACTAGAAGAAAACATACAGAAAAACCTCCATAACATTTATCTTGGCAGTGATTTCTTGGATATGACACCAGAAGCATAGACAACAAATGTAAAAATAGACTAGTGGGACTACATTAAACTAAAAAGCTTTTGTGCAGCAAAAGAAACAATCAACAGAGTAAAAAGGCAACCTACAGAATGGGAGGAAATATTTGCAAACCACATATCTGTTAAGGGGTCATATTCAAAACAAATAAATTAAAAAAAAAAACAAATAAATTCACAATTCAATAGCAAAAAGTTAAATAACCCAATTTTAAAATGGGCAAAGGACTTGATTAGACATTTCTCCAAAAAAGACATATAAATGACCAAAAGGTATATGAAAAGATGCTCAGTATCACCAATCATCATGAAATGCAAACCAAAACCACGAGATATCAACTCATACATGTTAAGATGGCCATTATAAAAACAAAAACAACAGAAAATAACAAGTGTTGGTAAGGATGTGAAAAAATTGGAACCCTTGTGCATTATTGCTGAAAATGTAAAATGTGCAGCTACTATGGTAAAGAGTATGGAAGCTCCTCAAAAATTAAAAATAGAGCTAACATATGATCCAGCAATCTCACTTCTGGGTATTAATCCAAAAGAACTGACCTAAATGTCCATCGACGGAGGAACGGGTAAAGCTGTGGTGGTACCTATATACAAGGGAATATTACTCAGCCATAAAAAAGAATGAAATAATGCCATTTGCAGCAACATGGTTGGACCTAGGGATTATTACACTAAGTGAAGTAAATCAGAGAAAGAAAGACAAATATCATATGATATCATTCATATGTGGAATCTAATTTTAAAAAAAGAAAGAAAAGAAACAAATGAACTTATTTACAAAACAGAAATGGACTTACAGATAGCGAAAACAAACTTATGGTTACCAAAAGGGAAACATAGGGGGTTGGGAGGGATAAATCAGAAGCCTGGGATGAACACACACATACACTACTACATATAAGATAGATAACCAACAAGGACCTACTGTATAGCACAGGGAATTCTATTCAATATTCTGTGATAACCTATATGAGAAAAGGATCTAAAAAAGCATGAATATATGTACATGTATAACTGAATCAATATTCTGCGATAACCTATATGAGAAAAGAATCTAAAAAAGCATGAATATATGTACATGTATAACTGAATCACTTTGCTGTACACCTGAAACTTACACAACATTGTAAATCAACTATATTGCAATAAAATAAAATAAAACAACACACACACACACCAAAAATAAGAATTGAAAGCAGTGTCTCAAGAGATACTTGCAATCCCATGTTCACTGTAGCATTATTCACAATAGTCAAGAGGTGGAAACAACCTAAATGCCCATCAACAGATGAACGGATAAAGAAAACGTGGTGTATACATACAATGGAATATTATTCAGCTTTTTAAAAGGAAGGAAATTCTGTAATATGCTACAACATGGATGAGCCTTTCACTTATCATATGAAGCGAAATAAGCCAGAAAGACAAATGTTGCATGATTCCACTTATATAAGGTATTTAAAGTAGTCAAACTCATAGACGCAGAAAGCAGAATGATGAGTGCCAGGGGGCTTGCAGGAGGGGAAAATGGGAAGTTGCTGTTCAGTGGATATAGAGTTTCACTTACTCAAGATGAAACAGTTCTAGAGATCCACTGTACAACAATGTACCCATAGTTAATAAAACTATACTGTATATATCTCATTTTTAAAATAAAAAGGAATGTATAGGAGAATATTTGGGGGCATGGGGATGGGCACAGGGAGAAGGGACTAGACTAGGGGAGGAATCCAGGCAAAAAAAGAAACAAGTACAAAGGCCCTGAGCTAATAACCTATTCAAGGAACTGAAAGAGGTCCGTTACAACTCAGGCATGGTGAGTAAGAAGGAGAGTGATAATGGATGAAAACTAGAAATGCAGCAGGGTCTGGTCGAGCAGTACTTACAGGTCATGTTAAAAGATTTGAATTTTATCCCCAAAACAATGGAAAGTTTCTAAATGGTTTTAAGTAAGGGAATAACAATCTGATTCATGTTTGGGAATGATTACTCTTTTAACAGACTTGCTTTTCTCTGTAATGCAGCGGTCCCCAACCTTTTTGGCACTAGGGACTGGTTTCGTGGAAGACAGTTTTTCCACAGACGGGGTGGGGGGATGGTTT
Source organism: Stenella coeruleoalba (assembly GCF_951394435.1). Taxonomy (NCBI): domain Eukaryota; kingdom Metazoa; phylum Chordata; class Mammalia; order Artiodactyla; family Delphinidae; genus Stenella; species Stenella coeruleoalba. The sequence goes on from NC_137169.1 coordinate 41,796,269, forward strand.
CAGGATGATTCAAGCACATTACATTTATTGTGCACTTTATTTCTATTATTATTACATTGTAATATATAATGAAATAATTATACAACTCACCATAATGCAGAATCAGTGGGAGCCCTGAGCTTGTTTTCCTGCAACTAGATGGTCCCATCTGGGGGTGACGGGAGACAGTGACACCCAAAGTGTGTTGCTTATGTCCAGTCTACTCCATAATCTCGTTTTGGCTGCTGTCACTGCAGAAAACCCTGCTTCACAAAGATAGGGTGTTGGAAATGGAAGCAGCCTTTTCAGTGCTTTTTGTGGCAATCTCAGGATATTCCGCCTTAGCTTTCATCCAGAACATATGGAGATTTGAAGTTGTCTCAAACATACTTTTAAGGCTACCGTCATTTGTGATCTCAACCAGTTGATCCTCTTCTAGGAAGGACAAAGTCGATTCACCTGGCTTATTCACAAATGGGTCACAGATCCATTCCTTCCCAGTTCAGTCTTCTGTGGTTGGGAAGTAATGCTCAAACTCTTTTGAAAGCTGAGATAGGTGATCATGCACCAGCTGGGAGAAAGAAGGCCCTGGCTCAGTCTCTTTCAAAATCTCTGCCAATGTTTGAAACATGTCAAAAATCCCAGTGTTCACTTGTCGCCCCCATAATTCAAGTTTGGCTTTGAATGCAGCCTCTTTTTCTGCCGACTTGAACACAGTTGTCGTTCTCCCCTGAAGTGACAGATTGAGTTCGTTGAGCAGGTTGAATATGTCACACAAGTAAGCAAGTTTTGTGACCCATTCTGTGACACTGAAATGTGCTGCCAGTGGTGACCATTTTTCTAAAAGAAATCTCTGGAGTGGTTCTCATAACTCAAAAACTCTGGCCAGTGATCTACCTTTAGAAAGCCATCTCACTTCTGTGTATAAGAGAAGACGTGTGTGCTCTGCATCCTCCTCCTCACAGAGCTGCGTGAACAGATGTGAGTTAAGGGCATGCACTTTAAATATGGCTGATAATTTTAATCACATCCTGCAAAACGCTCTTAAGTTCAGGTGACATTTTTCAGCTAGCCTGCATTTCTCTACGGATGATACAGTGCGTAGACTTACATTTGAGAAACGACCTCTTTGACTTGAGTTGAGAAACCAGAGAGCCATCCAGTCATGGCAGCTGCTCCGTCCATGCATGTACCAACACAAAATGACCCATTCAGGTTTCTTGATATGTAATAATTCAAAGACTTGAATAGTTCTGCAGCTGTAGTGTTGGCTGGCAACAAAAGTGCACATAACATACCCTCATGCACATCCTCCTGAAAAATATATCGCACAAAAACAAGCACTGTTGCCTTGTCAACATCGGTCGATTCGTCAACCAGGGTTGCGTACCACGGTGACTCATTAATCCTCTAACAATTATGCCTCAATATCCTCTGCTATTTCATCAATTCATCTAGTTATGGTGCTAACTGAAAGAGGAACACGTGCCATCTTCTGAACTGCAGCCTCTCTTAAAAGTTCACACCAAATGTCCTTAGCAGCAGGCAGGATCAACTCTTCACCAATAGTAAAAGGCTTCTTAGCTTTAGCAATGCGGTTAGCCACTAAGAATGATGCTCTCAGTGCAGACACATTCGATGAAGTGGTGGCCTTCAATAATTACTTCTATTCTTGTGTTCACATTTTTTTCTTTTGAAAAACTCCAAAGGCTTGTCTTTAATGTAGGGTGCTTTGTCTCCATGTGGCAAAGCAGTTTTGAAGGCTTCACAGCTGCACTGGATAACCGGTTGCCACATATTATACAAAGCGGGGTTGGAGAATGTCAATCACCTGTTGCAATGAACCTGTAATTTAAGTAGGACTCTTGGTATTTTCTTTTAAATGCAGCTTTCTTTTTGTTGGCAGCCTTAGACTCTTCTGCTGTCTCATCATTGGGTCCTTCCCCCTTTTCAAAGAAGCTCTCCAGCGACATTTGTTTTTTACTCATTTTGGCTAGGGTTAGCTTGTGGGCTTACCAAAACTTTGAGACAAGTGCGCAGAGTGGGAAAGAGGCGCGGATAGAAGTGGTAAATAAAATAATGGGCAGGCCACTCATGGACTAAAATAAGTGCCGGATTCTGACTTAAAGCCTGCCACCAGATGCAGCTAACAATTGAAGTACATCAACTCACTTGCCACTATAAAGCCTTGCTTAATTGTCACTTGCCACTCACTGACAGGGTTTTGATATGAGTCTGCAAGCAACTGATTTATTACGGTCTCTGGGCAGTCAAACCTCTCTTCTAATGACAATCTGTATTTGCAGCTGCTCCCCAGTGCTAGTATCACTGCCTCAGCTCCACCTCAGATCATCAGGCATTAGATTCTCATAAGGAGTGCGCAACCTAGATCCCTCGCATGCGCCGTTCACAGTATGGTCTGTGCTCCTATGAGAATCTAATGCCACTGGTGATCTCACAGGAGGTGGAGCTCAGGAGGTAATGCAAGCGATGGGGAGTGGCTATAAATACAGATGAAGCTTTGCTCACTTGCCCGCCACTCACCTCCTGCTGTGCATCTCAGTTCCTAACAGGCCACAGACTGGTACCTCAATTAATAAAATTAAATAAAATTAGGAAAGGATCTCCCCAAAAAGGAACAAAGGCAAAATTTCAGAAACATCTAAAATTTAGATATAAGGCAAAACCGTATTAAAATAGAAATTAATACAATTTCTAGTTCTGCAACAAACATGGATCAAATAATCTGAATCAAACATGAATTCAACAGTTTCTCTACAGAATTTTGGTAAAGTTTGTCTGAAAATGGCAGGCATAAACTATGAGTCTCCTTTGAGAGAACAGTACTACACCATTTATTTAGCTGGCAGGGAGAAGAAGTGATGGAAATGTCTTATTTCTGATTTCTCATTAATCATAGTATTAAAAATGAAGGAGCTTCAGCTATAAAGTCTGATATCAATATACTTAATAATTCTGGTATTTTTTTTAAGCTCTGAGATGTTTGATTTGTATCTGCCCTAAAACAGCTTCATATATCATTCTGCATATGTGGAACAAAAAAAAAATTACTCTCAAACTTACCTCAATCTGAAGACAGTATTTAAAATTAGAACACAATAATCTGTATGAAACAATATCAATTTGTTTTTATTTCCTTCTTGTCAGCAGTCAACTCAAAACAAAAGAATGTAAACTGAATGTTTACCTAATGAATTATTTGTGGAGGCTATATGGTAGGAAAAACCTTACCAACGGTACAGCTGTCTTCAAGTACCACATCAACATTTCTGTCTCTGTACTCAACCCTGAAGTCCAGCATCCGAGGTTGCCTTTCTACAATTTGCCTAGATGGCATTACAGGTCGAAATGCTGAAGAAGAAGAGGGAGCAGGAGCAGGAGCTGGAGCTGGGTGATTTGCTGGATCAAATGCAGGTCCTGATATAGGCTCACCCCCATAGTCACTGAAATATTGACATAAAAGAAGAATTATCATCAACCAAATAACTACAGATTACCACTAAGGACCCACTCCATACTGTAAGTCCCATACATACAAACCTTCAAGTTGCGAACTTTCAAAGATGCGAAAGTATTATAAACCTATTACAGCACAATACTATATGGCTGATTGTGTTAGCTGGGTACCTAGGCTAACTTTGTTGAACTTAGGAACAAACTGGACTTACGAAAGCACTCTCGAAACAGAACTCATTTGTATAGAGGGGACTTAACTGTACTTGGCTTGTGTTGTTCTTCATATCAAATTTACCTACCTGTGCATCATGGACTAAGTAAATTCTAATTCTTCCATAAAATCTCTCCCAATGACTGAAAGCCACATTACTCTCCCTCCCATGCTTGCCTTTCTATGTCTGTTAGCAGTATCACACATATCCCTTTTAATTAGACTTTTGCCTTATGCTGTTATGATGCTGATAAAACACATTTTAAACTCTGTGAATTACTAACAGTATCTTCTTAACCCACTCGCATTTACTTACCGAATCATTAATTGATTCATTAACTCTACTTTCCACAAAAACTATTCTGAAACTTAACCATCCCTAAACCTCCATTCTCCCTCTCACTCCTCAGTCTTAAAATATATTTTTCCTACCTTTGCAGAGAAAACAGATGCCATCAAGAAGAAATTCCCTTACCCTTCTAACATCAAATCCACAAACTAACCTGCATATGCACTCTCTTTCTCTAAATAGAGAAGACATCGTTCTATCTACGCATCTACTCATTAGCCTTACATTATGGATTATCCCTTTCCCTTCCATTATCTTCAACATCTCCTTCTCTTCTGGATTCTTCTCAGAAACATTTAAACATGGTTGAATCTCTCCCTTCTTAAAGAATAAAAATGAAATTGTGGCTCTGTCCACTTAATAGCTGTCTCATTTGTAAAATAGGAAAATTAATTATATTTGTAAGGATTAGATCAAATAATGTGTATGAAAAGCTTAGCACAATGCCTAGTACTTAGTAAGATCCCAAACCTCAAACCCAGTACAGCCAAAGTTTAAACCATTAATGTTTCCCCGAGCCTGATTTTCCCATTTATTCCACATATTAGCTACCCAAGCTAGAAACCTCTGGCATTATCCTTGCCCTCTTTTTCTCTCTCAACTCCCACATCTAACTAGTCCTTTCAGTTTTACCTCCTAAATATCTTTTAGATAAGTCATCTACCTTTCCCCTCCGGAGCTGCCACCCTAGTCCAAGCCACAGTCACCTCTTACACAGATTAATGCAATAGCCTAACTCCATACATACCCTTACTCCCCTGCATTTCATCCCATACCACCGCTAGAGTGAAATTAAAGACAAATGTCTTCATATCATTTTCTTCTATACTCCCCTTTGCTCTTCATATAAATGGTCAAAGTGGCGTACAAGGCCCTATATGATCTGAATCCTGTCTACCTTCCCATCTGCATCTTGTGCTATGCTATCTCCATCTCTCTATGCTAATAGCCAGAACAGCTTTTTGTTTTTTGTCTTACCTTGATCCTTCCTAGTTCATGAGGTAACATAAAAATTATTCCTTCTAAGAATATTCTTTCCTTCCCATCCCCAAATTCCATCTTTCTTCTAGCTAATTATATTTATCTTTCATATCTCAGATTATTTTTCAACTCAGAGCATGTTTTACTACCTCAGACTAGTTATAACATCTCACTACTATCAATAATTATGAAGCTCACATTTGTGTTTTTAATGGCTGTATCATCTGCTGAGTTCAAGATTTTATACATAGAAGATATACAAATATTTGACAAACTAATGAGTAGAGAAATAATTATGAAGAATTTGGATTTTTTTTTCTTTGATTTAAGTTATCATATATATATTGTCACTGTTTTTCCCCCCTCAGTAGGAAAAGTAGGGAGGGAGGAAACATAAGAAATGCTCCTATTAAATATCATTACTGTATAATTTTTCTCCACCACCAGAACTACAAGCTCAGTTCTAAAATATCTTTCTTCTCACCCTGAATTTAAAGAAAAATAATGTGTTGGGGGCCCGAATAGGAACAACAACAAAAATGACCAAAAACTTGCCAAGTTAAGCATTGCTTATACAATTAAGAAGGAGAGAATATTTACATTTACTTCACACTGTTGCTTTGATCAGTGTTTATCAAATTATAGATTACATAATTGATTGAGTTGTGGTAAGTCTTTTAAAGAACACAATCAGAATAAGATTAAGAATAGAAAAGAATAGGACAGGATAGAATAGGATAGAAATTATCAGTATATTTCACTAAATAGTTAGGACCAAGTATTATTTCATAAAACTTTTGATTCTGGGACATATTTGTAATATGTGTATTTTGGAATGCAAATATTTCTCATTGTAGGTCTTGTCAAAAAAGTTTGAAAGTGACTAGCTTAGATCTCACCAGAGTTCAGACACTCTAATCACTGATCCAAAGACAAAAACCTATCCATTCTCCCAGTTGTCAGAGTCAAGGAAAGTAATGTGGGAAGAAAAATATGAGAACAGAGAAAATGTCCAAAGCAGGAAGAATGTCACTGTTTGGAAGCCAAAGTGAGCTTCTAGGCATCTATGAACAGAATGTGTGCAATAATACTTCACATATCTAAATGTTGTCACAACTTCTCAGAACCTAAGAAAAACAGCTAATTAGCAGTTAGGTCACTGACATTGTTTTCTTAACTCCAAATTCATCCTTCTATAGTCTATTCTGTAATGCAGGGGCTAGGATTCTGCAAAATTATATTTTTCCTTTGGCATATGGTTTCCTGATAGACCTTTGTCAAATAGAGGATACTAGGTAGAGATTAGTAGTTAGGAGGAGGGGAGGAAAGACTTCCTTCTTCCTGTTTGCATGCATTTCAATCAGCATCACCCTACAGCTTTCAGTCTCCTGCTTTTTTCAGCACTCTTATAACCAGCTTCTTGTCATTCCCTCTGAGATATCACTAATGGCTGGACAGTATACATTCCACAGAGGTCTGATCTTCAGCTTCAAAGAGCTCCTCTGAGTTTCAAAGTTCTGTTAATCCCTTTGTTCCCTAGACCTTCAAGCAGTAACTTCCTGAAGCAGTTATTGTATCTAGGTTACTTCAGTTTTACTTTTTTGCTCTTTTAGTCTTCCACACCTGTGTAACCAATCCTACATTAAATTCCCTCTGTTAAAAATACCCTAGTGTGGTTTCATTTTCTTGATAATGGAGGTGCCCCAGGAAACAAAGGATTCAGGAACTGGCTTGATTATGGCCTTGACCTTCAATGCACTGCTGAACTCCTTGCCAATGGAAAATGGGATGCTAGTGATCCAAGCCATGCACTGGCATAATGATTAATTATCATTATTGAAACAAGTGCCAAAGGGAACCAAATGACTATCTGACCTGACTATTATGGTGGTAATAATGACAAGGACTATGAGCAGGCTGCTTCTGACTCTAAAGGAGAGCTTACAGAATAAAATGACACACTTGGGGTTTTTAAATTTCAGTTCAATTCATGATAAGAAAGTTACAGAGTTTCTGAAGTGGCACTTTAAAAAGAGCTTCTTATTTCTTATAACCACAGGTATGATCTTCCTAAGAATTGGACTCAAAATTTAATTTTGCAGCTTGCATATTTACAGTGAAAGTTGAACATACATACTAAGTCACTTTTGTGAAAGTTAAGGCACTGTTGTGGAAGGAGTGAGAACCTAAGATGTGAAATGGGGATACCTGAGCGGATTCAGGTGAATGTCGGAATCCTGAACCCCTGGAGTGTCTCTGAGCCTCTTCTGTAAGCAGAAACAGCTCCTCCTCCCATGACCGAGATTAGCTTCTTGCTTAAAAACTATGAATACTCTTACCTGAGACAGTTGCCTTGAAGGGGGATGTCTATTCTCAAAACCTACCTCCACCATTCCTTATTACCTATAAAATCAGATGTAGGCATGTTCCAAGAAAATAAGTACAATGTCTTAACTGAGAAAAGACAGCTTATATCCAAAAGTAATTATAATATTTTGATAAATTATATCAGCAAAAACCTAGGGAACAGTTGTAGAAATGAATTTTAAGTGAGTTTGACCAAAAGAGTTTGAATAGGGCCAAATATAATATATTTGCTTAAGCAGTTGTAAGTACTTCTAATAGTTTCCTTGTCAACTGAATGAAACTTGAATCCCAAAGGAGTCTACATTTAATGAGGAGGAAATGCCCAAACTTTCCTGTCAAAATGTAGAAGAAATCCAGATGCTTAGAAAAATATGAATGCTAAAGTGGATTAACCATGTACAACCTGAATATATTATACACATCCTCCTACTACATAATCCATGAGGTCCCAGAGAACACTGCACTAAAGCACTGAAAAATACATTAGTGAGGGAATCTACATCCTTGAAAAACTCTGTAGTGGCTGTCTTCTGTGGGTTGGGAATAACATGGGGAGATGACATCACTGAAAAGGACTCCCTAATAGGCATGATGAGATCCCAGAGTGCATAGGTCAAATGGCAGAGTTTAACAAGAAAAAGGAGGGAGCAATGATGTTACGGACAGCATGGACAAAATGTGGCAATCAGAAGATTTCAACCTGCAGAGACCTTTAGTAGTGCTTTATTGAACATGGTACTTCTAAGAAACAAAATGAAAAGTCAGTTGACTAAAATATTACTTGATCTATAAACAACAGAAACCTAGATCTGGCAGCCTAGATCCTAACTTCCATAACTATAATGGAGGGTCACAGTCACTCCCAGTTGCCAAACACAAAGTCCTTGGTCCCCCAAAGACAATGCAACAGAGCCACATGTGTATTGTAAATTTTCCTCTAAGAATTCCCCTAAGAGACCTGTAGCCATTTACTAGGGGTTTGTGTACTGAAAAAAGGAAAATATCTAGATCTTTAGAGGATTACTAGATGCTAACTCTAATACTAATTCCTGGGGATACAAAAATGGAAGTTATGGTGGTAAATGAGGTTTTGGCCTAAATCCAATCATACAGTGTTCATTCAATCTATTCAACCTACCCTGTAGTTTTTTCCCAGATCCCGATAGATAGCTCATATTGACTTCCTAATTCATGGAATTAGGGTTATTATGTAGGAGGAGACAACAGGAAGCAACTAAACTTGCACAGACTTTTTTTTCCCTCTATTTTAATTTGCAAGCACCATGACAAGCGTTTTGCTTCCTCTCAGCAGGGTAAACAATATACCTTCACTATATTTTCCTGAAGATTATAACAACTCTCTTGCTCTTTGGCATAATAATCTAGCCTGGATAGATCTTGATAACCCAGGTATTCCACAAAACACTATAGTGATGACAATGTAGATTGGTCCTGAAGAGCAAAAGCAGCAAGTACTTGGATGCTTTGCTAAGATACATGCATGCTAGAGATTAGGAGATACACACCACGAAAATGCAGAGGCCTTCACCTTGGTGAAGTTTTGGGGTCCAGGGGTCAGAAGCATATTATGGTACATGGCTGCCTGCTGCACCTTGTACTTTTCATCAGTGCATAAGAGATATCTAAGCTAACTGAGAAAGAAAAAAATTTGGACTGGGAAAGGAAAAAATGGTTATGTATAATATGCTGGTACCAACCAAAAACAGACTGCTGAAACATTACAATCCCAATCAAAGATATCCCTGAAAGACAGTAGTGGAAGAAAAGCCTCCCAGTGGGGAGAACTTAAGGTTGTACCACAGGGTGACCACTTCATTTAGAAGGAGAAATAACCTGAGATACAAATCTACACTGAATCACGGGCAACAGTTAATGGGTTGCCCAGCTGATCAGAACTTGGAAAGAATAAAAAGAAAACTGGCTGACACAGAAGTCTGGGGAAGAGGACTGGAAATGGATCGTTTAGAATGAACACAAAATGTGAATATATGTCATGGGGTAACTGCTATCTACAAGCTATCCACTTAAAAAAAAAAAAAGGTTCTCAATATGGATAAGATGACCTTGTTCTGTTGATGTCAGTTAGCTTATTCCCTTACTACCCCAGGACTACTCAATGCATTAATGTACAATGTGGCCATGTCAATAGGGATAGAGGTTAGGCATAGGCACAACAGCATCAACTTACCCTCACCAAGTCTGAATCTGGCTAAGGAAACTACTGAGTGCCTAAACTGCAAACAACAGAGACCAATATGGAGCCCTCAATACGGCCCCATTCCTCAGGGGTCTGGTAATGGATCATTTCTATAATGGAGGGGGCAGTGATCTGTTCTTACCTAAAAAGACAATTTTCTGAATATGAAATTGACTCACCTGACAGCAATGCTTCTGCCAGCACCACCATTCATGTATTTAGGGAATGCCTTATTGGTCTATGGCTTCCCACACAACACTGGTTCTAACCAAGGAACTCATTTCACAGTAAGAGAAGTGCAGCACTGGTATCACTGGTGTATACCATTACCCAGAAGCAGCTAGCTTGACTGAATAGTGTAATGGTGAAGATAGTTATGCCACAGGTTGGGAGAGAATATCCTCAAAGCTTGGGACTCCACCTTAAAGGATGTGGTATATTCTTTACATCAATGACCAAAACACAGTGATATATCTCATATTGCCAGGAAAAAAAATGAGTACGGGAATTAAGTCGTGGTAAGGGTTCCCCTTATTATGCCTAATAACTTACCAAATTTTTGCTTCCTGCAACTTTGGGCTCTGATGGTTCAGAAATCACAGGATGTAATGTTTCCACAGTACTTCCACTGTATTAGAATTTGAGAATGCCACTTGGCCATTTTATACTCCTCATGCTACTGAATCAACTAGCAAAGGAGGAGGTACTAGCTGGTCTTGATTACCAAGGAAAAAAAACCAGGTTGTTGCTATGCAATGGACTATTTTCTAGGGTATGTCCAAAATTAAGAGTTAATGGGGGGCTTCCCTGGTGGCGCAGTGGTTGAGAGTCCGCCTGCCGATGCAGGGGACACGGGTTCGTGCCCCGGTCCAGGAAGATCCCACATGCCGCGGAGCGGCTGGGCCCGTGAACCATGGTCGCTGAGCCTGAGCGTCCGGAGCCCGTGCTCCGCAACGGGAGAGGCCACAGCGGTGAGAGGCCCGCGTACCGCAAAAAAAAAAAAAAAAAAAAAAAAAAAAGAGTTAATGGGAAACTACAACCAATTTTTTAAAAAGGATAAGTCCACTGAGGATTCTAACTCTTCAAGAATGAATGTTTGAGATGTCCCATGAAGTAGAGAACCTTGACTATCTGAGGCACTGGCAGAGGGAATATAGAATAAATAGTGGAAGAAACTGGTAAATATCAACCATGGCTTTATGATCAGTAACAGAAACAAGGACAGTAACAGCACACGTGTGTGCACACAGACACAGACAAAATTCTATTCTTACAGTTTACACACTGATCCTATCAACGTTACCCTAGCAGTAACAACACCGTAACAATGACACCCACTTTGTTTCAGCATCAACCACTGAAGTTAGCTTCTATTTTCTTTCAATACTTCGAAACAAGCCTCTGCATCCTGTCAGAAATACCAGTATCAGCTGAGCAGGACTTCTTTCTCATGTGTCTGGGGCCAAGTTCCTAAGGCCCTTCCTCTGAGCTCCAAAGTTCTGCTAACTTCAACCTCTCCCAAGCTCTTTCCTTTTTTCCTCCAGTACCAGGAGTAACCTTGTGCCCTTTGATGGTCAATAGAGGCCTCTTCTGGGCAGGTCTGCCCTAGAGCAGGCTTCCTGGAGTGGGTACCATGGATCTGCCCCATACAGTCCCGGCTCTGCCCACCCTTCTCAGCTTTAAGTCTCCTCCTGCCCTAGGCTCCCTTCCTCATCGACCAGCAGAACCCACCCCCATGTGGGCCTGATGGTCCAGTTGTTTCCTGCAGTCATTATTGCTCTTTCAACCTACTATATATCTGTGTAACTCATTCCCTATATGAAATCCCCTCTTTTGTGAAAGAGGTGCTAGTGTGGTGCTTTTTTTCCCTTTACCAAACCCTAACTCTAGAAGATAGTTTAATATTTCTAATCAGAGCACACTCTTTGGTATGTTTCTCAGCCAGAAAGAGGATTTTTTTAAAGCTATCTCTTGAAATTTTTCTTATTAGCTATAATTACTCTATTTCGAGATCAACAAAAATAATGAATTTACATTAGTTTTTTTTACTAGCAATCAAAAAAAAAAGAGAGACAGAGAGAAAAGAGATTACCAGTTAATGAATGATCTTGTCAGTTGTGACTAACGTTCAGTGATATCCAAAGAGTGCAAAGGCATCCAAAACTGTTAACTCAAAAAAAACTTTTTAAGATTTTTCATCTATGAAGACTACCATCCTATAATTTGACCTTCTCACTATTCTTTTTAAGTTAATAATTTAAAAGAAAGAAAAAAAATAGACACTGGGTGGTAAGGCAAACTCTATGGAGAAATCTATTTTAGATCTAAACTTCAATTAAAGGAGTGTTTTTATCCTTGCTCAACTTTCCTCTACAAACCACACAGATCCTTGGAAGACAGTGAACAAAAGCAAAGTAAACAGAAACCCTGCACTTGTTTATTTCAGTTTTTAAAAGTCCATCCCATGGTAAAACCTCTAGGTGCAAAAAACATGTGTCTTAAAGATAAATTTGTGTCTAGAAAAAGATCAGATTTTTAAAACGGGTATCTGAAAAGACAATAAATAAAGACTAACTGGCCAAAATGGACATTTTCTAAATCAGAAAACCTCAGCACTTATATATTCTGAAAGCTATTATAATAATGCTCAAGATTTGAAAACAAACCTGTCTTCGCTAGGTTTCCTCAATGAATTAAACAATAGACAAATATAGAGTATATCTGTCTGGATCACAAAATAAATGAGTTGACAAATACCACCCACTTAGTCAATGAGTAAAATTACACTATTAATTCATAAAATTTTTATAAAAGATAGCATCTACTCTCTACTAATACAAGTAATTCATTAGTGCTCCTTTCTAACAACAGCTTTCTCCAAAAATAATTTTTTAAAAGGCTCTGGACAATATTCTGAATAAATAAAATATTACAACAAGATGTAGTAAATATACATGTACATACTTGATGTTTGTTTATGACTAAATGAATGGTTTAGATTATGACTGCATATTTTTACACTTTATAAATATGCTATATTAGCAATGTATTGTCTAGTGAAATAAGCCTTGGAAGATGAGACGGAAGATTTGCTTACTGACTCATCAACATCATGCTGTATCATCTGAGCCAAGTCACTTCATGCCTTGTTCTCTCTACCTGTAAAATGCCTTTACTTGCTTATTACAAATAATAACTGTTAAAACAAAGCTGTGGAAGAAAGATGTTATATACGTGTATTAAATTTCAACTTCTTTACCCAAAGGAAAAAATCTTAAAAGTTGTGACATGCCTGGGTTACTGACCTTTAAGAGGACAGAGTGACATAAAAGAAAGAGCATGGCTTTTAAAATGAGAAAATCCAGACTTCACCAACTACTATATTTGTGGCCTTCAGTGAATCTATAAATTCTCTAATCTTGAATTTCCTCACCTATGAAATATGAGCATTTATTTCTTAAGGGTTTTAATGGGCATTAATAAAGAAAACTATATCAAATACCTAGCACAGTGCCTTAAGTATTTAAAAAAGTTAGTTTCTTTGCCTTGAACTTATGGGCATGTTAAAAAAACAAATTCCCACTTTTGAATTCACATAAACATCTGATTTCAAGAAAAGCTATAAAGTGCAGAGATTAGGTTCTTCTCCCTCCAAAAATAATTCATATTAAAAAAAAACAACTCTTTTTGGTAGCTCTTCTCTCTGCTAAGGTATAAACTGACAAATTAAGAGTTAGTTGTTTTCACATACTATAATCAACTTACTACAAATATCAAACACACAAAACAAAGATCCTTTTAAACTGCCTACATATACCATTCCTAGCATTGTGTCTTCCACTTTCAGTGTTAAATCTATGAGAAAGTACAAAGAGCCCTCTTTCCTTTCCTCTGGTCAGTAGACATACAAGAGTAATTTTCAGTTCTGTCAAATCCACAGTGATTTCAAAACTAAAGAACAAAGTTAGTAAGGAAATAGTTGAAAACTATTACTTTCTTTTGTGGACATATGATTCATTCCTTTAACAAGCAAACAAAACGAACAAAAACCCACTCTGATGAAAGTTAAACCCCAAATATCATAGTAACCTTATTAGAAATCAATTCCGTACTGAATCTCTAGCTATAAAATGTATTAACCAGAAAGTTATCTTCTGTGACAGGAGAGATGGGATGTTTCCAGGGATGAGGGAATTTCTACAGTTCACCCATAGCAAATACTATTAATTGTAAGATATATCCAATTATGTACTCAGAACCTAGCAGCTGAATCCACAAGGGTTTAGTAAGCAAAAATTTTGGCACAAAAAGTGGAATAACATTTACTCAAGAATAAAACTGGAGCCATATTTAGCAGTCTAAAACCTTCTTAACCAAGGAAAAAAATAATCTTGAAGGAAGTTTCTGTAATCATCTGGTTTGCTTTCTAGACAAGGGCTTCAATAGAATTGAATGCTTCTGAACCAAAAAAAAAAAAAAAGAAACCCGAACAAACCAACGCAGAAAAATTATTTGGTACAGACTCTGGAAATCAGCCACATTTACTCTGGATGAAATTCTGGCAGTTTTCAAAAAAGAAAAAGTGGAGAATAGGCCTGTTTATCATTGCTTTCACCTAAAAACCATTAATCACTAAGGGTGGTATAGGTACCAAACAGAATTTTTCTTCCTTTCTAAATATACACAGTTTCCTACACAGTACAGCACATTTTGCAGTTCATGGTAAATTTTTTGATGTTTTTGCAACAGCACTTTTCGTCCTTTCCAAAACAACCTCATTCGTAGTCTGCTGTTTCTGTTTGCCTCATCTGCACTTAGCAGATCATGCTTCAGTGACTTAGAAATCCCAGCCACCAAAATTCAAGCCAAAGTTTGAACTGCGGGGGGGAGGGGGGGACGGCAGGGGGGCGCATATCAAGTAATTAAACCACACTTGTAAGGGAGAATGGTTTTTACCTCCTATGACTTTATAATGTGCTCTTTTAATCCAGAACCAGTCTCCAATTTTGAGAAAAGTTATGAATTTATTTTTAATTTAAGGAATTATTTTGTAACTACTATAGTTCTCTTGGCATCATCTTCCAATTTTACCTTCTGGCAATGACACAAAACCAGGAAGACTATTCCACATGTTAACACTGTATACTTCAGGTAAAACAGCTCAGTGCTCTGGGAAGTTTCATTATTAAGGACTTACTCAAATTGTTGCAAATTAACATAAATTTAATTTAGAAACAAAAGGGAGAAAAAAAAAGAATTTTTTAGTAAGGTTGGAGATAAAGCCTGTATAGTTAGATGATAACCATGCTCTGGAGTTACTGAGGCATGTCTCATTTTCTCACTACTAACAGTTTAAAGGATTCAGTTCCTTCCATCTTATGGATTAGAAGATGACCTTGAAAAGTTTCCTTAAAAATAAAATAAAATCACATTTAAAAGTGGTATCACCCAATCTGAAATAACATTATACAGTTAGACACTGGAGACTTTAGGAAATTAATATGAGTAATAAAAATGTCTGAAAGAAGAATAACTGTATTAATGAACTTATACATCAAATATCATCACAAAGTGCTCTATCAAAAAGTGAAACCAAAAAAATTAACAACTGTCTTTTTTGCTTTGCTAAATTCTCATTTTACTACTAAGTACCTTACAACATACCTTCTCAGAATGCCATTTTCCTGGGGTATTACACCATTGATAGCTGCCTGCAAACAAAAAACAGAGAAGACATTTAAAGAAACAGAAAAATGCTCAGGGGTGGAGTGGAGTGGGGTGGAAAACACTGTAAAGGAAAATAAGTATACTCTGAAAATTTAAACAAAATAATAAGTGTCTCCTTAGTGATAAAAAATATTCTCCATTAAATGTTTTTCTCCCTCTCTATAATAAAACTGTGTTTTAGATAATTTAAAAAACATACATTTGGCATCTAATATCCCCAAACCTTGAGTCATAAAAAGCTTAATTCCACAGTCCTCATTCAAGCAAAACACCCACAAAACCAATGTTTAAGGGTGTTAAAACAAGTAAAATCAGTACCTTAAAGTAATCTTTTAACATTATTTCCTCCCTCAGATTGAGAGGAGCAAGATATAAAATCACAAATGAAAAATGCCAATAAGAATTTTTAAATTAGCTCAGGAATTAAATTCATTGTGTTGTGTTAAAATCATTATTCTTAAAGAAAAGAATACTTAGAAGGAAAAAATGTATCAAAAGGTCTTTGATAAACACAGGACAATTACATCAGGTTACAAAAGGAGCAGGAGCATCCCTGGGGGAGTCTCCTTACATAAAACATTCCTGAAATTGGTCTCTAAGCTAACAAGTCACCAATTACCTAGAACATAGGTAAACACATTTGCCATGATTTGGACATTTTTGAAGGCTACTAAGCAAACAGGCTGTTACATCCTGGATTGTGGGTACGTCATTACAGGGTAATAGAGAAGATTCTCTGGAGGAAAAAAATGACTCTTCCAACTTTGCCTTTGCATCATAACAACTTCTTCCCTCCCCCTTCCCATCCACATCCACATCAAAATGGGAGGAGGGGGGAAGCTAACACTTGGATGTTTTATCAGCTGCGTGGAGATCAACTGCAAAAAGGAGTTTGTGTATTTTGTGAAACATTAGCTTAAATATATGCCAGAGGTAGGTCAAGTTTACAAAGTTATACTGTTGAATGGAAACAACGTAGAGTGTAAGACACTTGCTATGAATTTTGAAAGTTTTAACGCTCCACTGACAAAAATCAAAGAAATCCACAGATTATTAAAGACAGTGGATACCATAGAACCCTGACAACTCTGGAGGCTCATAAATCCTTAGAGTCAAGGAAATGCTAAAATCAGTTTTCAAAGCCACAAATTCAATAGAAGCATCCCTGCCTGGTGCCAGGTCAATTATCCCTTTTCTGTTGACAGCAATGGTTCCACATACAAATATCTTCTTTGTTAAAAAATAGAAAATGGTCCGAGAATATTCTATGATGTTGGAAAAGAAACAAAACACCAGAGTTTGGAAAGATTTTGTTCAAATTTTCACTAGGGAATGCCAAGGTATAATGGAAAGAACACTAAGAATTTATAAAGTCCAAAATTTGAATCTAGATTCTCCCATTTATTACTTTGATGACCTTAGTATATATTCTATACTCATTGAACCTCCCTGAGCCTCAGTTTTCTCATCTGTATGAGTAAATACTACATTTTCAGCCAAAATGGCCCTGCCTTTTTGTTCCTTAAAGGCATCAAGTTTTTTGTTTATTTCTTAGGGCCTTTTAAGATACTATACCTGCATGGAATGCCCTTTTCCCTATCCTTTGTCTGGCTGAATCTCAATCATCATAATTGATGTTTTTGTTAGATATACTTTTTCCAAAAATTCTTCTCTGATCAACACCCCCCCCCCCAATAGGTTTACTCTCACAAAGAACCCTGTACTTTTTCTTCATAGCAATTGATAATTACTTACTTGGTGATTATTTGTTTTATGTCTGTCTTTCTCACTAGACTGTAGGCTCCATGATGGAAGAGATGATAACAATTTTGTTCACCCCTTTATTCCCGCTGCCTGGCACAATGCCAGCACATAAAAGGTACTCAATAATCATTTGCTAAATGAATGATGCTAGAGGAGTACAAAGAAAAGCAGCACAGTGAAGACTTGCTTAAGGCTCACAGAAAGCTTCCTGGATGAAATAATGTCTCAACTAAGACTGAAGGGTAAATGAAAAGTAGCAAGATGGGGAAGGGGGCAATACTATTCAGAAGGTACCATGACACACCTCCACTTTCTTTTTTAAATATTTATTTATTTATTTATTTATTTATTTTGGCTGTGCCATGTCTTAGTTGCGGCATGCAGACGCTTAGTTGTGGACTCCTTAGTTGCAGCACGTGCGCTCTTAGTTGCGGCATGCATGCGGGATCTAGTTCCCCGACCAGGGCTCGAACCCGGGCCCCCTGCATTAGGAGCACATAGTCTTACCCACTGGACCACCAGGGAAGTCCCCACGCCTTCACTTTCAACCCTCTTCCTCTTCTAAGATCTTATATTATTTTAAATAATGTATTTGCTTTTGGATAGAATGTTAATCCCTGACCTCAACCTTATGTACATAATAAACTCTGTACATAAATAAGTAAAATGTAATTCAGAATGAAGATACAATAAAAGTATGATTTGCTAAAGAAATATAGGATAGGGAGAGTGCTTTTTGACTGTGAGGATTAAGGAAAGTTTCAGAAAAGGGACAGCATTTGATATGGACACTGAATAATAGGTAGATGTAGAAGCAAAGGAAAATTTCAGATGAATTCGACTTTGAACAATGTTAACTTTGAGGTAATAGTAGGATATCATTTGTTGACTTCACAAATATGTACTGCAGTTGACCCTTTTGACCCTTGAACTACACAGGTTTGAACCGCACACAGGTCCACTAATACTCGGTTTGTTGTTGTTGTTTTCAATAAATACATTCGACAGTACTACACAATCCACAGTTAGCTAAATCCGAGGATGCAGAACCACTCGGAGACTTGAGCTTGAGCATCTGTGGATTTTGGTATCCCCAGGGACACCTGGAAGAGATCCCTCATGGATACCGAGGAATGACTGTAAGTGCCAACTATGTACCAAATATACTAATGGACATAACATAGCATGTCTTCTAGCACGGAAAAAAATCCATTCAACAATTAATTTTACTATGAGAAGTTCAGGTAATATCCAAAAGGAGACAAAAAAGTAATTTTAAAAATCAGAGCTAGATTAAGTAAAACACCTGCTTATTTGAAGCCCTAGGAATACTTTAATTCTCTCCCTCCTTTACTCTCTGGTGAAGAAAAGTGAGACAAAGAATCTTGGGGAATTCATATATGTAAAAAAAAAGAGAAGAGAAAGCTAAAAACAAAACAAAACAACAAAAATGGAAGGGTTAGATAGGAGGGGAAGGACCAGGAATATGTCACAGAGAGGCAGTGAAAGTACTATAAGGAGGGATTAGACAAAATAAAAAATGTGAAAATAGTCTAATATAATGAGGCCTAAGAAGAGACTGTTAGACATATTTGAAAACGGTTTTAGCAAAAACTATATCATAAAAGGCTAAGAAATACAAGGGAAATAAGAAAGTAAGTAAAACTGATTCTTGAAACAATATGAAAAGTATAAAGATAGGACCTGCAAGAAGAATGGCTACGATAAGTTTTTGTTTGCCTTTTTTTTAAAGAATAGTGATTTCTTGAGTTCAAAGAGAATTCATGGAAAGGGAAACAATAAAGACTCAAGAAATAAAGGGTAAAATTAAAAGTTTGGTTCAACAAACTTACCAAAGGCCTATTCATTGCCAGGCACCATGCTAGACTTTGGGTATGCCTGGTACCTGATCTAGGGCTCAGGAGAGCACAGATAGAGGGGATACCTTTAGAAAAGAGATTAGATTTAGAAAAACCTAGATTATAGACTAGAAATGATACTGATCACATAAGAACCACATATCATTTGCTAAATGTAAATAATCCCATTGCTAATTTGTTTTTGTTTTCTTGTTTTTCTTTTTTGGCTAGGAAGATATTATATCTCTCATTCTATAAACAGGAATATAATAATAGGGAATGATTAAATATCTGGCCAAAGAACCAGAGAATAAACACAATATTTCTATTTCTGGGACCGACTCAAACACACTACTGTGGATCTTCAGCAGACTGCAACATATTTAAAAAACAGTATCTTCCCTTGACCTAGTTTATGGTAGTATGAAAATCCATTTTGGTATAACTATTATTGCTTTTATGCTAATTATGTCCATGACATTTTTAATCAGTTAATTTACCACAATTAGAATCCCAGCCTCTAAGTTCTCTTTAGCAAAACTTGACGACACCCTCTGAATCGTCATTTCTCAGAGTCCACTGGAAGACATGTGAGGTATGTTTAAAGTATAGTGGAAGTCAAGGTCAGAGGTGGCTGTAAGAAATATTCTTATCTTCAGCCTTAACAGAAGCAGAAAACCATGACACTCATGGCGGGCTTCAGACCTTTTGGGGGAAGGGAAATGGCAAACTGGTAGATTATAAAACTACAGCATCCTAAATAAATAAATAAATAAATAAATTTTGAAAACTACAGCATCTAATATAAATCATCCCCTACGCATATAGAAAATCTTGGCTTTGGTCTTTTTATATTTTTAAACAAATGACCCCTGAAGAAAATGCCAATGAGATTTCTTGAGAGGGGAGGGAGATGAGACAGGGATGTACAGACAGCATCCAAAAATTTCAATGATAACTTCTGAGTAAAGGAGTTGTAGTAACAATAAAGGTAGCTAACATTATATAGTTTTTACTAGGTGCTATGATTCTCTAGGTGATTTATTCATATTAGATCATTTAACTCTCATATTACCCCCTCATTTTACAAATGAGGACACCAAGAAAACACAGTGAGAAATCCTGACAACACTGGGTAGGCAAAAGGTGAAAGAAAAAAATGATGAATTTCAAAATTTGCTCTTTGAAAGACACCTCTAAGAAAATGAAAAGGTAAGTCACGGACTGGGAAAAGTATGTGCTATGTATAAATATCCAAGAAGGGATTTATATTCAGAATATAAAAAGAATTCTTATAACTCAATAAGATGACAAACAAGTCAGTAAGAAAATGGGCAAAAGATTTGAACAGAAACTTCTCAAAAAAAGATATATGAATAGCCAATAAGCATATTAAAAGCTGTTCACATTAAATAGTCATCATAGAAATGCAAATTAAAACCATGATAAGAGACCACCACATACCTATTAAAATGGCTAAAATTAAATAGGATGATACAAGTTTTGGCAATAACATTGAACAACAGGAAGTTTCATATATTGTACAATCACTTTCAAAACTGTTTTATATATAAAGGTAAACATATAACCTAGCAATATTACTTTTAAGTATTTATCTAAAAGAAATAAAAACATATTTCCCAAAGACTCGTATACTAATATTCATGGCAGCTTTAATCACAATACCCAATAGCTAGAAGCAGCCCAAATGCCCAACAACAGGTAAATGTTGTTTTGGGTGTACCACAGTGTCTGCGTGCACTGGAACTCTACTCAGCAATAAAAAGGAACATACTACAGATACATTCAACTACATGGGTACATCTCAAAAACATTATGCTAAATGAATGAAGTCAGACACGAGAAAATTCTATATGATTTCGGGTATGTGAAACTCTAGGAAAGACCATTTTAATCTCTAGTTAAAGAAGGCAGATAGAGGATTCCTTAGGATTAGTGGGGAATGATATGGAAGGGACAATAGGGAAATTTAGGGATAATGACTGTGGTGGTGGTAGTAATATAGGTACTTACATCTGTCGAAACTCATCAAATTGTACACTTAAAATGGGTTCATTTTATTATCAATACAGTTAATTTTTAAAAAGAGAACCACAAAGAAATCTGCTTCACACACACTAAAATGGCTGAAATTAAAAAGACTAGCACCACCAAATGATGGTGAGGATTTGGAGGACTAGAACTCTCACACATTGCTGATGGGAATGTAAAATGGCACAACTACTTTGGAAACAGTTTGACAGTTTTATATAAAGTTAAACAAACACTTAACATATAGTTCCACAATTCCACTCTGAGGAATTTACCCAAGAGAAATAAAAACGTATGTCCACCAAAGACTAGTATACAAATATTCATAGCCACTTTATTCATAATACCAAAACACTAGATACAACCAAAATATCCATCAACCAATGAATAAACAAGACGGTGGCATATTCACACAAAGGACTGTTATTCAATAATAAAAGTGAACTTCTGATACAGGCAACAATATGGATGAACCTCAAATATTATGTTGAGTAAACAATGCCAGACACAAAAGATTGCATAGTATATGATTCCATTTATATGAAGTTTTAGAACAGACAAAACTACCAAAATGTGGCAATATAAATCAGATCAATGATTGCCTGCAGCAGCGTTGAGGGTTACTGACAGGAAAAGAGAACAAATTTTCTAATATGATGGAAATCTTGAAGGGAGGGGGACTGGATACACAATGTATACATACACAATGTGTACACTTACCAAACTCATAGAGTTGTATACAATTAAAATCTGTATACGTATATAAATTAGTCATTGACAAAGTTGATTTAACAAAATTACATTAAAACTCCGGTTTAATTCAGTTTCATGAAACACTAGAAAAATGCAATCTCAGATGCATATATTGTCCCATTAGCTATTATTGTGCCCCATCTGTGGTTTGTACCAGCCCATCATCACTTCCCTCTTTCCTTTTGATACAGATCATGTGTTTCTTTTGGAGAACTACTACTCCTGCCTCATCCCACGTGATACTGAAAATATATTAATCATGGTGACTCAATCTAGACCAATCAGGCTCCCCTGGGAATGTGGCTCTTGAACAAGTGACTAGCTAGTTGAAGATGTGTCCTGACAACGGTGCTCAGTGATAAGTTTCTGACAGAGCAACTCGGTTTACTGGTTTTCCTAAGACTTGGTTTGGTTGTTCAAGCTTTCTTTCAAATGTGTGAGCTTCTCAGCAACATTCCAATAAACCCTGCTTCCTATCCTCCCTCCCAAATTCTACTTTGTATTCAAAGACTGATAAACCGAGATTAGATGAGGTTACATGACAAACTCAATACAATACATGTTAAGTTACTAACAGACCACCATTTTTCCAGTCTTCAACAATTATGTCATAGCATTATCATTAGCTTAATTCTTATAGCAGTCTCCTCAGCTGGTCAATCTCTAAATTAATTACTGATTGCAAATCAGTGAAACTAAACACTTAATACATTTCAAATATAAGAATTTATATACAAGTAGAAAAAGAAAACCTGTTAAATTTTAAAATTTATGAAAATAGAAATGACAAATACATTTTCATTATATATAATCATATATATTTTTATATATATATATATATTATTACCAGATAGAATAGTATAGGCAACTCCGCATGTTCCACATGTTTAGAAAGCCTGTGAACCAGAATAATTATGATTATAATATTAGCATTGTTTCTATCTCTTGAAAATATTATAGTATAGAAAAATGCTTTCTAAATTAGTGCACTTTTGTTTAATTTGAAATCATTACTCTATGGTATGTCAGATTTCAAGTATTTTCAAAATATCTAAATAATAGGTGTCAAACCCACAAAGTACTAGTATTTTAGCATTTACAACTCTGATCTTGCCATCAAGTGAATTCTTCCAACAAAACCCAGGCTTTCTCTTCTCCATAATCAAGGCAGTGTTTTAGACACTGGAGGAATACAAGGATGACAAGACACATTCCTCCCAGGTTGAGCAGTTACAGAAACAATTTCAATCCAGCATGAGAAACAGTATGGGATCACAAAGGAAGGAATGCCTATTGTGGACTAGTGGAGCTCAAGACCCAGACTTGAATCATTTTCTCCAAGAAAATTTAACTGACTCACACCACCCTTTTCTCAATGACTTTTCATTGTGTTGTACTGACACAGCAATCATTCATCTTATTCATGCATTCGAATACTGCATTCATTCATTCATTCTACCATTATAACCCATTCAACAAATATTTAATTACTAACCTGGAACTATTCTAAGTACTGAGGAAAAAACAGTTGTGAATAAGACAGAATCATCCTCCTCTCATGTTTTTGCCATAAATTGGGTCAATGAGAAATTCTGAAAGAGACCATCATCTTACAGCTGTGAATTGTGGAATTTTCACCTTTGACCTTGTATGGGGAAAGAACGCTCCACAGTCTACTACAACTCTACTTCATTTCTGACACCATATGTGTGGGTTTTCCACACATCAAGCAATTCTGTAACAGCAGGTAGGTGTCCTTGTAACTTAACTCAATTCTGACACTATCTTCCTAGAGACAGAATCAGATCCCACATGTTAAGGGCTCAGTCCCACAAGACAGTTCCTACTTCAGATGCTAATTGCAAGTTCAGGCTGTCACCTGTGCTTCTGACCAATCAGCTATAAATCGGAGATTTCCACAACCCGCTCCTCAATTCGATTAATTTGCTAGACTGGCTCACAGAACTCAGGAAAACATTTTACTTACTAGATTACCAGCTTATTATAAAAGGATATAACTCAAGAGCAGCCAGATGGAAGAGATGAATAGGGCGAGGTATGTGGGAAGGGGCACGGAGCTTCATGCTCTCTCCAGGCATGCCACCCTCCTATGTGTTCACCAGCCCAGAAGCTCCCCCAACCTGTAGTACTGGTATTTTTACAAATGCTTCAGCATGTAGGCATGATCGATCATTAACTCAATCTCCAGCCCCCTCCCCTTCCTAGAGGATAGGAGGTGGAACTGAAATTTCCAAGCTTCTAATCATGGCTTGGTCTTTCTGGTGGCCCTTTTCTGACTGGCCCCTTTCCTGAAGTTATTCACAAGCCCAAGAGTCTCCTCATTAAAACAAAAGACACACCTATCACCCAGGAAGTTCCAAGGGATCTGGGAGCTCTTTGTCAGGAACCAGGGTCAAAGACCAAATATTAAAACAAAAAAATGCTACTCTTATCACTTAGGAAATTACAAGGGTTTTAGAAGCTCTGTGCCAGGAACCAGGACAGACCAATATAAATCTCTATTATTTCACAAACCTCATTAACATGATGTTAATGAAGTGAGCTATGAGAAAGAGATCTATTTTGGGATGAAAATTTCCCCAGCTACAGATATGACGGGGCAAAGAAACAATAGATTTAAGTGTCCACGCTAAAGAAAGACCATGAGATTATGGCTGGAAGCCAATGAGGCCCCCAAAAGATGCTTAATACCATTTCCCCCTCTTTCTTTCTGGGCAGAAAGGAAAATCATGTTTCATAAATAATTATTTAATTTTTCATATCTGTAACAGACCATTTCTAACAATCTACTATATTTAAATTCTTCTAAATGTACCTTCAAATTCCTATTTTCCAAATACATTAATCACTATGATACTCTTCTCTAAATTTTTCTCAAGTACTCCACTGTGTGACTCCAAAGCTGATGACTCTTTCCTCCATTTATTATGGACTTCAATAGAGAAATATATAAGATACTCTAAAGGCAAAAAAGTGGAAGTAATGTGAATGTTCGGAGAAAAGCTGGGAAGAATGGATTTGAATCAAGTATTAAAACAAGGTTCGGGGGCTTCCCTGGTGGCGCAGTGGTTGAGGGTCCGCCTGCCGATGCAGGGGACACGGGTTCGTGCCCCGGTCTGGGAAGATCCCACATGCCGCAGAGCGACTAGGCCCGTGAGCCATGGCTTCAGAGCCTGCGCGTCCAGAGCCTGTGCTCCGCAATGGGAGAGGCCACAGCAGTGAGAGGCCCACGTACCGCAAAAAAAAAAAAAAAAACAAGGCTCTTCTACGGAAAAGAAATTTGACTGAGAGCATTCAGAAGAGATTTTGTTTTTAACTGCACTGTATGAATCTACTTAGTCTACCCAGGAAGCTAAAAGTAGTCCTGTGTGGCTTCAGCAATGGTTTGCATCAGGAAGCAGTGAGAGGCCAGCTGGAAAATTAAGTAAGAGTTAGATTATGAGAGGCAGGATAAAGGCATTAAAAGTTTTACTTAATCTGAAGATAAAGGGGAGGCAACTGCTGCAACTCAAATTTGCCTTTTAGGAAAATCATTTGGGTAGCACTGCGAGGTGTGAATTGAAAAGGGAAATACTGCTGGAAATGATGTGCAGGCTTCTGACTTGGGTGACTGCTCCTGCCCCAGTCCTCTCAATCATTAAAAATGGTATGCAATTCTAATGATTCCATTGCTCAAGTCAAAAATCATGTAGTCATCCTCAATTCTTTTCTTTCTCACATACTCCACATCCAATCTATGAGGAATTCTTTATTCTATGTCCAAAATGTAGAATCTCACCAACCTTCTCTGCTTCCACCCTGGTCTAAATCATCATCTTTCCTCTGGAGTAGTATTCCAATAGTCTCCAAACATCCTTGCCCCACACACTTGCTGCCTATTCACATAGCAGCCACATGATGCTTATAAATGTCAAGCCAAATAAAACCCTTTTCCTACTCAAAATACTCTTATGCCTTCCCATATCATCAGAATCCAAGTCAAAGTCCTTATTCTGACCTTATAAGACTACATATTCTGGCTCCAGCTCTCTCTCTCTCTCTCTGTCTCCCTCTCTCTCCCTCTCTCTCTCTCTCTCTCTCTCTCTCTCTCTCTCTCTCTCTCACTCTGACATCATCTTCTACTAACCCCGCTGAGTTGTTCTGGTTTCCTTACAATTTCCTGCGCAAGCCAAGCATGCTCCCACATTAAACTCCTTAACTTATTCTTCCCTTTGTCTGGAATGCTATTCCTTTAGATATCCACATACCTCATTCTCTCACTTCAGTCAGGTTTCTACTCAACGGTCATCTCAGAAAGGCTTTCCTTAACCCTACTGTCTCCTTGTTTGTTATCTGTCTTCCCTGACCAGAATATAAGTTCCAAATAACTTTATTTTGTTCACTGATGTGCCCTCATCATAAACAAAAGGGCCTAGTACCTAGGTGGTGTGAGTTAATATACACTGAATACACAAGTGAATAAATGAAAATGCCATAGAACATGAGCAAAGGAACAGGCTGAGAAGGATAGGGAGGTTTGAGCCTTACAGTTTTAGGCATGTTGATTTTAAAGTACACATGGGACATTCACACAGAGATGTCCAATAGATTGTTAAGAATCTTAAAATGTGTGAGTTCGAGATACAGAGTTTGGAGTCATGAGTCATTCACTTTAAACATATTTGGGGAAAAACAGAACTACCAAATGATCCAGCAATCTCACTTCTAGTTATACATCTAAAATAATTGAAATCAGGGTCTCAAAAAAGATATTTGTATACTCATGTTCACAGCAACATTATTCACAATAACTAAGAGACAGAAGCAACCCAAATGTCCAGCAGTGGTAATGGATTAAAAAAAAAGTGGTACATACAAACAATGGAATATTATGCAGCCTTAAAAAGGAAGGAAATACTGTCACGGGCTACTGTATGGATAAATTGTGAGAACACTGTGCTAAGTGAAATAAGCCAGCCAAAAAATAACAAATACTGTATGATTCCACTTATATAAGGTACCTAGAGTAATCAAATTCATGGAAACTGAAAGTACATAGAATGGTGGCTACCAAGAGCTGGGGGGCAGAGGGGGGCTTAGAGTTTAATGGGTACAGAGTTTCAGTTTTGCACAATGAAAAAGTTCTAGAGATCTGTTTCTCAACAATGTGTATATATTTAACGCTATTGAACTGCATACTTAAAAGTGGTTAAGATGGTATATATTATGTGTCTTATATCTCAATAGTGTTTAAAAAGTATTTGCAAAAGTCTTAGGTGTGGATTGAGTTTACCCAAAATGAGAGGTAGCATGAACAAAGAAAAGCCTTCACTCATGGAACCTTTGGAATGCCAACATTTACGTAGCATGTAGGAAAAATCAGAGAAAATATTAAACAGAAGTATCAGAGAAGTAGAAGGAGATATATATGGGCACCTGAGCTTCAATACAAACCTCAGTTACAGTTACATATATGCATCAACCAAGTTGTTAATACTGAAATGTTGGCCTTAGAGAATCCACCAGGTATGATAATTTATTGCCATTAATAGAAAATGGATAAAAGGCAGATGGCATGCAAATGCTAATTTTTATATATTCATTTTATTTTATTTTATTTAGTTATTTATTTTTTGGCCGTGTGGCATGTGGGATCTTAGTTCCCAGACCAGGGATCGAAACTGGGCCCCCTGCATTGGAAGCATGAAGTCCTAACCACTAGACCACCAGGGAAGTCCCTATATATTAATTTTATATCTTTGTTTTTAAGCAAAGAAAAAAACTACAGCAACAGTTCATATTCAGTATTTAGTTCTCTATGACCTATGATCTACTATAATTTAACTAGGTCAATTAAGAGAATTTCTATGTTCTGTAGTTTAAGTCTGTTTTCAAATCCTGGTTCTATTATATATTTATTACCTGTGTGACTTTCATCATGTTAACTTGACTACTCTAAGATTTAGTTTCCCATCTATAAAGTGGAGGTAATAATACCAACTTATTTCATATGGCTGTTATAAGGATTAAATGAGATAATACAAGAAAAATACTCTGCAAATGTTAGCCACCATAATTATCCATCCCCATTACATGGTGTTTTTGTTTTAATCAGTTTTGTTATGTGCTGTACATTAGTGGTGCATAAATATCTGCCTCACGCTGGGCTAGAAATCCAGATATATAAAGTCCTGCTCCCAATGATCCAAATTCAGATGGTCTGAAATGAGGCCCAGAAATCTTCCCCCACAACACACAAACTCCTCAAGTGATTCTGATGTACAACAAAGTTTGAGAACAACTATAGAGAGTTTATAGCACACATTTTAGAGACCCATATAAAGTCTGTTAGTCTGCCATTACATATAGAATCTATTATTTCCCCCTGAATCCTTTATTACGTTGGAAGTTACTTAATGTCTAAAGGCATAGGTTCTTCATAAACTCACTCACATGTTGTTAAATATGCTAAGTGAGGGCTCTTGAGCCAGAAAGCCGTATATTCCAGCCCCATCATTTACTAGTTGCATAATCTTTAGAAAGTCACTTAACATCTCTCTGTCTCAGTTCTCTCATCAGTAAAATGCAGGGTGATAACAGTACTTGCACATTGGGTTTTTATGAAACTTGTTAACATATATAAAATGCTTAAATGGTGTTCGATACATAGTAACATACCCAATAAAGGTGAGCTGCTTTTATTGTAACTGTTGTCATACTGAGATCTACCCTTGTTTGAAATCACAAATAGTTTTTAATCACAAAATTTTGAAGGCAAGGAAAGGACACTACTTAAAAATAGAAAATTTTCCACTCATAACACTTACCAATTGTAGACAATTTATTTCTGGAGATGTTTCCTCTCTCTCTTCACTATTTAAATAATGGTCTACCATCATCAACATACTCTAACAGTTAGAGGTAAGATGATCAGACTAAAGTAGAAGCGAGTACTTTAATATCCCCTACAACTAACCCTAAACTCAAATTTCTTTTTATTAATCTTGCTGTTTACTTTTACAATAGAAAAGAATTCCAATTGGTAATCCTGTAACAGGTCCTAATAGCAAATATTTGGTTTTAATAAGTGCTAATTTGATTTTTTTTTCAGGGGAAGAAAACAGAAAGCAAAACAATTTAAGAAATATAACCATTCCACAATTTGTTTTTAGTCTAGTGCAAAAAAAGTTCACTGAATCTTTCCAAGCAGATATCACTATCAAAATAGCCCAACATGCAGAATCAAGACTGGTGCAAACCAAATTAAAGACAAAGGAATACGAGACAGATCCTAAGACAACTAATGGTAACTGAGAGCCTCACCCTTGTCAAATAAATATCTACAGATGAAAAAACAAATAGCAAACTGGGAGAACCACATAGCTAAGATCAAAACGAACTGACAACCAAGAGATCTCATTTACTAAAACCAAAATGCAAGAAAGGTAGTTTCTGGTACAGTCACTTACTTTCTTTCCCTGGATTCTTTACTCTTCCTTAGGCAAGTACTTCCTTAGGATGGTACTTAAGACTCTGGTCAGCATCACATAAAGGCCTACACAACCTCTCTCTCTTCCACCTATTATAACTGTCTTCTGCTCTATCCAATAGCTGTGGGAAGAGGAAGGGAGAAATCCACTAATCTGCCTTATCTAGATTCAACTGGCAAGCTAAAACACAAAAGAAACAGAAATGTGTGAAGGTTAGCCGTTTGAAGGCTTTATGGAGGTAGACATCCTGCAGCATTCAAGGGAAGACTTTTAGTTGGTTGAGCAAAGCCAACAAACCAGATATGCTTTATATTATAAGCAGCAACATAAGGAAAACACTCTTCCTGGTTACCAGCAGTCCTGAATACAGTTACCTCTATTTTGAGACTGATGTTCATCTAAAAATCAATTTAATTCATTTAAGTATATTGCAGTTACTCTGTGCAAAGAATTGTGCTAGATATCGCAGATAACAAACGGGCAAGACAGCCCAAACCTTGGGAAACCAGGAGGAGAAATAAGAATACAGCACTAAGAAGAGTATAAAAAGTGTCACTCGCTTAATAAATGGCAACTCCATTCTTCCAGTTGGTCCAACCAAAAACCTCAGAGTTATCCTTGACTGTCTCTTTCTCTCACTATTCCCTCTTTCCCCACTCACTAACAAATTCTGATTGCTGAAATGTTAAAACACATCCAGATTCTGATCACATTTCACTGCTATCACTCTGGTCCAAGTCTCCATCTTCTCTCTCCTCCATTATTGTAACAGCCTCCTAGTTGATTTCCTGGCTTTGCCCTTGCTCACCTTCAGTGTATTCTTATTTAATAGTGAAGTTATTAGATCATGTCAATGCTCTACTCAAAATCTTCCACTGATATTTTCTCTAGTATAAAAAGACAACATCCTTAAGATTCCTTATTCCCTCCCTCACTCCCCTAATCTTTCTAATTTCTCCTCCTCCTCCTTTCCTGAGCCATACTTGTCTCCCTGATGTTCCTGGAAAAATGTCAGGCCTGATTTCTCACGTAAGGATTTTTCTGGTCACTATTTCCCCTGCCTGAAACGTTCTTGCCCCCAGATACATGGCTCACTTGCTAATTCCCTTCCTCCAAGTCTTTATCTGTCACCTGTCCACCTTTTCTAAAAAACTGCAGACCACCACCCAACATATTTCATATCCTTCTTCCCTGTTTTATTTTTTTTCCTTAGCATTATCATTTTCTGATACATTATATAATGTTACTTACTTATATTATTTACTGTCTGTCACCCATTATGAAAATATAAGCTCCGTCATGGCAGGGAGTCTTATCTGTTTTGGTTAACTGTTATTTTCCTAGCACTGAGAAGAGAACTTTGTATATAGTAAATGCTCAATAAATATTTTCTGGTGAATTTCTGAGTGAAAGTGTTAAGTGAATAAATCTGCATTATTAGATGTCTTTTGGGACATTAAGAGGAATGAAGAGGAAAGGGAGCATCTGACATGTGCAAGGCATTATGTAAGGTAATTACACATCATTACCTATCTCATTTAATCCTCACTCTATGAAGCAAGCATGTTAACAGATGAGGAAAATGACATTCTGTAAAATTAAGAGATTGATCCAAAATCACACACAGTAGCATTCAAACTCAGGCCTCTCTGAGTCCAAAAAGTCCTGCTCTTTTCATCATAAAGCAAGTTGGGGTCTATTTCTTGACAACAACATAGAGGAAAGGGTGTACTTTGAGTATCAGATCAACACAATACAAATCTCTATAATACACTAGCAATACTAATATTTACTATAGTTCCTTGGGTCACTAAGTCTATTTTAGGAACTGAGAAATCAACCCACATCTGATCTGTGTCTATGTGGAGGAAGGGAAGGTGACAGCTGAGTTGGAGGGTGAGGTGGGGGGGGGCGGGAGGGGGCTGACTACTACCACCAATATGATTATTCCTAGAAATCTCTGAATTCCTGAGGCTATAAAACATCTTCTAGACTAGTGCTACCCAACAGAACTTTCTGCAGTGATGGAAATATTCTGTATCATCAGCACTGTATGATATTGTAGCCATGATCTAGCCCTACAGAGCTACTGATCACTTGAAGCATGGCCAGTGTGACCAAGGATTGAATTATAATTTAATAATTAACATAATTATTAAATTATTCTTTTAAACTTAAATACCTACATGGGGTTAGTAGCATCTGTATTGAACAGCATTGTACTAGACTCTCCTTTCCACTTCAACCACTTCCTTCACCTTACTCACTAGCTCACTTGTAATACTTTGATAAATTTTAGATGATGACACTGAATATAGGGCAAAATTCTTTTCCCAAAACTATCCCAAAGAAAAGAGGAAACTGCCCTATAGTTGAGTCTTTACAGTATTTTATTTTTGAAGAACAAAAAACTGTTTAGAAACGACACAGAACCTAAAACAACTTCAGACAATACTAGTTTTGGACACTGAAAACAGGTTACCAAATAGAGTCAGTTAAAAAGAATGGCAGAAATTCAACAGATTTCATATTTATTTAGCAGGGGGGGCAGGTATTAGCTCACAATTAAAACTTTAGATGTCATTATAAATAAGCCCATTAAAGATTACTTGAAAGGGTTTCATTGTAAAGATCATGAATAGCAAATGAGTTCTTGTGGCTTGAGATTAAAATTCCCAGAAAAAGTACCATATCCAGATTTTCTAAGCACTCTATCTCAAATCACTTAAGCAAAAATTAAGATCACATGCTCTGGAAAACTGAGAGACTATTTCCAGTAATGAGGAAGACACGAACATTTAAAATGCATGTGAAAGGTTTGAATAACGTTTCACTAAATGAGTATTTTTAAAAAGCAATATTTCTAAAGTAATAGTTTATATTATCTAACTTAAAATATGTATGTGTAACTTAACAAGCTAAACTTAATGACTATTTCATATACAAGCTTTAAAAAGTTTATATATTCAGGCTAACCAAAATATTTTTATTGGGACTTCCCTGGTGGCACAGTGGTTAAGAATCTGCCTGCCAATGCAGGGGACACAGGTTCAAGCCCTGGTCCCGAAAATCCCACATACCGCAGAACAACTAAGCCCATGAGCCACAACTACTGAGCCCGCCTGCTGCAACTACTGAAGCCCATGCACCTGGAGCCTATGCTCCGCAACAAGAGAAGCCACCGCAATGAGAAGCCCACACAACACGATGAAAAGTAGCCCCTGCTTGCTGCAACTGGAGAAAGCCCACGTGCAGCAACGAAGACCCAAAGCAGCCATAAATAAATAAATAAAATTTAAAATATTTTTATTATCTTATCATTGGGAAAATGAGAATCATCTCATACTCAGACATACACAATAAACCCTCATGATTTATTTTAAAAGAAGCTAAGCTCATCCACTTCAGTCAATAGACATGAGGCCCAATGCAAGTCTCCATCCCATACCCTGGGCATTCTCAATCATTCTCACACTCTCTCAATTTTTATTGCCAAAATCTATTTGAAGACAGTTATTTTATGGGCGTTCACTTAGCACATATTATATTTTGCCTTATAATGTTAATCCTTTTTCTCCCAGCTATGTGTTTTGTATCCTCAATTAGAGTCTAAGCTCCCATAGGCAAGAACAATGTATTACTTCTTTGCATTCATCATAGCACTTAGAGATGATTGATTTTCTAGAAGATAGGAAAGCTGTGTATCCAGTGCTCCAAATATACTAAAGAATGGCCAAACAAAATTGTCTTCAATCTATTATACAACAGATCTGCAGGACAATTACCTCAAGCTCAGTAAATCTGACCAATTTGTACAAGGAAAGCACTACTAAAATCCAGGGTCTTTCCAATCCCAATTCCTAATTGTTGATCCTCTACTGACTGATTACCATCTTATTTGCACACTTTAAATATTAGTACTCAGAAATCAAAGTGCTAAAGGAGTACAAATCATTAAGTTGGTTATATTTTTTCCTTTTTTAGTCCTATAAACTAACAAGTAAGCTCCCTTCATAACTTTATGTAACTGAAAGTAATATGCAACTTAATGCTCCGCTTACTTCCACCTAGATGAAAAACTCTTCTCCACACCACTACCGTCTCCCCCTAGCCCCCTTCCACTGGTACTACACGAAGGGACAGAAGGCAAGAGAAACAGGAAGGTGAAGGAGGGATAATAATAGTTAGTGGCAGCAGAGAATGTACATGTGACCACGGCACATAATTTCATGGTAATGTGTCCACCCTGGGAATGTCTTAGGTAGCAATGGTCAGACAACAGCCCAGACATTTTCATTCAGGAAATAATCAGTATTAACAAAAGATAAGGGCTTATAAATAACCAATGAAGGTAAAAGGCTCCAGGCTGATGAGAATCAAAAGTTCACTAAATCTAAATCTCTTCTTCATTGCTTAATATCAATAAGGGACAGGAATAAAAGAAATTTATACAGAGAATGCAGCATAGTAATTAATCCCAATTCCAGATTTAGAGACCTAAATTCAGATAACAGGTCTATTGTTGACTGTATGTGTCATCTTAGGCAAGTCATTTGCCCTCCAAATATGCAAAATGAAAGACATTCTAATAATAATACTTATTTCCTAGGGCTGTTGTGAAAATTAATGAGAAAGAAGGATACAAACTACTTAGGACAGGACCTGAAATATAGAAAGTACTCAATACACTTATTTTTTATTTGAAGTAGGAGAGGGTGAGCTTTTCCATTTGGTTTTATAGCTCTGTGCAAGGTATTATGTCAGGTTAATAAGACTGTTGAATTGGAAATCAAGAGATGGGTTCATGTCATGGCTTTCTCAATAACTTGATCTTTGACCTTGGCCAATTTCTTTCTCTCTACGAGCCTTTATGTTACCAAATCTGTAAAAACAAAGGGGTTGGGCTAAATGATCTTGTGTTACTCAGAGTTCTCCAGAGAAAGAGAATTAATAGGATGGAGAGAGAGAGAGAGAGAGAGAGAGATAGGAAGAAAGAAATTAATTTGAAGGAACTGGCTCATGCAATTATGGAGGCTGGCAAGTCTAAAATCTGCAGGGTGGACCAGCAGGCTGGAGACCTAGGGAAAAGCCAGTGTTGCAGTTCAAGTATGAAGGCCATCTACTACAGACTTCCCCTTGCTCAGGAGAGGCCTTCAACTGATTGGATGAGGCCTATCAACATTATAGAGAGCAATCTGCTTTACTATGTTCATCAATTTAAATATAAATCTCAACCAAAAACATTCTCACAGAAACATCCAGAGTAATGCTTGATCAAATATCTAGGCACTGTGGCCCAGCCAAGCTGACACATAATATTAACAATCACAGATCTCTACGGTGCTTTCCAGACCTAAGATTCCATAACCTTTGACCTTTGCACCTGTGAAGGCGCTTACTTCATAAAGTCTACTGATATATCCCTATGGGATTCTTCAGGGAAATTAACCACAACAACAATAAACAAACATATATATATATATATATATATATATATATGTGTGTGTGTGTGTGTGTGTGTGTGTGTATATCAATAAAGTTAAATCCACTTAAATTAGCAGGATAACAGGACAGGAATTGAAGCTGGACTAGATGTAAAATCTCCAATGACTCTTCGTAGGTTTTTAAAACTAGCCACAAATTCTTGGATAATACTCCCATCAAAAAGTGGGCTCTTAAATCTACATAGGCTTGTGACTGCTTTGACGAACAAAGTACAGCAGTAGTACACTATGTGACTTCTCAGACTAGGTAATAAAAGGCTATAGAGCTTCTACGGTTTCCTTAAAAGTTCACTCTTGGGAAACTCCCTTTCAGAACATAGCCCCAGGCTGTGAGAAAAGTGCAAACCACATGGAGAGGTCATGTAGAGACGATTCAGTTTACTGTCCTAGCTGAGCTCAGCCTTGTAGTCATCCCAGCACAGGTTCCAGACACATGAGTGATGAAACCATCTTGGAAGCAGTCTAGCCTCAGATATTCCAGCTCCCAACCATATGAGTCACACTAAACCATTTGACTCATCCCAGCTGAAGCTCTGGACATCATGGAGCAGACATGCCATTCCTAACATAATCTTTTTAAATTTCTGATCCATGGAATCTGTGAACATAATAAGGTGCTTATTTTATGCCACTAAGTTTTGGAGCAGTTTATTATACAGCAACAGTAACTGGAATGCTTTTTCATATCCAGGACTCAATATCAAATTGGATTCAATTTGACAAGCACATTGCTAGGAACTTTCCATATGTAATTTTGTTTAATCTTAATAACCTTGTGAAATAATTATGATTACCTGAGGATTAAAGCAGTTAATTTAACCAATTAGCCATGCTCTTACAGTAAATATTAGAATGGAGCTGTAAATCAGGTCTTTAGGCACCATGTCTAATATTATAGCGCCACCATGTTCTCACAGTCATCTCTGAAAGCCACTATTTTATCAAGTCAGGGATCTGTAATAAGTATCAAGAGGGGATCTTTTGATAAGTATGACACTGAGAGAGGAAGTAGGGGTAAGGTACTGAGATGGATATGTGAATAAGAGAAACAGAACCTCAAAAAGTAGGGATTTGGACTTACGGCAACTGCAGACTGAATGACACAATGAACCAACACCCTTCATCTCCGGGGTATTCTCTTTAGTGTTCTAACCAGATGTTGAGAGAAGCTCATAAAAACTGCAAACTTGGCTGGAGGTGAGGCAGGTCTCTGTATCAAGCTCCCCAGGTGATTTTTAGTTCACTGAAGTTTAAGAATCACTGATTCCCAAACTAATTTGACGAATGCCAAGAATCAGTGATATCCTCTTGGTTTCAAATTTTAACAGGGAAATCTACACTCTCCCTGATGTGATTTAATGGCTTACCTAAGAAGTCCTCAAAACAAAATAATACCAAGTATTGGAGCTTAAGGGGTAAAAGTGATGTTTATTTGACTTTCACAAATTAATCATATGGTATATTTCTGCAAGGTTGGAACTATTACACTTGGTTGGGATGGGGTTGCAGTGGTTTAAAAATATTTTTAAAATAAATCCTAATAATTAGAACTCTGAAAATCAATATATCTAGCCCAATAGACTGAGCTAAGGCAAATGCTGTCTCTTCCCAACTAAATACATAAAATATAGCAAAATTATTCAACATCTGAAAATATACTGGCCATACAGAATAAATAGCTGCAATTAATAATCCTGAATTGATTTAACTGTAATAACCCAAGATTTTTCTTAATCAATAAGAGTGTAGAGTACAATTCTCTACAGGAATGTGGAATTGCTATAAATGATTCCATGAAACATTCAAATACACTTGTACAGGCCTTAAGAATTTCTGTGATGTTTGTTGAACTACAATCCATACAAAACACCAAAACAAATAATTTTGTTTCATGCACAATCTATCCTTTTAACAATACAAAAAGATGACAAAATATATAAACACACCTTATCTGCCAACTGGTACACAGATGTTAGTCACAACAGCATACCTGAACATTTAACCACAGTCTGAAAATACAAGTAACATAAACTGCAAAATGACCGATTATGCTCCTTGAGCATGCTGAAAAAAGTAGCCACCATCTCCCCTATCTTTGCCACATATTAAAAGATAAAAAATTCAGTCACCTTTTCCTCTAGTTCTTTTTTTAAATTACACTAACAATTTTATGACTTCTCAAGTCTCACATTAAAGCACTGAGATAGCAAAAATCACTTGATTAACATTTGATCTCAAACCCTCTCTAAAGGACCTCCTGCCACATTTTCTGTCTACTTTCCCACATGGTGCCATCTTAACACTGGGCATGACGAGACATAGAAAGCAAATTAATAGATAACCAAAAAGGACCTACTGTAGCACAGAGGACTCTGCTCAATATTCTGTAATAACCTAAATGGGAAAAGACTTTGAAAAAGAATAGACACATGAATATGTATAACTGAATCACTTTGCTGTACACCTGAAACTAACACAACACTGTAAATCAATTATACTCCAACATAAAATTTAAACAATTTTTAAATGTTAATAGTAGAATCTAGGTGGCAGGTATATAGGTGTTCACTGTAAAATTCTTTTAAATTTTCTGTATGTTCAAACATTTTCATAATAAAATGTTGAAAAATTAAAAAAACAGAAAGCAAATTAAGGTTTAGCAAAAGACACTCCCTTGATTATCTACTGCTGTACACAAGAAGAATAAAAGAGAAGGGATAATTGGAGCACCTCCAGTATACTCTCTTACTATCTGAAAATTGGTTTTCTACCCACAGCACTATTTTCTCTTACATTTGCAGCCATCTTCATTTCTTTTTATGTACTTCTATCATTCTCCTACCTCCCAGATCCTTAATAACGCCCTTAATGGCACCACATACATCTTATAACTGCCCCTTTTCCTGTTTCAGGACAACTCTCTTCCTGCAATAAACATACAGTTACTTATATAAAAGACTTATTTCTAAGAATTAGCACATTACTCTACTGCCCCAATCATTTCCGGGATTGTAAATTTGTAAAGTTTCTAGCAATAGTGAAAGAAAAAAGCATATTAGCAACTACGAAAACTAGAAGATTGTCAAACTTATCTAATGAAACATGTTTCCTTCAGCCATTGGCAACAAAAATAGATTCCAGAAAGGTGGAGTGGTTTGCTCCAAGCCTATTATTAGTGACTAAACTCATATCACATCTACCACAGTAAACTTATTTATCAGATATCCAAATATAAAGACAGAAAAAAGACGCAGACAACAAAGTGTATTGCTGTAGACCGTTTTTGTATAGATATTTAAGAATTGTGTAACTCTTTCATATGAAAAGTTTTTTTTTAATTTTTTTTGGTTAAAAAGAACTTCAGATAATAAAGCACTTTACCAATAATGCCTGAAGACAGAGTTTTAATGAACACTCGTCTTAATCACAGCATGTAAAAGAAAAGATATGACAGGAAATGAGAGACAAAGAATTGAAAGCAGAGTCTTAAAAAAGATATTTGTACACCCATGTTTATAGCAGCATTCTTCACAATAGCCAAGAGGTGGAAGCAACCCAAATGACTATTGATGAATAAATAAAGAAAATTTGTTATAAACCTACAATGAATGGAATATTATTCAGCCTTAACAAGAAAGGAAATCCTGTCACAGGCTGCAACGGGGAGGCCATTATGCTAACTGAAATAAGCCAGTCACAAAAAGACAAATACTGTATGATGCCACTATGTGAGGTATCTAAAGTAGTCAAATTCACAGAAACCAGAAAGTGGAGTGGTAGTTACCAAGGGTTGGGTGCAGGGGTGAATAGAGAACTTATTGTTTAAACAACAAAGTTTCAGTTTTGCAAGGCAAAAAAGTTCTGGAGATCTGTTTCACAACAACGTGAATATGTTTAACACTATTGAACTGTACACTTTTAAATGGTTAGGATGGTAAATTTCATATTGTGTCTTTTTTTTAACCACAATTTAAAAATACACACACACACAAAAAGATTCCTGTAAAGGAAAGAAACGATAAAGAAATAGAAGGGAGGAAAGATTAAAATAAACATTCTCCGAGAGTAGTTTACTTTTTGAAATGCCAGTAATATATAAACTTAAAAATTACTTATATTGGCAGATTCTTATGTTGGTTAATTGATAGTCTACTGTTTTTAGTAGAGGCTTCTTATCAAAAGCAGGTTAAAACAATTAGTAATTACTCATTATAGACCAATTTACTATAAAGGTTAATAGCTCCTCATTTTGATAACATTGTTAATAATCCTGTAATTTGTGATGTTCCTCAGCACTGTATTAAAATTTCTCTCATACCAAAAAAACAGTACAACAGTAATGGTCTCTGTCCTCATGAAGCTTGGAATTCCTAAAAACTTATAAATAATAAACAAGAAAATAAACATATAAATAAATATTTCATCAGTCAGTGTCCAGTACAGAAAAGGAGCCAATACCAGATAGATCAATAGAGGGACTTCAATAAGGAAAACTTCTTTCAAGAGTGTTGGAAAAATTAAAAAGGTTGAAAACACTACATTAAGTGAAAGAAGCCAGACACAAAAGGCTACATGTTATATAATTCTTTTTGTATGATATATCTACAACAGGCAAATTCACAAAGACAGAAAGCAGGTTAAAGGCTACTAGAGGATAAGGGAAGGTGGACTAAGAAATGGGGAGGAATTGCTTAATGGATACAGGGTGTTTTATGGGGTGATGAAAAAGTTTTGAAACTAAAGAGAGCTGACAGTTGCACAACACTGGCAATACACTAAAGGCCACTGAACTGCACTTTTAAATAGTTAATCATATGTTATGTGATTTTCACTCCAATTTTTTTTAAAGCTTATGTGAGGCAACCTAGCAATTAGCAAGAACACGAAGTCCCTATTACCCCAACTAGGGTGGCGATACCAAGGAAAGGAATATGTTAACAAAGTCCATTAAGCCAAGGCTACCTAACAGGAATGGGGATCATGAAGGAGAGACTGTCCAGCATGAGATGGCACTCCGAAAACAGCTGGAGGCACAAAAGAAATGGAATCACTGGAGACTCTACAGAAATAGGGAGAAAAGGGGAGAACAGCTTAGCTTCTCACTCTCCAATCTCTTGACACTGCCTGTCGTTGGATGATAGCTGAGAGCCAGACAGCAAGAGAGCTTGGGGAATGGAGCTTATGTGAGTCAGCCCTGTAACTTAGAATGGAGAAGGACACGGTTAGAAAACTGGCAAATGATGAGCACAACCATACACTGAACTAAGCACTACAGAGGAGAAGCACTGTCAGGCAGCAAAAGAAGGTTGAATGAGACATCCTTCTCCAAGCAATATTTCTCTACCTCCGGGATAAAGTGGTGGAAAAGCCAGTCCTGGAAAATGGCCTATGTAACCCAGGCTTTGGAGTTACTCTTCCACACAACAGCAAGAGAGCCCTTGGCTATGTTTTTAAAGGCTCTTGGGTTCTCTGAATGATAAACTAAGAAAGGCTTCAGCTTCGTATCACCGGAAGCACTGCAACCAAACAACAGAGTTAGACTATCCTTTGCTGCTTTATATCCTGGCATCAACTCTTCCTCCTTACTGATGTAACTTCGATCTGGCATCCTCTTCCAGTACAGTCCTGTCTCATCCACATTAAAAACCTGCTCAGGTAAATACACGCTTTCATCAATAATTTCTGGAAGTGTTTCAGGAAATTCCCGGGCAGCTACCGTATCTGTATTTTTACATTGTGAAAGTTAGCTCTAGCCTTGAACCGCTGAAACCAGCCATGGCTTGCATTAAAAGATGCGCCCTCTGATTCTTTGCCATGTTTCTTCTCCAAGTCTTCATAAAGGCTTTTGGCTTTCTCTTGAGTCAGCATTAAGCTGAGTGGGACCCGATGCTGATTCTGATCCTGCATCCACACACTGAGAAGTTTCTCCATCTCCCCCATCACTTTTCCACGCTTCTTCGATATTATTGTTGACATCATAGGCACAGCAGACTTCACATGTTCTATGATCCTGTCCTCGTTCTTTAGAATCGTGCCGATGGTTGAATGAGTCATGTTATAAGAACAAGCGACATGTACCATCTTTTCGTCTTGCTCCACTGCCTCAATTATTTTCACTTTTGTTTCCATCGTTATCGGTTGGCACTTCTTAGTAGTACCAGCTACATCACCACTGCTTTTACGCTTGCTTCCAGACGTCCTGGGCTTGAAATAAAGATACTGTACTACTGTACTCTAGATAGTACTGTACAGTAAAGTACACAAAAGCACAACCACTTGCAGAGGATGCAATCATGTGACAATGTACGCCAGACACATGAACTAATAACTTAAGTGACTGGACATGCGAACAGACGTTCACATCTTTGAAAGTTCACAACTTGAAGGTTCCTATCTAGGGGACTTACTGTAACTGAAATTAAGAACTTTGTAGATGGGTTTAACATCAGAATAGACACAACTAAAGAGATAATTAGTGAATAAAAGGTAAATCAGAAGAAAATACCCAAATGAAGCATGGAGAGACAAAAGAATGAATAGAGTAATGAGTAAAAGAGACATATGGGACACAACGAAAGGTATAACACATATGTAATTGGACTTCAGACCTAGAAGAGAAAGAGAATGGGACAGAAACTTTATTTAAAGGGACAGTACTAATATTTCCTAAAATTGATGGACATCAAGACACATATTAAAGAAACCCTATGAACTCTAGGCAAGATAAATAAAAAGAAAGCCACACCTAGGCATATTAGTTAAATTGCTAAAAACCAAAGACAAAAAACTCTTAGAAGATACTAAAAAGAAAAGAGTATTTACCTTCCAGGAACAAAACTAAATCTAACAGTTGCTTTTTTTCCAGAAACAATGGAAGTCAAAAGAATACAAAATGTTTTCGAAGTAATGAAAAATAAACTTTCCAATCCAGAATTCTATATCCAGCAAAAAATACTCTTCAAAAATGAAGTTAGAAAAAAATAAGACAATAAATACATTTCTGAAAACATTTAATTTTTTGTTAATAGACCCATAATAAAGCAAAAACTAAAAGATGTTCTTCAAGTAGAAGAAAATGGTACCAGATAGAAGGAAGGAAATGCAGAAAGAAATAAAAAGCAACAGAAAGAGTAATTAGAATGTAAATCTAAATGCATATTACAGGATAAAACAATAATAATAATGTCTTATAAGACTTTAAATGTACATAGAATTAAAGTATATAATGAAATACATAAAACATAAGAAGCAATAAATGGATGCTGTGTTGTTCTAATGCCCTTGCTTTTTCTGGAAAGAGGTAAAACTCTTCATTTATATTAGGTTTTAAAATATCAGGGGTACAATGCTTAACCTCTATCATAATCAGGTTAAAAAGAATAGAATATATAATAAATAAGAATTTAATATCTTTATAGGATACAAGGTAAATATATAAAAATTAATCTCTTTCCTATATACCAGCAATGAACAATTCAAATTTGAAATTAAAAACATAGTATCAGTTTTATTAGCACCCTCAAAATGAAATATTTAGGTCTAAATCTAACAAAATTCCAAGCATAGATAGCTTCACTGATAAATTCTACCAAACATTTAAGGAAAAAAACACCAATCTTACACAAATTCTTCCAGAAAAAGAGAGGCAACATTTCTGAACTTACTTGTGAGTAGTGTTGCCTGATAAAATATAGTACATGAAATTAAATTTGAATTTCAGATAAAAAAATAAATATTTTTAGTAATAAGTATTCATGGGATTTTTATTTGCTATATCTGGCAGGCCTTTACGAAGCCAGATAATGTTAATGTGTTTTGATATCAAAACACATTAACATTACAAGAAAAAAAATCATACACGTTTCCCTCTTGAGCACAGACATAAAATTCCTAAAACATTAGCAAAGTACATCCAGAAGTAAACGAAAAGGAATAATATATAGCATTCAAATATTAATCAACGTAATGCACAACATTAACAGAATAAAGAAGACAATTTCTATGGCTATTTCAACCTATGAAGAAGTAGTTAATAAACCTCAATATCAATTATAATCACTAAAAGATAATGTCTTTAAAAGAACAGGAAAAAATTTCCTTAGCCTCATAAAGCGTAGCTACAGAAAATCTATAATAACATCACTTTTAGTTTAAACACTGAAACCTCTACGTGTAAGAATGGGAATGATTCACGGATGCCCACTAGCATCACACCTTTCAACAGTGTGCAAGAGATCTGAACCAGAACAATACACAAGAAAACGAAATTCAGAATATTGAAAAACAATGAATAAAAATTTTAAAACATAGCATTTACACCACAATCACGGAGGTTTAAGTACCTAGAGACTATATAATGAAAAATGTAAAAGACAACAACAAAAAGAACCAGAAAAAAGTACTGAGACATTAAAGACAAGTTCAATAAATAGAGTGATATTCTATGTTCATAGATTTGAAGACTTTATGCTGTAGAAACGTTCATTCTCTCCAGTTTAATCTTTAAATTCAACATAATCTCAATTATAATCGTGGCACAATTCTTTGTGGAAACTGATAACCTGATTGTAAATATATATCCAAGAATAGCCACGATAACCTTGAAAACAACAAAGTTCGAGAACCTACACTACCAGATTATCAAGATTTTTTTTTAATTTACAGTAAATAAAGGAGTAGTAATGAAGCAAGGAGAGACAAATAGACCAGTGGAACAGAACAGAGAGTTCAGAAACAGATCTACACATACATATAGGAGTACTTGATTTATGACAAAAATGGACCGCTGGGGCTTCCCTGGTGGCGCAGTGGTTGAGAATCTGTCTGCTAATGCAGGGGACACGGGTTCGAGCCCTGGTCTGGGAGGACTCCACATGCCGCGGAGCAACTAGGCCCGTGAGCCACAACTACTGAGCCTGCGCGTCTGGAGCCTGTGCTCTGCAACAAGAGAGGTCACGATAGTGAGAGGCACGTGCACCGTGATGAAGAGTGGCCCCCGCTTGCTACAACTAGAGAAAGCCCTCGCACAGAAACGAAGACCCAACACAGCAAAAACAAATTAATTAATAAACTCCTACCCCCAACATCTTAAAAAAAAAAAGTAAGATTGATTTAAAAGTAAGATTTTTTTAAAAAATGGCACTGCTGAGAAGTAGGGAAAGAATGGTATTTTTAATAAATGATTGCAAGTCAAATGGATAACCATGAGAAAAATAAAACAAACAAACAAAAAAACTTGACCCTATCTCATACCACACATAAAAATCAACTCCAGATGAATTACAAGTCTAAATGTAAAAGGCAAAAATAAGCTTCTAAAAGAAAACATCTATAAGAACATTTTCATTAATTTAGGATAGGCAGAGATTTCTTTTAAAAAACAGGACCCAAAAAGCAAATTCAGTAAAGGAAAAGATTAATAAACAGAACTGTATTAAAATTAGTCATTCCTGCTCATTAAGGACCCCATTAAAAGAGCAAAAAGGCAAGCCACAGAATGGAAGAAGACCTCTACAACACATATAACAAAGAACTTCTAACCAAAAAATATGCACAACTCTTGCAAACCAAGAGGAAAAAGACACAATCCAATAAAAAACTAAATAGGTTTGAATGGGTACTCAGAAGAGAACATACCCAAATGGCCATCAGTAA
This sequence comes from Stenella coeruleoalba, assembly GCF_951394435.1. Classification (NCBI taxonomy): domain Eukaryota; kingdom Metazoa; phylum Chordata; class Mammalia; order Artiodactyla; family Delphinidae; genus Stenella; species Stenella coeruleoalba. The sequence goes on from NC_137169.1 coordinate 41,840,654, forward strand.
TCAGGGAAGTATAAATTAAAACCACAACCAAATGCCCTTATATGCCTAAGAGAATGGATAAAAATAAAAGCACTGGTAAGACCACGTACTGGCAAGTATGTAGAACAACTGGAACTTTCATACTCTGCCAACTGTAACAAAATTGGTACAAACACTTAAGAGGTAATGTGATACAATCATAATGTGGAGGGGAGTGGGATATGGAGGGGCATTCCTTCAAGGAGCTATATTCTAACATGAAGGTGAAAAATGGAACCAGGCCAGTCACAAGGGTGGGGCAGAATATACAAAAGAAGGTCTTATCCTTAACCACTTGTTCAATAAAGTCTCACAACTTGACTTCCACAGTGTTACCTACTATGAAATGCTAACATCGTGTGCTGTACACCAAGGGTCCCCAACCCCCGGGCCGTGGACCGATACCGGGCTGCAGACCGATACCGGGCTGTGGCCTGTTAGGAACCGGGCCGCACAACAGGAGGTGAGTGGAGGGTTAGCAAGGGAAGCTTCATCTGCCACTCCCCATCGCTTGCATTACTGACTGAACCATCCCCCGCCACCCCCAGCAGGGTCCGTGGAAAAACTGTCTTCCACAAAACCGGTCCCTGGTGCCAAAAAGGTTAGGGACCGCTGCTATACACCATAAACTGATTCACCCTCAGCTAAGCAGCCTCTCATTAGAGCCTAACCTCAACAGTGTTGACACCCATCTGTTGCCTTCCTCAACACATTCCTAAAGTGGAAAATAGGCATGTGTGCCAGGGTAGGTAGGAAACTGAGACTGCTGCTCAGGATTAAAGGCAGTCAAAGGAAACGATCCTTCCCAAAAGTCCATGCCACTTTCAGAGCATTTTATACTACTTAGTGGAAACATCAGGAAACCAAGAAACTACCCACACACCCTTCTCTTTTTTCCTATTCCACTTGTTTCTTCTAAACCTGGGCAGCTATATTGCATTCTGTAACTGAGCTGCCAATAATTGACAAACCAAGGGCCAGCATTTCAGTTGTTTAAGCCTCATGAACCAAACTGCTTTTGCAAGTGACTAAAATAAGAAAAAAAAAATCATTCTAAATAAAAAAGCATTATTAGTAGCTTGAAAGGAATTGTGAGGTTACAAAAGTAATGATAGTTTGGTCATTAGAATCTGGCATGCACGCACCACCCAAATCTTGGTGCTTCACTATGTCCCTTTTGGGGTCAAGTAGGCTGACAGATGATACCTGCATCCACATCACAGAGATCTAGATTAAACACAACCTGTTTACCCTCCCCTCATGATCCCAAGGGTGTCATTTAAAACCCAGAGACACTTTTTTGAAAAAAGGGTGTTCTTATAAATTTGATTAGATCAATTCAGAACTGCCACTTCAGCAACCATTTTTTATAAAAACATTTCCAAGTTTTACCATCCTACATTTTATAATCTGAATAGAATTTGTTACTAGTTTATCACAAGCTATTCTATATTGTGACTTCCTCCAGGGCTCAATGCCTTGTTTAACCAACTCCAATGGCAACTCCAAGGGCTTCTCATCTCACTTTAAAATAAAAAATAAATACAACTAAAACGTTACTGAAGAAAATAAAAAGAAAATTTGAAGAAGTGGGAAGCTACCCCTGAATGGAAAGACTACTTGCAGTGATGCCAATTCCTCCCAAGTTACCTTACAGGAATAAAGAAATTCCAACAATAATACCAATATTTTCTTTTTGTAAACTAAACAAAATAATTCTAAAACCAATCTAGAAGAAAAAATCTGTTGAAAACAAGCAAAACATTTTTATAAGAGAACTGTAATGAAAATACATTTGTCCATCATATGTAGGTATATATTATAAAGCTACCATAAGGAAAACCACTTGAAGCTAGTTCAAGAATAGATTTTAAAAATTAAAGGGACCACCATATGATCCAGCAATACCACTCCTGGGCATATATCTGGAGAAAACCATAATTTGAAGATGCATGCACCCCAGGGTTCACTGCAGCACTATTTACAATAGCCAAGACATGGAAGCAACCTAAATGTCCATCGACAGGTGAGTGGATAAAGATGTGGTACATATACACAATGGAATATTATTCAGCCATGAAAAATAATGCCATTTGCAGCAACATGAATGGACCTTGAGATTATCATACTAAGTGAGTTAGTCAGAGAAAGATAAATATCATATGACATAACTTATATGTGGAATCTAAAAAAAAATGATACAAATGAACTTCTTTATAAAACAGAAAGAGACTCACAGATGTAAAAATCAAATTTATGATTACCAAAGGGGAAACATGGTGGGGAGGGATAAATTATGAGTTTGGGATTAACATATACACACTACTATATATAAAATAGATAATCAACAAGGACCTACTGTATAGCACAGGGAACTCTACTCAATATTCTGTAATAAACTATACGGGAAAAGAATCTGAAAAAGAATGGATATATGTATATGTATAACTGAATCACTTAGCTGTACACCTGAAACTAACACAACACTAAATCAACTATACTCCAATATAAAATTAAATTAAAAAAATAAATAAAGGAACTTCCCTTCATTAGAGGAAGCATGCCATTGCCAAGAAGAGTTCACACAGGGAGAGGACAGAGCAAGCTCAGATCTGGCCCTGCCTCTGAACAGAGGGAGTACGGCCACTGCTGGTACACATGGAGGCAGTGGTTTAGCAGCAACCTGGGGCTCTGATAAGCATGCCAGGACCAACCCAGCACCTGCTCCAGTCAATGCGGGGTACTCACTCTGGCCCCTCTTGCTCCGGCACTGCTCCCCACTATGGCAAAGGTGTTGTTGCTAAAGGAGGTATGTGCACTTAGAAGAAGCAGAGGCTGGTGGTAGCTGCCAGCAAACCCTAAGGGAAGACATGACCATGCTCACTTCAGATCCAGTTCTCCTACCAAAGCCACTGAGCACACACAGATGCATAAGGACACCCCCACACAAGGACATACTTTCAAGACTGGGATAGGTAACTGTGTCATTTAATTTCATAGAGACAGAGAAAGTTAAATAAAATGAGAAGACACGAGTTTGTTTCAAATCAAATAACAAGAAAAAACCCTGACAGAACCTGTAAAGAAACAAAATAAATAAAGTACCAGACAAACAGTTCAGTGCGTAGGTGAAAAGAATGCTAACCGAACTTGGGAAAAGAATAGACGAACACAGTTAGAATTTTAACAAGGAACTAGAAAATATAAAAAAGAACCAATCAGAGCTGAAGAATACAATAACTGAAATGAAAAACACACTAGAAGGAAATAACAGCAGGCTAGGTGATACAGAACACATAAGCAATCTGGAAGACAGAATAATGGAAATCACCCAATCAGAACAGCAAAAAGAAAAACAATTTTTAAAAAATGAGGATAGTTTAAGGAGCCACTGGGACAACATCAAGTGTTCTAACATTTGCATTACAGAGGTCCCAGAAGGATAAAGGAGAGAAAAAGGAGTAGAAAATATATTTGATGAAATTGTGGCTGAAAATTTCCTGAAGTTGAAGAGGGAAACAGATTTCCAAATACATGAATCACAGAGAGTTCCAAACAAAATGAATGCAAAGAGATCCACACCAAGACATTTCATAATTAAAATGGCAGAAGTTAGAGACAGAGAATTTTAAAGGCAGCAAGAGAAAAACAAAGAATCACATACAAGGGAACCCCATAAGGCTGATTTTTCTGCACAAAATGTATAGACCTGAAGGGAGTGGCATGATATATTTAAAGGGCTGATGGGGGAAAACCTAGAACCTAGGATATTCTACCCAGCAAGATTATTACTCAGAATTGTAGAGATAAAGAACTTCTCAGACAAGCAAAAACTAAAAGAATTAATCAACAGTAAACTGAACCTACATGAAGTATTAAAGGGTTTTCTCTAAGTGGAAAAGAAGGCTACAACAAGAAGTAAGACATTATAGGAATGTAAAAATCCCACTAGTAAAGGCAAATATATAGTAAAGGCTGTGTCTCAACCACTTAAATAACCTAGCATGAAGATGAAAACACAAAAATTATTTAAAAAAAACAAAAACCACTGTAACTACAAAAAACAGTTAAAGGAAAAACATGAAGATGTAAAAATCACAAAACATGGAAGGGGAGTAAAAAATGTAGATCTTTCAGAACGTGTTTAAACTCAAATGACTATCAGTTTCACTTTAAACGTTAATAGACAATGCTCCAATCAAGAGACACAGGGTGGAAAACTGGATTAAAAAAAACAATATACTGTTTACAAGAGACTCACTTCAGAACTAAGGACACATACACACTGAAAGTAAGGGGATGGAAAAAGATATTTCATACAAATGGAAACAATAAGAAAGCTGGGGTAGCGATACTCATATCAGACAAAGTAGACTATAAAACACTATAACAAAACACAAAGAAAGGTATTATATAATGATAAAAAGGTCAATACAAGAATAGAATAAAATATTCATTAACATATAGGCACCTATTATACAAGTACCTAACTATATAAAACAAATACTAAGAAAAAAGGGGAGAAACTGACATTAACGCAACAATGGTACGGGACTTTAAAACCCCACTTACATCAATGGACAGATCACCCACACAGAAAATCAGTAACAGTGGTCTTAAATGACAGATTAAACCAGTTGAACTTAATATCCAAAATCAGCAGAATACACATTCTTTTGAAATGCACATGGAATGCTCTCCAGGATAGATGACATGCACAAACCAAGTCTCAACAAATTTAAGAAGACAGAAATTATATAAAGCATTGTTTTCCAACCACAACAGTATGAAACTAGAAGTCAATTACAGGAGGAAAAAATGGGAAAAACACTAACACGTGGAAACTAAACATGCTACTAAGAAACCAATGAGTCAATGAAGAAATCAAAAAGGAAATTAGAAAATACCTCGCAACAAATGAAAATAAAAACAAAACTTTATAAACTTATGGGATGCAGCAAAAGCAGTTCTCAGATGTAAGTTTATAGCAATAAAGGCCTACCTCAAGAAAACAGAAAAGTCTCAAATAAACAACCCTACCTACCATTTAAAGGAATTTTAAAAAGAACAAAGCCAAAAGTCAATAGAAGGAAGGAAATAATAAAGATCAGAGAAGAGTTAAATAAAATAGAGACCAAAAAATGGAAAAGGTCCATGAAACCAAGAGCAATTTTTTTTTTTTTGAAAAGATAAAACTTCTGAGGTTTTAGTCAGGTTCATTGAGAAAAAGACAGACAGGACCCAAATAAAATAAGAAATGAAAGAGGACAAATTAAAACCGCTATCCCAGAGATACAAAATATCATAAGAGAATACAGAAACAGTTATATGCCAACAAATTAGACAACTAGAAGAAATGGATAAATTTCTAGAAACATATAATCTTCCAACACTGAATCAGGAAGAAAAAGACATTCTGAACAGACTGATCACTAGTAGTGCAATTGAATTAGTAATCAAAAAACTCAGAGCGAAGAAGTCCAAGACTGATGGCTTCACAAGGGAAATCTAACAAACATATAAAGAAGAACTGTCTATCCTTCTCAAACTATTCAAAAAAACGGAAGAGAAAGGAACACTCCTAAATTCATTCTATGAGGCCACCAGCACCCTGATACCAAAACCAGACAAAGACACTACAAAAAAAGAAAAATTACAGGCCAATAATCTCTGATTAATATAGGTGCAAAAATCCTCAACAAAATATTAGCAACCAAATTCAACAATATATAAAGAGAATCATACACCATGATCAAGTAGGATTTACTCTAGGGATGCAAGGATGGTTCTATATCCATAAATGAATCAACATGATACACCACATTAGCAAGAGGGAGGATGAAAATCACATGATAATCTCAATTGATGCAGAAAAGGCATTTGACAAAATTCAACATCTATTAATGGTAAAAACTCTCATCAAAGTTGGTATAGAGGGAGCATATCTCAACATAATAAAGGCCATACATGACAAACACACAGCTAACATTACATTTTCACAACAGTGAAAAGTTGAAAGCATTTCCTCTAAGATCAAGAATAAGATAAGCATGTCCACTCTCGCTACTTCTATTTAGCATAGTATTGGGAGCCCTAGCTACAGCAATCAGATAAGATAAAGAAATAAAACATATCAAAATCAAAAGAGAAGTGAAAGTGCCACTATTTGCAAATGTCATGATACTACACATACAAAATCTAAAGACTCCACCAAAAAAAGTTTTAGAACTAATAAATGAATTAAGTAAAGCTGCAGGATACAAGAATAATGTACAGAAATCTGTTGCTTTTCTAAACACTACTAACAAACTATCACAAAGAGAAATCAAGAAAACAATTCCATTTAAAACCCCTTCAAAAATAATAAGATACCTAGGAATAAACTTTAACCAAGGAGGTAAAAAACCCATACTCTGAAAACAATAAAACACTGATGAAGGAAACTGAAGATGATACAAAGAAGTGGAAAGATATCCCATGTTCATGGATTAGATAAATTAATATTTTTTAAAAGTCCATACTACCCAAAGCAATCTACAAATTTAATGCAATCCCTATCAAAATACTCATGACATTTTTCACAACCAGAAAAAATAATCCTAAAATTTATATGGAACCACAAAAGACCCCAAATAACCTAAGCAATCTTAAGAAAAAAGAACAAAGCTGGAGGTATTATGCTCCCTGACTTCAGGCTATACTACAAAGCTATAGTCATCAAAACAGTATGGTACTGGTATGAAAACAGACACATAGATCAATGGAACAGAACAGAGAGCCCAGAAATATACCCATAAACATACAGTCAATTAATCAATGACAAAAAAGGCAAGAATATTCCATGGGGAAAAGACAGTCTCTTCAATAAGTGGTGCTGGGAAAACTGGACAGCTACAAGTAAAATAATCAAATTAGAACATTTTCCCACATCAAATATATAAAAATAAATTCAAAATGGATTAAAGACCTAAATGTAAACTAAAAAAGCGTAAAACCTCCTAGAAGAAAACAGAGGCAGATACTCTCTGACATAAGCCATATCAATATTTTTTTGGGTTAGTCCTCAGGCAAAGAAAAAAAAAGCAAAAATAAACAAATGGTACCTAATTAAACTTAAAAGCTTTTGCACAGCAAAGGAAACCATCAACAAAACAAAGAGACAACCCACTGAATGGGAGAAAATATTTGCAAATGATATGACCCATAAGGGGTTAATATCCAAAATATATAAACAGCTCATACAAATCTACATCATGAAAAACAAATAATCTGATTAGAAAATGTGCAGAAGACCTGAATAGACAATTTTTCCAAAGAAGATATACATGGCCAAAATGCACACGAAAAGATACTCAATGTCACTAATCATCAGGGAAATGCAAATCAAAATTCCAATGAGATATCACCTCACTCTTGTCAGAATGACTATCATCAAAAATACCACAAATAACAAGTGTTGGCAAGGGTGTGGAGTAAAAGGAACCCTAGTATACTGCTGGTGGGAATGTAAACTGGTACGGCCATTACAGAAAACAATATGGAGACTCCTCAAAAAACTAAAATAGAACTACCATATACCTAGCAATTCTACTCCTGAATACATATCTGACGAAATGAAAACACTAATTCAAAAAGATACATGCACCCCAATGTTCACAGCAGCATTATTTACAATAGCCAAGATATGGATGCAAACTAAGTGTCCATCAACAAATGCATGGATAAAGAAGACGTGGATATATAATATATACAATGGAACATTACTCAGACATAAAAACTAATGAAATTTTGCCATTTGCAATAATGTGGATGAAACTGCAGGGTATTATGCTTAGTGAAATAAGTCAAACAGAGAAAGACAAATACTATATGTTATTACTTACATGTGGAATCTAAAAAAATAAAACAAACGAATATATATGACAAAACAGAAACAGACTGGCGGATATAGAGAACAAACTAGTGGTTACCAGTGGGAAGAGGAATGGGGGAAGGGGAGGGACAAGTTAGGATTAAGGAATAAAGAGGTACAAACTGCCATGTATAAAATGTATAAGATACAAGGATATACTGTACAGCACAGGAAATATAGCCAATATTTTATAATAATTTTAAATGGAATATAATCTATAAAAATATTAACTCACTATGTTGTACACTTGAAACCAACACAATATTGTAAATGAACTATACTTTAATAAAAAAGAGATAACACACATGCTCATCAGACTGGCAAATATATATCAATATATTTACATACATATATATTTTAAATATGTATCTACTTACACACACACAAACACACACGAAAATATGGTGTTCTTAAAGACATAATGAAAAGAATTTCTTTTATATTATTGGTGGAATTGTAAATAATGCAGCTTCTCTGGAGATAAATTTGATATAGTATCAAAACCATTAAAAGGGGTTGGGGGAGCAGAGTCGAGATGGCAGAGTGGGAGGAGGCAGAGTTTGCGTCTCCCCAAAACTAGGGCACCTAGCAGACACTGGTGGGGGACCTCGATACCCAAGGAGACGGGAGGAACCCCCAAGCGACCGGGTAGGACATGGGGGGAAAGAGCAGGGAGGAGAAGTAGAGGCTGGATGGAACCGGCACCGCTGAGGGGTGGCTGTGTGAAGGGAGGGATACCCATGCCTGGAGGGACCCTCGGGGGCTTGGAGGTTTGGGGGGAGCGCGGCTAGTGTTTCCCCTGCCCATTCAGGCCCCAGGAATTCTGACAGGGTCCCAGGCCGGGTCCTCTGCTTTCTGGGGTCCCCTCTGGTTGCGCTGGTCCTAAGGGCACGTTGGGGGAGAAGAAGGAGGCGGATAGGGAGGGCCCCTCCATGATCAGAGGATGGGGGGTTACGAGCCTAGTGTTTCCCCTGCCCAACTGGGCCCCAGGGAGCCTGCTGGGCTCCTGGACCTGGTCCTCCACCCTCCAAGGCCCCCTCCGGCCATGTGGGTCTTAGGGGCATAGGAGGGAGGAAGGGGGGGGAAGAGGAGGAGAGGTGGATGGGAGGGGGACACACTGGGACTAGACGATCAGGGAAAGCATGGCAGGTATTTCCCCTGCCCACTTGAGCCCCAGGGAGCCTACTGGGCTCCTGGGCCTGGTCTTCTGCCCTCAGGAGCCCCTTTAAGCCACATGGGTCCTAGGAGCATGGGGTGGGGGGGAGGAAGAGAGGCAAATGGGGAGGGCCCTACAGGAAAGGAGGATTGGGGGGAACACACCTAGCGTTTCCCCCACCCACTTGGGCCCAGGGAGCCTGCTGGGTCTGGTCCCAGCCTGGTCATCTGCCCTCTGAGGCCAGAGGCACTCCTGGGTCCCTCCGGCTACACTGAGCCTAAGCCTTGCCCCCGATGCCCCAGGGACTTCTCGGGTTGCATGGGTCCTAAACCTAGACCCCACCCCTGCCTAAGCCTCTCCCCACCACCAACAAGGCCTTTCCTAGCTTGTTTTATTTCTACTTTTTGCTATTGTGGTTCTGTTTTACCTTCCGGTTGTTGTTCATCTATATTTCCTTTTTTCTAACAAATCTGTTAGTTTTCTAACCTCATTTTATTTTTTACTCTTTGTTATGGTTCTGTTCTTTTTTTTTTTTTTTTTTTTTTTTTTTTTGGTGCCCCGTTCCGCTTGCGGGATCTTGGTTCACAATCCATGGTTTGGGCCTGAGCTCCTGTGATGGGAGATCCAAGTCCAAACCACTGGACTAACAGAGAGCCTCAGACCCCAGAGAATATTAATCGGAGTGAGGTCTCCCGGAGGTCCTCATCTCAGCACCAAGACCTGGCTCTACCGAACAGCTTACAACTCCAGTGCTAGAAGCCTCAGGCCAAACAAACAGTAAGAAAGGAACACAATCCCACCAATCAAAAAACAAAAAAACAAAAAATGAGACGACAAAAAAATATATTACAGGTGAAGGAGCAAGGTAAAAACCTACAAGACCAAATAAATGAAAAGGAAATAGGCAAACTACCTGAAAAAGAATTCATGGTAATGATACTAAACATGATACAGAATACTGGAAATAAAATGGAGGCACAGACCAAGAAAATACAAGAAATGTATTACAAAGATCTAGAAGAACTGCAACAAACAAAGATGAACAACACAATAACTGAAATGAAAAATATACTAGATAGAATCAATAATAGAATAACTGAGGCAGAAGAACAAGTAAGTGACCTGGAAGACAGAATGGTGGAAATAACTGTTCAGGAGCAGAATAAACAAAAAAGAATGAAAAGAACTGAAGAAAATCTCACAGACACTGGGACAACTCTAAATGCACCAACATTCAAATTATAGGGGTCCCAGAAGAAGAAGAGAAAAAGAAAGGGTCTGAGAAAATATTCAAAAAGATTATAGTCAAAAACGTCCTAGGGAGGGAGGGAAACGCAACATGGAAGAGCTATGGGGATATATGTATATATATAGCTGATTCACTTTGTTATGAAGCAGAAACTAACAAACCATTGCAAAGCAATTAGACTACAATAAAGATGTTAAAACAAACAAACAAACAAAAAACTTCCCTAACATGGGAAAGGAAATAGCCACCGAAGTCCAAGAAGCAAAGAGAGTCCCATACAGGATAAACCCTAGGAGAAAAACGCCAAGACACGTATTAATCAAAGTAACAAAAATTAAATTCAAAGAAAAAATATTAAAAGTAGCAAGGGAAAACCAAAAAATAACATACAAGGGAATCCTCATAAGGTTATCAGCTGATTTTCAGCAGAAACTCTGCAGACCAGAAGGGATTGCAGGATATACTTAAAGTGATGAAAGAGAAAAACCTACAACCAAGGTTACTCTACCTGGCAAGGATTTCATTCAATTCGAAGGAGAAATCAAAAGCTTTACAAACAAGCAAAAGCTAAGAGAACTCAGCATCACCAAATAAGCTTTACAACAAATGCTGAAGGAACTTCTCTAGGCAGGAAACACAAGAGAAGAGAAATACCCACAAAAACAAATCCAAATCAATTAATAAAATGGTAATAGCAACATACATATAAACAATTACCTTAAATGTAAATGGATTAAATGCTCCAACCAAAAGACACAGGCTCGCTGAATGGATACAAAAACAAGACCCACATATATTCTGTGTACAAGAGACCCATTTCAGACCTAGGGACACATACAGAATGAACGTGAAGGCATGAAAAAAGATATTCCAAGTAAATAGAAATCAAAAGAAAGCTGCAGTAGCAATACTCGTATCAGATAAAATAGACTTTAAAATAAAGAATGTTACAAGAGATAAGGAAGGACACTACATAATGATCAAGGGATCAATCCAAGAAGATGATATAATGATTATAAATATTTATGCACCCAACACAGGAGCACCTCAATATATAAGGCAACTGCTAACAGCTCTAAAAGAGGAAATCGACAGTAACACAATAATAGTACGGGACTTTAACACCTCACTTACACCAATGGACAGATCATCCAGACAGAAAATTAATAAGGAAACACAAGCTTTAAATGACATAACAGACCAGATAGATTTGATTGATATTTATAGGACATTCCATCCGAAAACAGCAGATTACACTTTCTTCTCAAGTGCACACGGAACACTCTCCAGGACAGATCACATCTTGGGCCACAAATCAAGGCTTGGAAAATTTTACAAAACTGAAATCATATCAAGCATCTTTTCCGACCACAATACTATGAGATTAGAAATAAATTACAGGAAAAAAACTGTAAAAAACACAAACATATGGAGGCTAAACAGTGCGATATTAAATAACTGAGAGATCACTGAAGAAATCAAAGATGAAATAAAAAAATACAGAGGAACAAATGACAAAAAATACATGATGACCCAAAACCTATGGGACACAGCAAAAGTAGTTCTAAGAGGGCAGTTTATAACAACTCAATCTCACTTCAAGAAACAAGAAAACTCTCAAATAAACAATCTAACCTTACACCTAAAGCAACTACAGAAAGAACTAAGAAAACCCAAAGTCACTAGAAAGAAAGAAAGCATAAAGATCAGAGCAGAAATGAATGAAATAGAAACGAAGAAAACAATAGCAAAGATCAATAAAACTAAAAGCTGGTTCCTTGAGAAGATAAACAAAACTGATAAACCTTTAGCCAGACTCATCAAGAAAAAAGGGAGAGGATGAAAATCAATAAAATCAGAAATGAAAAGGACAAATCACAACTGACACCACAGAAACACAAAGGATTAGAAGAGACTACTACAAACAACTATATGCCAATAAAATGAACAACCTGAAAGAAATGGACAAATTCTTAGAAATGCACAGCCTTCTGAGACTGAACCAGGAAGAAATAGAAAATATGAACAGACCAATCACAAGCACTGAAATTGAAACTGTGATTAAAAATCTTCCAACAGACAAAAGCCCAGGACCAGATGGCTTCACAGGCGAATTCTATCAAACATTTAGAAAGGAGCTAACACCTATCTTTCTCAAACTCTTCCAAAATATAGCAAAGGGAGAAACACTCCCAAACTCATTCAATGAGGCCACCATCACTCTGATACCAAAACCAGACAAAGATGTCACAAAGAAAGAAAACTACAGGCCAATATCAATGATGAACATAGATGCAAAAATCCTCAACAAAATACTAGTAAACAGAATCCAACAGCACATTAAAAGGATCATACACTATGATCAAGTGGTGTTTATCCTAGGAATGCAAGGATTCTTCAAAATATGCAAATCAATCAATGTGATACACCACATTAACAAAGCGAAGGAGAAAAACCATATGATCATCTCAATAGATGCAGAGAAAGCTTTCAACAAAATTCAACACCCATTTATGATAAAAACCCTCCAGAAAGTAAGTATAGAGGGAACTTTCCTCAACATCATAAAGGTCATATATGACAAACCCACAGCCAACATCGTCCTCAATAGTGAAAAACAAACCATTTCCACTAAGATCAGGAACAAGACAAGGTTGCCCACTCTTACCACTCTTATTCAACATAGTTTTGGAAGTTTTAGCCACAACAATCAGAGAAGAAAAAGAAATAAAAGGAATCCAAATCGGAAAAGAAAAAGTAAAGCTGTCACTGTTTGCAGATGATATGATACTATACATAGAGAATCCTAAAGATGCTACCAGAAAACTACTAGAGCTAATCAATGAATTTGGTAAAGTTTCAGGATACAAAATTAATGCACAGAAATTTCTTGCATTCCTATACACTAATGATGAAAAATCAGAAAGAGAAATTAAGGAAACACTCCCATTTACCATTGCAACAAAAAGAATAAAATACCTAGGAATAAACCTACCTAGGGAGACAAAAGACCTGTATGCAGAAAACTATAACAAACTGTTGTAAGAAATTAAAGATGATACCAACAAATGGAGAGATATACCATGTCCTTGGATTGGAAGAATCAACATTGTGAAAATGACTCTACTACCCAAAGCAATCTACAGATTCAATGCAATCCCTATCAAATTACCAATGGCATTTTTTACGGAGCTGGAACAAAAAATCTTAAAATTTGTATGGAGACACAGAAGACCCGGACTAGCCAAAGCAGTCTTGAGGGGAAAAAATGGAGCTGGAGGAATCAGACTCCCTAACTTCAGACTATACTACAAAGCTACAGTAATCAAGACAATATGGTACTGGCACAAAAACAGAAACATATATCACTGGAACAAGATAGAAAGCCCAGAGATAAACCCACCTTATCTTTGGTCACCTTATCTTTGATAAAGGGAGGCGAGAATGTACAATGGAGAAAACACAGCCTCTTCAATAAGTGGTGCTGGGAAAACTGGACAGCTACATGTAAAAGAATGAAATTAGAACACTCTTTTACACCATACACAAAAATAAACTCAAAATGGATTGAAGACTTAAATGTAAAGCCAGACACCATCAAACTCTTAGAGGAAAATATAAGCAGAACACTCTGTGACATAAATCACAGCAAGATCCTTTTTGACCCACCTCCAAGAGAAATGGAAATAAAAACAAAAATAAACAAATGGGACCTAATGAAACTTAAAAGCTTTTGCACAGCAAAGGAAACCATAAACTAGACGAAAAGACAACCCTCAGAATGGGAGAAAATATTTGCAAATGAAGCAACTGACAAAGGATTAATCTCCAAAATTTACAAGCAGCTCATGCAGCTCAATATTTAAAAAAAAAACCCAATCCAAAAATTGGCAGAAGACCTAAACAGACATTTCTCTGAAGAAGATATACAGATTGCCAATAGACACATGAAAGAATGCTCAACATCATTAATCATTAGAGAAATGCAAATCAAAACTACAATGAGATATCATCTCACACTGGTCATAACGGCCATCAGCAAAAAATCTACAAACAATAAGTGCTGGAGAGGGTGTGGAGAAAAGGGAACCTCTTGCACTGTTGGTGGGAATGTAAATTGATACAGCCACGATGGAGAACAGTATGCACGTTCCTTAAAAAACTAAAAATAGAACTACCATATGACACAGCAATTCCACTACTGGGCATATACCCTGAGAAAATCATAATTCAAAAAGAGTCATATACCAAAATGTTCATTGCAGCTCTATTTACAATAGCCAGGAAATGGAAGCAACCTAAGTATCCATCAACAGATGAATGGACAAAGAAGATGTGGCACATATATACAATGGAATATTACTCAGCCATAAAAAGGAACAAAACTGAGTTATTTGTAGTAAGGTGGATGGACCTAGAGACTGTCATACAGAGTGAAGTAAGTCAGAAAGAGAAAAACAAATACCGTATGTTAACATATATATATATATGGAACCTAAAAAAAAAAAAAGGTCATGAAGAACCTAGGGGAAAGATGGGAATAAAGATGCACTCCTACTAGAAAATGGACTTGAAGATACAGGGAGGGGGAAGGGTAAGCTGGGACAAAATGAGAGCGTGGCATGGACATACATACACTACTACCAAACGTAAAACAAATAGCTAGTGGGAACCAGTTGCATAGCATAGGGAGCTCAGCTCAGTGCTTTGTGAACCCTAGAAGGGTGGGATAGGGAGGGTGGGAAGGAGGGAGATGCAAGAGGGAAGAGATATGGGGACATATGTATATGTATAACTGATTCACACTGTTATAAAGCAGAAACTAACACACCATTGTAAAGCAATTACACTCCAATAAAGATGTTAAAAAAAAAGAAAAGAATTGGCAAAAAAACAGAAATGTAGATCAAGGGAACAGGATAGAAAGCCCAGAGATAGACCCATGCACATATGGTCACCATAATTTATGACAAAGGAGATAAGAATATACAATGGAGAAAAGACAGCCTCTTTAATAACTGGTGCTGGGAAAACTGGACAGCTACATGTAAAAGAATGAAATTAGAACACTCCCTAACACCATACACAAACTCAAAATGGATTAAAGACCTAAATGTAAGACTGGACACTATAAAACTCTTAGAGGAAAACATAGGAAAAACACTCTTTAGCATAAACCAGAGCAAGATCTTTTTTGACCCACCTCCTAGAGTAATGAAAATAAAAACAAAAATAAACAAATGGGACCTAATGAAACTTAAAAGCTTTTGCACAGCAAACGAAACCACAAATAAGATGAAAAGACAACCCTCAGAATGGGAGAAAATATTTGGAAACGAAGCAACGGACAAAGGATTAACCTCCAAAATATACAAACAGCTCATGGCACGCAATATTAAAAAAAACAATCCAATCAAAAAACGCGCAGAAGATCTAAATAGATACGTCAGCAAAGAAGACATATAGATGGTCAAGAGGCACATGAAAAGATGCTCAACATCAGTAATTATTAGAGAAATGCAAATCAAAACTACAGTAAGGTATCACCTCACACTGGTCAGAATGGCCATCATCAAAAAATCTACAAACAGTAAATGCTGGAGAGGGTGTGGAGAAAAGGGAATCCTCTTGCACTTTGGTGGGAATGTACATTGATACAGCCACTGTGGAGAACAGTAGGACAGTTCCTTAAAAAACTAAAAATAGAACTACCATATGATCCAGCAATCCCACTACTGGGCATATAACCTGAGAAAACCATAATTCAAAAGGACACATGTACCCCAATGTTCATTGGAGCACTATTTTCAGTAGCCAGGACATGGAAGCAACCTAAATGCCCATCGACAGACAAATAGATAAAGAAGATGTTGTACATATATACAATGGAATATTACTCAGCCATAAAACGGAATGAAATTGAGTCATTTGTAGAGACGTGGATGGATCTAGAGACTGTCATACTTAGTGAAGTACATCAGAAATAGAAAAACAAATATCATATATTAACGCATATATGTGGAACCTAGAAAAATGGTACAGATGAACTGGTTTGCAGGGCAGAAATTGAGACACAGATGTACAGAACAAACGTATGGACAGCAAGGGTGGAAAGTGGCAGGGAGGTGGTGGTGGTGTGACAATTGGGAGATCGTGATTGACATATATACAGTAATATGTTTAAAATGGATAACTACTAAGAACCTGCTGTATAGAAAAATAAATAAAATTCAAAAAAAGAAAAGGGAATCCTCTTGCACTTTTGGTGGGAATGTAGATTGATACAGCCACTGTGGAGAACAGTAAACGGTTCCTTAAAAAACTAAAAATAGAACTACCATATGGCCCAGCAATCCCACTACTGGGCATACACCCTGAGAAAACCATACTTCAAAAGGACACATGTACCCCAATGTTCATCAGAGCACTATTTACAGTAACCAGGACATGGAAACAACCTAAATGTCCAACGACAGATGAATGCATAAAGAAGATGTGGTACATATATACAATGGACTATTACTCAGCCATAAAAAGGAATGAAATTGGGTCATTTGTAGAGATGTGGATGGACCAAGAGTCTGTCATACAGAGTGAAGTAAGCCAGAAAGACAAAAGCAAATATTGTATATTAACACATATACGTGTGATCTAGAAAAATGGTACAGATGAACCTATTTGCTGGGCAGGAATGGAGACACAGATGCAGGGAACGGACATGTGGACACAGTGGGGGAAGTGGGGCGGGACGAATTGGGAGATAAGGATTGACATATATACACTACCATGCTTAAAACAGATAGCTAGTGGGAACATGCTATAAAGCACAGGAAGCTCAGCTTAGTTCTCTGTGATGACTTAGATGGGTAGGATGGGGGGTTGGGTGAGAGGGAGGTCCAAGAGGTAGGGGATATAGGTATACATACAGCTGATTCACTTCATTGTACAGCAGAAACTAACACAGCATTGTAAAGCAATTATACTCCAATAAAATAAATAAATAAATATAAAAATAAATAAAAAGCATTAGGGAGGGAGATCCCTTTAAACCAACAAATCTATCATTAGGTATTCAGTATAAGGAAACAATTAGGAATTTTTTACATGATTTTTCTACATAGATATTCTCTTTGGTGTTTATATTGTAAAAAATTAGAACAAACCAAGTGAACAATAACTGGATGCTGGTTAAAATCTATGTTTCATGATAGGATGTGGTGGGGCCATTGAAAATCACGCTTTATGAAAAATATTTCATGACATCTAAAAAGAAATATTAAAAATAATTTATAAAAGAATCATTTGGGGGAGAGACTTATTTGAGCCAAATTATTTGCAGTATTTATTTATAACTGGGTAGAGAGAAAGCTACTCTATATTTTCTAAATTTCATAAAAATGAATCCATATGACTTTTATAATTATAAAAGGGGTTAAGTTTGAAATACATAATTACATTTGAAATATATTTTCAGCCTAAAATGTAAAAGTAGCAACCAGTTTCCTCTGCCATTTTTAATTTGGGGAGATATCTAAAGGAAATTTTTAAACATTATGCCAGGATAGTATCTGCTGCAATAATAAACAATACCCCATTTCGGTGGTTTAACAAATAAAAGTTTATTTCTCACCCATGCAAAATCTGCTGAAAGTATGGGCAACTCTCCAGTATATCTGTCTTCCATACAGTAACTCAGTCATTCAGGCTGCTCCAGAATTGCTGCACCACCATGTTATAAGAGTTTCCATCGGCCTTCCCTGGTGGTGCAGTGGTTGAGAGTCCGCCTGCCGATGCGGGTGACACAGGTTCGTGCCCCCGTCCAGGAAGATCCCACATGCCGCGGAGCGGCTAGGCCTGTAAGCCATGGCCGCTGAGCCTGCGCGTCCGGAGCCTGTGCTCCGCAACGGGAGAGGCCACAACAGTGAGAGTACCGAAAAAAAAAAGAGTTTCCATCAATGGCCACAGCTTAGAAGGAAGCAAAAAAGAAGGGAAGGAGAGTAGAAGAAAGCAGCTGTGGGGGGTGGGGGAATGTCCCCATGTAACTTCAAAAGGGCTAGAAAAATCTTTTCTGTTTTCCCAGGAAGGAGTCAAATGAAAAGAGATTTGGAGAAATTTATTATAATATCTTTGCCACAATGTTCATAGGATTACTGCAATCCAGGATCAGGAAGTCAGTGCTGTTAGAAAACAGAAGTTTTATTATTTGTTTTTATTCCTCCATATGCATTCTATGATTCGATGACACCTTAGAACCTATAGATTCCTAAGCCGCTCTCTTTCAACCTACAGTGGCCTTGTTTACACCTGATATTACCTCTATCTCAGCAACCCCCTTGTCTTCCTTCAAGATTCAAATGTCACCTCTTTTGTTAAATCTTTCCTGACTCTCCTCTTACCTCCTCCCTCCTAGGTCCCTCCACAGCAAATACAGAATGAATACAAAGATGTATTCGGCATCTGGTATAAGCCTCTATTACCCAGCTTCTCATATTGCACTGCAGATACTGGGGTCTGTAAATGCCTTCCAACTACATAGGAGCTCTTTAAGAGCAAAGAATCTAACTAGTTCCTCTTTCTCTGAACCTATTCCTGGTACAGTGTTAGGGTTCATTAAATGTTTGGTAAGCAAATAAATCAATACGGTCAAAAGGAAACACTGTCTCTACCAGAAAGTCCTCAAATTGCCAGCACTTTACCGTAGTGGGTTGAATAGTGTGCTAAAAAAAAATTCATTTCTACGTATAACCTAAAAATGTGACCTTATTTGGAAATAGGGTATTGGCAAATGCAATTCGGTTAAGGATTAAAATAATCCTGGAATAGGGTGAGCCCCAATCCAATGAGAGTATTTTTATCAGAGACAAAAAAGAACACAGATAAGAAGGTCATGTGAAAATGGAGGCAGAGATTGGAGTTATGCTGCCACAAGCCAACGAACACCAGGAGCCATTAGAAGCTAGAATAGGCAAGAACGGATTCCCCCCTAGATCCTTCAGAGGGAGTGTGGCCCTGACAACACCTTGACTTTGAGTTTCAGCCCTCCAGAACTGTAAGTGAGTAAATTCCTCTTGCGTTAAGACACGAAGTTTGTGGTAATTTGTTAAGGCAGCCCTAGGAAACTAATTATACTTGCTATCAGAAACATGAATGTGCAGTGTGAAAGGAAAAATATGAAGGATGAAACTGGGAAAAACAACACATTTCCTCTCAAGATATTTGCAAATCCAGTGGAACCATTTTACAGCTTTTAGAGTAGTAGAGACATTAGCAACAGCTACCTCAACAGTTGTTACCATGATCCTATACTGCCACAGAACCCAGCAGTAGTGATAGGTACAGAGTGATCAATCACTCATGGCACTTCTCAGAGTTAGTATCAATTTTGACACCAGAGAGTTTTCTGGATTTCTTGACTGGAGTAATAAGAGCCAGCAGCATCCTTACAGTATAGTAGAGATGTTTTCTAAAGCTTTCTGCTGAACAAGTATGAGAGCTCAACAAATATTAAATTTAAGTGTGCAACTGCAATAATACTAACAAGGAGACCTTCTCCACAGCGTATGTTCCATGAGGAATATCTCAAAACCAAAACTTCATAGCCTTTGAACTCAATGAGCTTGTTAAGAGAGTTGTTTCTTTCTGTTTTTTTTTTAAATTAGTTTTCCCTTTTTTTCCCGTCTTTATGCTGCCTCTGACTAATAACCCTCTCTCTGTGTTCTTAAGGAACTAATTCTTCAGGTGGGAAAAAAATATATTTTCTGTATAAATCTGGAAATGACTATGTCTCTGGTTATGAAATTCCATTTCTTATTCTCTTTTGAAGCTAAGGCTGAAATTAGAAAGAAATTTAAGCTATTTACTCCCCTAGTTATATTTCCCTCAAAATAGAAAATCTAGTTTCCTATAGAAGTCAACATAGGCTTTGAATCTTGGAATCCATTTGGGGCTGGGGTGGGGGGTGGGGGGGTGGAAGACAACTCACCTTAAAAAACTACAAATAGAACTACCATATGACCCAGCAATCCCACTCCTGGGCATATACCCAGAGAAAACCATAACTCAAAAAGACACATGCACACCAATGTTCGTTGCAGCAGTATTTACAATAGCTAGGTCATGGAAGCAACCTAAATGTCCATCAACAGAGGAATGGATAAAGAAGATGTGGTACATATATACAATGGAATATTACTCAGCCATAAAAAGGAACAAAACTGGGTCATTTGTAGAGACATGGATGGACCAAGAGCCTGTCAGAGAGTGAAGTAAGTCAGAAAGAGAAAAACAAATATATATTAACGCTTATATGTGGAATCTGAAAAAACTGGTATAGACGATCTTATTTACAAAGCAGAAATAGAGACACAGACGTAGAGAACAAATGTATGGATACCAAGGGGGAAAGGGAGAGGTGTGGTGAATGGGGAGATTGGGATTGACATATATACACTATTGATACTATGCATAAAATAGATAACTAATGAGAACCTACTGTATAGCAAAGGGAACTCTACTCAATGTTCTGTGGCAACCTAAATGAGAAGGAAATCCAAAAAGATGGGATTATGTATACGTATAGCTGATTCACTTTGCTGTACAGTATAAACTAACACAATATTGTAAAACAACTATACTCCAATACAAACTATTAAAAAAAAAAAGTGGAGGAAAAAAAAGGTCAACACAGGCTTCTAATCTTGGAACCTATTTGGGAGTAGGGGGGACAGAAGACAACACTTTACTCTGCCCTTACCATTTCAAATTGTAACGCTTCCCTCATAATTATTTCTCTTTTGCCCAGTACTGATCCTATCCCAAATGCTCATCAAACCTCATTAACTGGTCTCTCAGAATCTATGCAGTCTATCTCCTTCTAATTCACCCTACACATTCTGTCAAAGTGGGACTCTTACAACACTACTGTCAATGTGTCACATCTCTGCTCAAAAACCTCCCAGGTGAAATTATAAAATAAATCAGAGTCACTGGGAAAGATGGATGGGGGTGGGGGGGAGGGAAGGGCAGAGAGCATTTAATTCAACCTGTCATTAACTAGATGAGGTAACTGAGGCCTAGAAAATTAACAGGGACTTGCCTAAGAGAGTGCATCAAATACCAGAAGTCAGGTCCCCAATATACCATTCCAATATCAGGGATGAATAAAATAAATATAAAAGTCACAACAACTCTGTGAAAATCCAATTTATGCCAGCTTCCCTAAGGAAAGGTATTTTTACAGTGTTACTATTAGATGGCAATCCATTAACATTTACTGACCCTAAAGAGTTCAGAGCTGTACAGCAAAAGGCATGAAAACAAATAGTTAAAACGAAGTTCTATAACAGAAATATGCATAGGGCAAAGAAAAAGCACCTAATTTAGCTAGTGAAGCTTTTCTGAAGACTTCCAGTAGGAACATACACTTTAGAATCTTGAGTAGTAACTGTAACAGATAATGTGGCAGAGAGTGAAAGAACTAGGGTAATAACAAATATGAGGGCATGCAGACATAATAGACTATAGCAGTTGCAATTCAGTTTTTCATTGTGGCTGGAGAGTAGGGTAGATGTGAGGAAGCACAGATGAGGAAAGAGAAGCAGGTAGGGACTAGGTCATATGAAGTGCTTTGTTTGCTGTTTTCATGCTATCAATGAAAAGAAGCAATATGACTAGATTTGCTTTTGAAAAAGATCACTCTTCAACAGCTTGGAGGCTTAACTAAAGGAAATGTGGTTGATAGCAGAAATACTGATTAAGTAGGCTCTTTCAGCAATCCAAACTGAGACAAACAATGGTAGTATCATTGAGAGTAAGAGAAAAGTTAAGAAAAATTTGCTTAGGAACACTGGAGAGAATGAAGACTTTAGAAACTGGAAGACCTAAGTTCAAATCTCAGTCACTCCTTACAATTTAAGTCCAATCACTTAACTTCTTTGAGACTATTTCCTAATTTCTACTATAGAACTGCAAAACTGGAGACACTGTCTAACCACAGAGGTTGCTGAGAGGATTTAATAAGATTTATGAAAATCAGCAAACAGGGTATTGAATAGGTATGTGAAAAATACTAGTTCTCTTTCCCCGTTTCTTCTCCCCCTGAAGGCAATTAGATAAAAGGACAGGAATTGTAGGATGATACCCAGGTGCCTGGCAGATTCATCTGGGTAGATCAAAGTACCACTAATTACAGAATACAAAGAGAAAGGAATAAGTTGGTGGCACTTTGCATTAAGATATCTGTGGGACATCCAGGTGGCTAATGAGTGATTAGAAAGAGAAAGGACCCCAAAGGCTTAGGAGAGAAGTCTGGGCATGAAGGTAGTTGCCTATGACCTTAGGCATGGTTCTCTAAACCTCACAGTATTCATATGTAAAATGAAGAAAACATCATCTGTCTTACCTATTCCACAAAATGGGAATAGAGTGTATATAATCCTTTACCCATGTTCTTTATAGAGTTACCATGTGATCCAGCAATCCCACTCCTGGGCATATATCCAGAGAAAACTCTAATTCGAAAAGATACATGCATCCCAATGTTCATGGCAGCATTACTTACAATAGCCAAGACATGGAAGCAACCTAAATGTCCATCAACAAAGGAATGGGTAAAGAAGATGTGCTATATATACAACAGAATATTACTCAGCCATAAAAAAGAATGAAATAATGCCATTTGCAACAACATGGATGAACCTAGAGATTATCATACTAAGTGAAGTAAGTCAGACAGAAAAAGACAAATATATATCACTTATATGTGGAATCTAAAAAAGTGATACAAATGAATTTATTTACAAAACAGAAATAGACTCACAGACATAGAAACAAACATGGTTACCAAAGGGAATAATGGGGTGAGGGGGATAAATTAAGATTTGGGGATTAACATACACACATCACTATATATAAAACAGGTAAACAACAAGGACCTATATATACAAAGAATATATAAAGAATTCCTATAATTAATAAGAAAAATGATGCAAATATAATGCACAAAAGATCTGAATGGACACTTCACCAAAAATATAAATGACCTATAAACAATGGAGTTTTTCCTGTGTAATCTTTCTGTGACAATGGAAATGTTTTATATATTGACTCGAGGTATTAGTTACACAGGTGTACAGAATTGTCAAAATTCATCTTACTACATACTTACGATCTATGCATTTCACTTATAAAAATTGTCACTACTAAAAATACTCCATAATGCCTAGTTTTAGCAAAGATAAACTTTGTTATCTGTAAATTGATAACATTTCTCAAGTGCAATCAGGGAATTCATATCAAATTTGAGCAATTTCACTTCTAGGAATATAACACAAGGAAATTGTCAGACAAGTAAATAGGAAGGTATTTAGTGCACAAATGTTTTGTTTATAATAAATAGAGAAAACTTAGGAAAAGCCTAAATGTATGTCAATAGAGGATTAATTATATAAATTATGGTACATCCTACAATGAAATACTACTCAGTTGATAGAAAATTATAACATGGGTTATTAAGGTAAGACTGGTCCTGGCACTACATATAACTGAAACTGAAAGTCTCTCAGGACCCAGTCACTGGGTACATGGGTGTCATACTTTGTCAAAAATATTTAGCTAACAGTGGACATGAACTATGAGAATGGTACATCCTAACTATAGCATTACCATGGCCAAAAGGTATGGAGCAGCAATGGCTCTACTGCAGAAGAACAAGATCTAAAGGAATAAGGTTCAGCAACAACACATGCCGGTAAGCGAAAAAGACCAGTGCTGATATATTAAATCCTGAATTCTCCTGAAGATATATATAAAATTTTGTCTTTTACTTTTAAGTACTTTTCTGTCATCCATAAGTTACAAAATATTTTAAGATATTTGTGACTCAAAACAGTTTAAGAACTGATACATAGATATGCATGCTTACACATAAACATAGGAGGGAAAAAAAGACTAGAAAAAATACACCAAAATGTCAAACAAAATTGTAGTGTAAGATCATTAGTGACTTTCTCCTTTGTTACTCTTACATAGTTTTCAATTTTTTCAATAATATCTATGTACTGTTCATGTATTTAAACACAAATATTTATATTGTAAAAATATAATTAGCAGTAAACTCAAAAGAAACAGACTAAACCTAGCTATGTTTTTCATTTGTTTCTTTGCCTTTAAGGTTTTATTAAAAAGGAAGATAAGGGTAAGAACTCTAGGCTTTGGCTAGCAAAGGGGGAAAAAAGAGAAAAGGATATGAAGTTACTTGAAAAGCAACATTTTGAATTAGCCAATCAATTAATATGAGACGGAAATACACGGAGGGAATGAAAGGCCAGATAGTAAAAGATTTTTAAAAAGAAGTAATTAAGGCAAAAAGAAAAACCCAGATATGAGGCATAAAGTTTTAAAGAGATCAATCAAAAGCATGGCTTAAATAAATTAATGATTCCAAAACTTCACTTTGACCATTTATTTCTGTTTCCTTTCCATCAAACCTTCATACCAGTTGCTAAGCAATATCTGGCTAAGTGCTGGACTAGTATACTTTCTGACTAACTAGGAATGCTGGATCATTACATTTCCAGACTAAGTAAGAGATTTGGACTCTATTACATTTCCTGACTGACTAGGAATGCAAGGGCCTCATTATACTTTCTAACTTCCTTGGAATTCTGGACTACATTTCACTTATTGACCAAAAATATAAAATCCTGCTATATTTTGTCTAAGTATATTGAGTTTTGTTACCCTAAAACAAAGTATTGTTATGTTGTTACACTAACATACTATAAGCCTCATTACACTAAGAGTACTTACTTAACCATTTCACACTGACTGACCAGAACCAATACTTTCTTTCTGTTGTGGATTTTTTTTTTTCTGTTGTGGATTTTGAACCCTTAGATCAATGCAGTCCAAAAGGTGAAAGACAGGTAGGTACAAAAAGAGCTGAGGGTCTGAGTAGTGATTTCTTCAGAACAGTAATGAGTTCTTTCATTGTTTCTTCATTGACAGGTATTATAAAACTTGTCATTTGAAGTCTACTGTAAGAGAACACTACTTTGTAATCCAAACCAATATTATTTTCTATCATTCTTAAAGCACGTGTTTAAATGTTTAATGTATTAATGAGAAAATCATTTTTGGATTATGAATTATCAAACTGACATATTCTTGATACACATAAAATTCTCATCTATAGACTCCTACAAAATCGGGTCCCTATCTCGTTCTGAGTTCTCTTAGCATTCTCTCCCTTTTGCTCACTATAGTCACATTAGGTTTCCATCTCTTCCTCAAACACTTGTTGGCTCTCACCTCAAGGTGTTTACATTTGCTCTTCCCTCTGTCACTGCAATGCTTTTCCTCAGATCTTTACATGGCTAGCTCCTCGTTCCCAGGTGTCAACTAACATGCTACCCCATAAAATAACCTTACCTGAATCCACAATATAAAATAACCCTCTCTATGCCTTCAGTCCTGTTTGGTTTCCTTCATATAATTTCTAAAATTATATTGTGTGTTTATAAATTTATTTGCAGATAATATGGTTCCCACCCAAGACTGTAAGTTCCAATAAGAGTATGGACCTTGCTGGTCTTGTTTACTGCTATATTCCCATTGCCTAGGAAAGTGCTGGCACATAGTAAGGACTCAATATATTTAAATTAATCAATTAATAAGTGAAGGAGATAAACTCATTTTGGAATTATATATTAGCTTCCTAGAACACATCATGGCAGGTGGTGGGAGTAGAGATGCAAGGTCAGTTATCTTTGTCTCAAACCAAAACCTAAAATTGCTTTTTGAACTTCAATGCTAGTGAACACACTTGATTTTTAAGACACTTTGAAACAAACATGGTTGCAAGGAAAAATATATGTCCATGGTAGGTATTCAGAAGCAATTATGTCACTTTTTCCTACTAAATCTGGACGTGACCTCATAAACCTTAATGCACTTCTTCAGACAGACACTATCAACTGCCTTTGCACACAGTGAAAAAAAAGAAAAATCAACAGAACTGGCTTACATGTTAAAACCATTTGCCAACTCTAGTATAGTGGAATCTGAATCTACAGTCAGAAGACCTGGACAAAGCTTTGGCCCTCCAGCACTGTCAATATAATGATAGAAGCTAAAATTTTGGTCAAAAAAGGCAGATACACAAGATCGGAAAAATAGTGTAAAGGTGGCAGAATCAATGAATTGATGATTGATCATCAATCAATGATCCTAGTGTGCTTGAAGGATTTTCTAAGTCTGGTTATTAAAGGGTATGAGATGGGGGTGGGAAAGAGGGATGTTTGAAATTAAGATTACAAAGGATGGGGCAGTGATTGGTAATGAAAAGGTTAAGAAAAAGATTATAACGAGAAGGTGCCTAAGGCAGGATAAATGTTTGACAGGCTGGGAGGAAGGAAAGGTTTGAAGTACCAAGGAATGGCACTGCAAACAAAGAATTTAATAAGAAAAAAGGTACAGATATATAAAATTTGGTGGGACTTGCAGGTAACAAGTCAACAATGGCTGCCTATCTATCATGCAATATTTCTTTCTGTGTCATTTATCAATTTATTGACTCAGGTCTGAATGCACATTTCAATTATGTTCTGGGACAGGGAAGGGAAGGGAAGGGAACAATTCCTTTAAACATTTCTTTTAAAATGAGCACAATCATGGGACTTTCCTGGTGGCTCAGTGGTGAAGAATCCACCTGCCAGTGCAGGGGACACGGGTTCGAACCCTGGTCTGGGAAGATCCCACATATCACGGAGCAACTAAGCCCGTGCACCACAACTACTGAAGCCCATGCACCTAGAGCCTGTGCTCCTCAACCAGAGAAGCCACCGCAATGAGAAGCCCGCGCACCACAACGAAGAGTAGCCCCTGCTCGCCACAACTAGAGAAAGCCCGCGTGCAGCAACGAAGACCCAACGCAGCCAAAAATAAATAAATAAATAAATTAAATTAAATGAGCACAATCTTAAATTTTCTCAGTAGAGGGCACTAGAAGGATACTGCAGAGGGACGAGGCTCTCCTGCAGTTTCTGGCTGCAGCATAGGAGCTAGCAGTGTGTGAGTGAGGACACCCAATGGAGCTCTGTCCCTGTCATGGGCCCAGAACATGGTCTTGCTGCAACCTTGCAGTCTTGGCCTAGTGATAATCTTTTCACGGCCCTTTCAACACAGAAACCAGTGGTCAAAGGTTTCCTGCCCACCCACCAGTACCTTGACTCCCTCTACAAGCCCCTGTGCACAGCCTGCCTGTGGTTAGAGGGTTCACACCATGCTGCCACTCCTTCTGCAAGTCTCCCACCCCCCATATGCAGCCTGCCTGTGCCCAGAGGATCCCCAACTCCATACAAGCCCACTGCACACCCACACTACTGATTGCTGATTTGCTCCTCCATCTGCACACCAGAAGGTGCCAATTACTTGCCCAGTGATTCAAACCATTTCTGGCTTGGCCATACAGTGAACTTTTCTTCTACTGAGTGAGCTGAACCACTTCTCCAACAAGGTCTGAATGTCTTCAAAGTATATCCTTCCTTGGGTACTCTCCCTTAGCCCTACAAGTACAATATACAGTTTCCTCATATCTTATCCTTACTCGTTTATCATAGCTAATAATTCATTATATTAAACTTCACCTGTTTAACCAACTTTGTGATTTTATATATCCTGATTGGACTCAGACTGTTACACTATCCATAACAATCCTATTCAACAACAAGGGAAAAATAAAGCTAAACAAAGAGAATATTGAAACTTGAAAATAACTGTGAATAAAAAGAGAAAAATTACCAAATCCTAGTGCATGATCTCTCATATTCCTGGTCCCACCCCTACCCCACAAAGACAGACACAGAAGAAATGAGTGGAAGACAGAAGAGGGAAGCTAGAGAAGGAGATTAAAATTGCTCTAAAACTACTGCCTACAAGCCTAAGTCCAATCTGTCTGAAAACACTAAAAAGTGTATAAACAGATCAGAGCAAAGATTACAAGGAAAGGACTTCAAATAAAGCACAACTTAAAGGGGTAGACATAACCTAAAGGGCAGGTTAAGAAACACATAGCTTCTGCAAGGAGAAAAAAAAGCAAAAAGAAAGTGAAAAGCTCCCTATGGCAATGGAGTGGTAAAAGGGAAAAGAGGCAAAAGAGAATCATAAAACCAAAGCACTTGTTACTCCTCACCACCCCTCCCCGCCAGCCCCCCACACACCAAAACAAACCAACCAAAAAACTGACTAAAGTGTCTGAATTTTGCTAAACTGACAGAAGAGGGCGCCATTAAATAAAAACCTTGTAAATCACACTATTATCTTAAAAATGTGTGCACACACACACACAAACCAACAGATATATGAGGTATTGCAAAAAAAAATCAGGAAATGAAATTTCACACATATCTACTAAGGAAAATTCCCTCTCACAAAACGACTATGAAGCAGGAAAAACCTGTCAATCAATGCTTCAAACAGTATATTTAAACATACTTAAATAAGCATCTGAGAATATGAAAAATCACCTTGAATCAGAAAATTCAAAAATTATGAATAACAAAAAAAAGGCAGGGAAAAATGAAAGAAAGTTGATGTTACCTAGGAAAGAAAGAAAGAAAATTCTCAGAAATGAAGAGTAAATCACAAGATGCCCAAGGGAAAACAGATGCCGACAAAATTTAATGCGAGGCACTGAAGAAAGGCAAGAAACCAACCAAGAGAATGAAAATAACATAATGATAAAAGTAAAAAGAATCAGAGAGAAAGTAGTGGAAGTGGAAGAGATATAAAGTAATAATATTCACACTGTCAAGTCCCTGAAAAAGAAAAACAAAGCAATGGAACAGACCTAGAATTTAAAACTATAATCTAAGAAAACTTTCCAGAAATACAAAAAGACAAGAATCTATATATCGAACAGCTCACTGGATGCCTCAGAAAAATTAACCCAGAATGACTCTGAGACATATTCTACTAAAACTAAGTTTCAAAAATAAACTCCTCAAGGCCTCCAGGCAAAGATCAATAACTTACAAAGGCAAAAGAATAAGAGTAGCATCAGAGTTTCCAAACCAATACATATAACAAAGCAATAATGAAGCAGTATTTCTTTAAAAACACAATTAAAGAAAGTATGAACCAAAGATTTTTATATGCAGTAGAGCTGTCCTTCAAATACCAGGGTGACAGAAAAACAGTTGTCACTATACAAGAACTTAAGGAATTGTGCATCAATCAGCCCTTCTTGATAAATCTACTAGAGAAAGAGCTTTATCCAACTGATGACTAAGAAAACTTAAGTAAAAGGATCGATAATGAGTATTTTTTAAATATATAAATATACATCACTAAAACAAAGGTGGGATGCAGGGTGAAAGATAAATTTTAATGTTCTGAAAAAGTATAAGTAATGCAATTTTTAAGTAAAAGAAGGAGGAGGGAAAGGAAAATAGAATAAGCACATTGATTGCTATATACCCAAAAGGTACGCTTAGAGAGTACAGTACTTGAAAACTGATAAGTCATGTAGTATTTCATAGCATAGCAAGTACAACAAAGCATGCATAACTCCAAAATATTATGACAGCATTGACCGAACACATCAATCATATTAGTGAATATGAATGGACTTAACTATTAAAAGAAAAACATTTTCAATTTGGCTCATGAAACAAGACTCAACTTATGCTACATACAAGATATATACCTAAAACAAAGTGATGACTAAAAATAAAATTAAAATATCAGGCTATTGGAAACAAAGGGAGTAGGAGTAGCCTACTGATATTAGACAAAACAGAATTGAAGCCCGAAGAACTAAATGTGATAAAGGTCATTTTTACTGCTTAGATCCACACTTTACAATAAAGGTATAACTCTTATGAATATGTATGCATGAAATAACACAGCAATCAACTTCGTGAAGGAAAAACTATAGGAGATTTAAAAAGAAAAAGAAATATACTAAATAATGAGACTAAATACACTATTCTCAATAAAAGACATATCAAACAGACAAAAGATAAGAAAGAAGGTAAAAGATCTTAGGGACATACGTATTGAACTCTACATTTGATAACAGAGAACACACCTTTTCTCAAAAGCCAAAGACACATACACAAAAATCAATCATATGTGAGGTCATAAAGAAACATAACTGCCACAAAATTGAAACATTATAAACAATACTCTCTAAATGCAACACAAAGGAACTAGAAGTTACTAACAAAACAAAAAAATAGAAGGGACCCTGCATCTGAAAACTTTAAAACCATCTTTTAAACCTTTGTTGGGAAAGAAGTACAAGGTGAAATTACAGTAGGTTTTTCAAGATAATGACAATGAATTGTTAGAGAACTGGAAAGCATATTGCTTCCAACCTTATAATGAAAGAGCAAGAGCGCAAGTACATGACTTTTCTGAAACCCATTAAAATGCTAAGATCACAGGGCAAACAACTGTCCCAAAATCTCAGACAGGTGTACGCAGAGAGAGGCAAAATGTGAGCACTGGCTTACTAAAGTGAAAGTTACATTAGGGTGGCTGACAAATTGGTAGAGGCTAACAATGCACTGGTGAGAAAGCTAAGGCAAGTACAGGGAAGGGATCTGCAAGTTCTTGCAGGCTTTTACTCCATGAACACCACAAAGTGCTCACAGAAAAAACAAAATTGGCAAAGTCCCAAGAAAGTCCCTACTAGGGTATAGAAGAGAATCAGCAGATACTGTGGGAGGGGCACAAAACTGCCAGGACCCTTGCATCTCCCTCACAAAACAAAAGCATTAATCTGAAGGGAGAAGGGCAACAAACATTATCACCTTGGGGCACATGTGATATCCACTGCAACCAGAAGGAGGAAAGGGGGGAAAATCCTCTGCCCCAGGAAGAGGAGCAGGAAAACACGCTGGGCTGAGAATTATAGCTGGAGAGAGACATGAGCTTTGTGAAGGCCACAAACCCAAGGCCCAGGGATTCAATGCCTGCAGAAGACTGAAGTATTATCAGAAACAGAGAATGCCCCCACCTCAGTCCCCATGGCCAGAATAGCAAGCAGAGTAACAAGCAACTTGCAAGAGATACACCCTCTCTGAAGCACAGCTCGGAGAGAAAACCAAAAGCTAAGGAGTGAGCATTAAAAAAAAAAAAAAAAAAATCTCGGAATTCCCTGGTGGTCCAGTGGTTAGGACTCTGCACTCTCACTGCCAAGAACCTGGGTTCAATCCCTGGTTGGGAAACTAAGATTCCACAAGCCATGCGCCCAAAAAAAATCTACCAAACCACTCGACACCCTAAACACCATGTATTAGGAGAGGAATTTGAAGGCTTTGGTAAATTGAACAAGGCCATAGGACAAATAAGTCTCAAGCATGACCCAACTCAAAATTAGATCAACTCAAACACCTGCACTAAAGTCTTAGCATTCACAAAGGCATGCATGTCAATTTCCACACATAAAAATATTTACCTTAGTCTCTACTATTCTACATGAAATGTCCAGCTTTCAACAAAAATTGCAAAGCATACCAAAAGGCCAGGTAAAGTACATTTGCAAGTGACAAGCAATCATCAGAAACAGACTTAGGTAGGATACTAAAAACTGACAGGTAATTTTAAATGACTGTGATTAAAATATTAAATGCTCTAATGGGAAAAATGGCCAACAGATAAGGCCAGATGGGTAATTTCAGCAGAGAGAGAGAGAGAGAATACGTTAGAAAAAAAAAAAAAAAACTACAGCAACAGAGATGAAGAATGTCTTCAATAAGCTTATCAGTAAAACTGACATGGGGAAAGAATCAGTGAACTTGAAGACAGGTCTATAGAAACTACTCAAACTGAAACACATTTTAAAAAAAAAAGTGGGGAAAAAACAGAACAGAGCATTCAAGAGCTGTAGACAAAATCAAACTTTTTAATATATGAAACACAGAAGAAGAGAGAAGGAGCAGGAAAAAATAATAACCAACAATTTTCAAAACCAACTAAAGACAGCTGGTGGTTGCACAACATTGTGAATACACAATGGTATTTATATGCAATGGAATACAATTCCATGGAATACACAGTGGTATTTATACCACTGAACTATATACTTTAAAATGGTTAGCTATATGTACATGAATTTAGTCCTAATTAAAAAGAAAAAAGAATCTTCAAAGTCACAGATCTAAGAACATCTAAGCTACACATACACATACACATACACACACCTGGGTAGATCACAGCCAAACCGCTGAAAAACAAACACAAAGAGAAAATCTTGAAGACAGCCAGAGGGGAGGAAAAAGACATTACATACAGAAGAATAACTATGAAAATAGCAGCAGACTTCTCTCCAGAGACCATGCAAGCTAGAAAATAACACCATGACATCTTTAAAGTGCTGGAGGAAAAAAAAAAACAAAAACAATGTCAATCTGGAATTCCATATCCATTGAAAGCATCTTTCAAAAATGAAGACACAATAAAAACTTTCTCAGACAAACAAAAACTTGTGAGAATATATTGCCAGAAAACCTACTCTACAAGAAATATTAAAGGAAGTAGTTAAGGCAGAAGGAATATGATACCAGAAAAAAACTTAAACCTACACAAAGAAATAAAACAAATGAAAGTAAAATAAAATGAATATAATGATTTCATCTTATATTTTATTGCTTTAAAAGATAACTACCTGAAGAAAAACAGTAGCAACATACTGTGTTTTACAGCATATGGGAAACTAAAATACATGACAATAGTACAAAATATGGGTGAGAAGAATTGGAAATACAATGCTGTAGGGCCATCACACTACATATGAAGCAGTATATTATTATTTAAATGTAGATTTGGATGGTTGAAAAAGTATATTTTAAAACCTAGGACAACTATTAAAAAAAAATTTCAAAAGAGGTATAATGATAAATCAATAGAGGACAAAAAATTAGTGAGCAAAAGTTTAACGAAAAACAGGATATTTGGGGACTTCCCTGGTGGCACAGTGGCTAAGAATCTGCCTGTCAATGCAGGGGACACAGGTTCGAGCCCTGGTCCGGGAAGGTCCCACATGCCACAGAGCAGCTAAGCCCATGCACCACAACTACTAAGCCTGCACTCCAGAGCCTGCAAGCCACAACTACTGAGCCCGTGTGCCACAATTACTGAAGCCCACATGCCTAGAGCCCGTGCTCTGCAACAAGAAAAGCCACCACAATGAGCAGCCCGTGCACCGCAACAAAGAGCAGCCCCTGCTCGCCACAACTAGAGAAAGCCTGCACGCAGCAACAAAGACCCAACGTTGCCAAAAATTAATTAATTAAAAAAAAAACGGATATTTGTGTTGTCTCAATGTATCTCCTCACAAGATATTTACTAATTACAAAGAGGGAGAAACCAGGGAGACATCATCTTAACCAAGTGTCAAAATTAACATCACGAATAATAAGACATTCATTCATTCATTTATTTATGGCTGCGTTGGGTCTTCATTGCTGCACGCAGGCTTTCTCTAGTTGCGGTGAGCAGGGGCTACTCTTCCAGGTGGTGCACGGGCTTCTCACTGCAGTGGCTTCTCTTGTTGCGGAGCACAGGCGCTAAGCGTGTGGGCTTCAGCAGTTGTGGCTCACAGGCTCTACAGCAAGGCTCAATAGTTGTGGTGCACGGGCTTAGCTGCTCCGTGGCATGTGGGATCTTCCCGGACCAGTACTCAAACCTGTGTCCCCTGCATTGGCAGGCGGATTCTTAACCACTGGCACCACCAGGGAAGCCCAAGACGTATTAACATCATGTACCTCTTGTTATACTGAGAAAGGCATAAAATTACATCTGTGGTAGTCTTGCCAAGAATGTATAAGCTCAGTCTATCATGAGAAAACATCATACAAATCTAAACTCAGGAATGTGCTACACAATACCTGAAGTGTTGTGGTCTCCAAAAGTGTCATGGTCATGAAACAAAGAACCGCTGAGGAATAAAATCACAGACTGGGGACTCTCCCAGTGGCGCAGTAGTTAAGAATCCGCCTGACAATGCAGGGGACACGGGTTTGATCCCTGGTCCGGGAAGATCCCACATGCCACGGAGCAACTAAGCCTATGTACCACAACTACTGAGCCTGTGTTCCAGAACTACTGAAACCCGCGCGCCTAGAGCCCGTGCTCCGCAACAAGAGAAGCCACCACAATGAGAAGCAAGTGCACTGCAGCAAAGAGTAGCCCCCACTCACAGCAACTAGAGAAAGCCCGTACACAACAATGAAGACCCAATGCAGCCAAAAATAAATAAAATATAAATTTTAAAAAAAATTTTTAAAAATCACAGATTGGAGGAGGCTAGGGAGACATGAAAACTAAATGCATTGTGGATCTGAGGTCAGATTTTGAACCCAAAAAAGTACATTAATAGAATATCTAGTGATATCCAAATAAGGTCTGTTGTTTAGTTAATCGTATTGTACCAATAGTACAACAGTATTGTTGTAATAGTATTATACCAAAATTACCAATAGTACTATACCAATTATACTGTAATTATGCAAGATGTTAACATTGTAAGTTTGATGAAGTGTATCAAGAACTCTGCATTATTTTGCAACTTTTCTGTAAATGCCTAGCATTTTTAGACATTCTCATATTCTACACACACTGTTATCAGTCATTATACATTTTTAAAAATCCATCCGCTATACATTAAATCAATTACTAAGAAAAAAAATCCCAGAATTCAAGCCTAGAATTTATGAGAGTGCTATTAGATTTGCGGTGTACCTAAAATACAGGCTATATCTCAATTTTGACATTAAGAAAAAAATAATAAACTTCCTGGTTTAAAAATAACAAAGTCAAAATGCTAACACATAGGTAATAATGTGGCAATAAATAAGGACTAAGATATTCTCAAAGACCTCTTCTACATAGCTACTAGCCAAGGATTTATTAAAGGTATCATGTAATATTTTCCCAGCTACATCTATAAAAGTGTATGCTTATCCATATAACTTCCTTACACACCCTAACTGGATGTGTAAATTTTAATTCTTTAAACAATTATTTCACATTCTCTTTCAGTGTGTGTGTGTGCACGTGCCACACGTGAAACATGTGTTGGGGTGAAGGGAAGGGGAATAATACAGTAAAAGCTAAGTGTTATAAGAGTAGTACCACAACAAGGGATACGAAGCTTCAGAGACAGGTGCCCCTACTGAGAGAAGAGGATGTTAGGGAATAGAGGGGATTAGGCTTCAGGTGAGCCTTAAAGGAAGGATAACATCTAGATGGTCGGCAAGGAAGAGGGGAAAAAATTCATGGGAGATCTAGAAGCAAAAGCTTGGCAGTAGGAATACATATGGCACGTTATAGGCTAGTTTGGCTGTATTAAGTCATACAGGCTCCAGAGTTATGGAAACTCACTCATAATGAAGAGGCAGTGTTAAATGGTAGAGGGCTTTCAACATTAAGCTAAGAAAGATGGCCCAAATTCTGTAACAGCGGCATTCAAAGAACAACTCCACTGTTCAGTTTCCTGTAACTACAATGGATATAGACAGAGCATAGTTAATCTTAGAGTGCCTTGGTATGTGAAGAACTATGAAACTATGTTTATCACTATTTACCATGGAGAGAGATTTTAAACTTGGCTATGATTTTTTTAAAGACACAGAGCAAGTCTGTGTTTGAGAGAAATC
This sequence comes from Stenella coeruleoalba, assembly GCF_951394435.1. NCBI lineage: Eukaryota > Metazoa > Chordata > Mammalia > Artiodactyla > Delphinidae > Stenella > Stenella coeruleoalba. The sequence continues at coordinate 41,876,653 of NC_137169.1, forward strand.
CATCCACAAGAAAGAAAGAAGTATTAGATGAGGACCCCAAAATATATAATTAAAATATTACTAAAACATCAAGTTAAAAAAACCTAAACCAAACAACAAAACACAAAAATAGATTATTAAAAGAGAATGAAGTTGTTAAGAGTAGATCTTAAGCATACCCACCTAGAAAAAAAAATTTTTAATAAGAAAAATAAATAAGAGGGAATGAAGAAAATGAGAACCTCGGGATATACAGGAAGGAAATATAAATGTTCTTATGTGAACATTTTAAGTACCATTTTACTTAAAGATAGAAATACAACTAAATTTTTGAAAAAATTATATTATCATTAAGTAGCAAATTATTAAAAATTATCAGTATAAAGTTGTAAAAGTAGGAATTTTAAATGCCATATTATTTTTTCTTTTCCAAGCACACATTGGTTTATGTCAGCTGATCCTTGAAACCAGCAGGAAGAACTGCAAGTCATCACATTTACAGGTGTAACCACTAAACCACTGACTTTGCTGCAATGGTATTTTGTTTAAACCACTTCCAGGAATAGAAATAAATTAGTTAAATATCATATCAAGGCAACTTGTTGAAAAAAAACCCCATTTTTAAAATCAAGTTAACTAGTAGGTTAGCAAGCTTTATAAAATATCAAGATCAAACTATATCTGCTTAAACTGAACAATTTTAAAAACAAAACCACTGAAATTTTTATTTTCTTTTAAATGTTCAAATCATAAGCAGCATATACTACTTCTTTCAGAATTAGCATAAAGCCTTAAGTTCAGTTTCATAGCAGTAAGGGGACTCCTTACTACATATTTCATTTAAAAAGTTTAACTGTGCTCTGAAGCACAGGTTAGATAAGTAGTACTAGAAATCAATAAACATTAGCCACATTTCCAAATTTCATTTAACAATGGGCATATCACTTCCTGCTAGGGGATTAACACACCACCTTCCTACTAGGTCTTAAAGCCTCTGAACTATTATCTACCATAGGTTTAATAAAAGGTTTTATAGGTTTTATAAAAGAGATGTTTGGTTCATGCAATAAAGTAATTCTAGAACTAGATTATATTCAAAGGAAAAGTAACAACATATAAAGCAAAAACCAATGAAAAAATAAGCAGAAAGTCAAGTTGCAGTCTGGGAAAAAATGTGGACCTCAAAGAGTTTTGATTTGATAATGTGAACCACCAACTGTAAGTTTAGTAGACTGAGAACTTCATGTTTGTAAAAACTTAAGTTATCCTTTGAAAGGGAGAAAACAATTCTTTCATACCCACTTAATTATACATTAAGCAATAGCATTCTTTTATCACACTTAGTTTTCTCCTGAGAGGCAGAACTGATGAAAAATTTCAAATAGGTTGGATATGATGAGCTTTCTTTAGAGTAGAATGGTACAACCAGAAATAAACAGGGGAGGAAAAATTTTTTTTTGAGATGCCAAGAAATAAATTGCAAAGAAAAGGATTTATCTGTGAATAATATTTCTCAAAAAGCTACAACAGGAAGAAACCATCTAAATTTTATCCATGAGATAATGAAATCAGCCCAATCCTATTCCTTGCATATCTGGGCCTCCCTCTTTCCTCAAATCTTATGTTTGCCAGATAAGGAAGACTGACAGCAGTAAGAGTCATGAGTCTTAATAGCAAAGACTTTTCAAATATCCAAATAATGGAAATGGAAAATAGATTTAGAAGTAAGTATGCTAATAATAAAATCAGTCAGATATTTTATTAAGCAACTACCATGTGCCAAGACAAAATTAATAAGAAACATAATCCCTTTCCTCTAGAATCTTAGAATCTATTTGAAAGCAAAGCATAAATATATTTAAAGTACCATTATGCAACTATAGCAAAAGCTCTTTCACTTGACAATGTGAAATTAGTTGTGAGTGGTAGAAAGAAAAGTATAGGAATTCAGAAAAGAATAACACACTGGGTATGGAAAATTTAATAACCTTAAACTACAATTTTTTTTGTTTTGTTTTGTTTTGTTTTGTTTTGTTTTATAAATTTATTTATTTATGGCTGCGTTGGGTCTTCACTGCTGCACGCGGGCTTTCTCTAGTTGTGGTGAGTGGGATTTACTCTTCATTGCAGTGCGCGGACTTCTTATTGCTGTGGCTTCTCTTGTTGTGGAGCACGGGCTCTGGGCGCGCAAGCTTCAGTAGTTGTGGCGCACGGGCTTAGTTGCTCCGCGGCATGTGGGATCTTCCCAGACCAGGGCTTGAACCCATGTCCCCTGCATTGGCAGGTGGATTCCCAACCACTGCGCCACCAAGGAAGCCCTAAACTACAATTTTAAAGCTATTAAAATTTTTATGGAGAGACCTGGGTTCAAAATCACCGTTTTACCCCTTATCAGCTGAGTGAGCATGAACAATTTACTTAAATCACCAGGCCTCAGTTTCTCATCTGGAAAATAAGGATAATATCTACCTAACCACCTTTGGGGACTGCTGTGAAGGTTCAATGAAATAATGTAGGTAAATCATTTGACATGATACCTAGCACAAAGTAGACCCTCAATAAAAAGAGAGATGGTAGAGGAGGATGGATGATGGCCAAACTACAAACTGAGAAACTGAAAACTTCTGTAGAATTTTAAGGGACTTACAGTTCTTTGAAAACAAGGGAAACAAAGAAGACTATAGCAAAATAGGAGAAACTGATACGATGAGATACTCCTTCACAGTAACATCTCTTTTGTCACAGCAAAGATCTGTGCAAATATAAGCCAGTGTCTAATGGCCATTGATGAAGGGCAGCACTCAATGTCTGACTGCTTTCTGACGACAGAAACTCATTATGTCACTGGTTAGACTAGTTCATTCATAAAACTGCAGGTGTTCATAACACTATATAAAGTATTGATAGCAAAGCAATGCACATTCGAGGAACTCTATAGCCACATCCTGAGTAGAGTAGTAAAAGAAATTGTTCTAAGGCATTTTAAGGTAAGTATTAAAACACATTTCTTCAAAAGTGAAAACTGGTGGAACGGAAATGTCTCAGACCACCTCAATGAATCTCAAAATGAGACAGATTATGTGCATAATTTTCCTTGGGTTTGACTTTTCAGAGTTACTGACTTTATTATAAGCTTCTATTAATACAAAACTATCTTTGAAGACTAGAAATTCAGTAACAATACAAAATTGGATAGGCTTATTTGTTTCATTTTTGCCCTAAGTTGGGACATGTGGTTAAAGATAAATACAAGCACTCTGAATAGAGTCTTTCTTCAGCAAAGCAGCTATGTCACCTCAGGCAGCAAATCAGAGCAGAAATTGAGTGTAAAGTTCAAAAATCATTTCCCAAGAGCATAGAGTACTTAAAATGTAGTATGGCTAGGTTAATGTTTACTTGTACTTTATTTCACTTAGCACTGGGTTATCAAGTGTACATCAAATAGCCTTCCCTGGATCTCCTAGAGCTTACTGGAAATTTTAATTTATTGAAGGAGTTTCATATATACAGCCCTTCCATGAAACAATTAGCACAGCATCTTGTCTGGCCATTATCTACGTCATAAAGTTGTTCAAAGAATTAATCAAAATGGTATACATACAAGTGTTTCAAAGTTATAAAATTCCATTAAAATGTTTACTTGTATTACTATTCATAATTGACTGCTTTTGTAGAATATTAAAAGAAATTAGGTCATAAATAGATTCTTCATAAATATTTCATGTATCAGGGATCTTGAGTATAAACTAGCCCAAACCCCTTATTTTATATGACGTTCAGAGAGAAGTAACTTAGCCTAGGCCATACTCAATAAAATAATGACAAGAGCTTTGATAAGCCAGGGCTCCTGATTCAAGATGAATGCAATGGGTTCACCACTAGAGTTAGCTGCCTCACACTTTGATTCTTCAAAATTAACACGAGCTGTACAGATTTCTATTCTCCACTGGCCCAAATTCTTCTATACTGAAAACAGAAAATGAGCAGTGAGTCAATTCTGGAGCCCAGATTTATAATTTATAATATATAGTGATGATGTAGCATGCTTCCATGTAAGAAAGCAATCCTTTGGTAAAAGATTCTGACTGTTAATAATTCTCCCTCAGGTATTCATCTTTCTGGATGTATATTGAAAATACTTGCCTGCAATGAAGGAATCAACTGCAATGACATTAGTCTCCTAACTAAAAGTGCAGGACAATGTGAAAAATGAAAGTCTGAAAAAGATAGGGGTATGGGGAGGATTCATGTCAGGTAAATCAGTATCCCAAGATGCTTACCAATAGTATTAAAGTTCATGTTATTTTGTTTTCAGAATTTAGCATTTATAACCCGAACTGCAGTTGCCCCAAAATAAGTAGTCAATTGTAGGGTACTTAAAACATAGTGTTTGGAAGCACTGCTCTGTGGATAGTTATATAATGAAAATAATGTACAGTATCACGGAAAGACTAACGACTAAAGTTGCTGGGACTGGGCTATATTTTCATATAGAACACTTTTTTATCTGTGTGTCTAAATCTATAAAACAGCAAAAATATTTGCAATCATTACTTTTTCAGGAAATTATTCCCATTTCTGAGTATAATATACATGTATAAGAGACTACCTGTCTTATCAATTTTTCAGTACACTTCTCAAAGTCAGACACCATATAGTGTTAACATGTTTTTAAGCTTTCACTGTATCTACCATAAATCTGGGTATACTGTAAGCATTCAGTACTGACAGAATGAGTTTTCTGTTATTGGACTTTTTTTAATTCATCACAATCTGGAATTGTGATGCCTAACTCACATTCCTCTACACATCTGTAGCAAAATATGCACAAAAACACTGCAGAAGTCTAACTGATATGTACAGAAAATTTAAAATACAGACATGTCCTAAGTTAAAAACTCAAAACTATGTAAACTGTTCCACAAGGCCCATAAAATACAAAGCAGTGATAATTATAATTTACAAACACAAAATATAATGCACAGGCAAAATATAAAAAACACCATATAAAAAGTTCCATGATCCTAAGGAAAGTTTGAATTAGTAATGGGTTATTCAAAATACTTGCTTTATTTTTTAAAACCCACAATGTAAAGTGAGTGCTGTATAAGAACAAGGGAAGTGAGAAATTTTATAAAGCAAGATACTTACACGACACAGCAAATGTTGACTGTGGATAAAAGTGCATTCTTTACAAGAAAAGCCAGCTAGGACATATATTTCAAAAGAAAGTTGAAGTTTAAGACTGTGAAAAATAGCCTGATGATTTTACTTGGGCCCAACACAGGATAAGATTGCATTTCTGCAGAGATATAGCACCAGTGTTTTTAGCTCAAGTGCTATTTTAATATTTTTCCAAAATCAAATAACTCAGAAACAGTTGGAGAATACCTGTACCATTCAATTATTTAACACTATCTGGGAAAAATTCTCTTCTTGCAATACTGTAGATAGATTATTGTACTGAAAAAATATCCAGAACCAATAAATGTTTAACCTTCAAAACTAATGAACATGGACCAATAGAAAGCAGATAAGGAAAGAACTTCTATGCATCCCCCCAAAATGGTAATTCTCACTTCAGACACTTGTAGTCCATTACTCCTAGTCTACAACCTCCCTTTACTCCAGCCCATATATCTCTCATCAGCACCATGCAAGAGTGGCTTGGTGGGATTTTTAACCTCAGCCAATAATCTGCATCAGCCTCTCCAAGGGATAGCCTAAGAATATACATACTAAATAAAGTAATGTTCTTGCTATTGCAAAAGAAGTTTCAAGACAAGAAACCTTGTGATATCATTCCAAATAAGTTGCTGCCCCTTCCCCCACACAGAAATCAGGAATATGTCACTATACTGTGCTTTGTTAAGAGAATAACATAGTGATAAAAGGATGGATTTGAAGTCAGGCCATACAAATATTTGTAAATTTTGACAAGTGCCACACCACAAAAAAATAAGATAGCACTGGTTTAATGAAACAGGCAATCTTAAAAATTTATATAGTTGGTAGAAATTTAAATTAGTGCAACCATCCTGGAAGGCGATATAAGTATCCAAAAACCTAAAAATATGTATACAGTTTGACCCAGAAACTCAATTATTAATTGAATTTATTCAATGTCTTCTAGGAAAACAATAGGTTAAGTAAGCAAGGATGAATGTACAAGAATGTCCTCTAATGTATGTAACTCCAAACTACCACAAAAACTCTAAATGTCTAACAGCATAGGACTGAATGGTAAAATGATTATGCCACAACCATACCATGAAATACCATCCAAACATTAAACATTAAAAAGAATGATGGGGGGCTTCCCTGGTGGCGCAGTGGTTGAGAGTCCGTCCGCCGATGCAGGGGACACGTGTTCGTGCCCCGGTCCGGGAAGATCCCACATGCCGCGGAGCGGCTGGGCCCGTGAGCCATGGCCGCTGAGCCTGCGCGTCCGAAGCCTGTGCTCCGCAACAGGAGAGGCCACAACAGTGAGAGGCCCGCGTACCAAACAAAAAAAAAAGAATGATGGGGCTTCCCTGGTGGCGCAGTGGTTGAGAGTCCGCCTGCCGATGCAGGGGACACGGGTTCGTGCCCTGGTCTGGGAAGATCCCACATGCCACGGAGCGGCTGGGCCCGTGAGCCATGGCCACTGAGCCTGCGCATCCGGAGCCTGTGCTCCGCAACGGGAGAGGCCACAACAGTGAGACGCCCATGTACCTCAAAAAAAAAAAAAAAAAAGAATCATATATGTCACATTTACTTGGATAGAAAGACATTCATGATAGGTTGTTAAGTGAAAAGGGCAGATTACAAAGGGCAGGAATAGAACAATCTAATTTGTATTTTTTAAATTTTAATCATATAATTAAGAGAAAACATTCTGAAATAATATACCCAAAAATGTTAAACAATAACTATCTCTAAGTGATGGAATTAAAGGTGAATACTAATTTATTCTTTGTAAATTTATACATTTTCTCATTTTTCTATAATGAGTTATTACTTTCACAAGCTGTAAATAGTTTTTTTATATTTTGAATTTAAAAATTAATAGTGGTAAATCTACACGAAACAAATAGCTTATTAACAGTTGATTATGTAAATCCATGTATGGACTTGAATATACCTACACAACTAATCTCAGCTCTATAATTATACACCTTGAGTTGTGACTTTCAAAAATTAGCACTTCTTCAAAATTCTAATTTAGACGTTTTTCGGATTTCAAAGGTATGGAGAGACCTCTGTGTCATCCTAACACAACCAATACTGTTCCTGTACTGTTGTACAATTTATTTTTAGTTTGTTTTGCAATTGTAAATAAATTACAGTTTTATCAATGTGCAGTGCTGTGCTGTGCTGTGCTGGGCCTTGCCTTTTGAGTTACTGCCCAGCCCCCCTTAAAAAAACTAAACCACTTCTATAATAAACTGCCTGAAGTTCATAAAGAAAGCCACAGCAGAATGCCACTTCCGGTACGCGGGCCTCTCACTGTTGTGGCCTCTCCTGTTGCGGAGCACAGGCTCCGGACCCACAGGCTCAGCGGCCATGGCTCACGGGCCCAGCCGCTCCGTGGCATGTGGGATCTTCCCGGACCGGGGCACGAACCCATGCCGCCTGCATCGGCAGGCGGACTCTCAACCACTGCGCCACCAGGGAAGCCCAGAATGCCACTTCTTTTTTTTTTTTTTTTTGCGGCACACGGGCCTCTCACCGCTGCGGCCTCTCCCGCCGCGGAGCACAGGCTGCGGACGCGCAGGCTCAGCAGCCATGGCTCACGGGCCCAGCCGCTCCACGGCACGCGGGATCCTCCCGGACCGGGACACGAACCCGCGTCCCCCGCATCGGCAGGCGGACTCTCAACCACTGCGCCACCAGGGAAGCCCGAGAATGCCACTTCTTTAACAGTTTTAGAAAGGAGTAATCATCAGTGAGACTCCCCACCCCCACCCCAAGAAATGAAGGAGAAACATCAGGTAGAGTTACGCAGACATTCAAACAAGTCTGATTTTTCTCTCCTTCCAATCTCCACCACAATACTACAGGGGAAGACAAACCTTAATATACATTCAGAGAAGAGAAGTTTAAAAATAACTTAAATTACCTAAGATTTCATAATAATTTATTAATCTAATACTAAACTAAATAGGAACTTCATATTAAAAATACGACATTTAGATTTTAGTCTTTCAGATTAGAATTATAGACGGCCTATGTATGGTATACTGAACTACCTATAAGGAATGTTAAAGACATTCAAGAATACATAGAATTTCATTACTTGTCATATAAAGAAAAAAGTACTTGAAATAAGTCAGACAGCGAAAGACAAATACTGCATGATCTGACTTATATGTGTAATCTAAAAGGAAAACCAAATCATAAGAATCATAAGTTTACCAGAGTAAACTGGTAGCTGGCAGGTGTGGGTGGAGAATGAGTAAAGGTGGTCAAAAGGTACAAACTTCCAGTTATAAGATGAATAAGTTCTGGGGATCCAATGTACAGCATAGTAACTCTAGTTAAACAATACCTCATTGTATACTTGAAAGTTGCTAAAAGAGTAATCTTAAAAGTTCCCACCAAAAAAAAAAAAAGAACTACGTGAGGTGATGAATGTGCTAACTAACCTTTCTGTGGCTATCAGTTTGCAATACATATGTATATCAAATCATCACGATGTACACCTTAAACTTACACAATCTTATATGTCAAGCACATCTCAATAAAGCTGAAAAAAGAAAGTACTTACCACTAAGTCCCAATTATTTTGTTCTAGCAACGTAATAGCTTCATCAATGTTTTCAATGCCAGTACAAGCCTAAAAACAAAGTAAGAATTTTAGATAGGATTTTGGGAGTGGAGAGGTTAATTAGTGTTAAAAAAAATAAACAGCATAATGTTGTAATTTAAGTTTGAATAGGTATATGAATAAAGCCAATACACTAAATGCCTAAAACTTCAAAGCATTTTACACAGAGGTTTGAAAATTGTTAATTACAATGTAAATTTACATTACACTGAAATAAAAGACAATAAAGTAATATAATATGTTTAAATGCTGAGCTCTGGAGCCCAGGATGATCTCTATATCTCTAACTGCCCAGAACAACTTTATTAAGAGCTTCTGATGGACAGCCATGTGTTAAAAATGAACTTCAATCCGTACTTTGTACTTTATACAAAAATTAACTCAAAATAATAACAGACGAAAACCCCGCTGCAGCCATTGCCACAACCACAATGCTGAAGTGCAAGAAGCAGAGTCAGCAGCAGCCCCCACTGCCAGAACAGGAAGACACTGGAGAGGGATGAAAGTCCCATCAGACCACCCAGTCTCCTGGGCCCTCCCATCATGACCAATGGAAACCCTGGTGACCCCAAATCAGCTCTTCACAGAGGTCCTCCAGGGTCAAGGGGACCAATGATTCCACCACTGCTGAGTCTCCCACCTCCTCCCTGGAGCAGAGGCCGAATTTGGGGAGGGCTGAGCTCCAAATCTGGCTCATATGGTCATAGTTGGTGGAGGGGCTAATGCTAAACTTCCTTTTCCTGGACCAGGCCATGGAGATCCCTCCAGGGAGGCTTACACAAAGAGCGGAGAAATCCTCAAAGCCTCAAGAGCTGGTCTCTTATCAAGAATACCTGCCCAGCGCTTCCCTGGTGCCACAGTGGTTGGGAGTCCGCCTGCCGATGCAGGGGACATGGTTTCGTGCCCCGGTTCGGGAGGATCCCAAATGCCGCAGAGCGGCTGGGCCCGTGGGCCATGGTCGCTGGGCCTGCGCGTCCGGAGCCTGTGCTCCAAAGTGGGAAAGGACGCGACGGTGAGAGGCCCGCATACCGCAAAAAAAAAAAAATTATACCTGCCCATCCAAGGATGGACCCCAGGTTATGGAAGTCAGATTCAACCACCCTGTCTGCCGGCATTTTGCCAAAAAGGTCCACTGTCCATATGAGGACTGAGCTCTGTGCCTTCTACCACGCAGAGTCCATGGACCTCCTCTGTGAGACTGTGCCTTCCCATCCAGGCTTGAAGGAGCCTTCTGTGACCTAGTGGCGATATACTTCCCTGTGGCCCTGTGATGTCTACTGTGGGGCTGTTCCAACTACCACCCTCAGTCAGTGACACCTATCCCCATGGCCACCTCCCCCATGTGGGGTCCAAAGTTGTGTTCATCACTGGTGCACGGTGTGCACTCTTTCTTCTGATCCAGCCTCCAGAGCCTCATCTTCAGGACCCCATCTTTGCTCCATTCAACTGCCTCCTGGATCCTCTTCCCCCTCGCCAATGGACGGCTGAACAGGAAACCTCTTTAGTGCTGTTTCTTGTTCATCTGTCCACCGAGCCCCCAGTGTTGCCCTTGATTCCTGAGAGCCGTAGAGCAGTTTCCTACCATTCCCTTCTTCTAGCTGCTTGCTTTCAGTCCATTATATGTCACAATCCCTACCCCCAATGTTGTCACCTGCTCTGTGAAACTCATCAGGTTGTCTGACCTGGGGTCAATTTTAAATGACTGGTACAGAGTTACTCCCTAAAAGGCTACACTTCCTGTTTTGGGGTTTTGTAATTTGTGTGTCAATAGCATGATCACCACTGCTATGGTCTGTGGTCAGTGCACTTTGTGAAACTGTACGTCCCCTCGTAGCCTTTTTCAGTGTCCACAGCATTTTTGTGACTTCCAACAGTTGAGTACATTCTTCTGCCAAATTGAGTGAGGCCACTGGTACCCTCTAGACTTTCCCCACCTCCCAACATGGGAGAATTATGAAACTTTCCACAAGACTGCCTCCCGGGCCCTCCCCATTCTTCTTCTAGTGTCAGTTTCTCTGGGTTTGACACAGGCCCAAGAGATGTCCTCTAAAGCGTCTGATGGGCCTACCCTATCTCGTCTCCAGCCCGTTTTACTTAGACTACATCACCGTGAGGCCACCAGCCCTTTTGTTTGAACTCTGTGAATCTCCACTTGGCCTACCTTTGGATAGAACCTGGGCAGTACTCTTGCCCACTTCCAACCTTCTTCTCCTACATCCCTGGCACTGGTTGTTTTCTATGAAAATGGCAGTGAACAGGTTCATATTTGAACTGGCCCTGAGGAAATAGGTCAGGAGCTGTGCGGGCAAGAGGGAGGGATGAGAGCCATTGGAGAAATGAGAATGAATTATTTTCTTAAATTTTTTTATATTAGTTACAAACGCAGTGGAAAATAAATACATACATACCTAAATAAATAAATAAATAACCTAAAGTAAAACCCCAAACTACAAAGCCTCTAGATCTGTGCTGTCAGATATGGTAGCTACTAGACAGATATGGCTAATGAGCCCTTGAAATGTGGCTCAACTGAGTTAACATGTGTTGCATTAAATACATACCAGTGTAGGCCTTAGTACAAAAATAAAAATGTAAAGTATCTCAATAATTTTTCTAGTGAATAAATGTTGAAACGATCATTTAAAATATATTAGCTTAAATACAACATAAATGTTTAAATTAATTTCACCTGTTTCTTTTACACGTCTTAATGTGGATACTAAAAAATTTTTAATTACATATATGACATTCAATTTCTAATTCCATTCTAGAAAAAAACATAGAAGGAAATCTTTGTGACATTTAGATTCAACAGCAAAAGTACAATCCAAAAAATTGATAAAGTGGACTTTATTAAGAACTACTACTCAGGGTTTCCCTGGTGCACAGTGGTTGAGATTCTGCCTGCCGATGAAGAGGACACGGGTTCATGCCCCAGTCCGGGAAGATCCCACATGCCGCGGAGCGGCTAGGCCCGTGAGCCATGGCCACTGGGCCTGCGCGTCCGGAGCCTGTGCTCCGCAACGGGAGAGGCCACAACAGTGAGAGGCCCCAGTAACGCAAAAAAAAAAAAAAAAAGATATCGAAAAAAAAAGAACTACTACTCAGAAATTTCCTGGCAGTCCAGTGGTTAGGACTCCGCACTTTCACTGCCAAGGGCCCAGGTTCGATCCCTGGTCAGGAAACTAGGATCCCACAAGCTGCGTGGTGAGGCCAAAAAAGAATTAATAAAGAGAAGCTTTTAAAAAAAAGAACTACTGCTCTTCGAAAGACACTGTTAAGAGAATGAAAAGGCAAGCCACACGCTTGGGAGAAAATATCTGCAAAACATATGTAACAGAGGACTAATAACCAGAATATAAGAATTTTAAATTCTCAAAACTCAGTTTAGATAATTTGTAAGTAGCAAAAGATTTTAACAGAAACTTGACCAAAGACGATATACATATGAGAATAAGGACATGAAAAAACACTCAACATCATTAGTCATTAGGGAAATGCAAAACAAACAGAGAGATACCATTTCCATATGTTAGAGTGACAAAAGCCCAAAATACAAACAATATCAAGTGATGGTAAGGATGCAGAAAAACTGGAACTCTCATATACTGTTGGGGAGGAAGCAAAATGATATAGCCACTCTGAAAACAGTGCTAACAGATTAGCAGTTTCTTAGAAAGTTATGACACAGTAATCCCACTCCTAGGTACTTATCTAAAAGAAATAAAAACTTATGTTCACATGAAAATTATACATGAATGTTTTTAACAGCTTTATTTATAATGGCTGAAAACAGACCACACCCCAAATGGCCTTCAACTGTACATTCATACAATAGAAAACTACTCAGCGACAAAAATGAACAAATTACTAACAACACAAAACAATGTGGATAAACCTCAAATGCTAAGTAAAAGCGAGACTCAAAAGGCTACACACTGTATGATTCCATTTACATGACATTCTAGAAAGACAAAGTTAAAAGAACAGGAGACATATTAATGATTACTAGGGTTATCAGGTGGGAATAGGGGTTGACTACAAACACCAAGAGGGAATTCTGCAGGGTAAAGGAACAGTTTGAACCCTGAATAACATAAAAAAGCAACAAAAGGCAACCAAGTAAGACATTTAAAAATGCAATCTTCATCTTAAGCTACATGAAAAGACAAGGATAAACCAAAGGCTTGAAAGTACTAATAAAAGCTACTGAGAACAGTTAAGGTAGGGGCAGAAGTTACACAGAAGGAAGCAGAAAGAAAAACTACAGGGACTGCAGAGCAAGCCTAACAGCAGCAATTATCAGAAAGCACAAGCAAAAGTACACCTCCTTCAATGACATCACCATTTGTCTTTAAAAAAACCAAAACACAGTGGAGGACATAGTTCCAAGAGCCCATCCCTCCATAGAAACATGAAAAAATTGAGAAAACTGTCAAAACTGTCAAAAACTGTCAGAATCAAATTTGCCAAAACTCTGGAAAACAGCCAAAGCTATAGGTCAACCAAGCAAATGCTGAAACAAGAAAAAGGTGACTTATTGTAAAAACAGTATGAAAACCCTGAGGCATTTTTATTTCCCCTTCCTCACTCTTGCCTCAAGAGCAGTCTTGAATGCACTAGCCTACATTCCAATGGTTGGACCCTGGACCCTGGTTCTAGAGGGAGCCAAGAAGACTTTGTTCTCAAAGAATGTTTGTCTCTTGTGACCTATCAGGCTACCTGAAGGACTGACTGAAGGCACTCTCCTTTGTTTCATCGACTTGGATCTCACTTAAGACAGCAAAGTAGCTAGCAGGGGGCAATTCTTCAAAAATACTTTAAGGCTGGGGCTTCCCTGTTGGCACAATGGTTAAGAATCTGCCTGCCACTGCAGGGGACATAGGTTCCATCCCTGGTCTGAGAAGATGCCACATGCCACAGAGCAACTAAGCCCATGCACCACAACTACTGAGCATGGGCTACAGAGCCCGGAAACCACAACCACTGAGCCCACACGCCACATCTACTGGAGCCTGAGCGCCCTACAGCCCGCGTGCCTCAACTACTGAGCCCACGTGCTGCAACTACTGAAGCTTGTGCACTCTAGGGCCTGCGTGCCACAACTACTGAACACACATGCCACAACTACTGAGCCCGTGTGCTGCAACTACTGAAGTCCGTGTGCCTAGAGCCCGTGCTCCGCAACAAAAGAAACCACTGCAATGAGAAGCCCATGCACCACGATGAAGAGTAGCCCCCACTCACCACAACTAGAGAAAGCCCACACACAGCAACAAAGACCCAAAGCAGCCAAAAATAAATAAACTTAAAAGAAAAACACTTTAAGGCAAATGAAAACTCCACTGCCACCTGGGACAAAATATTACAGTTGAGTCAAACAACAGAAATGTCCAAAACCTGGAGGAAAAGCTGCAAAGTGAGTTTCTTTGGGAAATTAGGGCACTGGAAAACATTTGGGCAATTCAGAAGGGCATGCATATGTCCAAGGCAGGACACTTACTCAGAGAAAACTACTGGCTCATCTCTATGCTCAGCAAAAGCAGGAAGTGAAGGCTAACATAGAGTTTTAAACAGCCTAGCTGAGTGTTAGAGTGCCCCAACACAGAGCCAGTCTACAAAGGCTAGGAAAGGATTTTCTTCCTTCCTTTCTTTTTCTTTCTTCTTATTTTCTTTTTTACTCTACGCGTTCAGGAAATCTCTCTCGCAACACTAGCAGACCACAACTAAAGAAAAAGAGATTTCAGACACTGTTACATACTAAATGTTTATGTTCCCCCACCCCCCTCAAATTTATATGTTGAAGCCCTAAGGCCCAGCGTGATGATACATTGAGATGAGCCTTTGGGAGGTAATTAGGTTTAGATGAGGTCATAAAGGCGTGTAACAGCAAAGAGCCAATTCTGACTCCATGTTGTATCTGTTTCTTTGACTTTAACCTTTGCTTTTCATTGATTTTGTTATTATGATCATACATGATGGCCTGCCTCAGGGAACCCTGTGCCTCTGCCTGAATGTTAAACTAAAGTGCCTTTGTTCAGCTCAAAGGGAGACAATCTGACCCTGCCCACCTGTGAACAGCTGCAGAAAAGAAGAAATTAACACATCCCCTCCTATTCTGCAAGATAAATGGCCTTTTTACTTTACTTCCTCGCGTCCTCTCCCTCTCTCCTTCTTCTATAAAAGAAACTGGCATCTAGACCCCAATAAGATGGTTATTTTGAGACATTATTCTGCCACCTCCTCAGTCTGCCGGGTTTCCGAATAAAGTCGCTATTCCTTGTCTCAACACCTCGTCTCCCAATTTACTGGCCTGTCATGTGGCGAGCAGAGTGAACTTGGACTCAGAGGAGCCCTCAGGATGGGATTAGTGGCCCTTATAAAAAGAGACAAAGAGAGGCTGCTCTTGCTCTCTCATCTCTTTCTCAATGCCATGTGAAAACAAAGAGATAAGTGGCCATCTGCAAGTCAGGAAGAGAGTTCTCACCAGAATCCAACCATGCTTGCACCCTGATCTCAGACTTCCAGCCTTCAGAACTGTGAACAAATAGATTTATGTTCTTTGGTATTTTGTTATGGTAGCCAGAGCAGATTAAGACAGAAACCACTCATGATAAAAAAAATTTACAAATATAGTTTAGAAAAGTCACTAAACAAACAGAAAATAAAAACCCGTAGAGAGAATCAAAAACAAACCATGAGTAATGGAGAAGAATCTGATTTCCAGAGTTATCACACTGCAATATTTTAAATGTCCATTTTTCAAAACCAAATTGTGAGGCATTCAGGGAAACAAAAAGTATGGTCCATTCAAAGGAGAAATTAGTAGAAATTGTCTGTGATGGAAGAACAGACAACAGACTTACTAGACAAAGACTTTCAATCACTATCTTAAATATGCTCAAAGAGCTCAAAGAAACCATGGAAAAAGAACTAATGAAAACCAGAAGGATGACATGTCAACAAATAGAGAATATCAATAAAGAGATAAAGATTTTACAAAACAGAAAAAATCTAGAACTGAATAGTACAATAGCTGAAATGAAAAATTAGCTACAGGATTTAAGAGCAACTTTAGGCAGCCAGAAGAAAGATAAGAGCACTTGAGGAGAGGTCAACTAAAATTATCCAGTCTCAGAAGCATGAAGGAAAATGAACAGAGCCTAAGAGATATATGAGACCCCACCAAGTGTACCAACATATGCATAACAGGGAGTCTCAGAAGGAAAAGAAGGAGCAGAAAAAATATTTGAAGAAATAATAGCTGAAAACTTTCCAAATTTGATAAAAGACAAGAAACTACATATTCAAGAAGTTCAATAGTTCCAAGAAGGATAAATACAAAGACACCCATACCAAAACACATTATGATAAGCTATCAAAAGCCAAAGAGAATCTTGAAAATAGCAAAAGAAAAGTAGTTCATGTACAAGGAATCCTCAATAAGATTAAAAGCTAATTTCTCATAAGAAACTATAAAGGTCATAAGGCAGTGGGATAACATACTTTAAATGAAAAACAAAAACTGTGAACAACAAAAAAAAAACTGAAGGAGAAATAAAGACACTCCTAGATAAACAAAAGCTGAAGTAGTCTGTCACTACTAGACCTATGCTACAAGAAGTGCTAAATGAGAAATGAAAAGATACTAGACAGTCACTGGAAGCTATACAAAGAAATAAATAACACTGGTAAATGTAAGTACAGAGGTAAATATACTGGGTGGGCCGAAAAGTGCCTTTGGTTTTTTAAGTAAAAATAAAAGACACATTTTCACCAAGAACTTTATTGAACAACATATTCATCCTTTTGTTCCACTACCTTCTGCCATTTTTCAGGTAACTCCATAATTTGATCTTCCCAAAACTTTTTATCTTTCTGAGCAAAGAACCATTCCAGGTACTTTTACAGTCTTCCAGGGGATTGAAATTTTTTGCATTAAGAGAATTTTGGAAAGACCGAAATAAATGGAAATCCGAAGGTGCAATGTCTTGTGAATATGGCGGATGAATCAGAACTTCCCAGCCAAGCTGTTACAGTTTTTGCCTGGTCATCAAAGAAACATGCAGTCTTGCATTATCTCATTGGAAGATTAGGTGTTTTTTGTTGACTAATACTGGATGCTTTTAATAGAGTGCCACTTTCAGTTGGTCTAATTGGGAGTAGTACTTGTTGGAATTAATCGTTTGGTTTTCCAGAAGCAGCTCATAATAGAGGACTCCATTCCAATCCCACCATATTCACAGCATAACATTCTTTGGATGAAGACCAGCTTTTGATGTGGTTGGCAGTGGTTCATTTTGCTTGCCCCATGATCTGTTCCATTCCACATTATTGTACAGTACCCACTTTTCATCGCCTGTCACAATTTGTTATAAAAACGGAACACTTTCATTACGTTTCAGTAGAGGATCCCATGCACAAATATGGTCAAGAAGGATTTTTTCACTTAACTTATGTGGAACCCAAACATCAAAGTGATTCACACAACCAAGCTGGTGCAAATGATTTTCAGCATTTGACTTGGATATTTTGAGTATGTTGGCTATGTCCTGCATGGTATATATAACGTTGATTGTTCTCAATTACTGTTTTCATTTGATTGTTATCAACTTCAACTAGTCTACCCAACCATGGAGCATCATCCAGCAAGAAATCTCCATCATGTAACTTCACAAACCACTTTTTACATATTCAATCAGTTGCAGCACCTTCTCCATATACTGCATAAATCTTTTTGTGCATTTCAGTTGCGCTTTTACCTTTCCTGAAATAATAAAGCATAATATGCCGAAAATGTTGCTTTTTTCCCTCCATCTTCAATATTAAAATAGCTACACAAAAATTCACCAATTTTGAAGTCTTTTTTTAAATGCACGCTGATATGACAGCTGTCACATACAATCTAACAAAATTGTTTCAAATGAAATTAAGCCAACTAAGTGCTACTAGAGACATCTTACAGAACAAAAACGAACGAAACTTTTGGCCCATCCAATAAAAGCCAGTATTATTGTGCTTTCGGTTTGTAACTCCTCCTTTTTTCTGTATGATTTAACAGAAAAATGCATAAAATAGTAATTACAAAATGATGTTAATGGGCATATAATGTATAAAGATGCAAGATGTGATTACAACATAAAGGAAAAAAGAGAGGAGCATAGTTGTATACTCTTGAAGTTGGTATTAATTCAAATTAGATTGTTATAAATAGAAGGGGTTACTTGTAATTCGTAGAGCAACCACTAAAAAAACCCAAAAAATATACATAAAAAGAAATGAGAAAGGAATCAAATCAGTACAACACAAAAAAGTCAAACACAAATGGCAGAAATGAAGGAACTGAGCAGGGAAGAAAGATACAACACATAAAAAACAACCTTTTTGGGTTTCCCGGGTGGCGCAGTGGTTAAGATTCTGCCTGCAGATGCAGGGGACATGGGTTCATGCCCCAGTCCGGGAAGATCCCATATGCCACAGAGCGGCTAGGCCCGTGAGCCATGGCAGCTGAGCCTGCGCGTCCGGAGCCTGTGCTCCGCAACGGGAGAGGCCACAACAGTGAGAGGCCCGCTTACCGCAAAAAAAAAAAAAAAAAAAACCTTTTATGATGAAAACACTTAACTATGAATAAAAGGGAACTTCTTTAACATGATAAAACACATTTATGAAAAACCCAGAACATCATACTCAATCATGAAAGAATAAAAGCCTTTATTTACCGTATGATCAGGAACAAGATAAGAATGCCCACTTTTGCCACTTTTATGCAACATTATATTGGAAATTCTAGCCAGATCAATTAGGCAAGAAAAAGGAAATTAAAAACATAGAAACTGGAATAGAAGTAAAATATCCCTATTCCCAGATGACACGATCTTATACAAAATCCTAAGGAATTCACACACACACACACACAAAAAAAAAAAACAAAAACTATGAGAAATAATAATAAATTCAGCAAAGTTGCAGGATAAAAGATCAAAACTCAGTAATATTTCTATATACTAGCAAAGAACAATCTGAAAAGGATGTTAAGAAAATAATTCTGGGGGTTCCCTGGTGGTGCAGTGGTTCAGAATCCGCCTACCAATGCAGGGAAGACAGTTTTGAGCCCTGGTCCGGGAAGATTCCACATGCCATGAAGCAACTAAGCCCGTGCTCCACAACTACTGAGCCTGCACTCTAGCCTGCAAGCCACAAGTACTGAAGCCCACATGCCTAGAGCCCATGCTCTGCAACAAGAGAAGCCACCACAATGAGATGCCCACACACTGCAACGAAGAGTAGCTCCTGCTCCACACAACTAGAGAAAGCCCGCATGCAGCAACAAAGACCCAACACAGCCAAAAATAAAGAAAGAAAGAAAGAAAATAATTCTGTTTATGATATGGTACAAAAGAATAAAATATCAAGGAATAAGTTTAACCAAGGAAGTGAAAGATTTGTACAGTGAAAACTTCAAAACGTGGCTGACAGAAATTTTAAAAGAACTAAATAAGTGAAAAGACATCAAATGTTCACAGATTCTAAGACTTACTATCATTAAGAGAACACGGACTTCCCTGGTGATGCAGTGATTAAGAATCCACCTGCCAATGCAGGGGACACAGGTTTGATCTGTGGTCTGGGAAGATACCACATGCCGCGGAGCAACTAAGCCCGTGCGCCACAACTACTGAGCCTGTGCTCTAGAGCCCGCAAGCCACAACAACTGAGCCCGCGTGCCACAACTACTGAAGCCCGTGTGCCTAGACTCTATGCTACGCAACAAGAGAAGCCACTGCAATGAGTAGCCCATGCACCACAACAAAGAGTCGCCCCCGCTTGCTGCAACTAAAGAAAGCCCACATGCAGCAACAAAGATCAAACACAGCCATAAATAAATAAATAAATAAATTTTTAAAAAAGAGAGAGAGAACAATACTACCCAAAGTAATCTACAGATTCAATGCAATCCCTATCAAAATTTCAACAGCGTTTTTTGTAGAAATGGAAAAAGCTGACCCTCAAATTCATATAGAACTGCAAGGGATCCATAATAGTGAAAACAATCTTTGAAAAAAATATCAAAGTTGAAATACGGAGGGCTTCCCTGGTGGCACACTGGTTAAGAATCTGCCTTCCAATGCAGGGGACAAGGGTTCAAGCCCTGTTCCAGGAAGATCTCACATGCCGCGGAGCAACAAAGCCCATGCGCCACAACTACTGAAGTCCACGTGCCTAGAGCCTGTGCTTCGCAACAACAGAAGCCCCTGCAATGAGAAGCCCACACACTGCAATGAAGAGTAGCCCCCACTCACTGCAACTAGAGAAAACCCGTGTTCAGCAAAGAAGACTCAATGCAGCCCAAAATAAAATTAATTAATTAAAAGAAAAAAAAGTTGAAAGACTCACCCTTCCTGATTTCAAAACATACTACAAAGCTACAGTAATCCAAACAGTGTAAAAACAATGTACAACAGATATTAAGACATATAATAGAATTGAAAGTCCATAAGTAAACCCATACATCTATGGACAACTGACTGTTCAAAACTGTGCCAAAACAATTCAATAAGGAAAGAATAGTCTATTCAACAAATGCTGCTGAGACAACTGGATATCCACATGCAAAATAATGAAGTTGGACGCCTACCTCACACCATATACAACAATTAACTCAAAATGGATTAACAGATAGGAGGGGAAGATGGCGGAAGAGTAAGACGCGGAGATCACCTTCCTCCCCACAGATACATCAGAAATACATCTACACGTGGAACAACTCCTACAGAACACCTACTGAATGCTGGCAGAAGACCTCAGACCTCCCAAAAGGCAAGAAAGTCCCCACGTGCCTGGGTAGAGCAAAAGAAAAAAGAATAAACAGAGACAAAAGGATAGGGACGTGACCTGAACCAATGGGAGTGAGCTGTGAAGGACGAAAGGTTTCCACACACTAGGAAGCCTCTTCGCGGGAGGAGACTGCGGGTGTTGAAAGGGGAAAGCTTCAGAGCCGCGGAGGAGAGCACAGCAACAGGGATGCGCGGGCAAAGCGGAGAGATTCCCGCACAGAGAATCGGTGCCGAACGGCACTCACCAGACCCAGAGGCTTGTCTGCTCACCCACCGGGGTTGGCGGGGCTGGGAGCTGAGGCTCGGGCTTCGATCAGAGCACAGGGAGAGGACAGGGGGTGTTGGGGTGAACACAGCCTGCCGGGGGTTAGTGCACCACGGCTAGCCGGGAGGGAGTCCGGGGGGAAAAGTCTGGACCTGCCAAAGAGACAAGAGAATTTTTCTTCCCTCTTTGTCTCCTGGTGCCCGAGGAGAGGGGATTAAGAGGACCTCTTAAAGGAGCTCCAGAGACGGGCAGGAGCCGCGGCTAACAGCGTGAACCCCAGAGACGGGCATGAGACGCTAAGGCTGCTGCTGCCACCACCAAGAAGTCTGTGTGCGAGCACAGGTCACTATCCACACCCCACTTCCAGGAAGGCAGTGCAGCCCTCCACTGCCAGGGTCCTGGGATCCGGGGACAACTTCCCCGGGAGAAGGCACGGCACGCCTCAGGTTGCTGCAACATCACGCCGGCGTCTACCTCCGCAGGCTCGCCCCACACTCCGTACCCCTCCCTCCCCCGAGGCCTGAGTGAGCCAGAGTCCCCGAAGCAGCTGCTCCTTTAACCCCATCCTGTCTGAGCGAAGAACAGACGCCCTCCGGAGACCTACATGGAGAGGTGGGGCCAAATCCAAAGCTGAGCCCCAGGAGCTGTGAGAACAAAGAAGAGAAAGGGGTATCTCTCCCAGCAGCATCAGAAGCAGCGGATTAAAGCTCCACAGTCAATTTGATGTACCCTGCATCTGTGGAATACATGAATAGACAACACATCATCCCAAACTGAGGAGGTGGACTTTGAGAGCAAGATTTATTATTTTTTCCCCTTTTCCTCTTTTTGTGAGTGTGTATGTGTATGCTTCTGTGTGAGATTTTCTCTGTATAGCTTTGCTTCCACCATTTGTCCTAGGGTTCTATCCATCCGTTTTCTTGTTGGCTTTTTTTCCCTTTTAAAAAAAATTATTTATCCTTAATAATTACTTTTTATTTTAATAACTTTATTTTATTTTATCTTACTTTATTTTATTTTATCTTCTTTCTTTCTTTCCTTCCTTCCCTCCTTCCTTCCTCCCTCCCTCCCTCCCTTCTGCTTTCCTTTCCTTCCTTCCTTCCTTCCTTCCTCCCTCCCTCCCTCCCTCCCTCCGTCCCTCCCTTCCTTCCTTCTACTTTTTCTCCCTTTTATTCTGAGCGGTGTGGATGAAAGGCTCTTGGTGCTGCAGCCAGGAGTCAGTGCTGTGCCTCTGACGTGGGAGAGCCAACTTCAGGACACTGGTCCACAAGAGACCGCCCAGCTCCATGTAATATCAAACGGCGAAAATCTCCCAGAGATCTCCATCTCAACACCAACACCCAGCTTTACTCAACGACCAGCAAGCTACAGTGCTGGACACCCTATGCCAAACAACTAGCAAGACAGGAACACAACCCCACCCATTAGCAGAGAGGCTGCCAAAAATCATAATAAGTACACAGACACCCCAAAACACACCACCAGATGTGGGCCTGCCCACCAGAAAGACAAAATCCAGCCTCATCCACCAGAACACAGACACTACTCCCGTGCACCAGGAAGCCTACACAACCCACTGAACCAACTTTAGCCACTGGGGACAGACACCAAAACCAACGGGAACTAAGAACCTGCAGCCTGCAAAAAGAAGACCCCATACACAGTAAGATAAGCAAAATGAGAAGACAGAAAAACACACAGCAGATGAAGGGGCAAGATAAAAACCCACCTGACCTAACAAATGAAGAGTAAATAGGCAGTCTACCTGAAAGAGAATTCAGAATAATGATAGTAGAGATGATTCAAAATCTTGGAAATAGAATAGACAAAATGCAAGAAACATTTAACAAGGACCTAGAAGAACTAAAGATAAAACAAGCAACAATGAACAACACAATAAATGAAATTAAAAAATACTCTAGATGGGATCAATAGCAGAATAACTAAGGCAGAAGAACGGATAAGTGACCTGGAAGATAAAATAGTGGAAATAACTACTGCAGAGCAGAATAAATAAAAAAGAATGAAAAGAACTGAAGGCAGTCTCAGAGACCTCTAGGACAACATTAAGCACACCAACATTCGAATTATAGGGGTTCCAGAAGAAGAAGAGAAAAAGAAAGGGACTGAGAAAATATTTGAAGAGATTATAGTGGAAAACTTCCCTAATATGGGAAAGGAAGTAGTTAATCAAGCCCAAGAAGCACAGAGAGTCCCATACAGGATAAATCCAAGGAGAAATACACCAAGACACATATTAATCAAACTGTCAAAAATTAAATACAAAGAAAACATATTAAAAGCAGAAAGGGAAAAATAACAAACAAGGGAATCCCCATAAGGTTAACGGCTGATCTTTCAGGAGAAACTGTGCAAGCCAGGAGGGACTGGCAGGACATATTTAAAGTGATGAAGGAGAAAAACCTACAACCAAGATTACTCTACCCAGCAAGGATCTCATTCAGATTTGATGGAGAAATTAAAACCTTTACAGACAAGTAAAAGCTGAGGGAGTTCAGCACCACCAAACCAGCTCTACAACAAATGCTAAAGGAACTTCTCTAGGCAAGAAACACAAGAGGATGAAAAGACCTACAATAACGAACCCAAAACAATTAAGAAAATGGGAAAAGGATCATACATATCGATAATTACCTTAAATGTAAATGGACTAAATGCTCCCACCAACGGACACACATTGGCTGAATGGATACAAAAACAAGACCCATATATATGCTGTCTACAAGAGAACCACTTCAGACCTAGAGACACATACAGACTGAAAGTAAGGGGATGGAAAAAGATATTCCATGCAAATGGAAACCAGAAGAAAGCTGGAGTAGCAAATCTCATATCAGACAAAGAGACTTTAAAGTAAAGACTATTAGAAGAGACAATGAAGGACACTACATAATGATCAAGGGATCGATCCAAGAAGAAGATATAACAATTGTAAATATTTATGCACCCAACATAAGAGCACCTCAATACATAAGGCAAATACTAACAGTCATAAAAGGGGAAATCGACAGTAACACATTCATAGTAGGGGACTTTAACACCCTATTTTCGCCAATGGACAGATCATCCAAAATGAAAATAAATAAGGAAACACAAGCTTAACATGATACATTAAACAAGATAGACTTAACTGATATTTATAGGACGTTCCATCCAAAAATAACAGAATACACATTTTTCTCAAGTGCTCATGGAACATTCTCCAGGATACATCATATCTTGGGTCACAACTCAAGCCTTGGTAAATTTAAGAAAATTGAAATTGTATCAAGTATCTTTTCCGACCACGACGCTATGAGGTTACATATTACAGGAAAAGATCTGTAAAAAATACAAACGCATGGAGGCCATACAATACACTACTTAATAACGAAGTGATCACTGAAGAAATCAAAGAGGAAATTTAAAAACACCTAGAAACAAATGACAATGGAGACACGACAACCCAAATCCTATGGGATGCAGCAAAAGCAGTTCTAAGAGGGAAGTTTATAGCAATACAATCCTACCTTAAGAAACAGGAAACATCTCGAATAAACAACCTAACCTTGTACCTAAAGCAATTAGAGAAAGAAGAACAAAACAACCCCATGGGCTTCCCTGGTGGTGCAGTGGTTGAGAGTCCACCTGCCAATGCAGGGGACACGGGTTCGTGTCCCGGTCCAGGAAGATAAGGCATGCCACGGAGTGGCTGAGCCCATGACCCATGGCCACTGGGTCTGCGCATCCAGAGCCTGTGCTCCGCAGAGGGAGAGGCCACAACAGTGAGACGCCCGCGTACCGCAAAAAAAAAAAAAAAAAAAGCCCAAAGTTACCAGAAGGAAAGAAATCATAAATATCAGATTAGAAATAAATGTAAAAGAAATGAAGGAAACGATAGCAAGGATCAATAAAACTAAAAGCTGTTTCTTAGAGAAGATAAACAAAATTAATAAACCATTAGCCAGACTCATCAAGAAAAAAAGGGAGAAGACTCAAATCAATAGAATTAGAAATGAAAAAGGAGAGGTAACAACTGACACTGGAGAAATACAAAAGATCATGAGAGATTACTACAAGCAACTCTATGCCAATAAAATGGACAACCTGGAAGAAATGGACAAATTCTTACAAATGTACAACCTGCCAAAACTGAATCAGGAAGAAATAGAAAATATAAACAGACCAATCACAAGCACTGGAATTGAAACTGTGATTAAAAATCTTCCAAAACACAAAAGCCCGGGACCAGATGGCTTCACAGGCCAATTCTATCAAACATTTACAAAAGAGCTAACACCTATCCTTCTCAAACTCTTCAAAATACAGCTGAGGGAGGAACACTCCCAAACTCATTCTACAAGGCCACCATCACCCTGATACCAAAACCAGACAAGGATGTCACAAAGAAAACTACAGGCCAATATCACTGATGAACATAGATGCAACAATCCTCAACAAAATACTAACAAACAGAATGCAACAGCACATTAAAAGGATCATACGCCATGATCAAGTGGGGTTTATTCCAGGAATACAAGGATTCTTCAATATACGCAAATCAATCAATGTGATAAACCATATTAACAAATTGAAGGAGAAAAACCATATGGTCATTTCAATAGATGCAGAGAAAGGTTTTGACAAAATTCAACACCCATTTATGATAAAAACCCTGCAGAAAGTAGGCATAGAAGGAACTTGCCTCAACATAAGAAAGGCCATATATGACAAACCCACAGCCAACATCGTTCTCAATGGTGAAAAACTGAAAGCATTTCCACTAAGATCAGGAACAAGACAAGGTTGCCCACTCTCACCACTCTTATTCAACATAGTTTTGGAAGTTTTAGCCACAGCAATCAGAGAAGGAAAGGAAATACAAGGAATCCAAATTGGAAAGGAAGAAGTAAAGCTGTCACCGTGTGCAGATGACATGATACTATACATAGAGAATCCTAAAGATGCTACCAGAAAACTACTAGAGCTAATCAATGAATTTGGTAAAGTAGCAGGATACAAAATTAATGCACAGAAATCTCTGGCATTCCTATACACTCATGATGAAAAATATGAAAGTGAAATCAAGAAAACACTCCCATTTATCATTGCAACAAAAAGAATAAAATATCTAGGAATAAACCTACCTAAGGAGACAAAAGACCTGTATGCAGAAAATTATAAGACAGTGATGAAAGAAACTGAAGATGATACAAATAGATGGAGAGATATACCATGTTCCTGGATTGGAAGAATCAACATTGTGAAAATGACTCTACTACCAAAAGCAATCTACAGATTCAATGCAATCCCCATCAAACTACCACTGGTATTTTTCACAGAACTAGAACAAAAAATTTCACAATTTGTATGGTAACACAAAAGACCCCGAAGAGCCAAAGCAATCTTGAGAACGAAAAACTGAGCTGGAGGAATCAGGCTCCCTGAATTCAGACTATACTACAAAGCTACAGTAATCAAGACAGTATGGTACTGGCACAAAAACAGAAGGATAGATCAATGGAACAGGATAGAAACCCCAAAGATAAACCCACACACATATGGTCATCTTATCTTTGATAAAGGAGGCAGGAATGTACAGTGGAGAAAGGACAGCCTCTTCAATAAGTGGTGCTGGGAAAACTGGACAGGTACATGTAAAGGTATGAGATTAGATCACTCCCTAACACCATACACAAAAATAAGCTCAAAATCGATTAAAGACCTAAATGTAAGGCCAGAAACTATCAAACTCTTAGAGGAAAACATAGGCAGAACACTCTATGACATAAATAACAGCAAGATCCTTTTTGACCCATGTCCTAGAGTAATGGAAATAAAAACAAAAAGAAACAAATTGGACCTAATGAAACTTCAGAGCTTTTGCACAGCAAAGGAAACCATAAACAAGACCAAAAGACAACGCTCAGAATGGGAGAAAATATTTGCAAATGAAGCAACTGACAAAGGATTAATCTCCCAAATTTATAAGCAGTTCATGCAGCTCAATAACAAAAAAACAAACAACCCAATCCAAAAATGGGCAGAGGCCCTAAATAGACATTTCTCCAAAGAAGATATACAGACTACCAACAAACACATGAAAGAATGCTCAACATCATTAATCATTAGAGGAATGCAAATCAAAACTACAATGAGGGGCTTCCCTGGTGGCGCAGTGGTTGAGAGTCCTCCTGCCGATGCAGGGGACACGGGTTCATGCCCCGGTCCTGGAAGATCCCACATGCCGCAGAGCGGCTGGGCCTGTGAGCCATGGCCGCTGAGCCTGCACGTCCAGATCCTGTGCTCCACAACAGGAGAGGCCACAACAGTGAGAGGCCCACGTACCGCAAAAAACAAAAAACAAAAAACTACAATGAGATATCATCTCACACCAGTCAGAATGGCCACCATCAAAAGATCTACAAACAATAAATGCTGGAGAGGGTGTGGAGAAAAGGGAACACTCTTGCACTGCTGGTGGGAATGTGAATTGGTACAGCCACTATGGAGAACAGTATGGAGGTTCCTTAAACAACTACAAAGAGAACTACCATATGACCCAGCAATCCCACTACTGGGCATATACCCTGAGAAAACCATAATTCAAAAAGAGTCATGTACCAAAATATTCATTGCAGCTCTATTTACAATAGCCGGGAGATGGAAACAACCTAAGTGTCCATCATCAGATGAATGGATAAAGAAGATGTGGCACATATATACAATTGAGAATTACTCATCCATAAAAAGAATCGAAATTGAGCTATTTGTAATGAGGTGGATGGACCCAGAGTCTGTCATACAGAGTGAAGTAAGTCAGAAAGAGAAAGACAAATACCGTATGCTAACACATATATATGGAATTTAAGGGAAAAAATGTCATGAAGAACCTAGGGGTAAGACAGGAATAAAGACACAGACCTACTAGAGAATGGACTTGAGGATATGGGGAGGGGGAAGGGTAAGCTGTGACAAAGCGAGAGAGTGGCATGGACATATATACACTACCAAATGTAAAATAGATAGCTAGTGGGAAGCAGCCGCATGGCATGGGGAGATGGCTCGGTTCTTTGTGACCGCCTGGAGGGGTGGGATGAGGAGGGTGGGAGGGAGGAGATGCAGGAGGGAGGAGATGTGGGGACGTATGTATATGTATAGCTGATTCACTTTGTTGTGAAGCGGAAACTGGCACACCATTGTGGAGCAATTATACTCCAATAAAGGTGTAAAAGAAAAAAAAATGGATTAACAACCTAAATATAAGACCCCAAATCATAAAACTCTTAGAAAAAAATATAAGAATACAGCTTTATGACCCTGGATTTGGTAATGGGTTCTTAGATATGACATAAAAAGCATGAGCAACAAAATTAAAAATGCCTATAACTAGGGCTTCCCTGGTGGCGCAGTGGTTGAGAGTCCACCTGCCAATGCAGGGGACATGGGTTCGTGCCCTGGTCTGGGAAGATCCCACATGCCGCGGAGCGGCTGGGTCCGTGAGCCATGGCCACTGAGCCTGCACGTCCGGAGCCTGTGCTCCGCAATGGGAGAGGCCACAACAGTGAGAGGCCCGTGTACTGCAAAAAAAAAAAAAAAAAAAAAGCATATAACTAGATTTCGTGAAAAATAAAAATATTTGTGTGGAAAAGAACACTATCAAGAAAATGAAAAGGCAATGTACATAATGGGAGAAAATATTTGCAAATCACATGTCTAATAAGGGTCTAGTACCCAGATTATACAAGGAACTCTTACAACACAACAACAAAAAGAAAGACAACCCAGTTAAAAATAGACAAAGGGTTTGAATAGGTATTTCTCCAAAGATATAAAAATGGCCAACAAGCACATGAAAAGATGCTCGATATCACCAATCATTAAGGAAATGCAAGTCAAAACCGCAATGAAATACCACTTTATCACACTCACCACAGTGGTTGTATTTTTTTAATGGAAAAGAATACACGTTGGCAAGGAGTTGGAGAAATTGGAACTCTTGTACACTGCACGTGGAAAGGTAAAATGATTCAACTGCTGTGTAAAACAGTTTGGTAGTTCCTCAAAGAGTTAAACATAGTTACCATATGACCCAATTCTACTCCTACAGAGACAAGGGAATTGAAAACATCTATCAAAACAAAAACGTGTACATGAATGCTCATAGCAATATTATTCATAATAGCCAAAATATGGAGACAACCCATCTGTCCATCAATGGATGAATGGATAAATAATGTGCTATATACACACACACAAAAGTAATGAAGTACTGGTATATGCTACAACAACATGGATGACCCCAAAAACATACTAAGTGGAAAAAAACAGACACAAAAGGTCACATATTGTATGATTTCCATTTATATGAAATGTCTAGAAGGGGTAAATCCACAGAAACAGAAAGCACATTGGTGACTGCCAGGAGCTGGGAGGAAGGAAAACATGGAGAGTGACTGTGTAATAGATAGGCACAAGGTTTTCTTTCAGGGTAATGAAAATGTTTTGGAACTTGATAAAGGTGATGGTTGTATAACACTGTGAATTTACTAAATACCACTAAATTGTATGCTTTATTTATTTACTTATTTTATTTTTTGTTAGCCGTGACATGCAGCTTGCAGGATCTCCGTTCCCCGACCAGGGAACTCAACTCAGGCCATGGCAGTGAAAGCCCAGAATCCTAACCACTAGGCCACCAGGGAACCCCCAAATTGTACACTTTAAAACAGTAAATTTTATGTTAGGTGAATTTCACTTCAATTTTTAAAAAATATATTTCTTCAAAGTAAGGGGCTTATCTGGAGCGCAAAATAATATCCCTTGTTTTCAAAAACCAGTAGTCAATCTGGGAAAGCAAGGGCAGGATCAGACAGAAGGTGTGCAGGAAGAGGTGTAAGCAGGAAACTAGGGAAATGAGGAGTCCAGCGGAGGCAGATATCAGAAAATACCAGTCAAAAAAGTAAGTGTACTTTCTAATGGTTAATGGCTGATTATGAACGAGGGAGCTATACACTCATATGCAGTAGCCTAGAATTATAAAAAGAATCATACAGGGCTTCTCTGGTGGCACAGTGGTTGAGAATCCGCCTGCCAATGCAGGGGACATGGGTTCGAGCCCTGGTCCCGGAAGATCTCACATGCCACGGAGCAACTAAGCCCGTGTGCCACAACTACTGAGCCCGCACACCATAACTACTGAGTTTGCATGCCACAACTACCGAAGCCCACGCGCCTAGAGCCCATACTCCGCAACAAGAGAAGCCACCGCAATGAGAAGCCCGCGCACCACAATGAAGAGTAGCCCCCACTCGTCGCAGCTAGAGAAAGCCCGCAGCGCTGCAGCAAAGACCCAATGCAGCCAAAAATAAATAAAATAAATTTATTTTTTTAAAAAAGAATCATACAAAGGAAATATATTTAAGGAACTGATTGTCTTTGTGTCAGAGAAAGAAACTTTAGTTTGTAGTGCCTAGAGGGATATTCTAGGTCTTTCTCACCACAGAAATCTCAGGGGCAGGGAGGATGGGGGGAGGGCAGGGAGGGCAGACTGATCCAGAAAAACCCAACACATGCAACGATAAGTAATTTTTTTAAAAAGGGACGCTGCATCAATACAAAGATACTAACAGAACAAAAAGGATAACGGGGGCAGAAAAGGGCAGCAAAATATAGCAAGAGAAAAATAATGCTACGAAGCAGATAAAAAATTGTAACCAAACATCCTGCCATAAATGTAGCATATTTAATAAAGCAATGAACTCTATGAAGACCATAAGGACAGACACCAAAATTCAAGGAAGAGAGGATTTAAAAACAGAAAGAGATAAAGCACAAGGTAGCAAAATTGAGGAAAGAAATTGAGGGGAAATAAAAAAGACTAAAGGGGAGAAACAAACGGGAGAATAAACCTTGCAAAACACTGGAGGCACTCTGGAAGAATGAACAAAATGAAATTTAAATTAAAAGATAAAGTAAAAATGCTTGAAACAAAATGATACATTGGCAAAATTCTGCAGGTGTAATGGACACTCTACTGGTGAGGATTTGTAGCAATAGCCAAAATTCTCCATTTATAAGAGAAGTGTAAATTGATATAGCCCTGAAAAAGAAAAACTATCTGAAAATATCTATCAAAATTACAAATGTAAATAATCCTTTCACCCAGCAGTCCCACTTCTGGGAACTTATGCATTTGTACACTTGCAAAATGATAAATGTACAGAATTATTCATTGTAGCATTATTTATAATAAGAAAAATTGAAAATGATCTACCAGTGAGGCTTGCAGTTCCTCCAGCTCCCACCAGCTCTCATCCTTTAGCCTCGCTGAATCTCCAGCCATGGAAATGGCAAATAGTACCAGCTTCTTCTATTTATCACCCACATCATCAGGGTTAGAGGTGGTGTCAGACATAGACCTGGCTCCAATTTGTCCTCCTGAATTTAATCTTTTCTTCCTAGCTTCCTGTTCTACCGACCTATAATGACTTCACCACCATACACAGAGGCGGCAGCCTTCATTAAACTTCTTCACCAGCTTCCCTTTGTGATACCTGGTGACTTTTCCCTCTTCTTCTGACTTTCCCTATTTGGACCTTTACTTCTCCCCAGCTTTTCCACAACTCTTTAAAGGCTAATCCCTGTAATAAATCCTTTATTCCACACTAATAGTGATCCACCTTCCCTAATCTAACTCTTAACTGATGCAATGAACCAAAAGTGAAAAGACAGAAGAGTTTTATAGGTCTGTTTGCAGATCCTGTTTATGCCTCATTCAAAGTGTCTTTCCCTGGCTGTTGAACCCATTTCACTTGCTACAGGTATCAGCTGTCAAAGGCTCAAACTTGAACTCTTCCCTGGAGGAATATCCTTTGCTGATAGGAGCCATTGAGCAGAGATGCCTGAGAGGTTACATGCTCCTCCCCGGGAGTGGTCCCTGGCCAATTAATTACTGATGCAGAGGTAAAACAGTGCTGGCTCCTTGACCCTGGGTGATTCCATTCTGTAGTACAATTTTAGGTTCCAGAGCTCCCTATGTAAACAGACTGAAGACATACTTCTGAAACCGTATGTCTCCACCTAGTTTCTTCCTCTGCTCTTACTCCAACAGGTTTTTCTGAAGTCATTTCCTCAATAAATTACTTGCGCAAGAAGCCCTGTCTCAGACTTTGATTCTAAGAAATCTAACCTGAGACAGTTCTCCACACTTGAACATATAAGAAAGACTGAATCAATCCATTGTGAATGCTATCAACTGTCTGTAACTATTCCTATTTCCCCAAACTTTGACAATATTAGAATTTTATTACAATTACCAATTTTTGTTAGTTACAGTGGTTTCTGATACATTAAAATTGTTTTAACTAGCAATTAATCGAGTATCAGAATTCCTACTGATTATTATTTCACAATAGAAATATTTACTCCCAGTGAAATATTCCAAATTGTGGTATATACATACAATGGAATATGATTCAGCCCTAAAAAGGAATGAAATTCTAATACATGTTACAACACAGATGAGTGTGGAAAACGTTATGCAAAGTAAAATAAGCCAAACACAAAAGGACAAATACTGTCTGACTCCACTTATATGAGGTACCCAGAACAGGCAAATTCACAGAGCCAAAAAATAGACTAGAGATTACCAGGAGCTAGGCATAAAGGTACAGGAAAAGTATTTTTTGTTTGTTTTTTTGCGGTACGCAGGCCTCTCACCGTTGTGGCCTCTCCCGTTGCCGAGCACAGGCTCCGGACGCGCAGGCTCAGCGGCCATGGCTCATGGGCCCAGCCGCTCCGCGGCATGTGGGATCTCCCCGTACCGGGGCACGAACCCGTGTCCCCTGCATCGGCAGGTGGACTCTCAACCACTGCGCCACCAGGGAAGCCCGAGGAAGTTATTTTTTAATGGGTACAGCACTTCTGTTTGGGATAATGAAAAGTTCTGGAATGAAAGAGTGGTGACGGTTGACACTGTGAATGTACCAAATGCCCCGTAATTGTACACTCAAAATTGGTTTAAATGGTAAATTTTACGTTATGTATATTATACCACAATTTTTTAAAAAAGAAAAAGAAAAAAGAAGTCCTTTCCCCACTGAATCACCTTGGCACCTTTGTAACAAGTCAATTAATTACATATGTGTGAATCTATTTTTGGCCTCTACTCTGTTCCATTAATGTATATGTCTAACCTTCTGCCAATATTCTATATAAGAATACTATATTAAATCTTGAAAAGAAACAGTGTAAGTAATTGAACTTTGTTGTTTTCCAAAACTGTTTTGACTAATTTAAGTCTTTTCTTCTCCATAAAAATTTAGGATCATTATGTCAATTTACACTTAAAAAAGCCAGCTAGGATTTGAATTGGGATTGCAGTAACCCTATAAACAATTTGGGAAGAACTGATATCTTAACAATATTGAGACTTCTGATGAATAAAAACCTGTCCCATTTAATTTACGTTTTATTTTTTCAGAAATGTTTATCTTGCACGTTTTATTGAATTTATCCATAAATGCTGCTTCTCTTTTTTTAATTCTTCTGTAAATGGTATTTCTAAATTTCTATTCTAAATGGCTGGTATACAGAAATACAACTCATTCTTGTATAGTGCCTTTGTATATTGATTTGTTACTTCAAGCAGGTTTTATGTAGATTCCTTATGATTTTAGTACCCTGTCATATAAGAATCAAGATACTTTTTTCTTCCTCATTTTCAATTTTCAAATTGAAGTCTTTCATTTCTTTGTGTTATCGCATTGGTGGTTTCTGATACACTGAAACTGTTTTAACTAGCAATTATTTAATCATGTGTCAGAATTCCTACTGATTATTATTTCACAGTAGAAATATTCACTCCCAGGGAAATATCCCAAAAAGTGTATATACATACAATGGAATATGATTCAGCCCTAAAAAAGAATAATATTCTAATACATGCTACAACATGTATATGAATTCAGATATAATTAGCAATATTGTTCTGTGTTTTTAAAGCCCTATATAAACCTTCTCAATCTGAATCCATTCTTTCATTACAACGGTACTTTTTCAGATATGGATACATTTTGAATATGTAGATCTAGTTCATTTAAACTACAGTAGAGTATTATATTGTATGAGTATCCCACAGTTTATTTTAGTTTTCATAGTAAAGATTGCTTGCAGTAGCAAAAACGGAGACCAGCTGCAGTAAACATCCTTGTTTATGTCCTCTTGTGCACATGTATAAGAGTTTTTCTTGAGCAGACATCTAAAAGTGAATTTAATGGGTTGTAAAATATATACACCTTCAATTTTTCCTGGTTTACCAGATTTTTCTTCCAAATCCTCATATTAATATATATGTGTACCAGATTTCAATGAGAAAGTATCTTTATTTGCTCAGCATGGTGCCTAGCACATAGATGTTTACTAACTTCTTACTAAATAAATGAATAAATTAATGAAGAGAAAAAATTTTGACTACTTTATGGCTACATGTGATTTCACCTTGTTGGTTCCATGTATCTTTTCATTACATGTACTGTATTGTCATTATATCTATACCATTACATTAGGTCTGATTTGACACAATGAGGTCTATTTCAGAAGATATATGTATAGCCTCCTAGAATGGAAATAAAAATAGACAAATGGAACCTAGTTAAACTTAAAAGCTTTTGCACAGCAAAGGGAACCATACACAATATGAAAAGGCAACCTACAGACTGAGAGAAAACATTTGCAAATGATGCTACTGAGAAGGGACTAATTTCCAAAATACACAGCTCATACACTTGATATCAAAAAAACAAACCACCCAATCAACAAATGGGTAGAAGACCTAAATAGACATTTCTCCAAAGAAGGCATATAGGTGGCCAACAGGCACAGGAAAAGATGCTCAATATCACTACTTATTAGAGAAATGTGAATCAAAACTACAATGAGGTATTAACTCACACTGGTCAGAATGGCCATCATTAAAAAGTCTACAAATAATAAATGCTGGAAAGGGTATGGAGAACAAGGAACCCTCCTACACTGTTGGTGGGAATGTAAATTGGTGAAGCCACTATGGAAAACATCATGGAGATCCTTAAAAAACTAAAAATAGAGTTACCATATAATCCTGCAATCCCACTCCTGGACATATATCCAGAAAAAACAAAACCTCTAATTTAAAAAAATACACGCACCCCTGGTGGCACAGTGGTTAAGAATCCGCCTGCCAATGCAGGGGACATGGGTTTGAGCCCTGGTCTGGGACGATCCCACGTGCCACGGAGCAACTAAGCCCATGCTCCACAACTACTGAGCCTGCACCCTAGAGACTGTGAGCCACAACTACTGAGCCCACGTGCCGCAACTGCTGAAGCCCATGTGCCTAGAGCCCATGCTCCGCAACAAGAGAAACCACCGCAATGAGAAGCCCGCGCACCACAATGAAGAGTAGCCCCGCTCGCCGCAACCAGAGAAAGCCCGCACGCGGCAACAAAGACAGAACACAGCCAAAAATAAATAAATTTTTTTAAAAACACTTAAAAAAAAATACATGCACCCCAATGTTCATAGCGGCCAAAAAGTTCCTTCAGTTTTTAAGTAAAAATAAAATACACACTTTTCATTTTCACCAAGAACTTTACTGAACAACGTATTCACCCTTTTGTTCCACTACCTTCTGCCATTTTTCAGACAACTTCATAATTCCATCTTCCCAAAACTTTTTATCTTTCTGAGCAAAGAACTGTTCCAGGTGCCTTTTACAGTCTTCCAGGGAACTGAAATTTTTTCCATTAAGAGAATTTTGTAAACACCAAAATCATTGGAAATCCGAAGGTGCAATGTCTTGTGAATACGGCGTATAAGTCACAATTTCCCAGCCAAGTTGTAATAGTATTTTCCTGGTCATCAAAGAAACATGAGGTCTTGCATTATCCTGATGGAAGAATGTTTCTGTTGACTAATTCTGGATGCTTTTTGCCCAGCGCTGCCTTCAGTTGGTCTAATTGTGAGCAGTCCTTGTTGGAATGAATCGTTTGGTTTTCCAGAGGGAGCTCGTAATAGAGGACTCCCTTCCAATCCCACCATATACACAGCATCATCTTCTCTGGATGAAGATCGGCTTTTATTGTGGTTCCTGGTGGTTCATTTCGCTTGCCCCACGGTCTCTTCCATTCCACATAATTGTACAATATCCACTTTTCATTGCCCGTCACAATTTGTTT
The DNA here is from genome assembly GCF_951394435.1 of Stenella coeruleoalba. NCBI lineage: Eukaryota > Metazoa > Chordata > Mammalia > Artiodactyla > Delphinidae > Stenella > Stenella coeruleoalba. Next base: position 41,912,758 of record NC_137169.1, read on the forward strand.
TAAAAACGGAATGTTTTCATTACGTTTAAATAGAGAATCGCATGCGGAAATATGGTCAAGAAGGTTTTTTCGTTTAACTTATGTGGAACCCAAACAACAAAGCGATTAATATAACCAAGCTGGTGCAAATGATTTTCGGCGCTTGATTTGGATATTCTGAGTATGTCAGCTATCTCCCACATGGTATAACACTGATTGTTCTCAATTACTGTTTTCATTTGATCGCTATCAACTTCAGCTGGTCTACCTGACCGTGGAGTGTCATCCAGCGATAAATCTCCAGCACGAAACTTTGCAAACCACTTTTGACACATTCGATTAGTCACAGCATCTTCTCCATACACTGCATAAATCTTTTTTTACGTTTCAGTTGCGTTTTTACTTTTCTTGAAATAATAAAGCGTAATATGCCGAAAATGTTGTTTTCTTCCATCTTCAGTATTAAAATGGCTACACAAAAATTCACTAATTTTGATGTTTTTTTTTTTAAGGCACACTGATACGACAGCTGTCACAGTACAATCTAACAAAATTGTTTCGAATGAAGTTAAACAACTAAGCGCTACTAGAGCCATCTTACAGAAAATATGAACGAACTTTTTGGCCAACCCTTCCTTGCAGCAAAAGATAAAACCTTGAACAGACTGAAGACATAAAATCTGTCATGGCCTCCAAGTGAGCTCTTACAAATCACTGGCTTCAGAACTGCAAATAGCTGAGATCACAGGCAGTAGTTTCCAGCTAGCCCTATAATCACTTATTTCCTGAAAGCAAAGACCTTTCTTCTCTAACCCAGTCAAAGGTTTCATTAGCATCTAATTCCCTTCCTGATTAAAATGCCTAGAGGTCTACTATTTTTGTTTTTTACCGAACTCTGACTGATACAAAATGGTTTTCCTTTTCATATGGCCTCCATTGACCTATAATTGTATTAAAAACAAAACAGGTTAGGCATAGTAGTAATATGCAGTCTTTCAGACTCCAGTTTTGATAAAACCATGTCCCCACTTTAAGTATCACTACCACTATCTCTTTTCCTCTCAAAGATGAGTGTTTTCATTTTGTTTGATTTTATTTTTTAACAAAAAAGAATGCCCCAATCACTGCCCTGAAAAAGCTCCATGTCTAGAAGGGTAAATAAACATGTAAACAAACAATACTATATGAGGATATGTGCTATAACAGCATGTAAAATGTACAAAAGGATTAAAAGGAAAAACGAAATGACTCAGAGAAAATTAAGGAATGCATTCCAGCAAAAGAAGTGCTTGAGCAGGCTTCTGAAAGATGAAATGGGAGTTTAACAGGCAGATAAAAGGTGGAGAACATTCCATACAGAGAAAACATCATGGTCAAAGACATGCATGCATGAAATTATGGTTATGTTTTAGAAGAAAATGTAGGTCAAAATCAAGAACACCTAGCAACCAGATCTTGATTTCCAATACCATTCTCCAATGGGGGTTCCTTGGAGAAATGGCTGATTCTAGAACTGGGCAGACAATATACAAGATGAACCTGGAACACCTTGTAGTGCCAGAAAGGAAGTAAGTGCTCGAATACAAGACACACACACACACACAAACACACACACACACAACAGGAATATATCAAAGGGATACAACAGCTAACTGAAAGAGCCCCCCAGAGTCAAAGCTGGAACAGCTGAGCAACAAAATACATAAAGCAGTACTGGATTATAACCGAAAGTATACATGTATATATGTATAAAATACAATATGTGTGTATATATACACACACACAGAAATAAACAAACAAGAGACAAATCTCCCATGTAGAATTGCAAATAATTCATGTAAATAGATAGCCTTCACAAAAGTGGAATATAATTCCCCACTCACTAAGTGTGAGATGCACACAGTGACTTCCTTTCAAACAGTACAATATATGGAGTGGGGGAATAACTTTACAGTGGAGAAACTTAATAAACATTATCTCAACCAGGGGATGAAGGTCAGTATCAACAATGCTAAGCCATATAATGATATGATGTGATGTGATGAAAATGGTAATTTACCTCCAGGGTCCACCTCCCAAAAAATCATAACGCCAGTCTAATCATGAGAAAAACATCAGACATACCCCAACTGAAGAACATTCTACAAAATATCTGACAATGACTCTTGCAAAGTGTCAAAGGAATGTCTGAGAAACTACCACAGCAAGCAGAGGCTAAGGAGACACGACAACAGCTAAATGTGGTATGCTGGATAGAGTCCTGGAACAGAAAAGAATATCAGGTAAAAGCATTATATATTACATATAATGCAAAATATCCAGGTACTAAATGTTCCACTAGTTACACTGTTCCCTCTTTATACTGACATGTAACAATTTGGCTTTAAAAGTACCCTCCTGGCCTGGAAAAAATGCATCCTCATTCCAATTAGCTGTTTTCTCCCTTCAGTTTACTGCTGACTAACAAAAATGGCTGTGTTCTTTAAGACAAAATGAATTTTATCAAGTATGAAAGCTATTTTGATGAGTTACAGGTGTTGTTTATTAATAGGCAACGCTATCTGCTTCCCTAAGAAGTACTCAGGGAACTAAATTAAGCTGTTACCCAAAAGCCCATTAAACCAATAAAACCCTAGGATTCTAGCAAGAGAACTCATAGCGTTTTGAAGCAAACATAGAGGTGTCTGCTCTAGTTGGTTTCTTCTCATTTCATCCTAAGATCTAGAGATAAGATATAAAAGTTAACTATCAGAACTCAGCAATCAACACTCAAGTAACAATAATTCTCAAATGAGGGAAATGAGGAGAATGGAGAACACTCAAAATTGATTTGTTACTCACAGCATAAGATTCTTACTCATTAGGAGCTAACTAACAATAAGTTATTTATTATAAGCCAAGTAATTTACATTATTGTTTGATCCCCTCAATAACCCTAACATGCTAAATATTCTGTCCACTAATATCCTTAATGATAAAAACCTAAGTTATTTACTATGAGCCACACAATTTACATTATCTCATTTAATACTCTCAACAACCCTATGAGGTAGATACTACTGCTCGGCCCATTTAAGCAATGAGAAACAAAAGTTTCAAGGACGTTAAGTAACTTGCCCAGGATCACACTGCTAATAAATGAAATTAGAATTCAAAAGCCAGTACCTCAGTACTCTTTCCACACTACAACACAGCATCTCTCAAGTAGTTTTTGCTAAATGAAAACATAAAGAGATTAATGTAATTCACCTGTGACTAAGGTTGACCCTTAAACAATACAGGTTTGAACTGCACAGGTCTACTTACACATGGATTTTTTTCAATAGTAAATACTACACTTTCCAAGAAGGCGGAGAAGTAGGAGGATGTGGAGTTCATCTCTCCCCACAAACACATCAAGAATACATCTACAGGATTGGTTCAAGATGGCAGAGTACAAGGACGTGCTCTCACTCCCTCTTGCGAGAGCACCGGAATCACAACTAAATGCTGAACAATCATCGACATGAAGACACTGGAACTCACCAAAAAACATACCCCACATCCAAAGACAAAGGAGAAGCCACAGTGAGATGGTAGGAGGGGCGTAACCACAATAAAATCAAATCCCATAACTGCAGGGTGGGTGACTCACAAACTGAAGAAGACTTATACCACAGAAGCCCACCCACTGGAATGAAGGTTCTGAGCCCCACGTCAGGCTTCCCAACCTAGGGGTCCAGCAACAAGAGGAGGTATTCCTAGAGAATCAGACTTTGAAGACTAGCAGCATTTGATTACAGGACTTGGACAGGACCGGGGGAAACAGAGACTCCACTCGTGGAGGGCACACAGAAAGTACTGTGCACATAGGGACCCAGGTGAAGGAACAGTGACCCCAGGGAAGACTGAACTAGACCTACCTGCTAGTATTGGAGGGTCTCCTGCAGAGGCGGGGGGGTGGCTGTGTCTCACCGTGAGGACAAAGACACTGGCAGCACAAGTTCTGGAAAGTACTCCTTGGCATGAGCCCTCCAAGAGTTCACCATTAGTCCCAACAAAGAGCCCAGGTAAGCTCCAGTGCTGGGTCACCTCAGGCCAAACAACCAACAAGGAGGAAACCCAGCCCCACGCATCAGCAAACAAGTGGATTGAAGTTCTACTGAGCTCTGCCCATCAGACCAACAGCCACCTCTACCCACCCACCACTACCCACCCACCAGTCCCTCCCATCAGAAAAGTTGCACAACCCCCTTAGATAGCCTAATCCACCAGAGGGCAGACAGCATTAGCAAGAAGAACTACAATCCTGCAGCCTGTGGAACAAAAAACACATTCACAGAAAGACAGACAAGATGAAAACGCAGAGACCTATGTACCAGATGAAGGAACAAGATAAAACACTAGAAAAACAACTAAATGGAGATAGGCAAACTTCCAGAAAAAGATTTCAGTATGATGATAGTGAAGATGATTCAGGACCTCAAAAACAGAATGGAGGCAAAGACTGAGAAGTCGCAAAAATTTTTAACAAAGACCTAGAAGAATTAAAGAAAAAACACCTAGAAGAATTAAAGAACAAACAAACAGAGATGAACATTACAATAACTGAAATGAAAAATACACTAGAAGGAATCAATGGCAGAATAACTGAGGCAGAAGAACGGATAACTGACCTGGAAGACAGAATGGTGGAATTCACTGCCGTGGAACAGAATAAAGAAAAAAGAAATGAAGACAGCCTACGAGACTTCTGGGAGAACATTAAACGCACCAACATTCACATTATAGGGGTCCCAGAAGGAGAAGAGAGAAAGGACCCAAGAAAATAAGTGAAGAGATTATAGTCGAAAAGTTCCCTAACATGGTAAAGGAAATAGCCACCCAAGACCAGGAAGCACAGAGAGTCCCATACAGGATAAACTCAAGGAGAAACATGCTGAAAAACATAGTAATCAAACTGACAAAAATTAAAGAAAAATCATTAAAGGGAACAAGGGAAAAATGACAAATAACATACAAGGGAACTCCCATAAGGTTAACAGCTGATTTCTCAGCAGAAACTCTACAAGCCAGAAGGGAGAGGCACGATATATTTAAAGTGATGAAAGGGAAGAACCTACAACCAAGATTACTCTACCCGGGAAGGATCTCATTCAGATTCGATGGAGAAATCAAAAACTTTACAGACAAACAAAAGCTAAGAGAATTCAGCACCACCAAACCAGCTCTACAACGAATGCTAAAGGAACTTCCCTAAGTGGGAAACACAAGAGAAGAAAAGGACCTACAAAAACAAACCCAGGGCTTCCCTGGTGGCGCAGTGGCTGAGAGTCCGCCTGCCGATGCAGGGGACACGGGTTCATGCCCCGGTCCGGGAGGATCCCACATGCCGCAGAGCGGCTGGGCCCATGAACCGTGGCCGCTGGGCCTGTGCATCCGGGGCCTGTGCTCCGCAACAGGAGAGGCCGCAACAGTGAGAGGCCCGCATACCGCAAAAAAAAAAAAAAAAACAATTAAGAAAATGGTAAAAGGAACATACATATCTATAATTACCTTAAATGTGAATGGATTAAATGCTCCAACCAAAAGATACAGGCTCACTGAATGGATACAAAAACAAGACCCACATATATGCTGTCTACAAGAGACCCACTTCAGACCTAGGGGCACATACAGACTGAAAGTGAGGGGATGGAAAAAGATATTCCATGTAAATGGAAATCAAAAGAAAGGTGGAGTAGCAATACTCATATCAGATAAAATAGACTTTAAAATAAAGAATGTTACAAGAGACAAGGAAGGACACTACATAATGATCAAGGGATCAATCCAAGAAGAAGATAAAACAATTATAAATATATATGCACCCAACATAGAAGTACCTCAATACATGAGGCAAATGCTAAGGGCTCTAAAAGAGGAAATCGACAGTGAAACAACAATAGTTGGGGACTTAAACACCTCACTTACACCAATGGACAGATCGCCCAGACAGAAAATTAACAAGGAAACACAAGCTTTAAATGACACAACAGACCAGATAGATTTAATTGATATTTATAGGATATTCCATCCAAAAACAGCAGATTACACTTTCTTCTCGAGTGCACACGGAACATTCTCCGGGATAGATCACATCTTGGGTCACAAATCAAGCCTCGGTAAATTTAAGAAAACTGAAGTCATATCAAGCATCTTTTTCAACCACAACACAAAGAGATTAGAAATAAATTACAAGGAAAAGTAAAAAACACAAACACATGGAGGCTAAACATAACATTACTAAATAACCAAGAGATTGCTGAACAAATCAAACAGGAAATCAAAAGATACCTAGAGACAAATCACAATGACAACACAACGACCCAAAACCTATGGGATGCAGCAAAAGCAGTTCTAAGAGGGAAGTTTATAGAGATACAATCCTACCTCAGGAAACAAGGTAAACCTCAAATAAACAATTTAACCTTACACCTAAAGGAACTAGAGAAAGAACAAACAAAACCCAAAGTTGGTAGAAGGAAAGAAATCATAAAGATCAGAGAAGAAATAAATGAAATAGAAACAAAGAAAACAATAGCAAAGATCAATCACCTAAAAGCTGGTTCCTTGAGAAGATAAACAAAACTGGAAAACCTTTAGCCAGACTCATCAGGAAAAATAGGGAGAGGACTCAAATCGATAAAATTAGAAATGAAAAAGAAGTTACAACGGACACCACAGAAATACAAAGCATCATAAGAGACTACTACAAGCAACTCTATGCCAATAAAATGGACAACCTGGAAGAAATGGACAAATTCTTAGAAAGGCATAACCTTCCAAGACTGAACCAGGAAGAAATAGAATATGTAAACTGACCAATGACAAGTAATGAAATTGACAGTGATTAAAAATCTTCCCACAAACAAAAGTCCAGGACCAGATGGCTTCACAGGTGAATTCTATCAAACATTTAGAGAAGAGCTAACACCCATCCTTCTCAAACTCTTGCAAAAAAATTGCAGAGGAAGGAACACTCCCAAGCTCATTCTATGAGGCCACTATCACCCTGACACCAAAACCAGACAAAGATACTACAGAAAAAGAAAATTACAGACCAATATCACTCATAAATATAGATGCAAAAATCCTCAACAAAATACTAGCAGAATCCAACAACACATTAAAACGATCATACACCATGATCAAGTGCGATTCATCCCAGGGATGCAATGATTATTTAATATATGCAAATCAATCAATGTGATACACCATATTAACAAACTGAAGAATAAAAAACATATGGTCATCTGAATAGATGCATACAAAGCTTCTGACAAAATTCAAAACCATTTATGATAAAAACTCTCCAGAAAGTGGGCACAGAAGGAACCTACCTCAACATAATAAAGGCCATATACAACAAACCCACAGCAAACATCATTCTCAATGGTGAAAAACTGAAAGCATTCCGCTAAGATCAGGAACAAGACAAGGATGTCCACTCTCATCACTATTATTCAACATAGTTTTGGAAGTCCTAGCCACGGCAATCAGAGAAGAAAAAGAAATAAGAGGAATACAAATTGGAAAAGAAGTAAAACTGTCACTGTTTGCAGATGACATCATACTATCCATAGAGAATTCTAAAGATGCCACCAGAAAACTGCTAGACTTAATCAATGAATTTGGTAAAGTTGCAGGATACAACATTAATGCACAGAAATCTCTTGCATTCCTATACACTAATGATGAAAACTCTGAAAGAGAAATTAAGGAAACACTCCCATTTACCACTGCAACAAAAGGATAAAATACCTAGGAATAAACCTACCTAAAGAGACAAAAGACCTGCACTCAGAAAACTATAAAACACCGATGAAAGAAATCAAAGATGACATAAACAGACAGAGAAATATACCATTTTCTTGGATTGGAAGAATCAATATTTTGAAAATGACTATACTACCCAAAGCCATCTACAGATTCAATGCAATCCCTATCAAATTACCAATGGCATTTTTTACAGAACTAGAACAAAAAACCTTAAAAATTGTATGGAGACACAAAAGACCCCAAATAGCCAAAGTTGTCTTGAGGGAAAAAAAAGGAGCTGGAGGAATCAGGTTCCTGGACTTCAGACTACACTACAAAGCTACAGTAATCAAGACAATATGGTACTGGCACAATAACAGAAATATAGATCAATGGGAAAGGATAGAAAGCCCAGAGTTAAACCCACACACCTATGGTCAACTAATCTATGACAAAGGAGGCAAGGATATACAATGGAGAAAAGACACTCTCTTTAATAAGTGGTGCTGGGAAAACTGGACAGCTGCGTGTAAAAGAATGAAATTAGAACACTCCCTAACACCATACACAAAAATAAACTAAAAATGGATTAGAGACATAAATGTAAGACCGGGCACTATAAAAGTCTTAGAGGAAGAACACTCTTTGACATAAATCACAGCAAGATCTTTTTTGATCCATCTCCTAGAGTAACGGAAATAAAAACAAAAATAAACAAATGGGACCTAATGAAACTTAAAAGCTTTTGCACAGCACAAGAAACCATAAACAAGACAAAAAGACAACCCTCAGAGTAGGAGAAAATATTTGCAAACGAATCATCAGACAAAGGATTAATCTCCAAAATACATAAACAGGTCATGCAGCTCAATGTTAAAAAAACAAACAACCCAATCCAAAAATGGGCAGAAAACCTAAATAGACATTTCTCCAAAGAAGACATGCAGATGGCCAAGAAGCACATGAAAAGCTGCTCAACATCACTAATTATTAGAGAAATGCAAATCAAAAGTACAATGAGGTATCACCTCACACCAGTTAGAATGCACATCATCAGAAAATCTACAAACAACAAATGCTGGAGAGGGTGTGGAGAAAAGGGCACCCTATAGTACTGTTGGTGGGAATATAAATTGATACAGCCACCATGGAGAACAGTATGGAGGTTCCTTAAAAAACTAAAAATAGAATTACCATATGATCCAGCAATCCCACTACTGGGCATATACCCAGAGAAAACCATAATTCAAAAAGACACATGCACCCCAATGTTCATTGCAGCACTATTTACAATAGCCAGGTCATGGAAGCAACCTAAATGCCCATTACTAGATGAACGGATAAATAAGATATGGTACATATATACAGTGGAATATTAGTCAGCCGTAAAAAGGAACGAAACTGGGTCATTTGTAGAGACGTGGATAGATCTAGAGACTCTCATACACAGTAAAGTAAGTCAGAAAGAGAAAAACAAATATTGTATATTAACGCATATATGTGGAACCTAGAAAAATGGTACAGATGAACCAGTCTGCAGGGCAGATATTGAGACCCAGATGCAGAGAACAAACGTATGGACCCCAAGGGGGAAAGTGGCGGGGGGTGGTGTGATGTTATGAACTGGCAGATAGGGATTGATATTTATACACTAATTATGTATAAAATGGATAATTAATAAGAACCTACTGTATAAAAAATAAATAAAATTTTAAAAAAAAAAGAATACATCTACAAATGGGAAACTTCTCACTGCGCACCTGCTGAACATTAGCAGAGGACCCCAGACACCTAAAACAACAAGCAAGATCCCCATGTAACCAGGTAGGATGAAAGAAAGAATTAGGGAAAAAGAAGAGGAGACAAAGCAGGATGGAACCTGCGCCCCTGGAGGAAAGCTAAAGGTGAGGAGAGGTTCCCGCATCTGGGAAAGCCCACTCACCAGCGGGGACATCAGCTGGGACAGAAGGGTAGCTTCGGGGGTTGGCAGGAGAGCCCAGCAACCAGTCTGTGGCAGGCAGGCAGGACAGAGTGAGACGAACAAAGATGGTGCATGCCACAGCCCTGTGTTCCCCAGCCTGAGACAGGTGTCCGCTGGTGTGCACAGGGCTGGGTGCTGGAACACGGGGTTTGGAGAGTAGAGTGGGGGAGGGGACTGCTGTTGGCTGCGAGGAGACAGCCTGAGAGGACAAAAGTCAGGAGCTCCGCAACCAGGAATGCTTGTGGAGGAAGCCTGGACTGCCACAGAGGCGAAGTGCCACACTGAGTGATGCGCAAAGGGCAGGGCCGCCGATGCAGCCTCTCCCGTCACAGACCGGCCGCTACCTCCATGGGTACTAGGGAGGGCTCCCGCCAGAGCCGGCTCTCACACCCCTGCCACTGCCTCCTCCGCCCCCTCCCTCCACCTAGGCAATCCACTCGCCCCAATAGTTGCCTGACAGGCTCACGTGTTCCAAATATTTGAAGAGATTATAGTTGAAACCTTCCTTAATATGGGAAAGGAAACAGTCACCCCAGTCTAGGAAGCGGAGAGAGTCCCATACAGGATAAATCCAAGGAAGAACACACAAGACACATATTAATCAAACAAACATTAAATACAAAGAAAAAACATTAAAAGCAGCAAGGGAAAAGCAACAAATAACATACAAGGGAATCCCCATAAAGTTATCAGCTGATTTTTCAGCAGATACTCTACAGGCCAGAAGGGAGTGGCATGAAATATTTAAAGTGATGAAAGGGAAAAAACTACAACCAAGAATACTCTACCCAGCAAGGCTCTCATTCAGATTCGATGGTGAAATCAAAAGGTTTACAGACAAGCAAAAGCTAAGAGAATTCAGCACCACCCAAACAGCTTTACAACAAATGCTAAAGGAACTTCTTTAGATGGAGCGGCAGTTGGGGGGTGGGGGAGGCACAACTATAAACAAGAAAAATCACAAATGGGAAAGCTCACTGGTAAAGCCAAACATACACTAAAACCAGGAAATCATACATACACAAATATGACATCAAATCCAGCAACTGTGAGGAGAGTATAAATGCAGGAAATGGGAATTGCATTTGAAATTAAGAGACCAGCAACTTAAAACAACCCTGTATATATACAGATTGCTTTATCAAAGCCTCATGGGAAATGCAAACCAAAAAACTACAATGGATACATACACAAAAAAGAAAAAGCAACCCCGAAACAACACTAAAGATGGTCATCAAACCACAAGAGAACAGAACAAAAGAGGAAGGGAAGAAAAAAGACCTACAAAAACAACCCAAAACAATTAAGAAAATGGCAATAAGAACATACACATCAATAATTACCTTAAATGTAAATGGATTAACTGCTCCAACCAAAAGACAAAGGCTGGTTGAACGGATACAAAAACAAGACCCATATATATGCTGTCTATAAGAGACCCATTTCAGACCTAGGGACACATACAGAATGAAAGTGAGGGAACAGAAAAATATATTCCATTTAAACAGAAGTCAAAAGAAAGCTGGAGTAGCAATACTCTATATATGTAGCCAACATAGGAGCACTTCAAAATATAAGGCAAATCCTAAGAGCCATAGAAGGGGAAATCGAAGGTAACATAGTAATAGTGGGGGACTTTAACACCCCACATACACCAATGGACAGATCATCCAGACAGAAAATAAATAAGGAAACACAAGCCTTAAATGGCACAATAGACCAGATATATTTAATGGATATTTATAGGACATTCCACCCAAAAGCAGAATACGCTTTCTTCTGAAGAGCACACGGAACATTTTCCAGGATAGATCACATCTTGGGTCACAAATCAAGCCTCAGAAAATTAAGAAAATTGAAATCATATCAAGCTTCTTTTCTGACCATGCTATGAGATTAGAAATCAATCACAGGAAGGAAACTGTAAAGAACACAAACATATGGAGGCTAAATAATATGTTACTAAATAACCAATGGATCACTAAAGAAATCAAAAAATGCCTAGAGACAAATGACAATGAAAACACGATGATCCAAACCCTATGGGATGCAGCAAAAGCAGTTCTAAGACGGAACTTTATAGCAATACAGTCTTACCTCAAAACACAAGAAAATTCTCAAATAAACAACTTAACCTTACACCTAAAGCAACTAGAGAAAGAACAAACAAAACCCAAAGTTAGTAGGAAAAAGGAAATCATAAAGATCAGAGCAGAAATAAATGAAATAGAGATGAAGAAAACAATAGCAAAGATCGATGAAACTAAAAGCTGGTTCTTTGAGAAAATAAACAAAATTGATAAACCTTTAGCCAGACTCATCAAGAAAAAGAAGGAGAGGACTCAAATCAATAAAATTAGAAATGAAAAAGGAGAAGTTACAATGGACACCGTAGAAATACAAAGCATCATAGGAGACTACTACAAGGAACTATATGCCAATAAAATGGACAAGCTGGAAGCAATGGACAAATTCTTAGAAAGGTACAACCTTCCACGATTGAACCAGGAAGAAATAGAAAATATGAATAGACCAATCACAAGTAATGAAACTGAAACTGTAATTTAAAATTTTCCAACAAACAGAAGTCCAGGGCCAAATGGCTTCAAAGGTGAATTCTATGAAACATTTAGAGAAGAGTTAACACTTACACTTCTCAAAGTCTTCCAAAAAATTGCAGAGGAAGGAACATTCCAAAGCTTATTTTATGAGGCCACCATCACCCTGATACCAAAACCAGACAAAGATACCACAAAAGTAAAAAAAAGAAAATTACAGGCCAATATCACTGATGAACACAGAGACAAGAATCCTCAACAACATACTAGCAAACAGAATCAAACAACATATTCAAAGAATCATACACCATGATCAAGTGGGATTTATCCAAGAGAAGCAAAGATTTTTCAACATCCATCAATCAATCAGTGTGATACACCACATCTTGAAGAATAAAAACCATATGATCATCTCAATAGATGTAGAAAAACCTTTGGACAGAATTCAACACTCATTTATGATAAAAACTCTCCAGAAAGTGGGCATAGAGGGAATCTACCTCAACATAATAAAGGCCATATACAACAAACCTACAGCAAACATCATTCTCAATGGTGAAAAACTGAAAGCATTTTCTCGAAGTTCAGGAACAAGACCAGGATGTCCACTCTTGCCACTATTATTTAACACAGGTTTGGAAGTCCCAGCCATGGCAATTACAGAAGAAGAAATAAAAGGAATCCAAATGGAAAAGAAGTAACACTGTCACTGTTTACAGATGACATGATACTATGTGTAGAAAATCCTAAAGATGCTACCAGAAAACTACTACAGCTCATCAATGAATCTGGTAAATTTGCAGGATACAAAATGAGTACACAAAAATCTCTTGCATTCCTATATACTATCAACGAAAGATCAGAAAGAGAAATCAAGAAAACAATCCCATTTACCATTGCAATAAAAAGAATAAAATGCCTAGGAATAAACCTACTTAAGGAGACAAAAGACCTATACTCAGAAAACTATAAAACACTGATGAAAGAAATCAAAATGACATAAACGGATGGAGAAATATACCATGTTCTTGGACTAGAAGAATCAGTATTTTGAAAATGACTATACTACCCAAAGCAATCTACAGATCAATGCAATCCCTATCAAATTACCAATGGCATTCTTCACAGAATTAGAACAAAAATTTTTATTATTTGTATGGCAACACAAAAGACCCCAAATAGCCAAAGCCATCTTGAGAAAGAAAAAGGGAGTTGGAGGAATTAGGCTTGCCAACTTCAGACTACACTACAAATGTACAGTCATCAAAACAGTATGGTACTGGCACAAAAAGAGAAATATAAATCAATGGAACAGGAGAGAAAGCCCAGAGATAAACCCATGCACCTATAGTTACCTAACCTATGACAAAGGAGGCAAGAATATACGATGGAGAAAAGACAGTCTCTTCAATAAGTGGTGCTGGGAAAAATGGACAGCTACATGTAAAAGAATGAAATTAGAACACTCCCTAACACCATACACAAAAATAAACCCAAAATGTATTAAAGACCTAAATGTAAGGCCTGATACTATAAAAGTCTTGGAGGAAAACATAGGCAGAACACTGACATAAATCGCAGCAATTTCTTTTTTGATCCACCTACTATAGTAATGAAAATAAAAACAAAAATCGACCAATGGGACCTAATTAAATTTAAAAGCTTTTGCTCAGTAAAGGAAACCATAAACAAAACGAAAAGACATAATGAGAGAAAATATTTGCAAACAAAGCAACAACCAACAAGGGATTAATCTCCAAAATTTACAAACAGCTCATGCAGCTCAATATCAAAATATAAACAAGCCAATCAAAAAATGGGCAGAAGATCTAAATAGACATTTCTCCAAAGAAGGCATATGGATGGCTAAAAAGCACATGCAAAGATGCTCAACATCACTAATCATTAGAGAAATGCAGTTGAAAACTACAATGATGTATCACTTCACACTGGTCAGAATGGCCATCATCAAAAAATCTATAAACAATAAACGCTGGAAAGAGTGTGGAGAAAAGGGAACCCTCCTACAATGTTGGCGGGAAAGTCAACTGGTACAGCCACTATTGAGAACAGTATGGAGGCTCTGTAAAAAAACTGAAAATAGAGCTAACATATGATCCAGCAATCCCACTCCTGGAAATATATCCAGAGAAAACCATAATTCAAAAAGATACATGCTCCCCAATGTTCACTGCAGCACTATTTACAATAGCCAAGACATGGAAGCAACCTAAATGTCCATGGATGGAGGAACGGATAAAGGGATAAATTGGTAGATTGGGATTGACATAAACACACAATTATATATAAAACAGATAACTAATAAGAACCTACTGTATAGCACAGTAAACTCTACTCAATACTCTGTAATGACCTATATGGGAAAAGAATCTAAAAAAGAGTGGATATATTATATGTATAACTGATTCACTTTGCTGTACACCTAAAACTAACACAACATTGTAAATCAACTATACTCCAATAAAAATTTTTTAAAAATAGAAAAACTAAAATTTTTTTTAAAAAGTAAATACTACAGTACAACATGATCCTGCGGTTGACTGAATGTATGGATGGGGAACCGCGGATGTGGAGGAAACTCGGATAAGGAGAAACGATGTTAATGGAGGGTCAACTATAAATCATACGTGGATTTTCGACTGCTTAGAGGATGTGCGCTTCTAACCCCTTCTTGTTCAAGGGTGAACTATAGTGACCTCAATTCAGGAGAAGCCTACTGGACTTGGTGAGTGCTCTGTAATGAAGAGGGAAGGGATACAAAGATGACTATGATATAGTCCCTGTACTGAGGAATTCACAATTGGTTACACATGTGAACCATTAGCTCTACAAACCAGAATGAAATGATTGCTATAATACAGGTTAAAAACTATACCTGACGGAAGAGGAAAGAAAAATTCACTCTAATTGGATGATGGGGAGGCTCCAAAGGGCAGAAAACATTTAAGCTTGATTATGAAGGATGACCAACGTTTCAACAATGGAAAAGGGGGAAACAGGTGGTTCAAAATGCTACAAGTGTATTTACATTGGGATGACAATCTTAAATGTCCTTAAGGCTAGATTAAATTTGTGGTTCTCAAAGGGCTATTCATAGACTAGAAGCATCACCTGAGAACTTGTTTGAAATCTAATTTCTCAGGCCCAACCCCATACTCCAGAATCATAAACTCTGGGGCTAGGGCCCAGCAATCTGTTTTAACAAACCCACAAATGATTCTGATTCATGCTCAAGTTTGAGAACTGCCTCAAATGCCTGAGGCAGCCAGGTGTAGTTAGTTAATAAGAAGTGGAAGAGATTATATGGAGAAACCTGCTTAGGAAATTCAAATTTCTAAAAACACTATGCCAATAACAACAACAAAAACATGGGTCCTGACACAGTTGAGAAAAACACACATCATTTTGTCTTCTCTATTATTCACGATAAAGTGAACATAAAATATAGTCTGGGTTAAACTTCAATTTTGGTCAAGACACAACTGCTGAAAACACACTCCTTTGTAGGTTGCTAACAGTAAGGAATGTTGCTGATTTCCACACAGTGGCCTCTAAGCAGAATGCTTTTCCGAAGAATAAAATGGACCTCAAGCAACAAATAGACCAACCAAGGAGGTGATATTCATGTCATGGATAATGAAGCAATTTTCTTTTCTGTCCAAAAAAAAGGAAAGGACTGTGTAAGAATGCCATGTTTCAACATACGAAGTGTTATAGACTGAATGTTTGCATACACCCAAACTTTGTATGTTAAAGCCCAAACTCTCACTATGGCTTTATTTCGAGTATGGTATTCCGAGTATGGAAGTAATCAGGGTTAAATGAGGTCTTAAGGGAGGACGTCCTGATTCCATCAGATTAGTGTCCTTATAAAAGGAGACACTAAAGAGTTCACTGGCTCATTCTCTGCACACATGCATGAAAGAAAGGCCATGTGAGCAAACAGCAAGATGGCAGCTGTCTGCAATCCAGGAAGAGAATCCTCATCAGAAACCCAACCAGCCAAACCTCAATCTTGGATTTCCAGCCTCCAGAATTGCAAGAAAATTAATTTCTGTTGTTTAAGCCACCCAAACGATGGTATTTTGTTATGGAAGCCCAGGCTGACTAATACATACTTAGGTACCAAGAAATAAATACCTAAAAATGTGGATGTGGCTTTGGAATTGGGTGATGGATGGAAGCTGAAAGAGTTTTGAGGTGCATGCTACAAAAAAGCTAGATTGCTGAGAAGGGGCTGTTGGTAGAAATATGGATGTTAATGGTGATTCTGGTGAGAATTCAGTAAGCAAAAAGGAGAGATGGAAAGAAAACCTCCATCTTCTTAGAGAATACATAAATAATTATGAACAGAATGTTGGTAATGGATGTTAAAGGCCATTCTGGTGAAGTCTCAGACAGAACTTAGGAATAGGTTATTAAAACTGGTGGAAAGGTAATCCTTATTACAAGTGGCAGAGAACTTGGCAGAACTGTGTTCTAGTGCTTTTTGGAAGACAGAACTTAGGAACAATGAAAATGGGTATTTAGCCAAGAAGATTTCTAGCCAGAGTACTAAAGGTGCAGCTTGGGTCCTCCTCAATACTTATAATAAAATGTGAGAAGAGAGAAATAAATTGAAGAAGGAATTATTAAGCAAAACGGGACCAAAACTTGAAGATTTGGAAAATTCTCCACCTATATATGTTGCAAAAAATGACAAAGCTTGCTCTAAAGAGAACAGTGAGGGTGTGGATGAACCAGCATTTGATAAGGAGATTAGTATGGGTGTGAACCACTAATTTAATCAAGAATTTAATCTGCCATTTCAGCAGAAGCCTGAATAGAAATGGGATTATACTGCTAGCTGGAACTAAAGAGAAACTAAAGACAGACACAGAGCTATCTGTCTGCAAAAACTTGATGTCCTTTAAGAAAAAGGAAGCATGACCCCCAGAAAGCAATTCAGAAATCTTCAGGGATGCAACTCCCATCACAGGTTCTGGAAGCAAGGCAGCGTCCACTTTCATCTACAAGCCAAAAAAAGAGAGCTCTTACCAGAAACCCTGTTGGCCAAACCTTGAGCTTGGACATCTAGCCTCCAAAACTGTGAGAAAATTAATTTCTGTTGTTTAAGACACCCAGCCTAGGGTATTTTGTTATGGCAGCCCAAATTGACTAACATATGAGGCAAGCTAAAATATGGCATAACTTAAGAACAACTAATGTAGCAGGGAACAAAAAGAGAATAAATTTGATTTGTAAAAATATGATAACTTTCATATGAGTGGTCCAGTTATGAAATTACCATCTTAGAGAAGAACAAAAAGGAAATTCTAGCACACTAATTGGCTCTGCAATCTCAATAAGGGAAATTATATTTATTAGTTTTCAGCTTCAGAATCACCTGGCCCAGTGGTTCTCAATCTGGCTACCTAAGAGAATTATCTAAATACCTTTTAAAAAATATCAGTGTCACTATCCCACATACTCAGAGATTGTTTTGACTTAATTAATCTGAGAGTTAACCTTGTTTAAAAAGGTTCCCAGGTGACTCTAAAGTGAAGCCAGAGTGAGAACCACTGCTCTAGACAACATGCAGGTATAATTTTCCTAAAAATTAAAAATGAAAGAAAAATGAAAATTCCTAGACCCCACTCCTAGAGACTCTTTCAGGTAATTTATAGAGGGGCCCAAGAATCTGCATTTTGAAAAGTCCCCTAGGTGACTCTAATGCAGGTGATCCCATCATATCAGAAGTGTTTTGTTCTTGTGCACATGCTGTTTCATGTTCGGAAAGTGCTTCCAAACTTCTCCAGCTGATGAAATCATCTTGGAAGCCTGAGAACTTAAATACTGTCCCAACTTAAGTTTGACAGTAATGCCTGAATTAATTACTCCAAAAATCTGCCTGTCTTCTCTTCCTTCCACTCCCCCACATTTGCCAAACAAAACACTGGAGTTTTGAGTGGATACTACTAGGGCAAATCAAGAAGTTGAAAGCAATACTCTGGAAAATTCTTGGCCACACATGCAGGTACTTGTCCAGACCTGAAGTTGCTCTCCATAAAATAAGTAACAAGCTCATCACTGTTATCGTCTTTTCCAGCTATACAAGTAGTTTCTAGAAAACTGAATAATTTCATCTACCACAGAGGAAAATATTCAATATCTTAAGAGATTTCAACTTTGAACTGAGGAATTCTTTCATGACTATAGAAAAAGTACATTTATGAAAAGGCAATATTAATATACATGTTGAAAACATATACCAATGAAGCATAACTTTTAAAGCTATAAACATTGATATTGGTAAAGTTTTTGCTATTCCATTGATCTATTTGGAGACTATGATTTTGTTCTGTTTTGTTTTTTTGCAGTATGCGGGCCTCTCACTGTTGTGGCGTCTCCTGTTGCAGAGCACAGGCTCCGGACGTGCAGGCTCAGCGGCCATGGCTCACAGGCCTAGCCGCTCTGCGGCATGTGGGATCTTCCCAGACTGGGGCACAAACCCGTGTCCCCTGCATCAGCAGGCAGACTCTCAACCACTGCGCCACCAGGGAAGCCTGAGACTATGATTTTAAGTGTATTTTAATGGTGACTTCCCACAAAAGACACTGTTTCAAGAACCATTAGAGATGATAATGCATAAGAAATGGCCTATAAAATTTGCAAGTCATTATACTGAGCAATGATTAATGGACAGAAATAACACACATATTTTTTAAAAGAAATCAAGTCCTATATAATTACACCTGAGTCCTAAATTAAGCCCAAAAAGAATAATATACTGGAAAAAATGTATTTGGCCAACAAAAGAAGAGTGGCTAATTTATATTGTAAAAAGATCTAAAATATAAGATCGAATTCTTGCAACAAAAAAGGAAAGACTAAAATGCTAGACTGACTTTTAAATGCAGTTAGGGGATCTAGAATCAGAATTCATGTAGACCTTAAGTATAAACCTTAGTCTGGTTCCTGGACCAGAGACAGCTTACAACAATTTTAAAAAGTAAACAAAAAGAATTAACAAACAAAACAGCAAACCCTAAAGATGAGGGGGAATTTGATTTCAAGAGTTAGTTACCACATTATTGGATTCAAACGTCCAGTTTTCAACAAAAAAATCACAAGGCATACAGAGAAATAGGAAAGCAGAGACCCATTCAAAAGGAAAAAATAATCCAGCAGAAACCATACCTGAGCAAGACAAGATGTCAAACCTACTGGACAAAGACTTTAAAACAGCTATCTTAAAGATGCTCAAAGAACTCAAGGAAAATATGGAGAAAGTCAAGAAGATAATGTATTAACAAAATGGAAATTTTTTTATCTCAACAAAGAGATAAAGAAAAATTCTAGAGAAAAAATGATGCTATTAAAAATGAAAAATTCACTAGACAGATTCAAAGGCATATTTGAGTAAGCAGAAGAAAGAATCAGAGAACTTGAAGATAGGACAATGGACATTATCAAGTATGAGAAACAGGAAGAAAAAAGACTGAAGAAAAGTGAACAGAGCCTATGTGACACTACAGACAGACTAATATATGCATGGTATTCAAGTCCCAGAATGATGAGAGAAAGAGAAGGAGGGAAGAGAAATTCTTTGAAGAACTAATGGCCAAAAAGTTTCAAATTTGATGAAACACATATATATAAACATCCAGGAAGCTCAATGAACTCCATGTCAGATGAACTTGAGTAGACCCAAGAAAGACACATTATCATCAAACTGCCTAAACACAAAGATAGAATCTTGAAAGCAAGAAGAAAGAAGCACCTCATCACCTACAAGTGTTCCTCAATAAGATTTTCAGCAGATTTCTCATCAGAAACTTTGGAGGCCAGAAGCAGTGGGCTGGTATGCTCAAGGTGCTGAAAGAAGAAAACAGTCAACCAAGAATCCTATATCCATCAAAACTGTCCTTCAAAACAGAGGGGAAAATCAAGACATTCTCAGGAAAACAAAACTGACAGAGTCAATTACCACTAGACCTGCCCTGCAAGAAATGCTAAACGGTGTCCTGCAGATTAAAATGAAAGAACACTAGGCAGTAACATGAAGACACAGGATGAAATAAAGATGACAGTAAAGGTTAATACATGGAGAATTACAAAGACTACTATAATTGTAAGAAAGGTGTGCAACTCCACTTTTTATTTTCTACATGATTTCAAAAACTCATTTTTAAATCATTATTAGTGTAAAACCTAGAATTATTGTAAATTTGGTTTGTAACTCTAGTTTTCTACATAATTTAAGAGATTAATACATTAAAAACATTATTAGTTTATGGCTTTGGACATACAATGAATTAAGATGTAATTTTGTAATATCAACACCTGAAATGAGCAGGGTTAGAGTTACTAAAGGAGCAGAATTTTGTATGATACTGAAGTTAACCTGGTATAAATCCAAATTAAGAATATTATAACTTTAGGATGTTAAATTTAATCCTCTTGATAACCACAAAGAAAACAGCTAAAGAATATACATAAAAGGAAACGAAAAAGAGATTTTAACATTTCAATACAAAAATTAACTGAACACAAAAAAAGGTAACATGAATAAACACTGAGAACATTATACTGAGTAAAATAAGCCAGACACAAATAAGACAAACACTGTATGGTTCCACTTATATGACAAAATAGTCAAAAATCAAAGAGACAGAAAGTAGAATGGTGATTACCAGGGCCTAGGGTAATGGGGATTTGTTGCTTACTGTGTACAGAGTTTCAGTCATATATGATGAAAAGAGGTATGAAGTTGGTGGTGAAGTTTGCACAGAAATATGAGTGCACATAATGCCACCAAACTGTGCACTTGAAAATGGTTAAGACAATTTTATGTGTTCTTTACCATGGTTAAAAAAAATTAGGAAAAAAGGATGGTGCCAATGGTGCACAGGTCAGATTTGAGAGAAACTTTTTAGCTATAACTGATACATACTGAATCCAACACTTTCGAGGCATTTGTAGGATTTTCAGAATGAATTGGAAATCCAGATCTGGAACTTTATTTTGGTCAGTGTATGGCTCATAGTTGAAGCCACTGGTATGGATGATATTACCCAGAGAACTGTATTAGTTTCTATTACTGCTGAAACAAATTACCACAAAACTTAGTGGCTTATAGCAACCCAGATTTATTATCTTACAGTACTGGAGGTCAGATGTCCTAAAATGGGTGTCAACAAGGCTGCTTTACTTCTGGAGGCTCTAGGAGAAAATATTTACTTGCTTCTAAAAGCTTCAGCTTCGGGAGGTTTTCTTCAATATTTGGCTCCTGCCTCACATTACATAACCTTTTGTCTCTCGGGTTCTGATGTCAAATCACCTTCTCTCTAAATTCGACCCTATTGCCAGACTCTCATGAGGACCCTTGTGATTACACTGAGCCCATCTGGATAATCCAGCATAATCTCTCCATCTAAATATGCTTAACTTAAATTAATCATTTTCAAAGTATTTCTTGTCATGTTGGAAACATACTCATAGGTTCTTGAGATTAGGACGTGAACATCTTTAGGGCCCCATTATTCTTCATATCACAAGAACCTCGAGGAAAACTTACGGTGAAAGACCCTTCAAAGCCTTCTTTGTTTATATTAATGAAACTATCATTTTCCCAATCATTCAGATATAAACTTTATTATCTTTGAATCACTCCTTACCTAACTTCTACTCCTATTCCCATTTGGCCACCTAATTTTGCTCACCCTTTCTTAGTGATGTATTAGAAATCCACTCCTATTCCACTCCACGTATCACTACATTTGCTTAATTCTCAGTACCAAAAACCTGAAATCTTATGGTAGTGTCACTTCTCTCTGTGTGTTTTCTATTTTTCCTCTTTTGGTCCATTCTGTCTACCAATTTCAGATTAATTTCAGATTAATCTTTGTCAATTACTGCTTTGGCCATTTCACATCTTCTATTTTAAAATATTCTGTGGTATTCAAAGCCCTCTATAGTCTGTCCTCTACAAATTGGTCTCCCAACACATGATACTCACTTGCACACTATGATTCCCATCTTGAATTTCCTATCTGTTCTCTCGTCTACCTCTTCCTTATTAACCTTTCCTTTAAGACTGAGTTATCACTTGTCCATCATTATGCAGCTCTCTTCTTAACTTCTACAGCATTTAGAATATATGTGTCACTACTTGACAATTAGCATACAGAACATTATACACTTTGTTTCTATGTAAATATAGTGTGGTAATTTCAGGTGCTGTTTACCTGAATTGTTTTCGCACCCAGTTCTCTTTCCCCTTTAAATTGCCAGCTGAGATTATCTTGTTTGAATATTACTAAGCCACCCAAGACATTATACTTGATTAACCCCCAGGTGTGGTGCAGCTAAAGAATGGAGAAAGGAGGAAAAAAAAAAAAAAAAAACATAGTGGAGTTGAAAAAGAACATGGGGATAGCCTGAATCCACATTCTTTAGCATGGCAACAAAATGCAATTTCATGTATACTGAAAGACCATCTCTGTAGATAGCTGAGGTTTTAGCCACCATACTGGAACCCCCTAACTAGAGGACAGCCCACTGAACAGGAATACACTAGGTGAACTGCTGATAATGGGACCTGGGCTATAAAAAAACATGGATAATATATAAGGTAACTATAATAATATATATATATTATATATAAGGAAACATATATATATATATTATATATAAGTTATATATATATAATATATATATTATATATAATATATAAGGTAATATATAAGGAAACTGTCCTAGTTCCAAAGAAAATCCCAAAAGATGAAATTATAGTCACAGTAGCTATTCAGAGAGGAAAGTTGGCCACACCTTAGGTCCTGTGACACAAAAGAAAGGGAGCACCTAGGAAGTTAATTTGTTTTTTTAAATTAATTATTTATTTATTTATGGCTACGTTGGGTCTCCATTGCTGTGTGCGGGCTTCCTCTAGTTGCAACGAGCAGGGGCTACTCTTCATTGCGGTGCATGGGCTTCTCATTGCAGTGGCTTCTCTCGTTGCGGAGCACTGGCTCTAGGCGCACGGGCTTCAGCAGTTGTGGCTCACAGGCTCTAGAGCACAGGTTCAGTAGTTGTGGTGCATGGGCCCAGCTGCCCTGCGGCATGTGGGATCTTCTCAGACCAGGGCTTTAACCCACATCCCCCACACCGGCAGGCAGATTCTTAACCACTGCGCCACCAGGGAAGCCCAATTAATTTGATTTTGACAAGAAGACTGGATTAAAAGGACTATTCAAGTGTAATCACATCTTGGCTATCCTTTTTCTTTTTCATATATTGTTTCTCTGTTGTTATTGTTGTAGAGGTGTTGATAATTATACTAAATCAATGATTATCAAAAGAATCTTAGTTCTTTTCAGTCACAGAGAAATGAAGTTATCATATTTGCCACATGATATGGGTCTTGTGGGAAGAATCTGACAGGGTGAGGAAACTATAAAGTTAGTCTCCATGTACCTAGTGATTTAGGATTAAGAGATAATGGTGCCACTTGTCAATGAGCTCCTTTTGGTTTTCCCATACTACTCTGATGTGTGTCAGAAGGGAAAAAATAATCACTACACATATGTAACCAAGTAATCGATCCTGAAGAATGTTCCATGTCTACTTGAGAAGAATTATATTCTGTTGCTTTTGGATAAAATGTTCTGTATATGTCTGTTAAATTCATCTGTTCTAAGGTGTTGTTTAAGGCCAACACATTTCCTAATTGGTTTTCTGTCTGGATAATCTATCCATTGATGAAGTGGGGTATTAAAGTGCCCTACTATTATTGTATCACTATTTCTCCTTTTAGGTCTGTTAATATTTGCTTTACATATTTAGGTGCGCCTATGTTGGATACATAAATACTTACAAATGTATCTTCTTGGATTAGTGCCTTTATCATTACATAATGTCATTCTTTGTGTCTGATTGAAGTCTTTGTCTCAGACTCTTTGTTTTGTCTTATATAAGCATAGCTACCCTAGCTTTCTTTTGGTTTCCATTTGCACAGAATACCTTTTTCCATCCCTCCACTTTCAGTCTGTGTGTTTCTACTTAAAGGTGAAGTGAGTCCCTCATAGGCAGCACATAGTTGGGTTTTGTTTTTATATCAATTCAGCCACTTTAGGTCTTTTGATTGGAGAATTTAGTCCATTTACATTAAACGTAATTATTCATTGGAATGGACTTATTACCACTTTGTTAATTATTTTCTGGGTTTTTTGTTGTTCCTTTTTTCTTTTCTTGCTCTCTTCCTTTGTGATTTGATGATTTTCTGTAGTGGTATGCTTTGATTCCTTTCTCTTTATCTTTTGTTATCTACTATAGATTTTTGTTTCCAATTACCCTGAGGCTTATCATAAAAACAGACTGCTGCAAATAAAAGATGTTTTAAGTCGGTAACAACTTATGTTTGAAGGCATCCTAAAGCTCTACATTTTTACTGTTCCCACACACACACATTCTGGTTTTGATGTCACAATTTACATCTTTTTATCTTGTGTACCCATTAGCAAACTACTGCAGTTACATAGTTATTTTTACTGCTTTTGTCTTTTAATCCTCATACTAGATTTATAAAAAATTAACCCACCACCATAACATTAGATTATCCTGAATTTAACTATAAATTTCTTTTAACAGTGAGATTTATACTTTCATATGTTTTCCTGTTACTAATTAGCACTATATCATTTCAGCTTAAGGAAGTTCCTTTAATATTTATTAAAGGCAGATCTATTGGTAACAAACTCCTTAAGTTTTTGTTGTCTGGGAAACTCTTCTGCTCCTTCAATTGTGAAGGACAACTTTGCCAAGTAGAGTATTCCTGGTTGGCAATTTTTTTCTTCCAGCATCTTGAATATATCGTGCCACTCCCTTCTGGCCAGCAAAGTGTGTGCTCAAAGATCTTCTTACAGTTCTATGGGGGTTCTCTTATACACAACAATTTGTTTTTCTCTTGCTGCTTTTAAGATTTTCTTTTCTTTGACAATTTAATTATAATATGGCTTGGTTGCATCTCTGGATTATCTTATTTGGAACTCTCTGGGATTGCTGGATCTGGATGTCTCTTTCCTTTCCCACATTAGGGAAGCCTTCAGCCATTATTTATTCAAATAAGTTTTCTGCCCCTTTCTCTCTCTATTCTTCTTCTGGGAAGCCTATAATATGAATATTAATTCGTTTGATGTTATCCCCTAAATTACTCAAGCTATCTTCACTCATTTTCATTCTTTGATGGATGAATCCACTGCCCTGTCTACAAGTTCACTGCTCCTTTCTTCTGCTTCATCTGGTCTGCTTCTGAACCCCTCTATTGAATTTTTCAGTTTGATTATTGTACTCTTTGGCTCTTTGATTTCTCTTTGGTACTTTCTTATATTTTCTATCTCTTTGTTGAAATCTCCACTTTATTCAATTATTGTTCTCCTGACCTCAGTAAGCATATTCATGACCATGATTTTGAATGCTTTATCAGGTAGATCATTTATCTCTGTTTCATTAAGATCTTTTCCTGAGGTTATACTGTGTTCTTTCATTTGGAATATAATATCAGTATAGTTGATTTACAAATATCATGTTAGTTTCAGGTGTACAGCACAGTGATTCAGATAGATAGATAGACAGATAGATTCCTTTTCAGATTCTTATAGGTTATTACAAAATATTGAGTATAGCTCCCTATGCTATATACTAGGTCCTTGTTGGTTACCTACTTTATATATTAGTGTGTATACGTTAATGCCAACCTCCTAATTTATTCCTCCCCCAACCCCATTTCCCCTTTAGTAACCATAAGTTTGTTTTCTATGTCTATGAAGACTGCTTAAATATTTAAAACATTTTCCCAACCTTGGAGCATTTCCAGAGAGCTTATTCTTTCTCCCTACCACAATGCCTCTTACTAAGAACACTTATAAGCTAACTTTCAAAAGAAAAGAGCCCTTAACTGGTAAGTTTCATACATTGCTGGTGGAATTCTAAAACAGTAAACCACTTTGAATAACTGCTGGACACTTTCTTAAACAGTTAATATATTACCTTGTGACCCAGCAATTCCACTCCTACATATTTATTCAAGAGAAATAAAAATCTTCCTAGAATGAAATGTGCACAAAGAGATTTTTATAAGAATGCTTAAATCGGCTTTATCCATGACAGTCAAAAAGTAACCAACAACCCAAATATCCATTAACAAATGAATAGATAAATGAATTGTGAGGTATTTGTACACTATAATACTACTCAGGAATGAATTTCTGATACATGTATCAACACAGATAAATCTCAAAAATATTGAGTGCAAGTAGTAAATACAAAAAAGTATATGCTACATGATTCCATATACATGATATTCAAAACAGAAAACACTAATCTATGGTGACAGAAATAAGGACAATAATTGCTTCTGGAGGTGAAGAACTAATGGGAGAGAGACATGAAGAAATTTTTTAGAGTGATAGGTGTGTTCTACATCTTAACTAGAGTTACGGCTTCATGAGTATACTTTTGTTGAAGTTTATCAAACTGTACTCTTAAGATCTATGTATTTTGTTTGCTAAAGGTATAACTCAACAACAACAAAAAAAGATATTGGGGAAAAAACTTAATGAGTGATAGGTCTCCCCAACCCCATCTCACTCCATGCCTTCATTTATTCACTCAACAAATATTTATTGAGCATCAACTACGTTCTAGGCGCTGTTTTAGGGCTGGGGATACAGTGAATAAATACAGAAAATCCTGCTTTCATTACACATACATTGTTATGGGGGGATACAGACAATAAACAAGATAAACAGATTAAATACATATATTTAAGATTGTATTAAATTGAGCATTAAAGCAAAGGCGATAGGCAACATTGGGAAAGGAGTGAAATTTCTGATAGGTTGGCCAGTGAAAACCGACACTAGGAAGATAACTTTGGGGCTTATATCTATGACTTGATTCTGTAAATGTAGTATAACTGGATATGGCATTATAGTTTTGAGCCTAAGCCTTTAGAGGTATCTTAAGCTTCTGCTTGTCCTCTTACATCTGTGTCATCACCACAGATGTTAACCCAGAAAATCACTGGGTTATCTGCAGTCCCTTAAGAGGATATTAGAATGAATATGTATGGAACAAATCTGAGCCCAACTAGCTCAGGAGCCAAGTTCAACTAGATCTGTAACTTGAAGCAGAGCCACCCTGACAAAAAGCCTAGATCAGTCAACTCATAGCAAGTGCCTGAATGAAAATAAATAATTGTTGTTTTAAATTACTGGGCTATAGTGTGGTTTGCTGCTCAGCAGTAGCATTAGTGTGGAGTAAAATACTATGTCTGAGATTTACATTTTAAAAAATACTCTAGCAGTACTATACAATTACAAAAATTGTTCTATATATTACAAAGAAGAGACCTCCAGAATATATCCTTGATTGGAAAAAAAAAAGTTATAGAAAAGTTTGTGTAATATGCTATCATTTAAGATTAATAAGAATATGAAAATGTAACACATTCAATTCTACTTTTTTACAATGAGAAAATAAAGACAATGTTTTTAATGTTAAAAAGTGGGGGAATGGGCAAAAGGAAAAATAAAGCTAGACTGCTTTGAATATACGTTGATTTATAGATTTCACTATTATCATGTAAATATTTTACATTATTATTCAACAACAAAAAAGGATTCTCAAAGATAGAATAACTAGATTTACTCTCCTGTCTGAAACAAATTTAAAAATCAAAATATGGACAAAAGAATTCAAGTCAACTCACAGTGATCCAAATAAATTAAACTTTGGCAGTTATTTCTGATAATCTAGGTCCTTCTCCTTACTATTTTCCAATGAAACTTGGGCATTTATCAGACTGTATTATAATTATTTGTTTAAAAATCTCTTTTATCTTCCCTACTAGATTCTAATATCCTGAAATGTGGGAACCATGTCTTAGTAATCTTTTTATCCTAAGTGCACAGTCAAATAATATTTGTTCATATCTAATGCATTTTCAAACTAGCCCCACCATTTGCTCAAGCTATTTCCTATGTTTAAAGCGTCATTAATGTCTTTTCTACCACTCAAGACACCTCATTCTGTAAAGTCTTCCTTTCCTTAAGCACCTCTAGCCTCTATAACCTGAAAGAATTACTTACCTGTGTCTTCTTAGGACTTCGTGTATCTCAAAGTCCCTGAGATATATACACACCCATATATAATAAATAGCACACTACATCCTAATCATTTACTTATTGTCCCCTCAAAGATTTGAACAGTGTCTTACTCATTTTTGTAGCTTCGTCATCTATAACTATGTCTAGTATAATTGGTGATAATAAATGCCTTTCAAAGGAATTAAATAATGCATTTTTAGTATATGCATGAATTAAATCACTGTGCATGCACTAACAAAAATTTTAGTTTCTAAACAAAAAAGTTGGAATATTTGGATGTCTAATACAAATTGCAATAAATAGAGAAGTCTAGGTATAACAGGGGATTTAAAGGGAGGAGGGGAACAGAATAGGAAGGACTCCATTTGCTAACCAACCATGTTATTTATATGGTAATATACCCCTGGAGACAAACCCAGTAGCAGCAATAGATGCTACGAGAGTTTAATTCTCCCTGGCTTCCTAGAACAGGGACTGACTACGGAATAGTCTCTACTACATTCTTTGTAGTCTCTTACTGCCTTTGTTTCCAGTTTGCTCTCTCAAAAGAGTGTAGATATAGGTTACTCCCTCTAAGTTCCTCTTCTGGCATCTCACAGAACTAGCTGTATAAATAAAACCTACATAAAAACTCTGTGCACTCTGGTGCGCCATGTCAGTATACTAGAATCATTCTGTAGACCCTGGTAGACACTGTATTCTACACTATCACACGCTTGCAGAGAAAAAAGATGATGCGGTAAAAGTGATCTCTGAAGTAAGACACAAACTCCCTGGTTTTCCACCTTGCCAGCCAATGGTCCTTTGTGGGACCAAGTCCTGAAACCAATTTCAATAGGATCCTTGAAGAAATCAAATATTCTCTGTCAACCAACTCCATTTCCACATTTGGTCTTTTCTATTCTTCCTTAGTTACCTTTCCTCCTGAGATAAGTCTTTTAAATTGTCATTGCCTTAGTATAGGAAACTATAAAACTGTGAGAATAATTTTTCAGATTCTTAATTTTAGCACTTTCAATCTACTTAATTTCTTTTTCAATATATATAATTCTATTGCAGGCTCAGCTTTTGTTGCCATTGTATGAAACTGAGTTCTATATTATTGCATGCAATTATTTATGTAGTTAGTTTTTAAACATCTAGTTTGCATTAATTTAAATCAGGCACTGGTATCATGTTTCTGTACATATTTTCGTTACTTGAGCACTTCCCACCCCCCATTTTGGGAAAATTAATATCACTGCACATTTTCTTTTTTAAAAAAATTCTGTTTAAGTATGGCAGTCCTACGGGGGGTGAAGGGGAAGCTGGGACAAAGTAAGAGAGAGTAGCACTGACATATATACACTACCTAATGTAAAATGGATGGCTAGTGGGAAGTTGCTGCGTAACACAGGGAGATCAGCTCGATGCTGTGACGACCTAGAGGGGTGGGATAGGGAGGGTGGGAGGGAAGCTCAAGAGGGAGGGGATATGAGGATATATGTATACATATAGCTGATTCACTTTGTTGTACAGCAGAAACTAACACAACATTGTAAAGCAATTATACTCCAATAAAGATATTTTTAAAAAGCATGGCAGTTCTCAAAAAATTAAACACACAAGTACCATTTGATCCAGCAATTCTAATTCTGGGCATATACCAAAGAATTGAAAGCAGGGACCTGATTAGATCTTCATACACTCATGTCCAAATCAGCATTATTCACAACAGCCAAAAGCAACCTAAGTGTCCACTGATGAATGAAGGGATAAACAAAATGGGGTACATACCTATGACAGAATATTATTCAGCCTTAAATAGGAAGGAAATTCTAACACATGCTACAACATGGATGAACTCTGAAGACATTATACTAAGTAAAATAAGTCAGACACAAAAGGACAAATATTCTATGATTCCACTTATAAGAGATAACTAGAGTAGTCAAATTCATAAATACAGAAAGTAAAATGGTTGTGGCCACATGCTGGGGAGATGAGGGAATGAGGAGTTATTGTTTAACGGGTACAGAGTTTCAGTTTGGGAAGATGAAAAAGTTCTGGGGATGGATGGTAGTGATGGTTACACAGCAATATGAATGTACTTTTTGCACAGAACTGTAAACTTAAAAATGATTAAAATGATAAATTTTATGTTATGTATATTTTATTACAATTTTTAAAATCCTGTTTAATTAAGACAAGCCCTTAGCAATGCTTAGTTGTGCTTAGACTTTCCTACCAACCTCATCGAAGCCAAGTGTTCAAACATCTCCTAGTGGTTTTCATTTTGGGGTTTACCATACCAAGTACAGAAACCTTCCCACTTACATTACAAATGGTCCTAATAATAGTCGGTTTATATTTCAGTTTTCTCTATTTTGAGCAAGGATGAACAACCAGTTTCCAAATACCTACTGATACTAATATACTCGCCACCCAACTTAAAAATTACATCATTTTCAGCATCTCTGAAGCCTTCCCAGTGCTACTTCCTAATCGCCTTCCTTTCTCCACTGGTTTAACTACTATCCTGAGTTTTACCTTTATTTTGTCTTGTTTTTCTTAAAGAAGAATCTCCTTCCATGAATGGGTAAAACAACTATGAAACTTATACCTGACTTATAATATTGAGAAAATTCAAAGCATATTATTCACTTATTCATTTTATGTATTAAGCACCTACTCTATTCCAGGCTTAAGAAGCTCATAGTTTGCTCAGAGAAACATAAACAGTAGTGATGAGAGGAAGGAAGAGGTAGAGAAGACAGGAAGTCAAATGAGGAGATAAAGGAAGGGAAAGAGCATTCATGTTAGGAAACTGAAAATAATTTACTTTTATTAAAGCATAAATTTACATCAGAGAAAAATTTTTAAGTTAAGAATTTTGGGGAAAAATGAAAGAAAAGAGTGATAGCTAACATTCCCCATATTTTGAGAAAATTCAGATATATCCAAGGATAATACTCAAAAGCAGAGCACTTAGACAACCAAAGCATAACAGAGCAGACAATTACTGTCAGTGCTGCAATGGTAAGAACAATATGATTTCAAGAAGGCCACCAACTTCAGAAAGATAGACAGAAGGGCTTGAGCAGCACCAAGACAAGTCACTGTCACAGACAACAGAAGAGGCAGCATTGTGGACTAGAGTATAGTCCTCGTCCTTCCTGTATCAGGTTTACCTGGTATGCTTATTAAAAATACAGAGTTTTAGACTATGCCTCAGACTACTGAATCAGACTTCTTGGAAGTAGGGCTCTAGAACATATGTTTTACTAAGCAACCCAGGTGATTCTTTCATAGACTAAAGTTTGAGAACCACCAGTACAGTGGGAAGAGAGCCTTGCCTACCTCTTAACCCCCAGCTAGATATTTTCAAGTAAACCATTTTGTTTAACTCAGTACAGAAGCTTTGTTGGTTGTTTAAAAGAACTACTGAATTACACTATTTTAATTTTTACCAAGCATGGTTGTGCTGTTACTGTTCTTTCTTAACATCATTAGTATGGTTTTAACAACCTACATAGTTGCTTCCATTGGCAATGTGACTAGGAAAAGTAAATTATGTCTCTACAATTTCCCAAAATAAGCTGCCATATGATTCTACACTGCTGCAATCTACTCACAAGTTTGTGAATGCTTATAAATGCCAAATAGTGCCACAATGCAGGTGCACACACATTCTGTCAAACAGTAGTTTGATATCAGAAAATACAATGAGTTACTGACACAAGTTTCAGTTTCTTAAACAACTTGTCTTTAAAAGTTTTTCACAAAACTTTTTCTTTAAAAAAAGAAAGAAAAAAAAAACTTGAAATGTAGAAGCCACACCAGAATTTAATTCTGATTAACTATGCTTCATACAAACATTTCCTTCATGTAAGTCATGCATGTATTCAATTCACAGAAATGAAACAGGCACTGTTACTAAGTTGGGGGACTTAAGCTTTGAAAAGTGTTAAAGATTTTGACACTGCATTTGTTAAGGCACATCTAAAAACACTTATGAATATGCTTTTATCACCTACTATAGCACTTAGCACACAGTATTATAATTGCCTGTTTATGTGCCTCTATCATCCACTAAACTGTAAATGCTATAAGTGAAGAGATCACTATCATGGTCAAGTGTAACCCCATTCATAGCAAATTGCCTGGCACATAAGTAGATCACTCAATTAATACTTATTGAAAGGATAAAGAGATGGGTGATTTTTATACAAATACATTTCTTACACACTTTTCAAGTATTTTAGTCACATTAATTCATAACTGTCTCATTATCCTTACAAGATAAAGTATCACGGATGAGTAAACTTAAGCTTAAAGAGATCAAGCCGCATACCCGAGTTGCTCATCTACTTGGTGGCCAAACTAGAATCTGAATCTAGAGCCAGAAAACCAAAGCACCCAATCTTTCCACTACAACCCTGCAAATTTCATCAAGGTGTTTACATCAAAAAAGGAAGAGTATCTGTAGCACAGTCTTGGGTTGTTCCCCAGTTTCATCAAGAGCAAACTGTCGCTTCTTTCTCCTCTTCCGGGGACAGTATCTAGAGGCATTCAGGATGGTCCAGTGTTTGACATACCATTGTAGGCTGTCCTATAATGCAGGCTCTAACAAAACCAAGCTGTCTCAAACCCCTGGTAATAGAATTGTTTACTTTATACCAAGGTTGGAAAAGCACCAAAATCTGCATGTGGCGTGTGCCCAGGCTGACTTCAAGGAGTTCTTACTATGAGACCTAAAGTTCTTAAAGGCTGTGTAAAACGAAAAAACATGTCAGCCGGGACTAACACAACATTGTAAAACAACTATACCCCAATAAAATAAAATTAAATTAAATTAAATTTTAAAAAGTGAAACTTTTTGAGTAATAAAAAAAATCAAAGGGGGGAAAACCGCAGTGGGGTGGAGATGGTGGTGTGCTGAATTGGGCAATTGGGATTGACATGTATACACTGATGTGTATAAAATTGATGACTAATAAGAACATGCAGTATAAAAAACAAACAAAAAAATCAACTAATACTAAACTTTCTTTGGGTTATTTATATGGAAATATGTTAATATAAATGTTTCAGACATTACATGAAATTTCTAAAAATCTTATATGTTCTGGTATAATGTTATAAGTCATAATTCTAGTTATTACTTTAAAATGTATATCTCAGAAGTAACTAAATTTCCTTGTCAATTGCATTATTATGAACTTTCATCAAATCTTTAACCGTGGTCATTTTTAAGTCTTTTGTCATTTACAGACAGTTCTGGGTGTACTCTGATGCTTTTGCAAAAATGTTCCTATAAAAGGGTTTTATCTTCAAGGAATTCATGGAAAAGACTCTGACAAGTACAGGTTTCTGGTAACTGACTATACTGCTGAACTGAATGAATAAGCATTTTCAGAACTCTAATGGAAAACTAATGAATTCATAAAAGTGTTAACAAAAGATCAAGATGAAAAAATAATTAATTACATGAGACTGAGTGAACTGATGAGGATGATTATAATTTTTGTGACTTTCTGTTTGAATAATAATTTTAAAAAAATCCCACAAGGACTCAGAGGCAAAAAATATACAAATCAATTTTCACTGCAAAGTAAAGGAGCTGTTACAGTGGAGGATGACTGGACTGAATGTCAATATTACAACATAGTAAGTAAGAGTGCGTTTCGTGTTTGGTAATTGCAATCATTGTTGCTTTTGTTGTGGTCATCCATTTACAATGCTTGGTGTCAGTTTATTTATCTCTTGTGAAAATAAAATACAGTGTATGTGTGTGTGTGTGAAAAAAAAAGAACCATCAAAAAAAAAGCAAAAAGCAAAAAATAAGAAGAGCAAACTGTCAGTGACAGGAGATAAGTATCAATCAAACTAATCATATTAATATATGCCTTAAGTAAATTTCTAACAGAAGGGTACCAATAATATAGGAAAAGAAGAACCAGGAAGTAAGAATTTGTCCATTACTGACCAAAAAAGCTACTATAAAGATATCTTAAAGATAGTAATCATGGAACTGATGGTCTGAATATCCAAACACTAGAAATGGAACAGGAATAATTCCCTAGACTTAACCATGGCCTGGGTAAACCATCCCCCAAAACAATCCAATTATTCTGTTCTGCTTCATGCTCACCAATCTATGCTCTGATGACCACACTGGTTTCTCAGGCATCCTAATACCAGGAAGAGGATGTTCTGAATAATAACTAAAGGTACTGTGGTCAATGTATTGCACTGGCCAAATAGTTTGGTTTTTTTCCGTAAGATGGCTCCAGCAGCGCTTAGTTGCCTTTAACTTCATTTGAAACAATTTTGTTAAACTGCATTGTGACAGCTGTCATATCAGCATGCAATTAAAAAAAAAACTTACCAAGAGACTTCCCTGGTGGTCCAGTGGTTGAGACTCTGCACTTCCAGTGGAGCAGGCGGGTGCAGGTTAGATCCCTGGATGGGGAACTAAGATCCCACATGCCGCGTGGTGTGGCCAAAAACAACAAACAACAACAACAACAAAAAAACCTCTCAGAGTCTTGCTTTAAAAAAAATAATTGGGACTTCCCTGGTGGCACAGTGGTTAAGTATCCGCCTGCCAATACAGGGGACACAGATTCGAGCACTGGTCCGGGAAGACCCCACATGCCACAGAGCAACTAAGCCCATGCACCACAACTGCTGAGCCCGTGCACCACAACTGCTGAGCCCGTGGGCCACAACTACTGAAGTCCGTGCGCCTAGAGCCCATGCTCCAGAACAAGAGAAGCCATCACAATGAGAAGCCCACGCACAGCGACAAAGACCCAAAGCAACCAAAATTTAATTTTTCAAAATCTAGTTTAAAAAAAATGATCAAAATTGGTGAATTTTTGTGTCGCCATTTTAATATTGAAGATGAAGGGGAAAAAGCAACATTTTCGGCATATTATGCTTTATTATTTCAAGAAAGGTACAAATGCAACTGAAATGCAAAAAAAAGATTTGTGCAGTGTATGGAGAAGGTGCTATGATTGATCGAACGTGTCAAAAGTGGTTTGTGAAGTTTCATGCTGGAGTTTACTCGCTGGACAATGCTCCACGGTCGGGTAGACCAGTTGAAGTTGATAGTGATCAAATCGAAACAATAATCAAAAACAATCAATGTTGTACCACGCGGGAGATAGCCAACATACTCTAAATATCCAAATCAAGAACTGAAAATCGGTTGCACCACCTTGGTTACATTAATCACTTTGATGTTTGGGTTCCACGTAAGTTAAGTGAAAAAAACCTTCTTGACCATATTTCCGCATGCGATTCTCCACTGAAACGTAATGAAAACGTTCCATTTTTAAAACAAATTGTGATGGGCGATGGAAAGTAGATACTGTACAATGTGGAATGTGGAATGGAAGAGATCGTGGGGCAAGCAAAATGAACCACCAACAACCACATTGATGTTGATGCGTATATGGTAGGATTGGAAGGGGTCCTCTATTGTGAGCTCCTTCCGGAAAACCAAACAATTAATTCCAATAAGTACTGCTCCCAATTAGACCAACTGAAAGCTGCACTCAACCAAAAGCGTCTGGAATTAGTTAACAGAAAACGCATAATCTTCCATCAGGATAATGCAAGACTGCATGTTTCTTTGATGACCAAGTAAAAACTGTGATAGCTTGGCTGGGAAGTTCTGATTCATCCGCCGTATTCATCAGACATCGCACCTTCGGATTTCCATTGATTTCGGTCTTTAATGGAAAAAATTTCAATTCCCTGGAAGACTGTAAAAGGCTCCTGGAACAGTTCTTTGTTCAAAAAGACAAAACGTTTTGGTAAGATGGAATTATGAAGCTGCCTGAAAAAATGGCAGAAGGTAGTGGAACAAAACGGTGAATAGTTGTTCAATAAAGTTCTTGGCGAAAATGAAAAATGTGTCTTTATTTTTACTTTAAAAACCGAAGGAACATTTTGGCCAACCCAACGAAAGTGTCTATCCTGTTGTAAATTAATATTCTAGTTAACAAATCAGTCTCCTGTGAATCTGTTATTCTGAATCAATTTTCTAGAGCATTATCACTGATGGATAATAAATAAAAATTAAATATATAAATCTGCAAAACATAGAACCAGACCATGGATTCCTTATAAGTCAGCCAACTTCTCTCATTATTTGAGCTACATTTCACAGAAATTCAGAACCTAGCATAAACAACTATGATTCGATCTTAGCTGTCTTTTTCTCCATTCACTTTCAACTACACCAAACAGGGAATTTTGCTTATGATGCCACAGGCATATAAATAAGTGTACAAAATTATACAGGCCAGGGGCTTCCCTGGTGGTGCAGTGGTTGAGAGTCCGCCTGCCGATGCAGGGGACATGGGTTTGTACCCTGGAAATAGATCCCACATGCCGCGGAGCGGCTGGGCCCGTGAGCCATGGCCGCTGAGCCTGCGCGTCCAGAGCCTGTGCTCCGCAACGGGAGAGGCCACAACAGTGAGAGGCCCGCGTACAGCAAAAAAAGAAAAAAAAAAACTTATACAGGCCAATAAAAACCATTTTTTAATGTAAGCTAAATTTTCCCCTAAATAAGTATATGATAACAAACAGGGTGAATCAATGCTACTCTCTAGTGTCCAGCATCAATCTTCTTCAGACTTAGCCCACTGGGAAACTGCTTTTCCAAAACTACGGTAATTAGAGCATCAAAACAAAAAAATCTGAGTGATTTACTTAGCATTTAATCACATTCCATTTTGAAATGTGAAAGAGAAAAAACCAAAAGATGACTTGGATTCTAAGCCCTAATCCCTCATATACAAGAAGCCCTTGAAAAACACAGTTCTTTCTTTTCTATTTTCTTATGATTCTCTGTAAGAATCAGTCTGCATTTAATTCTACTCTGCCTTATACTATTATTTGCCTCATAATGTTATTAATGAAATTTGGGAGTCCTCAAACATAATGCCAGTTTTCTGGTAAGTAACATTTACTAAATTCTAGGCATCTACAGGTGAGAAAGCGAAAAACCTAAGTTAAAAAAAAAAACTCTAAAGAAAAGAGCATAATTTTTGGCGGTCTTACCAGAAAAAAATTATACTTCAGAAACAGCAGGGGAGCAAGATCTCAGACAACACACCAGGCTCTAAGGTAAAATAAAAAGGCAAGACACAGACTGGGATAAAATATTCATAATATATGTATCTGATGACCCTCAAAAGCATTAGGTTGAAAACAAAAGTCAGACTTAAAAGACTGCATGCTATGTGATTTTGTTTATATGAAGTTCAATAACAGGCAAAACTAATCTATGGTGATAGAAACCTGTGGTTTCCTATGAGGCATAGGGATTGACTGGAAGAGGCCTTGGGGGAACCTTTCTAGAGCAAGGAAAATATTCTATATCTTTATTAGGAGAATGGAATACTACTCAGCAATAAAAACTACATATACTCATACATGGATGAAACGCAAAAGCATTATGTGGAGGGAAAGAAGCAAGATGCAAAAGACTGTGTGACTTCATTTATATGAAGAACAAAAAAGGGCAAAACTAATTTACCATGATAGAAAGAGAACAGTGGTTTCCTATGAGGCATGGGGACTAACTAGAATAGAACATGAGGAAAACTTTCTGGAACAATGGAATATTATGTATCTTTATTAGGGTGATGGTTAGAGGGGTATATACAGTTATTAAAACTCATCAAATTGTTGATGTAAAATGAGTGCATTTCACTGAATATGCATTTCACATAAATTAAAATTTTTTTAGTTATAAACAGCAAAATAAATTTTACTTACCAAAAGAAAAAAGCAGAGTAATAAAATTATGAAGTAGCAGAGACTTAATTTCCCTAGCGATTTTCTTTAATACTCTTTGCCAAAATGTTTTACACACCCAACACAGTTAAGTTTACCACTGCATCTAACTCCTTAATAAAAAATTAATATATAAATAATTAAAAGGCAAACTAAAGAAATTTTCAGATAAACAAAGGCTGAGAGAATTTCTCACCAACAAATCTTTCTTAGTACAAGAAATAGTTAAATTTTTTATGCTGAAGGGAAATGATACCAGATGGAACTTTACGCAAAGAGTGCCAAAAATGGTAAATATAAAACATTTTTCTCATTTCTGTATTCTTTAAAAGACAACTCTTTAAAACAAAAATAATAGCAATGAATTGTGATGTTCATAACATATATAGAAGTAAAAATGTAAGAATAAAACAAAGGCTGGGAAGGGATAAATTGAAGCGTATTCCTATTATAAAGTTCTTTCATTATACATGAAGTGGTATAACATAATTCAAGTCTGACTGTGCTAAGAAAGATATGTATGCTGTAACAACAAGGGGAAACACAAAGACATGTAGGAGGTATAGCCAAGATGGTATCAGCTGACCTCAGACTTACCTAAGTTGAAACTACATTTCTGAAAATTTCTTCCCTCAGTTGTTTCAGGTCAGGAATAGCCATAAGAAAAATGTGTGCAAGATTTAGAAGGCAGAAGAGAAGCAGCAAACAAACTACCCTCAAAAAGTCTAGGTATGGCCCAAGGTGCTATTGTAACTCACACACATTGTCACTGATCCACTGGCTCACCTCACTAACATGGAGCAGACAGAAGGTCTACAATTTCTCCAGATCTGGACTAATTTTCTTCATGGATATAGATGCAAAAATCCTTAACAAAACCAAATCCAGGAACATATAAAAAGGATAACACATCATGAGAAAGTGGGGTTTCTTCCATCAATGCAAAGGTGGTTTAACATGAAAGAAACAAAGATATATTTTATCACAAACAAATAACTATACATAGAAAATCCTCTGCATTCTTTAAAAAGAAAAAGCAGGTCTTCCCTGGTGGCGCAGTGGTTGAGAGTCTGCCTGCCAATGCAGGGGACATGGGTTCGAGCCCTGGTCTGGGAAGATCCCACGTGCCACGGAGCAACTGGGCCCGTGAGCCACAAATACTGAGCTCTGTGCGTCTGGAGCCTGTGCTCCGCAGCAAGAGAGGCCGCGACAGTGAGAGGCCCGCGCACCGCGATGAAGAGTGGCCCCCGCTTGCCACAACTAGAGAAAGCCCTCGCACAGAAACGAAGACCCAACACAACCAAAAGTAAATAAATGAATAAATAAATTTATTAAAAAAAAAAAAAAAAGAAAAAGCTTCCAGGGTGACAGGTAATTTTTAAGGTCACAGGATACAAAATATATGACAAAAACCCACCATATCCTCAAAAAATTAAACACAGAACTACCATTTCACCCAGCAATTCCACTTCTGGGTATGTACCAAAAAGAATTTAAAGCAGGGACTTAAACAGATATTTGTAGATTCATGTTCATAGCAGCATTGTTCACAATAGTCAAAAGGTGGAATCAACTCAAATGCCCATTGACCAATGAATGGATAAACAAAATGTGGTATATACATACAACAGAATATTATTCAGTCTTAAAAAGGAAGGAAATTCTGACACATGCTATAACAGGGATGAACCATGAGGTCATTATGTCAGAATAAGCCAGACACAAAAGGACAAATGTTGTATGATTCTACTTATATGAGGTACCTAGAAAAGTCAAATCCACAGAGACAGAAAGTAGAATGGTGGTTGCTGGGGGCTGGAGGAAGAGGGGAATGTAGAGTTAATATTTAATTGGTATGGCATTTAGTTTGGGAAGATGAAAAAATTCTGGATAGATGGTAGTGATGGTGCACAACAATGACAGTGTACTTGATGCCACTGAATTGTACAGTTAAAAATGGTTAAAAAGGTAAATTTTATATTATGCATATTTTACCACACAAAAAGAAAGCCCTATATATGGTTTCACCCAATATAGTTTTTTTTCAGGCAAAACTAATATATATAATGTTAGATTCAAAGTATTGGGTTTTCTTAGAGTGTGGGTGGTGCGGGGTACTGACTAGAAGGAGGCTTCTGTAGTTCTACTTATATAGTTTTCTTAACCTGAATGCTTTTTCATGGATGCATTCATTTTGTACAAGTTCATGAAACTATATTCTTATGATCTGTGCTCTTTACTGTATGAATATTATACCACAACAAAGTTTTAGTTTTCTGTTTGCTTTAGTTAATGACAGATAAATCGTGATTTTGCTGAGTTGAAGACTGGATCATGCTTCACAGCTAGACAGGTTTCAGGAGCACACACCTCTCTAGTAAGTGAGCCCGATTAAGAGTCCAACATCTACACTAAAGTGAACATTTATTGCATGCTACTTGTCTTTGGCACATAGAGTACAATTCTTCCCAAGTGGTGAAAATATTGTTTCCATTCCAAAAATAGTCTAAAATGAAAGTCAACTTCTATTAATGACAGAGGTAAATAGAAAATGAAGAGGTCTAACAAAGTAATATGAAAGTCTCTAATTATATAGAGAAAAGAATGTCAAGGATACATACATGTGTTAAAAAGATTTCTCTACATGTCAAAGCATTCCCAAGGCTCAGTTGCTTATAGTTTCAGTTGGATTAAGTCTTTAGAATAAAAATATTATGCACTGGGCTTCCCTGGTGGTGCAGTGATTAAGAATCCGCCTGCCAAGGCAGGGGACACGGGTTTGAGCCCTGGTCCGGGAAGATCCCACATGCCGCGGAGCAACTAAGCCGGTGTGCCACAGCTACTGAGTCTGTGCTCTACAGCCTGTGAGCCACAGCTACTGAGCCCGCATGCCACAACTACTGAAGCCCGCGTGCCTAGAGCCCGTGCTCCGCAACAAGAGAAGCCACACAATGAGAAGCCCACGCACCACAACAAAGAGTAGTCCCCACTAGCTGCAACTAAAGAAAGCCCATGCGCAGCAAACACACAACACAGCCAAAAATAAAATTAATTAATTAATTTTTAAATATATATATATATTATGCATCAGAAAAAACCCGTTTGGACAGGTGTTCTAATATTAAAAGCTGTGGAAGGCAAGCAAATTGATTAAGCTTTTATTTTTACTTTGATCAAGTAATGCTTAACACAATTAGGAAATTATACTCTCAATAATACTCTCACATACATACAAAAATATCTAATGTGGTTCTGGAATTAAAACAAATTAAGTTATTTCACAATTCATGTAATTTATATGCAGAATATTAGAAAGGGTGTGCTCAAAAAGTGCTACTAAGTTCTGGCTTGAATAATAATATACAAATTTTATCTTGGACATTACACAATGATACTTGAGCATGAATTCTGTGTGTTTTAGGAGTGTATGTGGACTAAACATTTTACTGAGTTGATAAAGCTGTACGGATTAATATCCTTCCAAAAAGGGAAAAAATATGGTTCACCTTTTAGAAAAAGAAACAAGAGAACAGACTTATTATAAGAGCTTACATTCTCCTTTATATCCACAAGAGGGAGCAAACACTTAATATATCTTTATGGGAACTGCATTACACCACTAATTTTTACATAATACTTTTAGGAACAATAATCAGAAAAAATAATAATAAAACTACCAAGAAGTATTTAATTGAGTGTCTACCACGTGCCAGCAGTGTCTGGAAATACAGTGGGTAAAAGATATAGTCCTACTCTCAGGCTTCATAGCATTTCAGGCAACAAAGTACATCTGGAAGTTTGTAAAATTCTTTAATAAACACAAACAAATCATACTTAGCTTTTTATAGCATTACTGTAAACTAAAGTTTATAAGTATTCAGTCTGACCAGAAACTACAAACGTGATGAAAAAGATTAAACAAGTATCAGTAATGCACAGTCTACAACTTTAAGAGGCAAATAATATACATTATGCAATTTATCATATGAAGAATTCACAGTAGGCGACAAAATGCCAATATCTTTTCCACGTGGACTTCAATGATCTAAAGTACTTTGTCTTTTCATTTAGCTTAATCAAAATGAAAGCAAATCGACACTGACCTAGGGGAATTTGGGGCTGCATTTAAAGTATTTCAGGAGACGGCATCTTTGAAATGTACTGATTAGTAGTAAAATCATAATGCCAACACTGAAAAGTCTCAATCACAACCTATTAATAACATTTGAATACAACTATTTTTTTTTGACTTAAAGAAGAATGGGTTCCAAAAGGGCATGATTAAATAGGTAGGTAATCCGGGAGAGATCTTCCAATTAGGTGTGTCTATACAGAAGCAAAATATATGGATACAGTCCTTTTCAGGAGGGTATATTGGCAAGAAACAATGTATAGTGAAAAAAAATCAAGTCTGAATCAAAGCAGAACTGGCTTTAAATCCACATTTTGCCACTTACTAGCCCTGTGACTTTAGGAAATTTACTTACCTCTCTGAACCTCAGTTCTCTCACCCATTCAATGGGAATAACAATCATCTTGCAAGGCTACTACAAGGACTGATGATAATGCAGGTAAAGTGCCTAACATAAAAACTCAAATATTAATTGCAATTTATAGATGAGAAATCAAAAGAAGGCCATATGATTTACCCAGGATTAAAAAGCAGAAAAACAGTAGGCCAGAACTTCCTTATTTCTAGTAATATTCCTTACCTTAAAGTCTACTTGGACTGACAGTAACACATTATTAACCAAGGGGTTTTTGCAGAAACTAATGCCTGTGGCCGTAATATGTCTCTGGTCAAAAATGTGTTAATTAATCACACCAACTTTGGTATGATTAGTGTCTACATAACACAGCTTTTTTCATCCTTTTATTTCCAACCTAACTGGGTCTTTATATTTCAAATGCCCCTCTTGTAAACAATACAGATCAGTTTTTCTTTTTTTATCCAATCTGACAGTCTCTACCTTCTGATCACTGTTTAGTCTATTTATATTTAATGTAATTATTAATATGGCTGAGTTTAAGTCTAACACCTTTTTTGTTTGTAATCTGTCCCAATTCTCTTGTTTAGTTATTCTTCTTTATCAGCATTCTTTAAGGTTGAGCCTATTTTTAGTATTCCATTTTATCTCCTCTATTGACTTTTTAACTATATAGTTCTTCTATTTATTATTCTATTTGGTTGTTCTAAAAATTATGATATATATCCATAACTTATCAGTCTACCTTCAGTTAATATTATTACTACATCCCATATAATGTAAGAATCTTACAGGAGAGTTCAGTTACTTCTTTTCTTTCAGCTTCTTGTCATAGAGTTTACCCTTGAACAACATGAGGGTCAGGGTGCCAACCCTCCATGCAGTTGAAAATCTGTGTATAACTTCACAGTGGATTCAACCAACTATGGATCACACAGTACTGTAGTACACATTTATTGAAAAAAAATCCATGTATAAGTGGACTAAGTGGACCCATGCAGTTCAAACAGACGTTGTTCAAGGGTCAACTGTATTTTTTTTTAATTTATTTATTTTGGCTGCATCGGGTCTTAGTTGCAGGCACACGGAAGTTCGCTGAGGCATGCGGGATCTTTTCGTTGTGGCATGTGGGCTCTTCACTGCAGCACTTGGGCTTCTCTCCAGCTGAGGCGTGGGAGCTCAGTAGTTGTGGCGCACAGGCTTAGTTGCCCCATGGCATGTGGGATCTTAGTTCCCCAACCAGGGATCAAACCCATATCCCCTGCATTGGAAGGCAGATTCTTTACCA
Source organism: Stenella coeruleoalba (assembly GCF_951394435.1). Taxonomy (NCBI): domain Eukaryota; kingdom Metazoa; phylum Chordata; class Mammalia; order Artiodactyla; family Delphinidae; genus Stenella; species Stenella coeruleoalba. The sequence continues at coordinate 41,956,797 of NC_137169.1, forward strand.
CTGGACCACCAGGGAAGTCCTGAGCCAACTGTATTTTAACTTCTACATAAAATATAAAACTCCACAATGTAATGTTTTTGTTTTCTGTATTACTTGTTTTTTAAAGAAAATATGCAAAGAGAAATACAATTTTTTTATATTTAGCCACATACAGGAATACTTCATTTTACTGTGCTTCACAGATATTGTACTTTTTTTTTTTTTTTAAATTAAGCAAGTCTATTGGTGCCATTTTTCCAACAGCATTTGCTCACTTTGTATCTCTGTGTCACATTTTGGTAATCCTTGCAATATTTCAAACCCTCCAACAGCAAAAAGATTACAACTCACTGAAGGCTCAGATGATGGTTAGCATTTTTTAGCAATAAGGTATTTTTTAATTAAGGTATGTACATTGCTTTTGTAGGCATAATGCTACTTCACACTTAACGGACTACAGTATAGTATTACGTAACTTTATATGCACTGGGAAACCAAGAAATTCATGTGACTCACTTTACTGTGATATTCACTTCACTGTGGTGGTCTGGAACAAACTCATAATATCTCCAAAATATGCCTGTATATGCCATTTTCAGTTCTCTTCACTCTTCCATAGATCCACATCCATCTGGTATTGTTTCTCTTCAGCCTAAAGAACTTCCATGAGCACTTCTTATAAAGTGCAGGTCTGTTGGCAACAAATTCTCTCAGGTTTTATTTTCTGAAAATGTATTCACTTTCACTTTTGAAAGATAATTTTGCTAGAAATAAAATTCTATTTTGATAATTTTTTTCAGTACTTAAAGATATCATTCCACTGTCCCCTATATTTCATTGTTTCTGATGAGAAGTTAACTAACATTCTTGTCACTGTTCTCTTCATGGAATGTCTTTTTTTTCCTCTCAAAATTTTTAAGACTTTTCTCTTTATCTTTGGTTTTCAGGAGTTTGACTTTTACGTACCTATGTGTCTTTGTATTAATCCTCCTTGGTGTTCTGTTCCTCAAGCTTCTTGAATCTAAATTTATGTCTTGCACCAAGAACCATCAAAGATACTAAGGGATTTTTTTTTCAATACAAGGAATGCTAGAAGCACTTCAAAAGAGGAGAAAAATAGAAAAATTAAGACAACTATCACTTTGCTATCAATTCATAACAAATTTTAGAACAAATTCTTGAAGAGATGCTGGCCAATAGATCTTTAGAAGGAGAACTGATACCATTATGAATAAATGATGCCCATTTTTTAACAGATGATTTGACTTGCATGTCAGGAATATAACATATATTTCCTACATCTGGATTTCAATAAGGCAAGTGACGAAATTTCTCTGACTTATTCTTAAAGATTAAATACAGAAATAAAGATGAATGTTACCAGTCATACAGAATCATCGCAGCATGAATGCCTTCATCTAATTTCAACTTGACTTGTTTCAGTTCAAAAAACACTGGTAGCCTGACATTTGGCAGGCACTGTTTTAGGTACTAGCAATACAGAAGTGAATATGATACAATTCCAAAACTCAGGACACTCAGAGTGTTAACTAACAGACTGATGTTCATTTACATATACGAACGACACAAAGATAAAGTAGCTAATATTCTGATGATAAAACCAGGATCCAAAAACTCAATCATATCCCTCTCATCATACTTCATCTTATTTCAATAAGCTCAAAACTAGTTAAGTTCAATTTAATACTCAGTGAGAATACACTATGTGCCAGAAAGTGTACTAAGCATTAGGAATACTAAAATGAATAAGATCTAGTTCCTGGCTGTAAAGAACTCACAAATTAGTAAGAAAGACAAACAGATATGTATAAAGTAATGTGACAGCTGCAATAGCAGATATATGTATAAGAATGAGAAATACAGAGGAGGGAGGAGCAAGTAACTGTCAGGGAAGACTTCACAGGAGATAACGCCTATGCAGAAGTCTAAGGGACAAACAGAAGACTAAGAGGCAAGCAACTGAGAGAACTGGCAAAGGCAAAGAGACATGAAATGATGAAGTTCACAAAAATTACAAGCATCAAAGTATCATTATAGTACAAGGTATTGGGAAAGGTATAGGCTACCTTGGGCCAAATCACAGTGAGCTCTGTTAACCAAGCCAATTAACCTGACTTTCATCCTTTATAAGCAATCAAATATAGATTCAACGGAAGTTAGGAATGAGGCTGCTGCTTTGAAAGTCAATAGCACATATAAAATGGACAGTTAAAACCAAAGAAAAGGTGATTATCCAAAGAGACCATATGTAACAGGGTAGGGTGGAATGGAAAAGAGAACAAGGATAGACCCTTAAGGTACATTAATACTTAAGAGAAATATGGGGGGAATAGAGAGAGAAATATGGAAGCATTCAGAATAGGACATAGAATCAATAAAGGGTATTTTTAAACTGAGAGAAACTTGGCAAGTCTTTAAATTGGAAATAGGTTGAGAAACGGGAACCAGTAGAAAGGGAGATTCAGAAGCCAAAGGAAATGTAAGGAAAAATTGATGTGGAGCAGATTCCTAGACAGATGATTAAGAGCATGTAGAGGGATGGAAGTTAACAAACTAAAAGTTCTCCACTTAGTTTGAAAAATTCAAATGTTTAAATTTAAAATGAAGGAGATATACCTTATCTACTCATACAGAATTTTAAGTTACTACCCATTGAACATGTGTCAAAAATTTAAGGTAACTGCATTAACAGTAATATAATGTGCAAAATTAGGAGAGAGGCATTCTACTCTACTCCAAGTCTCTCTTGGAATATTGTGTTAACTCCAAAGCTCCTCCTCTGAAGTGTGCCATTAATAAGTAAACACATCCAGAGGAAAGCAACCAAGTGATAAGTAGTAGAAAGAACTGGAAAATTAGGGATCAGATAATAAGCGTTAACAGTAACATAGCTGCCTTCATGTGGTGGGAAAATAAATTCTGTACAGCTCTAGAGGAAATTACGTAACAATGAAACTTTTATTAGCTATCTTAGCTGCCTTATGAACGTAGTGATCTCCCAATTACCTAGTATAATGCCTGGCACAGAGCAGGTATTCGATTTTGTCAAGTGAGTGAAAATATTCATGAAGACAGTCTCAGATAATATATATTTCTCGGTGTTCTTCATACCCTCACATCATATCCTCACATAACAATATGTGACATATAATATTAAACACTCTATTTATTAATCAAGCACTATCACTAATACTACCAAAACTCCATAATATTCCCATCTCTTTCATGTCACTTATCTGACCACAATAACAACCAGAAGAGAGGTATTTCTGAGGAAATGCCTTGTTGGGCAAGTTCAGAGCATCCTATCTGGGATAAGTGAGAAGAGCAACCTAAATACATGACTCTACAGTTTCATACTTTCCTCATGGGTAACAAACAGCAGCTGCAACTGCAAGATGTGCCCTGGCCAGCAGGGAATTCCTTGCAGCTATCTTCACGAAGTCTCCTAAAAATTCAGGAGGACTGCATATGGAGCTGAGTCCTAGGACCAGCTATGTATGTTACCACTGCCCTTTAATCAAAGGATGACTCTATATCCATGTTAAGTCAGCATACCTTCAGGATCTATCCCCTGGAAATGCCAAGGCTCTGCTATAATCAATCTCTCTCTCTCTCTCTCTCTCTCTCTCTCTCACGCACACACACACATGCACCCATACACAATGCATACACTGAAAAAAGAGTAAAGAAATAAAAATCCTCTAGTAGACATGCCAGGGAAGTACGTGGTTGTTTCTTGGCATATTAATATTTTTATCTTGGCAAATTAAATTACTCCTGGATTAAGGGTAGGGTTTATGATCCAACAAAATCTTTAATCTGAACAATAAAACATACTTCATTTTGTCATAATCTACATTTTAACTTTACATACTCTTCATGCCTGTTTAAGTGGGAAGACAAATAGCTTATGCATTATTTCTCTTTTCTTAAAACAAAGCCATATTAAACATGTTTTATGAGGCCAGCCAAATGTCCATACTACCCTGATAGCAAAACTGGGCAAGGACACCACATACACACACAAAAAAAATTACAGGCCAATATCACTGATGAACATAGATGCAGAAATCCTTAACAAAATATTAGCAAACCAAATTCAACAATATATAAAAAGGATTATACACCATGACGAAGTGGGATTTATTCCAGAGATGCAAGGATGGTTCGATATCTGCCAATTAATCAATGTACACACCACATTAATATAACAAAGGGGAAAAAAATCATATGATCACCTCAACAGATGCAAAAAAAGAATGTGATAAAATTCAACTTCCATTTATGATAAAAACTCTCAACAAAGTGGGTATAAAGGGAATGTACCTCAAGTGAAAAGTTGTCAGGAACAAGACAAAGATGCCCACTATTGCCATTTTTATTTAACACAGTATTGGAAGTCCTAGCCACACAGCAATTTGGCAAGAAAAAGAAATAAAAGGAATCCAAACTGGAAAGGAAGAAGTAAGACTGTCATTATTTGCAGGTGACATGATATTATATAGAGGAAACCCTAAGGGTGCCACCAAAAAACTGCTAGAACTAATAAATGAATTCAGTAGCCACAGATACAAAATTAATATACAGAAATCTGTTGCATTTCTATATACTAACAATGAACTATCGTAAAGAGAAATTAAGAAAACAATTCCATTTACAACTTCCTCCAGAATAACAAAATGCCTAAGAAAAAATGTAACCAAGGGAGGTGAAAGACCTGTATACGGAAAACTATAAGATAATGATGAAAGAAATTAAAGAGAACACAAATAAATGAAATGATATTCCATGCTCATGGATTGGAAGAATATTGTTAAAATGTCCATACTACCCAAAACAATCTACAGGTTCAACGTAATACTTGTCAAAATTACAATGGCATGTTTTACAGAACTAGAACAAATAATTCTAAAATGTGTACAGAACACAAAAGATCCTGAAGAGCCAAAACTTGAGAAAGAAGAACGAAGCTGGAGGTATCATGCTCCTTGATTTCAAACTATATTACAAGCTATATAGTATGGTACTGGCACAAAACAGCTACAGAGATCAATGGAACAGAACTGAGAACCCAGAAATAAACCCACACATATATGGTCAATTAATTTATAACAAAGAAGCCAAGAACAAACAATGGAGAATGGATAGTCCCTTCAATAAATGGTGCTGGGAAAACTGGACAGCCACATGCAAAAGAATGAAACTAGACCACTATCTACACTATACATAAAAATTAACTCAAAATGAGTAAACTCTTGGATGTAAGACCTGAAACCATAAAATTCCTAGGAGAAAACATAGGTGATAATGTCATTGACCTTAGCCTTAGCGATGTCTTTGTGGATCTGAGTCCAAAGGCAAAGGAAACAAAAGCAGAAATAAACAAATGGGACTACAGCAAGCTAAAAAGCTTCTGCACAGCAAAGGAAACCATCAAAAAGAAATGGCAACCTGAATGGGAGAAGATATTTGCGAATTATATCTGATAAAAGGTTAATGTCCAAAACATATAAAGAACTCATACAACTCAACAACAAAAAAACCCAAACAACCCAATTAAGAACTGGAGGCACATTCCTGGTGGTCCAGTGGTTAAGAGCCCACCTCCCAGTGCAGGGGACGTGGGTTCGATCCCTGGTCAGGGAACTAAGATTCCACATGCCTCAGGGCAACTAAGCCCACGCGCTCTAGAGCCCGTGTGCCTCAACTACTGAGCACACACACCCTGGAGCCCGTGTGCCACAAGTAGAGAGAAGCCCACGCACTGCAACGAAGAGCTCGTGGGTCGCAACAAAGATCCCACGTGCCACAACTAAGACCCGATGCAGCCAAATAACTAAATATTTAAGAACTGGGCAGAGGATCTAAAAAGATATTTTTCTAAAGAAGACATAGAGATGGCCAAACCACACATGAAAAGGTGCTCAACATCTCTAATTATCAGGGAAATACAAATCAAAACTACAATGAGATATCACCCCACAACTGTTAAAATGGCTTTTATCAAAAAGATAAGAAATAAGAAGTGTTGGACAGGCTGTGTAGAAAAGGGAACCCTCATACACTGTTGGTGGTATTGTAAACTGGTGCAGCCACAGTGTAAAACAGTATGGAGATTCCTCAGAAAATTAAGACTACATCTACCATACGATCCAGCTATCCCACTTCTGGGTATTTATCCAAAGAACACAAAAACACTAATTTGAAAAGATACATGCACCTCTGTGTTCGCTGCAGCATTATCTACAACAGGGAAGATATGGAAACAACCTAAGTTTCCATCAATGAATGAATGGACCAAGAAGATGTGGGGTGCGTGCGTGCATGCGTGCGTGTGTGTGTGTGCGTATAAAACACACAATGGAATACTACTCAGCCATAAAATGAATCTTGCCATTTGTGACAGCATGGATGGACCTTGAGGATATTATGTTAAGTAAACCAGAAGGAAAAACACAAAAACCATACAATTTCACTCATATGTGGAATATAAAACAAAACAAATGAACAAACAAAACAAAAACAATCTCATAGATATAAAGAACAGATCAGTGGTTAGTTACCAGAGGGGAAGGGAGCTGGAGGTGAGTGAAAGGGGTGAAGGAGGTGAAGTATATGGTGATGAATGGTAACTAGACTTTAGGGGGTGATCACTTTGTAGTGCATAAAGATGCCAAATTATAATGTTGTACACCTGAAGCTTATATAATAATAATAAAGCCATATTTAAACATTATCATCACGTGCTGGTCTATTGGGACAATAAAGGCAGAATGAAGAGTAAAAAGTCATTGCAAAAAACAGATTGCATCAATACACACAGAAAATGATACATCATCTAACTGATCTTTTCTTTTTGCTTAATACATTTTTGGTACATTTTTGGGTTTCTGATTTTGTTTAAATATTGCTTAAAAAAAAGAAAGAAGCTGTTAGCACCACTTTGCCAAAATGACACTTGTCTTCAGTTATTCAAACTTAGCACACGAAGTTAATTCCTTACAAGTTTATTTTATCTTAGTTAGAAAATTGATTATTTTTAGGAAACCATTATTCCAAGACTTCAGCAAAGGCTTTTAACGAAGAAAACTTAACTAGTAAGCTACTTTAAGTTTTAAAATGTAGACAAAAATATAGACAAAAATTTAGCAATTACATTGTAATCCAATTATATTGCATTACATAACATTACGGTGATTGCCGTTACAACTTCCTTGTAATAGTCTCATTCCCACTCCTCTAATCCTATAGTCCATTAGAACATGAAGATATTATCCTAAAGCTTACAATCCCTCCAAGTCACTTTTCTTTTGGCAGAACATTTTTTTACTTTATGAAAAAGTTCAAGCACATACAAGAGTAGAGATAACAGTAAAATGAACAGCCATAAACACAATACCCTCTTCAACAATTACCAAGTGGTAGCCATTTTTGTTTCACCCCCCATTAACCCACCCCCAAAGCACTCCCAAACTGTTCTGAAGTAAACTCCAGATATCAAATCATTTCATCCATAAATATTTCAGGATATATCGCTAAAGGATAAGGACATTTTTTTTAACATCTTTATTGGAGTATAACTGCTTTACGATGGTGTGTTAGTTTCTGCTTTATAACAAAGTGAATCAGTTATACATATACATATGTTTCCATATCTCTTCCCTCTTGCATCTCCCTCCATCCCACCCTCCCTATCCCACCCCTCTAGGTGGTCACAAAGCACCTAGCTGATCTCCCTGTGCTATGCGGCTGCTTCCCACTAGCTATCTATTTTACGTTTGGTAGTGTATATATGTCCATGCCACTCTCTCACTTTGTCACAGCTTATGCAACCCCTACCCATATCCTCAAGTCCATTCTCTAGTAGGTCTGTGTCTTTATTCCCGTCTTACCCCTAGGTACTAACTTCATAACCTTTTTTTTTTTTTCTTCCTTAGATTCCATATATATGTGCTGGCATACGGTATTTTTTTTTCTCTTTCTGACTTATTTCACTGTGTATGACAGACTCTAGGTGTATCCACCTCACTACAAATAACTCAATTTCGTTTCTTTTTATGGCTGAGTAATATCCCATTGTATATATGTGCCACATCTTCTTTATCCATTCATCTGTTGATGGACACTTAGGTTGCTTCCATGTCCTGGCTATTGTAAATAGACCTGCAATAAACATTTTGGTACATGACTCTATTTAAATTATGGTTTTCTCAGGGTATATGCCCAGTAGTGGGATTGCTGGGTCATATGGTAGTTCTATTTGTAGCTTTTCAAGGAACCTCCATACTGTTCTCCATAGTGGCTGTATCCATTTACATTCCCAACAACAGTGCAAGAGTGTTCCCTTTTCTCCATACCCTCTAGAGCATTTATTGTTTCTAGATTTTTTGATGATGTCCATTCTTACCGGTGTGAGATGATATCTCACTGTAGTTTTGATTTGCATTTCTCTAATGATTACTGATGTTCAGCATACTTTCATGTGTTTGTTGGCAACCTGTATATCTTCTTTGGAGAAATGTCTATTCAGGTCTTCTGCCCATTTTTGGATTGGGTTGTTTTTTTGCTACTGAGCTGCATGAGCTGCTTGTAAATTTTGGAGATTAATCCTTTGTCAGTTGCTTCGTTTCCAAATATTTTCTCCCATCCTGACGGTTGTCTTTTGGTCTTGTTTATGGTTTCTTTTGCTGTGCAAAAGCTTTTAAGTTTCATTAGGTCCCACTTGCTTACTTTTGTTTTTATTTCCATTTCTCTAGGAGGTGGGTCAAAAAGGATCTTGCTGTGATTTATGTCATAGAGCGTTCTGCCTATGTCTTCCTCTAAGAGTTTCATAGTGTGTGGCCTTAACGTTTACGTCTTTCATCCATTTTGAGTTTATTTTTTGTGTATGGTATTAGGGAGTGTTCTAATTTCATACTTTTACATGTACCTGTACAGTTTCCCAGAACCACTTAATGAAGAGGCTGTCTTTTCTCCACTATATAGTCTTGCCTCCTTTATCAAAGATAAGGTGAACATATGTGCGTGGGTTTATACTTGGGCTTTCTATCCTGTTCTACTGATCTATATGTCTGTTTTTGTGCCAGTACCATACTGGCTTGATTACCATAGCTTTGTAGCATAGTCTGAACTCAGGGAGCCTGATTCCTCCAGCTGCATTTTTCGTTCTCAAGATTGCTTTGGCTATTCGGGGTCTTTTGTGTCTCCATACAAATTGTGAAATATTTTGTTCTAGTTCTGTGAAAAATACCAGTGGTAGTTTGATAGGGATTGCATTGAATCTGTAGATTGCATTGGGTAGTAGAGTCATTTTCACAATGTTGATTCTTCCAATCCAAGAACATGGTGTATCTCTCCATCTATTTGTATCATCTTTAATTTCTTTCATCAGTGTCTTATAATTTTCTGTATACAGGTCCTTTGTCTCCTTAGGTAGGTTTATTCCTAGATATTTTATTCTTTTCGTTGCAATGATAAATGGGAGTGATTTCTTGATTTCACTTTCAAATTTTTCATCATTAGTGTATAAGAATGCTGGAGATTTCTGTGCATTAATTTTGTATCCTGCTACTTTACCAAATTCATTGATTAGCTCTAGTAGTTTTCTGGTGGCATCTTTAGGATTCTCTATGTATAGTATCATGTCATCTGCAAACAGTGACAGCTTTACTTCTTCTTTTCTGATTTGGATTCCTTTTATTTCTTTTTCTTCTCTGATTGCTGTGGCTAAAACTTCCAAAACTATGTTGAATAAGAGTGGTGAGAGTGGGCAACCTTGTCTTGTTCCTGATCTTAGTGGAAATGCTTTCAGTTTTTCACCATTGAGGATGATGTTGGCTGTGGGTTTGTCATATATGGCCTTTCTTATGTTGAGGCAAGTTCCCTCTATGCCTACTTTCTGCAGCGTTTTTATCATAAATGGGTGTTGAATTTTGTCGAAAGCTTTCTCTGCATCTATTGAGATGATCATATGGTTTTTCTCCTTCAATTTGTTAATATGCTGTATCACACTGATTGATTTGCGTATATTGAAGAATCCTTTTACATAGATTTTTACATCTAAGTTCATCAGTGATATTGGCCTGTAGTTTTCTTTCATTGTGACATCTTTGTCTGGTTTTGGTATCAGGGTGATGGTGGCTTTGTAGAATGAGTTTGGGAGTGTTCCTCCCTCTGCTATATTTTGGAAGAGTTTGAGAAGAATAGGTGTTAGCTCTTCTCTAAGTATTTGATAGGATTCGCCTGTGAAGCCATCTTGTCCTGGGCTTTTGTTTGTTGGAAGATTTTTAATCATAGTTTCAATTTCAGTGCTTGTGATTGGTCTGTTTATATTTTCTATTTCTTCCTGGTTCAGTCTCAGCAGGTTGTGCATTTCTAAGAATTTGTCCATTTCTTCCAGGTTGTTCATTTTATTGACAGAGGTGCTTGTAGTAATCTCTCATGATCCTTTGTATTTCTGCAGTGTCAGTTGTTACTTCTTTTTCATTTCTAATGCTATTGACTTGAGTCTTCTCCCTCCTTTTCTTGATGAGTCTGGCTAATGGTTTATCAATTTTATCTTCTCAAAGAACCAGCTTTCAGTTTTACTGATCCTTGCTATCATTTCCTTCATTTCTTTTTCACTTATTTCTTATCTGATCTTTATGATTTCTTTCCTTCTGCTAACTTTGGGGTTTTTTTGTTCTTCTTTCTCGAATTGCTTTAGGTGCACAGTTAGGTTGTTTATTTGAGATGTTTCCTGTTTCTTAAGGTAGCATTGTATTGCTATAAACTTCCCTCTTAGAACTGCTTTTGCTGCATCCCATAGGTTTGGGGTCATCATGTCTCCCTTGCCATTTGTTTCTAGGTATTTTTTGAGTTCCTCTTTCATTTCTTCAGTGATCACTTCGTTATTAAGTAGTGTATAGTTTAGCCTCCATGTGTTTGTATTTTTTACAGATCTTTTCCTGTAACTGATATCTAGTCTCATAGTGTTGTGGTCAGAAAAGATACTTGATACGATTTCAATTTTCTTAAATTTACCAAGGCTTGAGTTGTGACCCAAGATATGATCTATCCTGGAGAATGTTCCATGAGCACTTGAGAAAAATGTGCATTCTGTTGTTTTTGGATGGAATGTCCTATAAATATCAATTAAGTCCACCTTGTTTAATGTATCATTTAAAGCTTGTGCTTATTTATTTTCATTTTGGATGATCTGCCCATTGGTGAAAGTGGGGTGTTAAAGTCCCGCACTATGAATGTGTTACTGTCGATTTCCCCTTATATGGCTGTTAGTATTTGCCTTATGTATAGACGTGCTCCTATCATGGGTGCATAAATATTTACAATTGTTATATCTTCTTCTTGGATCGATCCCTTGATCATCATGTAGTATCCTTCTTTGTCTCTTGTAATAGTCTTTATTTTAAAGTCTATTTTGTCTGATATAAGAATTGCTACTCCTGCTTTCTTTTTCTTTCCATTTGCATGGAATATCTTTTTCCATCCCCTCACTTTCAGTCTGTATGTGTCCCTAGGTCTGAAGTGGGTCACTTGTAGACAGCATATATATGGGTCTTGTTTTTGTATGCATTCAGTCAGTCTATGTCTTGGTGGGAACATTTAATCCATTTACATTTAAGGTAATTATCGATATGTATTTTCCTGTTCCCATTTTCTTAACTGTTCTGGGTTTGTTATTGTAGGTCTTTTCCTTCCCCTGTGTTTCCTGCCTAGAGAAGTTCCTTTAGCATTTGTTTTAAAGTCCGATTGGTGATGCTGAACTCTCTCAGATTTTGCTTGTCTGTAAAGGTTTTAATTTCTCCATCAAATCTGAATGAGATCCTTGCTGGGTAGAGTAATCTTGGTTGTAGGTTTTTCTCCTTCATCACTTTAATATGTCCTGCCAGTCCCTTCTGGCTTGCAGAGTTTCTGCTGAAAGATCAGCTGTTCACCTTATGGGGATTCCCTTGTGTGTTATTTGTTGTTTTTCCCTTGCTGCTTTTAATGTTTTCTTTGTATTTAACTTTTGACAGTTTGATTAGTATGTGCCTTGGCGTGTTTCTCCTTGGATTTATCCTGTATGGAACTCTCTGTGCTTCCTGGACTTGATTAACTATTTCCTTTCCCATATTAGGGACGTTTTCAACTATAATCTCTTCAAATATTTTCTCAGTCCCTTTCTTTTTCTCTTCTTCTGGGACCCCTATAATTCTAATGTTGGTGTGTTTAATGTTGTCCCAGAGGTCTCTGAGACTGTCCTCCGTTTCTTTCATTCTTTTTCCTTTATTCTGCTCTGCAGTAGTTATTTCCATTATTTTATCTTCCAGCTCACTTATCCGTTCTTCTGCTTCAGTTATTCTGCTACTGATCCCATCTAGAGTATTTTTAATTTCATTTATTGTGTTGTTCATCATGGCTTGCTTCCTCTTTAGTTCTTCTAGGTCCTTGTTAAATGTTTCTTGCAGTTTGTCTATTCTATTTCCAAGATTTTGGATCATCTTTACTATCATTATTCTGAATTCTTTTTCAGGTAGACTGCCTATTTCCTCTTCATTTGTTAGGTCTGGTGGGTTTTAACCTTGCTCCTTCAACTGCTGTGTGTTTTTCTGTCTTCTCATTTTGCTTATCTTACTGTGTTTGGGGTCTCCTTTTCGCAGGCTGCAAGTTCGTAGTTCCCACTGTTTTTGGTGTCTGTCCCCAGTGGCTAAAGTTGGTTCAGTGGGTTGTGTAGGCTTCCTGGTGGAGGGGACTAGTGCCTGTGTTCTGGTGGATGAGGCTGGTTCTTGTCTTTCTGGTAGGAAGGTCCACGTCTGGTGGTGTGCTTTGGGGTGTCTGTGGCCTTATTATGATTTTAGGCAGCCTCTCTGCTAATGGGTGGGGTTGTGTTCCTGTCTTGTTAGTTGTTTGGCATAGGGTGTCCAGCACTGTAGCTTGCTGGTCGCTGAGTGAAGCTGGGTCTTGGTGTTGAGATGGAGATCTCTGGGAGATTTTCGCCATTTGATATTATGTGGAGCTGGGAGGTCTCTTGTGGACCAGTGTCCTGAAGTTGGCTCTCCCACCCCAGAGGCAGAGCACTGAGTCCTGGCTGCAGCACCAAGAGCCTTTCATCCACACGGCTCAGAATAAAAGGGAGAAAAAGTAGAAAGAAAAGAAAAGAAAAGAAAGGAAAGGAAAGAATGAGGATAAAATAAAAATAAAGTAAAATAAAATAAAATAAAGTTATTAAAATAAAAAATAATTATTAAAAAAATTTTTAAGTAAAAAAAAAAAAAAAAACCAACGGACAGAACCCTAGGACAAATGGTGAAAGCAAAGCTTTACAGGCAAAATCTCACACAGAAGCATACACACTCACAAAAAGAGGAAAAGGGGAAAATATAATATATCTTGCTCTCCAAGTCCACCTCCTCAATTTGGGATGATTCGTTGTCTATTCAGGTATTCCACAGACACAGGATACATCAAGTTGATTGTGGAGATTTAATCCGCTGCTCCCGAGGATGCTGGGAGAAATTTCCCTTTCTCTTCTTTGTTCACACAGCTCCCAGGGTTCAGCTTTGGATTTGGTCCCGCCTCTGCATGTAGGTCGCCTAAGGGTGTCTGTTTTTCGCTCAGACAGGACGGTGTTAAAGGAGCAGCTGATTCAGGGGCTCTGGCTCACTCAGGCCAGGTGGGAAGGAGGGGCACGGAGTGTGGGCGGAGCCTGCGGAGGCAGACGCCGGCGTGACGTTGCACCAGTCTAAGGCGCACCGTGCGTTCTCCCGGGTAAATTGTCCCTGGATCACGGGACCCTGGCAGCAGCGGGCTGCACAGGCTCCCGGTAGGGGAGGTGTGGATAGTGACCTGTGCTCGCACACAGGCTTCTTGGTGGCGGCAGCAGCAGCCTTAGCGTCTCATGCCCGCATCTGGGGTCCGTGCTGTTAGCCGCGGCTCGCACCCGTCTCTGGAGCTCCTTTAAGTAGCGTTTTTAATCCCCTCTCCTCGCGCACCAGGAAACAAAGAGGGAAGAAAGTTTCTTGCCTCTTTGGCTGGTTCAGGCTTTTTCCCAGACTCCTTCCCGGCTAGCCGTGTTGCACTAACCCCTTCAGGCTGTGTTCACGCCGCCAACCCCAGTCCTCTCCCTGCGATCCGACCGAAGCCCGAGCCTCAGCTCCCAGCCCCCGCCCGCCCCGGCAGGTGAGCAGACAAGCCTCTCAGGCTGGTGAGTGCTGGTTGGCACCGATCCTCTGTGCAGGAATCTCTCCGCTTTACCCTCCGCACCTCTGTTGCTGAGCTGTCCTTCGCGGCTTCGAAGCTTCCCCCCTCTGCCACCCACAGTCTCCGCCCGCGAAGGGGCTTCCTAGTGTGTGGAAACCTTTCCTCCTTCACAGCTCCCTCCCACTGGTGCAGGTCCCGTCCCTATTCTTTAGTCTCTGTTTTTTTCTTTTTTCTTTTGCCCTACCCAGGTATGTGGGGAGTTTCTTGCCTTTTGGGAGGTCTGAGGTCTTCTGCCAACGTTCTGTGGGTGTTCTATAGGAGCAGTTCCACATGCAGATGTATTTCTGATGTATCTGTGGGGAGGAAGGTGACCTCTACGTCTTACTCTTCCACCACCTTCCTCAACTCCTGCAGGACATTTTTTTAACATAACCCAATGCATTATCACACTTAAAAACCCTAAGTATTTAATTTCATCAAATATACAGTGAGCCCTGGCAAAATATCTCTTACTACATTATCCCATAATAATCATTAAGTAATGTTTTCCTTTTCTTAAATACAATGCAGTGTAAAACGAAGTTCGTGTGTATCAACTTGGGATCAGCTTGCCTTAACTGGAATCAATTCTATTACTTTTGCCACTATGTCATTACAGTATCCAAGGATGTGAAACCTGCAGATAATGAGAGCCCCCTGTATTCATTGTACTACGCCATCTTACATAAGAGACTTGAGCATCCTCAGATTTCGGTATCTTCAGAGACTTCTGAAACCAACCCCCCATGGATACTGAGGGACAACTATACTTTAGTTTCAAGTCCCACTACTAGGACCTCAGGAAAATATCGAAACTGACAGCACTCCCCAAAATAATGCAAATTTACTTAGCATAGATATAGATACACAATACTTTATAGATACTGATAAATGTAAAAGTGAAGTAAAAAAATACCAGTGACAGGATAATCTCTTGCTGAAGTACTAAGTAATCCCAATAGAAACCACTGCCACATACAACTTCAAGATAAGAAGTCAATGAATTCCAGTTTTTTCTTCTTTGATCCCTCTATTAGCCTCAGTAAATCCAGGGACACCAGAAAAACTTTGTTCTACTTTTTTGTGTTTCACAAAGCTACAACAGTATGAAGGAATCAAAAAATAACCGGATGCGTCTTTGATTTGTTTCTTTAAAAGGCAACCTTGTAAAGTGCACTACTTATTAATTTTTTACACTACTGTAGTCAGAATGATACAGGAAGGAAAGCATGTTCCCTCATGGGAGGAGGGGAGGAGATGACCCAAAAACCAGGCTACATACATGTTTACAATTTCTTTGAAATTTCATTTTCTATTTAAAATTCATGCAAATTTTATATTTACTTCATGATAATTGTTTTTAATTTTTAAAAAGCATATTTCTTTTTAAGCTATTCTAGTAAATTGGTGCTACAAGAAGATGTGCATATTTATTCTGTAGCTTTGATTACTCCTTAGCACACCCATTTGAGAAATGTGGATATATAAGATCATGGACTTGACTTTGGAGTAAAGCAGACCTGAGTTCCAAACCCAGCCTTGTTATGACTACTTGTCATTAGGTAATTACTTAACCTCTTTACACCTCTACTTTTTCATCTTTAAAATGGGAATACAACAAGAGCTATCACAGATTAGGTCCAAATTCAATCTGTAAAATGGGGGATCATCAACCTTTCACAGTGGTAAGAACTGTGAAAGATCAAATATTCCACCATACTTACTTGCAAGCTAACAATGCAGCTTGTTACAATTTCATGGATGCTGGACGAAGACTCACGACATCTAGGTCAAGGACAAAGTACTTTATTAATCAGGGCAAGAGCAGCAGCCAGAGTGTCAGCATTTTCTAGCACTGGTTCCCAAGTCCCATTTCCCACAGGGTGACAGAGTGCTCCAGGTGACACCTGCACATGCAGTAGATCTGCATTACGAGAGGAACCTTGAGCTTAAGGAACATGAATCTTTTATAATGGACAGTAAGCACGAGGACGCTTTGCTTTGGGGGATCAAAGTATCTTTATCTTCCAGGCTGTAAGCAAACTTGCCCTTTGGTCTGGAAGGAGAAATTATCTAGGCTGGTAACAGTCCAACACCCTTGAAAAGATAATCTGGAACAATCAATGTCTCTGTTCATAAGATGTGCAGAAATAGAAGAGACACACAGGGAACTATCTCCCAAAAATATCTACCCATTACTCCTAACCGTCTTCACCACTGAACACTCTGGCTTCTCATAAGTATGCCACTCCAACAGCCACTCTGATTAATCTGACAGAGACTATGACTAAATCCATTTAATTTGTCTCGTATAGCATTTAATTAGGCGACTATCAACAGCCAACAGGATGAGGCCAACCTTCAGAATTTATTTCATCCATGTTTCTCAGGGTTCCACACCCAAATAAGATGAAGAAATCTGATAAGTCATGAGGGTTTACCTCAGAAAAGAGAGTCTGACAGCATTCTCCCTAAGTTTCTGTATTAACCTTTCCACTTGGCCAAAAGCATTAATCCAGGAACAACAGAATGAATTAACAATTATACAAACTCTGCCCTGGCCCAGAAGGAAGAAGTGTAGGGCAATTTTATCAACCATAACAACTCTGGTCAGTGACTTGAGGCTGACCTGAATGCTTTCCAGGGCCACTTCAGCTAAAACGTTAGGAACAAATTTTGAAATACCTATTCTAATTGAATGACTTCCCTCAGAGAGATAACTGTCCACAGGGTGCACATAAATAACAAATCAGAAATCACTCTGGGAAGCTTCCCCAAGGAACCAAGGATAGGCTCTCATTTTTGAGATATCTCCGCAGTCATGTGAAGGCTACAAGATCTACTGGTGGTGTTTACTTAACCATTCAAAAGGTGCAAGAGTCCATATTTTTAGGAGGGAGGCAAATTAATGCCTGGTTTCCACGTACGAAATACAGTCCTCAGGGCAGACACAGTGCACCTACATAGAGTGGGTTGTTTACAATTGTTGGGTCCTTCCAAGTGGGATCTATATCAGTCTGGGAGGCACTGTCAACTTGTGTCCTAACATGGCCTCCCATCCAAGTGGTGGTCCTTAGGGTTCCCAGTTCAATTCCAGCAACTGAGCCTAGTCCTTGTTTTTGAAAGGAATTAATGAAGTTAATCTAAACTGTCCCATTTGTGCAGGCCACCAGTAATCTGCCCTACAGAATCTCTGAGTGAAGGCTATAGTATGGGGGTGGGGTAGGCATCAGGAAGTGTTGACAGGTGTTTTGCAAGAAGGTAAAAAAGCTGAGGGCCAACCCCTGGTATTTCCAATAGACCTTTCAGTAAGGTTAAGAGGAATGACAATCAAATAGCTATCAGAGCCCTCTAATGGGGTTTGGCAGACCCAGCAGTCGACTGAGTTGAATGTGCCTGCAACAGTTTGGAAGAGCTGTACCAGGCATTTTCCTTCATAAGGAAGGCTTCAAGTTCGGTTCAGAAAAACAAAGAACATTAATGTCTTTCCTTTCCCCGAACTTTCTGGGGTCTAAGGCGATCCTTCCCCAGGCGTCAAGATTGTTGCTTTACCTCCACTGCCACAAAATCATATGTCCCCTTCCAGTAGCTATAATTTCATCTTCTTTCAATCATCTCCTAATTACACGCAGGCCTTTTACCTGGAAATGTCAGGTGCAAGATGGTCAAGGGAATTTTCATAAAATGTACAGAAACCCATTTATGGTCCCTACTGATCCACATAAGCCACCATAGGGAGGCTCAGCAAGCAGTGTACTCAACCAAGTGGTCATTATCCTTATGATCTAGGACCATGTCAACCCAACAAGAAAACCCAGGTAGCTGAACCAGAATTCAGTTTAAATCCCCTACACCACCTTTTGGCAAGCTGCCACACAGAAGGTATATCAACAGGCTGGCAGTGAGTTGCTGCTAGGAGAAATAAAGAAGCATCATGCCCAGAAATGGTCAGGGTGGAATCCTGAATTTTCAAAATAGAGCTACATAACCTCCCACCCCTTCCACTCTGATCGTTACCCAGGAAGTAGCCAAGATGAAATGATCCCTTTCTGGAGATAGCTGCATTCAGTGACCAAACTGGCTTACTGAGGAGGAAGTTATTCCAGCAGTCAACATTTGTCCACATACCAAATGCCTGTGAATGGCAGAGGGCATGAAAGGCCCCTCAAATATCTTGACTATCAGCTCACTAATACAATAAAAATGGTGCAATAAAAAGTGCACCACTGCCAGACTGCAAATGGTCCAGAAAGCTGGAAAGCATAACACAATTAGTTTCAAGGGTCAAAATGGTGTAGCCAGTCAGCTAACTGGACTAAAAACAACAACAACACTACCAGAAAAAGTGTCAACAGCAGTGAGGCACCACTGATACCTCAGAGAGGGAGGTCAAAGGCCCAATTTATTTAATCTGCCAAAACAGGCAGGGGCCACATCCCATGTAATGTAGCTTCTCTCATTATATGGCAAACAGGTCAACTTTTGGCAGGAGTCACAAGTCTGGCATGCAATGGTACCCCCTGCATCAGAAATATAGTCTTTTACTTTACACACTTTATGACAGTTGATATGCTGTCACATCTGATACAATGACGGATCCTGGCAACAATGATGGCTCTGGGCAGTGCAGGCTCAATCAGAAGCTTGATTCCAGGGGGCTTCATCAGAGAAAAGGCCCTTACTGTGGGCATCTACATGAGTGATCCAGACAGTCTGATCAGCAGCTATAATTTGTTTCCATAGTTCACAGCTTCAAAGAAAGCAGTCTTTAATCTGCCAGTCTATAGTTTCCAAGTGGCAGACCAAATAGCTAGGCCGTTGGCAACATGCCAAGGGTCAGCAAAAATACAAGTTCATGAAGGAGAGTACAGGCCAGACCTATAAGAACAGCCTTGCGTTCTGTCCACTGAACACAGCAATTACAGTCATTACCAGTCTGCATAGCTGGTGCAAAGGCTGAACAGCCACAAAAGATGAGCAGACACAATCAGTTTCAGCTTGGCTGAACCACTGGTGAACCAGGACAAGGTTTAGGGAAACCTCAATAAATTGAGGACCTCATTGAGTCAGTGCCTTTGCTTCAGACAGTGAAGTTGGGAAGGAGGGGCCCAAAGGAGCGGCTGAGCCACAAGACATTCTGTACCCCCATCCTCTTATCTCTCAGACAAACTAGTGAAAGTTCTAACAACTTTGCTTTCTGCCCACAGCAACTGCAAATTACACACATCTGTAAATGTCTGAAAGGAGGCAGAGCCTTCTGCCCAGCCAGGACAAATCTTAGTGCTAGTTGTTACATTGTGAGGAGTCTGAACTTGAGTCTGACTGACAGACTGGTGAAAAAAATTCCCTCTATCAGAGAGGATATTTGAGGGTTGTTGAGAGTTAGCCTCAACCAGAGGAATGTTCAGGCAGCTGTCTTTGAACCTACTTCCTGGTAGTCAGTCTGCAACCACCTCCTTAATTCCTCCTCATTAACAGGCAAGGAAGTAGAGAACCACTTAACAATTTTGTCAACATGTTCACTACTAATTCCCATGGACTTCCCTCAAATTATTAACCAGCCTATAAGGCCCTCACCCTTCCTCTTCCAAAACCTATGTTTCTGTCAACATCCCATCCTTGTTGCCAGAACTATTAAGAGCAGAGAAGGATCTGAGATTTTTACCCTACTTGCAAACTAAGTTAGAGCCTGTCAGTTTCATAGATGCTGGCAGAAGAGCTAGACTCCTGGGTTGGAGACAATGAACTTTATGACTCATGGCAATATTTGTAGTCAGAATATCAGAATTTTCTTGCACAGTTTCCCAGTCCCATTTCCCACAGGGTGACACAAAGTAGGCCAAGTGATACCTGCACACACAGTGGACTGTGTTACAGAAGAGGAACCTAGAGCCTAGAGAACCCAAATCTTTTAAAATAGATACTATGCATGCCTGCTCTTTGCTCCAGAGAGAGACATTACCTCTGTCTTCCAAAGCTGCTCACTATACAAATATCCTTGAAAACATAGTCAGGAGCAAAAAGTCAGTGCCTGTGCTCACAAGACATTACAGAAGCCACGGAGAACTGTATCTCTGGATCCTAAGACAGGGTCACTGCAGAATTTAGATGTTAAGAACCTAGCACAGGGACTTCCCTGGCGGTCCAGTGGTTAAGTCTCCCGCGCTTCCACTGTAGGGGGCACAGGTTCGATCCCTAGTCGGGGAACTAAGATCCTGAATGCCTTGTGGCCAAAAAAAAAAAGAAAATTTTTTGAACTGAATAAAATTGAGAATACAACATATCAACTTAAAAAAAAAAAAAAAGAACCTAGCACAATATCTGGCACATACAAATCAATCAAAAGCTATATGCTAATATTATTATTCCTTCCTCATTAAACCTAAAATAAAAATGCTCAATTGTGTTTCCATCTCACTTTAACTAGATGCCAAAGAATATCACTAAAATTGGCTTAAAAAAAAAAAAAGTTCAACCACTACTTTTCCCTTGGGAGAAAGAGAATGGGGAGCCAGGAGGACACAAGAGACAAAACTTTCCTCTCACTAACACTTTTCAACTTCAGTCATTAAACCAGGTGAACTGCAGAGGGAAAAAAAACAGGTGACTGGAACCTAACTCTAATGCCATTAAGGTACACATAACTTGCAAACTTTTCCACTTTTCCTTACCACAACTTGACATCTCATTCTTTCTATCTCAATTATTCCTCTATAACCACAAATAAGTATAAAGACAGGTACAATTATTCTGTTAATTTTGCTTCTTGCAATTATCTCAAACTTACCTAGAAGTCAATGACTAATGATTTAACATGGTAAGCAATTTTTATTTGAAATTAGAATTTCTGCCTTAAAAAACAGTTTGAGAGTGAAAACATAATCAGGAAGAATGGCTAACATGTAGCAATTCAGTAACAGCATTCAAACTTTACAAATATGGCCTCAGGCCATATATTTTGTCACATTAACTTACTGAGCACTCTATAAAAGCTAAAACAGAGTGTGGGTGTTTTGTACTTCTCTATAAATGGGTCACCTTGAAGTTATAACCCTCAATTTAATAAACTAGTCTAATTTTTATTCTCACAGTGACAGAGTTTCTTATTCAAAACCATATGTCAGAAAATGGTAGATGCTTAAAAATACATAATTTACAATTCTACTCCATTTACTTGTACCATAACAGCCAATATTCATAATATTTCTTCAAAAAATATTCACGGAGCACCTCTTAATAGATACTATAGGAACAGTGGTTAAGACCCAAGCAGCTGTTCACTCAGAGCTGACAGTAGGGAAAAGAAACATGTTAAGTGATTACTGACAATCTGATATAAGACTCAAAAGAGAAATTTTTGAGAATTTCAGAAACTTTTCAGAATTTTTTGAGAAATTCTCTTATTTCTGATATAAAAGAAATATGTACAAGATATATAAGAAGAAATGATTAACACTAACTGGGCACAGAGTACTGATGTTTTATAAACAAAAGGTAGGCAATAATTTTGAACAATAAATAGAAGTTTTCCAAAGGGACACGGAAAACTACGGGTTCAAACATGTGGAGTCATGAAACAGCATGTTTTATTATGAGCATCAAGTATATACTGAAAAACTCAAATTTTCCTAAGTCAAAAAATGGAAGAGTACTTAAGATCACAAAATCAAACAATCACAGGAATGGATGTAACCTCAAAAATCATCTAGATCAGTTTTTCTCAAGTGTAGTCCTTGGATCCAGCAACATCAGCATAACCTGGGAACCTGGCAGAAATGCAAATTTGCAGGCCCCACCCAAGATCCACTGAATCAACAATTCTGGGCTCCAGTAATCTGTGATTTAACAAGCCCTCCCACTTATTCTTATGCAAGCTAAAGTTTGAGAACCACTGATTTAGATCAAGGGTTTTCAGAATTACTGAAATTCTTGGGCAGATAATTCTTCATTGTCACAAGATGTCTACTGCATTATACAATGTTTAACAGAACCCCTGGCCTCTACCCACTAAATGCTATTAGCACCCCACAGTTGTGATAGCCAAAAATTTCTCTAGAAATTGTCTAATGTTCTCTGGGGAACAGAAATCATTCAAAGTTGAAAACCACTTATCTAGACCAGGGATCAGTAAACTTTCCTATATGGGGCAGGGTAAATATACTGGGCTTTGCAGGTCATGCAATCAACTATTCAACTCTGCTAATGAGGGCAAAAGTGGCCAGAGACAGTATGTAAATGAACATGAAAGACTGCCTTCCAATAAGACTTGCTGACAAAAAATCTGGTGATTTGGCCCTCAGGATGTAGTTTGCTGACCCCTAAGCTAGATAAATTACTTAAACTATAACTGAATGTCCTCAACCCCACTGCTGCCAACTGATTATCCAGACTCTATTTGAACACCTAATCTAGTCTAATCTTCTGTGTTCAAGTAGATATGGGTCTAAGCAGATCTACATTTTATAGACTGAATAACTGACACCCAGAAAGGATAAATGACTTGCTCAGAAAACCACAGCCAAAACAAAGCACAAAAACAAGTGCTCTAGTCTACCTAAGTGCAATGTTCTAACTGCCTCCTATAGAGAAGTAACCATGTGTACCTGTGAGGCATTCAAATGTTCTAACACTTTGCAGTTACTAAAACCTAGAAAGAAAAGTATTGATTTCAAAAGAAAGTATTGATTTCAGGTGGGTGGGGGACGTAGATAACTTTATCTTAAAAGCTCAAATAGTAAATATCTCAAGCTTGTGGGCCATGAAGTCTCTGTCTCAACTACTCACCTCTGTCACTGCAGCAAGAGAGCAGTCATAGACAATAGGTAAATGAGTGTGCCAATAAATCTTTATGTATAAAAACAGGCAACCAGCTAACAGGCTACAATTTCCTGACCCCTCAACTACAGAGTCCATAAAACCTGTCTGGCAAACAACAGGCATCAACCGAACCATGCTCAACAAATCTGAAGTCTCTCCATTCCATGGCTTCTGATCACCTGTGAGCTTAGAAGCATGGCACTGAACTGGAATGGCAGTTTAGGAACGATCAGTCCCTCCCTTCCTCCCTTCCTCCTTCCCACCTTCCCTCCCTCCTTCCCTTCCTGCTGGCATGTCTGCTATATGCCAGGCACTGTTAATTTATTTTCTATGTAAGTTTTAACAATTTGGACAAATTTCTAAGTGGTGGGTCTCATTTTCCTCTAAACGTCCAAGCTATTTGACAAATTAAGCTAGAAAATGAACACTCTTATGTACACCTGGATAAAATCTTTGTTTCAAACCAGTTCATGACCGTGGACAAGTCACTTCCTTTTTCAGGGTCTCAACGTCCACGAAAGGCAAAATGAGAAGCTAGAAATAGATGATCTCTGAAGTCCCCTGCAGAGAACAAGTGCATACTTTAAAACTGTCAACAATGGGGCTTCCCCGGTGGCTCAGTGGTTCAGAGTCCGCCTGCCGATGCAGGGGACGCGGGTTCGTGCCCCGGTCCGGGAGGATCCCGCGTGCCGCGGAGCAGCTGGGCCCGTGGGCCATGGCCGCTGGGCCTGCACGTCCGGAGCCTGTGCTCCGCAACGGGAGAGGCCACAGCAGTGAGAGGCCCGCGTACCGCAAAAAAAAAAAAAACTGTCAACAATGAAAATAACAGCTAAAATTTATTAAAACACTTTCTATGTCAGATACCTGTTCTAATCACTTTACATTAACCCTTTTTTCATATGGGAAAACTGAAGCAAAGTGGTGTGAAGTAACTGGTCAAAAATCACAAGATGAGTGAATGGCAGAGCTGTGATTTAAATCTAAGTAATCTGACATCAAAGGCCATGTTCTTAACCACTAACTACTAAACTTTAATCTACATGCCAAAACCTTATTTTCCCAATGACCAACAATCCAGACACAAAACAATATGCTTTGTCCCTCTAAAAATGAAGGGGACAGTGAAGAAAGGAAAGAAAGAATACTAACAAGACTACTTTCTGCCATAGTTCTATCTCCTACCCAAGGTAACATCCCAGGAAATAAAGATGATGTTCCATGAATACTTAGTTTGGTCCCTCATCCACAACATCACCAAGGATACCTATCTGTCTGGATCGATACCATTTCTACTCGCAGTCTGGTATCCTCTTTTGTAGAAAATATCTCTTTGCGTCAAACTAAAAAAGAAAGAAGAGTGATTCACAGCTTCATTTAGAAGGAAAAAATGTAATGTAATGAAAGGGCAGAAATTACCTACAAGTAACTTACCAGTAGTGTCATGGAAGAGTCCATGCTTCAAAGAGGAGTTGATAGGCAAATGAAAACTCACTACATCCCATAGTGATAGTCCAATACATGTAAATATACAAAGCAATTTAGGCAGCAAAGGTATTACTAGCTGGAAAGACCAGGAGTAGAAAACAAAGCCACAATTGTGTCATCCAGGATATACAACTGAAAGTAACATCAAAATCAGTGCCAAACTAGAGAAGAAATAAAGGTACTCTTAATATGTGACCAATGGAACTAGATTCAGAACGAATACTTTTTTAGAAAGGCAGATAAGTTTTGTTTATGATAAAGTCTGATAGAAAATATTACTACTAGTGAAAGTTATTTTTTCTTCACTTGAGTAGAGCTATGATCTATGTATCTATATTACCAGTAACAAAGAAACATAAATAGAAAAACATGAGACCCACATGTGACATTAATCTAAATGGGTACACCACTCATTTTGTTCCCAAAGGAAAATTATAAGTAAAAAAAAGTATCTTAGAGGAAAAAGAATTTACCATGGCATTAACTGAAAGGTTAAAGGGGTGGGGGAAGGAGAAGACTCATTTTTTTGTTCATCTAGACCCAAAGTAAGAGGTAACTAATTACTGAAATTATTAAATAGCAACCGCAATTTTGTTTGGATAAATGTTTTCACATCTGTAAGCAAATCAAATACAGTCTCAAAAGTTTGTTTGATCAAATGATTTTTGCTCTATACCTCAACCTTAATGAATTATACAATTACAAAAAGAAAAAGATTTGGAACTTGCACCTGAATGCATCTGTTATAAAAAAAACTTTAAGGAAGAAGAAAAAAAAAACCTCTCTTGATTCATCAGTGTCTGCCTGTTTTTTAAACCCAGGAAATTCCTTTACACCCCCTCCTGGTTCTGGTCAGCCAAAACTGTAGGTGTACTAGTCTAGTCATTCCTTTACCAGTAATATACTATGCTAACACTATTTACATTTATAGCTGATTTCTGTTGGACTATTCCAAGTTCTAAACTCATTTGTTCAGAGTGGAATTTACAAATTAATTAAACACTACACTGTCATTCTCTCCATTCAAACTTTTGGTGGTGCAGCCACTATGTAAAACAGTATGGCGGTTCCTAAAAAAATTAAAAATAGAAATACCATATGATTCAACAATTCTACTTCTGGGTATATACCCCAAAGAATAAAAACAGGGACTTAAAGAGATATTTGTACATCCATGTACAGCATTAATGATTCATGATAGCCAAAACATAGGGGAAAAGTGTCCATTGTCAGATGAACAGATCAACAAAATATGGTAAATACATAAAATGAAATATTATTCAGCCTTAAAAAGGAAGGAAATTCTGACACATGCTACAAAATTGGGGCCATTATTCTAACTGAAATAAGCCAGTCACAAAAGAACACATACTGTATGATTCCACTTATTAGAGGTACCTAGAGCATTCACATTCACAGAGAAAGAATGGTGGTTGCCAGGGGCTGGGGAGAAGGAAGAATGGGAAGTTACTGTTTAATGGGTAGAGAGTTACAGTTTTGCAAGATAAAAAGAGTTCTGAAGATGGCTGGTGGTGATGACTGCACAACAATGTGAATGTACTTAATGTCACTGAACTGGACACGTACTGATAAAAATGGTTAAGATGGCACATTTTATGTTATTGTGTATTTCACCACAATTTAAATTTTTTTCCTACTGGCAGCTGTTCTTACTTGGGGGAAAAAATCTTTTAGAGGACAATTTGGAATATATTTGCTTTGTAATTAGTTCACTCACCTACAAAGTCTCAAATCTATCCCATTAAGTCTGAGCTGAACTCTTCCATCCACTACTTATCTCATTACAAGAAACCAGGCAATTTATTTTTTAAATTATAGCTCAAGACTTGGAATGTAGATGCTTGGATGATACTGGCTTCTTCTATAACTGGTCAAATCAATTTCCCTACCCAAAAGTGAAAATAGTAAAATTATGTTCTATTTACCTCATATGATTGTTAGCCACTCCGCCACTGATTTCAACAGAAGTCCTTTGTTTATTGAGTGGAAATAGAGAATACAAAATCCTTCTCAAAAACTTTCCCATATTTAGACATTGTATTTTCCAGCAATAATCAAAATCTTAAACTTATTTATTTTTAAAATCTAGTCACATTTAAAAATCATGTCCCTTTCTACAAGAGCAGCACTGAGCTCTCAAAACTATTATTAATTTTCACAATCATATGAAGTAAACAACATAATTTTACTATGCTCACTTTTGGCTGGGGAAATTGATTTGCCCAGTTATAGAAGAAGCCAGTATCATCCAAGCATCTACATTCCAAGTCTTGAGCTATAATTTTCAAAATAAATTGCCTGGTTTCTGATAACTGGATAAATGCTAATTTTTTAAAGTCAATTCTACAAAACTTTTACATAATATTTTTTAAAAGTAAGAAAAATCCTTTTTTTAAATTTTTATTTCATATTAGAGTATAGTTGAGTTACAATGTTGTGCTAGTTTCAGGTGTACAGCAAAGTGAAGAATAATCCATTTTAAAACCAAGTCCACAAGAATAAACTCATCTGGAATCATCATTTGTAAGAGGAATACAAGGTTCCTAAAGTACACAAAAGGCTAACGTGCTTGTGCATAGTTTTCTAAATAACTTTTATTCTACCAGTAATGTTCTCCTGCCTATTTGACAATATGCAATTAACTCTCACCATTTGGAAAACAATTGTTCGCTGCAGATGTCATAAGCTTTTTCCAATTTGTAAACAATTGTTCACAGCATTGCTATTGGTTTGAAGAAAAAAACTTATTAGAATGTTTTCATGCAATCAAAATAAAATCCCAAATGCTTGTCAGAAAATCTTACTTTGCCTCTGAATGCAGGAATCCTAAATTTCCAGACTGGCCGATAAAGCTAAGCATAATAATGGTCACAAATAGGAACTTCCCCAGCAGTCCAGTGGTTAAGACTCCGAGCTTCCACTGCAGGGGGCACGGGTTGGATCCCAGGTCGGGGATCTAAGATCCCATATGACACGCAGCATGGCCAAAAAATAATAATAATAATAATTGTCACAAATAATAAGAGAGCAAACAGCTACAAGTTACTAGAGGAAGTCAAAAGTTTGGTAAATCAAAACAAAGTTACAGTTACCTTAAAGCTTCTAATGAGGTAAACTATACTTTTTGTTGCTTAAAGCCATTCCTACTAGAGCAGAACAATTTTACA
Organism: Stenella coeruleoalba; assembly: GCF_951394435.1. Taxonomy (NCBI): domain Eukaryota; kingdom Metazoa; phylum Chordata; class Mammalia; order Artiodactyla; family Delphinidae; genus Stenella; species Stenella coeruleoalba. The sequence goes on from NC_137169.1 coordinate 41,984,510, forward strand.
AAAGGATAAAATCATTCCTAGACATATAGAGTCCTTTATCACACAACTACATTCCACATTAGATAAAAGACTAACTTGAAGAATGAAAAAAAAGGTGAAAGAATTAGGCAGAAAATCTCAGGCCAATCCTAATCCTACAAAGCACCAAAATCTTGTGGTCAACTTTTATTTTCAGAACTTCCTTCTGTTTGAGTTTGAAAGTTACAGTATAATCAAATACAGATATATGCATATTCCTAATGTAGCAGATATGACTTGAATAATTAAATGAGCAAACTCTGGAAATGGCCATCAGAATATTTAGTTGTAAAAATAAGTAACTTTAAAAATTAGAGAAAGAAAAAAGCCCAACAAAATATCAGTAAGGAAAAATATTGCCTACTATGCTAGCGTTAGACCATGTGCAATGACGGCAGTGTTAAAGGAGGGAAACGTCTGCCTATACAGAACTATAGCTTCTAAGTTAATGCCAAAACAAATGGTTAAAAATATCTCACTACAATATTTTCTTCCAACATCAAAAGGCAAAAGTGGTGTTTACAGGGTATTAGTTCTAACTCCAACTCTTTCATGAAGCATACAGCTCTACTTTCAAAGGTCCTCCCTAAAATACTTATATGCCAGTGTCACTACAGTTGAGTCAGTAAGAAATAATCTTTGCTCATCCTTAAAATTTCTCCTGGAGAAAGGACACCAACCAAGTAGTTCAAATCTGTAGAGGAAGGGAATCCACAAATATGAATTGGTAATTTATTAAGCTTGTGAACTCACTGCAAAGATACATTGATATATACAGTCTATTTGCCTCCTCCTCTTCCTACATCCCAAAGACTCCAATAAGGCATCAGTCTCAAATGTTTATTTCTCCCTCAAAACCAGCACAATGTCCCGCTACCCTCACCACCTCCTCACCATCATTCTTTTTTACTCTCCCCTTAATACACCACACCCACACTCCATACAGCACACCCTCCTCACAAACCCAAAACTCCTCACCTAAAGCACCTCATACTTAAAAGCCCCACACTTATCCTCGAATTCTACACACTACCTATAATACAGGAAACAATACAATCCACGCACAAAACAACCCGACAGAACACCCACTCACTCGACAAATACCATTCAAGCCGTACATAAGCCATTCTACACACCCCCAACATAACATAGTCCCCCACAGTTCACAACACACACACACACACACACACACACACACACAGACATACACACACCACACTCACACACACCTCATGTCAGGTACCGTATAAAAACTCAAACCACACAGCACTGCAGTGCTCAAACAAACGCTGGGAAGAGGCCACCCTTTGGGCACCAGGAACCCACGAGGTTGGAGGTGAAAGGGTAACTGGGCCCGATACTTCACCTGAAAATCTGCCAGGATCATCTCTCGGTCCATGTTGGACGCCATGGCGGCTGCCGAGTTCCGCGGCTCCGGGAGCGAAGCGCGCACCCGGGCGGGAGACTGCGCCTCCTGCGGCCGTCTCCGCCGCCGCCGCCGTCGCCGCCGGGCGCCGAGGGGCTGGCGGGCGAGCCGGCGGGCGGGCCGGCGGGCCGGCGGGCGGGGCAGCGCGGGAGGCTAAGCGCTCATGCACTCGGTAACCTTCAGGCGCCTGGGCCGCTTGCCTGCGCCCCGCGGAGCCCGAGCCGCCTCAACAGGGAGGTTGGTAGGGATGTGGGTTCGGTCTTACTGTCGCCGGCCAGGATGAGGGCTGGTTGCGACAGCGCGCAGCCGGCTCCCTTCAACGGCGACAAGACCGGCGGGGGCGGGGAAAGCGAGCGAAAAAGCAGGCGGGCGAACGCCACGGCCGCCTCCGCCTCCTCCGCTTCCTCCCTGGCCGCCGCCTCCGCCCCTGGTTGGCCAGCGCCGAAGCTGTCGCACATTTTGCCTGTCATCGAGGTCGCAAAGCACCGCTTTGCGGCTACCACGTGACTGCCCTCCTGTCAGGCGCTGGGCGCGCGACTACCGGGCGGAGATCTGCGCGCCGCCGGCGGGGACGCCAACCTGCAACTGCGGCAGCTTGGAGTCCCGCAACAGGTTATTCCGGTTTGAATTAAGCAAAGGCCTCGGGGTACCGCCTCCCCGTGGCTAGGGCGGGGATTAGATTCTGCTCCTTACGTGGTTATATAGTAACACACATACACGTCAAGCCTCACAAACCAACTCAGCACACCGTCACATCCCGTCTAATAAACAACATTTCATAAATGTACATTTTCTCTGTTTCACCAAAATACAACTTCACATAGCCTTTTATGCTCAACTTGTCAAAGCCCACTTGCACACTGTCACACTCGATCCCAAGCCCTGACGCTTGCATCCTCAGACATTCAGTAACAAGGAATGGCAAGCAACCAGATTCCCACGGTAGTCATGGGGCAGACATGGAAGCTGAGAAAGGTGAGAATATCGATCTCGAGAAAAAGATGATCAGGCTTTGAGCCAAGAATAGTCGAAGACTATGTACAGTGAAGTGTGATAGTTTGTCATTCCCGCTGGAGGAAGAGTGACAGTAGAATATGTTCAACTTTGACTTGGGAAAATATCATCTTCTGGACTGAAATAGAGCATGAACTTGCGGTGGAAAGTATGTAAAATCCTGAAAGTGTGAAGTAAGTTTGCTGATTTTGTGCTGTACAGTTAAAACAGAAACTAGTGAAATCACCATATAGAATCTTTGTATTCCCTGAACAAAAAGAGCACTATGGTGTTCTAAAGATCTAGGTTTATTCTGCTTTTTTTTCTCTAGACGAAAATATTCTGGCCTACAACTCTCATGTAATAGTCTGTATTTAGACCAGAATGAGGTAGATAAGGAACAGAACCATACATAGTCACATGAATTGAAGGGTTTCTTGGTTAATTGCCACCCCCAAGGAAGTAATTCCAAAATATAGCACGAATATGAATTAAGAGGTAAAACAGAGTACCAGCAATTTAAGTGTGGCAATTCACTTGCCCCATTCATATATGTCATTCTCAGCACAAGGCAGGTGAATGATTGTCTCTAGTTACATGGCCAGGATTAATGCAGCCCTGCAAAGTTGAGATTTTTCTCTGTGATGACATGTGTGTATATCTCGGAGCCCATTCAAATCCAGTACTGCTTCCCTTCTCCCTCCCTCCTCTCCATCTGGAAATTAAAAGAATGTGGTAATACAGAAAGAGGGGGAGAATACACTAGACATTCAGGCATATGGTTTCTAGTACTGCTTTCCCAACTAATTAGCTGGGGGAACTTGGATGGGTCACTTAGACTCTTGACTTCAGCTTCTGACATGACTATTTCAGGTGATGAGAAAACAATTATGAAAATGCATGGAAGCATAAAATATTTTTACAAAACAAGCATAGATTTCATAGTCAGCATTACTAGGCTTGAGTTCTAGTTCTGCCACTTGACAAAAACAGACAAGAAACTTCTCTGACTCTAGATTTCTTTACTTCTAAAATGGGGCTTATAAAACTTATTTCACAGAGTGATTGTGATTATTGAGTGATACAATGCTTGTGAAAACTTTTCAAAACCTTAAACCATATTAGTTGCTATTACTTTGTATACCAGTTCCTAAATGCTTTTCTCAGGATCACCTCTTTCATAATATTTAAGCCAACAAGGATTCTTCTCCTTTCTAATCACTGCTGTACTATCTTTACAACACAGTTTAATACTCTGATAAATTCTGCAATTTTTTTCTCTAATTGTTTCATCTCTGCATGTTTTAATCTCTCCTCAAAGGTTGTAAGTTCTTTGAGATTATCAGCCATTTCATTTTATGTGTTTTTATATTCACAATAGTTCATAAATAGCAAACTCTTGGGTACATAACAACCAATGCCTTTGAATTTATTTTTATTGGATGTCTAGTAGGTACAGGTACTTCACACACCTTATCTCATTTAATTTTTACAACAACCATTTTACAGAATAAAAAACTGCTCTGATAGGCTAAGAATTTGCCCAAAGTCATGCTATACAGGGACAGACCTAGTATTCAAGGCTAGGTCAAAACTAGTGCTCTTTCCACTCACCCTGTTGCCTCCCTGCATTTTACCCTCCATAGTGTATAATTCCTGAAGAGACTGATTCTTCCCTATGATGTAAGTATTCATGGTTGGATACCCAGAATCCAGAGTAACTTTCCACTACAGAGAAAGAAATGAAAGAGAAATAAATACTGAATTAAGAGAAAATTCGGGACTTCCCTGGCTGTCCAGTGATTAAGAATCTGCCTTCCAATGCAGGGGACGCAGGTTTGATCCCTGGTTGGGGAGCTAAGATCCCACATGCCTTGTGGTCAAAACACCAAAACATAAAACAGAAGCAGTATTTTAAGAAATTCAATAACGACTTTAAAAGTGGTCCACATCAAAAACATCTTTTAAAAAAAAGAGAAAATTCATTTCCCCAGAATTCCTTCCTTAAAGGAAACAATTTCATTCCAGTGTCAAAAACTGAGAGAATAAAAATATAGAGATTCTCTGTCCATAAGCATGAGCAAAGAAAAATAATTTTAACCTATCCATTCTCATAGTTGTTTTACTGCATTAACTCATGGAGCTCAGTCTAATTCAAATATAGATCTTTTTCTAGAATCTCCATGTTCTTTGATCTTACCATTCTTCTTTTAAAAGGAATTTTATTTCATATTTTTTCAAATATATATAATAAAGTTTACTTTTAGTTATTTTGCTAAATTTTTATTTGAAATAATTTTAGATTTATATAATAGTTGCAAACATAGTACAGAATGCTCCTATTTACCTTTTTCCAGCTTCCTCTGTTACCATCTTGCATGACCATGGTACTGATACCAAAACTAAGAAATTAACACTGGCATTAATACTATTAATTATGTTCTAGAGACTATTTGGATTTTTATATTAATGTACTTTTTCTGTTCCAGGGTCCAAATCAGCATACGACATTACATTTAGTGGTCATGTTTCCTTAGCCTCTTCCAATCTGTTACCATTGCTCGGTCTTGACTTTTGAAGACTAATGGTCAGGAACTTTATAGAATGTCTCTCAGTTTGGGTTTGTCTAATGTTTTCTCAGAATTATGCTGAGTTTATGGATTCAGGGGAAGGATTCCACAAAGGTGATGTGTCCTCATCACATCATATCAGGGACACATGATATCAACATGACTCATTATTGGGGGTGTTAACCTTGATCCCTTAAGTTAATCAAGCTTTTTAACAATGCTACTCAATTACAATCTAATTCCTGAGAAGATTAATGCTACTACAGTTAGATCCACACTTAAGTAACCCAAAATATATTTCATATAATGATTTAATGTTTGTTAGGACACTAGTGCCTGATCCTGGACTCTTTTTTTTTTTTTTTTTTTAGCTTATGGTTACAATTTATTACAGGAAAAGGGGAAAGGATACAGGCCAAAACCAGCCAATGGAAGAAGCACATAGGGAAAAGTCTGGGAGAGTTCCAAACCCAAAGCTTCCAGTGAACTGGACTCTTATGTAATGGAAAAGGCCTAACACCTGGGGATGGATTCTGAGTTCAAATTCCTATATCCACTACTTATTGGCCTTAGTCACATTCTCTATAAGCCTCAATTCCTTCACCTGAAAAATGGGGATAGTTATCATATTTACGTCCCAGAGTTGTAAAGATTAAATAATGTGTGCATGATGTTATAACCAGGAAAAACTATATAAGTATTAATTGTTGCTATTATGTTTAAACTTTTGAGTTGCTTACTGGGCATTTTTTTTCTTACTTTACAAAAAGACTTTTCATAAGTGGTGTGAGAACCCATATGAAAAAGCCTGCTGAATTTCAGAAATAAAATGCCAAAGCCACAATAATGAAATGATAAAAAGGCCCCTTGAGGGTACCAGTCTGTTTTCTACCTCTCTTGGATCTATAAATATAACAAAAGGAAGACTTTGGGACTATGTAAAGAAATTGTAAATACCATATACACATATCCGTAAGTTAATCATTCTGAAACTATGCATACTTAAGTCAATGAGGGAAAAAGCACAAAATAATTTGACTGTAGTATTTCTATAAAGCCTTTAAAATGAGTATAAACTGCTGAAAAAATTTCCATGACTGTTAGTATTTTATATCCAACTAAAAGGCTCTATTTCAGTGTTGAGAGAGATATCATTACTGTGTTAAAAGACAAACTACTACTTTCAAAATAACAGATGCTTAACTGTCAATCTTTTTTGTACACCATGTTAGAATGTAAGCTTATTGAGGGCAAAGATACTCACCTTTGACTTCAGTGAACTAGCCCTCAATATGAGATTTTCATTGCAGGTCTTTTGTAGTGCTTACTTACGCTTTCTGAACTAAGATTGTAATCTCTATGCAGTCAGTTCTGGGTTATACAATAAGCAAACGAAGTATATGCTTCAGGACACCAGCTAAGCCAGAGTAAAAAACAAACAAACTTTCTTAAAGAATTTAATATTTCAGCAAAAGCATTGAAGTAGTCAACATGGGAAAAATCAGAACTTTGTTGGACTCCTTTACACTTATTTTTTGGTTTTGTATTATTTTTATTTACATATGAGGTGAGTTGCTGGGACATCAAAATCTTTTCAATGCTTAAGAGCTCCAAAACTATTAATCCAGCTCTGTATGCATCTTAAATTACCATAAGTTTTATTTATCGTTATTCAGCAAAAAGAATTTTATTTCATGAAAATGATAACACATGTATACCTATACTTTACATGAGTACAATATTCTTCCTTATTACAATGTCTTCTCTTAGCAAGAAACCATAATAAATGCTAGAAAGCAACTCTCATAAGTTGGACTAATGCCAGTTCTCTCTTAACAGCCAACAGTGCTACTATATCATCACACCCTCCAGCTGTACTGAAAGATTACATACTAATTTCCCAGAATAATCAAAAGTAAATTATATTATTTATGGTATTTACTGGTATATATAGAATCCTAAATGTTCTATTTGAAATGTTTAAATATATGTAAGAAACGAGAGGAGTTAATTTCTTCTGTTGTAGTTCATGTTTGATTCACATTTCAAGTTTAGTTACCTAAGAAAAGAGCTCTGGTTATTTTCCTCTCAACAATTCAGTTAAAGGAAACACTGCAGGATTCTTTGCAGTTTCAACTCTCTCTCTACCTACCAGGCAATCTGATGCTAGATGATTATCCCAATGTTGTTGGTGTGTTTCGTTGCTAATACTCCCAGTGTACTTCAAGGAGCTGGGTATAGATGTTGCTTGAGGACATGCTTGCTAGAAGTCGGTAATAATTAGACCACCTGTCATTTTTTGCTTGGTTTCATTTTGACCACTGGGTGCATCCTGCAACCGTGTTGGATATTTTTAAGTGCAAAAAATATAGAAAACAGTAATTAATTAATCTTACATAGCTAAAAGAGGAAGTTAAAAGTACAGAGAACTGGTGTCTCAGATGATTGAAATAAACGATTAGGAAGATACTATTCCTTTACATTTAGACACCCCCTCCCCCCCAAAACAAGTCCCATCTAAGTAGTCAGAGAGAACTTTGACAAGAAAGAAATGGCCTTGTTAGAAAATCCTTCCCAAGACTTTTTTTTTTTTTGCTTTAAAGTTAATTGCTTTTCTCCCTTTCCCCAAAGAAATGGAATATTTCAGTTTCAAGTCCCTGTAACATTAAGGCTTCAGAGTCCGTCGTGATTTCTTACCTATACCATGCCTTTAGTTTTCGTAAAAATCAGTCTATAAAAGACTTTTGCTTTTCCTGAGCACTGGTTTTGCTGTCAGTCAGGTCTCTCCCTCCACCCCCGCGGCCACCTCTGCCCACCGCGGCCCTGGGCGTTGAGCTAGCAGGTGCGAGGCCGAAGCTCTGCACTGAGAAAAGGAGGCCGAGTTTACACAGCGCGCGCCCCAGAGGAAGAGGCGGCAGCCGTAGGCCTGGCCGCCCGAACTTCGAGAGCCTAGCGGGGGAGCGCGGAGGCGGGCCGGGCTGCCCGGCCAGGGCCGGGGAAAGACTCGCTTCGCGCCAGCCTCCTCTCCGCCTTCCAGCAGTCTGCGCCGCCGAGCCTCCAAGGCCCTGCGGCTCTCCGCAGCCTTAATTAACAAGCCTCTTTCCTCCACCTCCGCCCCCGCCGGCCTCGGGGCAGCCCGGGGTTTCACATCGCAGACTCCATTCCGCCCGCCAGCCGGAGGGGGCCGAACCCGGCTCCGCGGGTCCGAAAAAGCCGCTCCAGCTGGGGCCTGGCCGCTGGGCTGGCGGGTGGGAGCCAGCGCAGGAGACTGAGGGAGGAAAGCGGAGAGCGAGGAGGCGGGAGAAAGGGCGCGGGGCGGGGGGCGGGGCGAGCCCGGCAGAGTGCTTGAGCGCCACCAGGGCGGAGGGCGGGGCGTGGGCGGTGCCCAACCTTCCCGCTCCCGCGGCGCTGCAACTCAGCCGAGCCTCCTTAAAACTCTGCCGTTAAAATGGGGGCGGGTTTTTCAACTCAAAAAGCGCTCAATTTTTTTCTTTTCAAAAAAAGCTGATGAGGTCGGAAAAAAGGGAGAAGAAACCGGCACCGTCTCTGCAGCGGCAACAGAAGCAGCAATTGTTTGAGCGAAAAAAGAAGCGAGGGAGGGAGGGAAGGAAAAGACCAGAAAGGGGCACGACGCACAAGTGTCTGTAGGGGTGAAGGGAGCAGGGACCGGCGATTTGGGGGGGACCAGCTACAAAAGAAACTGTCACTGGGAGCGCTGCGGCTCGGGAGGAAGAGGTGCTACCCAGCTCGGCTCCAGGGCACAGCTGGCTGGCGGCCGCTGCCCTATCGGCTGCACAGGCTGGGGGCACAGGCCAGGGGACCGCGAGAGGTTGGCGAAGTGGCACCCGGCGCCGAAGCCGCTGGGTTCTCGCCAAGAGCGGCGGGACTGGCTGCGCCCTGGAATTGTGGCGACTCCCGATACTCAGAGCTTGGCCTGTGACTTCCCAGGACCCTCCCGATCTCCGGAGGCCCTCAGAAAACCGGGAAAGGAAGGAAAAGAGGCGGCGGCAGCTCAATGAGCTTCTACATTAGGAAGTCTGAACTGGCTCGGTCGTAGGCGGGAAGTTACCGGTGGGCTGCCCTGTGCAGCCGCGATGCTGCAACACGCTGCTTCAGCAGCCCGGGCCCCATAGACACTTCCCGCATCGCTCTCCCCCTTCCTCACGCTGCTGGGAGTCCCAGGACCCGGTGGGGCCGGCATGACCGGCTTGCCGGGGGCCCGCCGCGCGCCCGGCAGTCTCCGGAGACGCGCGCCGAGCCTGGCTCCCACGGCCTCTGAGGCTCGGTGGGGCTGCGGTAGCCCGGCTGGCGGGCTCCGGAGCCCTCCCGCGCGGCGTTAGCCCGCAGCTCGGCCTGAACGCGAATTAAGGCTCCTCCGGAGAATCCAAGGCCACCGAGGAGTCGTTACGACCTGTAACTTGAGGGCCACGGAACTGCTACTCTCATTTGCTTTTGGCGATCATCTTTAACCCCCGGAGCACCTCAGCATCCAGCCACCGCGGCGCTCTCCCTGCCGCGGAGGACTCAGGACTACCCCTTCGGCGAGACGGATGGAGACCGAGCCCCTTCGAGGACCTGCCCCTGCGGTACTGGCTCGCGCGGCTCAAGTCACCACCGTGAACAAGGGTGGGTTGATGCCTTTTCTTCCCCCCCAAATGTCTCTTTTTTCGCGGTATTTTCTGCCCTGATCTAGTGCCTTAAATCTCCGCACACATTCCTCACGGAGATCTGTAGTGTAGGTACGTGCCAGCTCTGCCTATATTTTACGTCCAGAGTAATTTACCAGAAATATATGTGTGCCTGTATATCTCTCAGTTTAATCACCAGAATTCTTCATAGGGGTTAAGCTAAAAAGCGAGGAGCGGAGCCCCTCTCCAATGGCTCAGTTTTGCTGAATAATCACGTGTGAATCGAGGGGCGGGCTTTTGGCAGGCAGATCTTACTAGTATTTACTACCAAGCTCTACTCCAGATTAACCATCCCAGTCCTTCTGTCAGTCTCCGATGCCATCATGCAGCCTGGTTAGGAGCGAAGGAAAAGGGAAAAAGAAAAACAACTAATTCATCTTTTCCCGATCGTCAGGACCCTAAAGAATGGCCGAGCCTTGGGGGAACGAGTTGGCGTCCGCAGCTGCCAGGGGGGACCTAGAGCAACTTACTAGTTTGTTGCAAAATAATGTAAACGTCAATGCACAAAATGGATTTGGAAGAACTGCGCTGCAGGTTGGTATCCAGAGAGGTGGGGAAAACAGGTCAACAATGTTGCCTACGTGACCCGGGTTTCTAGAATAATAGCTTTTAAGCTTTCAGGGGTACAAAATTTAACTGTTTTAAAAACTAGTTGGTTGCCATATTTTATATCTTTAAGTGGATCCAACTCCCCAAAATGACGTACTTTGAACAAACTCGTCAAATCCAATAACATCCTCGATATCAAGTGGGTTCCAGGTTTGGTATTAATTTTTGGAATGTTTTTGTGACGGTGGGGATTCTGTAGCAGTCGTAGCAGCGCTGAGTTTTTTGGTTTTTCTTTTTTTTAGACAGCTCTGTAAACACGTTATTATGATTATTATTTGAAGTAAATACACTGCTATTAGTGGTTTCCGTACTTTGCTCCAATAATTGACTTTAACGTTAATTTTCTTGACTACTGGCAAGGGTGTTTTTTCTTCAAATGCTTCAGGTTTTGACCAACAGCCTTTCCTCGTTTGGAATGGGTGGCCTGGGCACGGGCACAGGATGTACATTTCACAGTTAATGTAATACCATCCACCCATTCAGGATCGAGGAGGAATAAAAAGTTGAATTTTCTAATCAGAGCTCAGTTTATAGTGTTTTTGTCTCTGCGGTCATACCCTGGTATGTTCTAATTTTTAGTAATTAGATTTACAAGCAACAAATGAAACACGTCCAGCTGCAAAGTATTGTACCTGATAATTTTTTTTCCTCCTCTGAACGTTATCATGTAACTTAGTTGAAAGGCTCAGAAACAGAAAAATGGCAAAGTAGTCTCAAACAGTTGCTTTATCTGAGTTCTGATGATATTCTTATAAGCTATGCGTATTCGAAATGCAACACTTAAAGCTGTTTTTGAAAATCCACTGGGGAGAGGGTTTTTAGAGTGCTTTGTTTTAATTGCAAGAATTAGAAATTTAAGTGGCAGGAGATGTACTATTGACAGATGAAGTCCATACAGCCTGTATATTTTAAATCAGAATACACTGACCTTGCAAAAATTTCAGTATTAAGGAAGCTTATAGATACTAAATTATCTTGTTATTTCAGGTAGATTAAATGGGGAAAGGATTTTTTTTCTTTTTCCACCTAGTAGTTTTTAACAGGTTTTGTGATGATAGCAATGCCACAAATTTAATATATTGAAAAGTTTCCTATTGAACATTCAAAATGTTATATAAATATCACAAAGAATGAGCCACTTAACCCTGTAAGAATAGGATCTTGCAGGACTTTTGACGAGCAGGAAGACTGGGAGATTAATACCGCAAAAAAAAAAAAGTTTTGACAAACATTTTTAAAACAACTCTGCAGTCTCGTTTATATTAAACATACTTATCAAGATATTAACACCCATTTATTGTGGCTTAGTCCTAGTACATATAATGAAACACACACAAACAGGAGTCTCAAGGCTTATTTTCAGTATGTATAATCCTGACTCTGAAGTTGTGTCATAACTCAAGAAAGAACTTTCTTTCAAAACAATTTCCAGCATTACTATTATTTTTGGTGAAATATGGCAAATTTTCTCCTACAATTATGTTTATTAATCCAATTACAAAAGATTTTTCCCCCTTCCTAGTGTAAGCCTCTCAATCAGGATGATATCAAAGGCCTTAATCGTACATTTGCTTTACAAAGATCCAAGGTGTCTGTCTCTTATTTTTCCCAGTTCAGGTCCTTAGATGTGACTAAATATTTAGAGGCAGTTGTGGTAAAAATTAGATTGTGTTAATTTTTCATAACCAAAAAGTATTTCATTGAAGTTCTTGAAAAATAAATTATGTATCATTTTTAACCACTGCCTCAAAGGAAGGGCTAAAAGTCAACAAGGTTTTATCAACAGGGAAGCTTAACATCTTGGCCATCTATAGAGTTTGCATTTATAAAATATTATTCATTCTAAATATATTTCATCATGCTACTTAATTTGTGATTTTTTAAAACAAACATTCTAAAGAGATAGATCAGCTTTGTATGTATTTTACAGTGTATATTTAATTTCACAAACATTTGAGTGCCTACTGTGTAATGTATTATAAATTTAGGTTATTATGAATATACCTAAATATAAATTAAAACAATTAAAATGCTGAAATATTCTTGCATGTTAATGAGACTATATTTTTCACGGTTAAATTATATGTATTGTACAACTGATTGCTGCTCCACAAAATATTTTATAACTATGAGAGCCTAATAGTGATTTCTTATTAGCGTGAAATATATTTAAACACCAGTAGATAAGTCTTTGTCATGTGAATTATTTGTATGTTGATAGCAAATTTTAATAGCAAATTCTGGCTTTTAAAATACTGGCAGTTTACAAATAGCTATTCCTAAATGCCTGATAATAACTGCGAAAGGAAATAAGATGGATCACCAGTTGATTAATAAATGGGCTGAAACCACAAGACAAAGCTGTCTGTGTCCCAAAATACACATTTAATATCTTATTTTCTCTTCTTTTGCTCACTTGAAAATTAGGAGACTAGTTAGAACTTTAGGAAACAGTAAGTAATATAGTAGGATGACTGTTTCATTCTTTTCAAGAACAGTTTCCATACAGTCATTTCCTATCTAATACAAGACATATCATGAACTTAGTTTTAGATAAATACATTGACAATGTAGAACACTGTTGCTTTTTTTTCACTTTAATAATCAGTAACGTTTTTAAATTTCAAGTGAAGGATTCTAAGCACTAAACACACCTAATATCCCATATGAAATAATTGCAAAGAAAAAAAACTATTTAAAAAATACTTGGAAACTTGGGGCTGTATCTATTTGGAGAGAACTTGTGAAAATTAATAATTTAAGAAAATACCAAGTTTGGATTTTTAGGAGATCATTTTCACACTTATAAAATCAGACTAGATGGAGTCTGATGTGTGGAAACACTTCTTTGAGGATTTAAAGAAACTCACTCTCCTTATTTCTTTTCAGCTGTTTAGAAAATAAAATTTACCCACATTTTATTTTACAGAATTAACACCCCAGGCACATCTTATGAGAATGAACAAGCAAACAGAAGGAGACTTACTTAAATCTCAAGTTCCACTTCTTTTATTTTAATAAATTCATGAAATTACACAACTCTTTATGGGAGATAGAGAACCAAGTTGTCAGTGAATTTTATATAAGTCGGACTCATTCTATTTTATTAATCAATTTATCCTACTTCTGGGCCCGTTTAAGATATTCCATCATAGAAGCTCAATTTTTAGAAGTTTTCTTCTACTTTTACCTAATAGTACTCATTTCCTGCAACTGAGTCCTTCAAACCCGATCATACGGGTCTTCCCCAAGCACTCCTTCATCAAAAATAGTTACATACATAAAAAGAGATGGGTATTTTAAAATATTCTTGTAGTAGGAGCACTTGAAGGATTCTACCGTTTTTTCTTCTTTTCTAGGTTATGAAACTTGGAAATCCCGAGATTGCCAGGAGACTACTACTTAGAGGTGCTAATCCCGATTTGAAAGACCGAACTGGTTTCGCTGTCATTCACGATGCAGCCAGAGCAGGTTTCCTGGACACTTTACAGACTTTGCTGGAGTTTCAAGCTGATGTTAACATCGAGGATAATGAAGGGAACCTGCCCTTGCACTTGGCTGCCAAAGAAGGCCACCTCCCCGTGGTGGAGTTCCTTGTGAAGCACACGGCCTGCAAAGTGGGGCATCGGAACCATCAGGGGGACACCGCCTGCGACTTGGCCAGGCTCTACCGGAGAAACGAGGTCGTTAGCCTGATGGAGGGAAACCGGGCGGAGGGAGCTGCGAATCTGCAATGAATGTGGGGAGGGCTCTCCCACACTGCCTTCTATTTTGTCAGTTAATTGATTGGCTGTCCTATTTTAACATCATTTGTTAAAATTCAGTTTTGTCATATTTTAAGCAGCTAGTTAAATCTTCTGAAACTGCTAAGTGGAAATCTTACTACAGGTTTATGAATATATTTAAGCAACATCTTTTTCACCTGCAAAACCCTGAGTTCTAACATGTAATTGCAAATAGCTTTGGCTTTCATCTGAATATTTTATCTTTCCCTGACTTTTCTCCTTGCTTCTCCCTTTGCCAGTCTCAATACCCAACTTGAAGACTTTGTTTTAAAAATGGTTTGTCCTGATGCTTCTTTTGCCTGATTAAAACACTTTTTCAAAACAGGACAGTGTTTTCTGTGGTTTCCACTCCTCTTATAATCCCCACATAATTTGCCTCTTGCTAAGGAGAACTACACTAAAAGATCATGGTGTTTTAAGTCTTGACGTTAGAAAAAGTAGACTAATTGAAAAACTAGACATATTCTATTGATGATTCAGTTATTCTTTTCTTTCTCTCCTCATGCTTGCCCTCAAAGATTTTACTTGGTGCCTAGTATGTCTGCTTTAAAACAGAATAAGGACAACATGTTTGGGAAATAAACCTGAAATTATTTCAGTGTGAATTTATCCTTATATATTCGATCTTCCCTTTCTCTCAAAGTTAAATAGTTGAAAAACAGGTTTCAGAAGTAGCGATCTGAAAGCAAATATATGTTAGCTCTAAAAGGCACTTTAAAAAGAAAATGCCATCTAAAAGTGCTTCCCATTAGTTGATTTTTTAAAAATCACAAAATGAAACAATTGGTTAAATAATACGTTTCCCAAAGTTATACCATAAGTATGCTAAGTGTAACACTGACTTTTTCTCCCTGAAATATCAGAAGTGTAAAATTACAAAATGTTTAAATATTAAAATATGCTGCAAATACCAATATTTAGGGGATAAAAAGCTTAGCAAGGACATACACATATTACATATAAAGGTCATAACTTATTTAGGGGCTACAGGATAATAAATATAGAAACTTTTACAATAAATAAATAGGCCACTCCTACATATAGCACTTGATTCCCACGAAGCTTTTTGGTAAAGGCATATAAAATCTTAAGAATATGTTTAGCTAAAAATAAAAAAAAATTGAATAAAATGGAAATATCAAATTTCCAAGAGAATTTTCCAGCATCTACTACTTACTCTGTTATTTTAAAGATTTCACCAAAGGATTTCAATGCAGTTTCCATTTATAAATTTATAAATACTTTATTCATCATCTCCCACAAGAACAAAGATGTTTTATGTAAAAGTTCCCTCCTTCTGCTTTATAAGCTCCCTGCCCTCACTCCAAAAAGAACAAAATACCTCAAGGTTTATTGAAGGACATGGTTGTGATGCCTGCCCTAACAAGGATTGGAAGGTGGCAGGCAAGTGGTTTTCAATAATTTATTTTCCATGATAGTATAAAAGAATATAGAAGAAAAAAATCCGAGGAAAAAAATCCTTTTCATTTGGCATTTTAAGTTCACCTTCCCTATGTCAAGTGCAACAAGACTTCAACTTCTGCCACCTCAAACCACAAGTTACTGAGTAAATTTATTTTTGATAGCAACATGAAATTAAATGTAAAACGTTTATTTTAAAGTTTAGAAAAAAGTAGAAATTGAGATGATTTTGAAGGAAAAAGGTGTAATTTGCATTTAAAAACTAGAATCAACACACAAAATACACTGCTTGAGTAAGCTGAATATTTTCTAAACACAAGACTATTACTAAGAAAAATAAACACTTCTTCAATTTGCAACTGTAAAGATGGACGTTTCTTAATTTAAAGTAGAGTTTAATGGACTTTTCAGTATCCATCAAGTATAAGCATTAAAATTGCTCTTTAGATATTTCAAATATAGGATGTTTATTAAAGTTAAAGAGAGGTACTTCTGCAGTTGCTTTATTCTCAGGTGGTCGGAGCACGAAAAGAGGAGAGGCAGCTCTGTCCCTCTTCACCAGCCTAAAACTTGTCTAGGCATTAGAACATCGCCACATTTCTTGGGCTCTTCGCAGGAAATAGCTTAGCTAATCTAAGTATTTTAGAAATGAGTTGTGTGGTCTCCTCTAGGAAATATGAAAAGCCATTATTCAATCTCTCAAAAACCTCGACAATATTCAGTAAGACAAATATACCGAAATGTATAGAATGGAAGAAACAGTACTGCAGAGTCTAACGGGGTCCAGTGTACAGCGAGCTGAGACGGGGAAGGATCTGAACTTTTTCAGATGCAGAGTAGAAAGGCAAGTGCTAATTAATGGAATGGCCAGAGCCCCAGGGGACGACGCCATAGAAAGAATGGAGGATAGTAAGCAGAGATGCGCTCTCAAATTCAGTTATTCACTGCGCCCGCATCCACGTCGGGAAACTCAAGGCTTAGCCTTTGCCCAGTAAGCTGAACCCCCGGCTTACACCTGGGGAAAAGTAGGGCCGGGAGTGGGTGCGGGAGGGAAACACCAACAGGACCTCAGTCCACGTTCTGGTCTCCAAGCCACTAAGCAACTGCATTTTACCATATTTCGGTAGTGAATCAATAGTTTTCTGATAAACAGTGTGCATCTCCTAATGGTGTGATGAGCTCCTACACACACACCACGCTGGGTGACTAATAAATGGATAAAATAATTCTGTCCCAGGAAAGGCATTTCAATTGGTAATATTATAAATGTCCTTGATCGCGTTGATCAAACAAACGTTGTGGAATCCGTGGCCCCGGATTGGTTTCGAAATCTCAGTTCCCAAAAAGGTGCTTTCGGCTTTTGCCGGGGGTTAGAAGTAATAGTCCAGAAGCGCTGGAAGAGTACAGTGCTGGAGCGAAAAAGGGTCGTGCTCGCAGCCTTCCTGACTACCCTAAGCTACCTTCATCAAAAGGCCGGGGGGGGGGGAGGGTTGGAGGGGGAAAGTCCGTCTCTTCGTCCCTCGAGACTGCTTTGATTTTACACCACAATTCCAATTCCAAAAAAACAGATCCACGTAGGGACCTAATAAGAGGCTGGAGACAATCTTCCAGCCTGAGACCCGGGGTAAAGCTTTGCGCACAGTCAACCCAAGCCCTCTATGGAGGGTCTGCGAAGTCATCCTTTCTGTCCCTTCGAAATTCTCCAGACTCCAACCGCAGCTCCCGGCTCCCTAGTGAGGAAGCTGGAGCCCAAAGCTCCCTCAGGGCGCGCAGAAAAGCCCGGGGTGGGGGTGGGGGAGTTTCAAAACCGTTAGCTCGCGTTGTGTGTTTTTTTTTTTTCCCCTCCCTCGCTAAGGTTTCTTTTCTTTTCTCTTCCTGTCCAAATATTTCAAATTTCCGCGCCTTAAATAACAGTCTCCTTTTATTTAGTTAGTTTCCTCGGCAGGTTTGGCCGCCCGCTTGTCTCTGCCCCCCAGCGGGCCCGGGGCGCCTCGGACGCCTCGGTGCTGCCTGCAGCCCCTGCGCGCTGCCCCCGGCCCAGCCAGCGCGGCCCAGAGCGCGCCCGCCGGAGCCACAGCCCCCTCTTGCCGCGACCTCGCTTGACCCGACTCTCCCGGCACCCAGAGCCAACTAAGGCCGCCCCCCGCCCGGACGCTTGTCTGCTCCCAGCTCGACTTCCCTCCCCGGACTTTGGAGTCTCTTCTACTTTGGGGTTTGGAACCCGGTCGCCCTGGAGCGGCGGAAGGGCCGCGGCGATAGGAAAGCAGCAGAGGAGGCCAGTGGCCGGAGCCTGCCCCAGCCCCCACCCCGCGGGTAACCTTGGAGGCGCCCTCGGAGTGAGTGTGTGCGCTGCTGCGCCAGCCGGCTGGGGCAAGCGGGCGCACGGCGCAGCAGGCAGGAGGCGGGAGCGGGGGCGGGGAGGGGGAGCGGGCCCTGGTGCCTCACTGCAGCCGCCGCGGCACCCTGGGTGCTACGGGCTGCCGGGGCGGCCAGGGTTCCCCGGCCCTGGCCCTCAGGCAGCGGTCCCCGAGGAGGAGGCGGCGGCCATCCCACTGGATGGTTCCGGCGACCTGTGCCTGAGGACTGGGGCCCGAGGGCGACGTGGGAGCAGGGGCAAGCGGGCCGGTGAGTGCCTAGCTCTCTGCAGAGGTGAGCTGGCGGCGGGACCGGGCGCGGCGGCTGGAGCAACTCCATGCCCAAAGCCAATGCCAGCACTCCCCCTCCCCCCGTGACAGCTGAGGACAGCCGGGCTCCGAGCCTCGCGTCCAACAGCGAGGAGGCAAATGCCTCTCAGGCTTCTCACCCGCTTCGACTGCTCGGAAAGTCCTATGGTGTTGCCTTTCCCCCACAAATTACTAGACGTCCAGAACTGAAAATGCACGTTCATTCGGAAAGACCCTTAGCTTGAAACACTCAGAATTGCAGGCCCGTCGGGACTTTGGGTGGGGCTGGGACGCGCAAAACACCTAGAAGTGGTCGTGTTTTTTGAACCCGGAATAGATCCGACAATCGAGTATGGCTCTTCAGCAGTGCCTGAAAAGAATAAAAACTCCCCAGATCTGAATATTCACTTGGTAAATCAAGGTTCCAGTGAAATGTTTTGCCATCTGCTATAGAAACATTGTGCGAGCTTCAGGTGTTAGGATGTGGGTTTGGAATTTTCTGTGCTGTCTTTAATCCTGAAAGACATTAAATAACAGCATGGTAACACACCCGGCAAGTGAGCAGAGGTTATCCTTGCCACCACAGCACCTGCAAAAGCACAAGTGGAACTCCTTCCTGAGTTCTAAAATGGCTTCTGGACCGTCCAGAGGTACCAGCACATACGAGGAGGGGGACGGGGGAATGAAGGAGTTTGTACATTTTTAAAAACTACACAGATATTATTAGACTTAGAGTGTTCCACCTCACCTCTCCTTTCTCCCAGTCCCCATTGGTCAAGGAAGAATTTTAGTGTAGGCCTATTCAATAATTCTACATTCAGCCTTTTTCTCTTCCCTCCTCCCTCCCCTCCCCCCCAAAAAACCAGTCAGCCAAAAACATCAGCTCTTTTGGGGAGGAAGTAAAAAAACCACCAATCCTTATCCAAACCACCCGTCATTTCTTTTGAGCATAAAGAAGAAATCCTACAGATAACCTATACTATGAAAGAAGAAATAATTTACCAGGACCTCAAATGCATTCAGTTGGTATAATTAAAGTGCTATCAATTAGCTTTTAACATTAAAATAATGGGACAGTTTCTAGAACTGATAGGTGAAAAGCTAAAAAAAAACTCCATTGAAATGTTTGGAGACGGAAGCTTCTGCTCTTCTTTATATTTCATCAGTACAGTAGTTACTTGGAAAAAAACCTCATACTTTATCTTGACCATATAAAGCAGTATCATGCTGACTAATTTTATTTTAGTTATATGCCTTAGTTTTTCAGATTAGTTACAAGAATAGTGAAGGTTCACATATAAAGCAAAACTGACATCTTTTAATGTTAACATTTTAATTTAGAAATGCAACTAAATTATCACAATTATATTAAAGTACAGTCCACTCCCTTGTTTCTTCTAAGTGTACAGTTTGCACAACTTGCTGGTAAAGAAATCTGTCCTGAGTTTAAAATGTATGCCTTGGAAACATGACTTCCTAAAGTAAAAACTAACTCACTGTTCTTTAGGAATAATTATTCTATAATTTGGCTATTCTGTGTATAGCTAATGTAACAGTATCTCCTTTTACATTTTGGATCTATTGTAAAAGCCATTTGGGCCCAAATTGTTCTTGCTCCAAAATTTTCTCCTTCAGATATTTTTACTAAGAAGTGACTGTCCTCAGTGATGCAGCAGCATTCTGCTGCTCATTCTGCTAATTCAAGAACTTGAGACCAGACTTATACACGCCATTTAAAAGGAAACATTCATTTCTTCTTTTGTCCAAGTTCAGAACAGATGTGAATGAACGTTAACATTTGAAAGGCCTAGAATAATTAATTTGCAAATCAGTTATTATAGTTGATGATTCAAGATGAAATTTTTAAAGCCTTATGTATCAGAAGAAAAAGTGAGATCAAATTATTAAGTTAAGCAGCATTTGATGATGATTAATAGTACAATATTCCCTACCTCAGTATTCAAATAAGCAATAGTGTGTATTGTGGTATGATTTTTAACTGTGAAACATAACACTCATCATATATAAAAGGAATTGAAGTCCAGAATATCTTTTTTCAGTATTAAGTAAAATATAATTAAAACACATTAGCTAAAAAAAAAAAAAAAAAAAAAAAAAAAAACCACTACACTATCACCTATATTTTTGGCTGTTCCCATCTTTCTTTCTTTTTTTTCTACTTCTTTTACTTTTTTGCCTCTACATTATAGGTGATGAACAAAAATAGCATGTAGAAAAAGGTTTCCAATCCTCCTTTATTCCTGCTGCCTCAGCCATCTACTTCTCCATTCACAAACATTACTTCAACTTTAAAAACCATGTTTTGTGATGCTAAAAAGTAATTATTCCCATTAATTAAAATGTATCATAGGCCTATAAGTGAAAAAGCATTGTCTGTATTTTATTTAAAATAAAGTGAAAGAAGTGTGGACATTAGGTTGTAGCAAGTGTGTATTTATGTTTTGAATATTAATTGTCAGAATCTTAAAACACATTTAATATTTTGATATAACATATGCTAAGATTAACAGTTTAGAATCAAGATCTAGAAAATATTAAATTTAATTTCTGGTCTTTCTTTGCAAAATAATTTAATATATTTTAATTTGCCATAGTAAGATAAGGCTAATTGTTTTAAGTAATAAAAAGTTAAAATGTTGATACTTTTAGGAAAATATGAAGAGAGGACTATGATATCAAATCCAAAGCAATGTTTTTTTTTAAAATAAATTACTCCTACTGGTAAATTATATACTCTAATTGTAGTGGTTATTATTTTATAATTAAATTTTGCACTTGGCACATAGACCAAAGTTCTCTATGTTTATCTGTAAGCATATAGTTGGTTATGCAGGTAATCCAAATAATACTTTGTGGTCCTGCTCTATATGAGTATTTTATGTATATATATGTATATTTAGATATTTCTTACTAACGTTCAGTACTGAATAAATAGATATTTTGAAGAAATACTACCAGTTCACTTCATATTGCTATTTTTAAGATGTTAAATTATGATCTGCTACAGAAATATAGGCTGATAATTTTTTAGATATAGGTAAGATCCAGGGAGGGATAGAAATTAAAATCTTAGAACTGAAAACATTGATGCAGGTCCTAGTTCCACCTAGGTATTGTTTCAAATTTTTATCATGAGGCAAATATATATGAAACCACTTAACATCCACAATTAATGTAATCAAATTTGAAATATTAGAAACAGAACTGTGATAGTGCTAAGAGGAAGAACGGACATTTCAAGTTTTAGATAGCCATGCCTGTGGGTTAATTTAATATCAATTACATGATGGGTAGTTTGCTAAATAATCCAAAAGCAAGGACAAAACAAGACCAGTAAAAGATATTTGCCCAATAATTCAAAAGCAGGGCAAACAAGACCAAAAAAAATTTTTTTTTCCCATTATACCACCATAGGAAATATAAACAAATTAATGTGCTTGGTATGGATAATTTTACAGTTTCCAGTGAAGTGTGCTACTTTTTCACTTGGA
The DNA here is from genome assembly GCF_951394435.1 of Stenella coeruleoalba. Taxonomy (NCBI): domain Eukaryota; kingdom Metazoa; phylum Chordata; class Mammalia; order Artiodactyla; family Delphinidae; genus Stenella; species Stenella coeruleoalba. Next base: position 42,006,196 of record NC_137169.1, read on the forward strand.
TAATGCTTTAAAAACACAGCTAGAAAATAACCACTTATTATTTATGGTCATATTTTTAAATTACATATATGTTTTACTTAAATACAAAAATATATATTCTGTCCAAAAGTAGCAAGTTCAACACCATTCTGAAAGGGTGAGTGGATACAGCTGGACATCTGGACTAGACTGAGGGGCTGTTTAATGTGCAGCCCGAGTAGGGCCACTAGGGAGAGAGTACCGAACTGTCTGAATGCTGGCTAATTTGCTTAAGAGTAGTCAAAATGGCTCTGAGGTAGTATAAATTGCCTACAGTTGTTTAAATACACCATGTACCTAATGGAAAAGCAAATAACTTTATATAAAGACAGTTAAAAGAAGGAATATATATATTTTTGCATCCAGAGGGACATCACAAACGTCATGGGGAAATATTAATGTAGCAATATAAAAGAGAACTGTACATAATAACATCAGCTGAAGATAAATGATTGCTTTCATTTCTTTAAAAAGGCTTTTTTATTATGTTTTAAATATTTAAAATGCACAGTTCTTCAAACATATGACTAATATCTGTAAAATATACAACACATACTAATTTATTAATATTCTAATTTTTAAATTTTTCTCAAAAAAGTAATCCAAAGTACCTATTGAAAGATCATGCACCATACCCTAAAATCAGCAAATAAAGTTTGAGGCTTAGCAATATAAAAGAATTGTAAAGATCAGTGCTTTCTAAGGAAAATGTTCTGTCTTGAATTATCAAGATAAAGATCTGGGAATTTTCAGCAGCACATTTTGTCTTCTATGAACTAAATATGATTATATTTAGAATCAACATAAGATTTATTTAACATTTCTACAGTAAAGTAATATTTTATATCATCATTTTGAGTTTAAATATATAGGATTTAAACAACAGAACTCTGTATAGACATTGTGAGGTTTCTCCTTACTTAGCAGTAGGACAGACTAAAGAGAAATCAGATCAAAACACAAAATTCAGATGTAAGATTCAAGTTAAAGAACAACAATGATATTAAATCAACCAACAGAAGAATTGTCTCACACGAAAATCTTCCATTACTTTGGGGAAAAGGAGTGATAGGAAAAAATATTTAAATCCTTTTCCGTTAGATTAAAAGATTACTGGTTTCTTATTCAATATTGTTGGAAATAAAATCCTAAATATTTAGGAAAGGGATATGAACATGCTGAAAAGCAAGTGAGTCTCTTGCTTTAGGAAGAGTTTAGGAAGTGTGATAGTAATTGATCTGAGAGGATTCTCCGAAGATATTTTAATATAGGTGTGAACATGTCAGCATATAAAAAGTACTAAATATATTGAATTTTGTCATCATCTAGTAGGCTGTTAAATCATGTGTACACAAAGAAAATAGGAGATACTTTAGTAATTGTCTCTTCTTTTGTACTAAGAAGTAATTGTACTTCTTAATTTATACATATATTAATTCAACTTACATTTCAGTAAGAGGAGAGAGAAAAGAAACACAAAATCAAGCAAGTTAATAAATCAATATCTATTAGTTAGTCTCTATATTACCTAACTTAATATTCATAACCCCCTCAGGCATTGGGCTTTATTCTCCCATTTTTACAAATACGAAACTCAGATTTAATGATGTTGAGTAAATTGTCCATGTCACAGGCTGGTAATTTATAGCATAAGGATACAAACTCATTTCTTTTATTACTTCATTATAGCCAGATGGAAAGATCTTTCAGAGAAATTACCACAGATCAGTCAACTCAATAATCACATATTAAGGACCCATCATTATAGTTGCTTAATAGGTTTACAATTTGGGGGCTAATTATATCCAAAGCTTTCCACATCTGCAAAATGGGGGTAATAATACCTAATTTGTCATGTTGTTGTAAAAAATAAATGAAGTATGTGTAAATTTCCTTGCACTCAGCAAGCCTTTAATAAATGGGAACTATTATTATGGGGACTCTAAAGTAACAGAAAATCCATTCTTGACCCCAAGGAACTTAAAAACTATTTGGGTAGATAAAGTTCACATGTGGCATACATATAACAAGTGGAAAGCAAGCAAGGTATAAGCAAGTACATGGTAGTATGTGATATAGATTGCACCAAAAGAGCAAACTTATTACCAAACATCTTATTAGACTTATGATATTGATTTGAAGATCCTATAGTGGAAAATTTCCTTTATTGAGAAGTAAAAGGAAAAGCCACCTCAAAATAATTGACTTCTTCTAGCATGTACTCTCTGAAGGTGTTTATCCAACAAATATAGCAGGTGAACAATGGAAAGTGACTGCATGGACAGAAAATATAAAAAACATACATACATAGGTATTTTGAAAGGTATCTTTCATTATTTTTGAATAAGTGACTATGATATTCTGACTCAAATGGGAATAGAAAAATACCTAGGAGTTTCATAATCATTACATAATGGAATCCATAATAAGTAGTAGAGGATAGTGAGTGAATGGCTTCAGGGCCAAATAAACTCTATTTCTAACTCTGGTACTTACTATGTACCTCACCTTGGAACAGGCACTTAACCTTTCTAATCCTCATTTCCTCATTTGTAAAATGGGTATAATAATAATTACTTCACATGGTTGTAATAATTAGGAATAATATTTATTAATAAGTCATTTAATACTTTAACATAGAAAACTTGGAAGGCTATAAAACAACAGGTTTCCTAGATTTAGTTATATTAATAAGAAAGAAAAGAAAATCCCTCTTAGGTGAACATAACCTTGAGTAACACAGACATTTGTGGATTAAGAATAAAAACTTTGAATTTAGACTTAAAGTCATCACTCCAAGCACCTATGCATGTGACCAATATACAAGTACATTCAGTTTAATAACCACACTTATTAAAAACCCATTATATGTGAGGTATTTTTCCATATGCCGAGTATATGAAGGTAAGACATCATCTCAGCCCTCAAGGAACTAGTGAGAGAAACAATATACCTTATATGGAGTATAATAGGATATTAGGCATAATGAAGGTACAAAATAAATAATAAATTAGATTTGGAAAGTAATAAGTACCTTTGAGAAACCAAACTCCATTTTCAGAAAGCTAACTCTAGAAGAGTCAAGTAGACTTTCATTTCCAACAAAATGAAGACTAGATTTCCTTTAAAATCTTACCAAAACAAAACAGATAAACTGATGGATAAAAATTTTTTTAAACATATTTTGGAATTCAGAGTTGCACTGGTAAGAAGGTATGGGAAATTTACAGAGACCAAAAATGAGGGAAAGTGAGTCCTGATGCCAGGTGCTCTGGGGGGCATCCACTGATCTCTAGGGTGTTACTTTGCTGGGGCTGCTATAACAGAGTATCAAAAACTGAGAAGCTTAAACAACAGAAATTTATTGTCTCACACTTTAAAGCCTAGAAGTCTGAAATCAGGTTAGTTTATTCTGAGGGCTGAGGGAAAATCTATTCCATTCCTTTCTCCTAACTTCTTGTAGTCTGAGGCATAACTTGGATAGTAGATGCTGTTCTCCCTGTGTTTTTGCATTGTCTTCCCTCTTTGTGTGTCTGCCTCTGTGTCCAAATTTCCCCTTTTTATAAGAATACCAGCCATAATGAATTAGGGCCCACCCTAATAATCTCATCTTAACCTGATCATCTGGTAAGACTCTATTTCCAAACCAGAACACATTCACAGGTACTGGAGGTTAGGACTTCGACATCTTTTAGGGGGGCAAAATTCAACCAGTAACACCTGGTAACCTCAAGTTTTAGTTTTAAGGAGACTCAAGGAGAAGATAAAAGACAATGCTTAGGGCAATTGTGAGGTGGAAAGACTGACAGAAGCCCCCATTATAAAGCTAGAAGCCCCAAAGGGTAATACACTGAAGGAAAACTCAAAGTAAATGTCAAAATATTTTGCCCGTTTTTATTGTTTGTTTTTTTGTTTTTACTTTCTTATTATTGAGTTTTGAGAGTCCTTTGTATATTCTGGATACAAGTCTTTTATCAGATATGTGCTTTGTAAATATTGTCTGCTAATCTGTGGCCTGTCTTTTCATTTAACCATGTCTTTTGAAGAGAAGTTCATTTAACCATGTCTTTTGAAGAGAAGTTTTTAATTTAATGTAGCACAATTTATCAATTTTTTTCTTTTCTGGTTCATGCTTTGTGCGATCCAAGAAGTCTTTGCCTAAACCAGGGAAATAAAGTTTTTCTCTTAGAAGTTTCATAGTTTCAGAATTTACATTTAGATCTGTGATCTATTTTAAGTAAGTTGTTGTATATGGTATGAGGAAAGGGTTAAAGTTTTTTCTTAAAAAAACTTTTTAAGACTGGATATACATATACAAACTGCATATGTATATCCAGTTATTCCAGGATCATTTGTTGAAAATACTATCCATAACCACTGAATTATCTTGACGTCTTTGTGGAAAAATCAATTGACCATCTATATGTAGGTCTAATTCTGACTTTCTATTCTGTACCATTGATCTATATGTCTATCATTATACAAATATTATAGTCTTGATTATTATAGCTTTATAATAAGTCTCAAAATCAAGTAGTGTGAGTTCTGCAAGTGTTCTTTTTCAAAGTTAATTTTGATATTCCAGGTCCTTTGATTTCTATATACATTTTCAAATTTTAGATTTAACATGTCAAATTCTCAAAAAATGATTAGGATTATATTGAATCTATAAATCAATTTGGGGAAAATTGATATCTCAACAATTTTGAGTCTTTTGACCATGAATATCTCACTACTTATTTAAGTTTAAACATTTCTTTCAGTAATATTTTGCCACTTTTAGTATACAGTTTTTATACATTTTACCAGACTTGCTCCTAAGTATTTCACATTTTTTATGCTATTTACATTTCAATTTGCAGTTTTTCATTGCTAGCATATAGAAATATGACTTTTGTATACTAACATTATATCCTGTAATCTTGCTAAACTCACTAATTATTCTAGTTTCTTTTTTTTTTGTAGATACTTTTTAATTTTCAACATAGATAATCATGTGTCTGTAAATAAAGACAGGTTAATTTTTTTTTCCTGTCCAATCTGTATGCCTTTTATTTCTTTTTCTTGCCTTGCTGCAAGGCTATGACCTCCAAAGCAATGTTAAATAGGAGTGGAAAGAGTGCACATTCTGGCTTTATTCCTGATCTTAGAGGGAAAGCACTCAGTCTTTCACTATGATGCTAGTTCTAGATTTTTCACAGATGCTTTTTTATCAGTTTAAGGAAGTTTCCTTCTATTCTTAGTTTGCTTTCAGTTTAAAAAAATCATAAATGAATGTGGAATTTGTCAAATTTTTCCTGCTTTTATTGAGATGATTGTGGTTTTTTTAGCCTGTTTAAAATGTGAATTACACTGATTTTCAAATATTGAATCAACCTTGCATTCCTAGGAGAAATCTCATTTGGTCTTGACGTATTTTACTTCTTACATATTGCTGGTTTTGATTTACAAATATTTTGTTAAATATTTTTATGTTTCTGTTCATGAATGTTATTGGCTTATAGCTTTGTTTCCTCTTGACATCTTGAAATAGATAGAATATTTGTGTCCCCCACTTCCATAAATTCATATGTTGAAACCTGATGCTCAATGTGATGGTAGTAGGAGATGGAGCCTATGGGAAGTGTTTAGATCATGAGAGTAGACCCCTCATGAACAGGATTAGTGTTCTTTTAAAAGAGACATCCCCAGAGCTCCCTAGTCTCTTTCACCTATGAACTAGAAAGCAGGCCTTCACCAGACATTGAATCTGCTAGAACCATGGTCTTGGACTTCCCAGCCTCCAGAACTCTGAGAAGTTTCTGTTGTTGGGAATTCCCCAGCGGTCCAGTGGTTAGGGGACTTTCACTCCTGAGCCAGGTTCAATCCCTGGTCAGGGAACTAAGATCCCACAAGCAGCGCCACACAGCCAAAAGACAAACAAAAACCAACAACAACAACAACAAATTTCTGCTGTTAATAAACCACCCAGTTTATGGTATTTTGTTATAGCAGCCTGAAGAGATAAGACATATCTTTCTCTGGTTTTGGTACTACGGTAATGCTGACCTCATAAAATGAGTTGGGAAGCGCTCCCTCTTATTCTATATTATGAAAGAATTTATATAGAATTAGTATTATAACTTCCTTAAATATCTGGTAGAATTCACTGAGGAAGCCCTCTGGGCCTGGAGTCCTCTTCATGACAAAGTTTTTATCTACAAATTCAAAATTTAAAATAGATACAGGGCTATTCAGGTAATCTGTTATTTAGTAAGCTTTGTTACTTTGTGTTTTTCAAGGAATTTGTCCATTTTATTTTTGTTGTTAAATTTGTTGAAAATACGTTGGTCATAATATTGCCTTATTTTTTATGTCTGTAGTATAGGCAGTTACATCCTCTTACATCCCTAATGTTGGCAATTAATATCTTCTCTCTCTTTCATTCATTTATTTTGATCAATTGAAGATATCATCGTACTGAACTTTTCAAAGAACCAGCTTTTGACTTCATTGATTTTCTTTATTGTTTTTCTGCTTTCGGTTTCAGATTTCTGCTCTTACCTTTATTATTTTCTTCTTTTTGCTTGCTTTCAGTTTAATTTGCTCTTATTTTCTTTTTTTATTTGAAGTTTAGTTGACTTACAGTATTGTGTTAGTTTCAGGTGACAGCACAGTGATTTAGTATTTTTACAGATTATACTACATGATAGGTTATATTAAGATAATGGGTATAATTCCCTGCGCTATACAGTATAGCCTTGTTGCTTACCTATTTTATGTATAGTAGTTTGTATCTGTTAGTCCCATACTCCTAATCTGTCCCTTCCCTGTTCTCGCTCCCATTTTGGTAACCAGAAGTTTGTTTTCTATATCTGTGAGTCTCTTTCTGTTTTGCATATACATTCATTTGTATTATTTTTTTAGATTCCACATATAAGTGATATCATACAGTATTTGTCTTTGTCTAATTTACTTCACTAAACATAATATTCTCTAGGTCCACCCACATTGCTGCAAATGGCAGTATTTAATTCTTTTTTATGGCTGAGTAATATTCCATTTTATATATATACTGAATCTTCTTAATCCAATCATCTGTTGATGAGCACTTGGGTTGCTTCCATGTCTTGGGTATTGTAAATAGTGCTGCTATGAACATAGGGGTGTATGTATCTTTTCAAATTTGCATTTTTATTTTTTCCTGATATGTACCCAGGAGTGGAATTGCTGGGTCATATGGTAGTTCTATTTTTAGTTTTTTAAGGAACCTCCATACTGTTTTCCATCGTGGTTGCACCAACTGACATTTCTACTAACAGTATACAAGCATTCCCTTTTCTCCACATCCTCTCCAACATTTGTTATTTGTAGACTTATTGATGATAGACATTCTGACCAGTGTGATGTGACACCTCACTATAGTTTTGATTTGCATTTCTCTAATAATTAGCAATGTTAAGCATCTTTTCATGTGCCTGCTAGCCATCTGTATGTCTTCTTTCCAAAAATGTCTATTCAGGTCTTCTGCCCATTTTTTGATTGGGTTGTTTGTTTTCTTGATATTGAGTTACATGAGCTATTTGTATATTTTGGATATTAACCCCTTGTTTGTCACATCATTTGCATTATTTGCTCTTGTTTTCTTAAAGTGGAAGCTTAGATTATTGATTTGAGATATTTCTTATTTTCTAAAAGAAACAGTTGTTTCTCAAATTACCCTGCATCCAAGAAATTCTGATATGCTCTGTTTTCATTTTCAGTCAATTAAAAATGTTCCTAATTTCCCCTGTGACTTTCTCTTTGATCCATGGGCTATTCCCACTATGGCCAGAAGATATGCTTTGTATTATTTAAGTTGAGATCAAATACGTAGGTCATATGAACAAATGTAAATGGGCTTGATTCACCTATTAAAAGAAAAAAATTTTCTGATTTCAGGACAAAAGTCAATCTATGCTTTATTTAAGATACATACCTAAAATTAAGTGAACCAGAAAGCCTAAACATAAAGGGATGGGCAAATATACACCAGGAAAATACAAATAATAAGAAAGTTTATGATCCTAACATCTGACAAATTAGAATTCATGCCAAAAATTATTAAATGAGACAAAGAAGAAAACTTTAATAATGACTAAAGACTACAATGCACAATGAAGTTATAAAAGTTATGAATTATATGAACCAAATAAGACAGCAACTTCATAAATAACTTACCGCCAGCTGCAAGGGGGGGGGTGGGTGTCTGCAGTTCTGGCAGTGGTTTCACTAGCCCCGTGCTCTACCAGCCCCACCTACTGTGTGTGTGTGAGAGCGTTTTAAATGTAAAACCCTTTCCAGCGTTGTAGAGGCCATGTCTGTGCTGGTCTTACTGACATACAATTATCACAAATAAATATTTTCATAGTAAAAAAAAAGAAAAAAAAGAACTTACCATCACAAATAAGTACCTATACAAGGTGCAAGGAGAAATAGACAAAAATGCACTAACATATGATTCTTAATCAAACACATGTCAATTTTAATAAAGATGTAAAAATTAAAAAGTCCTAAACAACCTAAAAAATATGGTAGCCCTAATGCATATATCAAACTTTACACTCTGATAATAGAAAATATACCTGCTTCTCAAATGAACATGAAACATTTATGAAAATTAGTCACATAGTGAGCAAAAAAAAAAAAAAACCCTCAACAAATACTATAAAGTAGATATATTACAAATAAGATTCTCTTATTCCAATTTAAGAAAACTAAAAATCAATAGTAACATATTTTCTCAGAAAACTTCTTCCAACTACATATATTATAACTCTCTAGCAAACAACTCTTGGCTGAAAAGGAAAATACAAATGAAAATCTCAGAATTTCTCAAAAAATAACAATAATGTCTAGATGTCAGAATCTCAGTCACATAATTAAAGTAGTGGTCAGAGGAAAACATCCTTAAACACTTACATCAATAAAAATGAATATATTTACATGAATTAATTTTTCAACTCAAGTACCTAGAAAAAGAAAATAAATCAAATGAAATCAGAGGGAGGACATAATAAATGTGAAAGCAAATATTACTGAGGTAGAATACAGAGAAACTATATAATAAATAAATTAAAATTTCTGTTTCTTTGGAGAAAGTCAATAAAATAGAAAAACCACTAGCTTAACCTAATCATGTGGGAGAAAGCACAAATACACAAAGTAAGAAATGACAAATGGGAAATAAACATTGATATAGAGAGTATCAAAACAAAAAATGAAAAACTATTTTGCACAATTCTATGCAAACATATTTGAGTGTAGTTAAAAACACATAATTGCTAGTAAAATAAAATTTACTCACATTGACCTCAATGTAGACAAAAAGCTTAAACAAGCCAATTTCCATAGAAAAAAACAGAGAAAATTACCAAAGAAGTATCTCTCAAAAAAGTATCAAGTCATATGTCTGACAGGCAAATTCTTCCAACCTCTCAAACACAAATAATGACAAGCTTACTTAAATTATTCCAGAACATAATAAAAGAAGGAAATTTTTTAAATGTTAAACTTGGTAAAGATAGGAGCAAAGAAAAATACTGTGGTAGGTTGAGTTATAAGACCAATTATTCACTGCTCCCTGTATCTATATCCTTTGCCAGGTAAATTTGTTATTCTTCTCACAAGAGGCAGACTGTACTTTCCAGCCCCTTGTATTTAGGCTCTCATAAGATTTGTGACTAATAGGCTAATAGGATTATATGAGTTAGCTTTTGCTAGTTAACCAACCACCCAAAAACTTAGTGGCTTAAAACAATTAGATTTATTATTGAACATGGTTCTGTGGATTGACTACAGGGTTCTTCTCATCTGGGCCAGTCACATAAGGCTGGAGAGACTAGGATGGTCTTTAAACATCTGAAAAAATATTCAACTTCATTCAAAATTAGATAAATGCAAAGTAAAAGTATAATTCTCACTGATAACTTTGGTAGAAAAAATTTTAATTTGGTAAAAAATGTACAGTGCATTCTGTTGGTGAGGCTATGGGGAAACAGGCACTCTATTCATTGCTGGTGGGAAAAAAATAATGGTACAAATTCTATGAAGTGAATTTGGCAACACGTAACAAAAGTACATATGCGTTTGGGTTTTAACCCTAGAATCTTAATTGTAGGAATTTAACCTGAAACTACACCTTCAAAATAGGAAGAATATATGTAAAGTATTTCATTATGTGTAAGTGTTTGTAACAGCATTACAAACAAACATTATTTGTAATAGCAAAATATTGTTACTATCCTAAATGTTCATCCACAAGAGACTAGTTAGAATAAACTGTAGCACATTTACACAATAAAGAATTATGCAGCCATTTAAAAGTTAGAAAGAGTGGTATAAACTTATTTGGAGTGATGAATGGATAAACAAAATATGATATATTCATAAAATGGAATATTTTCAGACATAAAAAGGAATGAAGTGCTGATACATGGTACAACATTGATGAACCTTGAAAACATTATGCTAAGTGAAAGGACCCAGACATAAAAGACTACGTATTGTATGATTCCATTCATATAAAATGTCCAGAATTGGCTATATACACAGAAAGTAGACTAATTCTTGTCAGGGGCTATTGGAGGGGGAAATAGGGAATGACTATCACAGGGTACAAAGTTCCTTTTAGGAGTGATAAAAATGTTCTTGAACTAAATAGTGGTGATTGCTACACAACTTGCAAATATGCCAAAATCACTGAATTGTTCACTTTATTAAAAGGGTGAATTTTATGATATATGAATTATATATAAAATCTTTTTAAAAAAGAGAAAGAGGGAGGCAAAACAAAAATCAAACAACAAAATACACCAAAACCCAGACATGTGTCTACTGCCCTTTACTTGATATAAAGATGATGATGAGTCCAAGTAGGACATGTTCTTTAGTTAGCTCCTTCTTGGAGTGCTAAGAAGAGGCCATTTCCTTATTTATTTCTCTCCATGAGAATGGGGAAATGTGTTTCTTTTTGTCACCTCACTATCCCCAGTTCCTACCGTGGTGCCTAGCACATGGTAGACACCCAGTAAATATGTGTTGAATGAAAAAGGAAAGTAGAATGAAGGAGAGAATTAAGAAATGCTATTTTGTAACCACCAGTGTAATAGTACTTAGTTAGAAACCATTGTATGAAAGTTGGCAGGGTAACAAGATATTTATGAAACCGAGCAGGACCCTGTGAGGCTCCTGGGCACGGAAGACCTTCCATGTCCCTTGTTTCTTATAGGGAATAGACTCCAGCCTTCATGACCTTCCTTGAGTTCCAAAGGGCATATTCGAACGGTTGCTAATCAGGGAAGGGAGGGGATGCAGAGACAAGGGAGGAGTAGTCAAGAAATAATGGTACAGACTTGGGGCAGGGTCCTGGTTCCACCTCAAGGGATACCTATAACAATATCTTTGAGCTCTTTACAGAACTAAAACCCCCAACAAATGGAAGATGCTAGCATTCTTCATTCCAGAGAAGACCATGTGAGGTCAGATTAAAGGAACCAGAGAAGCTCATCAGGAGACTACCTGAGACCAGATTAAAGGAGTGCAGGCCCTGCACACACCCTAATCCTTATCAGCAACCCTACCCTTGAACCATTGCTATAAAACTCCTCATCAAATCCTCCTGGGTGTGGGACACACAGTTTTTCAGGGCAGGAGTCTGCTGTGTCACCCTTTGCCTAGCAAAGCAATAAAGCTATTCTTCTCTACTTCACCAAAAACTCTGTCTCCAGGGTTCGATTCGGCACCGGTGCACAGAGGCCGACTTTTCAGCATCATTTACATGAACTCAGAGTATCACCCTTAAGATTACTTATTAATCCTAAAGGGGAAAACGTATTATTACAATGGAGAGACATTTTGGACATCACTTTAATCAAGTGATCAAACTTAGCATGAGTGTAATGGAATGAATTGACATTAAGTACCTCCTGATATGATACAGTGGGAAGAACACAATTTTACTCATGAAATTTCTTGCCAAGAATGTTTAGCCTGAGTCTAATTTTGAAAGCAATCAGACAAAAACAGATTGTGAGATATTCTGTGAGACAATTGGCTAGACCCTTTAAAAATATCAATGTTATCAAAGAAAAAAGCAGACAGGACTGTTACAGATTAAAAGTGATTAAAGAGATGACACATGCAGCAATAATGCATGGCCTTATCTTGGATCCTTGATTGAATAAAAGACAACTTTAAAGGACATTTTTGGACAACTAGGGAAATTTTAATGTGGACTGTATAATGGACAAGATTAACATATCAATGTTAAATTTCCTGGGTGAGATAATGGCATTGTGATTAGGAGAATATCTTTGTTAGAGGATACCAAAAGCTGGTTCTTTGAAAAGGTTAAAAATATTTATAAATCTTTTAGCTATGTTGATCAAGAAATAGCAAATATAAAAATTAATCATTACAGATTTTTAAAGGGTAACAGAAAAATTATGAACAAATTTATCTCAATAAATTCAACAACCTGAAAGAAAAGGACACATTTCTTCTTGAAGAAAACAGATAAATAAATTAACAAAATTGAATCAAGAAGAAATAAAAATTTGATGAGTTGAATAGCCTTTTAGCTATTAAAGAAATTGAAATCTTAGTTTAAAACCCTTATTCAGGGACTTCCCTGGTGGTCCAGTAGTTAAGAATCCATCTTGCAATGCAGGGGATGCTGGTTCGATCCCCAGTCAGGGATCTAAGATCCCACATGCTGTGGGGCAACTAAGCCCATGCGCCACACAACTAGAGAGCCTGTGTGCCGCAACTACAGAGCCCACACGCTCTGGAGCCTGCAGGCCACAACTAGAGAGAGAAGCCCGTGCACCACAACTAGAGAGAAGCCTATGCACCGCAACGAAAGATCCCGTGCGCTGCAACTAAGACTCAACAAAGCCAAAAGAAATTTTAAAAAAATTTGTGCAAAGGAAACTCCTGGCACAAATGACCTCACTGCTTTGACTTCATCAAGCTATTAAGGAAGAACCAAAGCTAACCTTACACAAACTCTTTCAGAAAATAGAGGAAGTAGAAATACTTTACAATTCATTTTATGACATCAGCATTACCCTGATACCAAAACTGGGTATCAGAAGAAAATAAAACTATAGAATATCTCTCATAAACATGGATAAAACACTTCTTAACAAAATATTAGCAGGTAGAATTCAGCAATATATAATATAGCTTGAGGAAGTAAAGTTTAGCCCAGAAATACAAGGTTGGTTTAACATTCAAAGGTCAATCAATTTAATTCACTATGTTAGCAGAATTCAGGAGAAAACATATAATCATCTCAATAGATGTAGAAAAAACATTTGAGGAACTCAATATCCATACATGATAAAAAGTAAAAAATAGTAATAAAATGGGGCTTCTTTAACCTCAACAGGTCATCTATGCAAAAATTACAACTAACCTCATATTTAATTATTAGTCTGAATACTTTCCCCCATCAGATCAACAACACAGCAAGGATGCGCTCTCTCACTGCTTGTATTCAATGTTGTATTTGTTATCCTAACAAGTGAAATAGTTAAGAAAAAGAAATAAAAGGCACAGACATTAGAAAAGAAGTTACTTACTAATAACACAAATTACTTACTGATAAACTTAACAAAATGTGTGCACAACCTATACATTTAAAACCACAAATATTGCCAATAAAATTTAGAAATAAATGGAGAGATATAATAGGCTCATGGATTGGAAAACTCAATACCACTAAGATGTTAATCTTCTCAAATTGATTAATGGATTCAACAGAATCACATTCAAATGCCTAGAGGATACTTTTTGTTAGAAATTGACAACCTGATTCTACAATTTGTATGAAAATGCAAAGTTCCTAGAAGAGTCAAAATAATTTTGAAGAGAAAAATAAAGTTGGAGGACTAACTACCTGATTTCAAGATGTACTATAAAACTTCACAAATATTTTACACAGCACAGGAAACCATATACAAAACAAAAAGATAACATACAGACTAGGAGAAAATATTTGCAAATGATGCAACCAACAAGGCCTTAATTTCCAAAATATTCAAACACCTCATACAACTCAATAACAAAAAAACATACAATCCAATCAAAAAATGAGCAGAAGACTTAAATAGACATTTCTTCAAAGAAGGCATACAGATGGGCAATAGGCACATGAAAAGATGCTCAACATCACTAATTATTAGAGAAATACAAATCAAAACTACAATGAGGTACCACCTCACACTGGTCAGAATGACCATCATCAAAAAGTCTACAAATAACAAAGGCTGGAGAGGGTGTGGAGAAAAGGAAATCCTCATTTACTGTTGGTGAGAATGTAAATTGGTGCAGCCACTATGGAGAACAGTTGGAGGTTACCCAAAAAACTAAAAATAGGTACTTGGTTAAGTCTCCATGCTTCCATGGCAGGGATACGGGTTCGATCCCTGGTTGGGGAACTAAGATCCCACATGCCACGTGGCATGGCCAAAACAAACAAACAAAAAAAACAGAAACAACTAAAAATAAAGTTGCCATATGATCCAGCAATCCCACTCTTGGGCATATATCTGGACAAAACTATAATCTGAAAACATACATGCACCCCTATGTCCATAGCAGCACTATTTACAATAGCCAAGACATGGAAACAACCTAAATGTCCATCGACAGATGAATGGATAAAGAGGATGTGATATATATATAATGGAATATTATTCAACCATAAAAAAGAATGAAATAATGCCATTTGCAGCTACATAGATGGACCTAGAGATTATAATACTAAGGGAAGTAAGTCAGAAAGAGAAAAACAAATATCATATGATATCACTTATATGTGGAATCTAAAATATGACACAAATGAACATATCTATGAAACAGAAACAGACTCACAGACATAGAGAACAGATTTATGGTTGCCAAGGGGAAGGAGGGGGTTGGATTGAGAGCTTGGAAATAGCAGATGCAAACTATTATATATAGAATAGATAAAAAACAAAGTCCTATTGTATAGCAAAGGGAACTATATTCAACATCCTGTAATAAGCCATAATGGAAAAGAATATGAAAAGGAATATATGTATATATGTATAACTGAATCACTTTTCTGTACACCAAAAACTAACACAATGTTGTAAATCAACTATACTTCAATTAAAAAACAACTATAATGGGAAATAATTTTTTTAAAAACTTCAGAAATAAAAGATATACAAATGGAAAAGGAAGAAGTAAAATTATCTCTGTCTGCAGATGATATATTATATGTAGATAACACTAAAAATTCTACACACACACACACTTTAGAGCTAATAAATCAGTTCAGCAGAGTAGCAAAGTTGCAGGATACAAAATTAACACACAAAAACCAGTTGCATTTTTATACACTATCAATGAACAATTCAAAAAGGAAATCAAAATAATAATTCCACTTACAATAGCATCAAAAAAGAATAAAATACTTAGAAATAAATTTAACTGGTCTTATACACTGAAAAGCAGAAAACACCACTGAAAGGAATTTAAAAAGAAAGGATTAAAGAAGGCATAAATAGATGGAAAGACACCCTATATTCATGGGTTGGAAGACTTAATATTGTTAAAATGACAATACTACCCAGAGTAATCTACCAATTCGATGCAATCTCTATCAAAATCCCAACTACATTTTTTTTTTCAGAAATAGAAAAACTCATTCTAAAATCCATATGGAATCTCAGGAGACTCCAAATAGCCCAAACAACCTTGAAAAATAAGAATGAAGCTGGAAGACTCACACTTCCTTATTTTAAAACTTACTACAAAGCTACTGTAATCAAAACAGTGTGGTACTGGCATGAGGATGGACATAAAAACCAATGGAATAGAATAAAGAGTGCCCCCACCAGCAAAAACACACACACACACAAAAAAGAGCCCAGAACTCTATTCTCACATATATGGTCAAATGATTTCAATAATGCTGCCAAGATCGTTAAATGAAAGAATAGTTTTTTCAACAAATTTTACTAGGAAAACTGTATATCCACATGCAAAAGAATTAATTTGGAGCATTACCCTACACCACATACAAAAATTAACTCAAAATGAATCAAAGACCCAAATGTAAGAGCTAAAACCATAAAACTCCTAAAATAAAACATAGAGTGAAAGCTTCATGACATTGGTTTTGGCAGTGATTTATTTGATACAACATCAAAAGCACAGGCAATAAAAGGAAAAATAAATTGAACTTCATCAAAATTAAAAACTTTTGTGAACCAAAGGACTCTATCGAGAGAATGAAAACACAACCCACAGATGAGAAAATATTTCCAAATCATATATCCAGAATTAATTGATAAGGGATTAATATCCAGAATATATAAAGAACTCCTACAACTCAACAACAACAAAAAATCCAGTTTAAAAATGAGCATAAGGGACCTACCTGGTGGTCTAATGGTTAAGAATCTACCTTCCAGTGCAGGGGACGTGGGTTCAATCCCTGGTTGGGGAACTAAGATCCTACATGCTGCGGGACAACTTAGCCCACGCACTTTAGAGCCCACATGCCACAACTACTGAGCATGCATACTCTGGAGCCTGCGCACCACAACAAGAGAGCCCACACACCATAACAAAAGAGCCTACATGCTGCAACAAAGATCCCATGTGCTGCAACTAAGACCCGATGTAGCCAAATAAATAAATAAATAATTTAAAAAATAAAAACGGGCATAGGACTCAAATAGACATTTCTCCAAAGAAGAAATACAAATGGCCAATAAGCACATGAAATGATGCTCAACATCACTGATCATTAGGGAAATGCAAATCAAAACCATGATGAAATGTCACTTTGCACCCATTAGGATGGCTATTATTTTTTTTAAAAAAAGGAAAATGACAAGTGTTGGTGAGGACATGGACAAATTGGAACTTTCATGCATTGTTGGTGGGAATGTAAAATAGTGCAGGTGCTATGGAAAACAGTTTTCATGGTTCCTCAAAAAGTTAAACAGAGAATTACCAGATGACCCAGCAATTCTACTACCAGGTATACACCCAAAAGAATTAAAAGCAGAGACTCAAACAGATACTTGTACCATGTTCACAGTAGCATTGTTTACAATAGCCAGAAGCCACAACCCTTGTCCATCAACAGTTAAATGGATAAGCAGAATGTGGTATATACATACAACAGAATATTATTCAGCCTTAAAAAGGAAAGAAATTCTAATACATGCTACAACAAGAATGAACCTCAGAAACAATATAAGTGAAGTCACCCAGGCACAAAATGATAAATATTGTGCGATTCCACTTATATGAGGTACTTAGCATAGGCAAATTCATAGAGACATAAAGTGGAATAGTGGTTACCAGGGGCTGGAGGGAGAAGGGGATGGGGAATTATTGTTCAATATGTACAGAGTTACTGGAAATAGTGGTGATAGCTGTACAACATTGTGAATGTAACTTAATTCCACTAAATTGTACTTATAAAAATATTTAAATGGTAATTTTTGTTGTATATATTTTACAATAAAAGAACAATCAAAAAATTCACTAATCAAAAAATTGTGATCTTGGTGTAAGGACAGATACATAAATCAATGAATCAGAATCGAATCTGCAGAAATACTCCTACGCAATTATGGCCAAATGATTTTCAACATACCAAGATAATTCAAAAGAGTAAGTTTAATATTTTTAACAAATGATATTTAAATGGGAAAAGTTAATCTTGACCCTTATAGCATACACAAAAGCTCAAAATGGATTTTAGGGAAATATATGCAAATCATATATTTGATAATGGACTTGTATCCAGAATATATAAAGAATTTTTACAACTCAATAATAAAAAGACAAATGACCAAATTTAAAAATGGGCATAAGTATTTTAATAGATATTTCTCTAAAGAAGATATGCTAATGGTTAGTAAGCACATGAAAAGATGCTCAATATCATTAGCAAATCAAAGTCACAGGGAGATACCACTTCACATACAGTAGGATGCTACAATCTAAAAGACTATGGTAAGTGTTGACAAGGATGTGGAGAAATTGAAATCCTCGTTCACTGTTGGTAAGAATGTTAAATAGTAGAGCCACTTTAGAAAACAGTTTGGCAGTTCGTCAAATTGTTAAACACAGAGTTACCATATGATCCAGAAACTCTGCTTGCAGTGTGTGTGTGTGTGTGTGTGTGTGTGTGTGTGTGTATATATAAGAAAAGTGAAAACATATGTTCACAAAAATTATGTACACAAACATTCATAGTAGCATTATTCATAATAGCCGAAATAGTGGATACAACTCACATGTTCATTAACCAACGAGTGAATAAACAAAATATGGTATATCCTTACAATAAGCAGAAGTTTTAAATTTTGATGAAGCCCTTTTATTATTTTTTTCTGTCATGGTTTTCAGGGTCCTCTCTGCAAAAACTTTGCTTAATTCATGATCATGAAGACATTCTCTTTTTTCTTCTTCTAATAGATTTAGCTCTTATATTTAAATCTGTTATCCAATATATCAGTGGTTGACAGATGGGTATTGAAGTCTCCAGCTATAATTGTGGATTTGTCCTTTCAGTTCTATCAATTTTTTCTTCACATGTTTTTCAGATCTGTTGTTTGGTGCATATGTATTTAGGATTACTGTGTCTTCTTGGCGGATTGATCATTATATAATGCATTTATCTGTCTCTGGTAATTGTCTTTGCTCTAAACTGTACTTTATCGATATTAATATAGCCATTGCTACTCTCTTTTAATTAATGTTTGTATGATGTCTCTTTCTCTATTCTTTTACTGTCAACCTGCCTAGATCATTATATTTGAAGTTTCTTTTAGACAGAAATATAGTTGGGTTATGTTTTTAAATTCACTCTGCCAAGCTCTGTCTACTAATTAGGTTTTTAAAAAAATATAAACCTAGTTATTTATTTTTGGCTGCATTGGGTCTTTGTTGCTGCATGCAGGCTTTCTCTAGTTGCAGTGAGCAGGGGCTACTCTTTGCTGCAGTGTGCGGGCTTCTCATTGTGGTAGCTTCTCTTATTGCAGAGCATGGGCTCTAGGCATGTGAGCTTCAGTAGTTGTGGCTCATGGGCTTAGTTGCTCCAAGGCATGTGGGATCTTCCTGGACCAGGGCTCGAACCCATGTCCCCTGCATTGGCAGGCAGACCCTTAACCACTGCACAACCAGGGAAGTCCCTACTAACTGGTATTTAGGCCATTCACATTTAAGGTAATTGTTGATCTGTTAAGTTGCCATTTTATTTTTTACCTTCTGTTTGTTCTCTCTGTTTTTCATTTTTCTGTTTTTCTTTCCTGACTTCCTTTGTGTTATTTGAAATTTTTAGAATTCCATTTTGATTTATCTATAGTAGTTTTTTTTTGACAGATGTGAAAAGTTTTTATTTTCAGCATAGAACATTATTTGTGGATTCTATCAAGCAATCTCTATACTATACCCTACTAGGAGAGCAAGTCTCTTTTAGAGGATACATACCCTCATGCAGCACGCCTGGGAAAAAGCCAATCTTTGGTTCTCACTTCCCTTTCCTTTTCTCTCTTCCTCTTCCCCCTCATGCACTCAGAAGAGCCCCTTCCTTAAACCCTAACTCCTTTTGTAAGTAGTCTTTGAAACCAACGACTTCAAGCGTGTTTTGTCCTCTTTATAAAATTGTTAGCATTTGCTGGGACTTCTCTGTTTCTTCATAGAGAGTTCTCCAGTTTTTTCCCAGATGGCTCTTTTTATTAATTGTTTTGTGTTAGGGGCAAGTCAGTTCGCTGGGGATAGGAAAATGCTGAAAAACACAGCAAATAAGACGCAAGCTAAATAAGCTGCAATTGCTATCCAAAACCTTGGATCTTTCAGCAGTGCCTTATCAAAGCAGCTGAACACGGTATAACCAATGGACATTCCAGCAAATCCACCTGCAATGTGAGCTGCAAAAGACACCAGGGACCCATTTGCAGGGACAAAGAACCTTCTGTAGAGAGCAAATCCCATGTCCGACACAATTATAAGGACGATGATGAGTAGTCTGATAATTCCAAAGGCAGGAATCATTTCTTGAAAATTCACTAGAACATTCAT
Organism: Stenella coeruleoalba; assembly: GCF_951394435.1. Taxonomy (NCBI): domain Eukaryota; kingdom Metazoa; phylum Chordata; class Mammalia; order Artiodactyla; family Delphinidae; genus Stenella; species Stenella coeruleoalba. The sequence continues at coordinate 42,026,314 of NC_137169.1, forward strand.
AAAATAGCCTCCCATCAGAGCATAGACTCCTCCTGAGCACCCACAAGAGATCTGAGTGGGTCAAAGATGAAGCTGGCAAGAGATCCTCAGCGATGCTGATGGAGATGATGAACACAGGAGTGGGAGGCAGTTAGCTCTTTCCAGGTATGTTCTTTGCAACGGTTCAGGAAGCATCCATTTTGAGACAATCCTGTGGACCATTTTAGGCTTGAAGGGATCTTTACCTGCCCTGTCCTCTCTCATTTTCTGCTCTTCCAGCTTTTCTTTCATCTCTCTATCCCTATTCAGATTCACATCCTCCTCCATCTCCAAATTATGAGCAGCAGCCATTGTCCTGGGTCCACCCTCCACACTGCCTTAGAAGGAGCCCATGCAAGTAGAAGTCTGAAGCTTAAGCTTTATTAGTTTCACAAGTAATCCAGCCAAAACAATCCTGCTAGTGTTGGAGGGTCTCCTGCAGAAGCGGGGGTGCAGCTGTGTCTCACCGCGAGGACAAGGACACCGGCAGCAGAAGTTCTGGGAAGCACTCCCCAGTGTGAGCCCTCCCAGAATCCGCCACCAGCCCCACCAAAGAGCCCGGGCAGGCTCCAGTGCCGGATCGCCTCAGCTATCTGTAATGGTTTTGAGTGCGTCTCTTTGTACAGTATTTTTAGGGATTGCTCTAGGTATACCTCATACATATGAAACTTATCATGGTCTACTTGATGTCTTCTTATCAGTTGAGGGGAGTACCTTCCTTTGTGTTTCTTTACACTCCCCCTTTTTATAATATAATTGTTTAAAATATTTCCTCTACAGATATTTATAACCACATCGGTGTAACAATTTTTGTTTCAGCTGTCAAACATGTTTTAGAAACCTCAAAAAAGAAGGAAAATCTATTCTATTAAACCATATATTGCTTACTATATTGTTTCATCCTTTCTGATGCTCTGAGGTTGTTTCTTTTAGTTTCTTCCATTCTGTTTAGAGAATTTCCTTTAACCATTCTTTTAGTGTAGATCTGCTGATAGTAATTTTTTAGCTTTCCTTCATCTGAGAATGTCTTGATTTTCCCTTCATTTCTTAAGGCCATTTTTGCTGGATGTAGGATTCTGGATTCAGAGTTCTTATCTTTGGCATTTGAAAAGTGTTGTACTACTTCTTTCTGGCCTCCGTGGCTTTTCATGAGAAATCCATTGTCATTTGAATTGTTTTTCTCTGATAGGCAAGGTGTTGTTTCTCTCTTTCCTTGCTTTGAAGATTTTTAATGTCTTTAGTTTTCAAAATTTTAACTATGATGTGTTTTGGTTTGGATTTCTTTAGGTTTACTTTGATACTTGAATATGTAGGTTTATGTTATTTGCCACATTTGGTAAGTTTTAAGCAATTATTTCTTCAAGTATTTTTTCAGCCATGTCTTCTTTCTCTTTTCTTTCTGGGACTCTAATGACATAAATATTAGATCTTTTGTTATAGTCCCACATATTCCTGAGGCTCTGTTCATTTTTTTAAGTCTATATTCTCTTTGTTGTTCAGACTGAGTAATTTCTATTGTTCTATCTTGCAGTTTACTGATTCTTTCCTCTGATCCCTCTCTTCTGCTGTTGAACACATCCACTGAGTTTTTTTTTTAACATCTTTATTGGAGTATAATTGCTTTACAATGGTGTGTTACTTTCTGCTTTATAACAAAGTGAATCAGCTATACATATACATATATCCCCATATCCCCTCCATTTTGTGTCTCCCTCCCATCCTCCCTATCCCACCCCTCTAGGTGGTCACAAAGCACAGAGCTGATCTCCCTGTGCTATATGTCTGCTTCCCACTAGCTATCTGTTTTACATTGGGTAGTGTATGTATGTCAATACCACTCTCTTACTTCGTCCCAGCTTACTCTTCCCCCCTCCCCATGTCCTCAAGTCCATTCTCTATGTCTGCATCTTTATTCCTGCCCTTCCCCTAGGTTCTTCAGAACCATTTTTTTTGATTCCATATATATGTGTTAGCATATGGTATTTGTTTTTCTCTTTCTGACTTACTTCACTCTGTATGACAGGCTCTAGATCCATCTACCTCACTACAAATAACTCAATTTTGTTTCTTTTTATGGCTGAGTAATATTCCATTGTATATATGTGCCACATGTTCTTTATCCATTCATCTGTTGATGGACGCTTAAGATGCTTTCATGTCCTGGCTATTGTAAATGGAACTGCAATGAACATTGTGGTACATGACTCTTTTTGAATTATGGTTTTCTCAGTAGTGGGATTGCTGGGTCATATGGTAGTTCTATTTTTAGTTTTCTAAGGAACCTCTATACTGTTCTCCATGGTGGCAGTTTAAGTCCTTTTGAGCATGCCATCCATTTAGTGCAAGGACTTTGATTAATGTCAATGATTTCAACATGGATTCTGAATGAAGGTTGATGTTAGAAATATTCAGATTCCGGTTAACTGTTGACTTGTTTGCGTAAATGCTTTGAAGGGCTAGCTGCTTATCTTCTAGTGTACCATTCCTGTCTCCTCCTTTATTCTCCATCTCAACATTGTTATTATTTCCATAATAACTTTTATCTAAAATTTAATTCTTTTTACTTGCTTATTTACAATCTTCTCTGGTAAACTGTAAGTTACATAGGGCAGAAACCATGTTTATTTTTCCACCATTGTATTGCTTGTGACTGGCATATAGCAGATGCTTAATAAACATTTGCTCATCCACTTATTTAACAAACATTAATTGAGGACCTATTATGTGCCAGGCCCTATTTTGAATTCTGAAAACAGAAAAAATAAACAAGGTTCTTTCTCTTATGAAATGAATAAATAATTGTGTTCCAAATATCGATCTATGGGATATTAATAGCCCTTACATGAAAAAAGCAGTTTATGGACAAATAAATTTAGGAAGCAGTTACTCAAAAGTTGAAGTAATTTTTTTATTGCAGGCTTTATCACTTACTTTAGTAAGCAAACATGAATTTGCAAAAGGGGATTGATATATATTCAGTGTTTCTTAAGCTCTTCTATCACAGAGCTCCCTTTTCAATAAGCAGTCAAAGATAAAGATTTTAAAGTAAGCCATAATTTGTGGGGGGGCATGGTTGTTGTTTTAAGTTTTTAAGTGGGGCAGGAAAATTTGACTAGAGGTGCAATTACCCTATCTAATCCACTCCTATTTATTATCCTTTAATCAACTGATTTAAAATGTATAACACAAAATGATCTTTATAATTTAAGAGCAAATCATGCCTCTTTTAGAAGATATAAAATTTAAATAGTCTTTCAGGTGATTCATGGAGTGGCATATAATTAATAACAAATTTTCAGTATAATAGTTTGCTCCTGAAAGAGGTACACACAACATTGAAACAATCCATGTTTAATTCAGGGCCATGCCAACAAAGCCTTAATCCACTTTACCAATTCACAGGATCACGTACTAAAAAACCAAGTACCTTCTCATTTACATCTCTTAAATGTTCTTTTTCTTCCAGGAGAAGTCCTAGTTCTACCTCTTAATCCCTGTGTCTTTGAAAAAAAATGTATCATCTCTGAACCTCAATTTCCTCAACTATAAAATGACATAATAATTGCTATTCTTACAGGAATAAATAAGATCAAATATATATACATTTCCTCTTATTACTGGGAGGTTACAGAGAAGAAGAGCCAGGGAAATAGACTAGAATTATGAATGTGGTAATGGATTCAAGTTGAAGACATCAGTAAGAATGCATGTTTGATTAATATAGATACGGATGGGTAAATATAGCTTGGATCATCTTGTGGCACCAGAAAGTAAGGAATTATTCAAAACACACACACACACACACACACATATTAGTGGGACATGTCAATAGGCCACAGGAGCCAACTGAAAGAACTCCCAATGGCCAGAGCTGGAACAATTTGAGCATTGTTCAAATTAAAGCAGCATCTGATTATAACCAAAAGTATAATATAAATATTCATGAGTCCATATTGATACAAATAAATGACTGAATAAATTCATAAATGGGGGCGAACAGATAAATCTCCCATGCAGAAGAATTCCAAACAAATTATGTAGCTACTCCAACTTAAAGGAAGGGGAGATAAGTTCCCACTTCCTGAGTGTGGGCTGTACACAGAAAATTTCTTCCAAAGAGTACAATATGGAAAGCGGGGAAGAAAGAAGAGCCTTACAGTAGAGAAGCCTGACAAACACTCCCTCAGTCAGGGGAGCAAAGTCAACATCAACAGTCTTAAGTCATGTTGGTGGTATGTAACCTTGATATGATATAATAAAAATGGCACTTTACATTTGTAATCTTCCTCCAAAAACCCTGTAACTTATACCATTACACACCTATGAGAGTGGCCAAAATCCAGAACTCAGACAACATCAAATTCCGGCAAGGATATGGATCAACAGGGACTCTCATTCATTGCTGGTGTGAATGCAAAATGGTACAACCACCTTGGAAGTTTGGCAGTTTCTTACAAAACTAATACACTCGTACTATGTGGGTTTTTTTTTTCTTTCTTTTTGCTACTTTTGTTTTCTTTCTTTTTAGCTGCACCGCGGCGCATGTGGAATCTTAGTTTCCTGACCGGCGATCGAACCCACACCCCCTGCAGTGGAAGAGCAGAGTCTTAACCACTGGACCGCCAGGGAAGTCCTACTCTTACTATTTGATCCAGCAACTGTATTGCTTGGTATTTACCCCAAAAGCTGAAAACTTATGTTCACACAAAAAGCTGAACACGGATGTTTACAGCACCTTTATTCATAAATGCCAAAACTTGAAAGCAACCAAGATATCCTTTACTAGGTGAATGGATAAATAAAGTGTGGTACACCCAGACAAGGGAATATTATTCACTGCTAAAAAGAAATGTGCTATCAAGCCACGAAAAGACATGGAGGAATCTTAAATACATGTTACTAAGTGAAAGAAGCTGATCTGAAAATGCTACATATTGTATGATTCCAACTGTGTGGCATGCTGGAAAAGCCAAAACTATGGAAACAGTAAAAAGATCAGTGGTTTCCGGGGGTTGGGTGTTTGGAGAGATGAATAGACAGAGCAGAGGATTGTTAGGGAAGTGAAAATACTCTGTATGACACTAAAATGATGGATGTATATTATTATATATTTGTCCAAACTCATAGAATGTGCAACATCAAGGGTTAACCATAAGGTAAACTATGGGTTTTGGGTGGTTGTGATGTGTTGGTGTAGGTTTATCAATTGCAACAAATGTACCACTCAAGTAAGGGATGTTGACAACGGGGGAGACTATGCATGTGTAAGGGGCAAGGAGTATGTGAGAAATCTCTGTCCCTCCCTCTCAGCTTTTCTGTGAATCTAAAACTGCTCTAAAGAAATAAAGATTTTTCTAAAAATTAACAGAATAAACCATAACTAATCTAATCATGTGAAAACCATTAGACAAATTCCAATAAGGGAACAACCTTACAATATACCTGACCAGTACTCCTCAACATTGTCAAGGCTTTCAAAGAAAGCAAAGAAAGTCTGAGAAAATGTCACAGCCAAGAGGAGCCTAAAGAGATAAGACAAGTAACTTGGGATCCTGGGTGGGATCCTGGAACAGAATAAGGATATTAGGTAAAAAGTAAGAAAATATGAATAAACTGTGGACTTTAGTTAAAAATAATACAACTATTGGTTCATTAATTATAACAATGTACCATACTAATAACAAAAGATGTTTATAATAGGGGAAACTGTGTGGATAAGGGGGTAAATGGGAACTCTCTATACTATCTGTTCAATTTTTCTGTAAATCTAAAACTGTTCTAAATGATAAAGTCTATTACTAAAACAGAAAAGGCCTCTCATGATGCTTGGTATGTGAAAGGTGTCCAGTAAGGGCTCTGTGTAATCACTGTTATCATCATTGTAATAATAATGTAGCTGATGCTTCCAGTTTGCACTAGTTTATGGTCACAAATACAATCTTATTTATGATAATCATCCTTGTTTTGATAGAAGCCGTTTAGAGCATAGAGGGGAAGCATTTGAGCTTTAGAGAAAAGCAGACTGAGATTAAAAACCTGGCTCTGAAATTTTATATTCTTTACATTCTTTATTATTTACTTTGCTTCTCTAATATATTTGCTCCTTACTTTGCCTTCCTCATTTTTAAGATGGGGCTGAAAATAGCACCTACAATAATTGTCAGAATGAAATGAGGCAATGTAAATATTCATTCATTAATTCATTCATTCATTCATTCTACTAATTTATACTGAGTGCCTACTATGAGGAAAACCAAGAAAGAACAGGGTTTTGGGGGAAGGAGAGTCAGGGAATAGCAGAAGTTCAGTTTTAGATCTGTTCAACTTGAGATGATTATTTGACATATACAATGGAAAAATCAAATAAATGGTTATATATGAGTGTCTTAAACACAGAAAAGAGGTCAAAGCTGGGTATGAAATTTAGCCTTACAGTTTTGGGACTGAATAAATTGACTTGAGGAACACTCCAACACTTCGTGCTCAAGTACAAGAAGAATCTGAAACAAACAAACAAAAAAAAGCCTGAGCAGGAGGAACCAGAGAGGTAGGGGGAAAAATCAGGATACAGTGATGTCAAAAGATTTAAAAAAAAAAAGTTCAAGAAGGAAAGTGTTGAATACTGCATAGAGGTCAAGTAAAATGAGGAAAGAGAACTATTCATTGCAGTTGGTAATACTAAGGTTGTTGATAACTTTGACAAGAGTAGTTTCAGTGAAGTGATAAGGGCAGAAGCTGGAATGAATTGGGAAGAAGAATAAATGGGAGATGAGGAAGAATGGACAGTAGGTTTGACAACTTAAGAGAATTTTGCTGTGAAAGGGAGGAAAGAAATGAGGTGGTGACTGAAGGTGAATTTAGTGTCAAGGGAGGGTTTTTAAAGATGGAACACTAGAGCATGTTTGTAGCATTGGAATGATCCCATGAGAAGAAAGAAATTTTGCATATACCTAGGTACTCGAAATGGCTTTTTGTTGTTTTATTTATTATTATTATTATTATAGGATATCTAATTTCTCACCTCCAAAATCTCACCCAGTTATGTCTGGAAGTCTGAGAGTATCTCATGTAACATCATGAATAGTCCTTCTGCTACCACCTGTCATGTCATACTCTCCTGCCAAACTCCCTTCAGTGAAATCTCCTGACCTCCAACTGCCCATGAAATTATTTAGTGATGCCTCTTCACTGACACTAGTCCTGAGGCTCATCTTGAATATTTTGATGTCTATTTCAAAGGCACTGCTTCCTGATGCTCCCAAGGCTGCTAGTACCAATATGCTAAAATCCTTTAGCTGCTAAAATCCTTTAGCTGCCAAAATACTGTTGGATTTCTTAGAGTTTCAATAGGCAATATTTAGGGCAGAAGAGAAGAGAATGCTCCTCTTCCACACTTTATAAACCTGGGAATGAAGCAGTGCTGATTGTGACCCAAATTCTCCCAGAGTATTTTCTAAACATAGCCTGTTCCATATCTTGTTAGAGTACCCAAGGGCTTCAAACCTAAGTCCATTAGTTGGACCCATTCTCTAAGACAAACTACATGTTGTATTCCCAATTTTTCTTTTCACCCTACTGATTTTATGACTTCTTTCCCCAACTTTTATGCAAAACAATTCATGCAAATTCCTAGTTGGCATAATACACTGGTCTTCTAAGTCTAAATCTCAGAAATAAGGATATAGTTTAGGATAAAGTTTAAAACCTATCTAGAGTTAGTGGTATACCAAGGATGGGACAGTGGGAGTAGTTTGCTCTGAATGAAGGCAATAAGGAGGTGAACTAAGTGTAGAGAATTAAAAACAATAATTAAAAACTGACTAAAGGTAGATCTGCCTTTTATTATCATCATATATCAGCACTTCTAAACCATATCAATGATAAAATATCCTGTCCCCCAAATCTTTTGTTAGTCTAAGTTCTAAATAATTGTGTTTGAATAATATATACATAAGCTTCCAATTAGCACATTTTTTGTATTCTTCTTTTTTTTTCGTTGTTTCTATTTATTTATTTATTTTTACAGTAGGTCCTTGTTGGTTATCTATTTTAAATACAGCAGTGTGTACATGTCAATCCCAAGCTCCCAAACTACCCCTCCCCTCAATTAGCACATTTTAAAATCATTTAAACATTGTATTCTACATGGAAGTTAACTTGGAATCAGCTTCAAACACACTCAGACTCAGCTACACATTTATTTTTAGAGTAGGTTCATAATGGCTCAGAATTACTTGAGTTCACTACATATGTTGTTCTTGTCTCCAACCCCTGTGCTACTACATATTTCTGCATTTAGACAGTAAATTTGATATAAATAATAAGACAGAGATTGTAAAGATGAAGAAAGGAAATTGATTTCTTCAATTCTGTCATTTTACATCGTTATATGGAGTTTTTATTTGTGTTTACTATTTCAAATTTAAATGCAGAAACATTTGAAAGCTGCTAAAATCAATCCTGAAGAAGCAAAGATGTATAATTTCAAAAAATTATTGTAAAATGGGATTTCTTAAAATCTCTGTTAAGCTTATCCTTTTTGTTTAACCTTTTTCCTAACTTTTTGTAGATATGTTGCTTCACTTGAAAGAAACTTTTCTAAATTAAAGTCAATAAAAAGATTTCTTCAATCAGTGAGTAAAAATAGATTGACAAATCTTTATACATTCTCTACTAAATATGAGTATGTGAAGAAGATCAATTTTGATGAAGTCATGGGCAAATATGCAAACATGAAGGCTTAAAAACAAAATGTTATTCATTATTGCAAAATGTATTACAAAACATGATGTAAGTACAAGTTTCTTTCCCCTTTAAAACTAAATTAATTAGGGACTTCCCTGGTGGCTCAGTGGTTAAGAATCAGGCTGTCAATGCAGGGGACATGGGTTTGAGCCCTGGTCCAGGAAGATCCCACATGCCACGGAGCAACTAAGCCTGTGCGCCACAAGTAATGAGACTGTGTGCCACAACTACTGAAGCCTGTGCACCTAGAGCCCGTGCTCTGCAACAAGAGAAGACACTGCAATGAGAAACCCACGCACCACAACAAAGAGTAGCCCCCGTTCACTGCAACTAGAGAAAGCCCGCATGCAGCAATAAAGACCCAACGCAGCCAAAAATAAATAAGTAAATTAATAAATTAAAAAAATAAATTAAAAAGTATTAATATTTTATTTTTCTTTTTTGTGCTATAATATTTACCTTCTTATTTTCAATAAAAGAAGATTTTTCAATCCATGCATATATGGTCAATTAATTTACAAATAAAGGATCCAAGGATATACAATGGGAAAAGGACAGTCTCTTCAACAAATGGTGTTGAGAAAACTGGACAGCCACATGCAAAAGAATGAAACTAGACCACTGCTTTATATCATACCAAAAATCAACTAAAATGGATTAAAGACTTGAACATAATACCTGAAACCATAAAACTCCTAGAAGAAAACATAGGCAGTGAACTCCTTGACATCTGTCTTGGCAATGATTTTTTTGGATCTGATACCAAAAGCAAAGGCAACAAAAGCAAAAATAAACAAGTGAGACTATATCAAACAAAAAAGCTTCTACACAGCAAATGAAACCATCGGCAAAAAGAAAAGGTAACCTATGGAATGGGAGAAAATATTTGCAAATCTTATATCTGATAAGGAGTTAACATCCAAAACATATAAAGAACCCATACAACTCAACAGCAAAAAATCAACAATCCAAATAAAATATGGACAGAGGATTTGAATAGACATTTTTCTAAAGAAGACATACAGATGGCCAACAGGTACATGAAAATGTGCTCAACATCTCTAATCATCAGGGAAATGCAAATCAAAACCACAATGAGATATCACCTCACTCCTGTTAGAATGGCTACTATCAAAAAGACAAGAAATGACAAGTACTGGTGAGGATGTGGAGAAAAGGGAATCCTGTGCACTTTTGTTGGGAATGTAAACTGGTGCAGCCACTATGGAAAACAGTATGGAGCGTCCTCAAAATATTAAAAATAGAACTACCATATGATTCAGCAATTCCACTTCTGGGTATTTATCTGCAGGAAACAAAAAATACTAACTCAAAAAGACTATATGCACCTTATGTTTTTTGCAGCATTATTTACAATAGCCATAATATTGAAACAACCCTAGTGTCCACTGATGGATGACTGGATAAAGAAAATGCGATATATATACACAATGGAATATTATTCAGCCATAAAAAGGAAATCTTGCCAATTGCAACAACATATATAGACCTTGAGGGCATTATGCTGACTGAAATAAGTCAGACAGAGAAAGACAAATACCATATGGTCTCACTTATATGTGGAATCTAAACAAACAAACAAATCCACAAAAAAATGAACTCATAGATACAGAGAACAGATTGGCGATTGCCATAAGTAGGGGATGGGGGGTATGAAAAATAGGTGAAAGTGGTCAAAATGTAACCTTAAACTTCCAGTTATAAAATAAATAAGTCATGGGGACGTAATGTACAGCATGATGACTACAGTTAATACTGCATTGTATATTAGAAAGTTGCTAAGAGAGTAGATCTTAAAAGTTCTCATCACAAGAAAAATCTCTCACTGTTGCGGCCTCTCCCATTGCGGAGCACAGGCTCCGGACGCACAGGCTCAGCGGCCATGGCTCACGGGCCTAGCCGCTCCGTGGCATGTGGGATCTTTCCGGACCGGAGCACGAACCCGTGTGCCCTGCATCAGCAGGTGGGCTCTCAACCACTGCGCCACCAGGGAGTCCCGAAAAATTTTTTTTAACTATATGTGATGATGGATGTTAATGAGACTTATTGCAGTAATCATTTCACAATATATACAAATATTGAATCATTATGTTATATACCTGATACTAATATAATGTTAGATGTCAATTATATCTCAACAAAAAAGATTTTCACTGTCTGTCTTTTTTTTTCTGGCCATTATGATTATTCATTTTATTTTCTGATTTTCACTAAAAATAATTTTGTCATCTAGAGGAGGAATATGTTAGCAAAATGATCCATTTCTGGTGTCAAATACACAAAGTACTCCACTTCCTATAGTAATAACAATTTAATATTTTAAGAATGAGGTTAGGAATATTTTACCTTCTTGAACACTCCATGTCTCTAAATTTGAGGCACTTTATTTTTTATATTTTATTCTGAGTCATTCACCAATTTGTACATCTTACAAAATTGTCTTATCTCCCCAAATAAACTATAAATTCCATGAGAGCAGTTCATGTAATAGGAAGTCAACAAATATAAATGTAATAAATATTCTCACTGCATCCTAACTAGACCAAAAACTGAATTTGATTTTGAGAAGGAAAGAAGTTAAGCACTGAAATACAATGATTCCAAATTTAGCTGTTCTTGTTCTGAGGCAACTCCATTCTTAATTTAAAATAGTAATTATTATAGCAATGGCACTCTCCCCTTTTGTAGCAGATATCTCTGGTACCACCCATATCACATATTCAGAACGTAGCTCTGATTTTAGCTATATCTGTGTTACATCATTCCAGTTCACTTCATATTGCCAGTGTCCTACTCAAATAAGTCTGCATTCTATCCTCAGGCCTTCTCCAGACACCATGGAAGCTTGCTCAGCACATTTGGCAAGCACAGTACAGATGAGTGGGGGATTTAACCTCTATCTGGGGCAACTCTCAATTGATAAGGTGTGGGGTTGTGGATAAATGCTCAAGTCTCTTTAAAGTGGATTACAAAAAAACTCAACAACACATCCTTATATTTGATTTCCTCTTTCGCTATTTCACTCTACTCACTCCTTCCTTTCTGGTTCCTGGGATTACCTCCTAAATAAACTACCTGCCTCCCAAATAAACTACCTGCATCCAAGACTGTGTCTCTGACTCTGCTTTCAGAGAAACACAAATTGAAAATACTCTCAACCACTATATTCCAGTAACATTAGGGATTTTGTAGTTCTGTGAAGAGGGCAAGCTGTTTCTTCCTTCGGGGCTTTTGTATATGCTATTCCTTCTATTTGTTATGCTTTGTTATCTCATCAGTCAGGTATCAACTTAAATATCATTTCATAAGGGAAAACCTTCCTGACTCCTTAGAGCAGGTTGGATGGCCCCTTGTTTAATGACCTTGTATCAACCAGTACTTTTGTTTAATGGTACTTACGTAGTTGAATATTTATTTGGATAATTTTGTGTTTAAAGTTGGTTTCCTGAATTAGGCCATAAGTTCCTCGAGGATAGGAATGATGGTCTGTTCACAGTAATATGCTCAACAACTAGTAAAAGTCTGGCATCCCGTGGGTAGTCAACAAATATGTACTTGGTGCCTATCCTTTTTTCAGCACTTTTCTAGACTCTAGGGATACAGTAAAGAACAAATCAGACAAAACTTCTACCCTAATAGATCTTACATTCTAGTAGAGAGAATGAAGACAAAACACAAAATATACAAATAAAATATGTGGTATGCTATAAGATGGCAAGTGCTATGAGGAAAATAAAATAGCAAAGGGAAAAAGAGTGTTGAAGGAGTTGCAAATTTAAATAGGGTGATTATGGAAGGTCTTAATGAGGTGAAATTTAAGAAAACACCTAAAAATATGAACCAATATTAATATATGGGTTAAGGCAAAGGGAAAAATAAGTGCAAAGACCCTCAGGCAGGAGGATGCCTGTCATAGGCATATTCAAAGAAAAGCAATGGGACTTCCCTGGTGGCACAGTGGTTAAGAATCTGCCTGCCAATGCAGGGGACACGGGTTCAAGCCCTGGTCTGAGAAGATCCCACATGCCGCGGAGCCACTAAGCCCATGTGCCACAACTACTGAGCCTGCACTCTAGAGCCCGTGAGCCACAACTACTGAGCCCATGTGCCACAACTACTGAAGCCCACGCGCCGAGAGCCTGTGCTCTGCAACAAGAGAAACCACCACAATGAGAAGCCCGCGCACCACAACGAGGAGTAGCCGCCACTTGCCACAACTAGAGGAAGCCTGCATGCAGCAACGAAGACCCAATGCAGCCCAAAATAAATTAATTAATTAATTTTTAAAAAAGAAAAGAAAAGCAATGAAGCTAATATGGTAGGATTAGTAGAGTGAGTGAGGAGAAAATAGGAGGAGATGACATCAGAAGGGAGATAGTAAAACAGATAATGGATAGCCTTGGAGAGTATTGTTAGGACTCTTACTTTTACCCTAACTGAGACAAGAAGAAGCCATTGGAGTTTTGAGGAGAAAAGTAATATGATCTGACTTCTATTTTAACATTATGACTGTGGCTGCTATGCTGACAAGGATGACAAAGACAAGGACAGAAACAGAGAGACCAGTTAGGATGCCATTGCAATAATCTGGGCAGGAGATTAAGGTAACTTGGACCAGGATGGTAGCGGTGGAAGTAGTGATAAATAATCAGATTCTAGATATGTTTTATAGAGAGAGCCGGTAGGATTTGCCTCCAAGGTTTTAGGTTTGAACAAATAGAACTGAGATTGGAAAGACTGTAGTAGAAGCAGGTTTGGGGGTAAGATATAAAATATGAGATGCCTATCATATATCCAGATGGAGATGATGGGTAGGCAGTTGGATATACATTAGTCTGGAGTTCAGGGGAGAAAGCCTGGCTGGAGATATAAATTTGGAGGTTGTCATCATATACATGATATTTAAAAGATATTAGATTGGGGCTTCCCTGGTGGCGCAGTGGTTGAGAGTCCGCCTGCCAATTCAGGGGACACGGGTTCGTGCCCTGGTCCGGGAAGATCCCACATGCCGCGGAGCGGCTGGGCCCGTGAGCCATGGCCTCTGAGCCTGCGCATCTGGAGCCTATGCTCCGCAACGGGAGAGCCCACAACAGTGAGAGGCCCGCGTACCGAAAAATAAATAAATAAAAATAATAAATAAATAAATAAAAGATATTAGATTGGATGAGATGCCTGAAAGTATAAGGTTAGAGAGTAAAATAGAGGAAGTAAAATGTTTCTGCACTGAGACCTTCCAATATTTGAGGTCAGGGAAATGAAGAGGAATCAGCAAAAGAGAAGGAGAAGGAATAGTCAGAGAGAAACAAGGAGAGTGTGCTGGGAGTTGTGGAAGGTCTGTTCTGATTGCTTCAAATTTTTCAGTAAAATAAGAAGTAGAATTATTACATGAAAAGTGCAAAAGGGGGAGGAGTAGTTGGAGGTCTGAGGAAACAGAAGGTGTGAATAGTTTTCTAGGAGAGTAGAAGAGCAAAAACTTTTCTACTACCCATACTAGAATAATATAGTATGATTTCTGAATAGCATTGAGGGTCCCTTGAGATTAGTGATTATGTATTTAAAGTGAGAGCAGTCAGTATAAGTTATGTGTTTTTCTCGAGTCATATTTAGTGATGTGAGTGTAGTCAAAGGGTAAAAAGAGAGTTGAATTTAACCAGTTTTACCAAGGGAATATGAGTGACAGAGAAGCAATTGGGTTGAAGAAAATAATTATAATCATTGGCTATGGAGTTTAAATTAGGTAAGAATGGTTTGTCCATAATGAAGGACAATTAAAAGGTCATAGGAACAATAGGTTATAATTCTCAGGGGGCTTTGAGAATTACCAGAGTTAGGATCCCAGAAGGAGTGAGTAGAAAGACAGATGATGGTTGGAGAGTAGAATGCTTGAAACCAGCATTATAGGAAGTTTATAGTTATAGGTAAGACAAAGTCTAGGGTGTCATTATGGTAGTCAGTGACAGAGCTAGGTTGGAAAGAAGTCAGGTAATGACATGTACATAGTCCAATGGAGATTATACTCAGAGGTAAGAGGGATGACATAAGAGACCTGGGCTCTTTGTAGTGATTGATATAAACAGGGACAAATGGCATCACAAGATTACTTCTGATGGTCCCAAAGAAGATGTTTGTGGTAAAATAGTATTGCAAGAGAGAGGAACTCTTCCCAAAAGCTGAGAGTTTTGTGTCACACCTTGAATTCTGCTGGAGGCACTGAGGAATTCACAAGGTCCCTGAATAACAAAATTTAACATTTATTGAATGTCAAGGCACTAAACTCAGAATCACTGTAAGAAATCTTGTGGCCAACTTACTGAAGTCTTGCTTCAGTCCTTACCACTGTACTAGAAGGGTGCCAGTGAGCCTGATTAGGTCTTCTTTAGAGGGACTCCATACAAAAGGACTGCTTTGAGGGTGAGGTGACCTCAACAGATGGGTGGACTGCCAGAAACTAAGGTTCAGGGAAGTTGTAATCAATAAAATGAAAGAGACATTGAGTATTATAGAGAGATTCCCCAGGAATTGGAAAGAAGTGTCCATGAAAAAGCCCACAAAAGCACTCTGTGAAAGAGAGCCAATGATTGTGTAACCGCCATAAAGAAGACCCTGAAGGAAGATTATAACTATATTAGTTTAGTGAGAATTTTCTGCCTCTTACCTGTCCTCTCTCTCCCTTGTTCCAGTCTAGATATAGTCTAGTGAATGGGGGAGAAGGAGTGAAAGTGCAAAATGGTAAAGTAGAAGTCAATTATGTTACTCTTTCCATCACAGGATTTTACATCTGACAGAGGTCAAGCTGGGTAAAGGAGTTTAAATTGTATGAGAGTTTGAAGTAGGAGAGTTTGGACATTTTTAGTTTCAAAAAAGAGACTTCACTTATTTGACTGGGGGATTTTTTTAAAAAATTACTGCAAAGTGACCTGCAAAGCCACAGGACCTCCTGAGGTATCATCCAGGGATGGGGAAGAAAAAGTTGAGAGAGCAGTCTTGAAGGAATCAGTGGGAAAGAAAAAAGTTACTTTCTGTTAGCACTGTACCAGGTTCAGCTTGTTTAGTAAAAAGGTTACCATTATATTACAAGGTAGAAGATGGTAAGTATCATAGTAAAGGAAGGTGAAAAGTTCTTTGAGAGTTGAGTGAAAAAATAAATAAATAAAAAGAATCCAGGAAGTAAAATAGAAGAGGCAGCATTTTAACAGGACCTGAAAATAACATTGGATACTTCAGAGTAGATAGAATTTACAGGTGAGAAGGAAAGGCTGCTAACTAACAGGCTGTATTAACCTGGGTTCCCTAGAAAACAAATTGTGAGGCAAAGCTGAAGCGCTCGTGTAAGAGTGAGGAAAAGGGCAGTGAGGTAGGGGAAAGTTGGTAGCAAATATAATGTGGTATATTACTAAACTGGCCATTACTTCTCAAAGTTACACAAACAGAAACTTACCAAACAGGACATCTCCAGGCAGGTATTACAGAAACACTATGCCCTAGAAAAATCTATTGAAAAAGAATGAAGAGAGAATTTACTGGCTGGCCACTCCTGTGTCCACTCCCCCATTGTCAAAGTTTCCCCTCACAGAGTTAATTACCCTATACTTTCCAGTCCCTTGGCCTCTCCTGTACTTTTTGTATAAGCAAGATATCATACCCTGTGCCATAATCCTTCATCTGAGTCTGGAATTTGTGGCAGGAGTCAGAGACTTCAAGATTCAGTTGTGAGACCACTTGGATCATTGGAGTCTGTAGAACTGGTCATGGAGGCAGTAGCTGGGGCTGAGCAAGCAGCTGAGGGCCAGGAAGACTAGTGGAAAATCTGATGCAATGCATAAAAAACATCAAATATACTCCCCAATCCATAACCATGACCTAGACAGTCCCACTTTTATGGTCCACAGGAATCTTAATTTCAACATTTCCAATATGTTTTCAAACCTTTTTTATTATGATATATTACATATCCACAGAAAAGGGAAAAAAAGCCACAGATGAAGGGAATATATTTGCAACACATAAAACTCACAAAGGACTCATTATAGAAAAAAATATATATAAAAATCTCCTTCAAACCATCAAAAAGTAGACAACCTAGTAGAAAAAACAGGTAAAAGACTTATATACCTCACAAAAAAGGAAAATCCCATGCCCATAAATACATGAAAGCAGCTCAATTTAATTAGTAATCAGGAAAATTCACTTTAAATGAAAAAGATAATTCCACTTGTAGATAGGATATAGTGGGAAGGATAGACCAATGTTCTGCTGCAACAACTAGAAAAAAATGGATAAATTACAAAAAATCATATTTTAAAATACATCGATATTTATTTAGATGAATTAAAATTTCAGAAGGCAGAGCCCTCTCCAGGTAAGCTGACAATAGGCAACTGTTTTCTTTCCTCATTGTACTTGCTAATTCCAGGCACAGACTGAGGAATTGGGCTTGGCCTAGTCAGAGGGACTCCCTTGGGAGAAAAAGAAACAGAAAGCCATTTGACAGCTGGCATAATGGATTGGAATTTAGAGGTACCCCAAATGTGCAACCAGTTTATCACATGGGATTTTTTGAAAGAGTGAAGCAGGAAGCTCGTGGGCCTGGGTCAGGGAGGCAGAGTAAAATTTCATGGTGTTTAGGAGACAAAGAGCCTTGCTAAAGTGAATGGGCCTGAAACAAACACAAAGGATATCCCTCTCAAGAAATTTGCTAGATTTAAAACATGCATGTGAAGAGAAACAAAAGAATTAAGTTCAAAACTACAAAGTTTTCAAAGAAATTTCCAAAGAAAATTCAGGACTGAGGAGACAGAAACTCACTTGGCTTTCAATCAACAACCTGGGAAGGTCACACTTGAGGATGGGGTTAAATTGAAAAGGTAGAGTAAAATCTTTTGTGGTTTCATGATATCCAAACTTCTGGATGAATCTCCAATGGTGTTTCAGGCTTTTCCCACAGTAGGTGAGTACTGAAGACCTACCTAGCTTTCAATTGAAAGCTCAAAAGGGCCACCTCAGAGGTGGATTGAGTTTCATTAAAACTGAAACTCAGCTCCAACCTAGCTCAATCCAGATTTTACTGAGGTAATCTTCACCTTACTCCTTTATTTAGCAGAGAAAAGAGTGAACTATCTCTGGAAAATAACATCACCAGTATTCTCTATGGTCTATTAAGACAATGTCTGCATATAATTAAAAATTACAATACATATAAAGAGAAAAAAAGAGACACCAATAATCAAGATAACAAATAGAGTCAGAACCAGAAATGATCCACATGTTGAAAGCAGACAAGGAGTTTAAAATCACTATTACAAATATGTTTTTAAAACTTAAAGATGAGGTTTTTAAAAAGTGGGTGAAATTGTGGAGAACTTCGAGTGAGTTAAAATTCATAAAAAAGATCATCAAATGGATAATCCAGAAATGAAAAATACAATAACTGAAATAATGAACTCATTAAATGCATTTAAAAGCAGACTAGAAAGACTAGTGAATTCAAAAACAGGTCCAATGAAAATATCTATACTGAAGCACAGAAAGAAAAAAGACTGAGAAAAACAGAAGAGTAATAAAAGATGTGTATACACAGTCAAGTAGTCTAACACACATATAATTGGAGTCATGAATGGAGAAGAGAAAAAAATGGGGCTGAAGCAATATTTGAAGAGATAATGATCAGGACTTTCCAAAATTGCTTAAAAGATAGCAATACACAGATTCAAGAGCTTCAGGGTAGATGCAAAGATAATCATTCCCAGATACAATTTAGTAAAATTGCTGAAATCAGAGGAAGGAAACTTAAAATCTTAAAAGCATCCAGAGAAAAGGAGGCATTCCCTTTAAAAGAGCAACAATAAGATTTCTAATTGACTTTCAGCAGAAGGTGAAAATATCACGGAATGGCAATAATTAAATTGCTAAAAGAAAATAACTCCCAACCTAGAATTCTGTACCCAACAAAAATATTCTTCAAAATGAAGTAAAATAAAGACAGAAAGCAAGCTAAATGAATTTGTTGCCAGGAGACTCACACAACAATAAATCCTAAAAGATCTTCAGGCTGAAGGAAAAGTATCCCAGAAGAAATACAGAGCTGCAGAATGGAGTGAAGTGTAAATATATGGGTTAGTGCAAAAGCATACAGATTTTTTTCAAAAGACAACACTAACAATATATTGTCTTGTGGGGTTTATTACATATATAGAAATAAAATACATGATAACAATGCCACATGGGGAAGATGGGAGATAGATGGAGTTAAACTATTGTAAGGTTCTTCTATTGTGCTAGAAGTTTTGATTTACTTTTGACTGTATTTATTGACTTACCTACTAATGATTATAAGTCAAGGATAAATACGGAGGTCTCTAGAGTATTGTCCATTTGGTAGCTACTAGCCATATGTTGCTATTAAGTACTTGATGTGGCCAGTTCAAGTTGAGATGTACTGTAAGAGTAAAACACAGATTTGGAAGACATAGTTTGAAAAAAGAATGTAGCATATCTCTAACAATTTTTTTATTGATTATATTATGAAATGATAATACCTTGGGTATATTTTGTTAAATAAAAATATTCTTTAAAGTAATTTCACTTCTCTCTGTTTGCTTTGTTAATGTGGCTACTAGAAAATTTTAAATTACATCTGTGGCTTGTATTATATTTCTATTGGACAGCACTAATCTAGAACAGTGGTTCTCAACCAGGGTTGATTTGGCTACCCCAGGGAATATTTGGTAATGTCTTGAACTTTTTTGGATGTCACAACTTGTGGGGAGAAAGGTGCTGCCACTGGGTACAGGTTAGAGATGTTGCTGAATGTCATTTAATGCACAAGACAGCCTCCATAAGAAAGAATTATCTGGTCCAAAATGTCAATAGTGCTGAGATTGGGGAAACCCTGTTCCAAAGTGATCCTTAATACAATAGTATCATAAAATGTGTAAGTAAAAATTCACTGGTCCAAAAGAAGAAGAAGATGATGATGAATACCATAGGAAAGGAGAAGTAAGAAAACAAAGACTGGATGAGACAAATAGGAAACAAAAAATACGATAGCTTTAAATCTAAATATATCAGTACTTAAATGTACAGGGAGATTCTGATTAAAAGATAAATATTGTCAGAATGACTGAAAAAACAGCACCCCAATATTTACTGTTTATAGGAGACATGCTGTAAAGATAAGAACAGATAAAGGTTGAAAATAAACCCTAGCCAAAAGAAAACTATCACAGCCATATTAATGTGAGAAAAAGTAAACTTTAAGGCAAGATGTATTGCTAGATATAAAGGGAGACATTTGATAATGTTTAAAGTATTGATTCAAAGGAACACACAACAATCCTAAATATAAGCACCTAAAAACATAACTTCAAAATATATAAAGGAAAGAAAAAAGCAGGAAGGAAGAAAGGGAACAAAATCGGAATGGTCTTATATCTGTTAAAGAAATTGTGCTCAAAATTAAAACTCTTTCCACAAAGAAAGTTCTAGGCATATATGGCTTCATTGGTAAATTATTCCTAACATTTAATGAAAGAAATAATACCAATATTAACAAACTCTTTCAGACTATAGTGGAAGAGTAAATACTCACCAACTTGTTTTATGTTGCCAGCTTGAAGGTAACCCTGCCTTGTCAGATGATTGTTAGTATTTTTTAAACAATAAAGTATTTTTAAATTAAGGTATCCATATAGGTTTTTTTTAGACATAATGCTCTTTCACACATAATAGATTACACTATAGTGTAAACATAACTTTTATATGTACTGGGAAACCAAAATATTTATGTGACTTGCTTTATTGAGATATTTGCTTTATTGTGGTAGTTTGAAACCAAACCTGCAATATTTCCAATGTATGTCTGTATTATACTAGAGGTTCTAGCCAGTACTAAAAAAAAATTTAATGTATGAAATTGGAAAGGAAATAAAAGTTGCATTATTTGCAGATAATATGATTATATATATAGAAAACCCATGAAAATCTACAAAAATAACTGAATTTAGCAAGGTAGTTAGATACAAGGTTAATATATAAAAATTAATTGTATTTCTATATGCTAGCTACAAATAATGGAAAGTGAAATTTATGAAGTTATACCATTGACAATAACGTGAAAAAACTCAATTCCTAGGAATAAATCTAACAAAAGTTGTGAAAGACCTCTACACTGAAAAGTCCAAGACACTGCCTACAGAAATTAAAAAAAGACCTTCATAAAAAGAGAGATAATCCATGTTCATGAAGAAAAAAACCTTACTATTATTAAGATGTCAATTCCCCACAGTTTTATCTATATATTAAATTCAGCCCCGATCAAAATCCCAGAAGGCCTCAATTTTGTAGTAATTGACAAACTGATTCTAAAATTTATATGGAAAAGCAAAGGACTTGGGATAGCCAAGATAATCCTGAATAAGAACAACAAGATTTGAAGACTTACTATGAAGGTAAAGTAATTACTACACTTTGGTATTGGCAAAAGAATAGATATTTGTGTCCCCCCAAAATTTATATGTTGAAATCTGAACTCCCAATGTGATATTATTAGGAGGTAGGGCCCTTGGGGTAGTTAGATCTTGAGGATGGAGCCTTCAGGGATGGGATTAGTGCCCTTACTAAAAGAGACAGAAGAGCTTGCTCTCTCTCTCTCTGCTCTCCACCATGTGAAGATACAATGAGAAGACAGCCAACTGCAAACTAGGAAGTGGGCTCTCACCAGACACTGGATCTGTAGGCATGTTGATCTTGAACTTCCCAGCCTCCAGAACTGTGAGAAATAAATATTTGTCTTTTAAGCCATGCATCAATGGTAATTTGTTATGGCAGTCTGAACTAAGACAATAGACATACAGACCAATATTGGTACAGAGTAGAGAGTTCAGAAATAGAGTCACATATATACAGTCACCTGATTTACAATGAAGGTGTAACTGCAGTTAAGTGGGGGGAGATTTTTTAAACAATGATGGTAGATAAAGTGGATATCTGAGAAACAATGAAACTTTAACCCCTAATTCCTACCATCCATAAGAATTAGTTGAGATGAATTGTGAATCTAAATGTGAAGGCTAAAACAATTAAGTTTATAGAGGAAAACATAGGATAATATCTTTATGACTTTGTGATAGGCAAAGATTTAAACAGGACACAAAGAAACACTAACTCTAAAATCTCTAAAATAAAAATTAATAAATTGAACTTTGTTAAAAACTTCAGTTCATCAAAAACACTGAAAAAGAAGGTTACAGTCCAGAGAAGATATTCACAAGAAATACATCTAACAAAGTACTTGTATCCTGAGTTTACAAAAAGCTCCTACAAATAAGATAGAGGGAAAAAATAATTTTAACTTAAAAATTGACCAAAGAATTGAACAAGTATTTCTAAAAGAAGATATCCAAATAGCCAATAAGGATCAATATCATTATTGTCAGGGAAATGCAATTTAAAACTACAATGAAATATCACTTTGCATCCACCAGAATAGCTAGTAATGAAAAAAGACTAGGGAATTCCCTTGTGGTCCTGTGATTAGGGCCCCGCGCTTCCTTTGCAAGGGACATGGGTTTGATCCCTGGTTCGGATTCCCACAAGCTGTGCGGGTGGAGCCAAAAAAAAAAAAAGAAAGAGAGAAAACAACTAAAAATAATCAGGTACTGGGGCTTCCCTGGTGGCACAGTGGTTAAGAATCCTCCTGCCAATGCAGGGCACATGGGTTTGATCCCTGGTCTGGGAAAATCCCACATGCCACGGAGCAACTAAGGCCGTGTGCCCCAACTACTGAAGCCCACACGCCTAGAGCCCGTGCTCCACAACAAGAGAAGCCACCACGATGAGAAGCTCGTGCACCGCAACAAAGGCCCAACGCAGCCAAAAAAATAATAATAATCAGGTACTGACGAAGATGTGGATCAACTTACTCATACATGGCTAGTGAGCATGTACATTTACACCACTGTAGAAAAGCTTCTTGGCATTATCTACTAAACCTAGACATTCAATTTCACTCCAAGAGAATCCTCCCAAAAGAATAGAATGCGTACATCTATCAAAGAATGCAAGCAGCATATCAACATATGCAAAGAATGTTTATAGTACTTCCGTTTTATTGTAGCAAAAAATTGGAAACAATGTAAATGTTAGTGAGCAGTAGAATGGATAAGCAACTGTGATAAAATCGTACAAGAGACTACACAGCAATGAGAAAATAAACAGTACTACATGCATTAACATGGGTGAATCTCACAAATGTTATGTGGAGTGAAAGAAGAGAGTCTAAAAAGAGTACAAGAACAGGCAAAACTAATTCATGATAATATAAATTAGGATACTCATTACCTGGGTGAGGGGTGGTTATAGAAAGAGAAGGGGTGTGAGAGAACCTGGAATGCTGGAAATGATTTATATCTTAATCTGGGTGATAGTTAAAAAGGTGTTTATATATTAAAATTTTGTACAGTTGTACACAATGCATTTTGCTATATGTATGTTACAGCTTAATGAAAATGGTAGTATGGCTACCATTAAACAGCCTGACCATGTGTCATATTCAGAATAAAATTAAAATTATAGGATTTTATTGAAGACCCTTCTTGACCTGGACCTTGCCTTTCCAGAAATATTTCTTCATTCTATCAATAGGCTCCTGTTTACTTGCCATGCCTAAATATTCAGTTTTTTAAATTATTATAATATACCACACACTCTTGAAACTCCTTTGCAAATGCTGTTTTCTGCCTCAAATATCCTTTTTATCTTCTTGTCCTGCCCCAAGTTTTTCCTAATAATTTACACAAAATTTTAAGTCTTAATTCAATCAGTATCTTATCCGAAAAACCTTCCCAAGCCATCTCAGGCACAATTAGGTACCTCTTTGCTATGTTCTTTTGGTACTCTACCATAGCATTTTCAAACAAACTGTATTTTCAAATCTCACTAAACTGTAAAGTCCTTGAAAACAAACTTCTTGTTTTTTTAAAAAAATATTAATACATAGTATAGAGTCTGACATAAATTAGGCACAATAAAAGTTTTTGTAGTGATTGAACAAGAGAACAATGAAGGAAAATGCTTGTAGGCTACAGTATTGAGTTTATTCTACATGTTTAGTAATAGAGTTTGGGGCTTATTTATGGTCTACAGGCTCAAATGACACAACTCTATAATTTCTGACTTGAACACTACAAGGATGGTATTAAATTTACTTCCTTCAAGGAGACATTAAAATATAGAAAGTTGTTCATATTCCGAGAAACAATTTTAGTAGCTAAGTGATTTGAGTAGTGGACAGATGATTTTCCCCAAGACAGGCCCAGCAATCAGTAGATCTACAATCCTTCCTTAAGAGTAACCATGAGAGGAGGACTTCCCTGGCGGTCCAGTGGGTAAGACTCCATGCTTCCAACGCACGGGGCCTGTTTCAATCCCTGGTTGGGGAACTAGATCCCACATGCATGCTGAAACTAAGAAGTCTGCATGCAACTAAGTCTGCATGCCGCAAGGAAGACCCGGTGCAGCCTAAACAAATAAATAAATATATTTTTAAAAAAGAGTAACCATGAGATAAATAAAAATGGGCAAATCAGGCTACCATAGCTCATTCTTATGCTCATTCATCGGGAATACAATGACATTAAACATTAGAAAGTATAGAAACGACTGTCTTCATAGCATTTTTAAAGTTATCGTATTTAAAATTTTGAAAATAACCATCTTCATTTAATCGTTAACAAACAGTATATTCCTAAAATATCACAGAATTATACAGGATTAATTATCTTGTACCAAAATGATGGGCTTTCAGTTGACAATCTGTGCAGGTATACCTAAAATTCAGCTTAGCAGTATTAATGCAGTACAAAACACTCTTTATCTTTAAATCAACAAAAGATGTTTTCAGTATCACACCAAAGCTTACTGGAAACCATGTTTTTGGTCTCTGTATTAATTTTTAAAGTAACTTCTAAATTGTAAAACATTAATTTAGCAAAAGTATAGTCAAACGCATTTTCAAGACATGGTATTGTATTTATTTCATTGTAAACCTTTTCTTTTTAAATTAGAAATTGAAGCTAAAATTCTCAAAAGATATAAATTGGCTGCCACCCTCTCAAATAACAATGTAACGTCACATATCAAAATCTATAAAGTTGTATATTTTAATTTATATTTGAGATTGCCTCATCCATTACATTCATATTGGTTTTGATAGTGATCTGATGTACATTTTTTACCAGACAATTCCTAGAACATGTTGTAAAATATGGTACAGTTTAGTCTAAATAACTTATGATTTAATAGCAGGAAATCCTGTTGCTAAATTTGTTAATATTCATCTACTTCTACAAGGATTTTTATGGTAATTTGCTCTTATAAACATAAGGTCAAAAGTATTATTTGGGAATGTGTATGCAAAACCAAGTTTGGAAGAAAATGTACCACAGTAAACTTTTAACAGAAATGCAGTTTAAGGATTTAGAAATGCAGTTTAAGGATTTAGAAATTTATCATTTTAATGACACTAGAAATAAGCATTTCTCTTAAGAAGCCACCTGTAACACATTAAGTATAAATCATAGTTTTTCAAGTGCTGTTTTGGGACCTTTATGTTGCAATTCCAGATGCATAAGTTAAGTTGATTAAGCAAGGGTATTGCTGTATTTGGGATGAGCAAAAAGAAAGTGATGAAAGGCAGGCCTTAAAATAAGTTAGGCGAGAAACACTTTGGAATTTAAACTTGATATAGAGTAAATGCGGGGGAAAATAATATAGCATTAAGTAAGTAAGCTTTTAATGTAAATATAAACATTTACATAGCAGAGGACCATTGGTTTACTGATCTTATTCGACTTATTATTTTTAAATTGTAGCTTGAAAAGATTCCCTCTTATTTAACAATATAACAAAACAGGACCAAAAGGTCTAAATCAGAAGAAAAACTGTATTTAAGATGTAAATGTACCATATAAAATACAGAGTTCAGTCTTAACCCTAGAGCCTCTTAAAACTTTCACTAAAAATCCTCATTATTTTTGAACACTTTTATAATACTTACAAAGTACCAGTTATTTTTCTAAACACTTTACAAATATGAAATAATTAAATCCTTATAATAATCTCATGAGATAAGTACTACTATTCTCATCTTACAAACGAGGAAACACATTGCTTTTGGCTGGGTAAAACCTCCAACACATTGAAGTTAAGCAACTTGCTCAAGGTCGCAAAGCTAGTGAATGGTGGAACCAGACCTAAACTCAGACAATTGCTCCAAAGATTATGTATAATCTTATCCACTATATGCTATGCTGCTTCCTCAGTGCCTAATATGAAGTCTTTAGAAGAGTAACTGGCATCAGAAAATAATAGTGTATTTTGAAATTTTTTAATTGAATGAAATGTCAAAAAATATAAAGGCTAAGTGTGTATTAACTACTTTCTACTGAAACTCCAAATAAATACTTGAATTCCTGATGAAGTTCTTCAACAAATCTCTATTATCATAGAGATTTTACCTAAATACCTCCAATGACAGGGAACCCATATTGAGATAGACAATTTTATTTTCAGAAATTAAATTTTTCTTGAAATGTTTCTCCTTCAAGCTTTTATCCTATATATATCTTATCTTCTGAAGTCATATAAAATTAATCTTTAGTACTGCTGCTCTTCAAATATGTGAAAAAACTGATTATATTCTAATTTCCCCTGACTCAAGCTAAACATTCCATTTCCTTCAAAATTTCTTCACATGTAAAGTGGAGTTTCCTCACATTTCTCCTTTTTCTCCTTTGGACATGCTCCAATCTGTCTTGTATCATTTAAAGTGCAAATTCCATATTCAAGAAGTATTTGGGGGCTTCCTTGGTGGAACAGTGGTTAAGAATCCGCCTGCCAATGCAGGGGACATGGGTTTGAGCCCTGGTCCGGGAAGATCCCACATGCCGCGGAGCAACTAAGCCCGTGCACCACAACAACTGAGCCTGTGCTCTAGAACCCATGAGTCACAACTGCTGAGCCTGTGTGCCACAACTACTGAAGCCTGCGTGCCTAGAGCCCGTGCTCTGCAACAAGAGAAGCAACCGCAATGAGAAGCCCACGCACTGCAACGAAGAGTAGCCCCTGCTCGCCACAACTAGAGAAAGCCCACACGCAGCAAGGCACAGCCAAAAATAAATAAATAAATTTATTTTAAAAATTTAAAAAAAAGCATCCACCTGCCAATGCAGGGGACACAGGTTAGAGCCCTGGTCCAGGAAGATCCCGCATGCTGTGGAGCAACTAAGCCCGTGTGCCACAGCTACTGAGCCTGTACTCTAGAACCCGCAAGCCACAACTACTGAGCCCACGTGCTACAACTACTGAAGCCCACGCACCTAGAGCCCGTGCTCCGCAACAAGAGGAGCCACAGCAATGAGAAGCCCACGCACCGCAACGAAGAGTAGTTTTGGCTTGCCGCAACTAGAGAAAGCCTGCGCAGCAATGAAGACCCAATGCTGCCAAAAAAAAAAAAAGTAGTATTTTGGCCATACCAGAGTAGCAACATTACCTTCCATTGTAAATACTATTTATGTAGATGAATATTGACTTTTTTAGACAGCAAAAATTTATAGACTTTACACCAAGTTCATCATAAAATAAAGCCTCTAAGATTTTTTTTGCACATATGCTGCAGCTGACAAACATAATTTACTCGTGCAATTGATTTTTGGACATAAATTCAAAATAATTTAACTTTATGAAATGTATCCTATTGGAGATCAGTCTGTCATTCCAGTCTGTTGAGATCTTTTAAAATCTCGATTACCTTTTTAAACTAATGAGCTATCTCTTCTCATTTTTCTCTATCAAACTTGATTGGGACACTATCAGTGTTTATTCAACATCATCATTTATATACCAAACTTGAAAGAAACAAGCCCTACTACCAGCTTTTTAGAAACTTATTTATTAAATAAACTGTTCATTTTATAACAGTTTTAGATATACTGAATTATGACAATGATAGTACAGAGAGATATATCCCACTCCCAGTTTCCTCTATTATTAACATCTTAAATTGTTAGTATGGTACATTTGTCACAATTAATGAGACAATATTGATACATTATTATTAAGTAAAGGCCATAGTTTACTCAGATTTCCTGCATTTTCCCCTAATGTCCTCTTTCTGATCCAGGATCTCATTCAGGATACCACATTGTATTTAGTTGTCATGTCTCCTTAGGCTCCTCTTGGTTGTGATAGTTTCTCAGAATTTGCTTGTTTTTTATGACCTTGACCATTTTGAAAAGTATTGCCAGGTATTTTGTGGAATTTGTCTGATATTTTTCTCATGAATAGACTGAGGTTATGGGTTTTGGGGAGGAAGACCACACAGGTAAAGTGCCATGCTCATCATATCATATCCAATATGACTACTATCAATACTATCAATATGACTTATCACTGTTGATGCCAGCATTGGTCACTTGGCTTGAGATGTTTGTCAGGATTCTCCACTGTAAAATCACTCTCTCTCCTTTAAAAAAAAATCTATTTCCATAATTTATTCTTTGGAAGAAAGTCACTATGTGCAGCCTACACTTATGAAGTGGGGATTTATGCTTCATCTCTTTAAAGGTGAATTATCTACCTAAATTATTTGGAATTCTTCATGAGATAATTGTCTATTCTCCCCCCATGTATTCATTTATTCAAACATTTATTTATATCAGTATGGGCTTATATATATTTATTTTAGGCTTTGGGTTATAATCCAATGCTACTTCATTAATTTTGTTATTCAAATTGTTTCAGCTATTGGGAACTCTTTCAGGTAGCTACTGCGTCCTTTTGATATACCCCCATTATTCTGGGTGTTTGAGTACTTTCTTACTTTCCAGCGCTACTTTCTTACTTTCTGGTTCATGTTGTAAATTTCTTGCCTCAGTAATAGAATTAGCCATTTCTCTAGGGCCTACCACTAATTTTTTTAAAAATTAATTAATTAAATTTATTTATTTTTGGCTGTGTTGGGTCTTCGTTGCTGTGTGCGGGCTTTCTCTAGTTGTGGCCAGCGGGGGCTACTCCTCGCTGCTGTGCACATGCTTCTCTTTGTGGTGGCTTCTCTTGTTGTGGAGCATGGGCTCTAGACGTGCAGGCTTCAGTAGTTATGGCATGTGGGCTCAGTAGTTGTGGTACGCAGGCTCTAGAGCACAGGCTCAGTAGTTGTGGTGCACAGGCTTAGTGGCTCTGTGGCATGTGGGATCTTCCCGGACCAGGGTTTGAACCCGTGTCCCCTGCATTGGCAGGCAGATTCTTAACCACTGCACCACCAGGGAAGACCGCTACCACTAACTTTTAATGACCAAAGACTGCCTCTAGTTTAAAACACACCTATGATTCTTATTATTGTCTTTAATAAATATTCATTTTTAATAAACACTCATTTTATTGCTTAATTATCAAGTCAACATGTCTATGTTATCCACTATCTATTGTCAAAAGAGATTAGGTGCAGAGAGTGTTAGCTGAATTCCAGACACAATGTATAATGGTTTCCTTCTTCTAATAAAGGTCAATTAATTCTTTCTAATGACATTGTCCAAAGAAAAGAACAGGTTCTTCTTATTGAACACAGGCTATGTGCAAGTATGACTGAAAAAGATTAAAGAACAAAGTATCACAACATGAAAATGAGTAATTAATTAAAGCTGTTAAAAACGCAAATAAAATCTCAGCATCCAGAGGGTAGGATAATATGTGGCAAACAATCTATAATTATTCCTCTTTACACTGGATAGATACTTATTAGACCATTGTGAGCTAACAATACGTTCTATAACCTCAGAAAAATAGGGCTTTTAGAGATAGTAATGAAAATGATGAAAGGGTTGAGAAATAGGAATTACTAATAAAGGTTAAAGAACACTATATTGCTGTGGAGAAAAGAAACATACAGGGTTATTTAATAGTGCTCTTGAAGATTAAGACAATCCTCTTTCTCTAGTTGCTTTAGGTGTAAGGATAGGTTGTTTATTTGTGATTTTTCTTGTTTCTTAAGGAAAGATTGTATTGCTATGAAATTCCCTCTTAGAGATGCTATTGCCATGTCCCATAGGTTTTGGATCTTCGTGCTTTAATTTTCATTTGACTCTAGGTAGTTTTTTGATTTCCTCTTTGATTTATTCAGTGATCCATTGGTTGTTTATTAGTCTATTGTTTAGTCTCCACGTGTTTGTGATTTTTTACAGTTTTTTTCTTGTAGCTGATTTCTAATCGCATAGAGTTGTGATCAGAAAAGATGCTCGATATTATTTCTATTTTCTTAAATTTACCAAGGCTTGATTTGTGGCCCAAGATGTGATCTATCCTGGAGAATGTTCCATGTGCACTTGGAAGAAGAAAGTATATTCTGCTGTTTTATGGGTGGAATGCTCTATAAATATCAATTAAGTCTCTCTGGTCTAATGTGTCATTTAAGGCCCGTGTTTGCATATTTTTCTGTCTGGATGAACTGTCCATTGATAAAAGTGGTGTGTTAAAGTCCCCCACTACTATTGTATTACTGTCAATTTCTCCTATTATGGTTGTTGGTATATGTCTTATTGAGGTGCTCCTATGTGGGGATGAATATATATTTACAACTGTTACATCTTCTTGGATTGATCCCTTGATCATTATGTAGTGTTCTTCTTTGTCTCTTGTAACAGTCTTTATTTTAAAGTCCACTTTGTCTGATATGAGTATTGCTACTGCAGCTTTCTTGTGATTTCCATTTGCATGGAATACCTTTTTCCATCCCCTCACTTTCAGTCTGTGTGTGTCCTAGGTCTGAAGTGGGTCTTTTGTTGACAGCATATATATGGGTCATATTTTTGTATCCATTCAGCCAGTCTATGTCTTTTGGTTGGAGCATTTAATCCATTTACATTTAAGGTAATTATCGGTATGTATTTTCTTAATTGTCTTGGATTTGCTTTTGTAGATCTTTTTTCTTCCCTTCGTCTTTTGTTCTCTTCTCTTGTCATTTGATGACTAATTTAAGTGTTGTGTTTGGATTCCTTTTTCTTTTTCGTGTATCTATTGTAGATTTTCAGTTTGCAGTCACCATGAGGATTTCATATAGTAGTCTATATATAAACAAGATTTTTTTAAGTTGCTATTCTTTTTTTTTTTTTCGGTATGCGGGCCTCTCACTGCTGTGGCCTCTCCCGTTGTGGAGCATAGGCTCCGGACGCGCAGACTTAGTGGCTATGGCTCACAGGCCTAGCTGCTCCGCGGCACATGGGATCTTCCCGGACCGGGGCACAAACCCGTGTTCCCTGCATTGGCAAGTGGACTCTCAACCACTGCGCCACCAGGGAAGCCGTAAGTTGCTAGTCTTTTAATTTCAAATGTATTTCCAATATCCTGCATTTGTGCTCTCTTCTCACAATTGCTGGGTTTGATGTCATATTTGTGTGCAGATGATTTCCTACCTTTATTTTATGTTTGCCTATACTGGTGAGCTTTTCCATTCATAATTTTCTTGTTTCTAGCCTTTCCTTTTCCACCTAGAGAAGTTCCTTTAACATTTGTTGAAAGCTGGTCTGGTGGAGCGGAATTCTCTTAGTTTTTGCTTGTCTGTAAGGATTTTGATTTCTCTGTCAAATCTGAATGAGAGCCTTGCTGGGTAGAGTATTCTTGGTTGTATGTTTTCCCCTTTCATCACTTTAAATATATCATGCCACTCCCTTCTGGCCTGCAGAGTTTCTGCTGAGAAGTCAGCGGATAACTTTATGGGAGTTCCCTTGTATGTTATTTGTTACGTTTCTCTTATTGCTTTTAATATTTTTTCTTTGTCTTTAATTTTTGTCAGTTTGATTACTATGTGTCTCAGCATGTTCCTCCTTGGGTTTATCCTGCCTGGGACTCTCTATGCTTCCTGGACTTGGGTGACTGTTTCCTTTCCCATGTTAAGGAATTTTTCAGCTAGTATCTCTTCAAATAGTTCCTCAGGTTCTTTCTCTCTTCTCCTTCTGGGACCCGTATAATGTGAATATTTGTGTATTTCACATTGTCCCAGAGTTCTCTTAGACTGTCTTCATTACTTTTCATTCTTTTTTCTTTATTCTGTTTCATGGCAGTGATTTCCACCATTCTGTCTTCCAGGTCACTTATCCATTCTTCTGCCTCAGTTATTCTGCTATTGATTCCTTCTAGTGTAGATTTCATTTCAGTTATTGTATTGTTCATCTCTGTTTGTTTGTTCTTTAATTCTTCTAGGTCTTTGTTAAACATTTCTTGCATCTTCTCGATCTTTGTCTCCATTATTTTTCTGAGGTCCTGGATTATCTTCACTATCATTACTCTGAATTCTTCTTCTGGTAGATTTCCTATCTCCACATCACTTAATTGTTCTTCTGGGGTTTTATTTTGTTCTTTCATCTGGGATATATTCCTCTGCTATATCACCTTGTCAAACTTTCTGTGATTGCAGTTTCCATTCCACAGGCTGCAGGGTTGTAGTTCTTCTTGCTTCTGTTGTCTGCCCTCTGGTGGGTCTGGCTGTCTAAGAGGCTTGTGCAGGCTTCCTGATGGGAGGGCCTGGTTCCTGCCTGCTGGTGGGTGGAGCTGGGTCTTGTGCCTCTGGTGGGCAGGGCTGTGCTCAGGAAGAGTTTAAGTAGCCTGTCTGACATTGGGTGGGGCTCTGTTTGTTGTTTGGCCTGAGGCATCCCAGCACTGGAGCCTACAGGCTGTTGGGTGGGGCTAAATCTTGGGAGGGCAATGGTGGCCTCTAGGAGGGCTTCTGCCAAAGAGTATTCATAAGAGCTGCCACTGCCAGTGTCTTCCCCACCCCGCTCTGAGCCACAGCCATCCCCCACCTCCCCAGGAGACCCTTCAATACTAGGAGGTAGGTCTGGCCCAATCTCTAATGAGGTCACTGCTTTTTTTCCCTCAGTCCTTGTGCATACCAGACCTGTGTGCACCCTCCAAGAGTGGAGATTCTGTTTCTCCCAGTCCTGTGGAATTCCTGTGATCGAACCCCTCCGGCCTTCAAAGCCAGATTTTCTGAGGGTTTCTCCTCCCATTGCCAGACCCCCATGCTGGGAAGCCTCACATGAGGCTCAGGACTTTCACTCCTGTGGGAACTTCTGTGGTATAATTATTTTACAGTTTGTGGGTTGTCCACCTGGCGGGTATGGGATTGATTTTATCGTGATTGCACCCCTCCTACCATCTCGTTGTCTCATTGGGGCTTCTTCTTTGTCTTTGGTTGTAGGCTATCTTTTTTGGTAGGTTCCAGTGGTTTTTTGTTTGTTTTTTGTAAATCGTTGCTCAGAAGTTAATTGTGATTTCAGTGTTTTTGTAAGAAGGGGTGAGCTCATTTCCTTCTACTTTGCCATCTTGCCAGCAAGTCCTCTGAGATATTCCTTTTGGTGCCTGAAAGCAATTTAGACATTACTGAAAACATTAAAATCATTTGATATAGTGCATTTAAAAAATTTTTATTTTATATTGGAGTATAGTTGATTTACAATGTTGTGTTAGTTTCAGGCATACAGCAAAGTGATTTAGTTATACATATTCATATATCTACAGCAAAGTGATTTAGTTATACATATTCATATATCTATTCTTTTTCAGATTCTTTTCCCATATAGGTTATTACAGAGTATTGTTTCCTGTGCTACACAGTAGGTCCTTGTTGATTACCTATGTTATATATAGTAGTGCGTGTATGTTAGTCCCAACCTCCTAATTTATCCCTCCCCACCACCTTTGCCCTTTGGTGACCATAAGTTTGTTTTCTAACTCTGTGAGTCTGTTTTGGTTTTGTAAATAAGTTCATTTGTATCATTTTTTTAGATTCCACGTATAAATGATATCATATTTGTCTTTCTCTGTCTGACTTACTTCACTTAGTATGGTAATCTCTAGGTCCATCCATGTTGCTGCAAATGGCATTATTTCATTCTTTGTTTATGGCTGAATAATATTCCATTGTATATATGTACCATATCTTCTTTGTCCATTCCTCTGTCAATGGACATTTAGGTGGCTTTTGTGTCTTGGCTATTGTAAACAGTGCTGCAATGAACTTTGGGGTGCATATATCTTTTCAAATTATGGTTTTCTACAGATATACACCCAGGAGTGGGATTGATGGATCAAATGATAGATTTATTTTTAGTTTTTAAAGGAACATTTATACCATTCTCCATAGTGACTGTACCAATATACATTCCCACCAATGGTGTAGGAGGGTTATCTTTTCTCCACACAATATGGTACTTTTTTTTTTTTTTTTTTTTTTTGCCGTATGCAGGCCTTTCACTGTTGTGGCCTCTCCTGTTGCAGAGCACAGGCTCCGGACACACAGGCTCAGCGGCCATGACTCACGGGCCCAGCCGCTCCGCGGCATGTGGGATCTTACCCGACTGGGGCACGAACCCGTGTCCCCTGCATCGGCAGGCAGACTCTCAACCACTGTGCCACCAGGGAAGCCCTATATGGTATATTTTTGAGGAGAGCAGATGATACTTTTTTGTGATTCCAACCCATGAGTCTCTCTAGAGATCAAATTCAGGATGCAATTAATTTAATCACTTGGAAGCTGGGGCCAAAAATAAAACAAATGTAAAAACAACTTATTGTTGGTATAACATGCCCCTTTAATACTATGCAAAGGACTAAAATATCCACTTATAGATAATTTTAGTCAATTGTTTTATTCCAAGTTTAAATATATACTACAAAGGTATCATAGCTTTGAAAGTTTTGGTGCAAGAACATGAAGGTTTGTGATAGTCATAGCTAAAGCATAGAGACAAAAGTACAAAATAAAAGGTACTAATTTGGAAAGGAAGAGGCAAAAGTATTATTATTTGCAGATGATATGATAGAATACCTAAAGAATGTAAGAGAATAGACTAAAGATTTTTAGAAACATGAACAACTTTACTAAGTTAGTTGGTTACAAAATAAATATGCAAAATTACAAAGTTTTACCATATATGATAATAAAACCATTATGATGACAACCATCACAAAAAATATATTTTTTAAACAAACAAACCTGAAGAATTTCTAGTTATGAACTTGATAAGAAACGTAAGAATTATGTTGAAAAGCATAAGCCTGATGGATATAAAAGACACTAATTCAATGGAAAATATATCTTACCTAAGCATAGAAAAATACTATTTATCCTTTTATTAATTTGTACATTTAATATACTCACAATCAAAATTAATTTTTTTGGAGTGAAATACATCATTCAATTCTTCTGAAAAAATTAATATATGAAAGGTCTGTTTCCAGAAAAATGTTGGATTATACACTCTAAAGAGTTTTCCTATTACATTATAATGGCATCCTGGATAAAATACAACAAGTTTTTTTTAAAAAGCTTTGCTGGGCATTCAATAAAGTGAAAGAAATTTCCAAGAGCCAAAATAAAGACACAGTAATATGAAATGTGAATTGTGAGAGGTTAGGAGTTTCCTTCGGAGCTAAATGCCAATGACAACACTAATATTGGGAGGCAAACTATGGACCCTGCTCCAAAGTAAAAGAGCTGAACTTGAGACTCCAATAATTAACTAGAGTTCATGAATGGGGTAAAGTGGTCCTATATTTATAGCATCCCTGGTTATTATTAGAAGCAAGCATAATAACATGCTTTCCTCTTTGGAAATTCTAATTTAGACTTTCATGATTCTATGTATTGAATTCAATAAATTATATGAACTCAAAATACCAAACACACAAGGAAAAAGTTACCGTGAGTAAGAGTCAGCAAAATAACAAGAAATTTAGACCTTCAGGAACTTTATATATTAGAAGATCTGATAAAGAATATAAAATAAGGAAATTATTGATATGATATTTCTAAAATGTCAATAAACAAGAGACAATCAAAATGATTGGGCAAATTTGAAAGTAAATAAAACTTCTAGAAATGAAAAATTAAAGAAATTAAAAAAATTAGTTGATGAGTTAAGTGACAGACTAGCTACAGAAAAATGTAGATAATAGACATGAAATAGAAAGGAAGATGTATATAAGGCAATTTCCAAGAATGAGTCAAAAAGACAAAGAGTAAAAAGGAAAATAGGAAGAAGAATTTAAGAACTAAAATATGTCTAAGGAGATTCCAAAAAAGACTGGAGGAGATGTAACATTTAAAGAGATTACAGCTTGGAATTTTCCAGAATTAATAAAATACATGATTATCCAGATATAAGAACAATAACATGCACCACACAGGATAAGCAAAAACAAAAACAATCCACTCCTAGATATATTACTGAGAAACTTGGAAAAAAACAACATAGATAAAAAAGATAAATCTTAAAAGTAGCCAGAAATAAAAACAGACAGGTCACTTATAAAGCAGTAATACATAGGGTCAGAAAGAAGACCTCTCAGAAGCAATCATGGAAGAGAAGAAATGGAATAATATCTTCAAAGTGCTTAGAAAAAAATAACCTTCTAAAGTTGTATACCAAAATTTTATTTCAAGAATAATGGTTTTCTTTAAAACATGCTTTTAGATTGGCAACATTTATAAGAGTTACCTACCAAGAAACCTAAACGAAAAATCTTCTAGAGGGTTCATTTTAGAAATAGGAAAAATGACCCCAGCAGGGTAGTCTACAATACATAAAGAAACAGTGAATATATATAAACATGTAGAGAAATCTAAATGAAAATTGCCTGATAACAACAGTAACAACAACTTTTATTTCGTGGTGTGTAGTAGAATTCAGAGGGAAAGACTTCTAGCTATAGCAGAATGAAAAGTTGGACAAACGTTTTCACCACAAAACAACTTAAAACTGGACAAAATTGCAAAAAAAACAGAAACAAAAACAATCTTCACAGACCAGAGGGAATCAACAAAGTGAGAAATGTTTGTGAAAACCTGCTGAATAGTAGGGAGAATGTGGAATTCCTGCATGGGGCTGCTTGCATTCTCACACAAACAGGGAAATATGACCCATTCTCAGGAAAAATGCAGCCTACAAAAACTGATTTTAGGTGTGTTATAATGTTGCATTTAGCACGAAATGATTTCAAGGTAGTTATGAATTCAAAGAATTAAAGGGACCCCCATTTAAAGATTAAAGGAAAATAGAATGACAATTACTGAACAAATAGGGAATATCAATATAAGCAGGAATTATTGAAAAGAAGCAAATGGTAATTTTAGAATTGAAAAGTAAAATAATCAAATGAAAAATTCATTTTGTTCAGCTGCATATTTAAGTGCCGAAAAAATAAAATCAGTGAACATCAGCTAGATCCATAGAAATAATACAAATTTAAGAACACAGTAAAACATTGAATAAAGATTAACAGGGCCTCAGAGACCTGTGGAACAATATCAAGTGTACCAACATACATATAGTGGAAGTCTCAGAGGAGAAGAGAGGGAGAAAGGGGCAGAACAATTATTTGAAAAATAATGGCTGAAACCTTCGCAAATTTGATTAAAAGAAGAAAACATTGATTTAGACTTTCAAGAAGCTCGAAAAGCTAGAGGTACTAAGAGAAAATCTTGAAAGTAGCAAGAGAAAAAAGATTCATCAAGTATGGGTACACTTAAGCAATATTGTGGGTTCAGTTCCAGACCACTACAATAAAGCAAATATTGCAATAAAGCAAGTCACACAATTTTTTTGGTTCCCATTCCACATAAAAGTTATGTTTATCCTATGCCATAGTTTATTAAGTGTGCAACAGCATTATGTTTAAAACAACAATGCACCTACCTTAATTTAAAAATAGGTTATCACTAAAAAATGCCAACCATCATCTGAGCCTTCAGCGAGTTGTAATCTTTTTGCTGGCAGAGGGTCTTGCTTTGATGCTGATGGCCGCTGACTGATCAAGGAGATGGCTGCTGAAAGTTGGGATGCCTGTGGCAATTTCTTAAAGTAAGACAACAGTGAAGTTTCCTGTATATATTGACTCTTGTTTTCACAGACAATTTCTCTGTAGAATGCAATGCTATTTGACAACGTTTTATCCACAGTAGAACTTCTTACAAAATTGGGGTCAGTCCTCTCAAACCCTGCTGCTGCTTTATCAACTAAGTTTATGCAATATCCTAAATCGATTGTTGAAATGACAACTCCTTGGCCACAAGCCAAGGAGTGAGGGAAGCTTGGAGAAGACAGAAAAGGCAAGGGACAGATTCTCCCTTGGAACCTGCAGAAGGAATGCAGCTCTGCCCATACATTGACTTTGACCCATTTCAGACTTCTGACCAGGACTGTAAGATAACAAATTTCTGTTGTCTTAAACCACTAAGTTGGTGGCAATTTGTTAGGAAATTGCCTAACAAATAGGTGATAGGAAACTCACACAGGCAGAGCACCCTGCTCTCTTGGGGGTTAATTCCAGGCAGCTTTGCTAAATTAGTGTTGAGAGAACAGTAAGTGCTACGAGCTCAAGGAAGAGGGATCCCTGAGGGCCAGGGTGTAAGGGCCTGAAGAACTTGGCTGGAAAGATGAATGGATGCAAACAGAGATGAAGCTCACAAGGGAAGGTGTGACAGTTGGAGGCATTTGTGGCAGGGTTAGCCAGAGGTGGGGGATGGATGAGTTGACCTCTGCCTGCCTGGGGAGTAAGTTCTCCAGGGTGGAGCTAGCACAAATGCAAAATAACTTCAAGGGAGGAGAGATTTCTTAGCAGGGTTCATCTTTGCCTTTTCTTTGTATCTTTGTAGCATCTCTTCTCCTATGTCAACTCCACAGGAAAGAGAACTTTCTTGGCAATTTATGCTAAATAAACAAACACACCAGATTTCTCAAGCCAGGCCACCAGCTCCCAGCATATACAGCCAGCAGCTCAGCTAAAGGGAAGCCGTCCTCATCCACTTCTCATCCAGGGATATCTGTGGGTGAAATAGTATCTTCACCTCCTGCCTTCATGATGACCATCAGAGTAATGAAGTGCCAACTATCAAAATGATGCACAACTTCAGACTAATCTTCTCATGTTCTCAGTAGCTATGACACCACATTATTTTTTGCC
The DNA here is from genome assembly GCF_951394435.1 of Stenella coeruleoalba. Classification (NCBI taxonomy): domain Eukaryota; kingdom Metazoa; phylum Chordata; class Mammalia; order Artiodactyla; family Delphinidae; genus Stenella; species Stenella coeruleoalba. Next base: position 42,065,107 of record NC_137169.1, read on the forward strand.
ACAAAGTTAGGGAGGGCTTAAACCACTACATCTCATGGAGTTTCGGTCCTAGTAACCCAGTAGGATTCCTGAACCACTATCTCAGGAGCTGGGGTTCTAATTTTATAGATAGAAAGTTAAGATTCTATTTTTTTATTGCAGTATAATTGATCCACAATGCTGTGTTAGTTTCTGCCGCACAATGAAGTGAATCGGCCATATGTACACATATATCCCCTCCCTCTTGGACATTCCCCCACCCCATCCCACCCATATAGGTCAACATAGAGCACCGAGCTGAGCTCCTTGTGCTATAGAGGAGGTTCCCACTAGCTACCTATTTTACACATGATAGTGTATTTATGTCAAAACTAATCTTCCAATTCATCCCACCCTCACTGTTTCCACCTGTCTATTCTCTATGTCTGCATCTCTATTCCTGCCCTGCAAATAGGTTCATCTGTACCATTTTTCTAGATTCCATGCATATGCGTTAATATACGATATTTGTTTTTCTCTTTCTGACCCACTTCACTTTGTATGATAGACTCTTGGTCCATTCACATTTGTACAAATGACCCAATTTCATTCCTTTTTATGGCTGGGTAATATTCCATTGTATATATGTACAACATCTTCTTTATCCATTCAGCTGTTGATGGACATTTAGGTTGTTTCCATGTCCTGGCTATTGTAAATAGTGCTTCAATGAACACTGGGGTACATGTGTCCTTTTGAATTATGGTTTTCTCAGGGTATATGACCAGCAATGGGATTGCTGGGTCATATGGTAGTTCTATTTTTAGTTTTGAAAGGAACATCCATACTGTTCTCCATAGTGGCTGTATCAGTTTACATTCCCATCAACAGTGCAAGAGGGTTCCCTTTCTCCACACCCTCTGCAGCATTTACTGTATGTAGATTTTTTTTGATGATAGTCATTCTGACCGGTGTGAGGTGATACCTGATTGTAGTTTTGATTTGCATTTCTCTAATGATTAGTGATGTTCAGCATCTTTTCATGTGCCTCTTGGCATCTGTATACCTTATTTGGAGAAATGTCTATTTAGGTCTTCCACCCATTTTTTGATTAGGTTGTTTGTTTTTTTGGTATTGAGCTGCATGAGCTGTTTGTGTATTTTGGAGATTAATCCTTTGTCAGTTGCTTCATTTGCAAGCATTTTCTCCCATTCTGAGGGTTGACTTTTCATCTTGTTTATGGTTTCCTTTGCTGTGAAAAGGCTTTTAAGTTTCATTAGGTCCCAATTGCTTATTTTTGTTTTTATTTTCATTACTCTAGGAGGTGGGTCAGAGAAGATCTTGCTATGAATTATGTCAAAGAGTGTTTTTCCTATGTTTTGCTCTAAGAGTTTTATAGTGACTGGCTTTACATTTAGGTCTTTAATCCATTTTGAGTTTATTTTTGTGTATGGTGTTAGGGAGTGTTCTAATTTCATTCTTTTTCATGTAGCTGTCATTTTTCCCAGCACCACTTATTGAAGACGCTGTCTTTTCTCCATTGTATACTCTTGCCTTCTTTGTCATAGATTAGGTAACTATAGGTGCATGGGTTTATCTCTGGGCTTTCTATCCTGTACCATTGATCTATATTTCTGTTTTTGTGCCAGTACCATACTATTTTGATTACTGTAGCTTTGCAGTATAGTCTGAAGTCAGGGAGCCTGATTCTTCCAGTTCTGTTTTTCTTTCTCAAGATTTCTTTGGCAATTTAGGGTCTTTTGTGTTTCCATACAAATTGTAAACATTTTTGTTCTAATTATATGAAAAATGCCATTGGTAATTTGATAGGGATTGCATTGAATCTGTAGATTGCCTTGGATAGTATAGTAATTTTCACAATATTGATTCTTCCAATCCAAGAACATGGTATACTTCTCCTTCTGTTTATGTCATCTTTGATTTCTTTCATCAGTGTTCTATAGTTTTCTGAGTAGACGTCTTTTACCTCCTTCGGTAGATTTATTCCTAAGTATTTTATTCTTTTTGTTGCAGTGGTAAATGTGATTGTTTGCTTAATTTCTCCTTCTGATCTTTCGTTATTAGTGTATAGGAATGCAAGAGATTTCTATGCATTAATTTTCTATCCCACAACTTTACCAAATTCATTGATTTGTAATCGTTTTCTGGTGGCATCTTTAGGATTTTCTATGTATACTATAATGTCATCTGCAAACAATGACAGTTTTACTTCTTCTTTTCCAATTTGTAGTCATTTTAGTTCTTTTCCTTCTCTGATTGCTGTGGCTAGGACTTCCAAAACTATGTTGAATAAGAGTGGCGAGAGTAAACATCCTTGTCTCGTTCCTGATCTTTGAGGAAGTGCTTTCAGTTTTTCACCATTGAGAATGATGTTTGCTGTAGGTTTGTCATATATGACCTTTATTATGTTGAGGTAGGTTCCCTCTATGCCTGCTTTCTGGAGAGCTTTTATCATAAATCAGTGTTGAATTTTGTCAAAAGCTTTTTCTGCATCTATTGAGATGATCATATAGTTTTATTCTTTAATTTGTTAATATGGTGTATCACATTGATGATTTGCATATATTGAAGAATCCTTGCATCCCTGGGATAAATCCCACTTGAGCATGGTGTATGATCCTTTGAATGTGTTGTTCGATTCTGTTTCCTAGTACTTCATTGAGGATTTTTGTGTCTACGTTCATTAGTGGTATTGGTCTGTAATTTTCTTTGTCTGTTTTTGGTATCAGGGTGATGGTGGCCTTGTGGAAAGAGTTTAGGAGTGTTCCTCCCTCTACAGGTTTTTGGAAGCGTTTGAGAAGGATAGGTGTTAGCTCTTCTTTAAATGTTTGATAGAATTCACCTGTGAAGCCATCCGGTCCTGCACTTTTGTTTGTTGGAAGATCTTTAATTACAGTTCAATTTCATTACTTGTTATAGGTCTGTTTATATTTTCTAATTTTTCCTGGTTCAATCTTGGAAAGTTGTACCTTTCCAAGAATTTGTCCATTTCTTCCAGGTTGTCCATTTTATTGGCATATAGTTGCTTATAGTAGTCTCTTATGATCTTTTGTATTTCTGCGTTGTGAGTTGTAATCTCTCTTTTTTTATTTCTAGTCTTATTGATTTGCATCCTCTTGCTTTTTAAAAAATTTTATTTATTTATTATTTTAGGATACACTGTGTCTTTGTTGCTGTGCACAGGCCTTCTCTAGTTGTGTTGAGTGGGGGCTACTCTTCATTGCAGTGCACGGGCTTCTTACTGCAGTGCCTTCTCTTGATGTGGAGCATGGGATCTAGGTGCATGGGCTTCAGTAGTTGTGGCACAAGGGCTCAGTAGTTGTGGCTTGAGGGCTCTAGAGCGCAGGCTCAGCAGTTGTGGTGCACAAGCTTAGTTGCTCTGTGGCATGTGGGATCTTCCCAGACCAGGGCTCAAACCCATGTCCCCTGAATTGGCAGTGAGATTCTTAACCACTGCACCACCAGAGAAGTCCCTCCTCTCCCTTTTTTTCTTGATAATTCTGGCTAAAGTTTTATCAATTTTGTTTATCTTCTCAAAGAACCAGCTTTTAGTTTTATTGATCTTTGCTATCATTCCCTTCATTTCTTTTTCCTTTATTTCTTATCTGATCTTTATGATTTCTTTCCTACTACTAACTTTGGGATTTCTTAGTTCTTTTTCCTTTAGTTGCTTTCAGTGTAAGGTTAGATTGTTTATTTGAGATTTTCTTGTTTCCTTTATTTGAGATTTTTCTTGTTTCCTTCTGGGACCCTGCTATAACTTTCCCCCTACGAACTGCTTTTGCTGCATCCCATAGGTTTTGGATCATCGTGTTTTTGTTCTCATTTGTTTCTATGTATTTTTAAATTTCCTTTTTGATTTCTTCAGTGATCTCTTGGTTATTTAGTAATGCACTGTTTAGCCTCCATGTATTTTTTTTTTTACAGTTTTCTTCCTGTAGTTGATTTCTAATCTCATAGTGTTGTGGTCAGAAAAGATACTTGATACGATTTCAGTTTTCTTAAAGTTACCAAGGCTTGATTTGTGACCCAAGGTGTGATCTATACTGGAGAATGTTCCTTGTTCACTTGAGAAGAAAGTGTACTCTGCCACTTTCAGGTGGAATGTCTTATAAATAGCAGTTAAATCTATTTGGTCTATTGTGTCATTTAAATCTGTGTTTCCTTATTTATTTTCTTTCTTTATGATCTGTCCATTGGTGTAAGTGGGGTGTTAAAGTTCCCCACTATTATTGTGTTACTGTCAATTTCCCCTTTTATGGCTGTTAGCATTTGCCTATGTATTGAGGTGCTCCTATGTTGGGTGCATAAATATTTACATTATTATATCTTCTTTTGGATTGATCCCTTGATTATTATGTAGTGTCCTTCCTTATCTCTTGTAACAGTCTTTATTTTAAAGTTTATTTTATCTAATATGAGTATTGCTACTCCAGCTTTCTTTGATTTCTATTTGCATGGAATACCTTTTTCCATCCCCTCACTTTCAGTATGTATGTGTCCCTAGGTCTGAAGTTAGGGACACATAGGCAGCATATATACGGGTCTTGTTTTTGTATCCATTCAGCCAGTCTTTGTCTTTTGGTTGGAGCATTTAGTCCATTTACATTCAAGGTAATTGTCAATATGTATGTTCCTATTACCATATTCTCGATTGCTTTGTGTTTTTGTGAGTCTTTTTCTTCTCTTTTGCTTCCTGCCTAGGTAAGTTCCTTTAACATTTGTTGTAAAGCTAGTTTGGTGGTGCTGAATTCTCTTAGCTTTTGCTTTTCTGTAAACCTTTTGATTTCTCCATCGAATATGAACGAGATCCTTGTTGGGAAGAGTAATCTTGGTTATAGGCTTTTCCCTTTCATCACTTTAAATATATCCTGCCACTCCCTTCTGGCCTTCAGAGTTTCTGCTGAAAAATAAGCTGATAACCTTATGGGGATTCCCTTGTATGTTATTGGTTGCTTTTCCCTTGCTGTTTTTAATATTTTTTCTTTGAATTTAATTTTTGTTAGTTTGATTAATATGTGTCTTGGTGTGTTTCTCCAGGGCTTATCCTGTATGGGACTCTTTGTGCTTCCTTGCCTTGGGTGGCTATTTCCTTTCCCATGTTAGGGAAGTTTTCAACTATAATCTCTTGAAATGTTTTCTCAGACACTTTCTCTTTCTCTTCTTCTTCTGGGACCCTTATAATTGAAATGTTTGTACATTTAATGTTGTCCCAGAGGTCTCTGAGACTGTCCTCAATTCTTTTCATTCTCTTCTCTTTTTCTGATCCTCAGCAGTTATTTCCACCATTCTATCTTACAGCTCACTTATTCATTCTTCTGCCTCAGTTATTCTGATATTGATTTCTTCTAGTGTATTTTTCATTTCAGTTATTGTGTTGTTCATCACTGTTTGCTTGTTCTTTAGTTCTTCCAGGTCTTTGTTAAATGTTTCTTATATTTTCTCCATCCATATCTCCATTCTATTTCTGAGAGTTTGGATCATCTTTACTATCATTACTCTGAATTCTTTTTCAGGTAGGTTGCCTATTTTCTCTTCATTTATTTGGTCTTGTATGTTTTTACCTTGCTCCTCTTCTGTGACATATTATTTTGTCATCTAATTTCTTTGATGGATGGGGCTGTGTTCCTCTCTTACTGGTTGTTTTTCCTGAGGCATCCAGCACTGGAGCTTGCTGGCAGTTGGGTAGAGCTAGGTCTTGGTGCCAAGATGAGGACCTCCAGGAGACCTCACTCTGATCAATATTCCCTGGGGTCTGAGGTTCTCAGTTAGTCTAGTGGTTTGGACTTTGTGCACCCACCACAGGAGCTCAGGCCCAACTCCCAGCCTGGGAACCAAGATTCTGCAAGCCATGTGGTGCAGCAATAGAAAAAAAAGGGAGCAGTACAATTACAGGAATAAAAAATAAAAGATAATTAGAAAAATAAAAATTATATTAGAAAAAATAAAAATATAAGTGAAACAAAAACAACAAGGTCAAACAGAACCACAACAGAAAGAAAACAGGGTGGTGGTGGGGAACAAACCAAAAGGAGCAGAACAATAACAAAGAATAAAAAATGAAATTAGAAAAATAAAAAAATTATTAGAAAAAATATATATAAATGAAACAACAAGTTAAATAGAACCACAACCTCAAAAAAAAAAAAAAAGAAAAGAAAAGAAAGAAAAAAAGGCCAGAAAATGCTTTGGCTGTGTGGGTAGAGCTTAGGCAGGGTGTGGGGCTTAGGTGGTGGGGGTGCTTAGGGTGGGGGCAGAGCCTAGGCTCAGGACCTGTGTAGCCGGGAAAGTCAGCATGGACAGAGGGGCCTCTGAGTGAAGAGTTCAGAGGTAAGGCCCTGGGTGGGGATGCAGGAGTGGGGTTTATGGGGTCTTGGAGGGCAGAGGATCTGGCCCAGGACCTCAGCTGGCTCCCTGGGGTCCAAGTGGGTGGGGGAAATGATGGCCATGTTCCCTTCTGATCCTCCAATCTCCTGAGGATCTCTCCCCATCCCTGTTGCTCCCCTCACTGTGGGTGAGCCCCTCTGTGTATGGAAACCCCTCCCATCCCCCAGCCTCCCCTCAACAGTGTCAGTCCCATCCTGGCTCCACTTCTTCTTCCCCCTCCCTCCCCCCACGTCCTGCTCAGTCACTCAGGGGCTCCTCCTTTCCCCTTAGGTGTCCACGGTTCTCCATCTGTGCCTGGTAGGTGTCCTAGTTGTGAGGAACTATGACCTCCGTGTCCTCCTACTTCACCATCTTAACTCTGCCCCTCAGTTATCCATTTTAAATATAGCAGTGTATACACATCAATCCCAAACTCCCTAACTACCCCTTCCCCCTGGTAACCATAAGTTCATTCTCTAAGTCTCTGAGTCTGTTTGTTTTGTAAATAAGTTCATTTGTATCTTTTCTTTTCAGATTCCACATATAAGCAATATCATATATTTCTCTTTCTCTGTCTGACTTACTTCAGTCAGTATGACAATCTCTAGGTCTGTCCATGTTACTGCAAATGGCATTACTTCATTCTTTTTTTTTTTAACATCTTTATTGGGGTACAATTGCTTTACAATGGTGTGTTAGTTTCTGCTTTATAACAAAGTGAATCAGTTATACATATACATATGTTCCCATATCTCTTCCCTCTTGCGTCTCCCTCCCTCCCACCCTCCCTATCCCACCCCTCCAGGCGGTCACAAAGCACTGAGCTGATATCCCTGTGCCATGTGGCTGCTTCCCACTAGCTATCTACCTTATGTTTTTTAGTGTGTATATGTCCATGACTCTCTCTCGCCCTGTCACAGCTCACCCTTCCCCCTCCCCATATCCTCAAGTCTGTTCTCCAGTAGGTCTGTGTCTTTATTCCTGTCTTACCCCTAGGTTCTCCATGACATTTTTTTCCTTAAATTCCATATACATGTGTTAACATACAGTATTTGTCTTTTTCTTTCTGACTTACTTCACTCTGTATGACAGACTCTAGGTCTATCCACCTCATTACAAACAGCTCAATTTCGTTTCTTTTTATGGCTGAGTAATATTCCATTGTATATATGTGCCAAATCTTCTTTATCCATTCATCTGATGATGGGCACTTAGGTTGTTTACATCTCCAGGCTATTGTAAATAGAGCTGCAATGAACATTTTGGTACATGACTCCTTTTGAATTTTGGTTTTCTCAGGGTATATGCTCAGTAGTGGGATTGCTGGGTCATATGGTAGTTCTATTTGTAGTTTTTTAAGGAACCTCCATACTGTTCTCCATAGTGGCTGAACAAATTCACATTCCCACCAGCAGTGCAAGAGTGTTCCCTTTTCTCCACATCCTCTCCAGCATTTATTGTTTCTAGATTTTTTGATGATGGCCATTCTGACTGGTGTGAGATGATATCTCATTGTAGTTTTGATTTGCATTTCTCTAATGATTAATGATGTTGAGCATCCTTTCATGTGTTTGTTGGCAGTCTGTGTATCTTCTTTGGAGAAATGTCTATTTAGGTCTTCTGCCCATTTTTGGATTGGGTTGTTTTTTTGTTATTGAGCTGCTTATAAATTTTGGAGATTAATCCTTTGTCAGTTGCTTCATTTGCAAATATTTTCTCCCATTCTGAGGGTTGTCTTTTGGTCTTGTTTATGGTTTCCTGTGCTGTGCAAAAGCTTTGAAGTTTCATTAGGTCCCATTTGTTTATTTTTGCTTTTATTTCCATTTCTCTAGGAGGTGGGTCAGAAAGGATCTTGCTGTGATTTATGTCATAGAGTGTTCTGCCTATGTTTTCCTCTAAGAGTTTGATAGTTTCTGGCCTTACATTTAGGTCTTTAATCCATTTTGAGCTTATTTTTGTGTATGGTGTTAGGGAGTGATCTAATCTCATACTTTTACATGTACCTGTCCAGTTTTCCCAGCACCACTTATTGAAGAGGTTGTCCTTTCTCCACTGTACATTCCTGCCACCTTTATCAAAGATAAGTTTACTTCATTCTTTTTAATGGCCGAGTAATAGTCCATTGTATATATGTACCACATCTTCTTTATCCATTTCTCTGTCAATGGACATTTAGGTTGCTTCCATGTCTTGGCTATTGTAAACTGTACTGCAATGAACATTGGGGTGCATGTATCCTTTTGGACCAGGTTTTTCTCTGGATATATGCCCAGGAGTAGTATTGCAGGATCATATGGTAGCTCTATTTTTTGCTTTTTAAGGAACCTCCATACTGTTCTTCATAGTGGCTGTACCAATTTACATTCCCACCAACAGTGTAGGACAGTTCCCTTTTATCCACACCCTTTCCAGCATTCACTGTTTGTGGATTTTTTGATGATAGCCATTTTGACTGGCATGAGGTAATATCTCATTGTAGTTTTGATTTGCATTTCTCTAATAATTAGCAGTGTTGAACATCTTTTCGTGTGTCTCTTGGCCATCTGTATGTCTTTGGAGAAATGTCTATTTAGGTCTTCTGCCCATTTTTTGATTGGGTTGTTTGTTTTGATGATATTAAGCCAGAAATGCCACAGATTTTTGTATATTATACTTGTATCTTTCTACCTTGCTGAGTTCATTTATTAGTGTAATAGTTTTTGTGAGGAGACTTTAGGGTTCACTCTATAGAGTATCATTTCATCTGCAAACAGTGACAGTTTTCCCTCTTCCTTTTCAATTTGGATACACCTTATTTCTTTTTCTTGTCTGATTGCTGTGGCTAGGACTTTCAATACTGTATTGAATAGAAGTGATGAGAGTGGGCATTCTTTTCTTGTTCCTGAATTTAGTGGGAAGGTTTTCACCTTTTCACTTTTGAGCATTATGTTGGCTGTGGGTTAGTCATAAATGGCTTTTACTATGTTGAGATATGTTTTCTCTATACCCACTTTGGTGAAAGTTTTTATCATGAGTGGATGGTGAATTTTGTCAAATGCTTTTTCTTCATGTACTGAGATGGCCATGTGGTTTTGTCTTTCCTTTTGTTAATTTGGTGTATCACACTGATTGATTTTTATATGTTGAACCATCCCTGAGACCCTGGAATGAGTCTAACTTGATCATGGTGTATGATCCTTTTTATGTATTGTTGGATTTGGTTTGCTAATACTTTTTGAGGATTTTTGCATCTATATTCATCAAAGATATTGACCTGTAATTTCCTTTTTTTGTAGTGTCTTTGTATGGTGTTGGCATCAGGGTGATGGTGGCTTCATAAAATGAATTTGGGAGCGAACTGTCTTCTTCAACCTTTTAGAATAGTTTGAGAAAGACAGGTATAAGTTCTTTGTATGTTTGGTAGAATTACTCAGTGAAGCTGTTCAGTCCTGGACTTTTGTTTGCAGGGAGTTTTTTTTTCTTATTACAGGTTTTATTTCACTTCTAGTGATTTGTCTGTTCAAATTATCTGTTTCTTCTTGATTCAACTTTGATTGGGTGTATATTTCTAGAAACCTGTCCATTTTTTTCTATGTTGTCCAATTTGTTGGCATATAACTGTTCATAGTGTTCTCTTATGACTTTCTGTATTTCTGTGGTGTTGGTTGTATACTTCCCTTCCCAACATTTCATCTAACCTCCCTTCCCTATCTCCAAATGCCTATGTCAAAGAGTAGAATTTTTTGAAAGTATCAGAGAATAGAATATAGAAAAAGAGAGAACATGAATTATTTTTATGAGGCAAGGATAACCTTGACAGAGCATCCAAAAAGGATAGTACAAGAAACTTGCAAGCATATTTCACTTATGAAAAAATACCTGTAAAAATCTTAAATATTAGCTAACTGAATTCAACAGTGTATTTTTAAAATGTGATATGATATAATGGAACTTAGTAATGTAAAAAAACATTATTGAAATTAGTCACATTAATGGACTATGGTAGATATTTTGGATAGTTTGCTCAACCTTAATTTCTCTCTTTATGTATTTGTAGAGTTTGGAACGCTATAAAAACTACATTTCTCAGACTCCTTTGCAGCTAGGTTTCTGGTTATGAGTCAGGTTCTACCAATAGAATATACTCAAAAGAGATTTACAAGATAAAAGTGAGATAGATGCCATTTAGCTGTAGTTCTGGTCTGTTGCTGCTAGAAAGCAAGTTTTGTAAATGTGCAGCCCTCTGAAAAAGCATTCCAGTGTCCATTACCCTGTGAGTAAAGAAACAATAGTCATGGCAATGTCTCTGCATTTGAATTTATACTTGGTAGTCTCTAGTTTGCTGTCTTAGACACTCATTCTTTGCCTTGTTGGGTGCAAGAGACCACTGTGGCAGCAGCTTCTTAAAGCATAAATGCTGTGGCCTCAGTGGTAGTTGTCCCCTAGTGTATCACTTCAGACTTACTCTGGCAGTAGTCCCAGATTGCTTATTCAAGAAGCCACTCCTTTAACTCTCCAAAGATTTTGTAAGCACCTAATTCCCTGTATTAAATTCCTTCCTGCTTGAAATAAATTCCTTCCTGCTTGAAATATCTAGCCTTTTTTCTCCTATCTGGAGCAAACCCAGATTGATAGAGTATTTGGTATCAGTAATGGATGATGCTATAAGCAAAATTACTCAAATGTGCAGCATCTGCATTTGTTTAGTAGATGGAAAGGAAACAACTGCATGCTGGAAATTTAATTATTTTCATATACTGTGGAAAGACATTTGGTAAAATTATTGTCTCTGATATCTTGGAAGTAAAATTATGTACTAACAGAACCTGGAGCTCTAGATGAATAAGTTACAAAATACTAGCATATAGTGTGTATTTCTTGATGCTTACAGCAAGATATTACAAGAAAGAAATCTCTTCAGACAAGAATTGGCCAATTTTCAAGCATAGATGAAAAACAATTCAGTTCTCTTAAGGGAGCTCCTCCCTGCCTGTGGCCTACAATCTAGGATGACTCATACCCAGCAGGGTTGGAAAACTCCAACTACTTATGTTCCTCCAAACATGAGTATTTGGCTCCAGATTTTTCTCAAGCTTCTTCCATTAATACTTCTCTTCTACAAAATGGCAGTTAGAGCAACTGCAAAGATTAGATTAAGGGTGAAGTCTTCCCACCCAAGACTGTTATTAACTTAATTGGACTCAAAATAACTGCCATTAAATGAGGAAGAGACAGATCTTGCCCAGACACCACCCCCCCAAAAAAGGAAAATAAGTCTCAAAAAAACCCAACTTACACTGTGATTATTAGCACATAGAACTGTCTGGAAGTATATCAGAAACCTACTAAATATTTTAGCAAATTGTGTTGCCAAAGAAACAATAATCCTAGTTTATAGAAACCAGTGATTATGTCTGGGTGTGGATATCTTTGAATTTATCCTAAACTGGAGTTTGTTTAGTTTTTCTGAGGTGTTGATTAATGTTTTTCACCAAATTTAGGAAATCTTTGGCCAAAATTTCTTCAAGTATTTTTTTCTGCTCCTTTCTTTCTCTCCTTGCCTTCTTGGACTACCCTTATGCATTATGCATTATACATATATACCAGTATGCATATGAGAATGCATAATTGAGATTATCCAGTCTAAAGAACAGAAAGAAAAAAGAATGAACAAAAATGAACAGAGTCTCAGAGACATGTGGAATACTATCAGGCATATCAACATATGCATAATTGAAGTCCCACAAGAAAAAGCAAGAGAGAAAGAGCATAAGGAATATTTGAAGAAATAATGCCCCAAATCATCCCAAACTTGATGAAAAACATTAATCTACACATCCACACAGCAGAATAGATTCCAGGTAGAATAAACTCAAAGAGATCTACACCCAGACAGTTCAAAATCAAACTGTTGAAAGACAAAGAGAATCTTGAAAGCAGCAAGGGAGATGTAACTCATCAGGTAAAAATATCCTAAATAAGATAAATAGCTAATTTCTAATCAGAAGTCATGGAAGCCAGAAGTCATGAGGCAACATATTCAAAGCACTCAAAAAAAAAAAAAAAAAAGACTGTCAAACAAAAATTCTATACCCTGTGAAACCATTCTTCAAAATTGAAGAACTTAAGACACTCCCAGATAAACAAAAACTGAGAGAATTCATCACTAGCAGACCTGTACTCCAAGCAATACTAAAAGGAGTCCTTCAGGTTAAAAACTACACTGTGATACCATTTCTCACCTACCAGATTCGCCAAACCTCACAAGCTTTTCAACACACTGTATTGGTGAGGCTTTGAGGAAAGAAGCACTTTCATACATTGCTGATGAGAATGAAAAATAATGCATTCTCTATAGAGGTGAATATGGCAATATCTAACAAGTTACATATATGTATATCTTCTATAATTTGACCAGCAACCCCATGTGTAAAAATTTACTCTTAAAATACAGCTCCAAAAATATGAAAATACATAAGCCCTAGGCTATTTATTTCTCCATTATTTGTAATTACAGAATACTGAAAAAACTTAAATGCTCATACATAGGAGATTGGTTAAATAAATTATAGTATATTCACACAATAGAGTATGAGGAAGATCTGTTTAAACTGAAAGGCAAGGATTTTCAGGATGTACTATAAAGTGAAAAAAAGCAAACTGTAAGAAGAGCAAATATAATATGCTATCTTTTATGAAAGAAATAAGACGAAATGAGAGAATATATATATATCTTCTGATCTGTACCGAAAAAAAGTAGCATAGGAAAAACAAACAAATAACCAATTTAATTGACAATGTAACAAATGTAATGTAATGGGACAAGCTGACATCATCATTATATAGTATATGACTAAAATGAATAACCTGAATTTAATGGTGAGGAAAACTTAAAAAAACCTTAAGGATATTGTGCAAAACAACTAGCCTATCCCCTTCAAAAATATCAATATCATGAAAGACAAAGAAAATTTGAAAAACCATTCTATATTAAAGGAGACTAAATGGACATAGCAACAAAATGCCATGTGTAATCCTGGACTGGATCCTGAACCATAGGGAAAATGCAAAATGACATTGCTGAGATAATTGCCAAAAATTGAATATGGACACTACATTAGATAATACTAATGTATCAGTGTAAAATTTCCCAAATTTTATAATTGTAATTGGATATATAATCATATATTTTTTTGTTCTTAGGAAAAACACACAGAAGTATTTAGGGGCATTATGTTTATAACTCCCACTCTCGAATGACTCAAGAAATTATATATATACAAATACATATGTATTTATGATCTAGCAATTTCACTTTGGGCAAATAACCAAAAGAATTGAAAGCAGGGTCTTGAAGAGTTATTTGTACACCCATGTTCATAGCATTGTTATTCACATTAGCTAAAATGTGGAAGCAACCCAAGTGTCCGTCAATTGATAAATGGATAAACAAAATGTGGTACTTACATACAGTGGAATATTAATCAGCCTTAAAAAGTAAAAAATTTCTGAAATTTGCTACAACATGGATGAACCTTGAGAACATCATGCTAATTGAAATGCTAGTCACAAAAAGATAAACATTGTATGATTATACTTATATGAGATACTTAGAGTAGTGAAAATTACAGAGACAGAAGGAATGGTGGTTTCCAGGTGCTAGGAGGAGGGTAGAATGGGGAGTTACTGTTTAATAGTTATAGTGATTCAATCTTACAAGATGAAAAGAGCTATGGAGATGGGGAGCTCCCCATCTCCATAGCTCCATCTCCATAGCATGTGATGGTTGCACAACATTATGAATTATTTAATACCCCTAAACTATACACCTAAAAATGGTTAAGATTGGTAAATTTTATGTCAAGTGCATTTTACCACAACAGAAAATTGAAAAATGCATATATGTGTGTATGTAGAGAGAGTGAAAGAAAAGAGTGATAATTTAAAAACTAGGAAAACAGTAAAAATTAGTGAATTTGATGCAAGGATATACAAAACTTTGTACTATTTTTGCTACTCTTTTTTAGGCTTGAAAGTATTTCAAAATAAGTTTTTAAAAAAGATAACAGAGACTTCCCTGGTGGCCCAGTGGGTTAGACGCCGTGCTCCCAATGCAGGGGGCCCGGATTTGATCCCTGGTCAGGGAACTAGATCCCTCATGCATGCCACAACTAAGAGTCCACATTACTCAACTAAGAGGCCTGCATGCTGCAACTAAGAAGCCATCAGCCAAAAGAAAGAAAGGAAGGAAGGAAGGAAGAGAAAGAGTGAAAAGAAAGGGAAGAGGTTAAGTAAAAAAAAGATATCGATTACTCATACTCATCAAATGTTTTTTTTTTAACCAGTGTCTGCATTAGATGAACGTATGATTTGATGATGAATAATGAGAAATGACTATTGGAAGACAGGAGGAAAGAGGCAGTAATTGAAGGGTTGCAAAATTCAGAATAAGTCCAAAAGAAAACAAGATTTTTGAATAGTTACATCACCAAAACAGAATTTATGAAAGGCAATTCTTAAGCAACAGATTATGTTGGAAGTAGGCTACTAGATTAAAATCTGGGAGAGTATATAAGTTTTTAAAATAAGTAATTAAGGTTCTTTTTATAGGTTTTTTGATAAGTAATTCAGAAATCAGGTAGAAAATATATTAGACCTATTAAACAGATAGAGGAATGGCAAAATCTTGTGACGGATAAGTCATGTAAAATAACTAGGGAAATCAAAGAAGACTTCAAGTTTCAAGCAGAGCTAACTAATAATAATTGCACACCATAATAGAAAAATGCAAAGAGATAAGAGTTCAGTGATAATTTTTTAAAATAATGACTTTTAGGTGTTTGTAGGAAATCCAGTCATAGTACTTTCACAAAATTTTCACTTCACTTTTTCCCATTTCCTAGCTTCCCTCTTGAGCTGCTTTCTTAAATTTCCCTGTATTCCTGCTGTATAACTGCCCATTTTGGCAAATTCTCCCCACCCACTCATCAAATTCTCCCTTAGGCTTTCCTTCAAAATACATCCTTAAAATGATTATATTAGATATTTCATAAACAAAGTCATTATTACTACAGCTATGGTGAACTCAAATTGGAAGAGCCTTAAATATTGTTAACAATTATAGGGACTTCCCTGGTGGTGGGTGGTTAAGATTCTGCCTGCCAATGCAGGGGACATGGGTTCGATCCCTGGTCCGGGAAGATCCCACATGCCGCAGAGCAACTAAGCTTATGCATCACAACTACTGAGCCTGCTCTCTAGAGCCCTCAAGCCATAACCACTGAGCCCACTCACCACAACTACTGAGCCCATGCGCCGCAACTACTGAAGCCCACGTGCTCTAGGGCCTATATGCTGCAACTACTGAGCCCGTGTGCTGCAACTACTGAAGCCTGCATGCCTAGAGCCTACACTCCGCAACAAAAGAAGTCACCAAAATGAGAAGCCTGTGCACTGCAACTAAGAGTAGCCTGCACTCGCCACAGCTAGAGGAAGCCTGCTCACAGCAATGAAGACCCAACGCAGCCAAAAAAACAAAAAACAATTATATATGTTTAACTATAAATAATAGTTAATTGTTATAAACTATATGAGTTTCCATCAACTGTGCAAACACGCTTTATTTTTTAATAAATTTTTTCTGCAGTTTTGGTAATTTTTGTTGTTTAAGACTGTTTTAGTCTGCTCAAGCTGTCTTAACAAAGTACCGTAGACTGAGTAGCTTAAACAACAGACATTTATTTTATCACAGTTCTAGAGGCTTGAAGTCCAAAATCAGGGTGTTAGTATAATCAGTTTCTGGTGAGAATTATTCCTGGCTTACAGAAGGCCACCTTCTGGCTGTGTCCTCACATTGTGGAGAGAGAGAACAAGCTCTCTGGTGTCTCTTCTTATAAGGGCATTTATCCCATCATGAGGGCCCCCTTTATGATCTCATCAAAACCTAATTATCTCCGTAAAGCCCCATCATCAAATACCATCACACTGTGGGGTTAAACCTTCAACATATGAATTCTGGGGGGACACAATTCAGTTCATAGCGAAGACCTAGTCTATATATAAGATTAACTGATGCTAATTAATTGGACACCATTTGGATATTATTCTTAATTTTGGCAGTAAAGATGGAACAAGAGATCATTAAAAACATATCCATTAATTTGTAAAATATAAAAGGTCTAATTTATGTCTCTTTTAGCAACTTTGAATAGCATTTCATCATTTAATATTCCCTTTGAAGAAATATATGTTTACAAAGAATAAACATTTTAATACTAAAATATAATAATTTGAACATGTGAAATGTATAAATGAGTATTATTATGGACAACAAATGAATATTTGGTGGTAATTTTGTCATATACAATAGTGTGTCAAACACTTTTCTCCCTTCCTATTTTCAAATTTTCATGTTAACATGTTAACCACGGCACCATCTTGTGGATATTTATCAAATAGCTGAGCTGTACAAACATTTATTTGAAGGTATTGAAAATGAAAGTATTCATGAAAAAAATGAAAGTTTTAAAATGCAGTTTAGGTTAATGAAGTAAAACATTGACAAGTAATCTTCCTCAGTCTCTTTCAAAGTGCTTCAAGTATATAAATAAACCCTTGAACCAACTCCAGCATTTTTACTTTTTCTTTTTAAAGCATTTACTTCATTAAATGTTTGTATAAAATTTCAAAATGGCCAGTTTGTTCTAAATACACCAAATAGATTATATTTTAGTGTGTATGGTATGTGTATGTATGTTTACATATATAAATATAAATGTGTATGCTACTAAAATTTTATATTGATTTAAGATCAGGATCTGTTAAAATATGGGAACTGATACAGAGTAGGTTTTAAAAAATGAAAAAATGTTCTGTAAATTTAAGTTTAATCACTCACTGACTATGAACCACTTATTTTAAAATTTATTTTTCTGAGGTAGAATGAAAAATACTGGTAATTGTCAAATATTAGAGGAGACATACCAAAACGCATCAAGCTCTGACAATATCAAATCAAAAAGTATATATTATTTTCATAGGAAGGATTTAAATAGTTATTGACTAATAGGAAATTATACTACATATGGTGATATTTTAATTAGAAAAGTCTTAATCATGAAATGTTTTAATGACTTCTTCAGAGAGTATACAGAAAAATCATTGGTGTAATTAATGTGATTTTTCAAAAAGATTACTGAAAGTGTTTTTCTGTAATATTTTCTTTTTAAGGTTTGGAATTTAGAGTTCACAATTACATTTAATGGTAGATCTCACTATAGGCTAGGCATTTAGGTACATTATCTAATATAATCCTTCCAACAATCTTTTGATTTGGTCTTATTATTTCTACTTTGCACATAGGGAAAATCAAGACTGAGCAATTATATAAGTCACCAAGGTCACACAGCTAATAAGAAGTCATAATTATAACCTAAGTCTTAAAAGCCCGAATTCTTGTCACAACACAAACCTGCTTCTTAGAAATTCAGATAAATATCAGAGATTATAATCAAGAGATTAAAATGGAATTTAAAAATCTGTTTACTGAAAGTTCAAAGGTATGCCAAATTAAAACTGTTAAATTTTTTTTCAAATTTTTAGTGGAGTATAGTTGATTTACAATGTTGTGTTAAAAAACTTTAACTTTTTTATATGCAATTTTTAGTGCACTAGGTTTAAGATTATTGTAGTTTGAGACAAAATTCTTCCAGCTATATAATACTGTAAAAGTATAGGAATGCAAGATATATTAATCCTAGATAGCTATAACTAAGAATAGAACATAAATAGAAAGCAAATTTCCTTAATGGTAACTCTCTTAAGCATTAATATCCTCTTTTTTAAAATAAATTTATTTATTTATTTGTTTATTTTTGGCTGTGCTGGATTTTGGTTGCTGCACATGGGCTTTCTCTAGTTGCAGCGAGCGGGGGCTACTCCTTGTTGTGGTGCGCAGGCTTCTCATTGTGGTGGCTTCCCTTGTTGCGGAGCACGGGCTTTAGTAGTTGTGTCTTGTGGGCTCTAGAGCGCAGGCTCGGTAGTTGTGGCTCACGGGCTTAATTGCTCCGTGGCATGTGGGATCTTCCTGGACCAGGGCTCAAACCCATGTCCCCTGCATTAGCAGGTGGATTCTTAACCACTGTACCACCAGGGAAGCCCAAGCATTAATATCCTCTTAATCATTATTTTCTTTTATTAAATACTATAGTTTAAAACTCTTTACAAGTCTTTTAAAATTAAAAAAAATTATGGTAGGGACACAATATGAGATCTACCCTGTTACCAAATTTTGAAGTGCATATACAGTATTGTTAACTATAGGCACAATGTTGGACAATAGATCTCTAGAATGTATTCATCTTGTGTAACTGAAGCTTGATACCCGTTGAACAACAATTTCCCATTTCCCCTCCTTTCTGTCCCTGGTAACCACCTTTGTACTCTCTGTTTCTATGAGTTTTACTATTTTAGATAGCTCATAAAAGTGGAATCATTCTGTATTTGTCTTTCTGTGACTGGCTTATTTCACTTGCATAATGCCCTCCAGGTTTATCCATGTTGTTCCAGGATTCTCTTCCTGTTTTAAGGTTGAATAATATTCCATTGTATGTATATAACACATTTTCTTTATCCATTCATGTGTTTACGGACATTTAGGTTTTTCCCACATCTTGACTATTGTGAATAGTGCTGTAATGAACACTGGAGAGTTCATCTGAGAGCCAGATTTCAATTCTCTTTGATATATACCCAGAAGTAGGATTGCTAGATCATATAGTAATTCTATTTTTATTTTTTTGAGGAATCTCCATACTGTTTTGCACAGTGGTTGCACCAGATTACATTACCACCAACAGTATATAAGTGTTCCAATTTCTTGATGATAGCCATCCTAACAAGTGAGAGGTGATATCTCATTGTGATACTGATTTGCATTTTCCTGATGATTAGTAATATTAAGCACCTTTCCATATACCTGTTGGCCATTTGTATGTCTTCTTTGGAGAAATATCTATTCAAGTCCTTTGCCCATTTAAGAAATATGTTATTTGCTTTTTTTTGCTGTTATGTTATAAAAGTTCCTTGTATATTTTAGATATGAATCTCCTACCAGATACATGGTTTGCAAATATTTTATATTCTGTAGGTTGCCTTGTCACTCTGTAGATTGTTTTTTGGTTTTGGGGTTGTTTTTTTGTTTGTTTTTGTTTGCTTTTGCTGTGCAGAAGCTTTTTAGTTTTATGTAGTCCCACTTGGCTTTTTTCATTTGTGTTGCTTGTGCTTTCTGATGTTATATCCATATCAGTATCATATATCAATCATTGCCAAGCTCACTGTTATAAAGCTTTTCTCCTATTCTTTCTTCTAGGAGTTTTACATTTCCAGGTCTTAACATTTAAGTCATTAATCCACTTTGAGTTGATTTTTGAATATGGTATAAGAGTTCAATTTTGTTCTTTTGCATGTGGATATCTAGTTTTCCCAACATTATTTGTTGATGAGACTGTTCTTTTCCCATTGTATGTTCTTGGCTCCCTTGTCAAAGATCAATTCATCATATATCCATGGGTTTATTTCTAGACTCTATTATGTTCCATTGTTCCATATATATGTCTGTTATTATGCCAGTCATACTGTTTTAATTACTATTGCTTTGTAATATATTTTAACAGTGATGCTCCAGCTTTGTTCTTTTTCCTCAAGATTATTTTGGCAATTGGAATCTTTTGTGGATCCATATGAATTTCAGGATTGTTTTTTCTCTTTTTTAGAAAACTGTCTTTGGGATTTTTTTGTGTGTGTGTGGTACGGGGGCCTCTCACTGTTGTGGCCTCTCCCGTTGCAGAGCACAGGCTCCGGACGTGCAGGCTCAGCAGACATGGCTCACGGGCCCAGCCGCTCTGCAGCATGTGGGATCTTCCCAGACTGGGGCACGAACCCGTGTCCCCTGCATCGGCAGGCGGACTCTCAACCACTGCACCACCAGGGAAGCCCTGTACAAATCTTTTTGTGGACATTTCATTTTATGAAAATTTTCATTTCTCTTGAGTAAATACTTAGGAGTGGAATTGCTGAGTCATAAGGTAATGTATTAATTATTTAAGAAAGTGACAGTTTTACAAAATGGTTTACCATTCTAGAATTCACTAAGCAATGCATGAAACTTGCCAGTGAAGCTTCTTTTAATTTTGTTTTGTTTTCATAGTTTTATAATATTCTCAGTAAGAAGCAATGTGGCAAGAAGAAAGAATGAGGACTCTGGAATTAGTCCAAGTTTGGAAATTTTTTAAAATATTAGAGCAATCTTGCTGTCTGTTTGAAAACCAGGGCCCAAAATATATTAATTATATATATATATAATTATAAAAAATACTATATAATTATTATTTATATAATATATAAATATATGTTTTATATTGAAATAAATATTAATTACATATAATATGCACATATATTATATATTAATATAATACATGTTATTATAGTTAATATGATATACATATATTTAGAAAGAATATAGATATATGTATAAGGTTTAGATATATGAACTTTATAATATATAGATATATATACAAATAAAGATAAAAGCCTCAGTACTGAGGACAGACTGCAGATGGAGTTTATTCCTATGTCAAATACCTAACTATTTTATGAAGATTAGAATTAGTATGTATAGTTTCTAGAAATATTTCTGGTGATAGAGGTTCATCAATAAAGGTATTGGATGAATGAATACAAATTTATTCCAGTCTAGTTCAGATTTATACTGCATAAGCTGATGTGTAAGACTGGTTGTTAGCCAGAAAATTCAGATAGCACAAAGAGCTACTTCAGAGAGGTCATTTATTTGCTAGTAAGTTGAAGGAAAATGGATTATTAATTATTTTCCTTTCAATCACTGAAACTAATAATTTAACTAAATAATTAATATTCAGGGTTAGGATTCTTTCAAAATATTAATTGGAATCACAAGTAACTAACATTAAAATTGTAGACTCAAGAAAAAATATAGAATTCTATTATATTCATTATTTTCCTATTAGCAATCATCTAAAGAATTTTATTTTGGTCCCTGCTCAGTGTGGTGAGAACAATTTTCTTTGCAGCTCAGGAGCCGATGTGGTGTGTTTTCACTTTGTGTGCCAGGAGACTCAATGACTCGGAAAGAGATAAATTTAAAGACCAAAAAGAATTTTATTTTGATATTTGCGAAAGTTACTCTCATTCTGCCAATGAGTCAAGTTAGATTAAATGAGATGAAGTTTCATATCAAAGTTAGGACATCTTAGCTGCTAGTAGTAGGACAACATTTAGTTTAGTGTGTGGCCTATCATAAATACTTAACTAACACTTGTTGAACTGGGAATAGCACCAATTCTTCTGACTTGTAGTTTGGCACTCTTTTTACTATATCACACCACCCCTCATAATTCCCAAATTTGCAAAGAAACTGTTAGATTTTCAGAAAAAAAGCCTCAAACATTTTGGAACTAAAAATTAAACAATGATTACTTTTTATGTAATTTCAGTTCTTTTCTTAGAAACTTAATTTCAAATACAATAAAAGTCAATGATAATGAGGCCCACAATAAGATAAATTTGAATATAATACAATTGGGAATTGGCTCCAGTCTTCTCCCAGCCCCTGTTCTCAAACATGGATAAGCTAAAATATATATATATATATACACATATATTGGCAGTTCTGTGTGGCATGCAGGATCTCAGTTCCCCAACCAGGGATTGAACCCAGGCCGAGGCAGTGAAAGCCCAGAATCATAACCACTAGGCTGGCAGGGAAATTAAAATTCTTATTGTTGTTTATGTGTGGGAGGGAGGGTGGTAGAGGGGTAAAGGAAGGGAATATGGACCGAAGGCAGAAGCCATAAAAGGAAAAAGCAGTCGATATCATTAGAGAGATCAGTAGGGGGGAGTGTGGGTCTCCAAAGCCCCATATTCTCCTGGCCCTATCTCCCCAGATCAGTGTAAAAACTCGGTGTCAACTAAAGAAGAGATTACTGGAATCACTGCAGCTGTCCAGAAGTTCCAAATAAACACAGAACCCATAATTATTTCTGTCAATATTTCAGCCAGAATAAACAACTGCCAGTACCACACCAGTATCTGAATGGATTTGAATGGTGTAAACAGACCTGTATCTATGAGACATTAGCTGCACAAGCTCGCCTCTATTTCATTTCAGAAGTCTCACAATATTATGACCTTGTATTTTATGCAATTAAAAAATTTGAAACCTAGTAGTTTCACATCAAAATAGGGTTTTGCCATACTCAAAATAGTCCTATTATAGGACTGTCCAGAAAGTTTATCACTTGCCCTTTGGTTACACATGTGGTAATCTTTTTTCCTTCTGAC
Source organism: Stenella coeruleoalba (assembly GCF_951394435.1). Taxonomy (NCBI): domain Eukaryota; kingdom Metazoa; phylum Chordata; class Mammalia; order Artiodactyla; family Delphinidae; genus Stenella; species Stenella coeruleoalba. The sequence goes on from NC_137169.1 coordinate 42,087,808, forward strand.
ACACTCATCCAAGTAACAGGAGTATACCAAAAAGAGCTCCATTTACAAGTGGCACTGCTGTTTCCTAATTTGAAATCACAAGGTAAATAAAGACTAACTTTATAGGCTTCTCACCTTGTCAGATTCTTCCCATGACACATCATGTGGCAGACATGAGTGACATTTCTATGAGTGACAAATACTAAGACTCTATTGACAATCATTGGTTTAGTATAATTACCAACACCTCTATCAACAACAACAGAAAAACAGTGTATGAAAAAGAAATAGAAAAAATGTGATTACATTTGTATAGGCCATTTATTTTATTTTATTTTTCGTCAACATGCAAAAATCAGTTGTATTTCTACACACTAATAATGGACAATCTGAAAAGGAAATTCCATTTACAATAGGCTTTAAAATATAGAAATTAACTTATCAAGAAACTTGTACAATGAAAAATCTAAAACATTGCTGAGAGAAATTAAAGAAGACATCAATAAATAGAAATGAATTCCATCTTCATGAATTGGAAGACAATATTGTTCAGAGGTCAATACTACCCAAAGCAATCTACAGACTCAGTGTAACCTCTATTAAAATGAAATTTAAAATTTTCTATTTTTTACAGAAATAGAAAAACACATCCTAAAACTCATATGGAATCTCAAGGAACCCTGAGTAGCCAAAAAATCTTGCAAAAGAAGAACAAAGCTGGAGAACTTAATATTACTTGATATCAAAACTTCCTACAAAGCTACAATAATGAAAACAGTATTTGCTAACATTTTACTAGCATATTGACAGACATATAGACCAATGAAATAGACTAGAAAGACCTGAAATAACCCATGAATATATGGTCAAATGATTTTTGTATTCATTTAGCCAGTCTATGTCTTTTGGTTGGAACATTTAACCCATTTACATTTAAAGTAATTACTGATATATATGTTCTTATTGCCATTTTGTTAATTGTTTTGGGTTTGTTTGTGTAGGACTTTTTTCTTCCCTTCCTCTTTTGTTCTTTTCTCTTGTGATTTGATGACTATTTTTAGTGTTGCGTTTGGATTCCTTTTTCTTTTTTGTGTGTATATCTATTGTAGATTTTTGATTTGCAGTTACCATGAGATTTTGATATAGCAGTCTATATATATACAAGTTTGTTTAAGTTTCTGGTCTCTTAATTTCAAATGCATTTTCAGTATCCTGCATTTGTACTCTCCTCTTCTCATTATTGCTGGTTTTGATATCATGTTTGTGTGTGGATAATTTCCTGCCTATACTGTATGTTTGCCTTTACTGGTGAGCTTTCCCATGCATAATTTTCTTGTTTCTAGTTGTGGCATTTTCTTTTCCACTTAGAGAAGTTCCTTTAGCATTTGTTGTAAAGCTGGTTTGGTGGCACTGAATTCTCTTAGCTTTTGCTTGTCTGAAAAGCTTTTGATTTCTCCATCAACTCTAAATGAGAGCCTTGCTGGGCAGAGTATTCTTGGTTGTAGGTTTTTTCCTTTCATCACTTTAAATATATTGTGCCACTCCCTTCTGGCCTGCAGAGTTTCTCCTGAGAAGTCAGCTAATAACTCTATGGGAGTTCCCTGGTATGTTGTTTGTTGCTTTTCCCTTGTTGCTTTTAATATTTTCTCTTTCTCTTTAATTTTTGTCAATTTGATTACTATGTATCTCGGCATGTCCCTCCTTGGGTTTATCCTGTGTGGGACTCTCTGCACTTCCTGGACTTGGATGACTGTTTTCTTTCCCACGTTAGGGAAGTTTTCAGCTATTATCTCTTCAAATATTTTCTCAGGCCCTTTCTCTCTCTCCTCTCCTTCTGGGACCCCTATAATGCAAATGCTGGTACATTTACTGTTGTCCAGAGGTCTCTTTAAACTGTCCCATTTCTTTTCATTCTTTCTTCTTTCTTCTGTTCTGTAGCAGTGATTTCCACCATTCTGTCTTCCAGCTCATTTTTCTATTCTTCTGCCTCATTTATTCTGCTATTGATTCTTTCTAGTGTATTTTTCGTTTCAGTTATTGTATTGTTCAAATCTGTTTGTTTGTTATTTATATCTTCTAGCTCTTTGTTAATCATTTCTTGAATCTTCTTGGTCTGTGCCTCCATTCTTTTTCTGAGATCTTGGATCATCTTTACTATCATTACTCTGAATTCTTCTTCAGGTATATTTCCTATCTCCACTTCACTTAGTTGTTCTTCTGGGGTTTGATCTTGTTCCTTTTTATGTAACATTCCTCTGCCACCTCATTTTGTTTAACTTTTTGTGTTTGCAGTCCCACAGCCTGCAGGATGTAGCTCCTCTTGCTTCTGGTGTCTGCCCCCTGGTGGATAAGGCTGGTATAAGAGGCTTTTGAAGGCTTCCTGATGGGAGGCACTGGTGCCTGCCCACTGGTAGGTGGAGTGGGCAGGGCTGTGTCAAGTGGTGTGTTTAGAGCTGTGGGCTCAGGAATACTTTAAGCAGCCTATCTACTGATGGGTGGGGCTGTGTTCCTGCCCTGTTGGTTGTTTGGTCTGAGGTGTCCCAGCCCTGGAGCCTACAGGCTATTGGGTGGGGCTAGGTGTTGGGGGGGAAATGGTGGCCTCCAGGACAGCTCATGCCAATGAGTACTCCCCAGTACCTATGCCATCAGTGTCCTTGTCCCCACAGTGAGCCACAGCTGCACCCCACCTCCACAGGAGACTGTCTAACACCAGCAGGTAGGTCTGGCCCAGGCTCCTATGAAGTCACTGCTGTTTCCCCTGGGTCCCAGTGCACATGAGACTTTGTGTGTGCCCTCCAAGATTCAAGTTTCTGTTTCCCACTCCTGTGGAGTTCCTGCAATTAAGCCCTGCTGGCCTTCAAAGCCAAGTGCTCTGTGGGCTCCTCCTCCCAATGTCAGACCCCCAGACTGGGGAGTCCATCATGGGACTCAGAGCTCTCACTCCTGTGATGTAATTATTTTCCAGTTTGTGGGTCACCCACCCAACAGGTATTGGATTTGACTGTATTGCAAATGTGCCTTTCCTACGATCTTGCTGTGACTTCTTCTTTGTCTTTGGAAGTAGAATATCTTTTTTAGTAGATTCCAGTCTTTTTTGCTGATTATTTTTCAGCAGTTAGTTGTGATTTTGCAGTTTTCATGAGAGGAGGTGAGCTCAGGTCCTTCTATTCTGCCATCTTGTCCAAGCCCCCTATGGTCAAAATAGGCGTTTTAGTTTACAGTTTCTTTGTCAAAACCAAATGAACACCCTAGTTCTCCCTCTTCTTGGTGTCACAGGTCCTAAGGTACACAACAGTCTTCTCCTCTGAGTAGTAGCTATGACTACAATCTCATCTCTTAGGATTTTCCTCAGAAGTAGCACAGTGTCCTCAGTTAACTTATATATTATCCACTTCTTTTTACACCCATAGGCCCCACTACCAACAGTCCACCTGAATCCTCTTGAGGCTAGAGTACTGTTGTTCAATGATGTCCTCTAGGAAGGGGATTCCAGCAGGATGACTGAATCCCCACCTTTTAAAGATCCTACCATCATTCTCCTACTCCTTTTTCCATTCCTTAGCTATACCAGACCAGGGGCCAATCAGGATCTCAATTGCTTGAGTGGCTCATCAATTTTCAAATAAGATAATCTCCAGTTCACAACTTAAGGGGGAAAGAGAAAAGTCTGGGCAAATTTATCATTTATTATTTTTTCGCTGCACTGGGTCTTCATTGCTGTGTGTAGGCTTTCTCTAGTTGTGGTGAGTGGGGGGCTACTCTTCATTGTAGTGCACAGGCTTCTCACTGCAGTGGCTTCTCTTGTTGCGGAGCATGGGCTCTAGGCGAATGGTCTTCAGTAGTTGCAGCATGCGGGCTCAGTAGTTGCGGCCCGTGGGTCCTACAGCATGTGGGCTTCTGTAGTTGTGCTGCATGGGCTCAGTAGTTGTGGCACTTAGGCTCAGTAGTTGTGGCTTGGGGGCTCTAGAGCGCAGGCTCAGTAGTTGTGGTGCACAGGCTTAATTCCTCCACGGCATGTGGGATCTTCCTGGACCAGGGATCGAACCTGTGTCCCCTGCATTGGCAGGTGGATTCTTAACCACTGCACCACCAGGGAAATCCCTTGGCAAATTTAATTCAGGAAAATAGCATTCTAAATCATCATGTTATATACATAAAAACAAAGTTTATAATACAATGTTGTATATACATTGTCAAGTAGTGACATGTATACTATAAATGCTATAGAACTTAAGATGAGGGCTAATTAGTAATGAATGATAGTTCAATCTTAAAGGAAAGGTTGATAAGGAAGGACAGACAGACAAGAGTACAGATAGGAAAATCAAGGTGGGACTCATAGTGTGCACGTGCATGTCATATGTTGGGAGCCAAATTTAACTGTAGTTGAGTGGAATAGTTTTGTAGAGGCTGGACTATAGAGGCTTTGAATACCATGGAATACTTTTAAATAGCAGAGGTAAAATGGCCAAAGCAATGTTTTATGAAGATTATTCTGACATTGGTGGTTAGAAGGCACCAAAAGGGGAAACGAAAAAACACACAGAGAGCAATAACACTATCACAGTATTTCAGGCATAAGGTACTTAGGATCTGAACAACTGTAGTGACATCTGGAATAAAAAATGAGTGGATTTCAAATACATCACTAAAAAATAATGAACAGAACTCGTCACTGAATGGGAATGAGAGTAGAAGATAAGGTGAAGGATGGAGTCAAAGATAACTAAGGTTTATATCTGGATAACTGGTAAAGTGATAGTTCCATTAAAACAAAAAAGCCTTTGTGGGCTCTTTAATCTTAAATTTTCTTCAGTTTCCTAGTGATAGACAAGAAAAATGACCTCCCTCAAAGATGTTCATGTCTTAATCCTTAGAATCTATTAATATACTGCCTTGCATGGCAAAAGAGACTTTGCAATATGATTAAATTAAGGATATTGTGATGTGTATATTATGCTGGATTATCCTGATGGGCCCAATATACTCACAAGGGTCCATATAAGAGTGAGGCAAGAGAGAAAAGTTGGAGAAACTGCCATGTGATGACAAAGGCAAAGGGACACAGCCATGTAATGTGGGGCCAGGAGCCAAAGAATGATGGTAGCCTTCAGAAGCTAAAAACAAACAAAGTCTCTTCTAAAGCCTCCAGAAGTAACACAGCCCTACTGGCATCCATTTTAGGAGTTAAGATCATAAATTTATGTTGCCATAAGTCAATAAATTTTGTTATAGCAGTAATAGGAAACTAATACAGTTCTATTCTCAGTCTTCTTCTTGCTCTCTTTGAGTGATATCATCCATACCAGTGGTTTCAAATATAACCCATACACTGATGACTGCCCAAAATAAATTTCCAGACAAGCATTTCCAAATCATGGACTACACATCCTGAAAATCCTACAGATATCTCAAAAACATTAAACTCAATTTATATAAATCTTAACTCAATAATTTCTCTCAAATCTGACTCTTCTGTGCACCACTGCTACTGCCTTAGGTTTGGTGCTCATTTATCCTAGTTTTGCTAATTGTAGTAGCCTCTTAACTGATTTTTCTGCCATTACTTTCTAATTCCATCTATCTTCAACTGTGCCATCAGATACATTCGTTAAAAAATGAGATTATGTCACTTCTCTGTTTGAAAACCTTCAACAGACCCACCTGTTGTAGGGTGTATAAAGGCTACAACCTACTTCTCTAGTCTCATCTCCATCACAGCACCATGTTCCAAAATCACATGCCAATTGAGGCACCACAATTGCTGTTATATTCTGAACGCTTTTTCAGTTATCACAAGGCCTTTCTCTATGACTACAGGGAATGCTTCCTTATTTCCATGCATATCCTCAATATAAACTCTTAATGGTGATACTTGAAAAAAATTAATTTTCAGAAAGATAATCAGAGTTTAAAAAATCAGGGCAACTGGCTTGATTTGTAATATCTTGGACAAATTACTTATTTTCTGTAGTTTTACAATGATATTTGTTTTCCATTTTCCAAAGAGAAGAAAATTCTATTGGTGAACGTGTGGAGAGAGCATCCCAAACTGAGATAATGAAGGCCACGTGGAATAAGGAGGGTATCCTTATAGGAGATCTGTTAGGTGTAGAATGTCAGACCTTGAAAAGAATAACAAAAAAGAAGAGGCTGACAAGGGATGTAAGACCTCAAGCAGGGTGAGGACTTCTATGCAGGTGAGGGGTCCAGCATGAGGCATCCGAATCTGAGCACAGTGAGAATATCTTCAGAGAGCTGACTCCCCAACAGAGGGTGTTAAAGCCCAAGTAGGGTGAGAAGTATGTTCCTGTGCAAGGACAGCCCTATGAAGAATGTCAGATCCTGAGTGGAGTGAAAAAGGCATTTTCATGGAAGGGTGGCTTGGCTTAGGATGTTGGAATCTGAGTGGAATGAAGATGGATCATTACAGGAGAAAGTAGCAAGAATGGGAGACTGGAGTCATGTCTTTTCCAGAATGTCACATCAATAAAATCATACAGTAGTATGATTTTGCATTTGGATTCTTTCTCTTAACATGATGCTTTAGTGATTCATCCATATTGTTGCATAAATTAGTGGTTCATTCCTTTTTATTGCAGGGTAGTATTTCATGACATGGATACAGACAGCATGATTTGATTATACATTCACTGCTGATGTACACTGAATTATTTCTAGTTTTATCTATAATGAGTAAAACTGCTACATGAACATTTCTTTGGGTACACCTGTATTTGTGTTTCTCTTAAGACCTATAAAGAGCATTGCTAGTAAGCCTATATTTAACTCTCTAAGAAACTGCCAAACTATTTTCCAAAGTGAATGTACTATTCTCTATTGCCATTGGTAAGTAGAATTCTGTACCCTTGCCATTACTTGGTATTTGTAGGTTTTGTTTTGTTTTGTTTTATGTTTTTTAGCCATTTTAATGTAGATGGATAGTGGTATCTCATTGAGGCTTCAATTTGCATTTCCCTAATGACTATGGATTTTAAGCAAATTTTTATGTGCTCATTTGCCACTCATATATCCTCTGTAATATTTGTATAAAACTTTTGCCTATATTTAAAAATTGGATTTTGCATCTTATTATTGGATGGGCATTGAAATAGTCTAATATATCTATTTTTCTTTTATGGTTTATGCTTTTGTTTCCTAAGAAATATTTGCCTAATCTAAATTCATGAAGGTTTCATTCTAGAATTTTTGGAATAGTTTTAGCTGTTACAGTTTGATCTATGATTCATTTTATGTAAAATTTTGTATATGGTATGAATTAAAGTTTGAAATCAATTCTTGGGACTTCTCTGGTGGCACAGTGGTTAAGAATACGCCTGCCAATGCAGTGGACACAAGTTCGATCCCTGATAAGGAAAGATCCCACATGCTGCGGAGCAATTAAGCCCATGTGCCACAACTACTGAGCCTGTGCTCTAGGCCCACAAGCCACAACTGCTGAGCCTGCATGCCACAACTACTGAAGCCTGCGTGCCCAGAGCCCTTGCGCCGCAACAAGAGAAGCCACTGTAATGAGAAGGCCGTGCTTGGCAATGAAGAGTAGCCCCCGCTCGCCGCAACTAGAGAAAGCCTGCGTGCAGCAACAAAGACCCAATGCAGCCAAAAATAAATAAATAAATAAATTTATTTTTAAAAATCAATTCTCTTGCACACAGATATTCAATTGTGCCAACATTTATTGAAAAGTTTATCTTCTCCCACTGAATTACCTTGGCACTTTTCTTGATATAACCATATATATGTGTCTATTCCTGAAATATCCATTCTATTCCCTTGATATATATCTATTCTTAGGTCAATACCACACTGTTTTAATTACTGTAGCTTTACTGTAAGTCAAGAAATCAGAGACTGTGAGTCCTTCTCTTTGTTCTTCTTTTTCAAAATCATGTAGCATACAAACTTTTGTACCTGGATCTTTTCCCTTACTTAGCATGATTTTTTAGAGATTCATCCATATTGTTACAAAAAGTAGTGGTTTGTTCCTTTTTATAACTGGGTAGAATTCCATGATAGGGATGTGGTATCATTTGTTTATCTATTCACGGATGAGCAATTCACCAGCTGTTTCCAATTTTTACCTGTAGTGAATGAAGCTGCTATGCATACTTACATACAGATCTTTGTTTAAAACTATGTTTACATTTCTCTTCTATATAAATTTTAGGATCAGCTTGTCAATATCTTTTTAGAAATTTTACTGAGATTTTGGTTGAGATTACTTTGAATCTACACCAATTTCAGGAAAACTGGCATTTTAACTATGCTGAGTCTTATGATTCATGAAAATGTCATCTCTCCATTTAGTTGATATTTTAAATTTTCTATCAATATCTTGCACATTTTAGCTTATAAATCTTGCACATATTTTGTTAGATTTATCCCTATTTATTTTTATACTATTATACATTGTGTTTTTAAAGTTTCAATTTCAAACTCTTCATTGATAATATATATAAATAAAATTTAGTTTTGTATGTTGGTCTTGTATCCTTTGACCTTACTGTATTCATTTATTAGTTTTAGTAGCTTTCTATAGATTCTTTGAGATTTTCTACATAGACTATCCCTCCATCTGTAATAGGTTAATTTCTTTCTTTCCAATCTGCATGCCTTTTGTTTCCATTTATTACCTTATTGAATTGAATAGGACTTCCAGTGCAACGTTGAACAGAAGTAATAAGAATGGGTATCCTTGCCTTGTTCCTAATCTTAGGGTGAAAGCATCCAGTATGTTAGCTGTAGATTTTTCACAGGTATCTATCAAGGAATAGGAAATTTTAACAAAGGCTTTAATTACTCTGTTAAAATGATTGTTTACTTAAAACTTTTCTCTCCTGATATCCTGAATAAAAATGATTGTTTTTTAAAAAATTGAAGTAGTTTATTTACAATGTTGTGTTAGTTTCGGGTGTATAGCAAAGAGATTGTCATATATATATATATATATATATATATATATATATATATATAAATCTTTTTCAGATACTTTTCCATTACAGGTTATTACAAGATATTGAATATAGTTCCCTGTGCTATACAGTTTGTCCTTGCTGTTTATCTATGTTATATATAGTAGTGTGTACCTGTTAATCCCAAACTCCTAATTTATCCCTCCCTCCCTTCTCCTGTGGTAACCATAAATTTGTTTTCTATGTCCATGAATCTACTTCTGTTTTGTACATAAGTTAGTTTGTATCATTTTTTTAGATCCCACATATAAGTGATGTCATATGATATTTGTCTTTCTCTGACTTATTTCACTTAGTATGATAATCTCTAGGTCCATCCATGTTGCTGAAAATGGCATTATTTCATTCTTCTTATGGCTGAGTAATATTCCATTATATATACATACCACATCTTTTTTATCCATTCATCTACTGATGGACATTTAGGTTGCTTCCCTGTCTTGGCTATTGTAAATAGGGCTGCAATGGTCATTGGGTGCATGTATCTTTTTTCAAATTATGGCTTTCATCTTTTCTGGATATATGGCCAGGAATGGGATTGCTGGATCATATGGTAACTCTATTTTTAGTTTTTTATGGAACCTCCATACTGTTCTCCATAGTGGCCATATCAATTTCCATTCCCACCAACAGAATACGATGGATCCCTTTTCTCCACACCCTCTCCAGCATTTATTATATGTAGACTTTTTATGATAGCCATTCTTACTGGTGTGAGGTCATACTTCATTGTAGTTTTGATTTGCATTTCTCTAATAATTAGCGATGCTGAGCATCTTTTCATGTACCTGTTGGTCATTTGTATGTCTTCCTTGAAAAAATGTCTATTTAGGTCTTCTGCCCATTTTTGGATTGGGTTGTTTTTTTGATATTGAGCTATATGAGTTGTTTGTATACTTTGGAAATTAATCCTTTGCTGATTGCATTGTTTGCAAATATTTCCTCTCATTCTGTAGGTTGTTTTTTGTTTTGTTTATGGTTTCCTTTGTTGTGCAAAAGCTCTTAAGTTTGATTGGGCCCCATTTGTTTATTTTTGTTTTTAAAGGAGATGGATTTTAAAAAATTGTTGCGACTTATGTCAAAGAGTGTTCTGCTTAAGTTTTCCTCTAGGAGTTTTATAGTATATGGCCTTACACTTAGGTCATTAATCCATTTCAAGTTTATTTTTGTATATGGTTTTAGAGAATGTTCTAATTTCATGCTTGTACATGTAGCTGTCCAATTTTGCCATCACCACTTACTGAAGAGACTGTCTTTTCTCCATTGTATAATTCTTGCCTCCTTTGTTGTAGATTAATTGACCATTGATGCATGGGTTTATTTCTGGGCTCTATATCCTGTTCCATTGATCTATGTGTCTCTTTTTGTTCCAGTACGATACTGTTTCTTTTTAAAATTGAAGTATAGTTGATTTACAATGTTGTGTTAGTTTCAGTTGTACAGCACAGTGGCTCAGTGATTCAGTTATATAAATATACATATATATTTATATATATTCTTTTCACATTCTTTTCCTTTATAGGTTATTATAAAATATTGAGTATAGTTCCCTGTACTACACAGTAGGTCCTTGTTGGTTACCTATTTTTTAAATAGTAGTGTGTATATTTTAATCCCATACTCCCAATTTATCCTTCCTTTGTTTCCCCTTTTGTAACCATAAGTTTGTTTTCTATGACTGTGAGAGTACCATAATGTTTTGATGAGTGTAGCTTTAATAGTATAGACTGAAATCAGGGACCACGATTCCTCCAGCTCCATTCTTTTTACTCAGATTTTTTGGCTATTTGGGGTCTTTTGTATGTCCATACAAATTTTAAAATTATCTGTTCTACTTCTGTGAAAAATACCATTGGTAATTTGATAGGGATTACACTGAATCTGTAGCTTGCCTTGGGTAGTATGGTCATTTTAACAATATTGATTCTTCAATCCAAGAACACAGTATATCTTTCCATCTGTTTATGTCACCTTCAATTTCTTTCATCAGGGTATTATAGTTTTCAGAGTACAGGCCTTTTTCTTCCTTAGGTAGGTTTATTCCTAGGTATTTTATTCTTTTGATGTGATGGTAAATGGGATTGTTTCCTTAATTTCTCTTTCTGATATTTTGCCATTAGTGTATAGAAATGCAACAGATTTATGTATATTAATTTTGTATCCTGCAACTTTACTGAATTTATTGATTAGCTCTAGTAATTTTCTGATGGTGTCTTTAGGATTTCCTATGTATAGTATCATGCCATCTGCAAACAGTGACAGTTTTACTTCCTCCTTTTCAATTTGGATTCCTTTTATTTCTTTTTCTTCTCTGATTGCTGTGAATGACTGATTTTCAAATGTTTAACCAATCTTGCATTCTTGAGATAAACCTTGCTTATTTATGATGCAATACCCTTGGTATATAACACTGGATTATATTTGCTATTAATATGTTAAGGATTTTTGCAACTGTGTTCATGAGGAATACTGGTCTGTAGTTTTCTTCTAACATGTTTTACTGGTTTTGGTTTCAGGGTATGCTGATCTCATAAAATGAATTAGGGGACTTCCCTAGTGGTCCAGTAGTTAAGATTCCATGCTCCCAATGCAGGGGGCCCGGTTTTGATCCTTGATCTGGGAACTAGGTCCCACATGCCGCCACTAAAAAAAAAAAAAAAGATCCTGCATGCTGCAACAAAGATCTCGCATGCAGCAAAGAAGATCCTGTGTGCCACAAATAAGACCCGGCACAGCCAAATTAGTTAATTAATTAATTTTAAAAACTTGTTGGGAAGTTACCTCCTCTTCTGCATTCTGAAAGAATTTGTGAAGAATTGGCATTATTTCCTCTTTAAATGATTGATAGAATTCACCAGTAGAGTCATCTGAGCCTATAGTTTTCTTTGTGGAATATTTTTAATTAAAAATTAAAATTTATTTGATAGATACATGGCTATTCATATTATATATTTATTCCTGAGTGAGCTTTGTTAGTTCCTTTCAAGAAATTTGTCAATTTGACCTAAGTTTTCAAGTTTATTGTCATAAAGCTGTTCATTATATTCTCCTTTAAGGTCTGTAGTATTTTTCTCTCTTCATTCTGAATATTGGTAATTTATGTCTTCTTTCTGTTTGTTCTTGATCAATCTTGTTAGAGGTTTATACATCCTATTGATTCTTTCAAAGTACCTGCTTTTGTTTTCACTGACTTTTCCATGTTTTCCTCTTAGCAATTTCATTCATTATTCTCTTTTCTTTATTTCCTCATTCTTCTTGCTTTGGGTAAAATTTGCTTTTTCTTACATTGGAGTCAAACATGTATTTAAGACATTTCTTATTTCCAAATTTCCCTCTAACCACTGCTTTAGCTGCATTTCTCAAATTCTAATATGTGCATTTTCTTTCTTTTCTTTTTCTCCTTAGGTTGCTTAAAAAGTTTTTTTTTTGAAATATAATATATACATGATTCAATTCACCTATTTAAAGTATACAATTCAATAGATTTTAATGTATTCATAGACTTGATAACTATCATAACAATCTAAGTTTAGAATATTTCATCACCCTCAAAAGAAATCTTGAACCAATTAGCAGTCATTCCCCACACCACCTAGGCAACCACTAATCAAATTTCTGTCTATAGATTTGCCTTTTCCAGATATTTCACATAAATTTAATCATACAATATGTAGCTTTTCATGTTTGGATTCTTTTGCATAATAATGTTTTTAAGGTTCATCCATGTTGTGGCATGTATCTCTACTCCATTCCTTTTTCTGGCTGAATAATATTCCATTGTTTGCATATAATACATTTCGTTTATTCATGTGTTATTCATCAGTATAACATCAGTTATACAGCTCTTCTCAAGTTTTTAATGGTGGCATAGTATTCCATTGTACCACAGTTTATTCCAACCAGTTACCTGTGAATGGGGAGTAAGTTTTTAAATTGAGAAGAGCAAGTACTTGAACTTTGTTCCTGTTTTTCAAGATTGCTTTGATTATTCTGAGTTCTCTGCATTTGTAAATGAATTTTAGTTATCTACTTATCAATTTCTGCAAAAAAGGAAACTTGGATTTTGTTAGAGATTGCTCTCCATCTGTAGACCAATTTGAAGAGTATAAACATCTAACAATGTTAAATATTCCAACCCAAACATATGGGAGGTTTTTCATTTAGTTATTTTATTCTGTTTGATGTCATTGTAAATGAAATTTTCTTAATTTTCAGACTGTTCATTGCTGGAGTATAGAAATACAATTGATTTTTGTATATTGATCTTGTGTCTGCAACCTTGCTAAACTATTTTATTAGCTCTAATAGCTTTTTCATGTGTGTTCAAAAATTTTAGGATTTTCTATATATAAGACCATTTCATATTCAAATAGATATGGTGTTACTTCTTTTCCAATGTGAATACCTTTTTTTAAATTAAATTAAATTAATTTTTTTATACAGCATGTTCTTATTAGTCATCTGTTTTATACACATCAGTGTATACATGTCAATCCCAATCTCCCAATTCATCATACCACCACTGACCCTCCGCCGCTCTCCCCCCTTGGTGTCCATACGTTTTTTCTCTACTTCTGTGTTTCAATTTCTGCTCTGCACCAGTTCATCTGTACCATTTTCTACATTCCACATATATGTGTTAATATACGATATTTGTTTTTGTCTTTCTGACTTACTTCACTCTGCATGACAGTCTCTAGATCCATCCACAACTCTATAAATGACCCAATTTCGTTCCTTTTTATGGCTGAGCAATATTCTATTGTACATATGTACCACATCTCCTTTATCCATTTGTCTGTCGATGGGCATTTAGGTTGCTTCCATGACCTGGCTATTGTAAATAGTGCTGCAATGAACACTGGGGTGCATGTGTCTTTTTGAATTATGGTTCTCTCTGGGTATATCCCGAGTAGTGGGATTGCTGGGTCATATGGTAATTCTATTTTTAGTTTTTTAAGGAACCTCCATACTGTTCTCCATAGTGGATGTATCAACTTACATTCCCACGAACAGTGCAAGAGGGTTCCCTTTTCTGCACACCCTCTCCAGCATTTGTTGTTTGTACATTTTCTGATGATGCCCGTTCTAACTGGTGTGAGGTGATACCTCATTGTAGTTTTGATTTGCATTTCCCTAATAATTAGCGATGTTGAGCAGCTTTTCAGGTGCTTCTTGGACATCTGTATGTCTTCTTTGGAGAAATGTCTATTTAGGTTTTCTGCCCCTTTTTGGATTGTATTGTTTGTTTTTTTAATATTTAGCTGCACGAGCTGTTTATATATTTTGGAGATTAATCTTTCTCCGATGATTCATTTGCAAATATTTTCTCCCACTCTGAGGGTTGTCTTTTCGTCTTGTTTATGGTTTCTTTTGCTGTGCAAAAGTTTTAAATTTCATTAGGTCCCATTTTTTAATTTTTGTTTTTATTTCCATAACTCTAGGAGATGGATCAAAAAATATCTTGCTGTGATTTATGTCAAAGAGTGTTTTTCCTCTAAGACTTTTATAGTGCCCAGTCTTACATGTAGGTCTCTAATCCATTTTTAGTTTATTTTTGTGTATGGTGTTAGGGAGTGTTCTAATTTCATTCTTTTACATGTAGCTGTCCAGTTTCCCCAGCACCACTTATTAAAGAGACTGTCTTTTCTCCACTGTATATCCTTGCCTCCTTTTTCATAGATTAGTTGACCATAGGTGCGTGGGTTTATCTCTGGGCTTTCTATCCTATTCCATTGATCTATATTTGTGTTTCTGTGCCAGTACCATATTGTCTTCATTACTGTAGTTTTGTACTATAGTCTGAAGTCAGGGAGTCTGATTCCTCCAGCTCCGTTTTATTTTCCCTCAAGACTGCTGTGGCTATTCAGGGTCTTTTGTGTCTCCATACAAATTTTAACATTTTTTTGTTCTAGTTCTGTAAAAAAAAAAAAAGCCATTGGTAATTTGATAGGGATTGCACTGAATCTGTAGATTGCTTTGGGTAGTAGAGTCATTTTCACAATATTGATTCTTCTAATCCAAAAACATGGCATATCTCTCCATCTGTTGGTATCATCTTTAATTTCTTTTATCAGTGTCTTATAGTTTTCTTCATACAGGTCTTTTGTCTCCCTAGGTAGGTTTATTCCTAGGTATTTCCTTAATTTCTCTTTCAGATTTTTCATCATTCGTGTATAGGAATGCAAGAGATTTCAGTGCATTAATTTTGTATCCTGCAACATTACCAAATTCATTGATTAGCTCTAGTAGTTTTCTGGTGGCATCTTTAGGATTCTCTATGTATAGTATCATGTCATCTGCAAACAGTGACAGCTTTACTTCTTCTTTCCCGATTTGGATTCCTTGTATTTCTTTTTCTTCCCTAATTGCTGTGGCTAAAACTTTGAAAACTATGTTGAATAATAGTGGTGAGAATGGACATCCTTGTATTTTTCCTGATCTTAGAGGAAATGCTTTCAGTTTTTCACCATTGAGAATGATGTTTGCTGTAGGTTTGTCATATATGGCCTTTATTATGTTGAGGTAGGTTCCCTCTATGCCCGCTTTCTGGAGAGTTTTTATCGTAAATGGGTGTTGAATTTTGTCAAAAGCTTTTTCTGCATCTATTGAGATGATCTTATGGTTTTTATTCTTTAATTTGTTAATATGGTGCATCACATTGATTGATTAGCATATATGAAGAATACTTGCATCCCTGGGATAAATCCCACTTGAGCATGGTGTATGATCCTACGAATGTGTTGTTGGATTCTGTTTGCTAGTACTTCATTGTGGATTTTTGTGTCTATGTTCATTACTGTTATTGGTCTGTAATTTTCTTTGCCTGATTCTGGTATCAGGGTGATTGTGCCCTCATAGAATGAGTTTGGGAGTTTTCCTTTGTCTGCAATCTTTTGGAAGAGTTTGAGAAGGATGGGTGTTAGCTGTTCTCTAAATGTTTGATAGAATTTACCTGTGAAGCCATCTGGTCCTGGACTTTTGTTTGTTGGAAGACTTTTAATCACATTTTCAATTTCATTACTTGTGATTGGTCTGTTCATATTTTTTATTTCTTCCTGGTTCAGTCTTGGAAGATTTTACCTTTCTAAGAATTTGTCCATTTCTTCCAGGTTGTCCATTTTATTTATTTTTCTGTTATTTTTTTTGCGGTACACGGGCCTCTCACTGTTGTGGTCTCTCCCATTGCGGAGCACAGGCTCCGGACGCACAGGCTCAGCGGCCATGGCTCACGGGCCCAGCCACTCCATGGCATGTGGGATCTTCCCGGACCACGGCACAAACCCGCGTCCCCTGCATTGCCAGGCGGACTCTCAACTACTGCGCCACCAGGGAAGCCCCATTTTATTGGCATAGAGTTACTTGTAGTAGTCTCTTAGGATGCTTTGTATTTCTGCAGTGTCTGTTGTAACTTCTTTCTCATTTCTAATTTTATTGATTTGAGACCTCTCCATCTTTTCCTTGATGAATCTGGATAATGGTTTATCAATTTTGTTTGTCTTCTCAAAGAACCAGCTTTTAGTTTTATTGATCTTTGCTATTGTTTTCTTTGTTTCTATTAAATTTATTTTTTTTCTGATTTTTATGATTTCTTTCCTTCTGCTAATTTCGAGTTTTGTTTGTTCTTCTTTCTCTAGTTCCTTTAGGTGTAACGTTGGATTGTTTATTTGAGATTTTTCTTGCTTCTTGTGGTAGGCTTGTATAGCTATAAACTTCCCTCTTGGAACTACTTTTGCTGCATCTCATAGGTTTTGGATCGTCATGTTTTCATGGTCATTTGTCTCTAGGTATTTTTTAATTTCTTCAGTGATCTCTTGGTTGTTTAGTAGTGTATTGTTTAGCCTCCATGTGTTTTTGTTTTTCACTTTTTTCCCCCTGAAATTGATTTCTAATCTCATAGCATTGTGGAGAAAAGATGCTTGATATGATTTCAATTTTCTTAAATTTACTGAGCCTTGATTTGTGACACAAGATAGGATCTATCCTGGAGAATGTTCCGTGTGCACCTGAGAAAGTATAATCTGCTGTTTTTGAATGGAATGTCCTATAAATATCAATCTATTAAATCTATTAAATCTATCTGGTCTATTGTGTCATTTAAAGCTTGTGTTTCCTTTTTAATTTTCTGTTTGGACGATCTGTCCATTGGTGGAAGTGAGGTTTTAAAGTCTCCCACTATTATTGTGTTACTGTCGATTTCCTGTTTTAGAGCTGTTAGCAGTTGCCTTATGTATTGAGGTGCTCCTATGTTGGGTGCATATATAATT
The DNA here is from genome assembly GCF_951394435.1 of Stenella coeruleoalba. Lineage (NCBI taxonomy): Eukaryota > Metazoa > Chordata > Mammalia > Artiodactyla > Delphinidae > Stenella > Stenella coeruleoalba. The sequence continues at coordinate 42,105,047 of NC_137169.1, forward strand.
GTTATATCTTCTTCGTGGATTGATCCCTTGATCATTATGTAGTGTCCTTCCTTGTCTCTTGTAACATTCTTTATTTTAAAGTCTATTTTATCTTATATGAGTATTGCTACTCCAGCTTTCCTTTGATTTCCATTTGCATGGAATATCTTTTTCCATCCCCTCACTTTCAGTTTGTATGTGTCCCTAGGTCTGAAGTGGGTCTTTTGTAGACAGCATATATATGGGTCTTGTTTTTGTATCCATTCATCAAGCCTGTGTCTTTTGGTTGGAGCATTTAATCCATTCACGTTTAAGGTAATTATTGATATGTATGTTCCTATGACCATTTTCTTAATTGTTTTGGGTTTGTTTCTGTAGGTCCTTTTCTTCTCTTGTGTTTCCCATTTAGAGAAGTTCCTTTAGCATTTGTTGTAGAGCTGGTTTGGTGGTGCTGAATTCTCTTAGCTTTTGCTTGTCTGTAAAGCTTTTGATTTTTCCATCGAATCTGAATGAGATCCTTTCCGGGTAGAATTATCTTGGCTGTAGGTTCTTCCCTTTCATTACTTTAAGTATATCATGCCATTCCCTTCTGGCTTGTAGAGTTTCTGCTGAGAAATCAGCTGTTAGCCTTATGGGCGTTCCCTTGTATGTTATTTGTCCTTTTTCCCTTGCTGCTTTCAGTAATTTTTCTTTGTCTTTAATTTTTGCCAATTTGATTACTATGTGTCTCAGCATGTTTCTCCTTGGCTTTATCCTGCCTGGGACTCTCTGCACTTCGTGGACTTGGGTGGCCATTTCCTTTTCCATGTTAGGGAAGTTTTCGACTATAATCTCTTCAGATATTTTCTCAGATCCTTTCTCTCTCTCTTCTTCTGCGACCCCTATCATGCGAATGTTGTTGCGTTTATTGTTGTCCCAGAGGTCTCTTAGGGTGTCCGCATTTCTTTTAATTCTTTTTTCTTTATTTTGTTCCACAGTAGTGAATGCCACCATTCTGTCTTCGAGGTCACTTATCCATTCTTCTGCCTCAGTTATTCTGCTATTGATTCCTTCTAGTGTAGTTTTCATTTCAGTTATTGTATTGTTCATCTCTGTTTGTTTGTTCTTTAATTCTTCTAGGTCTTTGTTAAACATTTCTTGCATGTCCTCGATCTTTGCCTCCATTCTTTTTTCCGAGGTCCTGCATCATCTTCACTATCATTATTCTGAATTTTTTCTGGAAGATTGCCTATCTCCGTTTCATTTAGTTGTTTTTCTGGGGTTTTATCTCGTTCCTTCATCTGGTACATAGCCCTCTGCCTTTTCATCTTGTGTATGTTTCTGTGAATGTGGTTTTTGTTCCACAGGATTGTAGTTCTTCCTGTTTCTGCTGTCTGCCCTGTGGTGGATGAGGCTTGTGGAAGTTTCCTGATGGGAGGGTCTGGTGGTGGATACAGCTGGCTGTTGCTCTGGTGGGCTGAGATCAGTAAAACTTTAATCTGCTTGTCTGCTGGTGGGTGGGGCTGGGTTCCTTCCCTTTTAGTTGTTTGGCCTGAGGTGACCCAACCCTGGATCCTAGCCATGCTCTTTGGTGGGGCTAATGGCGGGCTCTGGGAGGGCTCATGCCAAGGAGTACTTTCCAGAACTTCTGCTGCCAGTGTCCTTGTCCTCACGGTGAGGCACAGCCAGCCCCTGCCTCTGCAGGAGACCCTCCAACACTAGCAGGTACGTCTGGTTCAGTCTCCTATGGGGTCACTGCTCCTTCCCCTGTGTCCCAATGCACACACTACTTTGTGTGTGCCCTCCAAGAGCAGAATCTCTGTTTCCCCCCATCCTGTCGAAGTCCTGCAATCAAATCCCACTAGACTTCGAAGTCTGATTCTCTAGCAATTCCTACTCCCGCTGCCGGACCCCCAGGTTTGGAAGCCTGATGTGGGGCTCAGAACCTTCACTCCAGTGGGTGGACTTCTGTGGTATAAGTTGAATACCTTTTTATTAAAATAAAATATGGTTGACATATAATATTATGCTAGTTTCAGATATACTACATAGTGATTTGACATTTGTATACATTATGAAATGACCACATCTATAAGTCTAGTAACCATCTGTCCCCATACAAAATTATTACAATATTACCATATTCCTTATGCTGTATATATTACATCCCCATGGCTTATTTTATAACTGGAGATCTGTACTTCTTAGTCCCCTTCACCTATTTCAGCTCTCCCCATTCCCCTCCCCTCTGGCAACCACCCATCTATATCTATCAGTCTGTTTTCATTTTGTTTTGTTTGTTTGTTTTGGTTTTTAATTCCATATATGTGAGATCATAAGGTAATTGACTTTGCAGGTCTGACTTATTCATTTAGTGTAATACCCTATAGATCCATCCATGTTGCTGCAAATGGCAGGATTTCTCTTTTTTATGGCTGAGTAGTATTCCATTGTGTTTCTGTGTATATATATATATATATATGTATATATATATTCTTCTTTATTCAATCTATCATTGGACACTTATGTTGTTTCCATATCTTGGCTATTTTAAATAATGTTGTAATGAACATTGATGTGCATATATCTTTTCAAATTAGTGTTTTTGTTTTCTTTGGGTAAATACCCAGAAGTGAACATGCTGGATCCTACTGCAGATTTATTTTTAATTTTTGAGAAACCTCCATATTGTGTTCCGTAGTGACTATACCAATTTATAATCCTACAAACAATGCACAAGGGTTCCCACTTCTTCATATCTTTGCCAACACTTGTTATTTGTTGGTTTTTGATGATAGCCATTTTGACAGGTGTGAGGTGGTATCTTGTGGTTTTGATTTTCATTGCTCTGATTATTAGTAAGATTTAGCATGTTTTCATATGCCTGTTGGCCATCTGTATTTTTCTTGTTCAGAAAAATGTCTATTCTGCTGTTGTGCCCATTTTTTAATCAGCAGTTTGGGTTTTTTTGTTTGTTTGATGTTGAGATGTATGAGCTTTTTGTATATTTTGGATATTGACCCCTTATTACGTATATCATTTGCAAATATCTTCCCCATTCAGTAGGCTGCCTTTTTTGTTGATAGTCTCCTTTGTTTTTCAAAACCTTTTTAGTTGTATGTAGTCCCATTTGTTTAATTTTGCTTTTGTTTCTTTGCCTGATGAGATAGATCTTCCAAAATACTGCTGTGCTTGATGTCAAAGAGTGTCCTGCCTATGTTTATTTCTAGGAGTTTTATGGTTTCAGGACTTACATTTAAGTGTTTAATCCATTTTAAGTTTACTTTTGTATATGGTGTGAGTAAGTAGTCCAGTTTGATTCTTCAGCATCTAGCTGTCTTGTTTTCCCAACCCTATTTATTCAAGGGGCTGTCTTTTCCCTATTGTATATTCCTGCCTCTTTTGTCATAGAGTAATTGACCATATAAGCATGGGTTTATTTCTGTGTCCCAGAAATAAACTCTTCTTTAAATGTTTAGTAGAATTCACTTGTGAAGCTGTTTAATCCAGGACTTCTGGTTTTTTAGGAGTTTTAAAAATTACTGATTCAATTTCATTACCGGTAATTGGTCTGTTCATATTATCTATTTCTTCTTGATTTTGTCTTGGGAGATTTCACATTTCTAGGAATTTATCCATTCTTTCTAGGTGTCTGTTTTACACATAAAATTGTTCATAGTAATCTCTTATGAACTTTGTATTTCTGTGGTATTGGTTTGTAACTTCTTTCATTTCTGACTTTATTTATTTAGGTCCTCTTTTTTTTCTTTACAAGACTAGTTAAAGGTCAGTTATCAATCTTGTTTATTTTTTCAAAGAACTAGCTTTTAGCTTTATTTATCTTTTGTATGTTTTTTAGTCTCTATTTCATTTATTTCTGCTCTGATCTTTCTTTCTTTCCTTTTACTAAGTTTGGGTTTTGTTTGTTCTTCTTTTTCTAGCTCTTTTAGGGGTAAGGTTAGATTGTTTATTTAAGATCTTTCTTGCTTCGTGAGGTAGGCATTTATAAACTTCCCTCTTAGAACTCTTTTTTCTGTGTCCCATAAATTTTATATCATTATGTTCCAGTTTAATTTGTTTCCAAGTAGTTTTTAATTTCCTCTTTGATTTCTTTAGTGACCCCTTGGTTGTTTAGTGACATATTGTTTAGCCTCCATGTGTTTGTGTTCTTTGCAGTTTTTTTCCCCTTATACTTGATTTCTAGTCTCATATCATTGTGTTCAGGAAAAGTGCTTGATATGATTTGTCTTCTTAAATGTGAGACTTGTTATGTGCCCTAGCATGTGATCTATCCTGGAGAATGTTCCATGTGCACTAGAAAAGAATCTGTATTCTGCTGCTTTTGGATGAAAAGTTCCATATATATTAAGTCCATGTGGGCTAATGTGTCATTTAAGGTCAGTGTTTCCTTATTGATTTTCTGTCTGGATTATCTGTCCATTGATGTAAGTGGAGTGTTAAAGTACATTACGATTATTGTATGTTGGGAACAGATGAGGACACCCCAGATCCTGCCCTGAGAGGGAAGCCCATCTGCTGGACACAGGACCACACACACATGTGCACACACAGGCCAGCCCTGTCGGGTCCTCCCCTGGGCGACTTGGAGGTTTTCTGAGAGTCATCTGGGAGAGTGGCCCTCAGCTGCTGACCCCAAATAGCTGATTCCTGAGGAGGCCACTGTGAATGGTTAAGAGCTGCCAGGGCCAGCTCAGGGGATGGGGGGAGGCCAGGGCACTGACCAGGGGACAGTGATGGCAGCCTGGGGCCCTGTGGAGGTCAGAGATAGAAGGGTCCGGGTGCTCAGCCCCACCATGCTCCGGGGACTCAGAGTAAAGTATCAGAGCTGGGGGAAGGGGAGCCCCATCCCAGACCCTCTGCCGAGTCAGGGGCTGCAGGCTTCCCACGGCAGGTCACAAGAGTCCTGTGGGAAGCTCCATCTCCAGGCACAAAATGGCCCTGAAACTCCATGGTGGCCCTCAGGCAGCAGAAACAGGGGGCTCAGACAGGGGGGCTCTGACACCTGATCATCTCCCACACCTCACCCCAGTCTGCAAGGGGGCAGGTGGAAGGCAGCCTTCAGTTGCAGCCCTGGGTCGTGTTCCACAGCCGAGGTATCTGGTGCCTGGCCCAGGGCAGGAGGTGGAGGAGGGGCCGGGTATGCAGCTGCAGGCATGCCTAGGTCTGTGTGCGTGTGTATGTGTGTGTGTTCATGTGTTCATGTTCATGCATGTGTGGTAGCAAGTGTGTGTGTGTTTACTCCCATTGAGGGTGAGGTCCAGGAAGCACCTGTGTGGGTCCAGCCCCGCACTGTCCTGCACCCTAGGCAACCCCATAACACCCTCTGGTGTCTCCCTGAGCCTCAGCGTCCCCTCCATAACCTAAGGGGGTGGGTCCCATGCCTGACCCCTTGCAGACTGGGGTGAGGTGTGGGAAATGATCAGGTATTAGACTCCCCCTGTCTGAGCCCCTTGAGTCTGCTGCCTGAGGGCTCCCATGGAGTTTCACGGCCGTCTTGTGCCTGGAGATGGGGCTTCCCACAGGATTCCTGTGACCTGCTGTGGGAAGCCTGCAGCCCCTGACTCGGTGGGAGGGATAGGGCTCCCCCTCCCCCAGCTCTGATCCTTTGTTCTGTGCCCCTGGAGCATGGTGGAGCTGAGCGCCTGGACCCTGCTATCTCTGACCTCCACAGGGCAATTTCCCTATTTATGTCTGTTAGTATTTGCTTTATATATTAGGTGCTCCTATGTTGGTTGCATACATATTTACACTTGTTATAAATTCTTCTTGGATTGATCCCTTGATCATTATGTAATGTCCTTCTTTGTTTCTTGTTATAGTTTTTGTTTTAAAGTCTATTCTTCCTGATATAAGTATTGCTACCCGAATTTCTTTTGATTTCCATTTGCATGGAATACCTTTTTCCATCAGCTCACTTTCTGTCTGTAAATGACTTTAGATCTGAAGTTACTCTCTTATAGGCAGCATATATATGGATCTTGTTTTTGTATCCATTCAGCCAGACTATGTGTTTTGATTGGAGCATTTAGATCATCTACATTTAAAGCAATTACTGATAGGTATTGACATTTTGTTCATTGCTTTGGGCTTGTTTCTGTAGTTCATTTTTGTTCCTTTCTTTTTTTGTGTGTTATCTATTACAGATTTTTTTGTAGGAGACATGCTGTGCACCCCAGCAGCACATTCCCCTCTGGTCATCAGAGCCATACGCTCTAGGGGTGCTCCCTATGTGGGCTATATGGGTCCTTCTGTTGTGGTGTGCTGACTACTGTGAGTGGTCTGGTAGGTGTGGCTGTCCCCTGGTCTTGTTGGTTGCCAGGCCCTGTCTTTCATGGAGCCTGCCAGATGCTGGTTGGCAGGGCCACATCACAAGGCAGCTGGCTGCAGAAACCTTGTGGATCCCAGGGCTAGTTCTGGCTCACTGGTGGGCAGAGCCAGGTTCTGAGGTAGGTGGTTGCGTGGCCAGTGTTCCCAGATCTAGTGTTGGCCTTCTGGTGGTTGGGGCTGGTTCCTGACATGGTTAGCTGTGGGTTTCAGGGTATGCCAAAGTTGATGTTAGCCTAATGATGAGTGGGGTTGGATCCTGGGTCAGCTGGCTGAGTCCAAAGTATCTCAGAGTCGGTGTTAACCTGCTGGTGGACAGGCTGGGTCCTGGGTTCTCTGGCTGCAGTCACCTGGGAGTCCCAGTGCTAGTGCCTTCACACTTTGAGGCAGGGTCCTGGTCCTCTGGTGGACAGGGATGTGCCCCAGGGTGGCTATGGGCTCAGAAGGTCTTAAGGTAGCCTGCCTGCTCATGGTTGTGGCTGTGTCCCTGCCCAACTAGTTGCCTGGCCTGAGGCATCCCAGTACTGGTGCTAATAGGCTGATGGATGGGGACAGGTCCTGGTGCTGATAAGCTAGATGGAGGATTCCAGAATTGTGCTTGTCAGTACCAGTGCCTACATGGTAGAATGAGCTCCTAAAAATGGCTGCCGCCAGTGTCTACGTCACCAGGATGTGCTCCAGTTCACTCTTGCCTCTTCAGAGACTCCTCAAGATCAGCAGGTGGGTCTGACCCAGGCTCCTTTCAAATTTTTGCTTCTGCCCTGGGTCTTGGAGTGTGTGATTTTGTGGGCACAAAGTGGAGTCTCTATTTCCCATAGCCTGAAAGTAAGCCCTGCTGGCCTTCTAAGCCAAATGCTCTTGGGGATTGTCTTCCCAGTGAAAGACCCCTGGGCTGGGGAGCTGGCATGGGGCTCAGACCCATTGCTCTGTGGGAAGAACCTCTGTTGTTGTAATTAACCTCCTGTTTGTGGGTCACCTACCTGGGGGTATGGATCTTGACAATACCGTGACTCTGCCCCTCTTACCCATCTTGTCGATCCTTTTTTGTATCTTTAGTTGTAGAAGATCTTTTCTGCTAGATTTTGCTCTTTCTCATAAATAGTTGCTTTGTAAATAGTTGTAATTTTGGTGTACCCATGAGAGGAGGTGAGCTCAGAGTCTTCCTACTCTGCCATATTGACCAAGCCCCAACCCCTGTTTAGTATAATTAAAAAAAAAAATAAGGGATCCAGAATATGGATAAAGAGCAAAAGAATATTTTTTAAAACAACAAACATGGAAAAAACAGATTTCTAGAAATGGAAAATGTTAACTCAAAATGAAGACTAGGAAGATGAATTTGAAGGAATTATTTTAAATTTAGCACGGGAAGAAGTGAAATTGATTAAGACAAATGAAGGATAGATTGAGAAGACCTAATGTGCATCTAGTTTTAGGAGGACAGGATAGGGAGAATGGAGAAACACCAATGTTTTAAAAGATAATGCCTTAGAATTTTCCAGAAATTATAAAATATGTCAATTCAGGAATCCCATCAAATACCAAGCATGATAAATAGAAAATCTTTACTTAGGTACCTTACAGTGAAACCGTAGAATAGAAAATCCTGAATGTAGCTAGAGGAAAAAAACATACTGCCTACAAAAGAACTGCTATTATACTGACAGATGATTTCTTAACAGTAACAACAAAAGCTGAACGAGAATAGAGAAAAGAAGTTTCAACCTAAAACTGCCATCTTGGTGAAAATATCATTTAAGAACAAATTCAAACTAAAGATAATTTCAAACATATAAGAATTGAGAGAATTTGTCACCAACAGATCCTCAGTAAAAGAAATTCTAAAGAAGAAACTTCAAGTAGAAAGTATTCACAGATGGAAGGTCTCTGAAATGTGACATGAATTATATGTAATAAGGGATAAATAATTCTAAATCTAAAAAGAGTAATAAATTATCCTTACCTTAAAAGGTAAGTCTAAACACATATTGATATTATAAAATAATAACATCATTAAGGATTTAAAAAGCAGAACTAAAGTACAGGAAAAAATTATATTTAATCAGGAGGTTTTGATCTGAATTCAAGTATTCTAGCATTCCTGTGTTGTTTGGGAAAAGGATAAGAATACTGAATAATTTTAGTCTTTGATATGTTAAGTATAAATATTAAAATATAAGAAGTAATCCCTAAAATATTAGAAATAGAGTATATACTTTTGAAAATAGTAGTGGGCAATAAAATAAAATGAAAAAAACCCAAAAGTTGCCAAGAAAGCAGAAAAAGAAAACACTAAGAAATAGGATCATAGAGAACACAAAATAAGCTGGTAAGACAAATCCAAATATATCAGTAATCACAGTACATAAAGGTGTATAAAACATCAGTTAAAAAACAAAGATTGACAGACTTGATGGAAAACAAAATGTAGCAATATCTGGCTTACTAGAGACACATCTAAAACAAAGTAATACAGTAAGGTTAAAAACTAAATGGATGGATAAAGATATAACAGGAAAATATTAACAACAAGAAAGCTGGTATCATTATATTAATATAAAAATAGACTTCAAGGGAAAAAAACATTAACAACATAGAGAATCATAACACAATTTACCAGAAGATTTAATAATTCTAAACTTGTATGTTGGGACTTCCCTGGTGGTCCAGTGGCTAAGACTCCATGCTCCCAGTGCCGGGGGCCCGGGTTTGAACTACATCCCGCATGAGGCAACAAAGATCCTACGTGCTGCAACTAAGATCCAGCACAGACAAATAAATTAAAAAAAAAAATCTTGTATGTTCCTAATAAATTGCCCTCTTCCCCCACACCCCCTTAGCTCTTTCTCTCTATACACATGTATCTATCTATCTATTTATTTATTTATTATTTATATATGACAAAACTGAGAGAACTACAAGGAAGAACAAGCAATTCTATGAAGCATAGTGAGAGATCTTTTAAATTTTTTTCCCCTGTAAAATAAAACACAGATCAAGAATAATACATGAATGTGTAGCTTACTGAATTATTTTAAGGTGAGCACCCTTGAAACTGGTTCAGAGGAACACGCAACTCAGTGTTCCTCTGACTCTTGTATTTCCTTCAAGTTGGCAGCTGGATCCTGAGGCTTGAACAGACCCAGGTTTATTCATGTCGGCAAGACCACAGGTAGTGCTGTGGTCTTTCATTAAGAGGCACATCATGTCTGACTGTGATTTATCAACTATTGCTGCTGAATGCTTTTAGCCACGAATTCACTGAGCCTTCCAAAATGCTGATATTCTAATTCTAACATTTTCTTTTTTATTAGTTCATTAAAGTGACGCTTCTCTTTGTCTATTATTTGGTTACCAAATGATACAGTTCATGTAGTAAAGGCAGGATAAATTATCTTTCCCTTTGCCAGTTTCCAAGTAACAAATTTGTTTCCTATCATTCTCTCAAAGTGACTAATATTTTTTATCACTATGAACCCATGGATTCTATGAGTTTAAATCTATTGTGATCATGACCCTTACTGAAGCTCAGTTTGTCCCATATCTGGCCAGTGAGAGCCTCTTCAAGTTTAGGCCTGTTATCTTTTTCATTTAATCTTAGTTGTCTTTGATAGCTTCCTTGCTATCTAGTAATGATAAGATATTCCAGATTCATCTTGCACATTTCTGGAATAAACCATTTTTCTAAAATGCCCTGGTTTCTTTGAATGGCAAATATTAATTCTAGACTACAATCTGGGAATGTGGGTGCTAGGATTGCTCATTATTATTGGGTTGGACATTTTCTACTCCTTTTTGGTGGATAGAGCTAAGACACATACAGATATGTATATGTACACACACATACATATATACACACACACATACACCTCACAAGTTCATATGAATACTTCCAATTCAAATTTAATACTACAGTGTTTTTATGTGACCTCTTCTATTTTCTATATTACTTCTCTATTTCCTCTCTTCCATACTGAGAATCCCAGTTCTTAAAGACACAGGGTATGATAGTAATAATGGGAGATTTAAACATAGTTCTGTCAGTAACTAATAGATCATAGATTTTTTAATGCAGTAATATAAAATATTTGGACATAATTAACAAGCTTGATTTAATGTGAGTACTTAAAATATTGTATCCCAAACTGAAGAATTCATGTATCAATTAGGGTCTCAACAAGAAACAAATGGCACACTTCAAAAAGATAATTCAATGAAGGTTTATTTATAAAGGAATATTTATAAGATGTAGATATAGGAAAAGCACAAAGGATAGTTCATTAATCCCAAATTTAATAGTAGCCAAGCTATCATCACCCAAAGAGAAAAGGGAAAAGAAAAAACTATAGAATTACCTATCTTGAAAAGGACAATGGCCGTTAGTCAAGAGACACAGCCAGGTGACCTGGCAGGAAGTAATCCCTTTACAGGGGAGTAATTATCCTTGCCTTAGTCTTATACCTACTCTGATTTCCTGCTGAGGATCTTTTATCTGGATTACTTACCTCATAACTGGTATCCATGCTTCCTCCTTGCTCCGGTTCAGTATATTCTCAGCAGAGCAGCCAAAATGATCCTGTTAAAACATAATAGAAAGAGGATTCTGGGAAGATGGCAGAGTATGAAGCACCAGGAATCTGCATCTCCACCCAAACGGCAATTGCACTGCCAGAATCTAATATAACTCTTTTGAAACCCTGGAGTCTTAAAGGCTTGCACCTTCCAGGGCAAGGCTTGGCCAGTAAAATGTGATTAATTTCAGTCGATTTCAGCTCTTTGTACAGAGTAGCAGCTACCTTTTCCTCACCCCCAGACACATGGCAGGCAGCTGTGCAGGAGTTCCTGGAGCAGCTTGCACATAGCATGTGGGAGGTAGAATGGGTAAAAAGAACTCTGTTCTCCAAATATTGGGGATCTGTGTTCTTATTTCTGCTCTCCATTTTTTGCTTTCCCCTTTTCAGGAGCCAGGCATTAAAGATTAAACATTCAAAAACAATTGCATATATGGGGAAAATTACAACATGACAATGAATGCACAGGGAAAGGCTCAGAAAAGACCTAGGAACATACTAAGTTTACATGTCAGGCTGCTCCTTGGCATAGAAACAGCCTACAACAACAAAACAAAACAAAACAAAAAAACCCCCAGCAAACACTGGGAAAGGGGGAGAATCTGATTACCAGTGTTACCACATTTTTTGGATTCAAATGTCCAATGTTGAACAAAAAAATCACAAAACATACAAACAAACAGGAATCTGTGGTCCATTAAAAGGAAAAAAATGAACCAACAGAATCCGTCCCTGAATAAGACTTAATGGCAGATATATTAGACAAAGATTTTTAAACATCTGTCTAACAGATGCTCATAGAACTAAAGGAAGATGTGGAAAGTCAAGAAAACAACATGTGATAAAAATGGAAATATCAGGACTTCCCCGGTGGCACAGTGCTTAAGAATCTGCCTGCCAATGCAGGGGACACGGGTTCAATCCCTGGTCTGGGAAGATCCCACATGCTGTGGAGCAACTGAACCCGTGCGCCACAACTACTGAGCCTGTGCTCTAGAACCCGCGAGCCATAACTACTGAGCCTGCAAACTAAAACTACTGAGCCCGCATGCCACAACTACTGAAGCCTGTGAGCCTAGAGCCTGTGCTCTGCAACAAGAAGCCCCCGCAATGAGAAGCCTGCGCACTGCAACGAAGAGTAGCCCCCACTCACTGCAACTAGAGAAAGCCCGTGCACAGCAACAAAGATCCAACACAGTGAAAAATAAATAAATAAAAGAAAATTATAAAAGAAAAAGGAAATATCAATAAAGAGATAGAGGTCAAGATGGCAGATGAGGAGGATGCGGAGTTTGTGTCTCCACACAACTAGGGCACCTATCAGGCACTGGTGGGGACCATGGACACCTAAGGGGACAGGAGGAACCCCCAGTGGCCGAGTAGGATGTGGTGGGTAGAGAGGGGGGAGGAGAAGTGGAGGTCAGATGCGATCAGCACCCCTGAGGGGTGGTTGGGGGAGGGGAAGGGATCCCACGCCCAGAGTGGGAAAGGAGGTGCCGCTGGGAGGGCAGAGGATCAGAAGGGAGCATGGCCAGCATTTCCCTTGCCCACTTGGGCCCTGGGGAGTCTGCTGAGATCCAGGCCCGATCCTCTGCCCACTGAGGCCCCCTCCAGCTGTGTGGGTCCTGAGGGAGTGGGAGGGAGGGCAGGGGGAGCAAAAGTAAAGGCGGAAGTGATGGGACCAACCAGCACCCTTGAGGGGTGGCTGGGGGAACAGAGGAGTTCTCACACCTGGTGGGGCCCATCCACGGTTAGGGGTTCAGCAGCGATGGGGGAGACACTCAGGGGAGTGGAGGAATGGAAGGGAGCATGGCCAGTGCTTTCCCTGCCCACTTGGGCACCGGGGAGCCTGTTGGGCTCCTGGGCCTAATCTTCAGCCTGCGGAGGCTACCTCCAGCAGTGCAGAGCCTAAGACCCGCTTCTACATGCCCACTCAGGGCCCTACCTCTACACTCAGCACTCTGAGACTCCCTCTGAGACTCCTTCAACTGCGCTGGGCCTAAATCCTGCCCACACCCTCACCCAGAGCCTTACCTCCAAACTCTGGAACTCCACGCTCCAAGGCTCCCCTCAGGCTGTGCTGCCTCCCCCCCCACCCCCGCCACGCAGGTACTCAGCCTAGGCCCCACTCCACCCTAAACCCCACCCCTGCCTACATTCTACTCCCCACTAAGGCTCCTCCCCCACAGCCAAGGCCTTTCCCAGCCTTTTTTTTTCTTTTTTCCTCTGTTTTTTTTTCTTCTTCTTTTAGGGTGTGGTTCTGTTTTACCTTTTACTGCTGATTCATTTATATTTTTATTTTTTTCTAATTAATCCTTTATTTATCTGATTTTATTTTATTCTTTATACCTTGTTATTGTTCTGCTCCTTTTGGCTTGTTCCCTTTTTCTTTTTTTTCTTTCTTTTTCTGTTGTGGTTCTGTTTTACCTTGTAGTTATTTTAATTATAGTTTTATTTTTCCCAACATTTTTTAATCTTTCTAATTTTATTTTATTTTTTGTGCTTTGTTATTGTACTGCTCTTGTTTTTTCTTTTCTTTTGCCATGCTGCGTGGCTTGCAAGATCTTGGTTCCCAGGCTGGGGGTCAGGCCTGCGCTCCTGTGGTGGGAGTGCCGAGTCCAAACAGTGGGACTAACAGAGAAACTCAGACTGCAGGGAATATTAATCAGAGTGACTCTTACGGGGGTCCTCATCTCTGCACCAAGACCCAGCTCTACCCAACTGCCTGCAAACTCCAGTGCTGGATGCCTCAGGCCAAAAAACCAGTAAGAGAGGAATACAGCCCCACCCATAAAAAAATGAGATGACAAAAAAATATGTTACAGACAAAGGAGCAAGGTAAAAACCTACAAGGCCAAATAAATGAAGAGGAAATAGGCAACCTACCTGAAAAAGAATTCAGAGTAATGATAGTAAAGATGATGCAAAATCTCAGAAACAGAATGGAGAAAATACAAAAGACCTTTAACAAGGACCTAGAAGAACTAAAGAGCAAACAAACAGTGATAATCAACAAAATAACTGAAATTAAAAATACTCTAGAAGGAATCAATAGCAGAATAACTGAGGCAGACAAACGAATAAGTGAGCTGGAAGATAAAATGGTGGAAATAAATGCTGGAGAGCAGAATAAAGAAAAAAGAATGAAAAGAACTGAGGACAGTCTCAGAGACCTCTGGGACAACATTAAACGCACCAACATTCGAATTATAGGGGTCCCAGAAGAAGAAGAGAAAAAGAAAGAGACTGAGAAAATATTTGAAGAGATTATAGTTGAAAACTTCCCTAACATGGGAAAGGAAAGAGCCACCCAAGTCCAGGAAGCACAGAAAGTCCTGTACAGGATAAACCCTAGGAGAAGCACACCAAGACACATATTAATAAAACTAACAAAAATTAAATTCAAAGAAAAAATATTAAAAGCAGCAAGGGAAAAGCAAAAAATAACATACAAGGGAATCCCCATAAGGTTATCAGCTGATTTTTCAGCAGAAACTCTGCAGGCCAGAAGGGAGTGGCAGGATATATTTAAAGTGATGAAAGGGAAGAGCCTACAACCAAGATTACTCTACCCAACAAGGATCTCATTCAGATTTGATGGAGAAATCAAAAGCTTTACAGACAAGCAAAAGCTAAGAGAATTCAGCACCACCAAACTAGCTTTACAACAAATGCTAAAGGAACTTCTCTAGGCAGGAAACACAAGAGGAGAAAAAGACCCACAAAAACAAACCCAAAACAATTAATAAAATGGTAATAGGAGCATGCATATCAATAATGACCTTGAATGTAAATGGATTAAATGTTCCAACCAAAAGACACAAACTGGCTGAATGGATACAAAAACAGGACCCATATATATGCTGCCTATAAGAGACCCACTTTAGACCTAGGGATACATACAGACTGAAAGTGAGGGGATGGAAAAAGATATTCCATGTAAATAGAAATCACAAGCTGGAGTAGCAATAATCGTATCAGATAAAATAGACTTTAAAATAAAGACTGTTACAAGAGATAAGGAAGGATACTACATAATGATCAAGGGATCGATCCAAGAAGAAAACACAGCAATTATAAATATTTATGCACCCAACATAGGAGCACCTCAATACATAAGGCAAATGCTAACCACCATAAAAGGGAAATCGACAGTAACACAATAATAGTGGGGGACTTTAACACCCCATTTACAGTAAAAGATAGATCATCCAGACAGAAAATAAATAAGGAAACACAAGCTTTAAATAACACAGCAGACCAGACAGACTCAATTGATATTTATAGGACATTCTACCTGAAAGCAGAAGAATACACCTTCTTCTCAAGTGCACATGGAACGTACTCTATTTTGGGTCACAAATCAAGCCTTGGAAAATTTAAGAATATTGAAATCATATCAGCCACCTTTTCCAACCAGAACACTATGAAATTAGAAATCAATTACAGGAAAAAAACCCTGTAAAAAACACAAACACATGGAGGCTAAACAGTGCTCTGCTAAATACTCAAGAGATCACAGAATAAATCAAAGAAGAAATAAAAAAATACCTAGAAACAAACGACAACAAAAACATGATGATCCAAAAACCTATGGATTGCAGCAAAAGCAGTTCTAAGAGTGAAGTTTATAGCAATTCAAGCTCACCACAAGAAACAAGAAAAATCTCAAATAAACCATCTAACCTTACACCTAAAGAAACAAGAAAAAGAAGAACAAAGAAGACCCAAAGTTAATAGAACGAAAGAAATCATAAAGATCAGAGCAGAAATAAATGAAATAGAAACAAAGAAAACAATAGTAAAGATCAATAAAACTAAAAGCTGGTTCTTTGAGAAAATAAACAAAATTGATAAACCTTTAGCCAGACTCATCAAGAAAAAGAGGGAGACGATGCATATCAGTAAAATCAGAAATGAAAAAGTATATTACAATTGACACTGCAGAAATACAAAAGATCGTAATAGACTACTACAAGCAACTACATGCCAATAAAATGGACAACCTGGAAGAAATGAACAAATTCTTGGAAAGGTACAACTTTCCAAGACTGAACCAGAAAGAATTAGAAAATATAAATAGACCAATCACAAGCAGTGAAATTGAAACTGCAATTAAAAATCTTCCAACAAACAAAAGCCCAGGACCAGATGGCTTAACAGGCAAATTCTATCAAACATTTAGAGAAGAGCTAACACAAATCTTTCTCAAACTCTTCCAAAAAATTGCAGAGGGAGGAACACTCCTAAACTCGTTCTATGAGGCCAGCATCACCCTGATACCAAAACCAGACAGAGATATCACAAGAAAAGAAAATTACAGTCCAATATCACTGATGAACATAGATGCAAAATCCTCAACAAAATACTAACAAACAGAATCCAACAACACATTAAAAGGATTATACCCCATGATCAAGTGGGATTTATCCCAGTGATACAAGGATTCTTCAATATATGCAAAACAATTAATGTGATACACCATATTAACAAATTAAAGAATAAAAACCATATGACCATCTCAATAGATGCAGAAAAAGCTTTTGACAAAATTCAATACTCATTTATGATAAAAACTCTCCAGAAAATGGGCATAGAGGGAACCTACCTCAACACAATAAAGGCCGTATATGACAAACCCACAGCAAACATCATTCTCAATAGTGAAAAAACGAAAGCATTTCCTCTAAGATCAGGAACAAGACAAGGATATCCACTCTCACCACTATTACTCAGCACAGTATAGGAAGTCTTAATCATGGCAATCAGAGAAGAAAAAGAAATAAAATGGCTACAAATTGGAAAGGAAGAAGTAAAACTGTCACTGTTTGCAGGTGACATAACACTATACATAGAAAATCCTAAAGATCCCACCAGAAAACTACTAGAACTAATCAATGAATCTGGTAAGGTTCCAGGATACAAAATTAATGCTCAGAATTCTCTTGCATTCCTATATACTAACAATGAAAGATCAAAAAGAGAATTTAAAGAACAATCCCATTTACCATCACAACAAAAAGAATCAAATAGCTAGGTATAAACCTACCTAAGGAGGCAAAAGATCTGTACACAGAAAAACGATAAAACACTGATGAAAGAAACCAAAGATGACACAGACAGATGAAGAGATATACCATGCTCCTGGACTGGAAGAATGAATATTGCGAAAATGACTATACTACCCAAAGCAATCTACAGGTTCAATGCAATCTCTATCAAATCACCAATGGCATTTTTCAGAGAATTAGAACAAAAAAATTATACAATTCGTATGGAAACACAAAAGACCCCAAATAGTCAAAACAATCTTGAGAAAGAGAAACAGAGCTGGAGGAATCTGGCTCCCCTGATTTCAGACTATACTTCAAAGCTACCGTAATCAAGAAAGTGTGATACTGGCACAAAAACAGAAATATAGATCAATGGTACAGGATACAAAGCCCAGAGATAAAACCACTCACCTATGGTCACCTAATCTATGACAAAGGAGGCAAGAATATACAATGGAGAAAAGACAGCTCTTCAAAAAATGGTGCTGGAAAAACTGGACAACTACATGTAAAAGAATGAAATTAGAACACTACCTAACAGCATACACACAAATAAACTCAAAATGGATTAAAGACCTAAATGTAAGACCAACCAGACTGTATAAAACTCTTAGAGGAAATATAGGAAAAACACTCTTTGGCATAAATCACAGAAAGATCTTTTATGACCCACCTCCTAGAGTAATGAAAATAAAAACAAAAATAAATGAATGGGACCTAATTAAACTTAAAAGCTCTTGCACAGCAAAGGAAACCATAAATAAGACAAAAAGATAACCCACAGAATGGGAGAAAATATTTGCTAATGAAGCAGCAGACATAGGATTCATCTCCAAAATATACAAACAGCCCATACAGCTCAATATCAAAAAAACCCGAACAACCCAATCAAAAAATGGGTGGAAGTCCTAAATAGACATTTCTCCAAAGAAGTCATACCAATGGCCAACAAACACATGAAAAGATGCTCAGCATCACTAATTATTAGAGAAATGCAAATCAAAACTACAATGAGGTATCACCTCACACTGGTCAGAATGACCATCATCAGAAAATCTACAAGTAATAAATGCTGGAGAGGGTGTGGAGAAAAGGGAATCCTCTTGCACTGCTGGTGGGAATGTAAACTGATACAGCCACTATGGAGAACAGTATGGAGGTTTCTTAAAAAACTAAAAATAGAACTACCATATGACCCAGCAATCCCATTACTGGGCATATACCCTGAGAAAACCATAATTCAAAAGGACACATGTACCCCCATGTTCACTGCAGCACTATTTACAATAGCCAGGATATGGAAACCACCTAAATGTCCATCAACAGATGAATGGATAAAGAAGATGTGGTATATATATATAATGGAATATTACTCAGCCATGAAAAGAAATGATATGGGTCATTTGTAGAGACGTGGATGGACCTAGAGTCTGTAATACAGAGTGAAGTGGGTCAGAAAGAGAAAAACAAATATTGTATATTAATGCATATATGTGGAATCTAGAAAGATGGTACAGATTAACCTATTTTCAAGGTAGGAATAGAAAGGCAGATGTAGAGAATGGACATGTGGACACAGGTGGGAAGGGAAGGGTGGGATGAATTGGGAGATTAGGTTTGACATAAATACACTACCATGTGTAAAACAGATAACTAGTGGGAACCTGCTGTATAGCACTGGGAGCACAGCCTGGTGTTCTGTGATGGTCTAGTTGCATGGGATGGAGGCAGAGGGAGTTCCAAGAGGGAGGGGATGTTTGTATGCATATGGCTGATTCACTTCACTGTGCAGCAGAAACTAACACAAGATTGTAAAGCAATTATACTGCAATAAAAAATAAATAAATAAAAGCAATGGAAATTTTTTTTAAAAAAATAAAGAGAAAACCTAAAAAAAAGCTAAAATAAATAAATAAATTCTGAGGCTGAAAAGCACAATAACTAAAATGAAGCATTCATTAGAGAGACTCAAAGGCAGATTTGATTGAGCAAGCAGAAAGAAAAAAAATCAGTGAACTTGAAGATAGGACAATAGAAATTACTGAGTTTGAGGAACAGAAAGAATGAAAACTGAAGAACAGTAAACAGAGCCTAAGGGACCTGTGAGACATCAACAAGCAAACCAACACACCCATCATGAGAGTCCCAAAAGGAGAAGAGGGATAGAAAATGGCAGAGAGAATATTTGAAGAAATAATGGCTGAAATCCAAATTTGAGGAAAGACATGAATATAAACATCCAAGAAGCTCAATGAACCCCAGTAAGATGAACTCAAAGAGACCCACAACAAGACACATCATAATCAAATTTTCAAAAGATAGAGTGAATCTTCAAAGCAGCAAATCATAAGCAAATTATCACATACAAGGAAGACTCAATAAGATAACAAGAATATTTCTCATCAGAAACTTTGGAGACCAGAGGCAGTGAGCCAGTATATTCAAAGCACTAAAAAAAAAAAGTCAATGAAGAATCCTACAGCTGTCAAAACTGTCCTTTAAAAGTGAAGTAGAGGGACTTCCTTGGCAGTCCAGCGGTTAGGACTCCACACTTCCAATGCAGGGGGCATGGGTTCGATCCCTGGCTGGGGAACTAAGATCCCACATTCTGTGTGGCATGGCCAAGAAATTAAAAAAAAAAAGAATAAAATAAAAACGAAAAGTGAAGTAGAAGTCAAGACATTTCCAGATTAACCAAAGCTGAGCTAGTTCAGGATCACTAGACTTGCCAGCAAGAAATGCTCAGGGAATCCTGCAAGGTGCAATGAAAGGACACTAGACAGTACCTTGAAGCTGTGAGGAGAAATTAAGATATCAATAAAAACAAATACATGGGCAATTTAAGCTAGTATTATTGTAACAATGGTCTGTAACTGCACTTTTTGTTTTCTACATAATTTAAGAAACAAATACCTTGAAAGATAAAAAAACAATTAGTGTAAAAGCTAGTATTACTGTAACTTTGGTTTGTATCTCTACATTTTGCTATCTACATAACTTAGGAGACTAATGCATTTAAAAGAATTATTAGTTTATGTTTTGGGGCACACAATGTATAAAGATGGAATTTTGTGACATTAACAACCAAAAGGAGTGGGGATGAAGATGTAAGAAAGCAGAGTTTTCGTATGTTACTGAAGTTAAGCTGCTATAAATTCAAATTAGAAGTTTATAACATTAGGATGTTAAATGTGATCTCCACAGTATCAACAAAGAAAATAGCTATAGAATATATCCAAAAGGAAATTAAGAAGTAATTTTACCATTTCACTACAAAAATCAACTAAACACTAAAAAGACAGGAATGTAGAAAATGTGGGAGATAAAAACTATAGGGCATATAGAAAACAAATAGCCCAGAGATAGAAGTAAATCCCTCCTTATTAGTAATTACTTTAAATGTAAATGGATTAAACTCTCTAATCAAAAGACAAAGAATGGTAGAATGGATTAAAAATACATGACACAACTATATGCTGTTTAAAGAGACTCCAGATCCAAAGACACAAACAGGTTGAAAGTGAAAGTAGGGAAGAATATATTCCATGCAAATATTAACTAAAAGAGAGCAGGAGTGGCTATACTAATAACAGACAAAATAGACTTCAAATCAAAAAAGTTAATGAGACAAAAAGGAAATTATGTATTAATAAAAGGTTCAAAACAGCAAGAAAATATAACAAGTATAAACATTTATGCACCTAATGACAGACCATCAAAATATATGAGGCAAAAACTGACAGAACTGAAGGGAGAAATATACATGTGTACAATGATAGTTGGAGACTTCAATACCTCTCTCACAATAATGGGTAGAACAACCAGACAGAATATAAATAAGGAAACAGAGGATATAACCAACACAATAACTCAACTAGATCTAACAGATGTATACAGAACAGTTCATACATCAACAACAACATACTCAATCTTCTCAAGTGCACATAGAACATTTTTCCAGCATCGACTATATGTTAAAGCCACAAAATGAGTCTCAATAGATTTTAAAAGATAGACATCATACAAAGCATCTTCTCTGTCCAACAGCATGAAATAAAAATCAATAATATAACGAAAACTGAAAAATTCACAAAACTGTGGAAATCAAACAACACACTTTTAAACAACCAATGGATCAAAGAAGAAATCACAAAGGAATTTGAAAATACTCAGAGACAAATGAAAACAAAACCACAACATACCGAAACTTATGGGATGCAGAGAAAGCAGTGCTAAGCAGGAAATTCAGTTATAAATACTTACATTAAAAAGCAAGAAAGATCTGAAATCAACAACCTAACTTTAAAGCTTAAGGAACTAGATAAGGAACAAAAAACCCAAAAGCTAGCTGAAGGAAGGAAATAATAAAGATGAGAGCAGAGATAAACAAAATAGAGAATATAAAAACAATAGAGAAATCAATGAAACCAAAGGTTAATTCTTCAAAAAGATCAACAAAATTTACAAACCTTTAGGTAGATGAACTAAGAAAAAAGAGAGAAGACTCAAATTGCTAAAATCAGAAATAGAAGTGGGACATTATTACAGTTTCTTCAGAAATAAAAATATTATAAGAGAGTACTATAAAAAATTGTATGGCAAAAATTTGGATAACCTAGATGAAGTGGATGAATTTCTAGAAACACAAAACCTACCAGACTAAAACACAAAGAAACAGAAAATCTGAACAGACTATAACTAGTAAGGAGATTGAAACCATAATCAAAAATCTCCCAACAAAGAAAAGCCCTGGACCTGATGGCTCCACTGGTGAATTCCACCAAACATTTAAAGGAGAACTAATACCAATCTTTTTGCACATCAAATCCTTTTTATACATCAAAAGATACTATCCAGGAAGTAAAAAACAACCCACAAAATGGGAGAAAATATTTGCAAATCATCTATCTGATAAACCAGTGGTCCCCAAACTTTTTGGCACCAGGGACCGGTTTCATGGAAGAGAATTTTTCCATGGACCAGTGTGGGTTGGGGGGCAGTAGGGATGGTTCAGGTGGTAATGCGAGTGAGCGATGGGGAGCAATGGGGAGCAGCAGATGAAGCTTTACTTGCTCACCCGCCACTCACCTCCTGCTGTGTGGCCTGGTTCCTAACAGGTGGTTGGGGACCCCTGTGATAAAGGATTTATATCCAGATTAGAGAACTCCTTAAACTCAACAACAAAAAAACAAACAATCCAGTTCAAAAATGGGCAAAAGACTTGAATATCAACATTTCTACAAAGAAGATATACAAATGACCAAAATGTATATGAAAAGATCTCAACATCACTGACCATTAGGGAAATGCAAATCAAAACTACAATGAGATACTACCTCACACCAGCAGGATGGCTAATTAAAAACAAACAAACAAACAAAAAACCACCAGAAAACAAGTGCTGGCGAGGATGTGGAGAAATTGGTACCCTTGTGCACTGTTGCTGGGAATACAAAATGGCTCAGCCACTGTGGAAAACGGTATGACGGGTCCTTAAAAAGTTAAAAATAGAATTACCATATGATTCAGCAATTCCCCTTCTGGGTATATATCCAAAGGAAATGAAAGAAGGATCTCAAAGAGATATTTGTACACCAATGTTCATGGTATCATTATTCTCAGTAGCTAAGATCCAGAAACAACCTAAATGTCTATCAACATATGACTAAAGAAATGTGGTATATACATACAATGGAATATTTTTCAACCTTAAAAAGGAAGGAAATTCTACCATATATTACAACAAGGTTAAACCTTGGAGACATTATGCCAAATGAAACAAGCCAGTCACACACAAAAAATACTGTATGATTCCACTTATATGAGGTACTTAGTCAAAAACACAAAGACAGAAAGTGTAATAGTGGTTGGCAGGGCCTAAGGGGAGAGAATGGGAAGTTACTGTTTAATAGGTATAAAGTGTCAGTTTTACAAGATGAAAAGAGTTATGGGGATGGATGATGGTGATAGCTGCACAACAATGTTAATGTATTTAATACTACTGAACTGCACACTTAAAAGCCGGTAAGATGGTAAATTTTATGTCATGTGTATTTTACAATGACAACAAAATGAGGCAAATCAGGTTACTCATCAGTTCAATATCCTTTAACAGTTTTGTCTCAGAATAAAAGTCAAAGTCCTCATTATGACCCACAAGGCCCTTCATGATCTGAACCCCCTCTCTTTATCACTCCAACCTCATCTTACTATCTACCTCTCCCATACTCTGTTCCTGCCACACTGGGCTCAGGGCCACTGCACTTGATAGTCCATCTCTTGGAATGTACTTCCCATAGATATCAGCTTGACTCCTTCTCTTATCTCCTTCAGGTAAGGTCCTCCTTGGCCACCCTACCTAAAAATGAAACAAACCCTACCACATACATCCTATCTCCATTCACTACTTCATTTTTCTATTTAACACTGAACATCTAACAGACAACATACTTTCCTGATTTATATTTATCTTGTTTATTGCCTGCATCTCCAACCAGAATGTAAACTCCATGAAGATAGGGATTTTTCTCTGATTGATCCTGTCTCACATGAAGTAAGAGATCAATGAAATTTATTGGATTAATGAATTAAAGAACGTGAAAAAATATGAATGAAAGAAGCAGTAAAGAAGTAAATCTATATTTTATATATATTAAAAATGGTTCATTTATTTTCACCAGTATATATAATGTTTTTCTAACTGTTTACAGGTACTAAATGCCAGCCTGGGCTTGTTAGTTATAACTTAGAACACTGCCTATTTCACTAGATGTTCTCTTCTTTTCCTCCATGCCATAAATGGGGCTAAATGAACTTGGAAGCAAAGGCCAAAAATATATAGAAGTACACAGGCATAGGCTTTGGAATCAGACAGACCTGGATTTATATCCCAGATACTCCACTTGGTAGGGTAGGGGTTTTAACCTCTATGTGCCTCCATTGCTGTAAAGACAGTGTGAAATAGTGGAAAGAGTACATTGGCTTAGGAATCTGAGAGTCTTGGATTCTCATGTATTTGTAACTTTGGGCAAGTTATTTACTATATTGCCCAGTCTCAATTTCCACATCTACAAAGTGGGGATAATATCTCTTTCATAGGGTCCTTGTAAAAATGTAAAGCACCTGACACAGAAGGTAACCAGTAAATGTTCATTTCTGTTACTAATACAGGATAGTCATTAATTTTCTGCCCAACATAACTTTGTTCATTGGTAAGAAGGCATCCACCCTAGAAGTTAAGTTTTTGTTTCTTCATGACTACTACTCTTGTAATGAGCTATGCTGATTGTTTTTCAATATTACTAATAACCCCTACGGCTAGACACTAAAGCCAGAAGCATATTCCAATTAGCAATACTTTACCCACAAACATACATTCCTAAGGGAATGGAGGGCAAGAGCAAGCTCTGCCAGCTCACATTTCTTTTGCATCCACTTTCTGTTTTCTATTACAGGTGGGATCTCATTTTAATGAATACCATTTTAAACATCTGTTTCTACATGGTCAGACTAGTTTTGTGTTCTAGGATAAAGGCCACAGGAACTGTGCTTTGTTGACTTGGCTAAAACAAATTCTACAAAAATAAAGAGAAAGAAAATTCTTTCTTTACAAGGACTGTCTATGCAGAAATAAGTATTTTAATAAGAGGTAAGTATTGTTTGTAAGTGAAATACCTGGCTTGGCTACTTCCAAGAAAACAGAACATGAGCTGGTGGGTAGAAGGCAAAGTGCACTGGAAAGCAAGAGAAAATAAGAGAAAATGGAGCAAAGCCCTCAAGTGAGATCTGTTAGAAAGTTCAAACCTTAAGCCAGAACGCCACTTGGAAACAACCCCTCCTCTTCCAGGGCATACTTCACAAGTTACTTCCTCTACAAAGCTTTTTCCAATTCCCTCTAGACATATAATTCAATTCTCTGTTTCCTGTATTCCCACTTGTTCTGAATCTGTGAGTAGCATTTACCAGTATTCATCTTATACCTTTAATAATTGTTTTGTGCTCTGTCCCTTTCCCTCACCTAGACTGTAAGCTCAGATCTCTAAGACAAAGATTGATTCAACTTCCTAAGACCAAAACCTAGCACAGAACTTAATACATAATACCTATTTAATAAATTCTCATTGAATTTGATACATATGAAGAAGTATTAATATGCTGAATCCAGTATTTTTACCTATCTTGGATGCTCCTAGATAGCAAAAAATATGCTTCATTTCCACAGGATTTGACAGACTGATGTTCAGTGCCAGGTGCTGGTTGAAAAATATTACTGAAATTAATATGCCAAAGTTGGCAAAAACCAAAATCAACCTTTTGACCTTTAATTTCTTTCAGGACTTGGATGCACAAAAATCTACTACATGCTCCTGAATTAAACACTAACAGTAAGTGACTAAAATATACTGAGTGCTCTGGGAAGACCCAGCTTAAGGCTCTTCATCCTCGCTATGGGAGGGGGTGAGTGTGTTGTGGGGTGGGGTCGGTAATAGGTAGGTGTGGGGTGGCGGGGAAAGGCGAACCTCCCAGGATAGGGACTTGGAAGGGCTGGACAGACCATTAGCGCTTGACAGGCGGCAGGGGCGAGTTACCTCAAAGCAACCAAAGGCCAGAACGTCGACTGTGAAAATGGACTCGAAGGAGCCGTCTGCGAGCACATTAGAATGCTTGATCCCGTTCCTTCGGATAACAACAGCCCAGGTGCTGGTGCCAACTTGAGCCAACCATTCTGAATGAGCCAACCACTCCAGCTTCCAAACTCCCAGCCGCACGTTCCTCGCTATCAGGGTTTGTCTTGGCGCTGCCTGCTGGTCCCAGGCTTCCGGCTGGTCGGACTCCTATTTCCGGCTGCGAGGCTCCAGCTTCCCGCCGGCCGTGGAGGCACCGCCCAGTCCCCAAACGCGACGGCGGATGCGGTTGTGCGTCTTACTGCTCTTCTCTTGTCCTAGAGGAGCTCCTCTTTTTCTCCCTTTCTGCCGTCCCAGCAAGCTGCAAACCCTCTGAAAAAAATGCCTCTGCACCTCTAGCTCTTGCGGAGATTGGCGTCTTCAGTGGAGTCTCCTATTGCAGGTGTGAGTTAACTACCCGGCACCCATTTTCGCCCGTATTTTCTTTTGCTCCCTTTGTTTGGCAGCCACTGGGCTTTAGAATTTTGGAGTTGACTCACCTTTCTGACCTAGAGTTCCTGAAAGAGCCTGTGCTTTAGTTGACTCCTCTGGTTTGTGATGAGGAGCCCCTTGCCATGTTTGTAAGGGAAAGGTGAGAATGTTCTTAAAATGATAAGCAAAGTACTAACTCTGAATTTAAAAAGTTGCTCTATTCTGGCCGTTCCAGAATGGTCTTTGGAATAGTGAGATAACCCTCTTTTCCTCTTACATCTGAACACTCTCTGGAAAGAAGCTAATTTCCTACCACGTGCTAATTAAAGTGGTGGTCGAGAACCTCTCCTTCATGTGTGACCTTACTTTAGCAGGGGCTGTAATGGAAATGAAGTGTAAACTTTCAGGGTATAAAGTAATATCTATGACTGACTTATTCTGAAATTAAAGTTTGCTGACCCTTAGGACATGATACAAGGTATACCTCTGAGATATTGCAGGTTCAGTTTCAGACCAGTGCAATAAGTGAATATGGCAATAAAGTGAGTAACACAAATTTTTGGCTTCCTAGTGCATATAAAAGCTGTGTTTACACTATTCTGTATTCTGTTAAGTGTGCAATAGCATTATGTCTAAGAAAACAATGTACATAACCTAATTAAAAAATACTTTATTGCTAAAAACGCTGGACTTCCCTGGTGGTTCAGTGGTTAAGAATCCGTGCTTCCATGGCAGGGGGCACAGGTCTGATTCCTGGTTGGGGGGCTAGGATCCCACGTGCTGTGCGGTGTGGCCAAAATAAAGTAAGATAAAATAAAAATAAAACAGCTTTAAAAATGCTGACCATCACCTGACAATGCAGGGTTGCCACAAACCTTCAATTTGTAAAAAAAAGTGCAGTATCTGTGAAGCACAATAAAATGGGGTATGCCTGTATACCCCATTTTATAGATAGAAAATGCATAGAAAATGAAAATGAATAGAAAATGCATAGAAAATAAAAACTGCATAGAAAATGAAAAAAGCAACCAATTCTACTTGAATATATTATAATCCATCAAATATGTTTTTCAAAATGTTCATTTTATTCACTGTCAAGAGTGTGTTTTCAAAACTAGTATTCTACTCTTGAACTTTTATAGCCCCACTTTTCTCTGAGTTTATGCCACATATAAATTTAATTGTGGGCCTGACCAGCAGGAAAAAGAAAGTTCAAAACCAGTTAAGAGGTGATATAAATATTGTAGAGTGTGGGTTGTGTAGAGTCAGATGGACTTACACTCACTATTTATTAGCTATGTATGAATTTAACCAACTTTTTTATCTTAAGTTGGGTTCTCCTACAACTAAGACCCTGAGATAAGGATCAGGGTACTAATTCCCTTCCCTCAGTGGTTGAGTGTTACTCTTGGGATTGTTAATTCTCTGGTACTTCCCTAGGCAGCCTTCTTTTGAGTAGCATGTGCCTGCTGCTAGAGAAAACCCTCAGGCAGAAAGACAAATAGTTGAGATAGGAAGCCATTGGCATAGCCTTAATGGAAATTAACATATAAAGCTGCAGGTAGCCTTCAGGGTGGCAAAGGGGGATATGAGCTGGGCACTGATGATGTCTCAAACATTCATTAAGCCTTAATTTCTTTCTCTGTAATCTAGAGATAATAATTAGAGATTATAAGTAGAGTGATGTTAAGACTCTAGATCATAAAAAATACTTTAAATTTTTGAATATGTTAATATAATAATGTTGTATCATAATAATTAGGCACCTCTTTTTAAGATTTTATTATTTATTTATTTATTTTATACAGCAGGTTCTTATTAGTCATCCATTTTATACACATCAGTGTATACATGTCAATTCCAATCGCCCTATTCATCACACCATCACCCCCACCCCCCTGCGGGTTTCTCCCCTTGGTGTCCATACGTTTGTTCTCTACATCTGTGTCTCAATTTCTGCCCTGCAAACTGGTTCATCTGTACCATTTTTCTAGGTTACACATATAGGCGTTAATATACGATATTTGTTTTTCTCTTTCTGACTTACTTCACTCTGTATGACAGTCTAGATCCATCCACATCTCAACAAATGACCCAATTCCGTTCCTTTTAATGGCTGAGTAATATTCCATTGTATATATGTACCACATCTTCTTTATCCATTCGTCTGTCGATGGGCATTTAGGTTGCTTCCATGACCTGGCTATTATAAACAGTGCTGCAGTGAACATTGGGGTGCCTGTGTCTTTTTGAATTTTCATTTTCTCTGGGTATATGCCTAGTAGTGGGATTGCTGGATCATATGGTAATTCTATTTTTAGTTTTTTAAGGAACCTCCATACTGTTCTCCATAGTGGCTGTATCAATTTACATTCCCACCAAGAGTGCAAGACGGTTCCCTTTTCTCCACACCCTCTCCAGCATTTGTTGTAGATTTTCTGATGTTGCCCATTCTAACTGGTGTGAGGTGATACCTCATTGTACTTTTGATTTGCATTTCTCTAATAATGAGTGATGTTGAGCAGCTTTTCATGTGCTTCTTGGCCATCTGTATGTCTTCTTTGGAGAAGTGTCTATTTAGATCTTCTGCCCATTTTTGGATTGGGTTTTTGTTTTTTTAATATTGAGCTGCATGAGCTGTTTATATATTTTGGAGATTAATCCTTTGTCCATTGATTAATTTGAAAATGTTTTCTCCCATTCTGAGGGTTGTCTTTACGCCTTGTTTATGGTTTCCTTTGCTGTGCAAAAGCTTTTAAGTTTCATTAGGTCCCGTTTGATTATTTTTGTTTTTATTTCCATTACTCTAGGAGGTGGATCAAAAAAGATCTTGCTGTGATTTATGTAAAAGGATGTTCTTCCTATGTTTTCCTCTAAGAGTTTTATAGTGTCTGCTCTTACATTTAGGTCTCCAGTCCATTTTGAGTTTACATCTGTGTATGGTGTTAGGGAGTGTTCTAATTTCATTCTTTTACATGTAGCTGTCCAGTTTTCCTAGCACCACTTATTGAAGAGACTGTATTGTCTCCATTGCATATCCTTGCCTCCTTTGTCATAGATTAGTTGACCATAGGTACGTGGATTTACCTCAGGGCTTTCTATCTTGTTCCATTGATATATGTTTGTGTTTTTGTGCCAGTACCATATTGTCTTGATTACTGTAGCTTTGTAGTATAGTCTTAAGTTAGGGAGTCTGATTCCTCCAGCTCCATTTTTCCCCCTCAAGACTGCTTTGGCTAGTCTGGGTCTTTTGTGTCTCCATATAAATTTTAAGATTTTTTGTTCCAGTGACGTAAAAAATGCCATTGGTAATTTGATAGGGATTGCATTGAATCTGTAGATTGCTTTGGGTAGTAGACTCATTTTCACAATATTGATTCTTCCAATCCAAGAACATGGTATATCTCTCCAACTGTTGGTATCATCTTTAATTTGTTACAGCAGTTTGTTACAGTTTTTTGCATACAGGTCTTTTGTCTCCCTAGGTAGGTTTATTCCTAGGTATTTTATTCTTTTTGTTGCAATGGTAAATGGGAGTGTTTCCTTAATTTCTCTTTCAGATATTTCATCATTAGTGTATAGGAATGCAAGAAATTTCTGTGCATTAATTTTGTATCCTGCAACTTTACCAAATTCATTGATTAGCTCTAGTAGTTTTCTGGTGTCATCTCTAGGATTCTCTATGTATAGTATCATGTCATCTGCAAGCAGTGACAGTTTTACTTCTTCATTTCCAATTTGTATTCCTTTTATTTATTTTTCTTCTCTGATTGCTGTGGCTAGGACTTCCAAAACTATGTTGAATAATAGTGCTGAGAGTGGACATCCTTGTCTTGTTCGTGATCTTCGAAGAAATACTTTCAGTTTACCATTGAGAATGATGTTTGCTGTGGGTTTGTCGTATATGGCCTTTATTATGTTGAGGTAGGTTCCCTCTATGCCCATTTTCTGGAGAGTTTTTATCATAAATCAGTGTTGAATTTTGTCAAAAGCTTTTTCTGCATCTATTGAGATGATCATATCGTTTCTCTTCTTCAATTTGTTAATATGGTGTATCACATTGATTAATTTACATATATTGAATAATCCTTGCATCCTGGGATAAATTCCACTTGATATGGTGTATGATCCTTTTAATGTGTTGTTGGATTCTGTTTGCTAGTATTTTGTTGAGGATTTTTGCCTCTATGTTCATCAGTGATATTGGTCTGTAATCTTCTTTTTTTATAGTAAGTTTGTCTGGTTTTGGTATCAGGGTGTTGGTGGCCTCATAGAATGAATTTGGGAGTGTTCCTTCCTCTGCAATTTATTGTAAGAATTTGAGAAGGATGGGTGTTAGCTCTTCTCTAAATGTTTGATAGAACTCACCTGTGAAGCCATCTGATCCTGGACTTTTGTTTGTTGAAAGATATATATATATATTTTTTTGTGGTATGCAGGCTTCTCACTGTTGTGGCCGCTCCCGTTGTGGAGCACAGGCTCTGGACGTGCAGGCTCAGTGGCCATGGTTCACAGGCCCAGCTGCTCTGCAGCATGTGGGATCTTCCCGGACTGGGGCACGAACCCGTGTCCCCTGCATTGGCAGGCAGACTCTCAACCACTGCGCCACCAGGGAAGCTCTGTTGGAATATTTTTAATCACAGTTTCAATTTCATTACTTGTGATTGGTCTGTTCATATTTTCTGTTTCTTTCTGGTTCAGTCTTGGAAGGTTATACCTTTCTAAGAATTTGTCCATTTCTTCCAGGTTGCCCATTTTATTGGCATAGAGTTGCTTGTAGTAGTCTCTTAGGATGCTTTGTATTTCTGCGGTGTCTGTTGTAACATCTCCTTTTTCATTTCTAGTTTTATTGATTTCAGTCCTTTCCCTCTTTTTCTTGATGAGTCTGGCTAATGGTTTATCAATTTTGTTTATCTTCTCAAAGAACCATCTTTTAGTTTTATTGATCTTTGCTATTGTTTTCTTTGTTTCTATTTCTTTTATTTGTGCTCTGATCTGTATGATTTCTTTCCTACTGCTAACTTTGGGTTTTGTTTGTTCTTCTTTCTCTAGTTCCTTTAGGTGTAAGGTTAGATTGTTTATTTGAGATTTTTCTTATTTCTTGTGATAGGCTTGTATAGATATAAACTTCCCTCTTAGAACTGCTTTTGCTGCATCCCATAGGTGTTGGCTAGACGTGTTTTCATGGTCATTTGTGTCTAGGTATTTTTTGATTTCCTCTTTGACTTCTTCAGTGATCTCTTGGTTATTTAATAACGTATTATTTAGCCTACATGCGTCTGTGTTTTTTACGTTTTTCCCCCTGTAATTCATTTCTAATCTCATAGTGTTGTGGTCAGGAAAGATACTTGATACGATTTCAATTTTCTTAAATTTACTGAGGCTTGATTTGTGACCCAAGATGTGATCTATCCTGGAAAATGTTCCGTGCACACTTGAGAAGAAATTGTAATCTGCTGTTTTTGGATGGAATGTCCTATAAATATCAATTAAATCTACCTGGTCTATTGTGTCATTTAAAGCTTCTGTTTCCTTATTTATTTTCATTTTGGATGATACGTCCATTGGTGTGAGTTGTTAAAAGTCCCCCACTATTATTGTGTTACTTTCAATTTCCTCTTTTATAGCTGTTAGCAGTTGCCTTATGTATTGAGGCGCTCCTATGTTAGATGCGTGTATATATATATATATATATATATATATATATATTAACATCTTTGTTGGAGTATAATTGCTTTACAATGGTGTGTTAGTTTCTGCTTTATTACAAAGTGAATCAGTTATACATATACATATGTTCCCATATCTCTTCCCTCTTGCATCTACCTCCCTCCAACACTTCCTATCCCACCCCTCTAGGTGGTCACAAAACACCGAGCTGATCTCCCTGTGCTATGCAGCTGCTTCCCACTAGCTATCTATTTTACGTTTGGTAGTGTATATATGTCTATGCCACTCTCTCACGTTGTCACAGCTTACCCTTCCCCCTCCCCATATCCTCAAGTCCATTCTCTAGTAGGTCTGTGTCTTTATTCCCATCTTACCCCTAGGTTCTTCATGACATTTTTTTTCCCTTAGATTCCATATATATGTGTTACCATATGGTATTTGTCTTTCTCTTTCTGACTTACTTCACTCTGTATGACAGACTCTAGGTCTATCCACCTAACTACAAATAACTCAATTTCGTTTCTTTTTATGGCTGATTAATATTCCATTGTATATATGTGGCACATCTTCTTTATCCATACACCCTGAGAAAACCATAATTCTAAAAGAGTCATGTACTAAAATGTTCATTGCAGCTCTATTTACAATAGGCAGGAGATGGAAGCAACCTAAGTGGCCATCATCAGATGAATGGATAAAGGTGCATATATTTTTATAATTGTTATATCTTCTTCTTGGATTGATCCCTTGATCATTATGTAGTGTCCTTCCTTGTCTCTTGTAACATTCTTTATTTTAAAGTCTATTTTATCTTATATGAGTATTGCTACTCCAGCTTTCCTTTGATTTCCATTTGCATGGAATATCTTTTTCCATCTCCTCACTTTCAGTTTGTATGTGTCCCTAGGTCTGAAGTGGGTCTCTTGTAGACAGCATATATATGGGTCTTGTTTTTGTATCCATTCATCAAGCCTGTGTCTTTTGGTTGGAGCATTTAATCCATTCACGTTTAAGGTAATTATTGATATGTATGTTCCTATGACCATTTTCTTAATTGTTTTGGGTTTGTTTTTGTAGGTCCTTTTCTTCTCTTGTATTTCCCACTTAGAGAAGTTCCTTTAGCACTTGTTGTAGAGCTGGTTTGGTGGTGCTGAATTCTCTTAGCTTTTGCTTGTCTGTAAAGCTTTTGATTTCTCCATCAAATCTGAATGAGATCCTTGCCAGGTAGAGTAATCTTGGTTGTAGGTTCTTCCCTTTCATCACTTTAAGTATATCATGCCATTCCCTTCTGGCTTGTAGAGTTTCTGCTGAGAAATCAGCTGTTAACCTTATGGGAGTTCCCTTGTATGTTATTTGTCATTTTTCCCTTGCTGCTTTCAGTAATTTTTCTTTGTCTTTAATTTTTGCCCATTTGTTTACTGTGTCTTGGCATGTTTCTCCTTGGGTTTATCCTGTATGGGACTCGCTGCGCTTCCTGGACTTGGGTGGCTATTTCCTTTCCCGTGTTAGGGAAGTTTTTGACTATAATCTCTTCAGATATTTTCTCTGGTCCTTTCTCTCTCTCTTTTCCTTCTGGGACCCCTATAATGCAAATGGTGTTGCATTTAATGTTGTCCCAGATGTCTTTTAGGGTGTTTTCATTTCTTTTCATTCTTTTTTCTTTATTCTGTTCTGCAGCAGTGAATTCCACCATTCTGTCTTCGAGGTCACTTATCCATTCTTCTGCCTCAGTTATTCTGCTATTGATTCCTTCTAGTGTAGTTTTCATTTTAGTTACTGTATTGTTCATCTCTGTTTTTTTTTCTTTAATTCCTCTAGATCCTTGTTGAACATTTCTTGCATGTTCTCAATGTTTGCCCCCATTATTTTCCCGAGGTCCTGGATCAACTTCACTATCATTATTCTGAATTTTTTTTCTGTAAGGTTGCCTATCTCCACTTCATTTAGTTGTTTTTCTAGGGTTCTACCTTGTTCCTTCATCTGTTACATAGCCCTCTGCCTTTTCATCTTGTCTGTCTTTCTGTGAATGTGGTTTTTGTTCCACAGGCTGCAGGATTGTAGTTCTTGCTTCTGCTGTCTGCCCTCTGGTGTCTGTTTCAGATTTTAAGCACACATTAATATTTGTTGTGTCACTCTATTTGTGGAACACATTCCCATTTCTTCTAGTCTACTTCTGTTCACACTTATAAGAGTCACACATTACCTGGAAGATCTTCCTAAACCTGATATCTTAATACACTACTCCCCCCTCCCCCGTAGAATGATTTGTCTCCCCACTAGACCATAGTGAGAACAAAGACTGTGTAATTTATACTTCAACAAAAATGTATGAAGCACTGTGACAAACTGGAGAACATAAAGACCAAAAAGAAAGCCCTACTCTCAGGATTTTACAGTTCAGGCTGGGTATAAACAAAAACTTAAACAACTAAAGTACATCATAATACTCAGATAAAGGCAAATGCATGGTTTTAAAGAAGCAAGTAGGAGGAGTTAATTCACTTTGTCTTTGAAAGTCAGAGCTTCAGAAAGAAATTACTTCAGCTTAAAGTTAATGAATAAATAGAATTTAGTCTGGAAGCATACAAACCAGACTGATAATAACAGTTACCTGTTGAGTGGGAAGTGTGTGTGTGTGTGTGTGTTTAATTTGGAGGAGACAGGGCAAGATAAAGAAATACTGAACTTTTTACTCTGTATATTTTTGTGTTATTTGAATCCTTTATACAGAATGTGTACTCATCATTCTCTTGTGTAATTAAAGAAAAAAATATTAGCTTGATTGAAGGGATACCAGAGAGGAAACAGTGAAGGCAGAGACTTTAGCTCAGGAGACTGCATCATATTCAGGGAGGTACATGTAGCATAGTATGGCTGTTGCATAATGAGCCTAAAGGAAAGTGTCAGGAAATCAAATTAGAGAGTTAGATTTGGGCCAAACTAGATTTGTAGGCTATTGTAGCAGTCAAATGGAAAAGCATGAGAGCATAAACTAACAAAAGTGAGAGAAGGAGGAGTGGAGGATACCAGAGATAGAGGTAAAAGCTACATAATTTGGTGCATAGATAATAGAAAGTAAATGAGCACCTATCTCAACTGAGTTCTATGAGAGAATTAAGCCCTTGTGTCCTAAGGTATCTGTTTTATGCAATGAATTAATTTCCTATGCATCTGGAGTAGTATTAATTATGTACTGATCCTTGGAAAAATTGAGAAAATAGTCACTTAAATAATTTTCTGTGCTCGGATAAAGAACATGGATTGAGAAAGACCTTGGTAATTGTGTGGAAGATGGCTGCTTATTATTGGCTAAAATGTGTCCTATATGTGAAGAAGTAAATTTGAGTTCAGTTTTCAATACATTGAATTTGAGGTGTTTATGGGACATTTAGGAGGAGAGATGTGATAGTTGAGCAAAAAATTCTGGAGCTTGTACTAGATATCTAAACTGGAAAGAAAGTGTAATAAGTCCTCAGCATATAAGTAATATAGTTACAGCCATAGATTTAGTTGGATCACCCAACTAATGTGAGAAAAAACACAAAGATTTAAAATAGAATCTTAGGGAACTATGACATTTGGGAGGTAGACATTAGAAGATGAGCCTGACAAGAAGACTAAAGCAAGAACTGGAAACCTGAAGAAAATTATGGCATAGAAGTCAAGGAAGAGAAGGATTACAAGAATGATGGAAGTCAACAGTGTCATTACTGCAGAAATGTGTCCATTGGTCATGGTAATATGGAGATCAATGTTGACCTTAGTGAGAGCAGCTTTGGAAGAACTTTATGGGCAAAAGTAATATTAGAGTGAGTTGGGAAGTGAGAAAGCCAAATAGTGAGAGTTAACATCTCTTCCAAGATGCTTGGTTATGAAGAATGATAAAGGGTTTATTTGTCTTGAAGATGGAAGGGACTTGTATAGTATATTTATATGTTAAGGGAAAAGATCAATAGAGGGGTAGCAAAGGAATAGTACAGAAGGAAGAGAGAAGTGATGATTAATGATTTCTGAGCTCAGGTGGAACCTTAAGTCATAGATAGAAGGGGGAGTCTCCACTGAGCCTGGAAAGAATGAGATAAAGATGAGTACTGATGCAGATTAATTTATAAATGGTATGGAAGAAATGAAAGGAGTTTCAGCCTAATGGCTCCAATTTTCTCTATGAAATAGGAAATTAGATCATCTGCTGGGGTAGTGCGAGGAAACAATTAAATGAGAATTTGAATAAAGAGCTGAAATTTTGGAAGATTTACTGAAAAGAATGAGGAAAAGGAACTAAGATTTATCAAAAGTCTAATATGATAGCCTGTATGGTAAATGCTTTATATACATTATTGCATTTAATTCTAACAATCATCATTATATATATCATATTAAGAGAGACTCATTTCAACAGTGTATGTGAAAGTGATTTGTACATTGTAAAGTCCTAGATAAATGTAAGGTATAATTGTAATAATAGTAATGAATTCAAGGCACTTTTATTATAACCTTGTCAATAGTTATGGCATTTTTATCCCAAATATAGGTATATCATGCTCTGTGTAATAAAAGGTTTTCTGAAAAATTTTTAAAAAAGAAAGAGGCTCATCTTTTACAGATAGTAAATAATGGTCAGAATTCGAACCCAAAGTTTTTCTGGCTTCAGATCCTGTGACAGATACACTTCTAGGGTTTAACAAAACCCAAGGGAGTGCAGTTAGACTTGTGGACTATGGGGTCTTATATTGGACAGGGAAAGAAGTAGGACTGGAAGTAAAGCCAAGGAGTGGTAATAAATTTGGGGAAAATGATAAGATCAAGGGTTTGGAAATATCAATGAAGTAAAATTAAAATTACAGTGATATTAAGCAAGTAAAGGCTGAGATAGTGATCAGAGAAAAGCATATTATGTCCAAAGAGTAGAATATAGGAGTTAAAATTTCAGAGGTGAAGCAGTTTGGGGCTGAGCTGGGATGGAGGTGGAGGAGGGCATGGAGAATGATTATAGCTAGCATTTATTAAACTTTTAGAATGCTAGATACTGTACTAAGCACTTTATATGCATTATCTTATTCTCACAATCCTTAATGAGGTAAATACTATCATTATTTCCATTTGATAGATGAGGTGATTTTGATTGTTACTTTCCTAAATTAAGCTCATAGAATCAGATTTTATAAGGCAGCTTCATTTAAAAAATTTTTTATTTTATATTGGAGTATAGTTGATATACAATGTTGTGTTCGTTTCAGGTGTACAGCAAAGTGATTCAGTTATACATATGCATATATCTATTCTTTTTAAGATTCTTTTCCCATATAGATTATTATAGAATATTGAGTAGAGTTCCCTGTGCTATACAGTAGGTCCTTGTTGATTATCTATTTTATATATAGTAGTATGTATATATTAATCCTAAACCTCTGATTTACCCTCCCCCCACACCTTTCCCCTTTGGTAACCATAAGTTTGTTTTCTATGTCTGTAAGTCTGTTCATGTTTTATAAATAAGTTCATTTGTATCATTTTTTTAGATTCCACATATAAGTGATATCATGTGATATTTGTCTTTCTCTATCTGACTTACTTCAGTTAGTATGATAATCTCTAGGTCTATCCATGGTGCTGCAAATGGCATACCTTTTGTGTTTACATTTTTTATGGCTGAGTAATATTCCATTGTATATATGTACCACATCTTCTTCTTCTCTTTTCTTTCTAATTGGAGTATAGTTGCTTTACAATGTTGTGTTAGTTTCTGTTAGTTTCTGCTGTACAGCAAAGTGAATCAGCTATATGTATACATATATCCCGTCTTTTTTGGATTTCCTTCCCCTTTAGATCAGAGCATTGAGTTCCCTGTGCTCTACAGTAGGTTCTCATTAGTTATCTATTTGATACATAATAGTGTATATATGTCAATCCCAATCTCCCAATTCTTCCTACCCTCCCTTCCCCCCCTTGGGATCCATATGTTTGTTCTCTACATCTGTGTCTCTATTTCTGCTTTGCAAATAAGTTCAACTGTATCATTTTTCTAGATTCTGCATATAAGTGACTTATACGATATTTGTTTTTCTCTTTCTGACTGACTTCACTCTGTATGACAGTCTCTAGTCCATCCATGTTTCTGCAAATGACACAGTTTTGTTCCATTTTATGGCTGAGTAATATTCCATTGTATATATGTACCACATCTTCTTTATCCATGTTGATGGGCATTTAGGTTGTGTCCATGTCCTGGCTATTGTAGGCAGTGCTGCAATGAACACTGGGTTGCATGTATCTTTTTGATTTATGGTTTTCTCTGGGTATATGCCCAGTAGTGGTATTGGTGTGTCTGTCATATGGTAGTTCTATTTTTAGTCTTTTAAGGAAACTCCATACTCTTCTACACAGTGGCTGTATCAATTTACATTCCCACCAACAGTGTAAGAGGGTTCCCTTTTCTCCACACCCTCTCCAGCATTTACTGTTTGTAGATTTTTTGATGACAGCCATTCTGATCAGTGTGAGGTGATACCTCATTGTAGTTTTGATTTGCATGTCTCTAATAATTAGTGATGTTGAACATCTTTTCATGTGTTTGTTGGCCATCTGTATGTCTTCTTTGGAGAAATTTCTATTTAGGTCTTCCACCCTTTTTTTTTTTTTAACATCTTGATTGGGGTATAATTGCTTTACAATGGTGTGTTAGTTTCTGCTTTATAACAAAGTGAATCAGTTATACATATACATATGCTCCCATATGTCTTCCCTCTTGTGTCTCCCTCCCTCCCACCCTCCCTATCCCACCCCTCCAGGCTGTCACAAAGCACCGAGCCAATATCCCTGTGCCATGCGGCTGCTTCCCACTGGCTATCTACCTTACTACATTCGTTAGTGTGTATATGTCCATGACTCTCTCTCGCCCTGTCACAGCTCACCCTTCCCCCTCCCCATATCCTCAAGTCCGTTCTCCAGTAGGTCTGCGTCTTTATTCCTGTCTTACCCCTAGGTTCTTCATGACATTTTTTTCCCTTAAATTCCATACATATGTGTTAGCATACGGTATTTGTCTTTTTCTTTCTGACTTACTTCACTCTGTATGACAGACTCTAGATCTATCCACCTCATTACAAATAGCTCAATTTCATTTCTTTTTATGGCTGAGTAATACTCCATTGTATATATGTGCCACATCTTCTTTATCCATTCATCAGATGATGGGCACTTAGGTTGTTTCCATCTCCAGGCTATTGTAAATAGAGCTGCAATGAACATTTTGGTACATGACTCTTTTTGAATTTTGGTTTTCTCAGGGTATATGCCCAGTAGTGGGATTGCTGGGTCATATGGTAGTTCTATTTGTAGTTTTTTAAGGAACCTCCATGCTGTTCTCCATAGTGGCTGAACCAATTCACATTCCCACCAGCAGTGCAAGAGTGTTCCCTTTTCTCCACACCCTGTCCAGCATTTACTGTTTCTAGATTTTTTGATGATGGCCATTCTGACCAGTGTGAGATGATATCTCATTGTAGTTTTGATTTGCATTTCTCTAATGATTAATGATGTTGAGCATTCTTTCATGTGTTTGTTGGCAATCTGTATATGTTCTTTGGAGAAATGTCTATTTAGGTCTTCTGCCCATTTTTGGATTGGGTTGTTTGTTTTTTTGTTATTGAGCTGCATGAGCTGCTTGTAAATTTTGGAGATTAATCCTTTGTCATTTGCAAATATTTTCTCCCATTCTGAGGGTTGTCTTTTGGTCTTGTTTATGGTTTCCTGTGCTGTGCAAAAGCTTTGAAGTTTCATTAGGTCCCATTTGTTTTTTTTTTTGTTTTTATTTCCATTACTCCAGGAGGTGGGTCAGAAAGGATCTTGCTGTGATTTATGTCATAGAGTGTTCTGCCTATGTTTTCCTCTAAGAGTTTGATAGTTTCTGGCCTTACATTTAGGTCTTTAATCCATTTTGAGCTTATTTTTGTGTATGGTGTTAGGGAGTGATCTAATCTCATACTTTTACATATACCTGTCCAGTTTTCTGAGCACCACTTATTGAAGAGGCTGTCCTTTCTCCACTGTACATTCCTGCCACCTTTATCAAAGATAAGTTCCACCCATTTTTTGATTGGGTTGTTTGTTTGGTTGTTTTTTTGATATTGAGCTGTATGGGCTGTTTGTATATTTTGGAGATTAGTTATTGTTGGTTGCATCATTTGCAAATATTTTCTCCCATTCTGTGGGTTGACTTTTCATTTTGTTTATGGTTTCCTTTGCTGTGCAAAAGCTTTGAAGTTTAACTAGGTCCATTTGTTTATTTTTATTTTTGTTACTCTAAGAGATGGATCCAAAAAGATATGGCTGCGATTTATGTCAGAGAGTGTTCTGCCTATGTTTTTCTCTAAGAGTTTTATAGTATCCAGTCTTACATTTAAGTCTTTAATCTATTTTGAGTTTATTTTTGTGTACGGTTTTAGAGAATGTTCTAATTTCATTCTTTTACATGTAGCTGTCCAATTTTCCAAGCACCACTTATTGAAGAGACCATCTTTTCCCCATTGTATGTTCTTGCTTCCTTTGTCATAGATTAATTGACCGTAGGTGCGTGTGTTTACTTCTGGGCTTTCTGTCCTGTTCCATTGATCTATAAGTGTGTCTTTGTGCCAGTACCGTACTGTTTTGATTACTGTAGCTTTATATTATAGTTTGAAGTCAGGAAGCCTGATTCCTCCAGCTCTGTTTTTTGTTCTCAAGATTGCTTTGGCTATTCAGGGATTTTTGTGTTTCCATACAAAATTTAAGATTTTTTGTTCTAGATCTGCAAAAAATGCCATTGGTAATTTGATAGGGATTTCATTGAATCTGTAGATTGTCTTGGGTAGTATAGTTATTTCACATTACTGAGGCAGTTTCATTTTATGATTAATTTTCTTACTACATTCTTCAGCAGATTCTTTCTAATGGGATTTTTTACTAATTCTTAGAATTTTTCAAAGTAATTTTAATCATCATAATAAACAATTTAATATTGAATAACAAAGTGATTTAAAACATCTGCTTAATTATGGTTGTATTTTACTATGATTTTCAGGTCAAATAAAAGGGAATCAATATCAGTGCTGAACTAAACTACTTACATTGGACAGCTACCATCTTCAAATTCAGAGCAGGCCACACTTCAAATTCAGAGCAGGCCACACTTAAATAAATAAAGAATTAATTTATTAAAGGGCTGGGAAGAAAAATTATTTTTTGGATGTTAGAAAAGCAGAGTTTCAACAGAAAATATGAAACAAAGGCAAGAATTGGCAACAAAAACTTTTAATTGAAAATATTTTAAGAATAATATGGTAAACAAAAAGAATATCAGTGAAATTAAAATATCTATTTAAAAAAGCTAAAAAGAAAAAAAGAAAGTTCTGCTTTAACAGCAAAAAAAATATTGTTTAGAATTATAAGAAGTTTGAAGAAATACATATAAGATGTATCAGATTACATATTATGAAGCAATTTTAAATTACCTAAGTAGGCAGTTGAAAAGAATACCAATTCAACTAACTTTCATAAATATTAACTATGTGCTCTGACATATGGTTGGTAAATGCATTAAGAAAATCTTGTGGGAATAAAGCATCTCAGTATTAAATTTAACCAACTCTTTTCAGGACAACGAAAACAATCATTTCAAACTAAAAATGAAAAAGATATTACGTTTTTACTGAATTGCTAACATTTCTTAACTCAAATATAATTCATCAGAAGTTTCAGATCATAGAAACCATATGATCCGTTTAAATCACTGCACTTAAAAAATGTTTTATGTGTTAAACAGGAAAATAAAGGTAAAAACCGCACAGTGTTTTATTTAAAGCATGTCATGGAGGATTATGGTTTTAAAGTAGTTTAATAAATGGTTGAAACTCCTGGCAAGTATTCTCAGAATTTACCAAATTTACCCTAAAGGGAGAGTAAAGATTCTTCATCCTTACTAATCTCTGTTAAACAAAAATCAACCTAAGTGCAAAAGAGTCACCAAGTTATAGAAAATGTAGGTTTGATTGTAATCGAACAAGCATACACAAGGTAATTCAAGAACCTTTGTAATAAAGTGAGTAACAGATTTTCAAACAGTTACTCAGTCTATTTTAAAATGCAAAAGTAGAGCAGCAGCTTGAGAATTTGTTCAAGAAATAATTCCTATGTTCATTTAAATTGGCAAAGATTATGAGATTTAAATATAGTCATACGATAGAATCTTCAGAACATTTTGAAAGAATTTCACCCAGATCTACAAAATAATGTTTTTAAGGCCAAATGGAAAATGTCACAAAAAAATCAGAAGTTTTATATGATACATTTAAATTGATAAGTGATAGGAATGAATCACAAAAGAGACAGGTATCTAAGGTAAAAAATATTCTTGTAAAGAAGCAACATGTAAATCTAGAAATGTGATCTAACGTCAACATCGCATTTCTTACTAGATCACATTCAAATAATGCAAACATATCAAACAGAGTAACCAGTACATTTATGGGAGAATTAATGACAGTCTTCTAAAAGTTGAATATATTACTTAAGGCTAGAAAATTGTAGTCTTCTTATAAATATATTATTTTCTTTTAAACTACAGAATTTCAGCTTCAGTGGGAAACACAAATTTCTTATTACACAGTTATGGTAAGTCAGAACTCTGGGCCTAGATTAGCTAGATTCTCTACTTAGGGTCCCACAAGTCTGAAATCAGTCTTGGGTGGGGCTGTTGCCTCATTCAAGCCTTGGGCTCCTCTTCCACATTTATTGGTTCTTGGCAGAATTCAGTCCCTTACAGTTGTAGGATTTAAATCCCTATTTTCATGCTGTCTGTCAACAAGGGCCATTCTCAACTCCTAGTGGTTGACTACTATTCCATGCTACATGGCCCTCTCTACGATATGGCAAATTGCTCCTTCAAGGCTAACAGGAGACTCTCTCTAACTTATTCCAACTGTGACCTCTAAATCCTCTTTAGAGTTCACCTGATTAGGTTGGGATCACTCAAGGTAATCTCCCTTTTGATTAACTTAAAGTCAACTAATAATAAATCTTAATTATATCTGCAAAGTCTCTTGACCTGTGCCATATAATATAAACTAACCAACCACGGAATTAGTATCCCATCATATTTACAGGTCCCACCTGCATCCGAGGAGAGAGGATTATACAGGGCATGCACACCAGAGGAAAGGAATCTTAGGGACCGTCTCAGAATTCTAACAGAGTTAGGATGAAGATATATGATGTTAACTTGCAGCAGATTCATAGAATATTGAAAAGGAGTGTTCTGAGTTTGTTTTTTTTTTCTGTTGATCACCAAGAGAAAAACATTGGATTATAAATTCCTGAGTTCAAAGGGCACTATACTATGCACGAGATAAAAACAAATGGGAGGGACTTGCCTAATGTTCCAGTGGGTGGGACTCCACACTCCCAGTGTGGGGGGCCCGGGTTCCATCCCTGGTCAGGGAACTAGATCCTGCATGCATGACACAGCTAAGAGTTCGCATGCTGCAATTAATAAGCTTTAAATAATACATTAATCAAGATGGACTTAACTGATATTTATAGGATATTCCATCCAAAAACAATAGAATACACTTTCTTCTCAAGTGCTCATGGAACATTCTGCAGGATAGATCATATCTTGGGACAACAATCAAGCCTTGGTAAACTTAAGAAAATTGAAATCATATCATGCATCTTTTCCGATCACAACTCTATGAGACTGGATATCAATTATAGGAAAAAAACTGTTAAAAACACAAACACATGGAGGCTAAACAATATGATACTAAATAACCAAGAGATCACTGAAGAAATCAGAAAGGAAACTAAAAAAAACCTTAAAAAAATGACAATGAAAACATGACGACCCAAAACTTATGGGGTGCAGCAAAAGCAGTTCTAAGAGGGAAGTTTATAGTGATACAAGCCTACATCAAGAAACAAGAAAAATCTCAAATAAACAACCTAACCTTACACCTAAAGCAATTAAAGAAAGAAGAGCAAACAAACAAAACCAAAGTTAGCAGAAGGAAAGAAATCATAAAGATCAGATCAGAAATAAATGAAACAGAAATGAAGGAAACAATAGCAAAGATCAATAAACTAAAAGCTCGTTCTTTGAGGAGATAAACAAAACTAATAAACCATTAGCCAGACTCATCAAGAAAGAAAGGGAGAAGACTAAAATCAATAGGATTAGAAATGAAAAAGAAGTAACAACTGACACTGCAGAAATACAAAGTATCATGAGAGATTACTAGAAGCCATATATGCCCATTGGAAGAAATGGACAAATTCTTAGAAAAGCACAACCTTCTGAGACTGAACCAGCAAGAAATAGAATATATAAACAGACCAATCAAAAACACTGAAATTGAAACTGTGATTAAAAATCTTCCAACAAACAAAGGCTCAGGGCGAGATGGCTTCACAGGCGAATTCTATCAAACATTTAGAGACAAGTTAGCACCTATACTTCTCAAACTCTTCCAAAATACAGCAGCGGGAGGAATACTCCCAAAGTCATTGTACAAGGCCACCATCACCCTGATACCAAATCCAGACAATGATGTCACAAAAAAAGAAAACTGGAGGCCAATATCAGTGATGAACATAAATGCAAAAATCCTCTACAAAATAGTAGCAAACGAAATCCAGCAGCACATTAAAAGCATCATACACCATGATCAAGTGGAGTTTATCCCAGGAATGCAATGGTTCTTCAATACACGCAAATCAATCAATGTGATACACCATATTAACATACTGAAGGATAAAATCCATATGATAATTGCAATAGATGCAGAAAAAGCTTTCCATAAAATTCAACATCCATTTATGATAAAAACTCTCCAGAAAGTAGGCACAGAGGGAACGTACCTCAACATAATAAAGCCCATATATGACAAAGCCACAGCCAACATCGTTCTCAATGGTAAAAAACTGAGATAGTTCCCTCTAAGATCAGGAACAAGAAAAAGTTGCCCACTCTCACCACTATTATTCAACATAGTGTTCAAAGTTTTAGCCACAGCAATCAGAA
This sequence comes from Stenella coeruleoalba, assembly GCF_951394435.1. Taxonomy (NCBI): domain Eukaryota; kingdom Metazoa; phylum Chordata; class Mammalia; order Artiodactyla; family Delphinidae; genus Stenella; species Stenella coeruleoalba. The sequence goes on from NC_137169.1 coordinate 42,149,793, forward strand.
GAAATACAAGGAATCCAAATCGGAAAAGAAGAAGTAAAGCTGTCACTGTTTGCAGATGACATGATACTATACATAGAGAATCCTAAAGATGCCACTAGAAAACTACTATAACCAATCAATGAGTTTGGTAAAGTAGCAGGATACAAAATTAATGCACAGAAAGCTCTTGCATTCCTATACACGAATGATGAAAAATCTGAAAGAGAAATTAAGGAAACACTCCCATTTACCATTGCAACAAAAAGAATAAAATACCTAGGAATAAACCTGCCTAAGGAGACAAAAGATTTGTATGCAGAAAACTATAAAGCACTGATGAAAGAAATTAAAGATGAAACAAACGAGGGAGAGATATATCATGTTCTTGGATTGGAAAAATCAACATTGTGAAAATGACTATACCATACAAAGCAATCTAAAGAATCAATGCAATCCCTATCAAACTACCAATGGCATTTTTCACAGAGTTAGAACAAAAAATTTCACAATTTGTATGGAAACACAAAAGACCCTGCATAGCCTAAGCAATCTTGAGAAAGAAAAATGGAGCTGGAGGGATCAGGCTCCCTGACTTCAGACTATACTACAAAGCTACAGTAATCAAGGCAGTATGGTACTGGCACAAAAACAAATAGATGAATGGAACAGGATAGAAAGCCCAGAGATAAACCCACACACATATGGTCACCTTATCTTTGATAAAGGAGGCAGGAATGTACAGTGGAGAAAGGACAGCCTCTTCAATAAGTGGTGCTGGGAAAACTGGAGAGCTACACATAAAAGAATGAAATCAGAACACTCCCTAACACCATACACAAAAATAAACTCAAAATGGATTAAAGACCTAAAGCCAGTGTCTGTAAAGCCAGACACTATAAAACTCTTAGAGCAAAACAGAGGAAGAACACTCTTTGACATATATCACAGCAAGATCCTTTTTGACCCACCTCCTAGGAAATGGAAATAAAAACAAAAATAAATGGGGCCTAATGAAAATTAAAAGCTTTTGCACAGCAAAGGAAACCATAAGACCAAAAGACAACCCTCAAAATTGGAAAAAATATTTGCAAACGAAGCAACTGACAAAGGATTAATCTCCAAAATATACAAGCAACTCATGCAGCTCAATATCAAAAAAGCTAACAACCCAATCATAAAATGGGCAGTAGACCTAAATAGACATTTCTCCAAAGAAGACATACAGATGACCAAGAGGCACACGAAAGGATGCTCAACGTCACTAATTATTAGAGACATGCAAATCAAAACTACAGTGAGGTACCATGTCACACTGGTCAGAGTGGCTATCATCAGAACACCTACAAACAATAAATGCTGGAGAGGGTGTGGAGAAAAGGGAACCCTCTTGTACTGTTGGTGGGAATGTGAATTGATACAGCCACTTTGGAGAACAGTATGGAGGTTCCTTATAACACTAAATATAGAACTACCACTTGACCCAGCAGTACCACTACTGGACATATACTCTGAGAAATCCATAATTCAAAGAGAGACATGTACCACAATGTTCATTGCAGCTCTATTTACAATAGCGAGGACATGGAAGCAACCTAAGTGTCCATCAAGAGATGAATGGGTAAAGAAGATGTGACACATATATACAATGGAATATTACTAAGCCATAAAAAGAAATGAAATTGAATTATTTGTAGTGAGGTGGATGGACCTAGAGTCTGTCATACAGAGTGAAGTAAGTCAGAAAGAGAAAAACAAATACTATATGCTAACACATATATAGGAGCCTAGATGAATAGGACAGGAATAAGGAAGCAGCTGTAGAGAATGGATTTGAGGATACGTGGAGGGGAAGGGTAAGCTGGGACGAAGTGAAAGAAGTAGAATTGACATATATATACTACCAAATGTAAAATAGATGGCGAGTGGGAAGCAGCTGCATAGGCACAGGGAGATCAGCTCAGTGCTTTGTGATCACCTAGAGGGGTGGGATAGGGAGGGTTGGAGGGAGACGCAAGATGGAGGGGATATGGGGATATATGTATACATATAGATGATTTACTTTGTTATACAGCAGAAACTAACACAACATTGTAAAGCAATTATACCCCAATAAAGATGTTAAATTTTTTAAAATGTCTTTTATATTTGGTTTATTGAGATACAATTGACATATAATATTATGTAAACTTAAGGTATACAAACATGATGACTGATACATGTATGTATTGTGAAATGACTACAACAGTACAGTTAGTCAACACTTCTGTCACCTCACATAATATACTTTTTGGTGTGTGGTCAGAATATTTACATTCTATTCTGTTAGCAACCTTCACATGTTTAACACTATTGTTAACTCTTATCACCATGTTGTACGTTAGATCCCCGGACTTATTCATCTTATAACTGAAAATTTGTACCCTTGACCAGCATATCCCCATCTCCTCCAGCCACCAGCCCCTGTCAACCACTATTCTGCTCTGTTTCTATGAGACTGGCATTTCTAGATTCCACATATAAGTGAAATCATACAGTATTCTCTTTCTCTGACTGATTTACTTCCCATTGCATAATGCCCTCAAGATCTATCTATGTTGTCGCAAATGTCAAGATTTCCTTTTTTATAGCTGAATAATACTCCATTGTGTATATATACAACATTTCCTTTATCCATTATTCCATTGATGAGTGCTTCAGTTGTTTCCACCTCGTGGATATTGTAAATAATGCTACGATGAACATGGGGGATGCAGATATTTCTTCAAGATAGTGATTTCATTTCCTTCAGTTAAATACCAAGAAGTGGGATTGCTGGATCATATGATAGATCTCTTTTTAATTTTTTAAGGAACTTCTATACTGTTTTCCAGTGGATGTACCAATTTACATTCCCACTAAGAATGCAAAAGGATCTGCTTTTCTCTACATCCTCACCAACACTTGTTATTTCTTGTCTTTTTGGTAATATGCATTCTGCAGGTGTATTGTGGTTTTAATTTTCCTTTCCCTTATGATTATTGATTTTGAGCATCTTTTCATGTACTTGTTGGCCATTTGTATACCTTCTCTGGCAAAATGTCTATTCAGATTCTCTGTCCACTTTAAAAATCAGATTATTTGTTTTATGCTATTGAGTTCTATGGGTTCCTTATATATTTTGGATATTAATCTCATATCATGTAAGTGGTAAGAAAATATTTTCTCTCATTGTAGGTTGCCTTTTCATTTTGTTCATTGTTTCTCTTGCTATGCAGAAGGTTTTTTAGTATGATGTGGTCCCACTTGTTTATTTTTGCTTTTGATAATAATCAAGGTCAATTTTAGGGAGATTTTCCCCTGTTTTCTTCTAGTAATTTTATGGCTTCAGGTCTTACATTTAAGTTTTTAATCCATTTCAAGCTAATTTTTGTAAGAGGTATAAGATAGGGATCCAATTTCTTTCCTTTCCATGTGAATATCCAGCTTTCCAACACTATTTATTGATGAGACTGTCTTTTCCTCTTTGAGTATTTTTGGCTCACTTGTCAAATATTTGTTCACCATATATGCATGGATTTATTTCTGGGCTCTCAATTCCATTCCATTGGTCTATGTGTCTGTTTTTATGCCAGTACTATACTGTTTTTTTTTTATTTGAAGTATAGTTGATTTACAATATTAGTTTCAGATGTACAACAGTAATTCAATATTTTTGTAGATTATACTCCATTTAAAGTTATTACAAAATAAGGGCTATATTTCCCTGTGCTGTGCAATATATCCTTGTTGCTTATCTATTTTATACATAATAGTTTGTACCTCTTAATCTCATACCCCTATCTTTCCCGTCCCCTCTTCCCTCTCCCTACTGGTAACTTGTAGTTTGTCTCTGTATCTGTGAGTCTGTTTCTGTTTTGTTATATACTTTTATTTGTTTTATTATTTGGATTCCATATATAACTGATAACATAAAGTATTTGTCTCATCTGACTTATTTCACTAAGCATAATACCCTCTAGGTCCATCCCCATTGTTTCAAATGGATGGATTTCATTCTTTCTTATGGCTGAATATTATTCCATTGTATGACTATATCACATCTTCTTTTTGCATTCCCCTGTTTATGGACACTTAGATTGCATCCATACCTCAGTTATTGTAAATAATACTGAATATAAGGGTGCATATATTTTTTTGAATTATTGTTTTTGTTTTCTTTGGATATATACTCAGGGTTGGAATTTCTGAATCATATGGTAGTTCTAGTTTTAGTTTTTTTGAGGAACCTCCATAATGTTTTCCATAGTAGCTGCACCAATTTACATTCCACCAACAGTGTATAAGGGTTGCCTTTTCTCAAAATCCTCACCAGCATTTGTTATTTGTTGTCTTTAATGATAGCCATTCGGATGGGTATGAGATGATATCTCACTGTGGTTTTGGTTTGCATTTCACTATCAATTAGCAATGTTGAGCAACTTATCATGTGCTTATTGGCCATTTGTGTGTCTTCATTGGAAAAATCTCTATTCAGGTCTTCTGCCCATTTTTTAATTGTTTTTTTTTATATTGAGTTGTGTGAGCTGTTTATATATTTTGGATATTAATCTCTTATCGGTCATATCATTTGCAAATATTTTCTCCATTCTGTAGGTTGTTGTTTCATTCGTTGATGGTTTCCTTTGCTGTGCAAAAGCTTTGGAGTTTAATTAAGTCCCATTTATTTATTTTTGCTTTTATTTCTTTTGCCTTAGGAGACAGGTCCTAAAAAATACTGCTATAATTTATATTAAAGAGTGTTCTGTGTTCTCTTCTAGGAGTTTTATGGTTTCAGGTCTTATGTTTAGGTCTTAATCCATTTTGAGTTTATTTTTGTATATGGTATGAGAAAACGTCTAATCTCATTCTTTAACATGTAGCATCCAATTTTCCCAGCACCACTTATTGAAGAGGCTGTCTTTTGTCCATTGTATATCCTTGCCTCCTTTGTCATAGATTAATTGACCATAGGTGTGTGTGTTTATTTCTGGGCTCTCTATTCTGTTCCATTCATCTATATGTCAGTTATTGTGCCAGTATCATGCTGGCACAATAGCATGATATTTTGATGACTGTAGCTTTGCAGTGCCTGAAGTATGAAGTCTGGGAGCATGATACCTCCATCTTTGTTCTTTTCTCTCAAGATTGTTTCGGTAATTTGAGTCTTTTGTGGTTCAATATAAATTTTAGGATTATTTGTTCTAGTTCTGTGAAAAATGTCATCGGTATTTTGATAGGGATTGCATTAAACCTGCAGATTGCTTTGGGCAATATGGCCATTTTAACAATATTAATTCTTCCAGTCCATGAACACGGGATATCTTTACATTTCTTTGTATCATCTTCAGTTTCCTTCATCAGTGTTTTAAAGTATAGGTTTTTCACATTTTTGGCTAAGTTTATTCCTAGATATTTTATTCTTTTGTTGAGATTTTAAACAAGATTGTTTTCTTGCTTTCTCTTTCTGATAGTTCATTATTAGTGCATAGAAAAGCAAAAGATTTATGATATTAATCTTGTATCCTGCCACTTTACTGAATTCGTTTATTAGTTCAAATAGATTCTGTGTGGAGACTTTAGGGTTTTGTATATATAGTATCTTGTCATCTGCAAATAGTAACAGTTTTACTTCTTCCCTTATAACTTGAATGCCTTTTATTTCTTTTTCTTGTCTTATTGCTGTGGCTAGAACTTCTAATACTATGTTAAATAGAAGTGGTGAGAGTGAGCATCCTTGTCTTCTTCTGGATTTTAAAGGAAAGACTCAGCTTTTCACCATTGAATATGATGTTAGCTGTGGCTTTGTCATAAATGGCCTTTATTACGTTGACATATATTTCCTCTGTACCAACTTAAATGAGAATTTTTATCTTGAATGGATGTTGAATTTTGTCAGATGCTTTGTCTATGTCTATTGAGATGATCGTGTGATTTTTATTTTTTATTTCATTGGTGTGTATCTCGATTGATTTGCAAATATAGAACCATCCTTGCATCTCTGGAATAAATCCCACTTCATCATGGTGTATGATCCTTTTTATATATTGTTGAATTCAGTTTGTTAATATTTTGTTGAGGATTTTTGCATCTATATTCATCAGAAATATTGGCTTATAATTTTCTTTTTTCTTTTTTTTTTTCTAATGTGTTTGTCTGACTTTGGTATCAGGGTGACAGTGGCCTCATAGAATGAACTTGGGAGGAGCATTCCCTCTACTTCAATATTTTGGAATACCTTGAGAAGGATAAGTATTAGCTTTTCTTTATATGTTTGGTAGAACCCCACCATGAAGCTGTCTGGTTTTGGACTTTTATTTGCTGGGAGTTGTTTTTTTTTTAATTACATATTCAATTTCACTACTAGTGATTGGTCTCTTCAGATCATCTATTTCTTCTTTTCCTTTTTTCATTTTTACATCTTTATTGGAGTATAATTACTTTACAATGGTGTGTTAGTTTCTGCTTTATAACAAAGTGAATCCGTTATACATATACCTATGTTCCCATATTTCCTCCCTCTTGCATCTCCCTCCCTCCCACCCTCCCTATCCCACCCATTCCGGTGGTCACAAAGCATCGAGCTGATCTCCCTGTGCTATGTGGCTGCTTCCCACTAGCTATCTATTTTACATTTGGTAGTAGTGTATATATGTCCATGGCACTCTCTCACGTTGTCACAGCTTACCCTTCCCACTCCCCATATCCTCAAGTCCATTCTCTAGTAGGTCTGTGTCTTTATTCCCGTCTTACCCCTAGGTTCTTCATGACATTTTTTTTTCTTAGATTCCATATATATGTATTAGCATACGGTATTTGTCTTTGTCTTTCTGACTTACTTCACTCTGTATGACAGACTCTAGGTCCATCCACCTCATTACAAACAGCTCAATTTCATTTCTTTTTATGGCTGAGTAATATTCCATTGTATATATGTGCCACATCTTCTTTATCCATTCATCCGATGATGGACACTTAGGTTGTTTCCATCTCCTGGCTATTGTAAATAGAGCTGCAATGAACATTTTGGTACATGATTCTTTTTGAATTATGGTTTTCTCAGGGTATATGCCCACTAGTAGGATTGCTGGGTCATATGGTAGTTCTATTTGTACTTTTTTAAGGAACCACCATACTGTTCTCCATAGTGGCTGTACCAATTCACATTCCCACCAGCAGTGCAAGAGTGTTCCCTTTTCTCCACACGCTCTCCAGCATTTATTGTTTCTAGATTTTTTGATGATGGCCATTCTGACCAGTGTGAGATGATATCTCATTGTAGTTTTGATTTGCATTTCTCTAATGATTAATGATGTTGAGCATTCTTTCATGTGTTTGTTGGCAATCTGTATATCTTCTTTGGAGAAATGTCTATTTAGGTCTTCTGCCCATTTTTGGTTGGGTTGTTTATTGTTTTGTTATTGAGCTGCATGAGCTGCCTGTAAATTTTGGAGATTAATCCTTTGTCAGTTGCTTCGTTTGCAAATATTTTCTCCCATTCTGAGGGTTGTCTTTTGGTCCTGTTTATGGTTTCCTTTGCTGTGCAAAAGATTTGCAGGTTCATTAGGTCCCATGTGTTTATTTTTATTTCCATTTCTCTAGGAGGTGGGTCAAAAATGATCTTGCTGTGATTTATGTCATAGAGTGTTCAGCCTATGTTTTCCTCTAAGAGTTTGATCGTTTCTGGCCTTACATTTAGGTCTTTAATCCATTTTGAGCTTATTTTTGTGTATGGTGTTAGGGATTTTTCTAATCTCATACTTTTACAGATACCTGTCCAGTTTTCCCAGCACCACTTATTGAAGAGGCTGTCCTTTCTCCACTGTACATTCCTGCCTCCTTTATCAAAGATAAGGTGACCATATGTGCGTGGGTTTATCTCTGTGCTTTCTATCCTGTTACACTGATCTATATTTCTATTTTTGTGCCAGTACCATATTGTCTTGATTACTGTAGCTTTGTAGTATAGTCTGAAGTCAGGGAGCCTGATTCCTCCAGCTCAGTTTTTCATTCTCAAGATTGCTTTGGCTATGCGGGGTCTTTTGTGTTTCCATGCAAATTGTGAAATTTTTTGTTCTAGTTCTGTGAAAAATACCAGTGGTAGTTTGATAGGGATTGCATTGAATCTATAGATTGCTTTGGGTAGTAGAGTCATTTTCACAATGTTGATTCTTCCAATCCAAGAACATGGCATATCTCTCCATCTATTTGTATCATCTTTAATTTCTTTCATCAGTGTCTTATAATTTTCTGCATACAGGTCTTTTGTCTCCTTAGGTAGGTTTATTCCTAGATATTTTATTCTTTTTGTTGCAGTGGTAAATGGGAGTGTTTTCTTGATTTCACTTTCAGCTTTTTCATCATTAGTGTATAGGAATGCTAGAGATTTCTGTGCATTAATTTTGTATCCTGCTACTTTACCAAATTCATTGATTAGTGCTAGTCGTTTTCTGGTAGCACCTTTAGGACTCTCTATGTATAGTATCATGTCATCTGCAAACAGTGACAGCTTTACTTCTTCTTTTCTGATTTGGATTCCTTGTATTTCTTTTTCTTCCCTGATTGCTGTGGCTAAAACTTTGAAAACTATGTTGAATAATAATGGTGAGAGTGGGCAACCTTGTCTTCTTCCTGATCTTAGTTGAAATGGTTTCAATATTTCACCATTGAGAATGATGTTGGCTGTGGGTTTGTCATATATGGCCTTTATGATGTTGGGGAAAGTTCCCTCTATGCCTACTTTCTGCAGGGCTTTTTATCATAAATGGATGTTGAATTTTATGGAAAGCTTTTTCTGCATCGATTGAGATGATCATATGGTTTTTCTCCTTCACTTTGTTAATATGCTGTATCACATTGATTGATATGTGTATTTTGAAGAATCCTTGCATTCCTGGGATAAAACCCACTTGATAATGGTGCGTGATTCTTTTAATGTGCTGTTGGACTCTGTTTGCTAGTATTTTGTTGAGGATTTTTGCATCTATGTTCATCAGTGATATTGGCCTCTCGTTTTCTTTCTTTGTGACATCCTTGTCTGGTTTTGGCATCAGGGTTATGGTGGCCTCATAGAATGAGTTTGGGAGTGTTCCTCCCTCTGCCTGTTTTTGGAAACATTTGAGAAGGATAGGTGTTAGCTCTTCTCTAAATGTTTGATAGAATTCGCCTGTGAAGCCATCTGGTCCTGGGCTTTTCTTTGTTGGAAGATTTTTATTCACAGTTTCAATTTCAGTGCTTGTGATTGGTCTGTTCATATTTTCTATTTCTTGCTGGTTCAGTCTCGGAAGGTGGTACATTTCTAAGAATTTGTCCATTTCTTCCAGGTTTTCCATTTTATTGGCATAGATTTTCTTGTAGTAATCTCTCATGACCCTTTGTATTTCTGCAGTGTCAGTTGTTACTTTTCCTTTTTCATTTCTAATTCTATTGATTTGAGTCTTCCCCTTTTTTTCTTGATGAGTCTGGTAATGCTTTATCAATTTTTTTTATCTTCTCAAAGAACCAGCTTTTAGTTTTATTGACCTTTGCTATGGTTTCCTTCATTTCTTTTTCATTTATTTCTGATCTGATCTTTATGATTTCTTTCCTTCTGCTAACTTTGGGGTTTTTTTGTTCTTCTTTCTCTAATTGATTTAGGTGTAAGATTAGGTTGTTTATTTGAGATGCTTCTTGTTTCTTAAGGCAGGATTGTATTGCTATAAGCATCCCTGTTAGAACTGCTTTTGCTGTGTCCCATAGGTTTTGGGTCATCGTGTTTTCATTGTCATTTTTTCCTAGGTACTTTTTGATTTCCTCTTTGATTTCTTCAGTGATCTCATGGTTATTAAGTATTGTATTGTTTAGCCTCCATGTGCTTGTAGTTTTTACAGATTTTTTCCTGTAATTGATATCCAGTCTCATAGCGTTGTGGTCAGAAAAGATACTTGATACAATTTCAATTTTCTTAAATTTACCAAGGCTTGTTTTGTGACCCAAGATATAATCCATCCTGCAGAATGTTCCATGAGCACTTGAGAAGAATGTGTATTCTGTTGTTTTTGGATGGAATGTCCTATAAATACCAATTAAGTCCATCTTGTTTAATGTATTATTTAAAGCTTGTGTTTCCTTATTTATTTTCATTTTGGAGGATCTGTCCATTGGTGAAAGTGGGGTGTTACAGGCCCCTACTATGATTGTGTTATTGTCGATTTTCCCTTTTATGGCTGTTAGTATTTGTCTTATGTATTGAGGTGGTCCTCTGTTGGGTGCATAAGTATTTACAATTGTTATATCTTCTTCTTGGATCAATCCCTTGATCATTATGTAGTGTCCTTCTTTGTCTCTTGTAATAGTCTTTATTTTAAAGTCTATTTTATCTGATATGAGAATTGCTACTCCAGCTTTCTCTTGATTTCCATTTGCATGGAATGTCTTTTTCCATCCCCTTACTTTCAGTGTGTGTGTGTCCCTAGGTCTGAAGTGGGTCTCTTGTAGACAGCATATATATAGGTCTTGTTTTTGTATCCATTCAGCCAGACTATGTCTTTTGGTTGGACCATTTAATCCATTTACATTTAAGGTAATTATCAATATGTATGTTCCTATTCCCATTTTCTTAATTCTTTTGGGTTTGTTATTGTAGGTGATTTCCTCCTCTTGTGTTTCCTGCCTAGAGAAGTCCCTTTAGCATTTGTTGTAAGGCTGGTTTGGTGGTGCTGAATTCTGTTAGCTTTTCCTTGTCTGTCAAGGTTTTAATTTCTCCATCAAATCTGATTGAGATCCTTGCTGCATAGAGTAATCTTGGTTGTAGGTTTTTCTCCTTCATCACTTTAAATATGTCCTGCCACTCCCTACTGCGTTGCAGAGTTTCTGCTGAAAGATCACCTGTTAACCTTATGGGGATTCCCTTGTGTGTTATTTGTTGTTTTTTCCCTTGCTGCTTTCATATTTTTTCTTTGTATTTAATTTTTTATAGTTTGTTTAATATGTGTTTTGGCGTGTTTCTGCTTGGACTTATGGGACTCTCTGTGCTTCCTGGACTTGATTAACTATTTCCTTTCCCATATTAGGGAAATTTTCAACTATAATGTCTTCCAGTATTTTCTCAGTCCCTTTCTTTTTCTCTTCTTCTTCTGGGACCCCTATAATTCAAATGTTAGTGTGTTTAATGTTGTCCCAGATGTCTCTGAGACTGTCCTCAGTTCTTTTCATTCTAATTTCTTTATTTTGCTCTGCAGTAGTTATTTCCACTATTTTATCTTCCAGGTCACTTACCTGTTCTTCTGCCTCAGTTATTATGCTATTGATCCTTTCTAGGGAATTTTTAATTTCGTTTATTGTGTTGTTCATCATTGTTTGTTTGCTCTTTAGTTCGTTTAGGTCCTTGTTAAACGTTTTTGTATTTTCTCTATTCTATTTCCAAGATTTTGGATCATCTTTACTATCATTATTCTGAATTCTTTTTCGGGTAGACTGCCTATTTCCTCTTTATTTGTTAAGTCTGGTGGGTTTTTACCTTGCTTCTTCATCCGCTGTGTTTTTCTGTCTTCTCATTTTGCTTAACTTACTGTGTTTGGGGTCTCCTTTTTGCAGGCTGCAGGTGCGTAGTTCCCATTGTTTTTGGTGTCTGTCCCCAGTGGCTAAGGTTTGTTCACTGGGTTGTGTAGTCTTCCTGGTGGAGGGGACTAGTGCCTGTGTTCTGGTGGATGAGGCTGGATCTTATCTTTCTGTTGGGCAGGTCCACTTCTGGTGGTGTGTTTTGGGGGTCTGTGGCCTTATTATGATTTTAGGCAGCCTCTCTGCTAATGGGTGGAGTTGTGTTCCTGTCTTGCTAGTTGTTTGGCATAGGGTGTCCAGCACTGTAGCTTGCTGGTCGTTGAGTGAAGCTGGGTCTTGGCATTGAGATGGAGATCTCTGGTAGATCTTTGTCGTTTGATATTATGTGGAGCTGGGGGGTACTTGTGGACCAGTGTCCTAAAGTTTGCTCTCCCATCTCAGAGGCACAGCCCTGACGCCTGGCTGGAGCACCAAGAGCCTTTCATCCACATGGCCAGACCAAGGTCAACCAAAGTTGTGGTAATTATTTCCCTTGTAGGCGTCCACATGATATTACGAGGCACCATGGGAAGAGTATAGTAGTAGCTACCATGTCTTAGGTCCTGTGGATTACATTGCTAAGTGAAAGAATCCAGTCTGAAGTGCTACACACTGTATGACCTCATTTATATGACATTCTTTTCCATCAGGCACACCACCTTCCAGCAATTCCTGAGGAGGTGGGGCTCCCGTCAGCGTGAACTGGACTCCACAACGTCCCAAAGCTGAAGCCTCAGCAACTCCTGAGGAGACTTGGCTCCCATTAGCATGGACTTGACCCTGTGTTGTACCAAAGCCCCTATGCTGTCAGCATGGACTCAGCCCCATGTGTTCCAGAAGCCAAAGCCCCTGTGGGTCCTGAGGAGACCAGGTTCGCGTCAGCTGCCTGGGGGAGCCAGGTCTGTGGGCAGATCCTGCCATACTGTTTTTAATACTATAGTTTTGTAGTATAGTTTGACATCAGGATGTGTGATGCTTCCAGGTTTGTCCTCTTTTTCAGGATAACTTAGATTATTCAGGGTCCTTGTGGTTCCACACAAATTTTAGGATTTTTTTTCTATTTCTGTAAAAAATTCCTCTGGAATCTTGATAGGTATTACATTAATTTTGTGGAGTATGAACAGTTTAACATTAATTTTTCTAATTTACACAGAATATCTTTCCATTTATTTATGTCTTATCCAGTTTCTTTCATCAGTGTTTTGCACTTTTCAGTGTACAGATCTTTCATCTCCTTGGTTAAATTTATTCATAAGTATTTTATTGTTTTTGATGCTATTGTAAATGGGGTTATTATCTTTATTTCTTTTTTCAGGAAGTTTGTTGTTAGTGTATCAAATTCAAAATGTTTTGTATCCTGAAACTTTACTGAATTTTTGTGTTATTTCTAACGGGGTTTTTTGTGGGGTTTTTTGGCATGGAATCTTCAGCACTTTCTAAAAAATAAGATAATATTTTCACACAGAGACTACTTTACTTTTTCCTTTCAGATTTGGATGTGTTTTATTTCTTTTTCTTCCGTAATTGCTCTTGCTACAACTTCCAGTACTATGTTGAATAGGAGTGATGAGAGTGGGCACCCTTGTCTTGTTTCTGGTCTTAGAGGAAGAGTTTTCAACCTTACACCACTGAGTAAGATGTTAGCTGTGGGCTAGTCATATATAGTCTTTATTATGTTGAGGTTCATTTCGTCTATAACCAATCTGTTGAGAGTTATTATCATGAAAAGACACTGAGTTTGTCAAATGCTTTTTCTGCATCTATGGAGATGATCATATGTTTTTTTTAGGTGAAATTAACTCTATTACTTAAATAAACAGGTAATATGTTTTATTTAAACCAATGTATCCAAAGTATGTAATCAATCTAAAAATTAATAAGAAATTCTACTTTTTTGACAGTATTCTTTTCTTTATTGAAGTATAGTTGATTTACAATATTATATGTTTCAGGTGTATAGCTTAGTGCTTTAATATTTTTATACATTATACTCCATTTAATGTTACTATAAAATAATGGCTGTAATTCCCTGTGCTGTATAATATATCCTTGTTGTTTATCTATTTTATACATAGTAGTCTGTTTCTCTTAATCTCCTACTCCTATCTTGCCCCTTCTCTCTTTTTTTCTCTCTGCTGGTAACCACTAGTTTGTTCTCTATATCTGTAAGTCTGTTTCTGTTTTGTTATGTTCATTCATTTATTTTTTAGATTCTCTATATAAGTTAGAGAATAGAATATTTGTCATTCTCTGTTTCATTAAGCATAATACCCTCTAGGTCCATCCATGCTGTTGTAAATGGCAGGAGAGAAATTCTGCTTTTTTTAACCTTTTGACCTCCTTCACCCAGCATATGATTTTTATCTTTCATTCTATTAATGTGGTGTATCACATTTATTGACTTGCATATTTTGAGCCATCCTTGCATCCCAGGGGTAAATCTCACTTGATTATGGTTTATGATCCTTTTAACATGCTGAATTCAGTTTGCTGGTATTTCATTGAGAATTTTAAAATCATTCATCTGATATATTGGCCTGTAATTTTCTTTTCTTGTAGGGTCCTTATCTGGATTTGGTATCAGGGTAATAATGCTGGTCTCATAAAGAGAGTTTGGGAGTGTTTCCTTCTCTTTTGGGTGTTTTTTTGAGTTTGAGAAGGACTGGCATTAATTCTTCAGTAAATCTTTGTTGGAACTCACTAGGGAAATTATCTGGTCCTTGGGCTTTTCTTTGTTGAATGAGTTTTGATTACTGATTCAACTCCTTACTCATTCTTGGTCTGTTCAGATTTTCTGTTTCTTCATGTTTCAGTCTTGGTAGGTTGTATGTGTCTAGGAACTTATCCATTTCTTCTTGTCTATCTAATTTCTTGGTGTATAATTGTTCATAGTAGTCTCTTATGATCCTTAGTATTTCTGTGTCTTGTTTTTCATTTCTGATTTTATTTGAGTACTCTTTCTCTTTTTTTTCTTAGTCTACCTAAAAGTTTGTTAATTTTATTTATCCTAAAATAATCCAGTTCTTAGTTTTTTTGGTCTTTTCTATTGTGTTTCTCATCTTTATTTCATTTATTTCTGCTCTGATCTTTGTTATCTCCTCCCTTCTGCTAACTTTGGCTCTAGTTTTTCCTTCTTTTTCTAGTTCCATTCATTATAAACTTAGGCTGTTTATTTGAGGTCTTTCTTTTTTTTTCTTAATGTAGTCATTTATCACTATAAACTTGCCTCTTAGAGTTGCTTTTGCTGCATTCCATAAGTTTTGATATGTTGTGTTTCCATTTCATTTGTTTCAAGATATTTTTTATTTCCCCTTTTTATTTCTTCTTTGGCCCATTTGTTGTTCAGGTTTGTGCTGTTTAATTTCCATGTATTTGTGAATTTTCCAGTTTTCTTCCTCTTACTGATTTCTAGTTTCATGCTCTTATAGTTGGATAAGATACTTGGTATGATTTTAATATTAAATTCATTAAGATCTGTTTGTGACCTAATATATTTTTTATCCTGGAGAATGTTCCATGTGCTATTTGGAAAAATATGTCTTTTGCTGTAGTTGGACGAAATGTTATTTCTATGTCTGTCAGGTTTATTTGGTCTAATGTACAGTTCATGTTCCACGTTTTTGAAATTATTTTTTAGTTTGGATGATCTATCCATTGTTGGAAATGGGGTTTTGATGTCCCTTAACTATTACTGTATTGTTATTTCTCCCTTAGTATTTGCTTAATATATTTAGGTGCTGCCATGTTGAGTGCATGCATGTATACAATTGTTATATCCTCTTGATGAACTGATCATTGTATCATTATATAATGACTTATTTTGTCTCTTGTTACAGTTTTTGACTTAAAGTTTATTTTGTCTGATGTAAGTGTAGCTTGCAAAAGAGAGCAAGGGTTATCTCTTTTGGTTTCCATTTGCTTGGAATATATTTTTCTATCCCTTCACTTTGATGAATGTCATTGAAGCTGAAGTGTTTCTTTTTCCTTATTATTTTTTCTTTTTGGCTGCACCATGTGGCATGCAGGATCCTAGTTCCCTGACCAGGGATCAAACCTGTGCCCCCTCCACTGGAAGTGCGGAGTCCCAACCACTGGACTGCCAGGGAAGTCCTGAAGTGTTTCTTTTAGGTAGCATATAATTGGATCTTTTTTTTTTTAATCCATTGAGTCATGCTTTGCCTTTTGAATGGGGAAATTAATCCATTTACTTTAAAGTAATTACTGACTGGTATGGATTTACAAATGTCATCTTATTGTTTTCTGGCTATTTTTTAGTTCCCTTGTTCCTTTCTTCTTCTCTTGCTACTACTGTAGGTTTTTCCTTTGTGGTTACCATGTGACTTACATAAAACATGTTAAAGATATAACAATTTATTTTAAGTTGATATGAACTTAACTTCAGTTGTGTACAACAACTCTACACTTTTTCTCCCCCTCCCACATTTTATGTTCTTGTTGTCACAACTTATGTCTTTTTATATTGTGTTTTCATTAAGCATTATTAATTATTTTTAGTACTTTTGTTTTAACGTTTATGCTAGAGTTGAATGATTAACACACCACTATATTACAGTATTGGAATATTCTGATTGTGACTATATACTTACATTTACCATTGTGTTTTATATATTCATATGTTTTCATGTTATTCTATAGTGTCCTTTCATTTCAGCTTGAACTCCTTTCAGCATTACTTGTAAGTCAGGTCTAGTGGTGATGAATTCCCTCAGCTTTTGTTTGTCTGATAAAGTTTTTATTTGTTCTTTATTTCTGAAATACAATTTTGTCAAGTAAATTATTCTTGGTAGGTAGTTTTTTCTTTCAGTACTTTGAATATATCATCCCACTCTCTCCTAGCTTGCAAAGTTTCTGCTGGGAAATTCACTGATAGCTTTATGGGCCCTTGTAGGTGAGAAATTTTTTCTCTTGCTGCTTCTAAAATTCTCTCACCTATTTTTGATTGCAGACAGTTTAATTATAATGTGACTTGGAGAAAATATTTTTGAGTTGAGTTGATTTCAGTTTGGGACCTATAAGCTTCATGAACTTGGATATCTGAGTCTCTCCCCAGATATGGGAAGCTCTCATCCATTATTTCTTTAAATAAGTTTCCTACCCCTTTTTCCCTATCTTCTCTTTCTGAGAATCCACTAATTCATGGATTGTTTCTCTTAATGGTATCTCAAGTTCATGTAGGCTACCTTCACTCCTTTTCATTTTTTTCTTTGTTCTTTTCTGACTGGATAATTTCAAATGACCTGTATTCTACTTCATATATTCTTTCTTCTGCTTGATCAAGTATGCCCTTAATGTTCTCTAGTGCATTTTGCATTTCACTCATTGTGTTCTTCAACTCCAGAGTTCTTGGATTTGTTTTATGATTTCTATCTCTCTGTTAAACTTCCCATTTTGTTTATGTATTGTTTTCCTGGTTTCATTGAATTGTCTTTCTGTGTTTTTTGTAACTCATTGAACTTCCTTAAAACAACATTTTGAATTCTTTATAATGCAAATCGCATAGCTCCATTTCTTTGGGGTGGTTACTAGAAATTATTGTGTTCTTCTGATGGTGTCATGTTTTCTTTATTCTTTCATGTTCCTTGAAGTTTTGTGTTGCTGTTTTTGCATTTTAAGAAACAATTGCCTCTTCTAGTTTTTTTATTATTATTATTGAAGTATAATTGCTTTACAATATTCTGTTAGTTTCTGCTGTACAATGAAGTAAATCAGCTATATATATACCAATATCCCCACCTTTTGGATCTCCCTCCCATGACCCACATCCCACCTGTCTAGGTTGTCACAGAGCATGGAGCTGAGCTGCCTGTGCTTTATAGCATGTTCCCACTAGCTGTCTATTTTATGCATGGTAGTGTATATATTTCCACCCTAATCTTCCAATTCATCCCACCCTCCCCTTCCCCCCTAGTGTTGACATGTCCGTTCTCTACGTCTGCATCTGGATTTCTGCCCTGCAAATAGGTTCATCTGTACCATTTCTCTAGATTCCACATATATGTGTTATAATACAATATTTGTTTTTCTCCTTCTGGCTTACTTCACTCTGTATGACAGACTATAGGTCCATCCACATCTCTACAAATGACCCAATTTTGTTCCTTGTTATGGCTGGGTAATATTCCACTGTATATATGTACCACATCTTTTTTATTACATCTTTTTTAGAGTATAATTGCTTTACAATGTTGTGTTAGTTTATGCTGTACAACAAACTGAATCAGCTATATGTATACATATATCCCCATATCCCCTCCCTTTGAGCCTCCCTCCCATCCTTCCTATCCCACCCTTCTAGGTCGTCACAAAGCATTGAGCTGATCCCCCTGTGCTATGCAGCATCTTCCTACTAGCTATCTATTTTACATTTGTTAGTGTATATATGTCAATGCTAATCTCTCACTTGGTTCCAGCTTCCCCCTCCCCCACACACAGACTGCGTGTCCTCACGTCTGTTCTTTATATCTGCATCTTTATTCCTGCCCTGCCACTAGGTTCATCAGTACCATTTTTTTTCTTTCTTTTTTTTTTAGATTCCATATATATGCATTAGCATACAGTATTTGTTTTTCTTTTTCTGACTTACTTCACACTGTATGACAGTCCATCCACCTCACTACAAATAACTCAATTTCATTCCTTTTTATGGCTGAGTAATATTCCATATTATATATGTGCCACATCTTCTTTATCCATTCATCTGTCAATGGACATTTAGGCTGCTTCCATGCCCTGCTATTGTAAATAGTGCTGCAATGAACATTGGGGTACATGTAACTTTTTGAATTATGGTTTTCTCAGGATATATGCCCAGTAGTGGGATTGCTGGGTCATGTGGTAGTTCTATTTTTAGTTTTTTAAGAAAGCTCCATACTGTTCTCCATAATAGCTGTATCAGTTTACATTCCCACCAACAGTGCAAGAGGGTTCCCTTTTCTCCACACCCTCTCCAGCATTTATTGTTTGTAGATTTTTTGATGGTGGCCATTCTGACTGGTGTGAGGTGATACCTCATTGTAGTTTTGATTTGCATTTCTCTAATAATTAGTGATGTTGAGCATCTTTCTATGTGCCTCTTGGCCATCTGTATGTCTTCTCTGGAGAAATGTCTGTTTAGGTCTTCTGCCCATTTTTTGATTGGGTTGTTTGTTTTTTTGATATTGAGCTACATGAGCTGTTTGTATATTTTGGAGATTAATCCTTTGTCCATTGCTTTGTTTGCAAATATTTTCTCCCATTCTGTGGGTTGTCTTTTCATTATGTTTACAGTTTTCTTTGCTGTGCAAAAGCTTTTAAGTTTAATGAGGTCCCATTTGTATTTTTGTTTTTATTTCCATTACTCTAGGAGACAGATCCAAAAAAATATTGTTGCAATTTATGTCAAAGAGTGTTCTCCCTGTGTTTTCCTCTAAGAGTTTTATAGTGTCTGGTTGGTCTTACATTTAGGTATTTAATCCATTTTGAGTTTATTTTTTTGTATGGTGTTAGGGAGTGTTCTAATTTCATTTTTTTACATGTAGCCATCCTGTTTTCCCAGCACCACTTATTGAAGAGGCTGTCATTTCACCATTGTATATTCTTGTCTCCTTTGTCATAGATTAGGTGACCATAGGTGTGTGGGTTTACCTCTGTGGTTTCTATCCTGTACTATTGATCTATATTTCTGTTTTTGTGCCAGTACTATACTGTCTTGATTACTAAAGCTTTGTAGTACAGTCTGAAGTCAGGGAGTCTGATTCCTCCAGCTCCGTTTTTCTTTCTCAAAATTGCTTTGGCTCTTCAGGGTCTTTTGTGTTTCCATACAAATTGTAATATTTTTTGTCCTAATTCTGTGAAGATCACCATTGATAATTTGATAGTGATTGCACTGAATCTGTAGATTGCTTTGGGTAGTCATTTTCACAATATTGATTCTTCCAATCGAAGAACATGGTATATTTCTCCATCTGATTCTGTCCTCTTTGATTTTTTTCATCAGTGTTTTATCATTTTCTGCATACAGGTCTTTTGACTCCTTAAGTAGGTTTATTCCTAGGTATTTTATTCTTTTTGTTGCAGTGGTAAATAGGATTGCTTCCTTAAATTCTCCTTGTGATCTTTCATTGTTAGTGTATAGGAATGCAAGAAATTTCTGTGCATTAATTTTGTATCTTGCAACCTCACCAAATTCATTGATTAGTTCTAGCACTTTTCTGGTGGCATCTTTAGGATTTTCTATGTATAGTATCATTGTCATCTGCAAACAGTGACAGTTTTACTTCTTCTTTTCCAATTTGTAGTCCTTTTATTTCTTTTCTTCTCTGATTGCCGTGGCTAAAACTTCCAAAACTATGTTGCGTAAGAGTGGTGAGAGTGGACATCCTTGTCTTGTTCCTGATCTTAGAGGAAATGCTTTCAGTTCTTCACCATTGAGAATGATGTTTGCTGTGAGTTTGTCATATACAGCCTTTATTACGTTGATGTAGGTTCCCTCTAGGCCCATTTTCTGGAGAGTTTTTATCATAAATGGGTGTTGAATTTTTCAAAAGCTTTTTCTGCATCTATTGAGATGATGATATAGTTTTTATTCTTTAATTTGTTAAGTGGTGTATCACATTGATTGATTTGCATATATTGAAGAACGCTTGCACCCCTGGGATAAATCCCACTTGAGCATGGTGTATGATCCTTTGAATGTGTTGTTGGATTCTGTTTGCTAGTAATTTGTTGAGGATTTTTGCATCTATGTTCATCAGTGATATTGATCTATAATTTTCTTTTTTTTTTAATATCTTTGATTTTGGTATCAGGATGATGGTGGCCTCATAGAATGAATTTGGGAGTGTTCCTCCCTCTGCAGTTTTTTGGAAGAGCCTGAGAAGGATGGGTGTTAGCTCTTCTGTAAATGTTTGATAGAATTCACCTGTGAAGCCATCTGGTCCTGGACATTTATTTGTTGGAAGATTTTAAATTACAGTTTCAATTTCATTACTTGTGATTGCTCTGTTTATGTTTTCTAATTCTTCCTGTTCAGTTTTGGAAAATTGTACCATTCCAAGAACTTGTCCATTTTTTCCAGGGTGTCCATTTTATTGGCATATGGTTGTTTGTGGTAGTCTCTTATAATCCTTTGTATTTCTGTGGTGTCAGTTGTGATTTCTCCTTTTGCTTTTCTAATTTTATTGATTTGTGTCCCTCCCTTTTTTTCTTGATGAGTCTGGCTAAACTTTTTTCAATTTTGTTTATTTTCTTGAAGAAATAACTTTTAATTTTATTGATCTTCACTATTGTTTTCTTCATTTCTATTTCATTTATTTCTTATCTGATCTTTATGATTTCTTTCCTTCTACTGACTTTGGGTTTTCTTAGTTCTTCTTTCTCTTGTTGCTTTAGGTGTAAGTTTAGATTGTTTATTTGAGATTTTTCTTGTTTCTTGAGGTGAGATTGAATTGCTATAAACTTCCCTCTCGCAACTGCTTTTGTTGCATCCCATAGGTTTTGGGTCATCGTGTTTTCATTGTCATTTGTTTCTGTGTATTTTCTGAGTTCCTTTTTGATTTTTTCAGTGATCTCTTGGTTATTTAGTAGTGCACTGCTTAGCCTCCATGTGTTTGTGTTTTTACAGTTTGTTTCCTGCGTTTGATTTTTAATCTCATGGCATTGTGGTCAGAAAAGATGCTTGATACAATTTTAATTTTCTTAAATTTTCCAAGGCTTGATTTGTGACTCAAGATGTGATGTATCCTGGAGAATATTCCACGTGCACTTGAGAAGAAAGTGTATTCTGCCACTTTCGGATGGAATGTCCTATAAATATCAATGAAAATATCTTATCTGTTGTGTCATTTAAAGCTTTATTTCCTTATTTATTTTCTGTCTGTATGATCTGTCCATTGGTGTAAGTGGGTGTTAGAATTTTGGATCCTTTCTCATGCAAATTGCATAGCTCCATTTCTTTGGGTTGGTTACTAGAAATTATTGCATTCTTTTGATGGTGTCACGTTTTCTTCATTTTTTCTTATTCCTGGAAGTTTTGTGTTGCTGTCTTAACATTTGAAGAAACAATTGTGTCTTCTAGTCTTAACTGACTGGGCTCAAGAGATAAATACCTTCTGTCTGACCTATTAGGGATTCTGAGGCTTTCTCAGTCCTTCTCTATGTTCCACACTTCTTTTTCCCTTCTAGTGGGGAATTCTTAAGTCTGTGTGTATTTTCTTTTTCCTGAAAAGTCAGGTCGGGTACTGACAACTTTCCATTTTCTTTCCTTAGGGCAATGTTGAATGCTTGTTTGTGTGCTTTCTTTCAATCCTCCAGAGTCAGGCCAGCATTCTGCATGTGCTCACTAGCCATCTGCAAAGACCTGTTCTCACTTCTGAGGGCATGCACAGGGAACCGGCTTTGGGGTGTCAGGGTGTGGATGAGGCCTGCAGAGTGTTTGGGCTGTCCACGGGCCAGCTGTTGTATCCTCAGAAATGGCATCACCAGTGGATTGTGTGTGGGTTTCCTGATGGAGTTCATGAAGTGGTTAGTAGGATCTGTGTCCCTTTGTTATGGTGTATTCTGAGCCCTGGGTGCCATTCTTTCAGCCCCTCTCTGACCCTCTATTGTACCGTTCATGACAGTATTCAAGGGAGAAATGGGCCTCTTTGGCAGCATCCTGAACAATTAGGGAAATCTGGGTGCTTACTCATATGCTCTCACTTTTTCCCATGGGAGAAATCATGGACTAAGAAGATCTCTCTTGGCACTGAACTGTGCCGCCTTGGGGATAAAGTAAAACTGTTCCTTTTACCTTCTTCAATGCATCCAATCTCAGATTTTTTTTTTTCCCTCCAACGACGTGCTGGAACTTCTCAACTGGACTTCCAGACTTCCACAAAGGCATTCTCATCCATGGGTGGTTGTCAAAATTGGTGTTCTTTGAGGGGAAGATGGTAGAAAACTCTTATTTCACCATTTTGTTGGCATCACCCCCCAGCCAATAAAGTCCTTTATTTTAACTTCAAGGTAGGAATGTAATCAGAATGTAATCTAATCTTCTAATCAGTTAGAAGAAGATGAGTAAAAGTATATTTAATAAGATGAAAGTCATTCACAATTATACATTGTGTAAGCTGTGAGAGTCATGATGAAATTTATGAAATAGCAGTTTTGTGATGTAGTACAAGAAGTAAGAAACTTCTTAAACCATTTAATTATCTTTAGCAGTTTTTAGTTGATGATCTGTGGACATTATTGGTCGTTATTTTTAACCCACCCAGATCTGGGCAGGACAACTAAGAATTTTAGTGGAATTTATAACTAAAGTATAAAAAACTAGAAAACTGGGAGATTTAACATTTTGACTGAATTTTAAGTCCTTCAAATTAACACAATTTTAAAAATTTAGTGTTACTAAGAATTTTTGCTATCTATAATTTCTATCTTTCCTCAGATAAGGTAGACATCTATTTTTTTTAATATTGGCTTTAGTTTATAATGTTTAAGAAACAGCATTTAATTTCTATATCTGGAAAACTTCAAAAATGAAAGAGATTAATAAGGTGACAAAAACTAACAGTCAGAATGTAATGAATGAGGCTGGGGGCTTTGGAGTATAGATCAAAGTCAATGAAAAAAATTATCTGTGCCTAAAAAACTGGTGAAGGGAGGGGAAAAAAGAAGTATGTGCGGCAAGCAGAAGCTTTTTCTTGTTTTCTCTAAAACTATTTATTTTAAAAATTAATTTTTATTGGAGTATAGTTCCTTTACAATTTTGTTTAGTTTCTGCTGTACAGCAAAGTGCATCAGTTATATATATACATATATCCCCCTTTTTTTAGATTTCCTTCCCATTTAAGTCACCACAGAGCACTGAATAGAGTTCCCTGTGCTATACAGTAGGTTCTCATTAGTTATCTATTTTATACATAGTAGTGTATATATGTAAATCCCAGTATCCCAATTCATTCCACCACCCTGCCCCGCTTGGTGTCCATAAGTTTCTTCTCTACATCTGTGTCTCTATTCTGCTTTGCAAATAAGTTCATCTGTACCATTTTTCTAGATTCCACATATAAGCAACATTATATGATATTTGTTTTTCTCTTTCTGACTTACTTCACTCTGTATGACAGTCTCTAGGTCTATCCAGGTCTCTGCAAATGGCACTATTTTGCTCCTTTTTTATGGCTAATATTCCATTGTATATATGTACCACATCTTCTTTATCCATTCCTCTGTTGATGGACATAAAACTATTTTATGATGAAAACTTAGTCTGGTTGTAGACACTTACAACTCTGAGTAGGAAGTAAACCACAACTTTCTGTCAATCTTTGATTTACTTTACATCTAGATAAGGTAGAATGGCACTGGAATATTATTAACAGGAACACTAAAAAGATAATGGCTAAAGTCTCTTCCCTTTCAAGTTGTAATTATTTTAGAGATCTTTTTTGGGGATGAGATGAAGAACATCAACAAAGCAAAGTGAAATACATTAAGTGAGTGTGTGACCAACCCTACTTAGTATTTCCCAGACTGTTTTTGTTATTCTACACCTAGATTTACTTCTAGTACACGTAATAGTATACTTGTGAAAATAGCATATTTAAAAAGTAACTTCAGTTCTAGCAGCCCAGCTCATTAGCTATTACATCTCCTGATGGGGATCATAGGATAACTGGAAAAAAAAAAAGATCAAGTATTATAACTATGCTGGCTGTTCAATTTATTAAATTGTTTAGTTTAACATTTCCTGGCTTGATGTATGCAATGTTTCAAGTTTTCTTGCATATAGGTCAATTTCTGCGTAATGTCTATACAGTCATCTCTCAATACCAAAAGATTTTGTTCCAGTGCAAGGGATGGTAGGAAGTTTTTCTTCATTTGTGCTTACTTTTATGTTAGATTTCGGTTAGTCCTTCTACCTTGTTGCCTTGCTTATCCAACATGGTTATTTCTTTGTAACAATTTCTTCAAAAGATAGTTTAAATTGTTTGAAAGATTTTTCTATGTTTATTAATATTGTCATTTTAAAAATCAACCTTAAGAATAGAATTTTTGATAATAAAAGATCAAATGGTAAAGTTTCAGGTTCAGCATTATTAGGTTAATACATGCATCACTGGAACTGTGCTAAAATAAAACAGTAGTTACTGGGGTAACATACAGTCACTTTCGCTGATTTGTGGCAGCTCCCAAGTAACAGGACATAGTTGTCTATGATAGAGCTATAGACCCTATTGACAACTATTACTGACACTTGTTTTTTGTTTGTTTGGCCACACCGTGCAGCCGGCTTGTGGAATCTTAGTTCCCTGACCAGGGGTTGAACCCAGGCCCAGCAGTGAAAGCGCTAAGTCCTAACCACTGGACTGCCAGGGAATTCCCTATTGACACTTGTTTTATCCATATTACCTTGAATGAGGTATGTGAGGCCAGATTCAGATCAAAAGAGAGAAACCAGAAAGACTTTTACAGTTTATTATACTCACAGCTCCCTAGAAAGAAGCAGTATGCCACACAGGCCCACTCAGGGGAAATACCAGGGTAGAACACAAGGCAGAGGGAGAGTCGGGGACAGTAGGCAAGTGCCTCTGTTTTGATTTCTGTGAGAAGGAATAGGGTGAGACAGGGTAAAGAGGCTTAAGGTGGGCTGGTTTGAATAATTTCATAGGCTTTGGAACATAGGAGCTGTTCTTGGTTGTCTGTTACCTGGCCCTGGAGCAGTTAGGGTGAGTGTACAGTGATTTGAAGTGTGAGAGCTCTGTAACGGAGGTTGTTGGGGGTATGAATTTCATTGGCTCCTCAAGAAAGGGAACTGACCAGCCTCTAGCCAGGGCTGCAAAACTGAGTTAAAATAGTCTTTATAAAAACTATATTACAACAGTGACTATAAGGAAATCTTTCACATACGTACTTTCATGAATGGAATTATATAAAACATATTTAATATAAACAGTTATATCTATAAGGTTGCTTGCAATAAGATTTGCTGATTGTATTGACCTGATTCTCTAAGGCTTGGAAGTTTCTGTTGTAGAAAAGATTAGTCTACTTTACTTTTTCCTTTTTATTCTTTTGCAGTTTTGAGGAGGTTAAATTAATTTATAGTCATATATTTGATCATTTCATAATGTATAATGAGCTTAACATATATGCTTATTTTATTTCAGAGTTTCTTATCAGGATTAGAAAGGAATGGGGGAAAAAAGTAGTAGTACTTTCAGTGATAAAATTTCATGGAGTTATGAAAGTGGAGTTCAGTCAGTTCAGTAACAGTTTAGAATAGAAACTTCAGGAAAGTAAACAGTCACATTTTAGGTGGCAATCAGAGCACCAATCTTAGATAAAGTGTCAGCTTAGGATAGCAGAGATTTATAAACTTGAAAATGCCAAACACTAGCAGCCATTCTAGAGATCTTAAAAGTAACATAAGAATGCCCTGGTTAAGAAAATGAAAACCCAGTTCAAAAAATATATGTACCCCTATATTCATTGCAGCATTATTTATAATAACCAAGATATGGAAGCAACCTAAGAGCCCATTAATAAATGAATGGATAAGATGTGGTGTGTGTGTGTGTGTGTGTATAATACATTATATGTATTATATATAATATATATATATATATAAAGTGGAATGTATATACATAAAGTGGAATATTACTCAACCATAAAAAAGAGTGAAATCTTGTCATTTGCAACAACATGGATGGATCTAGAGGGTATTATGCTAAGTGATATATATAAGTCAGATAGAAAGACAAATACCATATGATTTCACTTATATGTGGAATCTGAAAAAGAAAAGAAATGAACACACAAAACAAGACAGAAACAGACATAAATACAGAGAACAAATTGGTGGTCCCCAGAGGGGATTGGGGGGAGGTGATTGGGTGAAATAGGTGAAGGGGATTAAGAGGTACAAACTTCTGGGCTTCCCTGGTGGCGCAGTGGTTGAGAGTCTGCCTGCCAATGCAGGGGACACGAGTTCGTGCCCCGGTCCGGGAAGATCCCACATGCTGCGGAGCGGCTAGGCCCATGAGCCATGGCCGCTGAGCCTGTGCGTCCGGAGTCTGTGCTCCGCAACGGGAGAGGCCACAACAGTGAGAGGTCCGCGTACCGCAAAAAAAAAAAGGTACAAACTTCTAGTTATAAAATAAGTCACAGAGATGTAATGTACAGCATAGGGAATATAGTCAATAATATTGCAATAACTTTGTATGGTGACAGATGCATACTAGAGTTATTGTGATGATAAATTCATACTGTATAATTGTTGACTCACTCTGTTGTATACGTGAGACTAACATGATATTCTATGGCAACTATACTTCAATTAAAGAAATAAAAATGCCCTAGTGACTCTTCTAGGCTGGCTAACTACTTATCTTATACTCGTGGTTTTGTTCTCTGTGCCCAGACAGCAGCTGTAATTGCACCTCTGGTTAGAATTTGGCAACTCTAGAGTACCCCTCTTGATTCATAAGCATTTGAGTCTCTCTTTCTTTTATACTTACTCTTAGCTTATGCATCCATTAAGTTCTGACTTAAGTCCCACCTTCTCTTCAGTTATTTGTTATAATAAGCATTTATGATGTGTTAGCCACACATAATTTACTCTCCTGGCATTCTATCCCTATCTCTGATATTGGAATCTCAGGGCTCTGGGATGGGTTTCCAACTAATCCCACTATCACGACTTTGTCTTTGTTCTCTTGAGACCATTTTCCTTATTACAGGTTCTCCTTGGAAAGCAGCAACATCTATAACTAGAAGGAAATAGATTACAGAAATGAAAAAGCACTAATCTCCAACTTTTCTTATATGTTCTATTGTAGATTATCAGTACCTATTTATGAGATTGAGTTGTAAATCATTCTATAAAAACTAAGAATCTTTGCTATTTGTTTTATAAATTATGCTGTTTTATTTCATTGATTTTGTATTACTCATTAGAAACAAATTTTTGTCCCATTGGATAAAAAATTATATTAAGTAACTTATTTTACCTTTTTCAGTTGTGCTTTTTAGTTTTTCTGAGTAGCTAATAAATGTACCATGGGATAGAAGTCAAAATATGTAAAAGGATAGGGCACAATTAGAGAATTTAAATCTCATGATAAATTTTTGTTTTCCCCTCAAAATTCAACTGAAGATTTTCCAGAATAATGTATTACCATTTATCTGTAGTAGTGTCATTATTATTTGTACTTATGTAATTGTATATCTCTCAGATGCTTGTTTAAATTTGATGCTAAGCACTAACATAATACTTTGTGAAGTTGGTAACTTAGTGAAAATAATGAAGCACTATAATATTTTATTTCTGTGCTAAATGTCGTAAAAGCTGTTTCTCAAAAGCTGTAAAAGCTTTTCTCAAAAGCTATTAAATAAAATAATGCCCACCAGAGGATGCTGCAATTGCATGAAAAAGAGAAAACAATGGCCTCAATGATATTATACCTATCTAATTCACATCAGGGAAACTAAAACTTAAGTACTTATCCTAGCCGGTGTTACATGTTTATCTTTCAGCTTATGATCCACTCATCTTTTGGAAGAAAGGTTACAGTGAAGAGAACCTAGGAAAATGCAGAGGAAACTTAAGAGATAAAAATAGAAGACTACCTTAGTGAAAGTCAACAGACTGTTCTGTTGTTTGTATAATGAGCTTAAATAACATAATTGCTTGTGTTATTTTGATGCTCTAATGATACAATGTTCAACATCTTCTACTTCTAAATCCTTAAATGAGACTCCTTAGCATTGTTTAAAAAAAAGTGCCCCCAAAGATTGAACTGGTGATACAGGCAGTATCCCTTTCAAATTGACAATTCAGATCTTTACATGTATGGTAGTATGAAAATACACATTATCTTGAGGTATCCTTTCCAACTTCCACCAGGTTCTCAGGTAATTTCTTCAAGACCTTTATTACTCTCTGAAAGTAGCTTATTTGCTTATGTGTTTATTATTTGTCCTCTCCTACTAAAATATGAGTCCCAGGACCCTCATCTTGTTCATCACCGTATCATTGGCTTCAAAATGGTGTCTGGCACATGGTAGGTGCTCAGTAAATAATTATGGAATTAATGAATTCCATTCCCATTGTGTAGCAATTCTTCAAATGATAATATGAGCCATTCATAGTTCAATCTCTGTTGTGTACTATGCTGCAAGCAAAATTTAAGGATAAATTTTAAAGTGCCCAGGGACACAAAAGTGAATAGTATGGGGCCCTTTTCTTTGAAGTACTAACAAAGTTCCAACATTTTTAAGAAATGTATAACTTTCTTACTTTCAGAAAGGATTTAAAGTAGCTTTCAGTAAAAGTTATATAGTAGAACTGATTAAGATATAAAAGTTAAAAATGGAAGGAGAAATAGAAGAGTCATAATTTTAAAATTTTAGTTAACATAATTCCCATAATCAGGCATAAATTTTAGTTTGAACTTTCTTGTATTCAAGGCAAGGAAACACTGGGTATATAATTCTTATATCTGACAAATGAACACATTGTCAGTTGGTCTAAAAAGACTGTTTCTTGATATTGAATTCTAAAAGAAGTAAAGAGAATAAGAGAGAGGACCCAAATAAACAAAATAAGAAATGAAAGAGAAGAAATAACAACCAATACCACAGAAATACAAAAAATCATAAGAGAGTACTATGAACAATTATATGCCAACAAATTGGGCAACCTAGAAAAAATGGACAAATTTCTAGAAACATACAGCCTGCCAAAATTGAGTCAAGAAGAAACACTAGAAGTGAAATAGAATCTGTAAAAAAACAAAAATTCCCTGAAAACAAAGTCCAGGACTGGATGGCTTCACTGGGGAATTCTACCAAACATAAAAAGAATTGATACCTGACCTTCTCAAACTATTCCAAAAGACTGAAGAGGAGGGAACACTCCCAAATTCATTCTATGAAGCCACAACCACCCTGATAACAAAACCATACAAAGACACTACAAAAAAGGAAATTACAAGCCAATATCTCTGATGAATATAGATGCAAAAGTTTTCCAAAAAATGTTAGCCAACTGAATCCAATGATACACAAAAAGGATCATACACCATGATCAAGTTGGATTCATTCTAGGGTCTCAAGGATGGTTCAACATAACACAAATCAATTAGTATGATACGCCACATTAACAAAAGGAAAGACAAAAACCACTAGATCATCTCCATAGACAAAAAAGGTGACGAAATTCAACATCCATTCATGATAAAAACTTTTACCAAGGGACTTCCCTGGTGGCGCAGTTGTTAAGAATTCACCTGCCAATGCAGGGGACACCAGGTTCGATCCCTGGTCCAGGAAGATGCCACAGAGCAACTAAGCCCATGCACCACAACTACTGAGCCCACATGCCACAACTACTGAAGCCTGTGTATCTAGAGCCTGTGCTCCACAACAAGAGAAGGCACTGCAATGAGAAGCCCATGCACCACAACAAATATTAGCCCCCACTCGCTGCAATTAGAGAAAGCCTGCACGCAACAATGAAGACTCAATGCAGCCAAATAAATAAATAAATAAATAATAAAACCCTTCCTCCAAAAGCCATGAGGTAGTTTGGGTCTTTACAAAAAACAAACAAAAACTCTTACCAAAGTGGGTATAAGGGAACATATCTCAACACATTAAAAGCCATTTATGACAAACCCACAGGCAACATAATACTCAACAGCAAAAAGCTGAAAGCCTTTCCTTTAAAATCAGGAGCTAGACAAGGATGCCCACTCTTATGAATTCTATTCAACATAGTATTGGAAGTCCTAGCCACAGCAATCAGACAAGAAAAAGAAATAAAAGGTATCCAGATTGGAAGGGAAGAGGTAAAACTGTCACTCTTTGCAGATGACATGATACTCTATAGAGAGAACCCTAAATTCTCCCCACAAAAACTATTACAACTAATAAATTAATTGAGCAAGGTAGCAGGCTACAATAATAATATACAGAAATCTGTGGCATTTCTTTACACTAACAATGAAATATCAGAAGGAGAAAGCAAAAAAACCAACCCCACTTAAAATTGCATCAAAGGGCTTCCCTGGTAGTGCAGTGGTTAACAGTCTGCCTGCTAATGCAGGGGACATGGGTTCGAACCCTGGTCTAGGACGATCCCACATGCCATGGAGCAACTAAGCCCGTGAGCCACAACTGCTGAGCCTGCCCTCTAGAGCCTGCAAGCCATAACTACTGAAACCTGTGTGCCACAGCTACTGAAGCCTGCGCGCCTAGAGCCTATGCTCTGCAACAAGAGAAGCCACTGCAATAAGAAGCCCTCGCACCGCAACGAAGAGTAGTCCCTGCTCACTGCAACTAGAGAAATCCCACGCACAGCAATGGAAGACCCAATGCAGCCAAAAAAAAAAAAAAAGCATCAATAAAATAAAATACCTAGGAAGAAAGTTAATCAAGGAGGTGAAAGATCTATATGCTGAAAACTATAAAAACATGATAAGGAAATTGAAGGTGATTCAAAGAAATGGAAAGATATCCCATGCTTATGGATTAGAAAATCAACGTTGTTAAAATGGCAAGACTTCCCAAAGCAATCTACAGATTTAACATAATCTCTATCAAAATGCCTATGACATTTTTTCACAGAACTAGAACAAATAATCCTAAAATTTATATGGAACAAAAGACCCAGAATTGCCAAAGCAATCCTGGGGGAAAAAGAACAAAGCTGGAGGCATAACTCTTCCACACTTAATACTACAAAGTTGCATAATCAAAACAGCTTGTTATTGGCACAAAAACAGACATACAGTTCAATGGAACAGAATAGAAAGTCCCAAAATAAACCCACACACCTAAGGTCAATCAGTCTATGACAAAGGAGGCAAAAATATACAATGGAGAAAAGACAGTCTCTTCAGCAAGTGGTGTTGGGAAAGCTGGACAGCCACATGTAAATCAATGAAGTTAGAACACTCCCTCACACCATACACAAAAATAAACTCAAAGTGGCTTAAAGACTTAAATATAAGACATGACACCATTAAACTTCTAGAAGAGAACATGGGCAAAATATTCTTTGACATAAACCATAGCAATATTTTCTTACATCAGCGTCCCAAGGCAAAAGAAATAAAAACAAAAATAAACAAATGGGACCTAATGAAACTTAAAAGCCTTTGCACAGCAAAGGAAACTATCAACAAAACAAAGACAACCTATAGAATGGGAAAAAATCAATTGCAAATGATGTGACAGACAGGGGGGTCAATATCCAAAATATACAAACAGCTCATTCAACTCAATAGACAAACTATCCAAGTAAAAAACAGGTAGAAGACCTAAATAGACATCTCTCCAAAGAAGACATACAGATGGCCAATGGCACATGAAAAAATGCTCAACATCACTAATTATTAGAGAGATGAAAATCAAAACCACAATGAGGTATCACCTCCCATCTGTCAGAATGCCTATCATCAAAAAGTCTACAAATAAAAAAAAAAAAAAAGTCTACAAATGATGTAAGCTGGAGAGGGTATGGATAAAAGGGAACCCTCCTATACTGTTGATGGGAATGTAGATTGGTGCAACCACTGTGGAAAACAGTATGGAGTTTCCTTAAAAAACTAAAGTAGATCCAGCAATCTCACTCCTGGGCAGAGTGAAAAGATGAAAACGCTAGTTCGAAAAGATCCATGCATCCGAATGCTCATAGCAGCACTATATACGATAGCCAAGACATGGAAACAACCCAAGTGCCCATCAGCAGATGATTGGTTTAAGTAGAAATGGTATATATATATATATATATATATATATATATATATATATATATATATATACACACACACACACACACACATACATAATGGAGTATTACTCAGACATAAAAAAGAATATTGCCACTTGCAACAACATGGATGGACCTAGAGAATATCATACTGAAGTGAAGTAAGTCTGAAAATATGTTTTTAATTTTATTAGCTAATTTAATCTTTCCAGCCGTTCCCCCAGCCCCACCCAAAGTAGACATCAAGAAGCAGAATCAGAATTTAGCTCAGAATTTCTGCTTTGAAATCTGATACTTTTCCCCCTAGGGCTAGCCCATCTTCAAAAACAGATGAGTCCCAAGAGTATCTACAATTATGACTACACTTCCTTTATTTAAGTATCAAGAGGTTTTTATTTGTATTTTTTGTTTGCTTGTTACTGTTGTTTTGTTATTG
This sequence comes from Stenella coeruleoalba, assembly GCF_951394435.1. Taxonomy (NCBI): domain Eukaryota; kingdom Metazoa; phylum Chordata; class Mammalia; order Artiodactyla; family Delphinidae; genus Stenella; species Stenella coeruleoalba. The sequence continues at coordinate 42,182,564 of NC_137169.1, forward strand.
AACATGGAATAGATTGTTTTGGGCTGAACTCTTTTCTGAAAGAATTGTTGTTATAATTGGCATCAGTCATTAAAGACTTGCTTATAATTTCTGCCCATCTGATTTTTAATATTATGTCCAGGTAAACCTTCAGGATGAGCTAGCTGTAAAACTTACCCACCCAATGCAAAAGTTACACATCTAATGAATAAAATTAGTTAGTATTATCCATTGGAAAGTGGAAAGCATTTTCCCTAAGTAGAAATATTGATTTTGGCATATTTGATATTAAACTGTTCTTCCTGGTTTGTGATGGTAAGGCTAGGGCATTAGCTTTAAGTCATGTACTGGCCTTTGTATTTCTCTTAATTTTTAAATTTTATTTATTTATTTTTGGCTGCACTGGGTCTTGTTGCTGCTCGTGGGCCTTCTCTAGTTGTGGTGAGTGGGGGCTACTCTTTGTTGCCGTGTCAGGCTTCTCATTGCGGTGGCTTCTCTTGTTGCAGATCACAGGCCCTAGGCGCTTGGGCTTCAGTTGTTGTGGCTCACGGGCTCTAGAACGCAGGCTCAGTAGTTGTGGCACACGGGTTTAGTTATTCCACGGCATGTGAGATCTTCCTGGACCAGGGCTCAAACCAGTGTCCCCTGTGGTGACAGGTGGATTCTTAACCACTGTGCCACCAGGGAAGCCCAAAGTCATGTACTGGTCTTTTATGTCAAGAATGCAACACAACTTACCACAAGGTCTTATAGCAAGAACACATTCAATAACATAATAGAAATAAGGAGTAAAGGTTCAGAATTGGCAAAATAGTTTTTTGAAATAGAAAGTCTTCATATTAACTATATTTAACGTAAAATTTAACTCTGAGCTTCCTAGAAGGCAAACTGTAAAAGGAAACATGGTCAACTACATTATTCTCCTTGAAAAAAAGAAAAATAATTTTTTTTAGGCACAGATTTTTTTCTTATGATGAGAACTTTTTAAGATTTACTCTTAGTAACTTTCAAATATACAAGACAGTATAATTAACTATAGTTACCATGCTATATATTACATCCCCAGGACTTATTTATTTTATAACAGGAAGTTTGTACCTTATGACCACCTTCATCCATTTCACCCACCCTCCACCCCACCCCCCACCCCACCCCCCACCTCTGGCAATCACCAATCTGTTCTCTGTGTCTATGAGTTCTGGTTTTTGCTTTTGTTTGTTTTGTTTAGATTTTACATGTGAGTGATATTATATGGTATTTGTCTTTGACTTATCTCACTTCACATAATACCCTCAACCCTCAAGTCCTGTCCATGTTGTCACAAATGGAAAGATTTCCTTCTTTTTATGGCTGAATAATATTCCACTGTGTGTGTGTGTGTGCATGTGTGTGTGTGTGTGTGTGTGTGTATGCAGTATTTTCTTTATCCATTTATTCATTAATGGATACTTAGGTTACTTCCATGTCTTGGCTATTGTAAATAATGCTGCAATGAGCAGAGAGGTGCATATATGTTTTTGAGTTATTGTTTTTGTTTCCTTTGGATAATACCCAGAAGTGGAATAGCTGGACCATATGACAGTTCTATTTTTAATTTTTTGAGGAAACTCCATACTGTTTTTCATACTGGCTGCACCAATTTACACTCCCCAAAACTGTGCACAAGGGTTACCTTTTCTCCACATCCTCACCAACACTTGTTATTTCTTGTCTTTTTGATAATAGCCATTCTGACAGGTGTGAGGTGATATCCCCATTGTGGTTTTGATTTGCATTTCCTTGACGATTAGTGATGTTGAACACTTTTTCACGTGGCCATCATTCAGATCATCTGCCCATTATTTGATCAAATTGTGTTTTTTTGCTGTTGAGTTGTATGAGTTCTTTATATATTTTGGATATTAACCCCTTATCGTATTTGCAAATATTTTCTCCCAATTTTTACAAGCCTTTTCATTTTGTTGATGGTTTCCTTTGCTGTGCAGAAGCTTTTTGGTTTGATGTAGTCCCACTTGTTTATTTTTGCTTTTGTTGCCTTTGAAAATCCTATTTCTCACATAGGATTTTTATTAAGAGTCTATTTGGTGATATGGCAAAATGCATCTCCAATAAAAATTTTATAACAAATACAATAACGTTTCTTCTCAATTCATGTAAAAACTGAATCAAGTTATTTAAAAGTAAATTTAAGAAGGAAAGTTGGAATATCATATTGTTTTATATAAGGAAGGAGTTTTATGCAATTCCTGTAACTATAAGGTTTATAACTTTTTTATGTTTAAAAAAAGATTTTCTCTTTTTTTTTACATCTTTATTGGAGTATAATTGCTTTACAATGGTGTGTTAGTTTCTGCTTTATAACAAAGTGAATCAGTTATATATATACATATGTTCCCATACCTCTTCCCTCTTGCGTCTCCCTCCCTCCCACCCTCCCTATCCCACCGCTCTAGGTGGTCATAAAGCACCGAGCTGATCTCCCTGTGCTATGCGGCTGCTTCCCACTAGCTATATATTTTACGTTTGGTAGTGTATATATGTCGATGCCACTCTCTCACTTTCTCACAGCTTACCCTTCCCCCTCCCCATATCCTCAAGTCCATTCTCTAGTAGGTCTGTGTCTTTATTCCCATCTTACCCCTAGGTTCTTCATGACCTTTTTTTTTTCTTAAATTCCATATATATGTGTAAGCATATGGTATTTGTCTTTCTCTTTCTGACTTACTTCACTCTGTATGACAGACTCTAGGTCCATCCACCTCATTACAAATAGCTCAATTTCATTTCTTTTTATGGCTGAGTAATATTCCATTGTATATGTGTGCCACATCTTCTTTATCCATTCATCCGATGATGGACATTTAGGTTGTTTCCATCTCCTGGCTATTGTAAATAGAGCTGCAATGAACATTTTGGTACATGACTCTTTTTGAATTATGGTTTTCTCAGGGTATATGCCCAGTAGTGGGATTGCTGGGTCATATGGTAGTTCTATTTGTACTTTTTAAAGGAACCTCCATACTGTTCTCCATAGTGCCTGTACTAATTCACATTCCCACCAACAGTGCAAGAGTGTTCCCTTTTCTCCACACCCTCTCCAGCATTTATTGTTTCTAGATTTTTTGATGATGGCCATTCTGACTGGTGTGAGATGATATCTCATTGTAGTTTTGATTTGCATTTCTCTAATGATTAATGATGTTGAGCATTCTTTCATGTGTTTGTTGGCAGTCTGTATATCTTCTTTGGAGAGATGTCTATTTAGGTCTTCTGCCCATTTTTGGATTGGGTTGTTTGTTTTTTTGTTATTGAGCTGCTTGTAAATTTTGGAGATTAATCCTTTGTCAGTTGCTTCATTTGCAAATATTTTCTCCCATTCTGAGGGTTGTCTTTTGGTCTTGTTTATAGTTTCCTTTGCTGTGCAAAAGCTTTGCAGTGTCATTAGGTTCCATTTGTTTATTTTTGTTTTTATTTCCATTTCTCTAGGAGGTGGGTCAGAAAGGATCTTGCTGTGATTTATGTCATGACTCTACTACCCAAAGCAATCTATAGATTCAATGCAATCCCTATCAAGCTACCACTGGCATTTTTCACAGAACTAGAACAAAAAATTTCACAATCTGTATGGAAACACAAAGGACCCCGAATAGCCAAAGCAATCTTGAGAACGAAAAACTGAGCTGGAGGAATCAGGCTCCCTGAATTCAGACTATACTACAAAGCTACAGTAATCAAGACAGTATGGTACTGGCACAAAAACAGAAATATAGATCAATGGAACAGGATAGAAAGCCCAGAGATAAACCCACACACATATGGTCACCTAATCTTTGATAAAGGAGGCAGGAATGTACAGTGGAGAAAGGACAGCCTCTTCAATAAGTGGTGCTGGGAAAACTGGACAGGTACATGTAAAAGTATGAGATTAGATCACTCCCTAACACCATACACAAAAATAAGCTCAAAATGGATTAAAGACCTAAATGTAATGCCAGAAACTATCAAACTCTTAGAGGAAAACATAGGCAGGTTTATAACATTTTAAAATGCTTTTAAGTAAGAGGAAGTTCATGTTTTAAAGCATAAAATGGACAGAGGTCATCTGAAATTAAGGATAGTAGATAGGATTGAGAACTTGAGTGTAAAGGAGGAAAATTAGAGTATCTACAGTGGAGAATAAGTGGAAAAAACTATATAATTTATTGTATTTAATTTACTTAAATAAAAAATAGGCAAAGCAGAAGTTATCAGAGAAATAATTATTTCTAAAGCCTATGACTACCCATATAAGCCTAGATTATAGGATGTAGATCTATAGTTCATTGAAAACAAAGTTCTCCTTATTCATGGTAGTTAAGTTCTATAACGTTGCTGTGAAAACTGAATTAACAAATACTTAAACATTACTCCTAGGGGAAAATACAGGGTTAGGTTCATGCAAGCCTCTGATTACAACATTTTCATCAAACAATGAATGTATTATATTATTCTGTGTGTGCTTTTGTTTAAAGACACTTCATAAGGTATAGTGCTGATTCATTAACATTGAACTCACAGCCGACAGCCCCAATATAACTCATAGCTGAGCAAAATTTATCTAGCAACACATTTTCTCTTTAAGGCATATCACAGCCATCTTGCACTTAGGAACACTAGACAGTGTTCTGCATTATGCTTGGGGACCATTTTAAACAGCGAACTCACCAACAAAAATTGCAAAAATGCAAAAACCATGGCACTAAATAAATCACAAAAAGAACTATTGTTTATAGTATGAGAGCTGCAGCAAAAAGGCAGACTGTTGCCTTGTTTGAGCTCAGTTAAAAACATGCACTTCAACTCAAAATTTTCACCACTGCCCATACGCACATCTGTAAACAACCACAAAAGCACTGTGAGTGTTGATTTTTGGATTACAAATAAATGTTAGTGTGTAATGAATTCACAAATACAGAATCCACAAATAATTAATATCCACTATAATTACTTTAGCAAGGTTTCAGATCCGTCTTTCATTGTAGAATTTAAATGGTTCTAAAAACAAGCAAAAAGAAAGTTCCCAGAGACTCTTCTATTTATTTATTTTTTAACATGTAGCATTTAATTTCATTTTCATTGTGTTCAAATTTTCTTTCATCTCTTCTTTTAAAATATTATAATTTAATTTTTACTTTAAAAAATTGCTTCTTGAGGAATAATTGAAACACATTTTTGACACTTTTGACAAAGTTTTGACATATGTATAAATATACATCATCACAATCAAGATAATGAGCCTATTCATTACCCCAAAAGTATCTGTGTACCCTTTTGTAATCCCCCCTTCCCACCCTTCTCTGTCCCCCATCTCCAAGCAATCTCGCATCTGCTTTCTGTCACTGTACATTAGTTTGCATTTTTTAAAGTTTTATGAAAATGGTATCATATAATATGTAGACTTTTTTTGGCTTTTTTCTCTCAGCAGAATTTTAAAATTTATTCATGTTGCTTGTATCAATAGTTTATTTCTCTTTATTGATGAGAGTTTTACATTGTATGAATATATTACAACTTGTTTATTCATTTATCTGTTGATTGTCACTTGAGTTGTTTCTAGTTTGTAGTAGTTTTCTATTGCTGCATAACAAGTTACTACAATCTTAGCTGCTTAAAACAACACCCATTTATTGGTTTTTAGTTATGTAGGGCAAAAGTCCAGGCACACTGTAGCCAAATTTCTCTGCTTACGGTATTATAAGGCTGAAATCAAGGTGTCTGCCAGGCTGCATTTCTTTTTTGTGGCTCTGGGGAAAAAGCCACTTCCGAGCTCATTTATGTTGTTCACTAAATTTAGTGTCTTCTAGCTGTAGAACTGTGGTCCCCATTTTCTTGCTGTCTGTCAGTTAGGGGTCTCTCTCAGCTGCTAGATGCTGTCTTCATTCTTTGCCACATGGCTCCCTCCATCTTCAAACCAGTAGCAGAGAGCTCAGGTGATTAGGTCAGGCCCCTCAGGCCATCTCCCTATCTTAAACTCAACTGATTTGGGACCTTAATAACATCTGCACAATCTTTTCAAAGTAGTACGTAGATTAGTACTTTTTTAATAACTGGGAGAAGGTAGGTGCATGTATACCAGGGGAATACATGCAGGAATCTTGGTACCAACTTAGAATTCTGCCTAACACACAGTTTTTGACTGTTACAAATAAAGCTGCTATGAAAATTGTATGGATGTATATTTCTTTTTCTCTTGGATAAATATATAGGAATAGAATGGCTGAGTCACATGGTAGGCATATGTTTAACTTTTCATGAAACTGTCAAACTATTTTCCAAAGTGATTGTACCATTGTACATTCCCACCAGCAAGGTATGAGAGTTCCAATTCCATTCCAATCTTTGGTATGGTCAATCCTTAATTTTAGCTGTCCCAATTATGTGGGGAATCTTCTCATACACTTATTTGTTGTATATATATATCTTGTTTGGTAAAGGGTATGTTCATAGAATTTGCTTATTTTTATTGGGTTGTTCATTTTGTCACTGTTGAGTTTTTCTTTTTTTTTACTGTTGAGTTTTGAGATTTCTTTATATATTCTGGGTGCAAATTCTTTTTTAAATTTAATTTTTATTGGTTTATGCCTGATATACAATGTTGTGTTAGTTTCTGCCGTACAGCAAAGTGAATCAGTTATACATATACATGTATCCACTCTTTTTTGGATTCTTTTCCCATATAGGTCATTACAGAGTATTGAGTAGAGATCCCTGTGCTATACAGTAGGTTCTTATTAGCTATCTATTTGATATATAGTAGTGTGTATATGTTAATCCCAATCACCCAATTATGGATGCAACTTCTTTTTTTTTTTTTTTTTTTTTTGCGGTACGCGGGCCTGTCACTATTGTGGCCTCTCCCGTTGCGGAGCACAGGCTCCGGACGCGCAGGCTCAGCGGCCATGGCTCACGGGCCCAGCCACTCCGCGGCATGTGGGATCTTCCCGGACCGGGGCACGAACCCGCGTCCCCTGCATTGGCAGGCGGACTCCCAACCACTGCGCCACCAGGGAAGCCCTGGATGCAACTTCTTAATCAGATATATGCTTTACTAAGATTATCTCCCAGTCTGTGGATTGTCTTTTCATTCTCTTAGTAATGTCTTGTGAAGAGCAGATGTTTTAAAATTTGATTTGTCCATCTGTTCTTTTTGAATTGTGCTTTTGGTGTCATATCTAAGAAATCTTTACCTAGCTCTATGTCACAAAGATATTTCCCCTATGTTTTCTACTAGAAATTTATAGTTTTAGGTATGTTTAGGTTTTGATTAATTTTGAGTTAAAATTTATATGAGATTTTTGTGAGATATAGTTCTAAGTTTATTTTTTGCAAATGGTTATCCAGTTGTTCCAGCACTACTGTATTGTCTTTGACACTTGGTCAAAACTCAGTTGTCTTCTTATATGTGGGTTTATTTCTGCAATCTCTATTTTGTACCATTGATATATTTGTCTATCTTCATGCCAACACCATGCTGTTGTGTTGCTGTTGTTGTGTTGTTTTGTTTTTTAAATTGGAGTATAATTGCTTTACAATATTGTGTTAGATTCTGCTGTACAACAAAGTCAATCAGCTGTATGAATTCAGATATACCCTCTCTCATTGACCATCCCACCCTTCTAGGTCATCACAGAGCACCGAGCTGAGCTCCCTGTGCTATACAGCAGGTGCCACTAGCTACCTATTTTACACATGGTAGTGTATATATGTCAATCCCAATCTCTCATTTCATCCACGTTCCCCTTCCCCCTGTGTCCACCCGTCTCTTTTCTGTGTCTGCATCTCTATTCCTGCCCTAAAAATAGGTTCATCTATACGATTTTTCTAGATTCAACACACATGCGTTAATATACGATATTTCTTTTTTCTCTTTCTGACCCACTTCACACTGTATGACAGACTCTAGGTCCTTCCACACCTCTTCAAATGACTCACTTTCATTCCTTTTTATGACTGAGTAATATTACATTGTATATATGTACCACATCTTCTTTATCCATTCATCTGTCAAGGGACATTTAGGTTGTTTCCATCTCCTGGCTATTGTAAATAGTGCTCCAATGAACACGGGGGTACATGTGTCCTTTTGAATTATGGTTTACTCAGGGTATGTCCCAGTAGTGGGATTGCTGGGTCATATGGTAGTTCTATTTTTAGTTTTTAAAGGAACCATCATACTGTTCTCCACAGTGGCTGTATCAATTTACATTCCCACCAGCAGTGCAAGAGGGTTCCCTTTTCTCCACGCCCTCTCCAACATTTATTGTTTGTAGATTTTTTGATGATGGCCATTCTGACCAGTGTGAGGTGATACCTCATTGTAGTTTTGATTTGCATTTCTCTAATAATTAGTGATGTTGAGTATCTTTTCATGTGCCCCTTGGCCATCTATATGTCTTCTTTGGAGAGATGTCTATTTAGGTCTTCTGCCCATTTTTTGATTGAGTTGTTTGTGTTTTTGATATTGAGCTACATGAGCTGTTGTATATTTTGGAGATTAATCCTTTGCCCATTGCTTCATTTGCAAATGTTTTCTCCCGTTCTGAGTGTTGTCTTTTCGTATTGTTTATAGTTTCCTTTGCTATTAAGTTTAATTAGGTCCCATTTATTTATTTGTGTTTTTATTTTTATTACTCTAGGAGGTGGTTCAAAAACGATCTTGATGTGATTTATTTCGAAGTGTGTTTCTCCTATATTTTCCTCTAAGAGTTTTATAGTGTCTAATCTTACATTTAGGTGTTTTCAATCCATTTTGAGTTTATTTTTGTGTATGGTGTTAGGGAGTGTTCTAATTTCATACTTTTACATGTACCTGTCCATTTTTCCCAGCACCACTTATTGAAGTGACTGTCTTTTCTCCATTGTATATTCCTCTCTCCTTTGTCACAGATCAGGTGACCGTAGGTGCGTGGGTTTATCTCTGAACTTTCTATCCTGTACCATTGATCTATATTTCTATTTTTGTGCCAGTACTATACTGTCTTGATTACTGTAGCTTTGTAGTATAGTCTGAATTCAAGAAGCCTGATTCCTCCAGCTCTGTTTTTCTTTCTCAAAATTGCTTTGGCTATTCAGGATCTTTTGTGTTTCCATACAAATTGTAATATTTTTTGTTCTAATTCTGTGAAGAATGCCCTTGGTAATTTTATAGGGATTGCATTGAATCTGTAGATTGCTTTGGGTAGTATAGTCATTTTCAAAATATTGATTCTTCCAATCCAAGAACATGGTATATTTCTCCACCCGCTTGTGTCATCTTTGATTTCTTTCATCAGTGTTTTATAGTTTTCTGCATACAGGTCTTTTGACTCCTTAGGTAGGTTTATTCCTAGGTATTTTATTCTTTTTATTGCGATGATAAGTGGGATTGCTTCCTTAAATTCTCTTTGTGATCTTTTGTTGTTAGTGTATAGAAATGCAAGAGGTTTCTGTGCATTAATTTTGTATCCTGCAACCTTACCAAATTCATTGATTAGTTCTAGTAGTTTTCTGGTGACATCTTTAGGATTTTCTATGTGTAGTATCATTGTCATCTGCAAACAGTGACAGACTTACTTCTTCTTTTCCAATTTGTAGTCCTTTTATTTCTTTTCTTCTCTGATTGCCGTGGCTGACTTCCAAAACTATGTTCAATGAGAGCGGTGAGAGTGGACATCCTTGTCTTGTTCCTGATCTTTGAGGAAATGCTTTCAGTTCTTCACCATTGAGAATGATGTTTGCTGTGGGTTTGTCGTATACAGCCTTTAAAACATTGACGTGGTTCCCTCTATGCCCACTTTCAGGAGAGTTTTTATTATAAATGGGTGTTGAATTTTGCCAAAGCTTTTTCTGCATCTATTGAGATGATCATATTGTTTTTATTCTTTAATTTGTTAATATGGTTATCACATTGGTTGATTTGCATATATTGAAGAATCCTTGCATCCCTGGGATAAATCCCACTTGAGCATGGTGTATCATCCTTTGAATGTTTTGTTGGATTCTGTTTGCTAATATTTTATTGAGGATTTTTAGGTCTATGTTCTTCAGAGATATAGATCTGTAATTTTATTTTTTTGTGATATCTTTGTCTGGTTTTGGTATCAGGGTGATGGTGGCCTTGTAGAATGAACTTGGGAGTGCTCCACCCTCTGCAATTTTTTGGAAGAATTTGAGAAGGATAGGTGTTAGCTCTTCTCTAAATGTTTGATAGAATTCACCTGTGAAGCCATCTGGTCCTGCACTTTTGTTTGTTGGAAGATCTTTTAATTATGGTTTCAATTTCATTACTTGTGATTGGTCTGTTTATATTTTCTAATTCTTCCTGGTTCAGTCTTGGAAAGTTGTACCTTTCCAAGAATTTGTCCATTTCTTCCAGGGTGTCCATTTTATTGGCATATAGTTGCTTGTAGTAGTCTGTTATGATCCTTTGTATTTCAGTGCTGTCAGGTATAATTTCTCCTTTTTCATTTCTAATTTCATTGATATGAGTCCTCTCCCTTTTTTTCTTGATGAGTCTAGCTAAATATTTGTCAGTTTTTTTATCTTCTCAAAGAACCAACTTTTAGTTTTAGTGTTCTTTGCTATTGTTTTCTTCATTTCTATTTCATTTATTTCTGCTGTAATCTTTATGATATCTTTCCTTCTACTGACTTTGGGTTTTATGTTTGTTCTTTTTTCTCTAGTTTCTTTAGGTGTAAGGTTATATTTTTTATTTGAGATTGTTCTTGTTTCTTGAGGAGAGATTGAATTACTATAAACTTAGTACTGCTTTTGCTGAGTCCCATAGGTTTGGGTCATCATGTTTTCGTTATCATTCATGTCTGTGTATTTTTAAAATTTCCTGATTTCTTCAGTGCTCTTTTTTTTTATTTAGCACTGTTTAGCCTCCATTTGTTTGTGTTTTTACAGTTTTTTTTCCTGTAATCGATTTCTAATCTCATAGCACTCTGGTTGGAACAGATGCTTGATATGATTTCAATTTTCTTAAATTTTCCAAGGCTTGATTTGTGACCCAAGATGTGATCTATCCTGGAGAATGTTCCATGTGCACTTGAGAAGAAAGGTATTCTGCCACTTTTAGGTGGAATGTCCTATAAATATCAATTAAATCTATCTGGTCTATTGTGTCATTTAAAGCTTGTGTTTCCTTATTTATTTTCTTTCTGGATGATCTGTCCACTGGTGTAAGTGGGGTGTTAAAGTTCCCCACTGTTGATTTCCCCTTTTATGGCTGTTCACATTTGCCTTATGTATTGAGGTGCTCCTATGTTGGGTGCATAAATATTTATACTTGTTATATCTTCTTGGATTGATCCCTTGATCATTATGTAGCATCCTTCCTTGTCTCTTGTAGCAGTCTTTATTTTAAAGTGTATTTTATCTGATATGAGTATTGCTACTCTAGCTTTCTTGTGATTTCCATTTGCATTGAATATCTTTTCCATCCCCTCACTTTCAGTCTGTATATGTCCCTAGGGCTGAAGTGGATCTCTTATATGTTGCATAAATATGGGTCTTGTTTTTGTATCCATTCAGCCAGTCTGTGCCTTTTGGTTGGAGCATTTAATCCATTGACATTTAAGGTAATTAGCAACATGTATGTTCCCATTACCATTTCCTTAATTGTTTTGGGTTTGTTTTTGAGGGTCTTTTACTTCTCTTGTGTTTCCTGCCTAGAGAAATTCCTTTAGTGTTTGTTGTAAAGCTGGTTTGGTGGTGCTGTATTTTCTTAGCTTTTGCTTGTCTGTAAAGCTTTTGATTTTTCTGTCAAATTTGAATGAGATCCTTGTTGGGTAGAGTAATCTTGGTTGTAGCTTTTCCCCTTTCATCACTTTAAATATATCCTGCCACTCCCTTCTGGCCTGCAGAGTTCCTACTGAAAAATCAGCTGATAACCTTATGGGGATTCCCTTCTATGTTATTCGTTGCTTTTCGCTTGCTGCTTTTAATATTTTTTCTTTTAATTTAATTTTTGTTAGTTTGGTTAATATGCATCTTGGTTTGTCTCCTGTGGTTTATCCTGTATGGGACTCTCTGTGTTTCCTGGACTTGGGCAGCTATTTCCTTTCCCATGTTAGGGAAGTTTTCAACTATAATCTCTTCATATGTTTTCTCAGACCCTTTCTCTTTCTCTTCTGGGACCCCTATAATTCGAACGTTGGTGCATTTTGTGTTGTCCCAGTGGTCTCTGAGATTGTCTTCAATTTTTTTCATTCTTTTTTCTTTATTCTGCTCCTTGGCAGTTATTTCCACCATTCTATCTTCCAGCTCACTTTTCGTTCTTCTGCTTCAGTTATTCTGCTCTTGATTCCTTCTAGTGTATTTTTCATTTCGGTTATTGTGTTGTTCATCACTGTTTGTTTGTTCTTTAGTTCTTCTAACTCCTTGTTAAACATCTCTTGTATTTTCTCAATCTGTGCCTCAATTCTATTTCTGAGATTTTGGATGGTCTTTATTATCATTACTCTGAATTCTGTTTAAGGTAGGTTGCCTATTTCCTTTTCATTTATTTGATCTTGTAGGTTTTTACCTTGCTCCTTTGTCTGTAACATATTTTTTTGTTTTGATGGGTAGAGCTGTGTTCTTGTCTTGTTGGTTGTTTGGCCTGAGGTGTCCAGCACTGGAGTTTGCAGGCAGTGGGATAGAGCTGCGTCTTGGTGCTGAGATGAGGACCTCCAGGAGACCTCATTCCAATTAATATTCCCTGGGGTCTGACTTTTTTTGTAGTCCACCAGTTTGGACTTCTTGCTCCCACCAGAGGAGCTCTGGCCTGTCCCCCAGCCTGGGAACCAAGACCCACAAGTCATGCAGCACTGCAAAAAAAAAAAAGTAACAAGGAAAAAGGAGCAGAAAAATAACATAGAATAAAAAATAAATTAAATTAGAGAAATAAAAAATATATTAGAAAAAATAAAAATGAATGAACAACAAAGCAAACAAGAACAAAGGAAAATAGAACCACAACAGAAAAAAAAAAGAAAAAGCCTTGATGGGGGGAGTTGGTGGGCACGGGCTTAGGCTCAGGAGCTGCATGGCTGTAAAAGGCCTTGGGTGGCCATGCTTAGTCTCAGGACCTGTGTGGGTTGATGGGTCCCCAGAGGGCAGAGGTTCAGGCCCAGGACCTCAGCAGTCTGGCCGGGGCCTGAGCTGGCATGGGAAATGCTGACCACATTCCCCTCCAATCCCCCAATCTCCCAAAGGTCTCTCTCTGTCCCAGCTGATTCCCTTGCTATGAGTTGGAACCCCTCCTCTTCCCCAGCTGCCCCTCAGTGGCACCAGTCCCATCCTGCCTCCACTTTTCCTTCCCCCCCTCCTTCCCCCAACATCCCACCCAGTTGCATGGGGATTACTCCCATCACTTTAGGTCTCCAAGGTCCCCCACCAGTGCCTGGTAGGTGCCCTGGTTGTCAATACCATGCTGTTTTGATTACTATTTTAATTATAATAAGTCTTTAAATCATGTAGTTATCCCTCCAACTTTTTCTTCTTTTTTTAGAGGTGTTTTAACTATTCTTGGTCTTTTGCATTTCCATCTGAATTTTAGAATCACCTTGTCAATTTTTATAAAAAAGCCTACTGGAATTTTGATTGGGATTGCATTGAAACTATAGATCAATTTAGGGAGAATTAATATCAGGACAGTAGTATGTCTCTCAACCCATAAGCGAGGTATGTGTCTCTTTTTATTTAGGTCATCCCTAATTCCACTTAGCAATATTTTGTAGTTGCTTATGTACAGGCTTTTCACATCTTTTATCAGATTTATCCCTAAGTATTTCATATTTTTATGCTGTTGCAAATGGTAATTTTTGAACATTTCAGTTTCCAATTGTTTTTTTGTTTTTTTCTTATCCTAAACAGAAGGAAGGCAAACATTATGGCACTTTTTTTTGAATTTTATTTTATTTATTTTTTATACAGCAGGTTCTTATTAGTCATCAGTTTTATACACATCAGTGTATACATGTCAATCCCAGTTGCCCAATTCATCACATCACCATCCCCACCCACCTGCGGCTTCCCCCCCTTGGTGTCCATACATTTGTTCTCTACCTCTGTGTCTCAACTTCTGCCCTTCTAATTGTTTTTGATAGTATATAGAAAGACTTTTCTTTTTGTTTTGTCTTTTTAAAAATTTTTATTTTATTGTGGTAAGAACACTTAAAAAATTATGAAATGTACCCTCATAAATTTTTAAGTGTGTAATACAGTACTGTTAACTATAGGCACAGTGTTGTACAGCAGATCTCTAGAACTTATCCATCTTGCATAGTTAAGACTTTATGCCCATTGATTAGCAACTCTTCATTTCCTTCCTTCCTCCAGCCCCTGGCAACCACCACTCTATGCTTCTATGAGTTTGATTGTGCCTCATATAAAGGGAATTACACAGTATTTGTCCTAATGTGACTGACTTATTTCACTTAGGATAATGTCCTTCAGGTTCATCCATGTTGTCATATTTTGCAGGATTTCATTCTTTTTTAAGGCTGTATGTATATACTACATTTTCTTTATCCATTTATACACTGGTGGATGTTTAGTTTTTTTACACATTTTAGCTATTGTGAATAGTGCTATACTGAACATTGGAGTGCTAATGTGTCTTTGAGATCTTGTTTTTATTTCTTTTGGATAAATACCCATAGTGGGATTGCTGAATCATATGGTAGTTCTAATTTTAATTTTTTGAGGAATCTCAATACTGTTTTCCATAGGAGCTGCACCACTTTGCATTTCCACCAACACTGTACAAGGGTTCCAATTTCTCTGTATCCTCTTTTGTGTTGTTGTTGTTGTTGAAAATAGTCATTCTAACTGGTGTGAGGTTATATCTCATTATGGTTTTGATTTACATTTCCCTAAGTGTTAGAGATGTTGAACATCTTTTCATATGCCTATTGGCCATTTATGTGTTTTCTTTGGAGAAATGTCTATTCAAGTCTTTAGCCCATTTTTAAGTTGGGTTATTAGTTTTTTTGCCATTGAGTTGTAGCTTTTATATTTTGGAAATTGACCTCTTATGGTTTGTAAATATTTTTTCCATTCTATTTGTTGCCTTATCACTCTGTTGATTGTTTCCTTTGCTGTGCAGAAAGTTTTTAGTTTGATATAGTCCCACTTGTCTATTTTTGCTTTTTTAATCTATGCTTTTGGTGTCATATTCATGAAATAATTTCAAAGACTAATGTCATGAAACAATTTTTCTGTTTTCTTCTAGGAGTTAACAGTACCAGAAGACAATTTTTTTTGTACATTGTTCTTGTATCCTGCAATCTTATTTAACTCACTTAATTTTTGTACTAGTTTATTTAAAATGCCACAGGATTTTCTACATAGATGATCATGTTCTCTGTGTGTCTTAGTCAATTCGAGCTGCTATAACATAATACCACAAACTGGATGTATTATAAACAACAGAAATTTATTTCTCACAGTTCTGGAAGCTTTAAATCTGATATATGGAGGCCAAAATGATCAAGTTTTGTGTCTGGTAAGAGCCCTCTTCTTGCTTCTTGATGTGTTCTCAAGTGGTGGAAGGAGCTAGGGAGCTCTGTGGGATCTTTTTCATAAGAGCACTAATCCCTTTCACAAGGTCTCCACTCTCATGACCTAACCACTTCTTGAAGGCCCCACTTCCTAAAACCATCACATTGGGCATTAGCATTTCAACATATGAATTTGGGGGGCACAGAAACATTCAGACCAAAGCACTGAGAGTATAACTCTTATTTTTTCCATTTTACTCTAGGTGTCTTTTATTTCTTTTTCATACCTGGTTGCACTGGCTAGACCCTTCAGTGCAGTGTTGAACAGAAGTTGTAAGAGTGGATATCCCTGTATTGTTACTGATTTTAGGAGGAAAGCATTCAATCTTTCACCATTAAGTCTGATGTTTTCAATAAATGACTTTTCTCAGGTTGGGGAATCTGATAACTAGGATAGAGATTCCCTTCTATCCTAGTTTCTGAGAGCTTTTTTTTTTTAAAAATCAGGAATGGATGTTACAAAATTTTTCATGTCTATTGACACAGATCCATATTGATCACATGGATTTTCTTTTCTAACTTCTTAATATGGTGAATTGCATTGATTGTTTTTTTCATGGTAAACCAACCTTGTTTTCTTGTGATAAACCCCACTTGGTCATGATGTATTATCCTTTTAATATAATGTTGGACTTAATTTGCTAAAATATTGTTTAGAATTTTGCGTCTGTGTCCATAGATGCATTTTGCATATCTGTTCAGTTTGTAATTTCCTCTCTTTCTCTCTCCCTCTTTTTTTCCCTGGCTTTGGTATCAGGGTAATGTCAGCCTCATAGGATAAATCAAAAAAGAATTCTCTTGTCTTCAAATTTTTGGAAGCATTTGTATAGAATTAATACTATTTTTTCCCTTAAAGTGTTTGGTAGAATTTAGCAGTGAAGCACCTGGACATGGAGTTTCTTTTTAAGAATTTTAACTACAATTTCAATTTATTTAATAGATGTGTGTATATCTATGTTATCTATTTCTTCTTGAGTGAACTTTGAAAATTATATATTTTAAGGAATTTTCCCTTTCATCTAAGTTGTTAGATTTATTAGCATAAAATTGTTCATAATATTGCCTTTTTATTATTTTAATATCTGTAAAATCTGTAGTAATGTCACATCTTTCATTTCTTTTTTTTAATAAATTTATTTATTTATTTTTGGCTGCATTGAGTCTCTGTTGCTGGGCTCGGGCTTTCTTTAGTTGTGGCAAGCAGGGACTACTGTTCGTTGTGGTGCATGGACTTCTCATTGCAGTGGCTTCTCTTGCTGCAGAACACAGGCTCTAGGCGTGTGGGCTTCAGTGGTTGTGGCATGCAGGCTCAGTAGTTGTGGCTTGTGGGCTCTAGAGTGCAGGCTCAGTAGTTGTGGAACATGGACTTAGTTGCTCTACAGCATGTGGGATCTTCCTGGACCAGGGCTCAAACCCATGTCCCGTGCATTGGCAGGCAGATTCTTAACCACTGCACCACCACGGAAGCCCTCTCATTTCTGATATTGATAATTTGTGCCTTTTTTCTTTTTATTGGTCAGTCTAGCTAGAAGTTTATCAATTATATAGATATCAGAGAATCAGGTTTTTGTTTCATTGATTTTCTTTATTGTTTTTCTGTTTTCTATTTCATTGGTTTTCACTTGGTCTTTAGATTTTTTTCTTTTCTTTACTTTGGACTTAATTTGCTCTACTTATTTTAGTTTTTAAGGTTATTCACACATTTTTTCCCTAATACTGCAGTTTTTTGGTATTGATTTTCCCCTACATACTGCTTTGGTGGCATCCCACAAATCCTGCTATGTTGTGTTTCATTTCATTTAGGTTGAGTGTTCTGTAAATGTCAGTTACATCCATGATGATACATGGCTTCCAAAGTTCCCTGAGGTTCATCTCCATCCCAGTCAAACCTAAAGGGAGAAAGAACATGGAGAAAGGTGCTTAGGAGGTTTTTATGACATCACTTCCATTTAAATTCCATTGGTTAGAACTCAGTTGCATGGCTTCACCTAATGGTATGGGAAGCTGGGACATGTAGTCTATCTTTTTGCCTGGGAAGAAGAGGAAAATACATTTGGATAAACAGCCAGAAACCTCTTTCTATTCTCTGGAAGGGCTTGTATAAGATAAGAAATACTTGAATCATGGGTATACAGTAGAAATTGTAAAGTTATTGGGGCCTGCTGCTTTCTTTGGGGGAAATTTTGTAACTGTTGATTCAGTTTAATGGATACATGTTCATTTAAGTTTTCTATTCTTGAGTCACTTTTTGTAAGTCACTTTTTAGGTATATATAATTTAGTATAAGTTTTAGAATATACTAGCATAAATTTATTGGAAGTATTTTCTTATTTTAATATCTGCTGTAACTGTAATTATTTTCTTTCTTCATCTTTGAAATTGTTTACCTGTGCCTTCTTTTTTAAAATTTGGTTACTCTTACTAGAGATTTGTTAATCTTGTTAGTGTTTACCTAAAATCTTAATATTTTTTCACTAATTTCTGTTCCTTTTTATTTCCTTCCTCCACATTATTTGGACTCAATTTGCCTGTCTTTTTCAACTTGCAATTTGAATGCTGAGCTCATTTTATTTTCAGCTTTTTTTTTCCCCTTGAATTTGTCTTCAGCTTTGTTGCTGCAAGCATTTATACATAGTGCTTCTTTATTGATTAGTTTTATGTAATTTCCAAATTTCCATTGATTTCTTCTTTAATGCAAGAGTTATTTACAGTGTGATTAAAAATTTCCAAGTATGGAAGCTTTTCCTAGAGTATGTATTAGGTTACTAATTTAAAATTAATTGTATTATTGTCAGAGAATGTGGTATCTGTAATAATCCTATAAAACTGTTGAGTCTTGCTTTATGGCCTGGTATATGCATGCTGTTTGAGATGTCGTCTTCTTTACTGTTAGTAATTCCTTGCAACATTATCTTATTTATTCCTTATTCTAATTACATGAGACAGGTAATATGAGTCCCATTTTTCAAATAATAACATTAAAATCCAACCAGCATAATAAGTATCTCTTCCAAGTACAAGTTCTTCCTAGTTAGCTTTGTATTCAATCAGAGCAGCCAACAACTAAAAAAAATCAGTGTGGTCAACTTTTTATACCAGTTGCATATGAGCCCTGCTTATATTTTATTATAGATTTTTAAACCTCAGGGTAAGGATTCATTCTTACTTCAATGGCCTTTTATCCCTCCCTTGGTGTCTCAAACAGTATCTCACACATATTTGGTGTTCAATAAGCATTTGTTGAACTGGAGTAAAACTGAGATGAAATCTGGCAAAACCCTAGGAAAGTATAATAAAAACGTATTGAATACTCAAAAAATAAAACCGAACATGCAGTTCTGGAATCACTACAAAAGACAATCTGAAACTACTCCTGACACAAATATATAGTAATTCTGGTTAAAGATATAGGCATAGATACAGATAAGTAACACCTATATCCGTGTCTATATTTATCTATATCCTTTATATATCTATATATATCCATATGTAGATATGTTAAAGGATATGTATATATCCAGCTATAGATAGATAGGTTAAAGGATAGACAGACTGGGGAAGAGGAACCTATAAAGGCAATAACATTATAGACAGAGAAATGGGAAAAACCAAATGAATTTATTTTACTTATGCCAAGGTAAGAGAGAGAGAGAATGGTCAATAGTGACCTTTCAATTTTGTGTTAATGAAGTTATTAATGACCTTGGGAATAGAAGTTGTGAAGTAGAAATTCTCATTTTAAGAGTTTTGGCTGCAAATGGTAAGAAAAGGATCAACTGTAAGCTGGAGGTTACTGTGCATAGAGAGAAAGTTTTATCTTAAGGTGAAAGGGTCATACCCTGGTTTAGGATTTAATATCTTTGGCTAGCTATCTCTTACTCATTCTGTAAGATTTAGCTTAGGTGTTCCCTAAGAAACTGTTCCTCCACTTAGTCAAAGTGCCTCTGTTGTCTTAGTGCTGTCAACAGGTCATTATCATAATAATTAGAATATTGTAATGAATATTCTGTTTAAATGTTGTACCCCCCAGATTTTAAACTCTATGACCATGTGTTACTTATCTTTTAGTCACCAATTCTTTTTTTTTGTTCGTTTATTTATTTATTTATTGGCTGTGTTGGGTCTTCATTGCTGCATGTGGGCTTTCTCCAGTTGTGACGAGCAGGGACTACTCTTTGTTATGGTGTGCGGGCTTCTCATTGCAGTGGCTTCTCTTGTTGCAAAGCACAGGCTCTAGGGCATGTGGGCTTCAGTAGTTGTGGTGCATGGGCTCAGTAGTTGTGGCTCATGGGCTCTAGAGCGCAGGCTCAGTAGTTGTGTCACATGGGCTTAGTTGCTCTGCAGCATGTGGTATCCTCCCGGAACAGGGATCGAACCTGTGTCCCCTGCATTGGCAGGCGGACTCTTAAACACTGTGCCACCAAAGAAGTCCTCAGTCACCAATTCTTGACAAGGGTGTGGCAATAGAAAGTTCTCAAACCATGTTTAACTAGACTATGGAATTAAAAAAAATTTTTCCCCTATCTTTCTACAGATCTTCCTGTATCTGTATTTTGTATTTATTTCTTCCATTATAATGCCTATAATACCTTTTTAATTGCACTTATTCTTTTCCACATATATGAACTTCCTACTAAACCACATACCTAGGGACTTCCCTGGCGGTCCAGTGGTTAAGACTCCACACTTCTACAGGTGGGGGTGCAAATTTGATCTCTGGTCGGGGAACTAAGATCCTGCATGCTGAGTGGCACAACCAAAAAACAAACAAACAAACAAAAAAACAAGAAAAACCCACATACCTTTATTATTCATTTTTCTAATACTAACATCTAGCACAGTGCCTATCGTTTATTCATTGAATTGTCAATCATTTTTGAGTAACCAGTCATTATTCTAAACTCTAAGAATACCAGAGTGAAAAAGATTTATCTTCTAGTAGAAGAAGACAGACAGTAGACAGTAAACCAATAAGTAAAAAAGACTATTTGTTATAGCAATTATTAAAGATGAAGAAACAGGGTCATATAATAAAGTGACTGTTGAAAGTGAGGAGTCATTACTTTAGATAGCATACTTAAGGGCAGAGTCAAGAAAGTAAAACTCCTACCTCTGTATATAGTGTTTCTTTAACTTATATATTGACTAAATCTTCAAAGTGAGAGGGGATCTTAATGATCATAGAGTCAAGCCTTTTCATTTTACAGATTGATTTATAGATAAAGTGTGATTTGTTGGAGGTATTAGAAAATATGTAATTTGTCTTTCTCTTGGTAAAGTGGTTTGGGAACTTTCATATTCTCTATAGCTCACTGGAATTCCCCTGAGATATAAATGGCCCATTTAAACCAGGGACTAGAATGGTGTTTTACTAGTCACACCTATTTTCTTCCCTAATGGAGAATTACAAAAAGGATAAAGAGGAGGGCAGAGATCTTAAGGAGGAGGAAGCTAAGTAGGCTGTAAACACAGTGATAACAATAGAGAAGTTGCTGCAATGAGACTTGTATTAAGTAAAGGAGTCAAGAATCACATATTAAGATTAAAAATTTTTGTTCCTGATTTTTCTAAGATTCTCATGCTAGAAAATCTGAATGTACAGAAAAGTCTGGAGTGGAAAATTATAACTAAGCCCTTACCCCAGGAGTAGCCAATATTGATTATTTTCCTTATAAAAGTATGTTTCTCCCTTTTTCTTTTCTTTCTTTCTTTTTTTTACAAAATTGAGATCCTATTGTTTTTATATTTTTTATACTTGAGAAAACCAGAAAAGTAAAAAGAAAAGGACAAAGAATAACAAACATTCATGTAATCTTCTACTAAATAAATATTTTTTGGTCATATAAACTTCAGATTTTTAATTTTTTAAAGAAAACATTACAGGTAAAGTCTTAAATTCATATTCAATCCATAGTCCCATTCCCCTCATTTCCTCCCCAGACACAACCAATATCATGAGTATGGTGTATTTTAATACTTCTGTCACATTGTTTTTTAAAAAGTATTATTTTGTGTTTTCTTTTAATGTGCATAAATGGAATCAGTATGTGATTAGAATAATGAATATAAATTTATGGAAATCGCTTTATTCACTGAACACTAGGTTTTTCAGTTCTATTTATGATGATACATATAGATCTAGTTTATTCATAAGTCGTAAGTGTTAAGCTTGAATTTTCACTGAACACATCTCTATAACCAGCACCCTGTTCAAGAAACAGTACGTTAATTACCAGCATCCCTGAACTCCCCCCTGATGTCTTTTTTGCCTTCTTTTGCCCAACATTATTTATGAAATTTATCCACTTTGTTGTGCATAGTTGTACTCTATTCTTTCCCATTGTTATAGAACATTTTGCTTCCTTAAATCAATTAAACTTTTAAAATTTATCTGTTTAACTATCAGTGGGCCTTTGGGTAGTTTCCAGTTTGTGTCTCTATCAACATACACACGTAAAAGTGATGCTATCAACATTCTAGCGTATATTTTTAAGAAAATATATATGTACTTCAGTTTGGTATATGTCTAAGAGTTGCTGGGTCATAGGGTATGTATATGTTCAGCTTTAATAATAGTGCCAAACAGTTTTCCAAAGTATTATAGAAAATTACATTCCCACCAACAGTGAGTGAGAATTCATGTTACTCTGCCACCTTGACAGCACTTGATATTTTCCATCTTTTTCATTTTAGGCATTGTACAGGGTTGTCGTATTGACTCGTTGTGGTTTAATTTGCATTTCTGTGATTATTAATGAAGTTTTCATATATTTATTGGCCATTTAGATATCCTCTTTTATGATACCCTTAAATATTTAGCATTTATACCTAGCTGTTTTTCTAACAAAATCTAAAGGTATTCATTGTCTATACTAGGTAAAGAAGGACTTTAGCAATTTTTTAATTACTATTGTTCTCTCATTTATTGGTTGTATGCCTTTGAGCAAGTTACTTAACCTCATTTTTGCCTCATCTGTTTCCTCATCTGTAAAGTGGGGAAATAATAATACTTAGCTTATACAGTTGTGAGAATTAAATGAGTGAACATCTTTGAATTTAAATGAGTGAATCACTTTGAACGTCCCTGGCATATAGTATTTGCTGTATAAATATTAGATTATTATTATTGTTGTTATTGGTGAAAGAATAGACAAAGTATACCAAGGGGACAGAATAGAGATTCCAGAAATAGACTGACACAAATATAGCTAATTGATTTTTGACAAGGGTGCAACAGCAACTCTATGAAGAAAGGATGGTCTTTTCATCAAATAGTGTTGGAACTACTGAATACACATATCCCAAAACAAAAAAACCCAAAAAACTTGACCCCTACCTCTCACCTTATGCAAAAATTAATTCAAAATGAATCATGAATTAAATGTAAAACATAAAACTAGAAATATTTTATAGGAAAACATAGAAGAAAATCTTTGTGACCTGCAAAGAGTTCTTAGATACAGCCCATAGCACAAACCATAAAAGAAAAAAGTTGATAAATTGGATATCACTAAAATTAAAAAGTTTTGCTCTGTGAAAGACACTATTAAGAGAATTGAAAAGACAAGCCACAGATGGGAGAAAATATTTCCAAATCATGTATCTGACCAAGGATTTGTATCCAGAATATATAAAGAATTCTAAAAAATCAGCAAAGATTTGAACAAATACTTCACTGAATAAGATATATGGATGGCAAATAAGCATGTGGAAAGACACTCAACATAATTATTCACTAAGGAAATGTAAATTAAAACAGGGGTCCCAAAAGAGAGAATAGAGAAGTAGCAGAGAAGCAATATTAAGAGATGCAGCTTAAAAGGGTTTTTTCCTTTCCTTTTATTTAAGGAAGATACCACTGTATCTCCACAGTAAGATACCACTGTGCATCTATTAGGATGGCCGAAATGAAACTGACAATATCAAGTGGTAGCCATGATATAGAGCAACTGAAACTGTTGTATTTGCTGGTGGGAAAGCAAGACAGAACAGCCACTTTGGAAAGCAGTTTGGTAGTTTCTTATAAATTTGAATATATACTTGTTATATGAGCCTACTGAAATAAAAATTTATGTTCAAATAAGCAACTGTATGCAAATGTATAGTATGCCTTATTCCTAACAACCCCAAACTGGAAACAACCAAACGTCTCTTAGCTGGGGAATAAACTGTGGTCCATCTATAAAGTGGAATGTTACTCAGCAATAAAAAGAAACAAACTACTGATACATGCAACAACATGGCTGAATCTCAAATGCATTATGCTAAGTTAAAAAAGTCAGACTCAAAAGACAACATGCTGTGTTATTCTATTTATACGAAATTCTGGAAGAGGCAAAAATATAAGGATAGAGAATAGGAATGGAAAATAATCAGTGGTTGCCAGCAGTTAGTACTTGACTACTAAGAGGCTGTACAAGGAAATGTTTTGGGGTGATGGAAGTTCTCTGTAACTTGGTTGTGGTGGTGATTAAATACTTTTTATATTTGTCAAAACTTACAGAACTGCACACACACACACACACACACACACACACACACAAGTGAATTTTAGTATGTGTAAATTGAAAAAAAGTTTTTTAAAGAAAAAACCTTCTGGGCTTCCCTGGTGGTGCAGTGGTTAAGAATCCACCTGTCAATGCAGGGGACATGGGTTCAATCTCTGGTCCGGGAAGATCCCACATGCTGCAGAGCAACTAAGCCCATGCGCCACAACTACTGAGCCTGCGTGCTACAACTACTGAAGCCTGCATGCCTAGAACCCGTGTTTCGCAACAAGAGAAGCCACTGCAATAAGCCCGTGCACCGCAACAAAGAGTAGCCCCCACTCACCGCAACTAGAGAAAGCCCGCATGCAGCAATGAAGACCCAACGCAGCCAAAAATAAATTAATTAATTTTAAAAAAGGAAAAGAAAAAACCTTTTTAGGCTGTATCTCTTAATATTGCTTCTCTGCTACTTCTCTATTCTCTCTTTTGGGACCCCTATTAGTTTTATGCTATATGCTCTTAATCTTTTCCAAGTCTCATAATTTATCATATTTTTCACTTTTTTATGTAATTGGGTGAATCTCTCAGTATTATCTTTCATTTCATTAATTCTTTGTATTTAAAGAAGCATGTACTCCATCTTAAAATTTTTTAATTTATAATTTCCAAGATTCCTCCTTGGTCCTCTTTTGAGTTGGTCATTTACCACGCCAGAGGATGGCTTGGTCTGGGAATTCTCTCACTGATATTCTCTGCTTCTAGTTAATTCCTGCTTCCAGATCTCGGTGCCTAGCATGCTTGTGGTTTTAGCTCCTACTTATTTCTGTGTGTTGCTTTTCTACTTTCGTCCATAGAAATATATATCTTATATTTGAGCACAACTATATCTTTAAATTTTTAAAAAATATATGTTTTATCTATCTTGCTTTTATCATTTAATCCTATCTGATATTTCCTTATACCACTATGCCTGTGAACCTCAACTGAGGGCAGTTCTGCCCATCAGAATGCATTTGGTAATGCCTGGAGATACCTTTGGCACAATGCACAGGACAGCCCCTCACAACAGATTATCTGGTCCATAATATCTATATTTTTTCATATATAAAAATGAAAATTGGAGGTGTTTTTTCATATTGTTTCACTTTGATAAATAGCCTTATGTAACTTTTTTGTACCATTAATTAATTTCCAAATGTAGATATTTCTGAACCCAAAGAAAACTAAGATTTGAGAAGCACTGTCTAGAAAGTTGGAAATTACTTAGAAAACAACAAAAGTATGGGAACAACAAAGTCTTTATCACCTCATACCCTTACTGGAACTTACAATATGTTCACACATAAAGATCTTCTATTAGATTTATACTTTTAAACCACTTTTTCCCAAAATAATATACTCCTAAGTTGTCTTAAGGCCCTTCAAATTCTATACAGCCTTCTGTGAAAGCTTTCTACAGCTTGCTTTATGCTTAGGTAGCAGATTTCAGAATCTTAATGAATACTTGACCAGCCTAACTATAAATATCTCATGCTTTCTTTATTCTTAATTCTTTTTAATACATACCAGTATTAAGATGTTTGGTAGCAGGGATACGATAATAGAAAAAAACAGAGGACTGCCCTTAATTTGCTGCATGACCTTACTTCACTTACTGCTTTCACCTGGGCCTCAGTTTTATCATCTGGAAAATGAAGGAGTTATACCATATAATTCCTGTAGGCTTTTCCAGTTATAAACCTGTGATATATCATTATTTACATTGTTTTTATTTAGCTTTTGGCTATGATCTTTTACTGTTCCTGAGAAAAAGTAGAGATAAAATGTTTAAAGATTTCTAAGGTCTTTAAAAATTCCTCGTATTTGTTCTTTACAACCCTCACCTACCTCCTTGTAGTGATTGATAATAAAAATCATAAAATGGAAATCCTCTTATGTTGAAGGACTGCAAAGAATGATACTGGAAAAGTAGCATAAAAATTCACAGCTGGTCTGGAAAGGG
Organism: Stenella coeruleoalba; assembly: GCF_951394435.1. NCBI lineage: Eukaryota > Metazoa > Chordata > Mammalia > Artiodactyla > Delphinidae > Stenella > Stenella coeruleoalba. Next base: position 42,208,600 of record NC_137169.1, read on the forward strand.
AGACAACTAGATAAGAAGAAAGGAGGTGACAGCTGTATAAAAACAAGCAAAACCTAGGTCTCAAATTTTGGTAGGGTCAAAGAAATGTGCCCTGGGCCCTAATGAGGATAAGGCCCCAAGTAATTCTCAAACTCAGGATCTTGAAATTTATTAGAATTGCAAAGGACCAGAAGTCAGGTCTCCCAACCTCCTCATTAATGTCTTAAACACTACATTATGTGTTATTAATGCACATTATGTGTGTTTTTATGGGTGTTACTGTGTATTAACACACATTATGTGTTATTAACACTACATTATGTGTTAAGCTATTATGTCATTTAATTTTACATAGAGAATGAAGGTATATGCCTGAAATAATCTTTTATAATTTATTTGTATAGGTTTTTCTAACCACTTAACCTATTTTCTGGCTGCTGGTGCTGTTATTTTGGGAATTGGTTTCTTTGCTTTGGCATCAGCTTTGTGGTTCCTGATTTGCAAACGAAGGTAAGATTTATTAGAATATTTGACTTTTTTTCTTTTAAAAATTCAGTGAAAGATTTTCTCAAATGGTATTAAATTTAAATAACTATAATGATATTGATTCTGTAATTTGATTGGGGAGAGAAAACTTTACATGTTTAGAGTAGCCTGAAAAGAGAAGTCCTAGTAGTATAATAGTCTGAGCAGTATAATAGCAATCTTCATGCATTAAAATTTTAAGGAATAACGAGATCTATTTTATTCTGTAGAAGACATGGGTTTGTATTATAATAGAAGGCTAGAAAACTTTTAAAATTTTGACTACTAATTTAGAGGTTAAAAACATCACTGAGAGAAAAAGACTTTCTTTAGGAGATATTTAAGAAGAGAGCTGACAGAATCTCTGGTATGGTCTAAATGTAGTCTTTTGCCGGAGATGGAAAAAAGATACTTGATACCTCAGTTCCTTTCAACCCTAAAATTTGGTGTTTTTTTATTATTTAATTGGTTCAGTATTTGCTTTGGCTCATGTTAAAAAATTTAAATTGTAATACGATCTTCCCACACACTCCTCCAGTATTCCCTATTTCAGCAAATGAATACATACTATCTATCCACTTGCACAAGTCAGAAAACCAGAAATTATTCACTAATTCATTCTTTCACAGACTTGCAGTGCCACTGGGAGGAGACAGATAATTAACAAATAAAGTGGTCAGGGAATGTCTCTTCAAGTGGGTAGTATTTAATCTGAGACTTAGATTAAAAAAAGAAGCCAGACATGTGACGACCCTGTGGAAGAGCTTTTTTCTAAGCTAATGTGATAGCAAGTACAGAAACTCCAAGTAGGAATGATCTTGGTATTGTTCAGTAAACAGAAAGTCAGTGTGAGTAGACTGAAGTGAGACGGAAATAATGATGAGATTAAAGAGGGAGATAAGGGTCAAATCACACAGGAATTTGTAGGCTAAAACATGGAATTTACATTTTATTATTTCTGCCATCAGAAGGTTTTAAGCAAGGGAAGGATATTATCATCATAATAATAGCTAAAATCAAGGGTTTACTGCATACTGTTCTAAGTGCTTTATATGTAGTTATCTCATTTAGACCTCATAACTGCCCCATGAAGTTGAAGTAATATTATTCCCATTTTGAAGACTACAATGCCACCTATAGATGATTTACATTTTAATAACACTTAAAAATTTGAGATACAGATTTTAAATATATGATGTTGAATTTCAACAAATATATTCCCATGTAATCACAACCCCAGTCAAGATATAGAAATTTTCCATCATCCTGTAAGGATCCCTCATCCTGCTTTCCAGGAATTTCTCCCCACCTCCTACCCAGAGGCAGTCATTATTCTGATTTTTATCACCATAGATTAATTTGGCCTATTCTTGAACTTCATATAAATGGACTTTTTATGTCTGCTTTTTTCACTTAATGTAATATTTTTGAGATTCATTTATGCTGTTGCATTTATCTGTTCATTCTTTTGATTAATGAGTAGTATTACATTGTATGAATTTACCTCAGTTTGTTTATCCATTTTTCTGTTAATGGACATTTAGGTCATTTCCAACATCTAGCCCTTAGGAAATAAGGCTGCTGTGAACATTCTAATCTTTTTGTACATGTGCTTTCACTCCCCTTGGGTAAGAGTAGAATTGGTGGATAGTATGATTAGCTTTAAAAGAAACTGCTAAACAGTTTTCCAAGATGAATGTACGTTCCCGTCAGCAATGTAGGAGAGTTCTGATTCATTTTTTTTTTTTTTTTTTTTTTTTTTGCGGTACGCGGGCCTCTCCCTGTTGTGGCCTCTCCCGTTGCGGAGCACAGGCTCCGGACGCGCAGGCTCAGCAGCCATGGCTCACGGGCCCAGCCGCTCCGCGGCATGTGGGATCTTCCCGGACCGGGGCACGAACCCGTGTCCCCTGCATCGGCAGGCGGACTCTCAACCACTGCGCCACCAGGGAAGCCCTGATTCATATTTTTAAAAGATTTTTCTTATGTGTCTATGAATCCTGTATGTTAATGGAACAAGAGTAAAAGCGGAGAGGCAAGTTAGGATGCTACTGCACAGTCCATGTTAAGGATGATTGTGTCTTAGACTAATATGGAAGTAGAGGAGATGAAGAGAAGGGGCTGGACTTGGGGTAGTTTTGCAGGTAAAGTTAGCAGGTCTTATTGATGGATTGGATGAGGTAAGGAAAGATAAGTGAAATGGCAGAGTTAATGCTAATACCTACATTTTTATCATGAGCAACTGAGTAGTTAATCATGCCATTTACTGAGATGAGGAGGTGATTGGGAGGGAAACAAGTTGAGGGAGTGGTGGTAAACTAGGAGTTGTATTTTGGATGTAAGTTTGAAAGCCTATGAAACATCCAAGTAAAAATGTTAGACAGTCAGATATACATGTGTGAATTTCAGGGGAGAAATCAGGGCTGAAGATTTAGGTTATCAATGTATAGAGGGTATATAAAATCATACAACTGGGGGGCATGGAGTCAAGATGGTGGAGTAGGAGGACATGGAGTTTGCATCTCCTCACAACTAGGGCAGCTGCCAGATGCTGGTGGGTGGCCTTGACACCCAAGGGGATGGGAGGAACCCCCAAGTGACTAGGTAGGACATTGGAAGGAGCAAGGGAGGAAGAGAAGTGGAGGTGAGATGGTACTGGCACCCCTGAGGGGTGACTGGGAGAGGGAAGGGGTTCCCATGCCTGGAGAGACCCATTCACCACAAGGAGATTAACAGGGACAGGGAGAGACCCTCAGGGGTTTGGAGGATCAGAGGGGAATGCGGCCAGCGTTTCCCCTGCCCACTCAGGCCCCGGGGAGCATGCTGGGGCCTCAGGTCTGGTCCTCCACCTTCTGAGGACCCTCCATCCACATGGGTCCTGGGGACGTGGGAACAAGAGAAGGGGGAATAGTAGAGGTGAACAGGGAGGGACCCTAGGGGATGTGAAGATCGGGGGAATGGGACTAGTGTTCCCTGCCACCACTCGGGACCCTGCAAGCCTGCTGGGGTCCCGGGCATGATCCTCCACACTCTGAGGTCAGAGGCAATCTGAGCCCCCTCCAGCCATGCTGAGCCCCGCCCCCCATTCCCACCAGGGCCTTTTCCAGCCATGTGCGTACTGAGCCCAGACACCACCCACTGCCTAAACCCTGCCCCTGCTTAAGCCTCGCCACACACAGCCAAGGTCTTTTCTGGCCCTTTTTTTTTTTTTCCCTACTAGTGTGGTTCCGTTTTACCTTTCAGTTGTTGTTTCATTTATATTTTTATTTTTTCTAATATATCTGTTAGTGTTCTAAATTTTTTTAATTTTTATTCCTTCTTATTGTTCTTCTCTCTTTTTTTTTTTTTTTTTTGCCATGCCATGTGGCTTCCAGGATCTTGGTTCATGGGCTGGGGGGGTCGGGTCTGAGCTCCTGTGGTGGGAGCACCAAGTCTGAACCACTGGACTAACAGAAAACCTCAGACCCCAGGGAATATTAATCAGAGTGAGGTCTCCCAGGGGTCCTCATCTCACCGCCAAGACCCAGCTCTACCCAACTGTCTGCAAACTCCAATGTTGGAAGCGTCAGACCAAACAACCAGTAAGACAGGAGCACAGTCCCACACATCAAAAAAAAATGATAAGACAAAAAAAAGTATTACATATGGAGGAGCAAGGTAAAAACCTAAAAGGCCAAACAAATGAAGAGGAAATAGGCACCTACCTGAAAAAGAATTCAGAGTAATGATAATAAAGATGATCCAAAATGTTGGAAATAGAATGGAGGCAAAGATCAAGAAAATACAAGAAATGTTTAACAAAAACCTAGAAGAACTAAAGAACAAACAGTGATGAACAACACAATAACTAAAATGAAAAATACACTAGTGGAACCAATAGCAGAATAACCGAGGCAGAAGAACGAATAAGTGAGCTGGAAAATAGAATGGTGGAAATAACTGCCAAGGAGTGAATAAAGAAAAAAGAATGAAAAGAATTGAAGACAATCTTAGAGACCACTGGGACAACACTAAATGCACCAACATTCGAATTATAGGGGTCCCAGAAGAAGAATAGAAAGAGAAAGGTCTGAGAAAACATTTGAAGAGACTATACTCAAAAACTTCCCTAACATGGAAAAGGAATTAGCCACTCAAGCCCAGGAAGTGCAGAGAGTCCCAGGCAGGATATACCCAAGGAGAAACATGCCAAGACACATAGTAATCAAATTAACAAATATTAAAGACAAAGAAAAATTATTAAAAGCAACAAGGGAAAAATGACAAATAACATACAAGGGAACTCCCAAAAGGTTAACAGCTGATTTCTCAGCAGAAACTCTACAAGCCAGAAGGGAGTGGCACGATATATTTAAAGTGATGAAAGGGAATAACCTACAACCAAGATTACTCTACCCAACAAGGATCTCATTCAGATTCGATGGAGAAATTAAAACCTTTTTAGACAAGCAAAAGCTAAGAGAGCTCAGCACCACCAAACCAGCTTTATAACAAATGCTAAAGGAACTTCTCTAAGTGGGAAACACAAGAGAAGAAAAGGAACTACAAAAACAAACCCAAAACAATTAAGAAAATGGTCATAGGAACATACGTATCAATAATTACCTTAAATGTGAATGGATTAAATGCTACAACCAAAAGATACAGACTGGCTGCATGGATACAAAAACAAGACCCATTTATATGCTGTCTACAAGAGACTCACTTCACACCTAGGGACACATACAGACTGAAAGTGATGGCATGGAAAAAGATATTCCATGCAAAAGGAAATCACAAGAAAGCTGGAGTAGCAATATTCATATAAGATAAAATAGACTTTAAAATAAAGACTGTTACAAGCAATAAGGAAGGACACTACATAATGATAAAGGGATCAATCCAAGAAGAAGATATAACAATTATAAATATTTATGCACCCAACATAGGAGCACCTCAATACATAAGGCAAATGCTAACAGCCATAAAAGGGGAAACTGACAGTAACACAACAATAGTGTGGGACTTTAACACCCCACTTAAACCAAAAGACAGATCATCCAGACGGAAAATAAGGAAATACAAGTTTTAAATGACACAATAGACCAGATAGATTTAATTGAAATTTATAGGACATTCCACACGAAAGTGGCAGAATACACATTTGTCTCAAGTGCACATGGAACATTCTCCAGATAGATCACATTTTCCAAGGTCACAAATCAAGCCTCAGTAAATTTAAGAAAATTGAAATCATATCAAGCATCTTTTCTGACCACAATGCTATGAGATTAGAAATCAATTACAGGGAAAAATACTGTAAAAACACAAATACATGGAGGCTAATCAGTGAACTGCTAAATAAGCAAGAGATCACTGAAGAAATCAAAGAGGAAATAAAAAAATACATAGAAACAGATGACAATGACAAAAAGCAGTTCTAAGAGGAAGTCTATAGCAATTCAATCTCACCTCAAGAAACAAGAAAAATCTCAAATAAATAATCTAACCTTACACCTATAGCAACTAGAGAAAAAAGAACAAACAAACAGACAAACAAAACCAAAGTCAGTAGAAGGAAAGAAATCATAAAGATCAGAGCAGAAATAAATGACATACTAACAAAGAAAACAGTAGCAAAGATCAACAAAACTAAAAGCTGGTTATTTGAGAAGATAAACAAAATTGATAAATCTTTAGCCAGACTCATCAAAAAAAAAAAGGGAGAGGACTCAATAAAATTACAAATGAAAAAGGAGAAATTACAACTGACACCACAGAAATACAAAGGATCATAAGAGACTACTGCAAGCAACTGTATGCCAATAAAATGGACAACCTGAAAGAAATGGACAAATTCTTGGAAAGGTACAACTTCCCAAGACTGAACCAGGAAGAATTAGAAAATATAAACAGACCAATCACAAGTAATGAAATTGAAACTGTAATTAAAGATCTTCCAACAAACAAAAGTGCAGGACCAGATGGCTTCACAGGTGAATTCTATCAAACATTTAGAGAAGAGCTAACACCTATCCTTCTCAAACTCTTCCAAAAAATTGCAGAACGAGGAGCACTCCCAAGCTCATTCTACGAGGCCACCATCACCCTAATACCAAAACTAAAAATATCACAAAGAAAGAAAATTACAGGCCAATATCACTGATGAATATAGATGCAAAATTCCTCAACAAAATATTAGCAAACAGAATCCAACAACACATTCAAAGGATCATACACCATTCTCAAGTGGGATTTATCCCAGGGATGCAAGGATTCTTCAATATATGCAAATCAACCAATATGATACACCATATTAACAAATTAAAGAATAAAAACCATATGATCATCTCAATAGATGTAGAAAAAGCTTTTGACAAAATTCAACACCGATTTATGATAAAAACTCTCCAGAAAGTTGACATAGAGGGAACCTATCTCAAAGTAATAAAGGCTGTATATGACAAACCCACAGCAAACATCATTCTCAATGGTGAAAAACTGAAAGCATTTCCTCGAAGATCAGGAACAAGACAAGGATGTCCACTCTCGCCACTCTTATTCAACATAGTTTTGGAAGTCTTAGACATGGCAATCAAAAAAGAAATAAAAGGACTACAAATTGGAAAAAAAGAAGTTAAACTGTCATTGTTTGCAAATGACATGATACCATACATAGAATATCCTAAAGATGCCACCAGAAAGCTGCTAGAGCTAATCAATGAATTTGATAAAGTAGCAGCATACAAAATTAATGCACAGGAATCTCTTCCATTCCTCTACACTAACAACAAAATATCACAAAGAGAATTTAAGGAAACAATCCCATTTACCATCACAATAAAAACAATAAAATACCTAGGGATAAACCTACCTAAGGAGGCAAAAGACCTGTACACAGAAAACTATAAAACACTGATAAAAGAAATCAAAGATGACATAAACAGATGGAGAAATATACCATGTTCTTGGATTGGAAGAATCAATATTTTGAAAATGACTATACTACCCAAAGGAATCTACAGATTCAATGCAATCCCTATCAAATTACCAATGGCATTCTTCACAGAATTAGAACAAAAAAAATTACAGTTTGTATGGAAACACAAAAGACCCCAAATAGGCAAAGAAATCTTGAGAAAGAAAAGTGGAGCTGGAGGAATCAGGCTACCTAACTTCAAATTATACTACAGAGCTACAGTAATCAAAACAGTATGGTACTGGCACGAAAACAGAAATAGAGATCAAATGTACAGGATAAGAAGCCCAGAGAATAACCCACGCACCTGTGGTCACCTAATCTATGACAAAAGAGATAAGAGTATACAATGGAGAAAAGACAGTCTCTTCAATAAATGGTGCTGGGAAAACTGGACAGCCACATGTAAAAGAATGAAATTATAACACTCCCTGACACCATACACAAAAATAAACTCAAAATTGATTAAACACCTAAATGTAAGATTGGACACTTTAAAACTATTAGAGGGAAACATAAGAAAAACACTCTTTGACAAAAATCACAGCAAGATCTTTTTTGACCCACCTCCTAGAGTAATGAAAATAAAAACAAAAATAAACAAATGTGACTTAATTAAACTTAAAAGCAAAGGAAACCATAAACGAGACGAAAAGACAACCCTCAGAGTGGGAGAAAATATTTGTAAATGAAGCAATGGGCAAAGGATTAATCTCCAAAATATACAAACAGCTCATGCAGCTCAATATCAAAAAAACAAACAACCCAATCAAAAATGGGCAGAAGACCTAAATAGACATCTCTCCAAAGAAGACATACAGATGGCCAAGAGGCACATGAAAAGATGCTCAACATCACTAATTATTAGAGAAATGCAAATCAAAACTACAATGAGGTATCACCTCACACTGGTCAGAATAACCATCATCAAAAAATCTACAAACAATAAATGCTGGAGAGGGTGTGGGGAAAAGGGAACCCTCTTGTACTGTTGGTGGGAATGTAAATTGATACAGCCACTGTGGAGAACAGTATGATGGTTCCGTTAAAAACTAAAAATAGAACTACCATATGACCCAGCAATCCCACTACTGGGACATACCCTGAGTAAACCATAATTCAAAAGGACACATGTTCATTGGAGCACTATTTACAATAGCCAGGAGATGGAAATAACCTAAATGTCCATCGACAGATGAATAGATAAAGAAGACGTGGTACATATATACAATGTAATATTACTCAGTCATACATAAAAAGGAACGAAATTGGGTCATTTGTAGAGGTGTGGATGGACCTAGAGTCTGTCACAGAGTGAAGTGGGTCAGAAAGAGAAAAACAAACATTGTATATTAACTAATATATGTAGAATCTAGAAAAATGGTACAGATGAACCTATTTGTGGTCAAGAATAGAGATGCAGGCACAAGAACCGATGGGTGGACATGGGGGGAAGGGGAGTGTGGGATGAACTGGCAGATTAGGATTGACATAGATACACTACCATGTGTAAAATAGATAGCTAATGGGAACCTGCTGTAAAGCACAGGAAGCTCAGCTCGGTGTTCTGTGATGACCTAGATGGGTAGGATGGTGGTGGGAGGGAGGTCCAAGAGGGAAGGGATATATGTATACATATAGCTGATTCACTTCATTGTACAGCAGAAACTAACACAACATTGTAAGGCAGTTATACTCCAATTAAAAAAAAAAGTCATACAACTGGATGAGACTAACCAGGGAGTGATTGTTTAAAGAGAAGAACATAGGACTGGTCTTCAGCTCACCAATATTAGACATATAGAAAAAGAGTAGGAAGAATCTACAACATCTGAAAAGGAAAAGCAGAAAGATGTGTGGTGTTAAGCAAGTCAAAATTAGAAAATGTTTGGGCTTCCCTGGTGGCGCAGTGGTTGAGAGTCCGCCTGCCGATGCAGGGGACACGGGTTCGTGCCCCGGTCCGGAAAGATCCCACGTGCCGCGGAGCGGCTGGGCCCGTGAGCCATGGCCGCTGAGCCTGCGCGTCCGGAGCCTGTGCTCCGCAATGGGAGAGTCCACAACGGTGAGAGGCTCGCGTACCGCAAAAAAAAAAAAAAAAAAGGTTGAAAAAGATGTGGATAGAGAAATAAGTTTTGGAATAGCGACATGGAAGTTATTGGTAGCCTTGAACAGTTTTGGTGGAGTGATGTGTTCAGAAGCTGACTTTTGTGTAAAGTACAAGAGAAAATTCAGACAAGTATATACATCCTTTTAAGAAGCTTTTTTTTTTTTTTTTTTTTTTTTGATGTTGGGGAGTTGCTGAAAGGGGCAGAAACTGGAAGAAATTGTGAGGTCAAGGAAGGATTGTTTTGTTTTGGTTTTTTTCCCTTGAAAGATGGTAGACATGCTTGATATCTCCCTCTGTCTTTCCCACCCCTACTAAATTCGAACCATCACCGAGTTCTATTTATTTTACTTCATTAATTGCCCAAATCTATCCATTTCTCTCCATTATCGTTGACACTACCCTATCCAACTTATCATTATCCCCCACATAGTCCTACAGAGTTATAACTGACCCTTTATCTTCACTATACTCCTCATTTAATCTCTCCTTCGCACTTCAGCCAGATATTTTCCAAATGCAGATCTGATCAAGTCACCCCACCCTTCCACCCCATTCCCACTACATTATAAAGGACTTGCTATTGCTTTTAGGATGAAGACAAAGTCACATGACTTTTAAGGCCCTGCATGTCTGCCCATGCATACTCTCCAGTTTCATCTCCACCTTTCCCTCTTGCTTTCTGTGCTTCTGCTACACTGTCCTAATCTGGCCACTAGGTCTTTGCACTTGATATTCTCTCTGACTAGAATATTCTTACTCCTACAACTCCCCTCCTCCACTACACTCTATCTAATAACTACTCCCATTTCTTCAGATGCCTAATTCAATCATCTCATCCTCAGAAAAGCCTTCCCTGACCTCTCTAACCAAGTTAATTCCCTTTCTTATATACTCACAGAGTAGCAGGTAGCTTTCCTTGATAACACTTTCCACAGTTGTAATTTTTCATTTTCTTGTGATTGTTTTATTAATACCTGTCTTCCTTGCTAGTGTTTAAGCTCCATGAGAGCAGTGACAGTTCCATGAGTATAGTGGCTGTGCTTTTTTTCCCCTGCCACTGTATATACAACATCCAGTTTAATGCATGGCGCATAGTAAGTACTCGGTAAATATTTGTTAAGTCAACTGAATTCAATAAATGAATGAATTTTAATTGTTAATACTGCAATAAGTAACATAATATGATCTCTTGAATTAATTTGGAAAATTTCTAGTACCTCGGAAAGAAGAAAAGGCAATCAGCATTATTTTTTAAATTGTTAAGTTTAGAATTACTATTAGAAACTACATTCCTTTATACTTAACTATCTTTGATCCGCTTTGATCAGTTTACTTGCTGCTTCATTATTTCTAACCTTCTCTCAAAATTTCTTGTGACTGCATGCATAAAGATCACAGGTACTCTTCCCTTGTAAGTCATTAGTTTCAATTCAGTTTCCTTCTACTTACTTTTGCCAGAGACATTATTAAATATAAAATTGGCCACTGAGTTCCATTTCATTTAATTTCCTTTGCCATTAAAGGCAAATCTATGAAAAGACTAATTGACATTAAATCGATTAATTATCTCACAACCAGAGAGAAGGTTATCAAAAACTGATGGTTAATCTTCAAACTGGAAATATTAACCCTGCGAAGAAGTAGCTTAATTTATGTTCTATGGACAAAATAGGTGTAATGAAGTCAGTAACATATGAAAAGGGAATATATAAGTTGATTTGTGCTTTTAAAAATAAATATATAATATATTCTGATTTTGAAACGTTTATGTAGAACTGTTGGAAACAGAATAATTTTGTTTTATAATTCATGTTTAATAATATTCTCTATAAAATATTTTTCAGAGAAATATTTCAAGATTACAAGTTTAAAACAATTGATGAGAGATGCAGACAAAGACCATCAAAGGCAAAGATTAAATCTCAGTGTGTTTTTATTTCTCAAAATTTTCATACTGGAAATTTCCAATTACAGGTAGTGTGTAATATTTTATAGCAATGTTTTCAAATAATTTCTTTTGACACCATGTCATTAGCGTTGTTGTCTTTAAATTATTTAAACTATCCACTATTATTTTTAAATTTGAGGTACAATAACAAGGAGCTAAATTTAAATTACCCAAACTAGTTAGAGTTTATATTACAGGAAACTGAAAGATTAAATGAAAATGTCTCCTTCTACAGTTCCTTCTCTGTATCTCTAGCCTGAGAACCTGTATTCCCCATATTGGAATTGTTACAGGGATGAAGATAAATGGCATAAAAAAACAAAGCAAAAATTGCCAAGCCTATCAGAAGAAAGAGATTTGGAGATAAGAGGATACTCAGATAACCAAATAACCTAACCAAACCAACTAATTGAAATTAAATACAAAATGCTAATTGAAATTAATAAGGCTTTATTAAGGCTTCATTACATTCTGAGCTCTGGGCCCTACCTATTGAGGATAGTAAGATACAAACCCTACCTTAAAAGTGCTAGTGTAGTACAAGTGGGAAAGGCAGACACATAATTAACTTTCTGTTATATGGCATCAAAATAGTTGTATGGACAATGTAAAACAAGGGAGACACCAGTAGAAATTTAAAACTATGATATAGCTAATCAATGCATTATTAAATTTTATATGTTTTGGACTCCACATCTAATACAGTCTTCCCTTTTTCTATTACATTTCTGAGACTCATCCAGGTTGGTGCATATACCCATCATTCGTCATTTTTTATTGTTATATCATATTCCATTGTATTAATATATCAAATTTTATGTTATGGACATTTGAGTTGTTTTCAGTTGGTTTTTTTTAAAGGAAATTTCCACAGGGAATGTACCTAACAGTAGAATCACTGACTCATGGGGTTTGTGCATGTTTAATATTATTAGATAACTTCAAATTATTTTCCAAAGTAGTTTTGTCAATATACATTCCCCTCAGGCATGCATAATTGCTAGGATTGCTCCATATCAACAAATACTGATGTTTTTAAGCTCCTAAATTTTTAACAATCTGATGGATGTGTAATAGTATCTCACTGTAGTTTTTTCTTAATAGACTTAATTTTTTCAAGAAGTTTTAGGTTCACAACAAAATTGAGAAAAAAATAGAGTTCTCATATACTCCTTGCCCCCATACAAGTGCAGCCTCCTCCACTATCAACATCGTGCACCAGAGTGGTACATTTGTTACAACTAATGAACCTACACTGACACAACATCACCTAAAGTCCATTGTTTACATTAGTATTCACTCTTGAATCCTACATTCTATGGGTTTTGACATATCTATATATAGAGAGAGAGAGACAGACAGACAGACAGACAGACAGGCACACACACACATGCACACAGAGATAAACAGGAACAAAGAGACAGAAAGACAGAGAAACAGAGATGTATGTACCATCATAGTATCAGACACAATAGTTTTACTACCCTAAAAATCTTCTTGTTCCATCCCTGTTCATCCTTCCCTCCAGCCAGTGATTGTTCAGCTGTTTCCATAGTTTTGCCTTTTCCAGAATGTCATATAGTTGGAATCATACAGTATGTAGCCTTTTTGGATTTCTTTCTCTTATTAATATGCATTTAAAGTTCTCTCTGTCTTTTTACGGCTTGATAGCACATTTCTTTTTGGTGCTGAATAATATTCCATTGTATGGATCTACTTCAATTTATTTATCCACTCAGTTACTGAAGGACATCTTGGTTGCTTTCAAGTTTTGGCAATTATGAGTAAAGCTGCTATAAACATTCATGAGCAAGTTTTTGTGTGGACATATATTTTCAACTCATTTGGGTAACTACCAACAGCATGATTGCTGGATCAAATGGTAAGAGGTGTTTAATTCTGTTGCCAAACTGTCAAAGTTTTTTTTGGCTGCATTGGGTCTTCGTTGCTGCGCACGGGCTTTCTCTAGTTGTAGCGAGCGGGGACTATGCTTCATTGCAGTGCATGGGCTTCTCTTGTTGTGGAACACGGGCTCTAGGCGTGTGGGCTCAGTAGTTGTGGCATGTGGCCTCTAGAGCACACGGGCTTCAGTAGTTGTGGCACGTGGACTCAGTAGTTGCAGCTCGCAGGCTGTAGAGCGCAGGCTCAGTAGTTGTGGCACACAGGCTTAGTTGCTCCACAGCATGTGGGATCTTCCCGGACAAGGGATCAAACCCGTGTCCCCTGCATTGGCAGGCAGATTCTTAACCACTGTGCCCCAGGAAAGTCCCACTCTACTTTTATTGACTTCTTTAATTTAAATGTATTAATTTAATTTGTTGAGGTGTTCTTTTATTTTAGTTCGTGCTTTTCAGTGTAGAAGTCCTTCACATTTGTTTTAGTTTTATTTATAGTTATTTTTATGCTATGGTAAATAGTATTGATTTAAAAATTTTATTTCCCAACTGTTTGTTGTTAGTAAATATAAATACAATATATTTATCTTATCTTATTCTGAATTATAGACCAAAAAGTTGCAGAGAAATTACCAAACTGTCCTGTATACCCATCACCCACTTCCCCCAATGACATCTTATATAAGTATACTTTATGAAAAGTATACTTTATTATAAGTATACATTATCAGAACCAGGAAATTTAGGCTACAGACCTAACTCAAAGATTACCAGTTTATGCATGTACTCACTTTTTGTTGTTTTTATATATAATTCTATGACATTTTATCATATGTATAGGTTTGTATAACCACCACGACAATCAACATACAGAAGAATTGTTCCATCACCATAAAGGAACTCCCTCATACTACCCTTTATAGTCACTCCCCCACTCCCTTTCCCTAACCTCTGGCAACCACTGATCTTTTCTCCATCACTGTAATTTCTTCATTTCTAGAATGTTATATAAATGGAATCTTATAGCATATGGCCTTTTGAGCTTGGCCTTTTTTCACTTAGCATAATGCCCGTAAGATCCCTCCATATCATTGCATGTATCAATAGTTTTTTCCTTTTTTATTGCTAGTAGTGTAACATTGTGTGGCAATATCACAGTTTGTTTAACCATTTATCCATTGAGGAGTATTTGGGTTGTTTCCATTTAGGAGCTATTACAAAATAAGGATGCCATGATCGTTTGTGTATAGGCTTTTTGGAAAACATTAGTTTTAGTTTCTCTAAAATAAATGCCCAGAAATGCAGTTCCTGGATCATGTGGTAAATATGTTTAATTTTTAAAGAAATTTCCAGATTGATTTCCAGATTGTACCATATTACATATCCACCAGTAACGTATAAGATAATCATGTTTTTGCATCCTCTTTATCATTTGGTACTTAGCAGCATTTTAAAGTTTAGCCATTTAAATGTGTTTAGTGATCTTAATTTGCATTTCTTTAACGGGTAGTGATGTTGAACAGCTTTTCATATTTTTAATTTTCTGCCATCCATATATCTTCTTTGGTGAAGAGTCTCTTCAAGTCTCTTGTGCATTTTCTAACTGGATTACCTTTCTGTTTAAGTTAGAGAGTATATTCTGGATACAAGTCTTTTTGTCAGATATGTTATTACTAATATTTTCTCCCATTTGATGACTTGTGTTTTCATCCTCTCAAAATGAAAAACAGCATAAGTTTTAATTTGGTTAAGTCCAATTTATCCATTTTACCTTTTTGTTTTGTTTTGTTTTTATTGAAGATGGTTGAGTTACAATGTTGTATTAATCTGCTGTACAGCAAACTGATTCATTTATACATATATAGACTTTTTTTTAATATTCTTTTCTGTTACAGTTTACCATAGCATATTGAATATAGTTCTCTGTGCTGTACAGTAGGACCTTGTTGTTAATCCATTCTGCATATGAAAGCTTACATCTGCTAACCTCAACCTCTCACTCCCCCCTCCCCCAACCCCCTCCCCCTTGGTAACCACTAGTCTGTTCTCTATGTCTGTGATTCTGTTTCTGTTTCATAGATAGGTTCATTTGTGTCATATTTTAGATTCCACATATAAGTGATATCATATGGTATTTGTCTTTCTCTTTCTGACTACTTCACTTAGTATGATAACCTATAGTTGCATCCGTGTTGCTGTAAATGGCTTTATATTTTGTTCTTTTTTATGGCTGAGTAGTATTCCATTGTGTATATATATATATATATATATATATATATATATATATATATATATCACATTTTCTTTATCTATTCATCTGTCAATGGACATTTAGGTTGTTTCCATGTCTTGGCTATTGTGAATAGTACTGCTATGAACATAGGGGTGCATGTATTTTTTTGAATCATAGTTTTGCCCAGATACATGCCCAGGAGTGGGATTGCTGGATCATATGGTAATTCTATTTTTAGTTTTCTGAGGAACCTCCATACTGTTCTCCATAGTGGCTGTACCGACTTACATTCCCACCAACAGTGTAGGAAGGTTCCCTTTTCTCCATACGCTCTCCAGCATTTGTTATTTGTAGACTTTTAAATGATGGCCATTCTGACTGGTGAGAGGTGGTACCTCAATGTAATTGATTTGCATTTCTCTAATATTAGCACTGTTGAGCATCTTTCATGTTCCTATTAGCCATCTGTATTTCTTCTTTGGAGAAATGTCTGTTTAGGCCTTCTGCCCATTTTTCATTGGGTTGTTTGCTTCCTTGTTGTTGAGTTGTATATTTTTCCTTTTTGAATCATACTTTAAGTGTCATGTCCAATAACTCTTAGTCTAACCCTAGGTCACAAGGATTTGTTTCTAAGTTCTCTTCTAAAAGTTTCTTAGTTTTAGGTTGCTTTGTTTTATATTTAATAGCTTTATTGAGGTATAGTTCACATACCATACAATTTGCCTTTTTAAAGTGTCTAATTCAGTAGTTTTTAGATAGATATTCACAGAGTTATAGAACCATCTTCACAAGCAGTTTAGGACACCTTTATCACCTCAAAAAGAAACCCTGTACCTTTAGCAATCACTGCCCCTCCATTTTCCTCCAATCCTCCTAGGCCTAGACAACCACTAATCTATACTTTCTGTACCTATAGATTTGCCTATTCTGGAATTTCTTATAAATAGATACATACAATATAAGGTCTCTTGTATCTGCCTTTTCATTTAGCATAATGTTTTCAAGGTCCATCTGTGTTATTGCATATATCAATATTTTATTCTTTTTCATGGCTGAATAATATTCCATTGTGTGTGGATATATCACATTTTGTTTATCCATTTATCAGTTGAAGGACATTTGAGTTGTTTCCACTTCATGACTATTATGAATAATGTCACTATGTATATTCGTATACAAGTTTTTGTGCAGGTATATGTTTTCATTTCTCTTGGGTATATACCAAGGAATGGAAATGCTGTGTCATATGGTAACTCTATGTTTAATTTTTGAAGAATTGCCAGACTTTTTTCCAAAGTGACTGCACCGTTTTATATCCCCACAGGTAGTATATGAAGATTATATTTTGTGGCACCCTTGTTAACCCTTGTTTTTAACCTGTCTTTTTATTATAGTTATCCTAGTGGGCATCAAGTGGTATCTTGTCATGGTTTTGATATGCATTTCCTTAAAGCCTAATGACGTTGAAAATACTTTCATGTGCTTATTGGATATTTGTATATCTTCTTTAGAGAAATATCTATTCAAAGCTTTGTCCATTTTTAAAATTTGGGCTATTTGTCTTTTTGTTGTTGAGTTTTAAGTATTCTTTATATATTCTAGATACATATCCTATATCAGATATATGATTTGTAAAAATTTTCTCCCATTTCATGGGTTGTCTTTTCTTCTTATGGTGTTGTTTGAAGAACCAATGTTTTTAATTTTCTTGAGTCCAGTTTACCTAATTTTTTCTTTTGTCGCTTGTGTCTTTGGTGTCATATCTATAATCATTCCTTAATTGAGGTCATAAAGATTTATACCTCTGTTTTCTTCTAAGAATTTAATAGTTTTAGCTATTATATTTAAGTGTTTGATCCATTTTGAGTTAGTTTTTTGTATATAGTATGAGGTATTGATCCAACTTCACTTATTTGCATGTATAAACCTAGTTGTCCCAACACCATTTGTTGAAAAGAGTATTATTTTCCTATGAAATTGTCTTAGCACTCATGTCAAAAATCAACTGATTGTAAATATGAGCATTTATTTCTGGAATCTCAGTTCTATTCCATTGATCTATATATCTGTCCTTATACCAATACCACGCTGTCTTCATTGCTATAGCTTTGTAGTAAGTTTTGATATCAGTAAGTTCTCCAACTTTGTTCTTCTTTTTCAAGATTGTTTTGGCTATTACCATTTTACATTTTATATTTCTATCTCTGATCCATTTTTAGTTAATTTTTGTATAAAGTGTGAGGTTTAAATCAAAGTTCATTTTGGGGGGCTATTAATGTCATATTATTCCAGCACTAATTTTTGAAAAGGCTATCCTCTTCCATTGAATTGTTTGTGCAAATTTTGTGAAAAATCTGTTGGGCATATATGTGTTAGTCTGTTTCTGCATTCTCTATCTGGTTTATTGACCTGTGTGTCTATCTCTACCAATATGACACTCTAGCTGTATAGTAAATTATAAAATTGAGCAGTACGATTTCTCCAATTTCATTCTTCTTTTTCAACATTGTTTTAGGTTTTCTTATTCTTTTGCATGTCCATATACATTTTAAGGTGAACTTTAGCTAGAAAAAAATCTTGTTGAGATCATGATGAAAATTACCTTTTTTTTTTTCTTTCTTGGCTGCACCACGCAGCATACCCCACACCACATGGGGGTCTTAGTTTCCCGACCAAGGATCGAACCCATGGTCCCTGCAGTGGAAGTGTGGAGTCTTAACCACTGGAATGCCAGGGAAGTCCCAAGAGTTACATTTAGTTTATACATTAGTTTGTAATGAATTGCCATCTTTACTACAGTTGACCTGTGTTCTATGACCTTTATAAATAAATTTATTTATTACTTCTAGTAATTTTTTTGAGGACCACAAAAGGTTTTCTTCATGTACAAGCATGAGATCTGTAAAAAACATCAGTTTTATTTCTTTTCCAATGTTTATGCTTTTATTTTATTTTCGCATCTTATTGCATTGGATGGGACCTCCAGTATAATGATGAACAGAAGTACTGAGAACAGATATCCTTTTTATATTCTGATCTTAGAATACATTCAGCTTTTCATTATTAAATAGGAAATTAGCTATAGATTTTTTGTAGATGCATATAGTCAGATTGAGGAAATTCCCTTCTATTCCTTTTTTCCTGAGAGGTTTGTCTGTTTGTTTTGCCATGAAGGGTTGCTGATATTGCCAAATGCTTTTCCTGCACCTTTTAAAATTGTTCACATGAGTTTTCTCTTTTATTTTGTTAATGTGAATTACATTGAATTTCAAATGTTAAATCAACCCTGTATTCCTGGAATAAACCCCACTGGATTTGATTTACCAATATATTTTAAATAATTTTTGCATCTATGTTAATAAGGGATATTATTCTATAATTTTCTTATCTTGTAATATCTGGTTAGATTTCGGTATCACAGTTTTATTCTCGTCACAAAACAATAGGGAAATGGTTCCTCCTCCTCTACTTTCTGAAAAATTTTTGTGTAGAATTGGCTATATTGCCTTCTCAAACTTTTTTCTAGAATTCACCAATGAAGTCATCAAGGTCTGGAATTTTCTTCAAGAGAAATTTTTTTTTTTTTTTTGGTGGTACACGGGCCTCTCACCGTTGTGGCCTCTCCCGTTGCGGAGCACAGACTCCAGATGCACAGGCTCAGCGGCCATGGCTCACGGGCCCAGCCACTCCGTGGCATGTGGGATCTCCCCGGACCGGGGCACGAACCCATGTCCCCTGCATCGGCAGGTGGACTCTCAACCACTGCACTACCAGGGAAGTCCGAGAAAATTTTTGGCTATGAATTTAGCTCCTTTAACAGATGTGGAACATACAAAATATTTCTATTTTGTATGTTTTAGAAATTTTTTTCAGTAAATTTGTCCATTGTACCTAAGTTGTTAAGTTTATTGGCAGAAAGTTTTTAGTAGTTTCTTCTTATTATGCTTCTAAAATCTATAGAATCTTTAGTGATGGTACTCTTCTTATTCCTGATATTTCTCTTTTCCTAAATCAGTCTTGCCTGGAGTTTTATGCTTTATTATTCTTAGACTTTTGTTCTTTTATAATATAAACATTTAATATTTAAATTTTCCTCTAAGGCCTTCTTTTGTTGCATCTCACAAATTTTATGTTTTGTTTTCATAATTATTTAGTTCAAAATATTTTAAAATTTCCATTGTCTTTCAATGATATTGACATTTTTGAAGAATACAAGCCAGTTATTTTATAGATCATAGACTGTTCCTCAGTGTGACTTTTCCTTGCAGTTTATCACGTCTGAAGGCGTACAGTGTACATCTGCTCTTCACTGGTGATTTTAGCTGATCACATAATCAAGATGATGTCTGTTCTTTCCTCACTGAATTATTTCTGTTTTTACCCTTACAGTTAATAAACAAGCTGTGTGGTGACACTTTGAAAACATGTAAATATCCTCCTCTTCATCAAACTCTACTTACTAGCTATATAAATTATTATTACTGGAGCTAATCTTTACAAAACTGTAACAATATGATGATTTTCTAATTCTGCCACTCCCATCCATATTTGTCATTTGGCTTTCTACTGTGAGAAAGAAGCCCTACCCTCTTCCTTATTTTATTTATTATTAATATAGACTCATGGATTTCTATTTTATTCAGCAGATTATAATCCATTACTATCACTATTTTGATGCTCAAATTTTCCTAAATTTAACCAGTGAGCCACTTGTTTAAGATTATTCCTCTTTTTTATACATCCCCATCATTTTTTTGAGTCTTTACTTACTTCTGATACTATAGTATCATTTTGAAAGAATACTCATTGTATTAATATCCACATATCCTAACATATTTAAAGATTTCCTTACTTTTAGAATTTTAAATTGTAGGTTTTAAAAATGCTAAACAATGTTGTGATGAACATTCTGGTAACTGAATATTTATACAAATCCAAAATTATTTACCTGGCATAATAAATTTCTAGAAATGGATTTGTTAAATTGCCCTCCAGAAAAATTATACCTATTTATATATAACAATATATAAGAATGCCCATTTTGTCATTCCCTTAGTTGGGGTAGAATTTTAATCAGTCTAGGACCTTACTCTGTGGTTTCCAGACCAACAATATCAGCATTACCTGGGAGCCTGTTAGAAATGCAAAATCTCAGACCCTATCCCAAACCTATTGAGTTAGAATATGCATTTTAACAAGCTCCCCCAGGTGATACATAGGCACGTGAAAGTGTGAGAAGCAATGTTCTAATATAATTTGTACAGGAGTCACAAATTGAATTGGTCCTAAATCCAGGCAAGGTAAGTCAGGAGCCTATACTGGCATTTATATTAATAAAAGTTGAAAATGACCAAAAAGTAAAGTAAGTTGTAAAAAAAAAAGTACTTATGTGTTATCCTATATATCCTATATACATATATATATCCTATATACAAAGTAAGTTGTAAAAAAAAAAAAGTACTTATGTGTTATCCTATATATATGACCAAAAAGTAAAGTAAGTTGTAAAAAAAAAAAGTACTTATGTGTTATCCTATATATATGTATACCCTATATATATGTATATCCTAAGCAAGCCTTTTTCGGTGAACAAGACAATGAAAATCAGCATAGAATACCCACACTCTTCCCCTGTAACACGAGACAGTATTATCTCTCTGTCTTCACCCACTGCATACCAAACACCCTATGCACTAACTCATTGTTTATCTAGTGGTCTAAGGAAAAACTGAATCAGAACTGCTTGAGGAGTGTGTTACACTGCATACTCCTAAACCCTACTGCCAGAAAATCTGTTTTAGTAGGGTCTGATATTATGTCCAAGAATCAGCATTTTAATAAACACACCAGGTGATTCTGATGCCCTGTTTGAGAACTACTACACCACCACACTTCCCAGAACACATCTGGAATGTATTGTTTGATCAAATGTTTTACTTGCTTCAAAAGAATAGTCGCATTTTTATAAAAGCCTTCTGCCAGAATTCACTTTCTTGTTGTTATTAGTTAATAGAATGAGCAAGTCTAGGAATTGTAATTACTTTTTTAGCCCTCTCTAGTTTTAACCAAGTGACTCTAAGTTAGTGAGAATGGAGAGAAATAATCCTGTTGAACTCTATTTCACCCTTCCTTCCCTATCCTGGAGACTGCCTTCTTGAACCAATTCACATTCTTTTCAGATGATACCTCAACACTTTTTCTTTCCTGTCAATATAGTTTGGTAAAATAAATTCATATCGTGGAAAATATGATTCTATCAAAAATTTATTATGATGTTAAAATATATTATTCTTATATAAATATATATCAAATTGTTTAAAAACTATTAATTTTTAAAACACAAATAACATTTTTTTATGTAGGAGGAGCAAAGAAAAAAGGAAAGAGCACATAAAAAAGGTACTTTCTCTCAACAATTTATTAGAATAAATTGTAATCAACTTCCAGCAATTCACATTTTAAAGAATCAAGAGGCTATCCTAAATATATCCTAAGTATCTAAATATTTTTTTAAATCATAAAAACTCAAGGGAAACTTTTATTAGTATATGAATGGGCATATATTTTTTAGAAAACAAGATTTATAATGTCTTGTCTTAAATTAAAATGTGAAATTTTAATTTTTGTCCCTTCTTTAAATCCAAAGGTATCACAGTCAATGCCATATAGTAATGATGGAGAGTTAAAAGACATGAGTGTTTTGTAACCCTTTAGATATTGACTTAGTACCTCAAATCATTACCCTCCTACATAATTTTAGAAATGCTGAATGTAAAATGTAATAAGGTATTTAAAACAGCATTAACAATGTTATATATTCATATCAAAAATTAACATGTAAAATATTATAAAAGATATTTTAGGATATTGTGTAAATGTGATCTTTTCTAAAACTTAACATTTTTTATTTACAACTGTGCAGCATAAATAATGTAGTGGGAGAAGCACGGGACTTAGAGTAACACAAATCTAGATTGAAGTCCATTTTGTATCTGATTTTGGTGACATTCCTTTAAGTCTCAGTCTCAGTCATATCTTTTGTGAAGTAGAGCTAATAACTACCTTGAAGAATAACTGAGAGGATAAATGAGATCTGGAAGTATATTGAACTGCTTTGTAAATTGTAAGGCACTATATGAATGTTAGTTGTTACTTTACTTGGTATAAAGCCAACTCATAGGCCCTTCCCACTGTGGATCAAACATTTTGTAATCTACCTGCTTAAGGAGGCATTTTAAAATTTATTTTTTAAATAAGACAATATTTAGCTATAAATAGTTAAGAAACTGTCTACCATCTCTAATTTTAAGGAACATTCCAGAACTGAGCTTTCTAGCCTGTTTAGAATCTTCTCCTGTTAAAACAGGTTGATTTTATTTAGAATAGATTTTTGTACTCTTGATTATCATGAAAATATTGCTGATTCCCCATTACATACTTAACATTGTATGGATGATGATAGCAACTTAGCATTTTCACTGTTGCATCATCCTGTTCATTAAAACCCTAAGAAGAGTTTGAATTTTAGAAAGTAACATTATCCTTATAATTAAGATTTGGCTCATAAATATGTAATATTCATAGTAAATCTAATTTTTTTACAGCAATTAAAGATTATTCTAAAGATGAATTCTGCCTTGCAACAAAAATGGTCATTTGTGACTCCTCAGAGACTAGCTCGGCAACAAATCCCGGCAGTGTTACCTTAAGCTTATCAACGTTACCATCTGATTCTTATTACAGCCAAAGTATAGAAGTAACTGATGACTGGTTTTCTGATGATTCCCTAGTGAAAAAGAGCCCTCCAATGCCTTTTCTCAGGGAGCCTGTAATGGAGAAAGTATTTTCATACTTGTCAACCATTCCATTAGAAGAATGTACTGGAAATGTACTAAATATGACACTTTATGATGGTCAAAAAGATGACAACATTAAGGGAATATTTACACGAAGAAATACAGAGGTTGAAATACAAAACCTTCAACATAATATTGAATGACTTTTTTCTTTTGAAACTTTGTGTACACTGAAATCATGTAAAGTTAAAACTGAATTACCAGCTTCTGAGTCTCTTAACATGTCCATGCTAATATTGCTTCTCTTGATCTTTACCATAGAGTGGTCCTACTTCCCTTGCCAATTATTTCTAGAAACAAAATTACAGGAAGAACTAGAGCAATATCATAAACATTAAGTTTAACTCCTTGTATCTCATCAAAGGGCATAATAAATAATAGGAATGTATTTCAACACATAGGAGAAATACTTTAAGAAATCTTCAGCACAAATACATTTTTAATAAAACATTTGCAGCATTTCTTTATACTTTGACATTTTCAGTTTTATTTCAATGTGGGTAAGGCTGGGCAGAATACTTCCGTCAGCTATTCTGAATTTTAAATACATAAATCACCTACCATTTAAATCTTATTATGCCATGACTTTCGTAAGCAATATAACTTTGCTCCTCTAGAGGAGCCTGGAACACTGTGAAGAATACAGAAAATAATTTTCTTTGCCCTTTCCCATGTCTGTTTCTCAGAATAGCCCTCCAGCCCTTACCCCACTATGATGAAGATGTGAGCAACTATGTTCATAGACATGTGACTCAAGCTAGATGAATCAGAATTCCTCTCTAATTTGAGAGACCCTTGGTCAAATTTCTATTTATGGCGCTGAGGGATTTCTGACACCCACCCTGTAATTGATCTCTTTTAATCTCTTTCTCACAAATACCCTTCATGTAATTAGTCTCTGTTTTTCTTTCTCTTGGGAAAAACAATTAACAAAATATAATATTACCTTTTGTGCTTAAAATACTCATACCAGGACCTGTGCATATCTTCCCAAGAGATAAATCATGCCTATTACAATAAATGAAAAGAAACTTGTCTCAAATATGGTAGTAGCATTATCCAGGCTGATCACTTCCCTCCTAGGGGGAATATTAAAAAGTATTAGAACACCTCTCTCTGTTGAAGCACCTGGTCATTTCTACTGGTTATAGTTGTGAGAAAATCTCATGGGTTGTGAGAACATCTCTCTATATCCATCCCTAAATCAAAATAAGCTATTTCAGCTCAAGGTTTGTAAGGAGTGGTAAAAAGTATTTTGAATTGGTCTCTGTCTCTTGGTGTTCTACCAACTTCTATCTTACTGTCTCAGAGAAGAAAGTCATCTCTAAATCTGGTAAGATTCTAAAGCTTCCCTAGGAATTTGGGGTTGAAGATAAGAGATTCTAGCCTTAGCCTGACTAATCTCTGGAATAGAGGAAACATAAATTAGGTAGCTATGAGTTGCCATGTCCCACCCTGTGGTTTAGAAAGAAAAAAAACAGGAAATCTGCAGTGAGAGAGCAGTGAAATATTTGCAAACTGAAGAATAGAAATGAGAGATGAGGAGAATGTGATTCCTGGCTTTCTAACGGTGCTCCATTCCCTTGTTCCAGCCCTTCGTGTTTCCCACCCTTGGCTTAGTAAGGCAACCTTGTATCCTAATTATAAATTCCCCTTTTTGCTTAAGCTAACAAGATTTGATTTCTGTTACTAGCCGCCATCCCTGAGCCCTGTTTTTAACTGTTTTTCTTAGCTTTGGTAAGGTACCCTTGTAATTTTTAAATAAACTACCTTTTTCGCATAAAGTAGAATCTTGTTTCTGTTACTATAACCAAAGCATCCTAACCAAATTCTTGTCATTACAAATGAGAAATAAAGAGATCTATGCACTTAAAGTAATTGTCACACTGTAGTGATAGAATAAACTGAGTTTATTTCTTCAAAACCTAATACATTTACTTGTTTATTAAAATGTTACTTTGTATCATAGGTATATACATTGTTCTATTCGAAAAGCCTAATGAGCAGTTCATATGAAATTACACCAGTCTAAAATAATCTTATTTTCAAGAACTGTGAAGGATCTGAGATTTCACCATCCATACCAGCTGACAAGTTAACCTGCAACAGTTTCATGTCTCTTAGGTCAGTGACAAAGGACAGTCATAGCAATAGCAATAGCAATAGCCAAAGTAACATCATTTTTGCCTCATTTCCTGAGCCCCAGTTCCCACGGGGCAGTAGGAAGAGGCCCAAATAATACCTGCACAGTGGATTGCATAACGGGAAAGGAACACTGAATGAGGGAAACAGATATTTTATAATGGGCAGTAAGCACACGTGCCCTTTGTACCATAGGAAGCCACAATATATTCCAAGACTCTTTGCTACATAAACGTCCTTGAAAAGAGTTTGGCAGTCTGTGTCTCTGCTCACAGGCATGAAGAAATACAAGAGATCCATAATTAACATTGCCATAGGGTGTTGGTTACAGTTTTTTTTTTTAATCACAAATACCTGGAAACCAACGCAAATTAGCTTAGGAAAAATTTTTTATTTTGTAAATAGAATCAAATAATGGTTAAGCAACTAAATACAGGAAACACAAGGTTGTAACTGGGCCTCAGGAACAGACAGAACAGGCTCAAAGTCCATCAGGAATTTCTCTATTCATACCAGTCAAGTTTTGATTGGGGAAAATGAACCACTATCATGTATGAGAAAAGGAATTTATTACAGGAATTATATCTTACATGTTGTAGGAGAAGCTGGGGAAGTGAAGTAAGTTTAGGAGAGAAGTCAGAGAATCAGAGAAGTCACCAGTCAGATAATCTGAGAAGCCACCTTGTCCAACTGCCACAGTGAGACTGTGGAGTGGGGGGAGAGGGGTGGGGGAAAGGCTTGTGAGAATATCTACAGGAAGATGTGCCTCTGAGTAGCTACTGCCTTGACAGTATTTTGCCAACTCTCTGGTGGTGACCCTGGGCCCTGGGGCCATTGTTTGTCAATAGGGTCAGCAGTTAGGAGGAAAAGCTGGACATTGGGAAGAAGGACTGGAAACACGACAGAGGAGAGTGAGGGCAATTTGGAACCCACTGTCCTCTCTGCTGTTGCCACATCTAAGCATGATGACCTTCACAGAGAAATGGCTTCTGCTTAAATTCTGCCTTCCAAATGTTGCACATATTCCTCTCTTGGCCAACTCTAGCCCGGAATCATACAGGGGAAAGGATACTGGGAAACATAATTTGAGCTTAATGAGTTAACAGAGTACAAATCACCTCAGTCCACTCATCAGTTTGGCATTCATTTACACTTTAACAATATTTAAAACTTCTGTATAACAAAATAGCAATCATGTTCTTACATTCCATGATGCAAGATCCCTCCTATAATAAACAATACACCAACACTCTCCCCAGTGGAGGATACAAAGTCCCTAAGGTTAGCCACTATTCACATGTGCTAGTACGGGAATGAGATAGGGGAAGAAAAGTAGGAAGTGAAATGCCTGTAACTACTACCATCATTTTTGTAACTTGTCACATGGTCACAGCTGAGACAGAAAGTAAAGGATTCACTACTGGATTACCAGGAGTAATAGAAGAGTCACTCTCATTTTCACCCTTTCTCTCTTGGACCTGAGAATCCTAGCCAAGAGACAAACAGCACCGTATCTTAGTACCTGAACATATACCACATCCTGGAGGATATTATCTGTCTGGGCCATGAAAATTATTGCCACTAAAACTGGGTCTTCAAAAAGTGCCCCCCACCAACCTCCACACCATTCTATCAGTTCTTGCTTTGGGTAATGGGGAAAATGGTAAGAAGAGTTAATTCCATGAGCATGACCCTACTGACATACCTCATTTCATCTTAAGTAAAATTATTTTCTGGTCAGAAACAATCTTTTCAGATACCATGATGGTGAATGTGGTACCCTGAAATCCAGGGATGGTGGTAATGGGAGAAGCACGGTGGTCTAGAAAGGCAAATCCATATCCAAAGTGAGTGTATATTCCAGTGAGAACACAGGTGATGTCTTTCTCTTGGTAGAAGTGGTCTGATGTAATCCACCTGTTACCAAGTGGCTGACTTATACTCCCCCCAGGGAATGGGAAATCAGTGTTAGTCTCTGCTGTTGGCAGATGGGGCTCTCAGAAGTGGCTATAGTCATGTCAGCCTTAGTGAGTGGAAGTCCATGTTCCTAAGCCCATGAGTAACTTTCATCCCTTCCAACATGGCAAGTTTGTTCATGAGTCCATTGGGCAAGGTCAAGGGTAGCTGTTGGAAGAGGCTGACTAACATCCATGGAACAGATCATCTTGTCCACTTGATTATTAACGTCTTTTTCTGATATTGCCCTTTGGGGAGCATTTACAAGGGACTCAAATTTATCTTCACATTCTGTGCCCATTCAGAGTAATTTACCTACATATATCTTCCTTAGACTCCTTGTACTCCTTACAAGTCTGCAACCATCCAGCCAAATCCTTAGCCACTGCCAATGAATCAGTGAAAATCTATACAGTCTGAACATTTGTTCTTCCAGGCTATACAGATAGGTCACCGCTCAGTTATGCCTACTGAGACTGTCTTTCACTACTGCCCATCAGAGCCATACATGAGCAGGGCTATGGTACCCCAGCTGTGAATTTTTAGCTGATGCTGGCATACCATGCAGAACTATCTGTGAACCAGGGTCAAGGATTTTCTTCCTCAGTCAATTGGTGACAAGTCATAGATATATGTTGAAAGAGAGAAGACCATACAGCAGCAGTAAGAGCCACAAGTATATTAACCATTTCCTCATACAATTCCTTTGTGACTTCAGAATCCACTCAAATTCAATTTTATATGTTTTAATGCCATTTTTGATCTAGTGTAGATCTGTATGCCTAACTTTACGTATTAGTGAATCAGAGAACATCCAGTTCATGGTGAGCAGCTCAACTCAAAGGTAACTTGGTGGCCATGGTCACATGGTAAGTCTCTACTAGTCTAGTGGCAAGCTAGGTGGTGTTTCCAAAAGGAGAATAATTATTGGCAGGTGATAACATAGCTTTGTTTGGAATCCTATAAACTCTGATCAACCTATATTTGCCTGCTAAAGTCTTCATACAGTATCCCTATCTGCCAGAAACTTCAAATAATATGGATCTGCTGGACCATATGGCCCAAGGGACAGAAAAACTAACTTGGTAACCTGTACCTGCTGCAGAGCCTTCTATTCTTCTGGGCACTACTCAGAATTGGAACTCTTCCAAGTTATTCAGTGAGTCAAAGTAGCACCCCCAAATGAGGTTTATGTTGCCTCCAATATCCATTGTGCCTCTTTCTTAGTGGTTGGAGGAGTCAGATGCAGCAACTAGTTTTTCATCTTGGAGCATCTGGACATGCTCCAGACCACTGGATGCCTAGAATTTACTGAGGCAACAGGCCCTTGAATTTTGTGGAACTTATTTCCACCCTCTGACGTGCATATATCTTATCAAACTATCTAGGATAGTTACTAATTCTCACTCACTATGTCAAGTCAGCATGGTACCACAAATATCCTGTGGTGTCCATTCTTGTGTAATAAAGAAGATCAAGACCCATTTGGGCTAGATTATGACAGGGGGTTAGAAAAATAATATAACCCTGGGGTGGAACAGTGAAGGTGTAGTGCTGATCCTTCCAGATGAAACAAAACTGCATCGTGTGGTCAACTGCATGTTGTGGTCAAAGTGTTGATTTTTTGCTGCAATGAAACAACACCCAAACAGAACCTGTAATTAGAGGGACTACATGAATAAGTCATTTGGAACAATCCACTTTCATTTTCTAGGATCTATCTGTCTTCTGCACAGGCCAAATAGGCAAGCTGAAAGAAGATGTGGCAAGAATCACCATCCCTGCATCCTTCAACATTAATCTCTCCAATGTCTCTATGTGCTATTGCTTTTGGTTTGTTATTTTGGTATGGGGAAGCACTTCTAGTGCCTTCCACTTGGCTTTTGCTACCATAATAGCTCTCATTCCATGGGTTAGAGAACCTATATGGAGATTTTGTTAGGTATGTCTATTCCAATTATGCTTTCTGGAACTGGAGAGAGAACCATGGATTTGGTTTGGAATTTACTGGTCCATCATTGAGATGGACCCAAACCACCACTACATTAGTGACCTGAGCTCCATAAACCCCTATTTGACTAGTGGACTACCGTGACATTTTAGAACTCCAGTAATTAGTGTCAGTTCACAAAAATTATCTAGTAATCCGTTTTTAAAATCTGGTTATTTCCCTTAGCCTAATGCACCATCACACTGGCAAATGGTTGCAAATATCTGGGGGGGAAGCCTAGGAGGAAGATTTACAGTGTCAATTTTTAGGAGAGCAGCAGGGTCCTTCATCAAAGGCCATCTTTTATCCAAAGGGCTCTGGTCTGAGAACAAGCTTAAATCTGGGATGTGGTTGAGCAGCCACCACTCAATTATATTGTAGTGATTCAAATTAGACCTATTTTTTGAGCTAGAACTTTTCCTCTTATTCAGATCAAGTTAGTCTTTATAGGTTAAATCTGTCTCCACTGTGGTAGACAACAGCTGAAGTGTCTGTTTGGCTCTTTCAGCTCTTGTTTTGCCCCTGGATAACTTGGATTTTCACCTATGTAACAGTTCAAGAGTGAGCCGTGGCAGAGGACCAGAACAAATATTTTCCCAAAGAAGACATACAAATGGCCAACAGACACATGGATAGTTCCTCAGTATAACTGATCATCAGAGAAACTGAAATCAAAACCTCAATGAGATGTTACCTCACACCTTTTAGAATGGTTGTCATCAAAAAAACAAGAGATAACAGGTGTTAGCAAGGATGTGGAGAAAATGGAACACTTGTGCACTGTTGGAGGGAATGTAAATAGGTGCAGCCATTATGGAAAACAGTACGGAGATTCCTCAAAAAATTAGAAGTAGAACTACCATGTGGTCCAGGAATTCTTCTGGGTACATATCCAAAGGAAATGAAAACACTATCTCAAAGAGGCATTTGCATCCTTATATTCATTGTAGCATTATTTGCAATAGCTAAGACACTGAAACAAGTGTCCATCAACAGATGAATGGAAAAGGAAAATTTGGTATATTTGGAAATACCAAATATTTGGTAAAAAGGAAATACCAAAAAGGAAATACCAAATATTTGGTAAAAAGGCAAATTTGGTATATTCCACAGTGGAATAGTGTATAGGACTATATAGTGGACATCTTGCCGTTTGTGACAACATAGATGGACCTCAAGAGCATCACGCTAAGAGAAATAAGTCAGAGAAAGGCAAATACTGTATGATCTCACTTATATGTGGAATTTCAAAAAGCAAAACTCATAGAAACAAAGGACAGATGAGTGGTTGCCAGAGGCTAGGGATGAGGGGTGGAGGAAGTGGGTGAAGTTGGTCAAAAGGTACAAAC
Organism: Stenella coeruleoalba; assembly: GCF_951394435.1. Taxonomy (NCBI): domain Eukaryota; kingdom Metazoa; phylum Chordata; class Mammalia; order Artiodactyla; family Delphinidae; genus Stenella; species Stenella coeruleoalba. The sequence goes on from NC_137169.1 coordinate 42,239,535, forward strand.
TTCCACTTATGAGATAATTTCTGGGATATAGTGTACAACATGGTGACTTTAGTTAACAACACTGTATTATATATTTGAATGTTGCTAAGAGAGTAGACCTTAAAAGTTCCTATCACAAGAAAAAAAAAAACTGCAACACTGTGTGCTGATGGATGTTACTTATTGTGACAACCGTCTTGCAATACATACATGTATGAAATCATTATGCTGTACACCTTAAACTAATATGTCAATTACATCTCAATAAAACTGGAAAAAATTTTAAATAAATAAAAATAAATTTTAAAAAATATTATGCCCTGGATTGCAGGGGCATTTATATGCAGATTTGGGGCTCCATATCAATTTAAGCAATCACCCATAGATGAAGGTACTTTGTGAGAGTCCATTAATCCAGTGGAGAAGTTCCAAAACACCATCGAAGAAAAAAAAATCTGAAAATAAATATATTGAAGAGGGTTAGAGAAAGAGTTTCACTTTGCCCATGTCACCTGTACCTCAAGGTGGCAGGACCTGGTGCCAGGAAGACCCTCACAGCCTGCAATTTTTCCCGCAGGAGAAAGGGAGAGCATGTGAGTGAGTGCCTGCCTCTCCCAGCTGTGCTCAATGCTGCCCAAGAGGTCCACTTCCTTCTTGCCTAACTCAGGTTACTGAGGTGATCTGCGAGGCTGTGCAATTGGGAGAGGTGGGGAGCACAGGGACACAGTTGTGTCCCTTTGATGTACTTGGAATATATCAAAGGGACACAGCTTCACGCTTCTTCCTACCAACTGATCTGTGGATTCTATCTAAAAGGCCAACCATGAGACACTGGGAATGCCTTATCTTAACTGGCTCATGAGAACCCTCAGCTCTCTGTGCATCTGCCCTATATTCACAACCTCCCCATGGCTGGTTCCCAGCATGAGCTCCTATGGACAGTGAGAGCTAGCACTTGCAGATGTCTAGCAAACAAGCACAGAAAGTGATCCCAACTCTGTAGGACTGGGAGAATGCTCATAAACTTGAGTATTTCAGGGTACTGCCCAAGGGGGGAAAAGAGGAGGCCTTCAGCACCCAGCCTATCTTCGCAGGATTGAGAAAAGGCATGCAATCTTAAGAATTCTCCCCTAAGAGAGAGCGAGAAGTGTAGACTGGGCACATGCATAGAAAAGATCTGTAAAAGCCTCAGAATTCCTTGCTGGACTAAGAAATGAAGGTATCTCTCTCCTGAAGCCAGTCAGTAAATATTGGAGGAGCTGACTTCTTCAAATGTGATGAAAACAATGCAAAACTTCAAGAAATATGAAAAAATCAAAGAAATAGTATACCACCAAAGGAACACAATAATTTTCTAGTAACCAGCCCCAAAGAAATGGAGATCAACAACTTGCCTGGCAAAGAATTCAAAATAATTTGTTTATTTTTGTTTTTTGGCCAAGCTGCATGACATGTAGAATCTTAATTCCCTGACCAGGGATCAAACCTGTGCCCCCTGAAGTGGAAGAATGGAGTCTTAACAACTGGACCTCCAGGGAAGTTCCTCAAAATAATTGTTTTAAGGAAACTCAGCTACAAGAGATCACACAACTCAATGAAATCAGGAAAACAGTATGTGAACAAAATAAGAGGTTTAGCAAAGAAAAAAATTATTTTTTAAATTCTGCAGCTGAAGAATAGAATGAATAAAATAAAAAATGTGATAGGGAGCATCAACAATAGACTTAATCAAGCTGAAAAAAAAATCTGTGAATTCAAAGACGTCATTTGAAATTATCCATCCATCATCAGAGGAATACATATTTTAGTTTATTTAGCTAATTTTACACCTCAAGGAACTAGAAAAAGAACAAACTAAGGCCCAAGATAGCAGAAGAAAGAAAATAACAAAGATCAGAGCAGAAAAAGTATCAATATATGGACCAGAAAAATAGTAGGAAAAAAAATCAATGAAACAGAGCTGTTTTAAAGAAAAACAAACAATACTGACAAATTTTCCTCTTGACTAAGAAAAAAGAGAAGATTCAAATCAGTAAAATCAGAAATGAAAGAGAAGACATTACGACTGATACTGCAGAAACACAAAGGAGCATAAAAGACCATTATGAACAATTATATGACAACAAATTGGACAACCTAACAGAAACAGATAAATTCCTAGAAATATAATCTGCCAATATCAAATAGATAAAAATTTTGAATCACTATGTTGTACACCTGAAACTAATATAATAATATTATAAATCAACTATACCTCAATAAAAACTTTTAAATAAAATAAAATTTTATTTAATTTTTGAAAAGACTGAATCATGAAGAAATAGAAAGTATGAATAGACCTATAACTAGTAAGAAGATTAAATTAGTAATCAAAAATCTCCCAAAAAAGGAAAAGTCCAGGACAAGTTGGTATACCTGGTAAATACCAAACATTTACAGAGAAATTAATGCCAATCCTTCTCAAACTCTTCCAAAAAATTTAAAGTAGATGGAACACTTCCATACTCAACTCGCAAGGCAAGCATCACCCAGTTAACAAAGCCAGACAAGGATATTGCAAGAAAAGAAAATTACAGACCAACATCCCTGATGCACATAGATGCAAAAATCCTCAGCAAAATATTAGCCAACCAAATTCAACAATACATTAAAATAATCATAAACCATAATCAAGTGGAATTTATTCTGGGGATGCAAAGATGATTCAATATCCACAAATCAGTAAACGTGATACATCACATTAACAAAATTAAAGATAAAAATCATATGATCATCTCAATCGATGCAGAAGCATCTGATAAAACTCAACATCCATTCATGATAAAAACTGTCACCAAAGTGAGTATTAAGGGAATGTACCTCAACATAATAAAGACCATACACTACAAGCTCACAGCTAACATCATACTCAATGGTGAAAAGCTGAAAGCTTTTATTGTAAGATCAGGAATAACACAATGATGCCCACTCTCACCACTTTTATTCAGCATAGGTCTAGAAGTCCTGGCCAGAGAAATGAGGCAAGAAAAAGAAATAAAGTTATCCAAATGGGAAAGGAAGAGTGAAATTGTCTCTATTTGTAGATGACATGATATTATATATAGAAAACCCTAAAGACTACCAAAAAAACTGTTAGAACTAATTAAAAGATTCAGTAAAGTTGCAGGATACAAAATCAACATACAAAAATCACTTGCATTTTGATATGCTAACGATAAACTATATGAAAGAGACATTAAGAAAGCAGTTCCATTTACAGTCACATTAAAGACAATAAAATACTTAGGAATAAACGTGACCAAGGAGGTGAAAGACTTGTACACTGAAAATTGTAAGACGCTGATGAAAAAAACTGAACAAGACACAAATGGATTGGAAGAATTAATATCAATAAAACACCCATGCTCCCCAAAGTGATCTACAGATTCAATGTAATCTTTATTAAAATTCCAATGGCATTTTTCACAGACACAGAAAAAAACCCCTAAAATTTATATGGAACCACAAAAGACTTTAAATAGCCAAAGCAATCTTAAGAAAGAAAAACAAAGGTGGAGGTATCACTTCCTGATGTCAAATTATATTACAAAGCTATAGTAATCAAGTAATCAAGTAATCAATAATCAATCAAGTAATCAATAAAATATAGTAATCAAGACACTATGGTACTGGCATAAAAACAGACACTTAGAACAATGGAATGAAATAGAGAAGCCACAAATGAGCCCACCAACTAATCATTGACAAAGGCACAAAGAACATAAAATGGGGAAAGGATAGTCTCTTTAATGAATACTGTTGGGAAAACTAGATATTCACATGCTAAAGAATGAAACCAGACCTCTATCTTACACCACTCACACAGATTAAAGACTTAATGTAAGTCTGGAAACTGTCAAAACTCCTAGAAGAAAACACAGGGAAAAAATTCCTTGATGTTGGTCTTGGCAATGGTATTTTGTATTTGACACCAAAAGCACAGGCAACAAAAGCAAAAGCAAACAAGTGACACTACATCAAATGAAAAGGATTTTGCACAGCAAAAGAAACCAATAACAAAATGAAAAGGAGAGATACACCAGAAATACATCTACGCGTGGAACAACTCCTACAGAACACCTACTGAACGCTGGCAGAAGACCTCAGACCTCCCAAAAGGCAAGGAACCCCCCACGTACCTGGTTAGGGCAAAAGAAAAAACTAAACAGAGACAAAAGGATAGGGACGGGTCCTGCACCAGCGGGAGAGAGCTGTGAAGGAGGAAAAGTGTCCACACACTAGGAAGCCCCTTCGCGGGTGGAGACTTTGGGAGGCGGAGTGGGGGAGCTTGGGAGCCGCGGAGGAGAGCACAGCAACAGGGGTGCGGAGGGCAAAGCGGACAGACTCCAGCGCAGAGGATCGGGCCGACCGGCACTCACCATTCGAGAGGCTTGTCTGCTCGCCCGCCGGGGCGGGCGGGACTGGGAGCTGAGGCTCCGGCTTTTGTCGGAGCGCCGGGAGAGGACTGAGGTTGGCGGCGTGAACACAGCCTGCAGGGCGTTGGTGCGCCGCGGCTGGCCGGGAGAGAGTCCGGGGAGGGGTCTGGACCTGCCGAAGAGGCAAGAGACTTTTACGTCCCTCTTTGTTTCCTGGTGCACGAGGAGAGGGGATTAAGAACGCTGCTTGAGAGAGCTCCAGGGACGGGCGCGAGCCACGGCTAAGAGTGCGGAGCCCAGAGACGGACATGGGACGCTAAGGCCGCTGCTGCCGCCGCCAGGAGGCCTGTGTGCGAACACAGGTCACTAGCCACACGCCCTTCCGGGGAGCCTGTGCAGCCCGCCACTGCCAGGGTCCCGGGATCCAGGGACGGCTCCCCGGGAGAGCGCACGGCGCGCCTCAGGCTGCAGCGTCACGCCGGCCTCTGCCGCTGCAGGCCCGCCCCGCACTCCGTGACCCTCCCTACCCCCCGGCCTGGGTGAGCCAGAGCCTCCGAATCAGCGGCTCCTTTAACCTCGTCCTGTCTGAGCAAAGAACAGACGCCCTCCGGCGACCTACACGCACAGGTGGGGCCAAATCCAAAGCTGAGCCCCTGGGAACTGTCAGAACAAAGAAGAGAAAGGGAAATCTCTCCCAGCAGCCTCAGAAGCAGCGGATTAAAGCTCCACAATCAACTTGATATACCCTGCATCTGTGGAATACCTGAATAGACAACGAATCATCCCAAATTAAGGAGCCCTGTGGATGAAAGGCTCTTGGTGCTGCAGCCAGGACTCAGTGCTGTGCCTCTGAGGTGGGAGAGCCAACTTCAGGACACTGGTCCACAAGAGGCCTCCCAGCTGCACATAATATCAAACAGCAAAAATCTCCGAGAGATCTCCATCTCAACGCCAGCACCCAGCTTCACTCAATGACCAGCAAGCTACAGTGCTGGACATCCTATGCCAAACAACTAGCAAGACAGGAACACAACCCCACCCATTAGCAGAGAGGCTGCCCAAAATCATAGTAAGTCTACAGACACCCCAAAACACACCACCAGACGTGGACCTGCCCACCAGAAAGACAAGATCCAGCCTCATACACCAGAACACAGGCACTAGTACCCTCCACCAGGAAGCCTACACAACCCACTGAACCAACATTAGCCACTGGGGACAGACACAAAAAACAACAGGAACTACGAACCTTCAGCCTGCAAAAAAGGAGACCCCAAACACAGTAAGATAAGCAAAATGAAAAGACAGAAAAACACACAGCAGATGAAGGAGCAAGATAAAAACCCACCAGACCTAACAAATGAAGAGGAAATAGGCAGTCTACCTGAAAAAGAATTCAGAATAATGATAGTAAGGTTGATCCGAAATCTTGGAGATAGAATGGACAATAGAATGGACAAATTGCAAGAATCAGTTAACAAGGACCTAGAAGAACTAAAGATGAAGCAAGCAACGATGAACAACACAATAAATGAAATTAAAAGTACTCTAGATGGGATCAATAGCAGAATAACTGAGGCAGAAGAACGGATAAGTGACCTGGAAGATAAAATAGTGGAAATAACTACTGCAGAGCAGAATAAAGAAAAAAGAATGAAAAGAACTGAGGACAGTCTCAGAGACCTCTGGGACAACATTAAACGCACCAACATTCGAATTATAGGGGTTCCAGAAGAAGAAGAGAAAAAGAAAGGGACTGAGAAAATATTTGAAGAGATTATAGTTGAAAACTTCCCTAATATGGGAAAAGAAATCGTTAATCAAGTCCAGGAAGCACAGAGAGTCCCATACAGGATAAATCCAAGGAGAAATACGCCAAGACACATATTAATCAAATTGTCAAAAATTAAATACAAAGAAAACATATTAAAAGCAGCAAGGGAAAAACAACAAATAACACACAAGGGAATCCCCATAAGGTTAACAGCTGATCTTTCAGCAGAAACTCTGCAAGCCAGAAGGGAGTGGCAGGACATATTGAAAGTGTTGAAGGAGAAAAACCTGCAACCAAGATTACTCTACCCAGCAAGGATCTCATTCAGATTTGATGGAGAAATTAAAACCTTTACAGACAAGCAAAAGCTGAGAGAGTTCAGCACCACCAAACCAGCTCTACAACAACTGCTAAAGGAACTTCTCTAGGCAAGAAACACAAAAGAAGGAAAGGACCTACAATAAAGAACCCAAAACAATTAAGAAAATGGGAATAGGAACACACATATCAATAATTACCTTAAATGTAAATGGACTAAATGCTCCCACCAAAAGACACAGATTGGCTGAATGGATACAAAAACAAAACCCATATATTTGCTGTCTACAAGAGACCCACTTCAGACCTAGAGACACATACAGACTGAAAGTAAGGGGATGGAAAAAGGTATTTCATGCAAATGGAAACCAAAAGAAAGCTGGAGTAGCAATTCTCATATCAGACAAAATAGACTTTAAAACAAAGACTATTAGAAGAGACAAAGAAGGACACTACATAATGATCAAGGGATCGATCCAAGAGGAAGATACAACAATTGTAAATATTTATGCACCCAACATAGGTGCACCTCAATACATAAGGCAAATACTGACAACCATAAAAGGGGAAATCGACAGTAACACATTCATAGTAGGGGACTTTAACACCCCATTTTCACCAATGGACAGATCATCCAAAATGAAAATAAATAAGGAAACACAAGCTTTAAATGATACATTAAACGAGATGGAGTTAATTGATATTTATAGGACATTCCATCCAAAAACAACAGAATACACATTTTTCTCAAGTGCTCATGGAACATTCTCCAGGATAGATCATATCTTGGGTCACAAATCAAGCCTTGGTAAATTTAAGAAAATTGAAATTGTATCAAGTATCTTTTCTGACCACAACGCCATGAGACTAGATATCAATTACAGGAAAAGATCTGTAAAAAATACAAACACATGGAGGCTAAACAATACACTACTTAATAATGAAGTGATCACTGAAGAAATCAAAGAGGAAATCAAAAAATACCTAGAAACAAATGACAATGGAGACACAACGACCCAAAACCTGTGGGATGCAGCAAAAGCAGTTCTAAGGGGGAAGTTTATAGCAATACAAGCCCACCTTAAGAAGCAGGAAACATCTCGAATAAACAACCTAACCTTGCACCTCAAGCAATTAGAGAAAGAAGAACAAGAAAACCCCAAAGCTAGCAGAAGGAAAGAAATCATAAAAATCAGATCAGAAATAAATGAAAAAGAAATGAAGGAAACAATAGCAAAGATCAATAAAACTAAAAGCTGGTTCTTTGAGAAGATAAACAAAATAGATAAACCACTAGCCAGACTCATTAAGAAAAAAAGGGAGAAGACTCAAATCAATAGAATTAGAAATGAAAAAGGAGAGGTAACAACTGACACTGCAGAAATAAAAGAGATCATGAGAGATTACTACAAGGAACTCTATGCCAATAAAATGGACAATCTGGAAGAAATGGACAAATTCTTAGAAATGCACAACCTGCCAAGACTGAATCAGGAAGAAATAGAAAATATGAACAGACCAATCACAAGCACTGAAATTGAAACTGTGATTAAAAATCTTCCAACAAAGAAAAGCCCAGGACCAGATGGCTTCACAGGCGAATTCTATCAAACATTTAGAGAAGAGCTAACACCTATCCTTCTCAAACTCTTCCAAAATATAGCAGAGGGAGGAACACTCCCAAACTCCTTCTACGAGGCCACCATCACCTTGATACCAAAACCAGACAAGGATGTCACAAAGAAAGAAAACTACAGGCCAATATCACTGATGAACATAGATGCAAAAATCCTCAACAAAATACTAGCAAATAGAATCCAACAGCACATTAAAAGGATCATACACCATGATCAAGTGGGGTTTATTCCAGGAATGCAAGGATTCTTCAATATACGCAAATCTATCAATGTGATAAACCATATTAACAAACTGAAGGAGAAAAACCATATGATCATCTCAATAGATGCAGAGAAAGCTTTTGACAAAATTCAACACCCATTTATGATAAAAACCCTGCAGAAAGTAGGCATAGAGGGTACTTTCCTCAACATAATAAAGGCCATATATGACAAGCCCACAGCAAACATCATCCTCAATGGTGAAAAACTGAAAGCATTTCCACTAAGATCAGGAACAAGACAAGGTTGCCCACTCTCACCACTCTTATTCAACATAGTTTTGGAAGTTTTAGCCACAGCAATCAGAGAAGAAAAGGAAATAAAAGGAATCCAAATCGGAAAAGAAGAAGTAAAGCTGTCACTGTTTGCAGATGACATGATCCTATACATAGAGAACCCTAAAGATGCTACCAGAAAACTACTAGAGCTAATCAATGAATTTGGTAAAGTGGCAGGATACAAAATTAATGCACAGAAATCTCTGGCATTCCTATATACTAATGATGAAAAATCTGAAAGTGAAATCAAGAAAACACTCCCATTTACCATTGCAACAAAAAGAATAAAATATCTAGGAATAAACCTACCTAAGGAGACAAAAGATCTGTATGCAGAAAATTATAAGACACTGATGAAAGAAATTAAAGATGATACAAATAGATGGAGAGATATACCATGTTCTTGGATTGGAAGAATCAACATTGTGAAAATGACTCTACTACCGAAAGCAATCTATAGATTCAATGCAATCCCTATCAAACTACCACTGGCATTCTTCACAGAACTAGAACAAAAAATTTTGCAATTTGTATGGAAACACAAAAGACCCCGAATAGCCAAAGCAATCTTGAGAACGAAAGAAGGAACTGGAGGAATCAGGCTCCCAGACTTCAGACTATACTACAAAGCTACAGTTATCAAAACGGTATGGTACTGGCACAAAAACAGAAAGATAGATCAATGGAACAGGATAGAAAGCCCAGAGATAAACCCACGCACATATGGTCACCTTATCTTTGACAAAGGAGGCAGAAATGTACCGTGGAGAAAGGACAGCCTATTCAATAAGTGGTGCTGGGAAAACTGGACAGCTACATGTAAAAGTATGAAGTTAGATCACTCCCTAACACCATACACAAAAATAAGCTCAAAATGGATTAAAGACCTAAATGTAAGGCCAGAAACTATCAAACTCTTAGAGGAAAACATAGGCAGAACACTCTATGACATAAATCACAGCAAGATTCTTTCTGACCCACCTCCTAGAGTAATGGAAATAAAAACAAGAGTAAACAAATGGGACCTAATGAAACTTAAAAGCTTTTGCGCAGCAAAGGAAACCATAAAGAAGACCAAAAGACAACCCTCAGAATGGGAGAAAATATTTGCAAATGAAGCAACTGACAAAGGATTGATCTCCAAAATTTATAAGCAGCTCATGCAGCTTAATAACAAAAAAACAAACAACCCAATCCAAAAATGGGCAGAAGACCTAAATAGACATTTCTCTAAAGAAGATATACAGAGTGCCAACAAACACATGAAAGAATGCTCAACATCACTAATCATGAGAGAAATGCAAATCAAAACTACAATGAGATATCATCTCACACCAGTCAGAATGGCCATCATCAAAAAATCTAGAAACAATAAATGCTGGAGAGGGTGTGGAGAAAAGGGAACCCTCTTACACTGTTGGTGGGAATGTAAATTGATACAGCCACTGTGGAGAACAGTATGGAGGTTCCTTAAAAAGCTACAAATAGAACTACCATATGACCCAGCAATCCCACTACTGGGCATATACCCTGAGAAAACCATAATTCAAAAAGAGTCATGTACCAAAATGTTCATTGCAGCTCTATTTACAATAGCCCAGAGATGGAAACAACCTAAGTGTCCATCATCGGATGAATGGATAAAGAAGATGTGGCACATATATACAATGGAATATTACTCAGCCATAAAAAGAGACGAAATTGAGCTATTTGTAATGAGGTGGAGAGACCTAGAGTCTGTCATACAGAGTGAAGTAAGTCAGAAAGAGAGAGACAAATACCGTATGCTAACACATATATATGGAATTTAAAAAAAAAATGTCATGAAAAACCTAGGGGTGAAACAGGAATAAAGACACAGACTTACTAGAGAATGGACTTGAGGCTATGGGGAGGGGGAAGTGTAAACGGTGACAAAGCGATAAAGAGGCATGGACATATATACACTACCAAACGTAAGGTAGATAGCTAGTGGGAAGCAGCCACATAGCACAGGGAGATCAGCTCGGTGCTTTGTGACCGCCTGGAGGGGTGGGATAGGGAGGGTGGGAGGGAGGGAGACGCAAGCGGGAAGAGATATGGGAATATATGTATATATATAACTGATTCATTTTGTTGTGAAGTTGAAACTAATATACCATTGTAAAGCAATTATACTCCAATAAAGATGTTAAAAATAAATAAATAAATAAATAAAAAATAAAAAAAAAATGAAAAGGCAACCTGTGGAATGGGAGAAAATATTTGAAAACCATATATCTAATAAGAGATAAATATCTAAATATATATAAGGAACTAATATAACTCAATAGCAAAAAACAAATAATCAGAATTTAAAAATTAGCAAAGGACCTGAATAGGCATTTTTCCAAAGAAGACACACAAATGACCAATGGTACATGAAAAGATGCTCAGCATCACTAATCATCAGGAAAATGCAAGTCAAAACCACAGTGAGATATCACCTCACTCCTATTAGAAGGGCTATTATCAAAAAAACAACACAAAACAAATGTTGGTGAAGATATGGCGAATAGAGAACTCGTGTGCTATTGGTGGAGTAATAATAATGTAAATTATTACAGCCATTATGGAAAACAGCATGTAGTTTCCTCAAAAAATTAAAAGTAGAACTACCACATGATCCAACAATCCCAATTCTGGATATATATCCAAAAATAAATGTCTTGAAGAGCTATCTGTGCCTCCATGTTCATTGCAGCATTATTTACAATAGCCAAGATATGGAAACAACCTAAGTACTCATTAATGAATGAATGGACAAAGAAAATATGGTGTATATATACATATATATATATATATACACACACACACACAATAATGGAATATTATTCAGTTACAAAAAATAATAAAATCTTGCCATTTGCCACAACATGGATGAACCTGGAGGCCATTATGCTAAGTGAAATAGGCCAGGTAGAGAAATCCAATTACTGTGTGGTATCACTTATACTTGGACTCTAAAGAAAAAAAGTCACATTTATAGAAAGAGAGAGTAGAATGGCAGTTGCCAAGGATTGGGGAAATGGTGAGATGTTGGTCAAAAGGTACAAACTTTCAGTTATAAGGTGAATAAGCTCTAAAAATCTAATGTACAGCATGGTGACTGTAGTTAATAATACTGCATTTTATACTTGAAATTTGCTAAGAGAGAAGATCTTAAGCTTTCTCACCATACACACTCAAAAAAGGGTAACTATTAGGGTGATGGACATGTTGATTAAATTAATTGTGGTAAATATTTCACAATGTATCAATATTTATATGTCAAATCTACCATATACACTTTAAATATATACAGTTTTCAATAGATCTTTATTGGAGTATAATTGCTTCACAACACTGTGTTAGTTTCCACAACGAAGTGAATCAACCATATGCATACATATATCCCCATATCCCCTCCCTCTTGAGCCTCCCTCTCTCCCTCCCTATCCCACCCCTCTAGGCGGTCACAAAGCACCAAGCTGATCTCCCCATGCTATGCTGCTGCTTCCCACTAGCTATTTTACATTTGGTAGTGTATATATGTCGATGCTACTCTCACTTCACCCCAGCTTCCCCCTCCCCACCCTGTGTCCTCAAGTCCATTCTCTATGTCTACGTCTTTATTCCTGCCCTGCCACTAGGTTCATCAGTACCATTTTTTTTTTTTAGATTCCATATGTATGTGTTAGCATATGGTATTTGTTTTTCTCTTTCTGACTTACTTCACTCTGTATGACAGACTCTAGGTCCATCCATCTCCCTGCAAATAACTCAGTTTCGTTTCTTTTTATGACTGAGTAATATTCCATTGTATATATGAGCCACATCTTCTTTATCCATTCATCTGTCGATGGACATTTAAGTTGCTTCCGTGTCCTGGCTATTGTAATAGTGCTGCAATGAACATTGTGGTACATGTCTCTCTTTTAGAATTATGGTTTTCTCAGGGTATATGCACAGTAGTGGGATTGCTGGTTCATATGGTAGTTCTATTTTTAAATTTTTAAGGAACCTCCATACTCTTCTCCATAGTGGTTGTATCAATTTACATTCCCACCAACAGTGCAGGAGGGTTCCCTTTTCACCACACCCTTTCCAGCATTTATTGTTTCTAGATTTTTTGATAATGGCCATTCTGACCGGTGTTAAGTGATGATACCTCATTGTAGTTTTGATTTTCATTTCTCTAATAATTGGTGACGTTGAGCATCTTTTCATGTGTTTGTTGGCCATCTGTATGTCTTCTTTGGTGAAATGTCTATTTAGGTCTTCCACCCATTTTTTAGTTGGGAGTGCTTGTTTTTTTGATATTGAGCTCCATAAGCTGTTTGTTAAATACATGCAATTTTATTATATTAAAATTGTTTTCAATAGTTATATTCAATAATTATTCAATTATAATATATTCTATTATATTTGAATATGATATATAATATTTATTACATGTATATGATATATGTATATTATATAATATATTCAATTCAATAAAGCTGGAAACCAAACAAAACATCTCCCAAAGCTGTTCCATTAAATTCTATGGCTTCAAGAAACTGTTAGATGCTCATTGAATATCATGATAATATCTTCATCAGCAACCTATAGATTTAAAAAAATAAAAAAGATAACAAACTTGTGCTCTTTGGGAAAAACAGTCTCATCTGGTTTGCTTGTTTTTGTGTTTTAAAATACAGAAAAGTACCATAAAAATTATAATAAAAAGTCATATGTGAATTCCCAGAGTAAACAAATATTGATATTTTCTCAAAAAAAAAAAAAGATTTGTTAGGTTGCATCCAGATGAGCCTTAACTCTAGTCCTAATAAAGCTCCACAACTAAGACATTCCTCTTCTGAGAACTCTATCTGATGCCTTGTGTTTTATGATGCCTCCCCACTCCAGCTTTGCACACAAAATATTCCCAGCCCTAGGTGAATGTGGGAAACGTTTGGCCTACTGCTTTCTAACAGACTTTCTCCAGCATCAAATAGTGTCCTCATTTGCGTTCACAAATTAATGCTCATCAAAAGACTCAGGGGGAACGCTCTGCAGATCTCCAAAGCTCTTTCTTTGTGCAGTTCCCTCCTCTCTGGCACTCTGCTTGGCTAATAATAGCTGCCTTCCCCTCCAAAAACTCCAGTATCTATCTCCTCAACCCAGCAAGACCACCAGACTCTGAATTTCCCTTCCCTCCACTATAATGTAGAAACTTCCTCCAGGGAATAAGTTGAGGAAATCAAGGGGTTTGCTTCATTAATTTCCCATTTCTCAGGGTTCACAGTCTTGCAAGGCCTGTTGCCCAATGTCTGAAACATTGTTTCACTTATTTTGTCTGGTTTTCTAGTTAAGTGGAAAGGTAAATCTAGTCCCTGTTACTACCTCATGGCTGAAAGTGTTAAGTCCCTCCTAACTCTGGTTTTGCATTCCTCAAATCTATCTTCTTCCTTATAAAGCCAGAGTGATATTTCATAAATGCAAGTATAACATTATCTCTCCTCACTTAAAACCCCTCAATAGTTTCCACCTGACACTAATCCCGTTCTTAAACTCTAGGTTCCTGTCATGCTAAGCAGTCCTGGAATTCATCAGGCTGTTTCATGCACCTATGCTTATTTTACTCCCCACTCCTTTAGCCTTTAAAAGATAGCTCTTGGGCTTCCCTGGTGGCGCAGTGGTTGAGAGTCCGCCTGCCGATGCAGGGGACACGGGTTCGTTCCCCGGTCCGGGAAGATCCCACATGCCGCAGAGCGGCTGGGCCCGTGAGCCATGGCCGCTGAGCCTGCGCGTCTGGAGCCTATGCTCCGCAACGGGAGAGGCCACAACAGTGAGAGGCCCGCGTACCGCAAAAAAAAAAAAAAAAAAAGGAAACCACCAACAAAGTGAAAAGGCAACCTAATGAATGGGAGAAGATATTTTCAAAAGATATGTTCCATAAGGGGTTGATATGCAAAGAGCTCATGCAACTCAATATCAAAAAAGCCCAAACAGTTTGATTAAAAAATGGGCAGAAGACCTGAATAGGAATTTTTCAAAGGAGACATACAGAAGGCCAACAAGCACCTGAAAAGGTGGTAAACATAACTAATCATCCAGGAAATGCAAATCAAAACCACAATGAGACACCACCTCACACCTATCAGAATGGCTGTTATCAAAAGGACAAGAGGGCTTCCCTGGTGGCGCAGTGGTTGGGAGTCCGCCTGCCGATGCAGGGGACACGGGTTCGTGCCCCGGTCCAGGAGGGTCCCACGTGCCGCGGAGCGGCTGGGCCCGTGGGCCATGGCCGCTGGGCCTGCGCGTCCAGGGCCTGTGCTCTGCGGCGGGAGAGGCCTGCATACCGCGAAAAAAAAAAAGGACAAGAAACAACAAGTGTTGGTGAGGATGTGGAGAAAAGGGCACCCTCATGCAACGTTGGTAGGAATGTAAATTGGAGTAACCACTATGGAAAACAGAGTGGGGGATTCTCAAAAAACGAAGAAAAGAACCACCATATGATCCAGCAATTCCACTCCTGGATATATATCTGAAGAAAACAAAAACACCAATTCAAAAAGATACATGCACTGCAGTGCTCATTGCAGCATTATTTACAATAGCGAAGATATAGAAGCAACTTAAGTGCACATCAATAGATGAATAGGTAAAGAAGATATGGCATGCATATATATATATATATATATATATATATATATGTAATAGAATACTACTCAGCCATAAAAAAGAATGAAATCTTGCCATTTGTGACAATATGGTTGGACCTAGAGGGTATTACGTTTAGTGAAATAAGTCAGAGAAAGACAGATACTGTATGATTTCACTCATATGTGGAATCTAAAAAATGAAACAGGTGAACAAACAAAACAAAACAGAAACAGACTCATAGATACAGAGGAAAAACTGGTGGTTGCCAGAGGGGAAGGGAGTGGAAGGATGGGTGAAATAGGTGAAGGAGATTAAGAGGTACAAAATTCCAGCTATAAAATAAATAAGTCACAGTATGTAATGTACACATAGGGAATATAGGTAATAATATTGTAACAACTTTGCATGGTGACAGATGGTAACTGGGCTTATTGTGGTGATTATTTCATAATGTATAAAAATATTGAAACACTTATACCTGAAACTAATATATTATTGCATGTCACATATAACTTGATTAAAATAAATAAGTATATATATACAATATTTTAAAAGTTATCTGATTCCTTTTAAATATGTTTCTATATACACAAACATATTCTTTTGTAAGGGCTTTTATTTTAGTAGAAATGGATCCGTTTTGGAACCTAAGCTGTTTGCCAAGCTGAAGTCATAGGTTGTGAAATAACTTTTATCTTCTAAAATAATTGCCTACTGTTATTCTAAATAGAATCATAGGGAGTTTATTTAAAATGTGAATTTTTGTAAGTCAGAAAGAGAAAAACAAATATCGTATATTAACGCATATATGTGGAATCTAGAAAAATGGTACAGGTGAACCGGTTTGCAAGGCAGAAATAGAGACACAGATGTAGAGAACAAACATATGGACACTAAGTGGGGAAAGTGGGGGGTGGGGTGAATTGGGAGATTGGGATTGATATATATACACAAATATGTATAAAATAGATAACTAATGAGAACCTGCTGTGTAGCACAGGGAACTCCACTTCTCTGTACAGTAGAAACTAACACAACATTGTAAAACAACCATACCCCAATAAAAAAATAAAATATGAAGTTTTGCCTGTCTGAAAGCTTTTTTTTTTTTTTTTTTTTTTTTGCGGTACGCGGGCCTCCCACTGTTGCGGCCTTTCCCGTTGCAAAGCACAGGCTCCGGACGCGCAGGCTCAGCGGCCATGGCTCACGGGCCCAGCCGCTCCGCGGCATGTGGGATTCTCCCAGACTGGGGCACGAACCCGTGTCCCCTGCATCGGCAGGCGGACTCTCAACAACTGAGCCACCAGGGAAGCCCTGTCTGAAAGTTTTGATGTCAACTTTAGTTAACCTTAAATACACTGAATTGAATCCACAAAAGTGAGGCAACTCAAAACTTTGCTGATGCTACAGCCTTTGTTTGCCAGTGGCCAAAATACCAAAATGTCTACTGTATTTGCAGATGAAAAACTGCTTGTAAGGCCTTTATTATTACTCCTACTCCTAAAGATGATAATATTCTGTGTGGTCAAGTATTTGGACTCATTCTGGACTTGGGTGTTTCAATGTTCTTGTTTTTTTTTTAATAAATTTATTTATTTATTTATTTTTGGCTGCGTTGGGTCTTAGTTGCTGCACACAGACTTTCTCTAGTTGCGGCGAGCAGGGGCCACTCTTCATTGTGGTGTGCGGGCTTCTCGCTGTGGTGGCTTCCCTTGTTGCAGACCGCAGGCTCTAGGCACACGGGCTTCAGTAGTTGTGGCACATGGACTTAGTTGCTCTGTGGCATGTGGGATCTTCCCAGACTAGGGATCAAAACTGTGTCCCCTTCATTAGCAGGCATATTCTTTTTTTTTTTTTTTTTTTACAGTCAATCTCCAAGAATGGAATATAGGGCACAGCAATTCCACAGCTTAATTGATCATTGGCCCTTGTTTTCAGCCATCACCTAGCAGGACTGGAATAGAACTCTGGCTCCCAATTTCTAGCTCTGTGCTCATGCCTTATTTCTGTAGAATAAAATATGTTTCATATTCAGGCTTTTTCCATAGCTACATTAGCTAGAATTTAATCATACTCGTAAAACATATTTGCTATTAAGCTACATTAAAAGTTAATATTTTTATTTTAATAAACATGGCTTACAGATACTTTTATAACAATAATGTGTGCATTTTAAGAAGAAGGAATGGAAAAATTATAAGAAAAAATGCCCTCAGAACTATGTCTTGTATTTTGTTTTCTAAACACTGATTAAATAGTATGTAGTGGTGATATTAACTTATAAATAATAGTGATAGAAGGGAAATCACACCATCATTGTTGTTTGGATCACTTCCTTGTGTTCAGGCCATTTTCTTTTTTTTTTTTTTATCTTTATTGGAGTATAATTGCTTTACAATGGTATGTTAGTTTCAGCTTCACAACAAAATGAATCAGTTATATATATACATATGTTCCCATATCTCTTCCCACTTGCGTCTCCCTCCCTCCCACCCTCCCTATCCCACCCCTCCAGGCGGTCACAAAGCACCGAGCTGATCTCCCTGTGCTATGCGGCTGCTTCCCACTAGCTATCTACCTTACGTTTGGTAGTGTATATATGTCCATGCCTCTCTCTCGCTTTGTCACCGTTTACCCTTCCCCCTCCCCATAGCCTCAAGTCCATTCTCTAGTAAGTCTGTGTCTTTATTCCTGTTTCACCCCTAGGTTTTTCATGACATTTTTTTTCTTAAATTCCATATATATGTGTTAGCATACGGTATTTGTCTCTCTCTTTCTGACTTACTTCACTCTGTATGACAGACTCTAGGTCTATCCACCTCATTACAAATAGCTCAATTTCGTTTCTTTTTATGGCTGAGTAATATTCCATTGTATATATGTGCCACATCTTCTTTATCCATTCATCCGATGATGGACACTTAGGTTGTTTCCATCTCTGGGCTATTGTAAATAGAGCTGCAATGAACATTTCGGTACATGACTTTTTTTGAATTGTGGTTTTCTCAGGGTATATGCCCAGTAGTGGGATTGCTGGGTCATATGGTAGTTCTATTTGTAGTTTTTTAAGGAACCTCCATACTGTTCTCCACAGTGGCAGTATCAATTTACATTCCCACCAACAGTGTAAGAGGGTTCCCTTTTCTCCACACCCTCTCCAGCATTTATTGTTTCTAGATTTTTTGATGATGGCCATTCTGACTGGTGTGAGATGATATCTCATTGTAGTTTTGATTTGCATTTCTCTCATGATTAGTGATGTTGAGCATTCTTTCATGTGTTTGTTGGCACTCTGTATATCTTCTTTGGAGAAATGTCTATTTAGGTCTTCTGCCCATTTTTGGATTGGGTTGTTTGTTTTTTTGTTATTAAGCTGCATGAGCTAGCAGGCATATTCTTAACCACTGCACCACCAGGGAAGTCCCATTCTTGTTTTCTTAATTTAATCTTTTCAAAGCCATGTTGAGACTAAAAATAATTTTTTCTGCCTTTCTTTTCAATCATTTCTAGATAAGGAATTCAAAAAACCCCAAACTGGTTTTGTTTGTAATATTAAATATAGAATTGATCTTTCCAGGGTCAGAGATTATTAATATTTTTGCTATATACTTTTATAGATTATTTTCTTATCAAACTAGTTAACAAGTATTTTTATGTTTGTAAGCAAACATGTTTTCACAGCATACCTTGTGTATATGTAAATATAAATATTTAATTCTCACTGTTCATTTTTAACTGACAAAGACAAAAAAGTGAAAACTATAGAAACTGTGATAGAACTTAACTTGTTATTCTGGTCCTGGTGGTACCTACCTTTGGCCAGTCACCTACTACTCAAGAAACCTCCCCAGTAGAGTATAACAGGATGAGAATCTGAAATCACTTTCAATATCCCATTCTAGATATTTACTGTTGTATCAAGTAGTAAGTGTAAAACTTTTATTTGACAATTTAACTGTGGATGGCTTATTATTTTGTTTTTAATTCTACAGATTGTATTTAGGCAATTCAAAAGTATGTTCCTGATTTGAGATACTAAGTGGTATTGCACACTGTCACTTTACTGAACATGTACAACAGTCCCATGACATTTATAAAGTGTACCCTTGTATGGCTTCGGGTTCTGGAACTAAAATTGATCTCTTATCACACATACAAACAATTTATTTGTGTATCTATCCCCACTGCTAAATTATGAGCTCATTAAAAGTAGGGCTTATCTCTTTTTAGTGTTTCTATCCCCAGGACTTAGCACAATGCATAGCACATAGTAGATGTGTAATAACCATTTGAGAATACAGAATTAGTCCAATTAGTTCTACCTTCAAAGTTTATCTCAAGATATTCTCTTCTATCTCATCTGTTGCTACTCTAATTCATCATTTCATCTTGCCTACATTACTGCAAGTCTTAAAAATATCTCCCTGCTTTATTTCCCTTGTCCTTGAACAATTTATTCTCTATACAACATCCAGAGTAATATTTTGAAACATAAATCAGATTATCGCAATCACCTTCTCAAAAACTTTCAGTGTCTTTCCATTGTGCTGAAATTAATTCCCAACTCCTTACCATATCCTTTACAGCTTTATATGAAGCAACTATTACTGCCTACCTCATTGACTTCATTTCAAACCACCTTCCTGTAGCTTAGTATGTTCCAGCTACTCTGGCTATTCTGCTTCTCAAATATATCACACTTATTTCTGCCTCAGGCCTCTGTGTTGTTCCCTCTGCTTTTAATGATCTGCTTCTAGAGTTTTGCATGGCTGGCTTCTAAATATTATTCTGATTTCATTTCAAATGTCACTTCTTTAGTGGGACCTTAGCTAATCTTCATGCAGATTAGGATCACAGAAGAAAATTAAAAAAACATGTTGTGTGGTATTGGGTTGGAATTAGAGGTATCCATATGTATGTATATGTATTGTGTGTTTGTGTGGATATTTATTTATTTACACTGATACCTCTAATACTATTATTAGTATTAGCATATTCATACTATATATATTCATACTGTATATGTTAATACTGATACCTCTTTCCAAGCACAGCAAGCACAGTTAACACCCAGATATTAGTTTCTAAAAACTATTCCTCACTCAGTGGAAACAACATTCCTTGAAGAAGTGGCTAATTCTAGGGCTGGGGCAAGGAAAGTAAAAACTGAACCTGGAACATTTTCTTGTGCCTAAAGTAATGAAGTACTCTTAAATTGATGGGACCAGGACATAATGGATACCTGAGCCAACTTGTAGGGGCTCCCGCTGGTCAAATTCGGGAAAATTTGAAATCAAAATGAATACTAATAGGCTATAACATATTGAATAAAAAAGAATTCATGAGTTCATACTGATAACTTTTTAAAAATTTAAAGGAGATCATGACAGAAAGCCAAGTAATAAATGCAGAAAGAATGATAAACTTAGGACATCACCATTTTGCAAACTTTTTAGCAATAATTGATTTATGCAACAAGTCAATTACACTAAAACATTAGGTTTAAGATCGTTGAGAACATGAGATTCGCAGTCTCAAAGAATCACTCACAGATTATGTATAAAAAGGGAAGAAGTACTTTTACAATGAAAAAAATCTAAAAATGAGCAAACCAAGTGATCAAAATTACATCACCCCAAATGGGACCAATTGACATTGTTTGCCTCCAGATAGGTTTGTACAGAGGAGGACACAGCAATTCCTATATAGTATTCTTGATGCCCCTCCAAAATAATCTGAGTGTAATCATGAGAAGACAATAAAATAAATCCAAATTAAAGGATAGTCTATAATACAATTGGTCTGGATTCTTCAAGAATGGCAATGTCGTGAAAGACTAGTGAAAGGCTAGGGAATTGTTCTTTATTAAATAAGAATAAAGAAACATGTCAACTAACGTGATACCTGATTGGATCCTGGATCTCCCTCCCTCTCTCTCTCTCTCTCTCTCACACACACACACACACACACACACACACACACACACACACACGCACATCACACACACATAAACAGAGCTATAAAGAATATTATCAGGACAGTTGGGGAAATTTGAATATAAACTATAATAATGTTGTATCAATGTTAAATTTCATGTGTGATAATTTTATTGTGATAATGTAAGAGAATATCCTCATGCTTAAAAGTCACGTGTTGAAGTATTTAGGAATGCTGTATTTCTCACATCTATAACATAATTGTTTAGTTTACCATCTTGAACTAGAAGCCCCAGTTGGTAGCTGATAATAAAAGGATAAAACAATAGTTTTAATAAGATTGGCTTAGAAGTGATATGCAAGATGGACTGCAGGGAAATCGTTTAAGAACTTGCTCCAGTATAATAGAAGCAATCTGAGCTGAATCTTGATCTATGACCAGTGTTTTACTTGGCAGTGAAGTAGGAGAAGAGCAACACAGGCAGAAGAGTCAACATTACGCAGCAAAGGGAACAGGAAGCTTGTTTGAAGATTAAGTTGTAGTCTAATGTGGCATGAGCCGGAGTATGGTAAGGGAGAGAATGATGGGAGATAAGACTGGAAAAATAGATTGCAGCCACACTGTGGAGAGCTTTGAATGCTAAGATTCTATAGGCAATAGGTGACATAAAATATTTTTTAAAAAAGAAAGATGTTTTGGAATGAAAACAATAGAAGAGTATTGAAATGTTTTTCTATACCCAAAGTCAAAATTGAAATTTTTAAAATTCAAGATATAGAAAGTTTTCATTTTAAAGGATAAATACTATTTCCCTTTCACTTTTCCTAAATTTAGATTGTCATAAATGACATTGTGTGCTTTAACAAAACAAAGTGACAAAGAAAATCCCAGGAAACCAATATTCTTACGGAGATCTAAACTTGCCCGCTGGTTTATGTCTCCTCAGATAGGTATATCAAGTATTAAAATATTTTGTTCTTTTCCTGGAAACTGCTAAAGATGTATTTTTAAGTGTTAAGTCTGATTATTTTTGTAACTCCTGCATTTTTAGAATTATGCTTCATTTGCAGGGTTTCTAATTTCCGAGGGAAAATAATTATTGTTTTAGATTCTTATTTTTTAGCTCTTCTATTCAAAGGGTCTCTTCTAAACAAAGGGTCTTTGTTTCAGTTTTGGCAACACTATTCTTATTAGGATTTTACCAACATGCTTCTCTCTTTGCTGGTGTTATTCTTACACACACACATACAAAAGCTAGACCAACAAAATTGAAAGTGGCATTTAACTTACTCAATTAAGCAAACGAGATTTTGAAACGTAACAAAACAAATTTTTTCATAGAAATCAAACAAAATAGTAGCATACGCAGTTGCATTGAAAATAAGTTGTGGGCTTCCCTGGCGGCGCAGTGGTTAAGAATCCGCATGCCAATGCAGGGGACACGGGTTCGAGCCCTGGTCCGGGAAGATCCCACATGCCGCGGAGCAACTAAGCTTGTGCGCCACAACTACTGAGCCTGTGTTCTGGAGCCCACGAGCCACAACTACTGAGCCCGTGTGCCACAACTACTGAAGCCCACATGCCTAGAGCCCATGTTCCACAACAAGAGAAGCCACTGCAATGAGAAGCCTACGCACCACAACAAAGTGTAGGCCCCGCTCGCCGCAACCAGAGAAAAGCCTGCGCGCAGCAACAAAGACCCAACGCAGCCAAAAATAACATAATTTTTTTAAAAAAGAGAAGAAAATAAGTTGTATGCTTTCCTGGATGATGAAAAGAGGAACTGATAAAATAAGTTATAGGAAGAACAACAAGTTGGAATCTTCACTAACTTGCAGTCTTCCAAACAGTGGAGTACCTAAATTTTTTAATTTCCAAGTCCTGTTGGAATTATATTCTTCATATTTGATATGTGTCTTATACATTGATATTCTATAGGATTGTATACAAAAAAAGAGTGGTGTATACAGTACTTGACTTAGCATTTTAAATGGTAATTTTGAGTACATTCAATTTTTGGCTTAGGCTTAACCTTAAATACAATTATTCCTTCTTCACATCTACCATTAAGATAGGATTCAATTGTACATTTACCTCTTTCTTCCTAAAAGAGTTTCATTTGTTAATTTTTTGTGTGAAACATTTATTTCCTGAGACATTTATTTTCTAAGAGAAATGTCAGTTTTTCTTTATTAAAGTAACAGTGATACTGTTTAAAGTGTTTACCTATTGGAACTAGAAATGTATTATTACTTTTCAGATGCTTGTTGGGTTGAATTTGACATTACTTTGGCAGGATGTAGATGCTATCTTCACTCTCAGAAATATGAATAATAATGAACAAAAGAATGTTTGTTAAAATAATACTCATCTTAAATAATACAAATCAAAATGCTTCCATATGAAAGAGTATGAGACATGATAGCAATACCTGAAATACTTAGAAGTAATATTTATAATGATTGTGCCCAAGCAAATAAACTTCTGCAAAAGAAAGCACCATTATTGTTGTTGTTATTGTTGTCATCAAGGGGGAAAGGTACAACCTAACATTTTATATTCACCAGGATTATCATTATACAAAATCATAGCATATAAAGCCTTGAAAAGATTGGGAAGAAAAGGAAAATGCTTGCTGAATTAGGATTTAGAGATCGTTTTTATTTCTAAAAACATTTTAGAGTTTAATTAGAAATAACCATTATTAACATTCTATTTATAAGGCAAGTTAAAGATCAATCTTTATTTTGCCATGTTAAAGACAGAAAATATTTTAAAACTTTTAAGAATACTGAAAATAACAGAAAGTAAAATCTTAAAAATATTCTTTTAAAAAACACTTCAATCAATTCTTTTAATCAAAGAAACTGTCGATCTTTCAGGGTGGGAAGAAAACAAAGGATTGAGATGAAAGCACTCTTTGATTTGTCCAAAAAGGATTTAGGCATTTAAAAATTCCATATGCTACTATAACCTTTTGATTTATTTAGTCTTATGTTTCTAGTTTCATAGTTCAAACTTCCATAGCTGGTCTTCGTAAGAGGTGTGTGTCTACATTAACAGAAGAAAGGAACATGTGTTAAAGAACTGCCACATTAATTTTCCATTTTGAATACTTTTTAAGAAGGCTGATAACGGTTATTTTCTTTAACCAACAACTTTTGAGAGAAATTTTGCGATTTTTCATTTTTCAAAAGGTTAAAATAGTGTCTTGGATACAAAGTTTGGATGATGTAGTCAACAGTATCAACTTTTCAGAATCTTAGGCAAAAACCTGCTGCTGGGATTCAGGTTTGAAGGGGACAACAGTGACAATCTCAAACATGGAGAGGAATCAGCTACTGTTGAATTATCCTAAGATATTTATTGACCCAGAAAGTCAATCACTGTCCTCAGTCAAAAAGACTGAAGAAGATGCCCTTTTCATTTTGACATTCTCATTTGCCTCAGGTGAGAACTTTCAGGATTATCCCTGCTGTGTATGGGGAGGTGAAGAGGGCAGACATTTGGCAGGAGGTTGTGAGATGGCAGAGACATGGATTATAGTGGTATGGTACTGCAGTGAGGACCTTTCTGGGGAGGGAGACAGAAAATCCCCCTTCTCAAAGGAGGAGAAATGCCAGTACAGTAAATGTGTTTCTATGTGACTGCCAAGCCCTTTGCCCCTTCTTTGAAATCTCACCCAGCTTCAGCCCTTTCTTTAGGGGTTTGTTGGCAATGGCTGTATTAGGTGACCCCTCCTCAGCATCCTTTTGACTACAGCAGAACAGATCAGAGTTCACACCTGGTCCAAGTTGAGTCAAATTCTTTTTCTCATAGAAATTTCAAATTGGTATTCAAAGGTGATAGGATTCAACTGGGGAAACCTGAGGTTATCTGAATGTACTCCCAAATTAGAGGGTTGCTGGGCTTTTTCAGAATGTCTGTGTGAGGATGAGGGCAGGTCAGGGCCACGTAAGGCCAGGCATTCTGAATTTGAATTCCACCTCTGCCATATACCCGATGCATAACGTTGGGCACAGTAAGTTTCCAGATAAAGAAATATGCAGTGAAGGGTGCTTACCTTACAGCACTGATGTGAGGATTAAATGAGATAAATGATGTGAAATCAATGTAGTTGGTCATGGGCAATGTTTTAGTAATGAAATTGAATAAAATATAAAATATCAGGCTATATAACACGTAGTAAGGGTTAGTATTATTTTATGAAATTTTGTTTCAGATATATATGTATATAAATGTGTGTGTGAACTAAATCATGCTGTAAAGTGTATTTCTTACTATAGGTTGTAGTATTTTTTTCCTTACGTTTAAAACTGGTGCTGCTTAACATATTGTCCAGAGACATTTACATTAGAATCATCTGGATGCCTGTTAAAAATGCAGACTCTTCAACTCCACTGCCCAGAATCAGAATTTCTGAGGATACAGTTCAGGAATCTACATTTCAGCTACTTCTCCAGATAAGTCTCACACACACTGAAACTTGAGAACCAGTGCTTTAAACCTACAGAAGGTACTCAAATGTTAGCTATTATTATACACTTAAACTCATTTCTGCCTTCAAACGCAACTGTACTAGGAGCTCCATGAGGGACATAGAGGAGGGGGCAGTTAATCTATTTTGAATAATGTAGCATCTATCAACATAGTGCTCTGGTATTTTGGTTGGTCTGATATGTTTTGCTGCATTTGACTTCTTCTTTACAAAAGACAACTAACTCTCAGGCTGGAATTCCCAACCACTATACTGTACTTCAGAGAGTTCACAGAGGTTCCCAAAGTATTGATTTCCCCAGTTCTCGAAAGTTGAATTAGGAGAAGTCTTCTATATTTACCCCAGTGTGTCATTTTGGGAAGAACTACCAAAGGCACAGGATGGTAAAAATTTTGTAATTAATGGTCAAATGTGGATTAGAATTCATGTACACTAGAGCCTGCTACTGAAAATGTGGTCCACAGACCAGAAGCGCTGGCATCGTCTGGAAGTTTGTTAGAAATGCAGAATTGCAGATCCATCCCAGACCTACATTAAGGTTTGAGAAGCACTGTCCTAAAGAAATCATGTAATCAGTTACCTAACTTTTGCCAACAACTTCACGCAAAGGTAACAATTTTCTGAAAAATAATTATTTAAAGTATACCCACTGCCCCATCAGCAAAAACACCGGTGTTTTGTAGGTACTGTTTGCTGACTGTAGAATCAAATGATCATTGTAGGGATGTTTGAAAATTCAAAAAGTATGAAAAATTTTCCACAATAAAAAATGCATTCATAATTCTCTTCCCTTTTCTTCTCTAAAACATAAAAATATACACATTTTACAAAATTGGGATCACACCATGTATAAAACATACATATCTTACTCTTTTCATTTAATTTATCATGAGTATTTTCAGCAGTGCTTTAAAAAAAAATAGAGGGTACCTAGTTAATACTTCCTTAGTATTGTAAATAACGGAAAATGATGAAGGTAGGCAGGCCATAAATGTGACATCCAATTCTAAAATGTCAGAGTTTAAAAGGGCCTTAAATATTACTTTGTTTAAACTTTTTAGTTATATTTGGAGAAATTTAAGCCCATGACTCATGGGCTAAAAGTGACTCATCAAAGATAATTGCTTAGGTAAACAAATTTATTGATTGAATATCATTATGTTTCAGGACCTGTGGCAAAGTGACTAATTGTTCAGTTTGCCTGGACGTGTGGGGTTCCGCAGACATGGGGCTTTCAGTGCTAAAACTGGAGCAGTCCCAGGGAAACCTAGAATGTTGGACACCTTATTGCTAGGCATTAGAGACAGAACAATTTATGAGATCTGGCCTCCGCTCTCAAGTCAGAAAGACACCTTTGTGAACAGGTTACTACAATATGGTGTGATAAGTAACAGAAGAGCATTCGGACTGTGAATGAGGCAAGACTACTGGGATCCTGAAACCTATAGGATAAGAAGGGAGTTGACAAGACAAAATCTAGAGTAGGAATAGGACAGTTCAGAAAACATTCTAGTCTGAAGGATCACTACAATAAAAGACACAGTAGTGAAAAACAATACCGAGAATTTATTGTACCAGGCACTATGCTATTTATCATCTCCTTTAATCTTCACAATCCCATAAGGTTAGATTTGTCAAAGGAATGATAAAGATGCCATTGGAGTGTTTTAAGCAGGAGAGTAATATAATTGTGTACTTTAAAGATAAAGGATCACTCTGGCAGTATATAAACTGCTTTTTTAAAAAAACTGCTACAGGAGAGGGGGAAGATGGCGGAAGAGTAAGACGTGGAGATCACCTTCCTCCCCACAGATACAACAGAAATACATCTACACGTGGAACAACTCCTACAGAACACCTACTGAACGCTGGCAGAAGACATCAGACCTCCCAAAAGGCAAGAAACTCCCCCACGTACCTGGGTAGGGCAAAAGAAAAAAGAATAAACAGAGACAAAAGGATAGGGACGTGACCTGAACCAGTGGGAGCGAGCTGTGAAGGACGAAAGGTTTCCACACACTAGGAAGCCTCTTCGCGGGAGGAGACTGCGGGTGTTGAAAGGGGAAAGCTTCGGAGCCGCGGAGGAGAGCACAGCAACAGGGATGCGGGGGTCAAAGCGGAGAGATTCCCGCACAGAGGATCGGTGCCGAACGGCACTCACCAGACCCAGAGGCTTGTCTGCTCACCCACTGGGGTTGGCGGGGCTGGGAGCTGAGGCTCGGGCTTCGGTCGGATCACAGGGAGAGGACAGGGGGTGTTGGGGTGAACACAGCCTGCAGGGGGCTAGTGCGCCACGGCCGGGAGTGAGTCTGGGGAAAAGTCTGGAGCTGCCGAAGAGGCAAGAGACGTTTTCTTCCCTCTTTGTTTCCTGGTGCGCGAGGAGAGGGGATTAAGAGTGCTGCTTAAAGGAGCTCCAGAGATGGGTGCGAGGCGCAGCTAACAGCACGGACCCCAGAGACGTGCATGAGACGGTAAGGCCGCTGCTGCCGCCACCAAGAAGCCTGTGTGCGAGCACAGTTCCCTATCCAACCTCCCTTCCGGGGAGCCTGCGCAGCCCGCCACTGCCAGGGTCCCGGGATCCAGGGACAACTTCCCTGGGAGAAGGCACGGCGCGCCTCAGGCTGGTGCAACATCCCGCTGGCCTCTGCTGACGCAGGCTCGCCCCTCATCCGCACCCCTCCCTCCCCTCCGGCCTGAGTGAGCCAGAGCCCCCGAAGCAGCTGCTCCTTTAACCCCGTCCTATCTGAGCAAAAAACAGACGCCCTCCGGCGACCTACAGGCAGAGGCGGGGCCAAATCCAAAGTTGAGCCCTGGGAGAAAGAGAAAGGGAAATCTCTCCCAGCAGCCTCAGAAGCAGCGGATTAAAGCTCCATAATCAGCTTGATGTACCCTCAACTTGATGTACCCTGCATCTGTGGAATACATGAATAGACAACGAATCATCCCAAATTGAGGAGGTGGACTTTGAGAGCAAGATTTATTATTTTTTCCCCTTTTCCTCTTTTTGTGAGTGTGTATGTGTATGCTTCTGTGTGAGATTTTGTCTGTAGGGCTTTGCTTTCACCATTTGTCCTAGAGTTCTATCCGTCTGGTTTTTGTTTTTTTTCTTTAAAAAAATTTTTTTTTCTTAATAATTATTTTTTACTTTAATAACTTTATTTTATTTGATCTTACTTTATTTTATTTTATCTCCTTCCTTTCTTCCTTCCTTTCTTCCTTCCTTCCTTCCTTCCTTCCTTCCTTCCTTCCTTCCTTCCTTCCTTCCTTTCTTTTCTTTCTTTCTTTCTTTCTTTCTTTCTTTCTTTCTTTCTTTCTTTCTTTCTTTCTTTCTTTCTTTCTTTCTTTCTACTTCTTCTCCCTTTTATTCTCAGCCATGTGGATAAAAGGCTCTTGGTGCTGCAGCCAGGAGTCAGTGCTGTACCTCTGACGTGGGAGAGCCAACTTCAGGACACTGGTCCACAAGAGACCTCCTAACTCCACATAATATCAAATGGCGAAAATCTCCCAGAGATCTCCATCTCAACACCAGCACCCAGCTCCACTCAACGCCCAGCAAGCTACAGTGCTGGACACGCTATGCCAACAACTAGCAAGACAGGAACACAACCCCACCCATTAGCAGAGAGGCTGCCTAAAATCATAATAAGTCCACAGACACCCCAAAACACACCACCAGACGTGGACCTGCCCACCAGAAAGACAAGATCCAACCTCATCCACCAGAACACAGGCACTAGTCCCCTCCATCAGGAAGCCTACACAACCCATTGAACCAACCTTAGCCACTGGGGACACACACCAAAAACAATGGGAACTATGAACCTGCAGCCTGCAAAAAGGAGACCCCAAACACAGTAAGATAAGCAAAATGAGAAGACAGAAAAACACACAGCAGATGAAGGAGCAAAATAAAAACTCACCAGACCTAACAAATGAAGAGGAAATAGGCAGTCTACCTGAAAAAGAATTCAGAATAATGATAGTAAAGATGATCCAAAATCTTGGAAATAGAATAGAGAAAATGCAAGAAACATTTAACAAGGACCTAGAAGAACTAAAGATGAAACAAGCAACGATGAACAACACAATAAATGAAATTAAGAATACTCTAGATGGGATCAATAGCAGAATAACTGAGGCAGAAGAACGGATAAGTGATCTGGAATATAAAACAGTGGAAATAACTACTGCAGAGCAGAATAAAGAAAAAAGAATGAAGAGAACTGAGGACAGTCTCAGAGACCTCTGGAACAACGTTAAATACACCAACATTCGAATTATAGGGGTCCGAGAAGAAGAAGAGAAAAAGAAAGGGACTGAGAAAATATTTGAAGAGAATATAGTTGAAAACTTCCCTAATATGGGAAAGGAAATAGTTAATCAAGTTCAGAAAGCACAGAGAATCCCATACAAGATAAATCCAAGGAGAAACACACCAGGACACATATTAATCAAACTGTCAAAAATTAAATACAGGGCTTCCCTGGTGGCCAAGTGGTTGAGAGTCTGCCTGACAATGCAGGGGACATGGGTTTGTGCCCTGGTCTGGGAAGATCCCACATGCCGCAGAGTGACTGAGCCTGTGAACCATGGCCACTGAGCCTGTGCGTCTGGAGCCCGTGCTCCGCAACAGGAGAGGCCACAACAGTGAGAGGCCTGCGTATCGCAAAAAAAAAAAAAAAAAAAAAAAAAAAAAAAAATTAAATACAAAGAAAACATATTAAAAGCAACAAGGGAAAAACTACAAATAACACACAAGGGAATCCCCATAAGGTTAACAGCTGATCTTTCAGCAGAAACTCTGCAAGCCAGAAGGGCCTGACAGGACATAGTTAAGGTGATGAAGGAGAAAAACCAAGATTACTCTACCCAGGATATCATTCAAATTTGATGGAGAAATTAAACACTTTACAGACAAGCAAAAGCTGAGAGAGTTCAGCACCACCAAACCAGCTTTACAACAAATGCTAAAGGAACTTCTCTAGGCAAGAAACACAAGAGAATGAAAAGACCTACAATAACAAACCCAAAACAATTAAGAAAATGGGAATAGGAACATACATATCAATAACTACCTTAAATGTAAATGGATTAAATGATCCCACCAAAAGACAAAGACTGGCTGAATGGATACAAAAACAAGACCCATATATATGCTGTCTACAAGAGACCCACTTCAGACCTAGAGACACATACAGACTGAAAGTAAGGGGATGGAAAAAGATATTCCATGCAAATGGAAACCAAAAGAAAGTTGGAGTAGCAATTCTCATATCAGGCAAAAGACACTTTAAAATAAAGGATACTACATAATGATCAAGGGATTGATCCAAGAAGAAGATATAACAATTGTAAATATTTATGCACCCAACATAGGAGCACCTCAATACATAAGGCAAATACTAACAGCCATAAAAGGGGAAATCGACAGTAACACATTCATAGTAGAGGACTTTAACACCCCACTTTCACCCACAGACAGATCATCCAAAATGAAAATAAATAAGGAAACACAAGGTTTAAATGATACATTAAACAAGATGAACTTAACTGATATTTATAGGACATTCCATCCAAAAAGGTTGCCCACTCTCACCACTCTTATTCAAAATAGTTTTGGAAGTTATAGCCACAGCAATCAGAGAAGAAAAGGAAATAAAAGGAATCCAAATTGGAAAAGAAGAAGTAAAGCTGTCACTGTTTGCAGATGACATGGTACTATACACAGAGAATCCTAAAGATGCTACCAGAAAACTACTAGAGCTAATCAATGAATTTCGTAAAGTAGCAGGATACAAAATTAATGCACAGAAATCTCTGGCATTCCTATACACCAATGATGAAAAATCTGAAACTGAAATCAAGAAAACACTCCCATTTACCATTGCAACAAAAAGAATAAAATATCTAGGAATAAACCTACCTAAGGAGACAAAATACCTGTATGCAGAAAATTATAAGACACTGATGAAAGAAATTAAAGATGATACAAATAGATGGAGAGATATACCATGTCCTTGGATTGGAAGAATCAACATTGTGAAAATGATTCTACTACCCAAAGCAATCTACAGATTCAATGCAATCCCTATCAAACTACCACTGGAATTTTTCACAGAACTAAAACAAAAAATTTCACAATTTGTATGGAAACACAAAAGACCCTGAATAGCCAAAGCAATCTTGAGAAAGAAAAATGGAGCTGGAGGAATCAGGCTCCCTGACTTCAGGCTATACTACAAAGCTACAGTAATCAAGACAGTATGGTACTGGCACAAAAACAGAAATATAGATCAATGGAACAGGATAAAAAGCCCAGAGGTAAACCCACACACATATGTTCACCTTATGTTTGATAAAGGAGGCAGGAATGTACAGTGGAGAAAGGACAGCCTCTTCAATAAGTGGTGCTGGGAAAACTGGACAGGTACATGTAAAAGTATGAGATTAGAACCCTCCCTATCACCATACACAAAAATAAGCTCAAAATTGATTAAAGACCTAAATGTAAGGCCAGAAACAATCAAACTCTTAGAGGAAAACATAGGAAGAACAGTCTATGATATAAATCACAGCAAAATCTTTTGTGACCCCCCTCCTAGAGAAATGGAAATAAAAACAAAAATAAACAAATGGGGCCTAATGAAACTTCAAAGCCTTTGCACAGCAAAGGAAACCATAAACAAGACCAAAAGACAACCCTCAGTAAGGGAGAAAATATTTGCAAATGAAGCAACTGACAAAGGATTAATCTCCAAAATTTATAAGCAGCGCATGCAGCTCAATAACAAAAAAAACAAAAACCCAATCCAAAAATGGGCAGAAGACCTAAATAGACATTTCTCCAAAGAATATATACAGATTGCCAACAAACACATGAAAGAATGCTCAGCATCATTAATCGTTAGAGAAGTGCAAATCAAAACTACAATGAGATATCATCTCACACCTGTCAGAATGGCCATCATCAAAAAATCTAGAAACAATAAATGCTGGAGAGGGTGTGGAGAAAAGGGAACCCTCTTGCACTGCTGGTAGGAATGTGAATTGGTACAGCCACTATGGAGAACAGTATGGATGTTCTTTAAAAAAGTACAAATAGAACTACCATATGACCCAGCAATCCCACTACTGGACATATACCCTGAGAAAACCATAATTCAAAAAGAGTCATGTACCAAAATGTTCATTGCAGCTCTATTTACAATAGCCCAGAGATGGAAACAACCTAAGTGCCCATCATCGGATGAATGGATATAGAAGATGTGGCACATATATACAATGGAATATTACTCAGCCATAAAAAGAAACGAAATTGAGTTATTTGTAGTGAGGTGGATGGACCTAGAATCTGTCATACAGAGTGAAGTAAATCAGAAATAGTAAGATAAATGCCATATGCTAACACATATATATGGAATCTAAGGGGGAAAAAATGTCATGAAGAACCTAGGGGTAAGATGGGAATAAAGATACAGACCTACGAGAGAATGGACTTGAGGATATGGGGAGGGGGAAGGGTAAGCTGTGACAAAGTGAGACAGTGGCATGGACATATATACACTGCCAAACGTAAAATAGATGGCCAGTGCGAAGCAGCCGCCATAGCACAGGGAGATCAGCTCGGTGCTTTGTGACCACCTGGATGGGTGGGATAGGAAGCGGGGGAGGGATGAAGACGCAAGAGGGAGGAGATATGGGAACATATGTATATGTATAACTGATTCACTTTGTTATAAAGCAGAAACTAACACACAATTGTAAACAATTATACTCCAATAAAGATGTAAAACACACACAAAAAAAACTACTACATATATCCTATTTTGAAATACCTGTAATTAACATCATTCCCCAAACTCAGTTTTGTAAGAGAGATTCCAGATTCCCGTTAAAGTTTAAAACCATGTTGTCTAATACCTTAACTCCTCTATTATATTTCTTCTTTTTCTTTCTGTTTCTTCTATTGGCTTTCTAAAACATTCTATAAGGAAATTATGTTATTAGGTTTTGTAACATGGGTTCCCTCTGTTGACTGTGTAGCAATAAACAGCAACTGTTTCACATCCAGCAGAAATAATTGCTTTGCATCTTTACAGTAATTCTTTTTTTTGTTTGTTTTTAGGAAAATCAGAGGTCTTTGCCCCTAAATTACAAAAATTTATAAAGTATTCAAGTGCATATATGACCCAGTTATTGGGTCTTTTAAGTTTTTATTTAGTTATATTTTATACAGCAGGTTCTTTTTAGTTATCTGTTTTATACATATTAGTGTATATTATGTCAAATCCAATTCATCCCACCACTACCCCTCCCCACTTTCCCAGTGTCCATACATTTGTTCTCTACGTCTGTGTCTCTATTTCTGCCTTGCAAACTGGTTCATCTGTACCATTTTTCTAGATGCCACATGTATGTGTTATATACGATACTTGTTTTTCCCTTTCTGACTTATTTCACTCTGTATGACAGTCTCTACGTCCACCCAGGTCTCCACAAATGACCCAATTTCACTCCTTTTTATGGCTGAGTAATATTCCATTGTATGTATGTACCACATCTTCTATATCCATTCGTCTGTCGATGGGCATTTAGGTTGCTTCCATGACCTGGCTATTGTAAATAGTGCTGCAATGAATACTGGGGTGCATGTGTCTTTTTGAATTATGGTTTTCTCTGGGTATATGCCCAGTAGTGGGATTGCTGGTTCATATGGTAATTCTATTTTTAGTTTTTTAAGGAACCTCCATACTGTTCTCCATAGTGGCTGTATCAATTTACATTCCCACCAACAGTGCAAGAGGGTTCCCTTTTCTCCACACCCTCTCCAGCATTTGTTGTTTGTAGATTTTCTGATGATGCCCATTCTAACAGGTGTGAGTTGATACCTTATTGTAATTCTGATTTGCATTTCTCTAGTAATTAGTGATGTTGAGCAGCTTTTGATGTGCCTCTTGGGCATCTGTATGTCTTCTTTGGAGAAATGTCTATTTAGGTCTTCTGCCCATATTTGGATTGGGTTGTTTGTTTTTTTAATACTGAGCTGCATGAGCTGTTTATATATTTTGGAGATTAATCCTTTGTCCATTGATTCATTTGCAAATATTTTCTCCCATTGTAAGGGTTGTCTTTTTGTCTTGTTTATGGTTTCCTTTGTTATGAAAAAGCTTTTAAGTTTCATTAGGTCCCATTTGTTTATTTTTGTTTTTATTTCCATTTTCTAGGAGGTGGGTCAAAAAAGATCTTTCTGTGATTTATGTCAAAGAGTGTTCTTTCTATGTTTTCCTCTAAGAGTTTTATAGTGTCCGGCCTTACATTTAGGTCTTTAATCCATTTTGAGTTTATTTTTGTGTATGGTATTAGGGAGTGTTCTAATTTCATTCTTTTACATGTAGCTGTCCAGTTTTCCCAGCACCACTTATTGAAGAGACTGTCTTTTCTCCACTGTATATCATTGCCTCCTTTGTCATAAATTAGTTGACCATAGTTGTGTGGGTTTATCTCTGACTTTTCTATCCTGTCCCATTGATTGATATTTCTGTTTTTGTACCAGTATCATATTGTCTTGATGACTGTAGCTTTGTAGTATAGTCTGAAGTCAGGGAGTCTGATTCCTCCAGCTCCATTTCTTCCCTCAAGATTGCTTTGGCAATTTGGGGTCTTCTGTGTCTCCATACAAATTTTAAGATTTTTTGTTCTAGTTCTGTGATAACTGCCATTGGTAATTTGAAAGCAATTGCATTGAATCTGCAGATTGCTTTGGGTACTATAGTCATTTTCACAGTATGGATTCTTCCAATCCAAGAACATGATATATCTCACCATCTGTTTGTGTCATCTTTGATT
Source organism: Stenella coeruleoalba (assembly GCF_951394435.1). Lineage (NCBI taxonomy): Eukaryota > Metazoa > Chordata > Mammalia > Artiodactyla > Delphinidae > Stenella > Stenella coeruleoalba. Next base: position 42,275,126 of record NC_137169.1, read on the forward strand.
TCTTTCATCAGTGTCTTATAGTCTTCTGAGTACAGGTCTTCTACCTCCTTAGGTAGGTGTATTCCTAGGTATTTTTTCTTTTTGTTGCAATGGTGAATGGGATTGTTTCCTTAATTTCTCTTTCTGATCTTTCATTGTTAGTGTATAAGAATGCAAGAGATTTCTGTGCATTAATTTTGTATACTACAACTTTACCAAATTCATTGATTAGCTCTAGTAGTTTTCTGGTAGCATCTTTAGGATTATCTATGTATAGTATCATTGTCATCTGCAAACAGTGACAGTTTCACTTCTTTTCCAATGTGTAGTCCTTTTATTCCTTTTCTTCTCTGATTGCCATGGCTAAGACTGCAAAACTATGTTGCCTAAGAGTGGTGAGAGTGGACATCCTTCTCCTGTTCCTGATCTTTGAGGAAATGCTTTCAGTTTTTCACCATTGAGAATGATGTTTGCTGTGGGTTTGTCATAAATGGCTTTTATTATGTTGAGGTAGTTTCCCTCTATGCCCCCTTTCTGGAGAGTTTTTATCATAAATGGGTGTTGAATTTTGTCAAAAGCTTTTTCTGCATCTATTGAGATTATTGTATGGTTTTTATCCTTCAGTTTGTTAATATCGTGTATCACATCGCTTGATTTGCATATATTGAAGAATCCATGCATCCCTGGCATAAATCCCACTTGATCATGGTGTATGATCCTTTGAATGTGTTGTTGGATTCTATTTGCTAATTTTTTTTGAGGTTTTTTGCATCTATGTTCATCAGTGATATTGGTCTATAATTTTCTTTTTTTATAGTAAGCTTGTCTGGTTTTGGTATCAGGGTGTTGGTGGCCTCATAGAATGAGTTTGGGAGTGCTTCTCCCTCTGCAATTTTATGGAAGAGTTTGAGAAGGATGGGTGTTAGCTCTTCTCTAAATGTTTGATAGAATTCACCTGTGAAGCCATTTGGTCTGCACTTTTGTTTATTGGAAGATTTTTAATCACAGTTTCAATTTCATTGCTTGTGATTGGTCTGTTCATATTTTCTGTTTCTTCCTGGTTCAGTCTTGGAGGGTTATACTTTTCTAAGAATTTGTCCATTTCTTCCAGGTTGTCCATTTTATTGGCATAGAGTCACTTGTAGTAGTCTCTTAGGATGCTTTGTATTTCTGTGGTGTCCATTGTAACTTCTTTTTCATTTCTAATTTTATTGATTTGAGTCCTCTCCCTCTTTTTCTTGATGAGCCTGGCTAAAGGTTTATCAATTTGTTTATCTTCTCAAAGAACCAGCTTTTACTTTTATTGATCTTTGCTACAGTTTTCTGTGTTACTATGTCATTTATTTCTGCTCTGATCTTTATGATTTCTTTCCTTCTACTGACTTTGCATTTTCTTACTTCTTCTTTCTCTAGTTGCTTTAGGTATAAGGTTAGATTGTTTATTTGAGGTTTTTCTTGTTTCTTGAAGTAGGACTGTATTGCTATAAACTTCTCTCTTAGAACTGCTTTTGCTGCATCCCATAGGTTTTGGATTGTTGTGTTTTCATTGTCATTTGTCCCCAGGTATTTTTTAATTTCCTCTTTGATTTCTTCAGTGATCTCTTGGTTATTTAGTCATATACTGTTTAGCCTCCATGTGTTTGTGTTTTTTATGTTTTTTCCCCCTATAATTTATTTCTGATCTCATAGTGTTGTGGTCAGAAAAGATGCTTGGTATGATTTCAATTTTCTTAAATTTACCGAGGTTTGTTTTGTGACCCAAGATGTGAACTATCCTGGAGAATGTTCCATGTGCACTTGAGAAGAAAATGTAATCTGTTGGTTTTGGGTGGAATGTCCTATAAATATCAATTAAATCTCTCTGGTCTATTGTGTCATTTAAAGCTTGTATTTCCTTATTTTCCATCTGGATGATCTGTCTTTTGGTGTAAGTGGGGTGTTAAAGTCATCCACTGTTATTGTGTTACTGTTGGTTTCCCCTTTTATGGCTGTTAGCATTTGCCTTATGTATTGAGGTGCTCCTATGTTGTGTGCATAAATATTTATAATTGTTATATCTTCTTCTTGGATTGATCCCTTGATCATTATGTAGTGTCCTTCCTTATCTCTTATAACAGTCTTTATTTTAAAGTCTATTTTATCTGATATGAGCATTACTACTCCAGCTTTCTTGTGATTTCCTTTTGCATGGAATATCTTTTCCCATCCCATCACTTTCAGTCTGTATGTGTCTCTGTGAAGTGGGTTTCTTGTAGACAGCATATATACGGGTCTTGTTTTTGTATCCATTCAGCGAACTGTGTATTTTGGTTGTAGCATTTAATCCATTCACATTTAAGGTAATTATTGATATGTATGTTCCTATGACCATTTTCCTAATTGTTTTGGGTTTGTTTTTGTAGTTCCTTTTCTTCTCTTGTGTTTCCCACTTAGAGAAGTTCCTTTAGCATTTGTTTTAGGGCTGGTTTGGTGGTGCTGAATTCTCTTAGCTTTTGCTTGTCTTTAAAGGTTTTAATTTCTCCATCAAATCTGAATGAGATCCTTGCCAGGTAGAGTAAGCTTGGTTGTAGGTTCTTCCCTTTCATCACTTTAAATATATCATGCCACTCCCTTCTGGCTTGTAGCATTTCTGCTAAGAAATCAGCTGTTAACCTTATGGGAGTTCCCTTGTATGTTATTTGTTATTTTTCTCTTGTTGCTTTTAATAATTTTTCTTTGTTTTTAATTTTTGTCAGTTTGATTACTATGTGTCTCAGCATGTTTCTCCTTGGGTTTATCCCACCTGGGACTCTCTGTGCTTCCTGGACTTGGGTGGCTATTTCCTTTTCCATATTAGGGAAGTTTTCTACTATAATCTCTTCAAATACTTTCTCGGGTCCTTTCTCTGTCTCTTCTCCTTCTGGGACCCCAATAGGACGGATGTTGGTACATTTAATTTTGTCCCAGGGGTCTCTTAGGCTGTCTTCATTTCTCTTCATTCTTTTTTCTTTATTCTGTTCCATGGCAGTGAATTCCACCATTCTGTCTTCCAGGTCACCTATCTGTTCTTCTGCCTCAGTTATTCTGCTATTGATTTCTTCCAGTGTATTTTTCATTTCGGTTATTGTAGTGTTCATCTCTGTTTGTTTGTTCTTTAATTCTTCTAGGTGTTTGTTCTCTAATTCTTCTAGGTCTTTGTTAAATATTTCTTGCATCTTCTCGATCTTTGCCTCCATTCTTTTCCAAGGTCCTGGATCATCTTCACTATCATTATTCTGAATTCTTTTTCTGGAATGTTGCCTATCTCCACTTCATTTAATTGTTTTTCTGGGGTTTTATCTTGTTCCTTCATCTGGTACATAGACCTCTGCCTTTACATGCTGTCTATCTTTCTGTGAATGTGGTTTTCATTTCATAGGCTGCAGGATTGTAGTTCTTGCTTCTGCTGTCTGCCCTCTGGTGGATGAGGCTCTCTAAGAGGCCTGTGCAGGCTTCTAGATGGGAGGGACTGGTGGTAGGTAGAACTGGGTGTTGCTCTGGTGGTCAGAGCACAGTAAAACTTTAATCCACTCATCTGCTGATGTGTGGGGCTGAGTTCCCTCCCTGTTGGTTGTTTGGCCTGAGGCAACCCAGCCCTGGAGACTACAGGCCTTTTGGCTGGTCTAATGGCAGACTCTGGGAGGGCTCACACCAAAGAGTATTTCCCAGAACTTGTTCTGCCAGTGTCCTTGTCCCTGTGGTGAGCCACAGCTGCCCCCCCCCCCGCCTCTGCAGGAGACCCTCCAACACTAGCAGGTAGGTCTGGTTCAGTCTCCTATGGGGTCACTGCTCCTTCCCCCTGGGTCCTGAAGCATTGTGTGTGCCCTCCAAGAGTGGGGTCTCTGTTTCCCCCAGCCCTGTTGAAGTTCTGCAATCAAATCCCAGTAGACTTCAAAGTTTGATTCTGTGAGAATTCCCCCTCTCATTGCCAGACCCCCAGGTTGGGAAGCCTGACGTGGGGCTCAGAACCTTCACTCCAGTGGGTGGACTTCTGTGGTATAATTGTTCTCCAGTTTGTGAGTCACCCATCCAGCAGTTATGGGATTTGATTTTATTGTGATTGCACCCCTCCTACCATATCATTGTGACTTCTCCTTTGTATTTGGATGTGGGGTATCTTTTTTGTTGAGTTCCAGCGTCTTCCTGTCAATGATTGTTCAACAGTTAGTTGTGATTCTGGTGCTCTCTCAATAGGGAGTAAGCGCACGTCCTTCTACTCTGCCATCTTGAACCAATCCAGGGTTGTTTAAGTTTTAACCAAAGAAATATTTTCATACTTGTACTCACTGTTTTCACTGCCATTGTTCCACTTTTTCATCAAAGAGCCATTTACACTTATTAAGATGGACAGCTATTTGAATTTCTTTGTTTTTTAAAGATATTTCTTTTTTTTAATTAATTAAATAACTTATTTATTTTTGGCTGCACTGGGTCTTCATTGCTGCGCAAGGGCTTCTCATTGTGGTGGCTTCTCCTGTTGTGGAGCATGGGCTTTAGGCATGTGGGCTTCGGTAGTTGCTGCATGCGGGCTTCAGTTGTTGTGGCTCATGGTCTCTAGAGCGCAGGCTCAGTAGAGGGCCCATGGGCTTAGTTGCTCTGCAACATGAGGGATCTTCCCAGACCAGGGATCAAACCCATGTCCCCTGCATCGGCAGGTGAATTCTTAACCATTGTGCTACCAGGAAAGTCCCAGCTATTTGAATTTCATAATAGAATTATCTAGACTTTCATTTCCTATTATGCCCATAGCCATACAAATGAACTTTATTATTATCACTTATCAGTAATAATCACTCATGAATAAAGTCATTTCTATACAACTCCCAGATCGACTAAGCCCAGCAGTTCCAAATACCTGGCAGGGGCTGCAGTGAGAGAGGCACCATGTGGGCTGCCCCTATAGGACTATAGACAGAGTTATTTAACAAATACCCAATGGCACTTGCTCTGAACCAGCTCTGTGCTTGGGAGACAGATTATAACATAGACCCTGATTCCAAGATTCCCTTGGTCTAGGGAGGGAGATATTTGATATCTGAAAAATACTTCTACCTTGCAGCAGAACTTAAGTGTAATTACAGTGGTACAACATGCCATAAAAGCAGAAGGAGATATTAATTATGATTTAGAAAATTCAGGCAGACATCTTAGAGAGGATACCATTTGGCCTGAAAAGGACATAAGCTCCGTGATGGCAGAGTTATTTTTCTGTTTTGTTCACTGTTATATCGTAAGTTCCTACAACTGTGACTGGCACATAGTAAATGCTTAATAAATAGCTATTGAATGAATGGATTGATCTTGAAATCAATAAGAATTTTAATGACAAAAAAAGCAAGGAAAAAGAATTTCCCTTTTGAAAAGGCTTATCTTCAAAACCATGATTACTACCTTTTGTTTACTCTTGACTCTCCTTTATCTTTAGGATAAAATACTGTCTCCTGTCCTCTTCTCCAGAGTTATATCCATGTATCCCATTCCAAGCCATTAGGGTCTGCAGACGTCTGATGTGGAACTGGACATCCTGTATTTCATGTATCTGTCTGAGAAATAAAAAATACAAAATATATTATGGTATGAATTATTCATGTACCAGCTAACATAAAATATAATGTAAGTTATAAATGAACATACTGATTCTGTGTATATGTGTTTCAAATTGAAATCAATTCAGTTTCAAGTAATAGAAAATCCAATTCAAATTGGCTTAACCTAGTGAAAAGATTTATTGGCAAATGTAACTGAAAGTTGAACAATAGGGTGGACTCCAGGGCAGTTCAGTCACGGCTTTTCCTCAATTGCTCTTCAGTTGTCTCATCTCTGACCTCCATGCATGTAGCCTGTAATACTTTCTTGCTCACATGCAGAAGGAGAGAACATTGCTTCTCAAAACTAATGAATAAAAGTCCCAAACTACAGTTTCTGTAGCCAGAAACTGCCAAATTTGACTGATTTATACCTGATTTACCAGAACAAATCACTGTGTCAAGGGGTTTAAGATTAATCTACTTGGCTTCTGTCAGTCAGAGTCACCTCTAGAGCTGGGATTTAAGTTAACCACACAAGGAGGAAGAATTAGCTCCCAGAGGAAAATATGAGTATGATTAGGAAGAGGAGAGGGAAGGTAGATGCTGAATAGGCAACTAATGAACCTCTAACGTGTTACCTTTTTGATTGGTAAGTATGTATCAACTATTACTAGTATTTTTGTTGAGGTCAACTGGAATTTCTGCTGGTTGTAAAACTACAAACAGGTCTGAGCTTTCTTTTATCATTGCCCCATCACATATGCAGCTCTCTCTCCTCAGGAACCCCCTTTTGCCCAGAAAACTCTTATTGACCTTTAAGAACTACTCTTCCTTGGAAAGGTTTCTCTGACTCTCAATCTGGTTAGGCACTGACACAAGGCTCTCACGATCCGTGGTTTTCCTCCAGGGCAGCACTTGACATACTGAGATGTGTTTGTTTGTTTCTATGCCTGGCTCTCCCACAGGCAGGGTTCTCCTCAAGGATAGTGTTGTCAGATGCTTTGGCTGCAAATAAGAGAAACCTAATGAAAACTGACTTAAACCATAAGAGAATTTATTATTTCTCAAAATAGAAAGTCTTTGGGTAGGGCAGGCTCCAGGATTGGTTAATATAGTGGTTCAATGGTATCATCAAGAACCCATGCTCTTTCCCTCTCTCTGCCATCTTCAGTGTTAACTTCATCCTCGGGCTGCTAACAGGATGGTTAAAAAGTTTCAGGCATCACATAATCTAGAGAAAGAAGAGGAACTTTCTATTTCTTCAGAATAAGGAAACATCCCAGAGACTTCCCTGGTGGTCCAGTGGTAAAGAATCTGCCTTCCAATGCAGGAGACACAGGTTCAATCCCTAGTCAGGGAACTAAGATCCCACATGCCACGGGGCGACTAAGCCTGCGTGCCACAACTACTGAGCTCGTGTGCCTCAGCTAGAGAGCCTGCATGCCGCAAACTACAGAGCCCACGCGCTCTGGAGCCTGTTTACCACAGCTAGAGAAGAGAAAACCAGCACGCCACACTGGAGAGAAGCCCGTGCTCCAAAACGAAAGATCCCACATGACTCAACAAAGATCCCACGTGCCACAGCTAAGACCCGACGCAGCCAAAAAAAATTTTTTTAATTAAAAATAAATAAATAAACAAATATTTTAAAAAAACTTGAAATAAAGAAAGGAAACATATCCCAGACTTGCCCTCATCTTCTCAGACACCCCTAAATCAGCCACTGAGAAGGGAAGTAATGTTATCACAAAGAGTGTAAGCTAATCACCCAAGGCAGGGTGGAAATTGGTAAATGTTTATGTTAATTACTACAGTAAGGTCTTGCTGTCACTCCTCATCTCTTGAACTCTGATACTCTATGGCTCTGTGCATCTGCCTTTGTGACTCCATTTTCCACCCCAGCCCAAATCTCACCAACATGGTCATACCCTAGACCCTATCCTTACCAATAAATACACCCCTTCATAATTTCACTTTCAAGCATCTCAATCTCTGACTGACTATATTTCTAGCTCATTTTCTTTAATACTCCAACTCCAGCAATCTTTCAGTCCCACTTACATTCCGCTGATGACTGACATATTCCACTGATGTTCCTACCACCTTTTCACTGTCCCTCACCCCTTTCATGTCCTCATTTCCCTCCCTACCCAGCTTAAATTTCATGGTCCATGATTATAATCACTCCCTTGCATATTCTATCAACTCCCTTGCCCCACTTCATTTCATGATACTTTTTTGGTAAGGCTACAACCGTGCCCATACCCAACACAGCTTATTTTGTGCATCAAGGCCTTTAAGTGTGGCTGGAGAAAAGAACACAAAAAAGTCAACCAGCCCTATTCTACTCTTAATGGGTTTTTACTGCTGAACAGTAAAGCTGCTCAGCAATCACAATACATTTCACTAGTCTGTTTTGTCTTTCATTCTCCTAGATGATCTTCCATCCCTTAAAACCTCCAACACCTTTCATGTGCTCAATTTTAGCTGCCTACTCTGCTGCTTATTTTATTGAGAAAGAGCAAAGGTGACTAGAAGAGAACTTCCTTAGATTTCTACCACCACATCTAGCCACCCAGCTGCATCTGTGCCCATAACCTCTGCTTTCTCTGTTAATGTGGATTCACAGTCTATAAAACTAGTGGGCCTATCCCTCTTCTTGTGCCATAGGTCCCATACCTTCTCATTAACTCAAGGATATTGCCCCAGCAATTCTCCAATTTTCTATCCAGCATCACCAATATTTTTATTTTCTACTAAGTCAGTGGTTCTCAGCCGCGGGTGATTTTGTCCATTTCCTTCCCTCCATCTCTCAGGGAACATTTGGCAATGCATAGAGACCCTTATGGTTATCACAACTGGGGAGATTGGGGGATGCTACTGGCATCAAGTGGATAGAATGCCAGGGATGTTATACTTAGAATCTTACAATGCAAAAGACAGCCCTCCACAACAAAAAATTATTCAGCCCAAAATGTCAGTAGTGCCAAAGTTGAGAAACCCTAAACTAGAACATTCCTATAAGCACACACACAAATGTTGATATTTCTCCCATATTAAACTCCTATCCCTGCCCCAACTCCATATCCCCTTCCAACTTCAACCCTATTTGCTGCTTTACTGAGAGAGTCCTCAAAAGTCTTATCTAATCTCACTGTGTCTGTTCTTTTCCTCTAAATCTCACTTAAACTTTCCAGTCTGGCTATGCCCCCAACATTCCATAGGAATTTCTCGTCAAGATCACCAATGACCTCCATATTGTTAAGCCCAACAGTCAATTCTCAGCAGCACATAACTGAGTTGATCACTCCCTTTCCCAGAAACATTGCCTTCTTTTGATTCTTAAAATCTACCCTCTCCTGGTTTTCTTTCTAATTTTAATAATTCTTCCTCAGTCTTCTATTCTGGTTTCTTATGTCCTGACCTCTAAATCTTGGAGTGCCCAGAGCTCAATCCTTGGTTGTTTTTCTTGTATACACTCCCTTGGTGACTTCATGTAGCTTCAAATAATCATCTACATGCTGATGAATCCCAGATTTTTATCTCTAGCCTGGAACTCTCCCCTGAACTCCAGACCCATACAATCCAATTGCTTACTCATCATCTCCACCTGAATATTTAATATACATGTCAAAACTAAGCTCCAGATCTTTCCCTTAAAACCTGCTTCTTCCTCAGTCTTATTCACCAAAGTAAATTACAATTCCACCTTTACATTTCCTTAGGGTAAAACCTTGGTGTCATCCTTGACTCCACTCTTTCACAACTCAATTTGATCCATCAGCAAACTTTACAAGCTCTTCCTTTAAAATACAGTATATTCAGAATCAATACCTCTACTGCTATCATTCTGATCCTAGCCACCATCATCTCTCCCCTACAATACCACCTAACTGGTTTCCCTACCTCCACCCTTATCCTTCTTCAGTCTATTATCAACACAGCAACCAGAATAAAAATGTGACATCATAAAGCAGATCATAACACTTCTTGGTTCAAAAACCATCCAATGGCTACCCATCTCTCTCAGAATAAGAGTCAAAATTCTTATAATACTTAATCTTTCCCAGTTACACTGGCCCTTTTGCTGTTTTTGGATCACACCAAGCACACTTCAGACTCAGGCCCTTTGTACTTGCTCTTTCCTCTACCTAGAATGCTCTCCTTTTTGTGAAAATGCAAGGTCTTTGCTCAAATATCACCTTCCTAGAGGGGCCTTTCCTGATCTTGCTATCTCATTGATACTTCCTGTCCCCCTTCTCTTCTTTAGTTTTCTTCCTGACTCTCATCACCTTCTAAAATACTATATATTTTACATATTTATTTGTCTGTCTCTCCCTAATAGAACATAAGCTCCATGAAGGAATGTCTGTTTTGTTTACTGTTGTATCCCCAGTGCCTAGAACAAAGCCTCAAACATAGTATCTTCTCCATACTTATTTGTAGAAAGAATGAGCCAACCCCAATGACCACTACTGGGAGGGACTGTGTCTGACTCTAATCCGAATCCCTGGTGACCAGTAGAGGCAACAACAGGAACTAGTAAAATAAATAACTCTTCATTGTTGTTTTAAACAGTTGTGCCTGTCATGTGTTTCAGAGCTCTCTGGGCACTTCTTCCCAGATTCCCTGGTATCTGGGGAGCTCTCTATTTCCTCTCTCCTCTTCCTGGAGCTTTCACCCCATGAGTCTGTACCCCAGCCAAGCCCTGGGCATATATGACACCATCACTTCTTTGGGCTCCATTTCTGGAACCACCTGAATTTTCCACCTAATTTTGGGTTTTTAACACCCTTATTAAACTGATTTCTCCTTCAGGGTAAAGATGATATTTGACTTTTTTATGTCCCTAGTACTTAGGATAGGGCCCAGAACATACTAGGCCTTCTATAAATGGTACTTGGACTAAACCTTTGCCTATTTCTACTTTATTTACTGCCATTTTATAGACCTCATTCTCTCCATACTACCACACAGCCACAATACCTTAGTAAATTTATTAGTAAACATGTCTCAGTGGTGTTGTGATTAAGAGCAAAAACTTTGGAATCCAATAGACTGAGTCCTGGCTCTGTAATTTACTGGTTATATAATTTGGGGCAAGATCCTTAACCTCTGTAGCTTCTCTTTCTCTACTGGCAAAATGGAAATAATGCCACAGAAAGTTATGGTGAAGGTTAAACTCAATATTGTATACTAAGCCCTAGCACTCTGGAGCATAATAGCTCAATGAATGTTCTCTAGCCAAATGTTCTCTAGCCAAAGATAATAATAATAATACAAATATGAGTATCTTGAGGGTCAGGGTCTATATTGCTAGCATCTAGAGCATATAGACCTTGTGAGGGAAGGAAATGATGAGAGATGGGGCTGGTGATGCCAGTTGGGGCCACATTATGAAGGGTTAAGCCTTTATTCCTTAGACAATGAAGAATAATCAGAGTTATATAACACCTTAAAGCAAAGAGCAAGTTAAAGATGGTATTTGTGAGTACCAAATGAGGAAGGCCAGGAGAGCTGCATGGGGCCATGTTAACAACTCATTGAACTTTATGGTGACTGACAACAGTAATGCACTCAGGCTATAGTTACATGATGTCAGCCTTCAGATGAAAATAGAAAACTTCAGTCAAACATCTGGTTGTTTAGTCTACCCAACATCAAAGACCTGGCTGTTCTGAAACTTTCAGATGTTTGGCTGAATGGTTTAGTTTTCATCTTCATCTAAGGGGTCTGGTAGACACAATCACTATGATTTTTGTCAGCTTTAGGCTTGAGAGGGTTTTTTTTTAATTATAAAAACATTTTTATTGCAACATAAAAGAATTTTTTTAAAAAGAAAAACAAAACCTTCCTAATTCTACCTTGCTAAAACAACTGGTTCTATTTTTGTATATTCCCCTTATAGCATATAAAGTTTACATTGCTTACCCACAGTGAACATATGTTTGTATTTTCTTTGCACTTAGTGTTTATTATAATATTTAACTGTTAATGTAATCCATGTTGGAAAATAATTACTATACAATATTAGCATCTCAAACTAGACATCTACTGAATTTTAACATCTTGAGATTGTTAAAATTTTTCATTGCCTTTAATTTTTCATTAAAATTGATAACATTTTTGTTGATTAAATTTTTCCCCTAAAAAATTTCATAGGATAATCAGTTAAAGGTCAAAGTATTTTTATGACTCAATATAGATTTCTATATTCCAAAGGAATTATATTAATTTATGTTGATAACAGTAATGAATGAGGGGGACCTTCAAGATGGCAGAGGAGTGAGATGTGGAGATCACCTTCCTCTCCACAAAGACATCAGAAATACATCTACTTGTGGAACAACTCCTATAGAACACCTACTGAACACTGGCAGAAGACCTCAGACTTCCCAAAAGGCAAGAAACTCCCCTCGTACCTGGCAAGCGCAAAAGAAAAAAGAAAACACAGAGACAAAAGAATAGGGACAGGACCTGCACCTCAGGGAGGGAGCTGTGAAGGAGGAAGAGTTTCCACCCACTAGGAAGACCCTTCACTGGTGGAGACGGGGGTGGGTGGGGGCGGCGGGGGGGAAGCTTCGGAGCCACGGAGGAGAGCACAGCAACGGAGATGCAGAGGGCAAAGCAGAGAGATTCCGCCACAGAGGATCGGTGCCAGCCAGCACTCACTGGCCGGAGAGGCTTGTCTGCTCACGCACCGGGACAGGTGGGGGCTGGGAGCTGAGGCTCAGGCTTCGGAGGACAGATCCCAGGGAGAGGACTGGGGTTGGCTGCGTGAACACAGCCTGAAGGGGGCTGGTGCACCACAGCTAGCCGAGAGGGAGTACGGGAAAATGTCTGGACCTGCCTAAGAGGCAAGAGACCATTGTTTCCGGGTAAACGAGGAGAGGGGATTCAGAGCACCACTTAAACGAGCTCCAGAGACAGACACGAGCTGCAGCTATCAGCACGGACACCAGAGACGGGTATGAAATGCTAAGGCTGCTGCTGTAGCCACCAAGAAGCCTGTGTGCAAGCACAGGTCACTATCCACACCTCCCCTCCCAGGAGCCTGTGCAGCCCACCACCGCAGGGTCCCATGATCCAGGGACAACTTCCCCGGAAGAATACATTGCATGCCTCAGGCTGTTGTAACGTCATGTTGGTCTCTGCCACCACAGGCTCACCCGCATTCCGTACCCCTCCCTCCCCCCGGCCTGAGTGAGCCAGTGCCCCCAAATCAGCTGATACTTTAACCCCATTCTGTCTGAGCAAAGGACAGACATCCTCAGGTGACCTACACACAGGGATGGGGCCAAATCCAAAGCTGAACCCCAGGAGCTGTGCAAACAAAGAAGATAAAGGGAAATCTCTTTCAGCAGCCTCAGGAGCAGCGGATTAAATCTCCACAATCACCTTGATGTACCCTGCATCTCTGGAATACCTGTGTAGACAATGAATCATCCCAAAATTGAGGCGGTGGACTTCGAGAGCAACTGTAGACTTGGGGTTTGCTTTCTGTGTTTAATTTGTTTCTGGTATTATGTTTATCTTAATTTAGTATTTAGAGCTTATTATCACTGGTAGATTTCTTTATTGATTTGGTTGCTCTCTTCCTTTTTTTAATATATATATTTTTTCCTTTTTTCTCTTTTTGTGAGTTTGTATGTGTATGCTTCTTTATGTGATTTTGTCTGTATAGCTTTGCTTTTACCATTTGTCCTAGGGTTCTAGCTGTCTGGTTTTTTTTGTTTTGTTTTCTGGGGGGGTTTTTTAGTATAGTTTTTAGCACTTGTTATCATTGGTGGATTTGGTTTTTGGTTTCATTGCTCTCTTCTTTCTTTCTTTCTTTTTTAAATTACTTTTTAATTTTTTTATTTTTAATAATTTTAAAAAAATTTTATTCTATTAATGTTATTTTATTTTTTCTTTCTTTCTTTCCTTTTTCCTCCCTTTTCTTTTGAGCTGTGTGGCTGACAGAATCTTGGTGGTCAAGTCAGGTGTCAGGCCTGAGCCTCTGAGGTGGGAGAGCCGAGTTCAGGACATTGGTCCACCAGAGACCTCCCAGCTCCACGTAACATCAAATGGCGAAAGATCTCCCAGAGATCTCCATCTCAATGCTAAGACACAACTCCACTCAATGACCAAGCTACAGTGCTGGATGCCCCATGACAAACAACTAGCAAGACAGGAACACAACCCCACCCATTAGCAGAGAGGCTGCCTAAAATCATAATAAGGTCAGAGACATCCCAAAACACCACCAGACATGGTCCTGCCCACCAGAAAGACAAGATCCAGCCTCATCGACCAGAACACAGGCACCAGTCCCCCCCACCAGGAAGCCTACACAACCCACTGAACAAGTCTTACCCACTGGGGACAGACACCAAAAACAACGGGAACTACAAACCTACAGCCTGCGAAAAAGAGACCCCAAACACAGTAAGTTAAGCAAAATGAGAAGACAGAGAAATATGCAGCAGATGAAGGAGCAAGGTAATGACCAGACCAGAAACTTCAAACAAATGAAGAGGAGATAGGCAGCCTACCTGAAAAAGAATTCAGAGTAGTGATGGTGAGGGTGGTCCAAAATCTTGGAAATAAAATGGAGAAAATACAAGAAACATTTAGGCAGGACTTAGAAGAACGAAAGAGCAAACAAACCATGATGAACAACAAAATAAATGAAGTTAAAAATTCTCTGGAAGGAATCAATAGCAGAGTAACTGAGGCAGAAGAACGGATAAGTGACCTGGAAGATAAAATAGTGGAAATAACTATGACAGAACAGAATAAAGAAAAAAGAATGAAAAGAATTGAGGAAGGTCTCAGAGACCTCTGGGACAACATTAAATGCACCAACATTTGACTTATGGGGGTCCCAGAGGAAGAAGAGAAAAAAAAGGTACTAGAAAATATTTGAGGAGATTATAGTTGAAAGCTTCCTAATATGAGAAAGGAAATAGTCAATCAGGCCCAGGAAGCACAGAGTCCCATGCAGGATAAATCCAAGGAGAAACGTGCCAAGACACATATTAATCAAACTATCAAAAACTGAATACAGAGAAAGAATATTGAAAGCAACAAGGGAAAAGCAACAAATAACATACCAGGGAATCCCCATGGGGTTGACAGCTAGTTTTTTGGTGGAGACTCTGCAGGCCAGAGGGGAGTGGCAGGACATATTTAAAGTAATGAAGGAGAAAAACCTACAACAAAGATTACTCTACCCAGCAAGGATCTCATTCAGATTCAACAGAAAAATTAAAACCTTTACAGACAAGCAAAAGCTAAGAGAATTTAGCACCACCAAACCAACTTTACAACAAATGCTAAAGGGGCTTCTCTAGGCAGGAGACACATGAGAAGGAAAAGACCTACAATAAAAAACCCAAAACATTAAGAAAATGGTAATAGGAACATACATATAGATAACTACCTTAAATGTAAATGGATTAAATGCTCCAACCAAGAGACATAGACTGGCTGAATGGATACAAGAATAAGACCCATGTATATGCTGTCTACAGGACCCTCACTTTACACATGGGGACACATGCAGACTGAAAGTGAGGGGATGGAAAAAGATATTCCATTCAAATGGAAATCAAAGGAAAGTTGGAGTAGCAATTCTCATATCAGAAAAAATAGACTTTAAAACAAAGACTACCACAAGAGACAAGGAAGGACACTACATGATGATCAAGGGATCAGTCCCAGAAGAAGATAAAACAATTGTAAATATTTATGCACCCAACATAGGAGCACCTCAATACATAAGGCAAATACTAACAGTCATAAAAGTGGAAATCGACAGTAACACATTCATAGTAGGGGAATTTAACACCCCACTTTTGCCAATGGACAGATCATCCAAAATGAAAATAAATAAGGAAACACAAGCTTTACGTGATACATTAAACAAGATGGACTTAACGGATATTTATAGGACATTCCATCCAAAAATAACAGAATACATATTTTTCTCAAGTGCTCATGGAACATTCTCCAGGATAGATCATATCTTGGGTCACAACTCAAGCCTTGGTAAATTTAAGAAAATTGAAATTGTATCAAGTATCTTTTCTGACCACAATGCTATGAGATTAGATATCAATTACAGGAAAAGATCTGTAAAAAATACAAACACATGGAGGCCATACAATACACTACTTAATAACGAAGTGATCAATGGAGAAATCAAAGAGGAAGTTAAAAAATACCTAGAAACAAATGACAATGGAGACACAATGACCCAAAACCTCTGGGATGCAGCAAAAGCAGTTCTAAGAGGGAAGTTTATAGCAATATAATCCTACCTTAAGAAACAGGAAACATCTCGAATAAACAACCTAACCTTGCACCTAAAGCAATTAGAGAAAGAAGAACAAAAAAGCCCCAAAGTTAGCAGAAGGAAAGAAATAATAAAGGTCAGATCAGAAATAAATGAAAAAAATGAAGGAAATGTTAGCAAAGATCAATAAAACTAAAAGCTGGTTCTTTGAGAAGATAAACAAAATTGATAAACCTTTAGCCAGACTCATCAAGAAAAAAAGGGAGAAGACTCAAATCAATAGCATTAGAAATGAAAAAGGAGAAGTAACAACTGACACTGCAGAAATTCAAAAGATCATGAGAGATTACTACAAGCAACTCTATGCCAATAAAATGGACAACCTGGAAGAAATGGACAAATTCTTAGAAATGCACAACCTGCCAAGACTGAATCAGGAAGAAATAGAAAATATGAACAGACCAATCACAAGCACTGAAATTGAAACTGTGATTAAAAATTTTCCAACAAACAAAAGCCCAGGACCAGATGGCTTCACAAGCGAATTCTATCAAACATTCAGAGAAGAGCTAACACCTATCCTTCTCAAACTCTTCCAAAATATAGCAGAGGGAGGAACACTCCCAAACTCATTCTACGAGGCCACCATCACCCCGATACCAAAGGATGACAAGGATGTCACAAAGAAAGAAAACTAGAGGCCAATATCACTGATGAACATAGATGCAAAAATCCTCAACAAAATACTAGCAAACAGAATCCAACAGCACGTTAAAAGGATCATACACCATGATCAAGTGGGATATAATCCAGGAATGCAAGGATTCTTCAATATACACCAATCAATCAACGTGATACACCATATTAACAAACTGAAGGAGAAAAACCATATGATCATCTCAATAGATGCAGAGAAAGCTTTCAACAAAATTCAACACTCATTTATGATAAAAACACTGCAGAAAGTAGGCATAGATGGAACTTTCCTCAACATAATAAAGGCCATATATGACAAATCCACAGCCAACATCGTCCTCAATGGTCGTCCTCATTTTCATTGTCCTCAATGAAAAACTGAAAGCATTTCCACCAAAATCAGGAACAAGACAAGATTGCCCACTCTCACCACTCTTATTCAACATAGTTTTGGAAGTTTTAGCCACAGCAATCAGAGAAGAAAAGGAAATAAAAGGAATCCAAATCGGAAAAGAAGAAGTAAAGCTGTCACTGTTTGCAGATGACATTGTACTATACATAGAGAATCCTAAAGATGCTACAAGAGAATTACTAGAGCTAATCAATGAATTTCATAAAGTAGCAGGATACAAAATTAATGCACAGAAATATCTAGCATTCTTATACACTAATGATGAAAAATCTGAAAGTTAATATAAGAAAACAATCCCATTTACCATTACAACAAAAAGAATAAAATATCTAGGAATAAACCTACCTAAGGAGACAAAAGACCTGTATGCAGAAAATTATAAGACACTGATGAAAGAAATTAAAGATGATACAAATAGATGGAGAGATATACCATGTCCTTGGATTGGAAGAATCAACATTGTGAAAATGACTCTACTACCCAAAGCAATCTACAGATTCAATGCAATCCCTGTCAAACTACCACTGGCATTATCCACAGAACTAGAGCAAAAAATTTCACAATTTGTATAGAAACACAAAAGACCCCGAATAGCCAAAGCAATCTTGAGAAAGAAAAATGGAGCTAGAGGAATCAGGCTCCCTGACTTCAGACTATACTACAAAGCTACAATAATCAAGATAGTATGATGCTGGCACAAAAACAGAAATATAGATCAGTGGAACAGGATAAAAAGCCCAGAGGTAAACCCACGCACATATGTTCACCTTATGTTTGATAAAGGAGGCAGGAATGTACAGTGGAGAAAGGACAGCCTCTTCAATAAGTGGTGCTGGGAAAACTGGACAGTTACATGTAAAAGTATGAGATTAGAACACTCCCTAACACCATACACAAAAATAAGCTCAAAATGGATTAAAGACGTAAATGTAAGGCCAGAAACTGTCAAACTCTTAGAGGAAAACATAGGCAGAACACTCTATGACATAAATCACAGCAAGATCCTTTTTGACCCACCTCCTAGATAAATGGAAATAAAAAAAAATAAACAAATGGGACCTAATGAAACTACAAAGCTTTTGCACAGCAAAGGAAACCATAAACAAGACCAAAAGACAACCCTCAGTAAGGGAGAAAATATTTGCAAATGAAGCAACTGACAAAGGATTAATCTCCAATATTTACAAGCAGCTCATGCAGCTCAACAAAAAAACAAACAACCCAATCCACAAATGGGCAGAAGACCTAAATAGACATTTCTCCAAAGAATATATACAGATTGCCAACAAACACATGAAAGAATGCTCAGCATCATTAATCGTTAGAGAAATGCAAATCAAAACTACAATGAGATATCATCTCACACTGGTCAGAATGGACATCATCAAAAACTCTAGAAACAATAAATGCTGGAGAGGGTGTGGAGAAAAGGGAACCCTCTTGCACTGCTGGTGGGAATGTGAATTGGTTCAGCCACATCCTTTTTTAAGGATGTTCCTTAAAAAACTACAAATAGAACTACCATATGACCCAGCAATCCCACTACTGGGCATGTACCCTGAGAAAACCATAATTCAAAAAGAGTCATGTACCAAAATGTTCATTGCAGCTCTATTTACAATAACCAGGAGATGGAAGCAACCTAAGTGTCCATCATCGGATGAATGCATAAAGAAGATTTGGCACATATATGCAATGGAATATTACTCAGCTATAAAAAGAAACGAAATTGAGTTATTTGTAGTGAGGTGGATGGACCTAGAGTCTGTCATACAGAGTGAAGTAAGTCAGAAAGAGAAAAACAAATACCGTATGCCAACACATATATATATGGAATCTAAGAAAAAAAATGTCATGAAGAACCTAAGGGTAAGATGGGAATAAAGATACAGACCTACTAGAGAATGGACTTGAGGATATGGGGAGGGGGAAGGGTAAGCTGTGACAAAGTGAGACAGTGGCATCGACATATATACACTACCAAACATAAAATATATAGGTAATGGGAAGCAGCCGCATAGCACAGGGAGATGCTATGTTCTTTGTGACTAGCTTTGAGTGGTGGGATAGGGAGGGAGGGAGGGAGAGTGGGAGGGAGGGAGACGCAAGAGGGAAGAGATATGGGAACATATATATATGTATAACTGATTCACTTTGTTATAAAGCAGAAACTAACACACCATTGTAAAGCAATTATAGTCCAATAAAGATGTTTTAAAAAAAATAAAAGAGAAATTATTAAAGAAAGAATACAGGAAAAAATTTCCAGACTAGAGAATACATATTTCCAGTTTGTAAAGGCTTATCAAGGGCTGAGCACAATAGTTTTAAATAACAAAAACAAAAACTATATTAAGGTGCAACATTAAGAAATTTCAGAACACTAGGAGATTAAAAAAAATATGCTCAGACTTCCAGGGGAAAATAATGGCATCATGCAAGGGACTGAGAGAGATTGAAATGACATTAAATTTCTCAACAACAAATACTAGAAACTAGGATACAAAGCAGCAATGCCTTGGGCTTCCCTGGTGGCGCAGTGGTTGAGAGTCCGCCTGCTGATGCAGGGGACACGGGTTCATGCCCCGGTCCGGAAAGATCCCGCATGCCACGGAGCGGCTGGGCCCGTGAGCCGTGGCTGCTGAGCCTGTGCGTCTGGAGCCTGTGCTCCGCAGCGGAAGAGGCCAAAACAGTGAGAGGCCCACGTACCGCAAAAAAAAAACCCAAAACAAACAAACAAAAAAAAACAAAGTAGCAATGCCTTAAAAGTTCTGTGCAAAAAATTTTTTCAACCTAGAATTCTATATCCAGAGAACTACCAATCAAGTGTGAAGGTAAAATTAAGGCACATTGAGACTTGCAAAGTCTTAAAAAAAAATTATTTCCCATACCTCTTTTCCAGAAAGCTACTACAGGATATGCACCACCAAAATGAGGGAGTTTAAAAATAAAAGAGAGAGAGAGAGAGAGAGAGAGAAACATGGGATTTGTAAAAAAAAGAAATAGGAAATATAACACAGGAGAGAGGCAAAGAGAATCCCCATGATGATTTTAAAAGGGAATCCTAGGATAACCACTGTTTAGTATGTAAAAAGATTGGAACAGGAGAATAGAGGGCTCCAGGACTTATGTCTTCAGGAAAATAAATGGAACAGATACATTATCTGATATATTTGATAATGTAGAAAATAGTGAAATAGAGAGCTAAGCAAATGAAAAAATAAAATTATTAATGTCTCCAGTAAGAAAAGTATGTACAAGAAAGGAAATATAATTATAGTACAGAATTTAGCTTAGCAGCAACCAATGCTTAACACTAATTCAAAAAATGAATTTTGAATTAGTCAAGTTTTATTTTAACTACATAAGGGAGAGGAAATAGGGGCCTATGGTGATAGAAGAGATGAATCCTCATCTTCCAAAATAGGAATTCAAAAGATAATGTCTAAAACTGATAAATAAAAAAGAATCAGTATAACTATATTATTTTTTAATGGAAGTAAATACTAGAAGAAATAGCTAAAAGAGTTTGGGCAGGGGGTTTGAGGTTAAGAATGGGTGGAGCTGGAGATTAGGAGTTTTCATAATAAGCATTATAGCATTTTTTGACCTTATAAACAATGTGAATATATTATTTTTATTACTTTTTAAAATTTTTAAATATTTTTTAAACATATCATTTTCATTTAAATTTCCTTAACTGAAGTCTTTCTATCATGTGTTTATGTGCTGACTGCAAGTTACTTAACAAACATTTATGTATATATTTGGTGTCTTACCTGGCACTGGAGATAAATACATGAGGAAAGTTAAAGATTTACCTTTAAAGAAATAGCTCACAGCACAGGTGAGGGAGAAAGATAAATAACCAAGTAGCTATCAAACAGATGACAAGTGCTATAACAGAGAAATATGAAGGGCACTAGCAGAAAGCAGTGCATATCTAGCTTTGCCTTGGGAGAGGTGGATCTGAGCTGCTTCACAGAGGAGGATAATGGAAGGGGGAGCTTTCCAGGCAAATGGAATTCATGTGAAAAGGGTTGGAGGTGTCAGCAAGTTTCCTTTGTCATGTTTGTTAAGGCTAGAAGGTAAGACATGCAGAATGTGAGCTTGCCTCAGCTTTTGTTTAGTTTTATTTGGGTCAGGTCAAGTTTTGTGGCCTTCTGTGGACATTTTCAAATCTCAGAAAGGTACCTGTTATTAAAATGCAGCTGGCATCCTGTCTTTGAGGTAGAAACAAGGCACACAGCTATAGATGGAATAGTTTCACAAATGGGAAGGCCAGGAAAACACTAGTGTCTGAACTTTTTTGGTATGTGTATCCTCTTATGGTCTCAATGTGTCTGATTTGCCATGTGTGGAAGACCACTGAGTTGTAAGCAGAGTTCCTGACTTTCCAAATACTCTCTCCAAGCAAAACCAGCAGCATTTAATCATCTTTCAAAATACTATGCCCAAAGGGAAATAGACATCAGCTATGAAAATAAGCACTAGTCCACATGTTCCTCGGTTCCCTTTCCTCCATCCTCGCTACCATCATCCTAGTTCAGGCCTTGATATCAGACACTGCAACTGAGTCCTGACTCCCTTCTGTATGCCTCCAGCCTCTTCCATTCAGTCCATTTTTCCTTGCCATCAGATTACTCCTTCTAAAACACAGACATAATCATGGCATTCCTTTGATTAAAAAAGAACAAAAGAGGGCTTCCCTGGTGGCGCCGTAGTTAAGAATCTGCCTGCCAGTGCAGGGGACACGGGTTCCATCTCTGGTCCGGGAAGATCCTGCATTTTGCAGAGCAACTAAGCCCATGCACCACAACTGCTGGGCCTGAGCTCTAGAGCCCACGAGCCACAACTGCTGAGCCCACGTGCCACAACTACTGAAGCTCACATGCCTCGAGCCCATGCTCCGCAACAAGAGAGGCCACTGCAGTGAGAAGCCCATGCACCATAACGAAGAGTAGCCCCTGCTCACCGCAACTAGAGAAAGCCACATACAGCAACGAAGATCCAACTCAGCCAAAAATAAATAAATAAAATTTATTAAAAAAAAAAAAAAGAAGAAAAGCAACTTCAATGCCTCTGCATAGCCTACAAGATCAGTCCAAACTCTTTTGTCTAGCATCCAGGCCTTCTTATCTGGCCACAAACTACTGGGTTGGCCAAAAGTTTCATTCGGTTTTTTCCATAAGATGGCTCTAGTAACACTTACTTGTCTTTAACTTCATTCTAAACAATTTTGTTAGATAGTATTGTGACATCTGTCATATCAGCATGCATTTTGAAAAAACTTATCAAAATTGGTGAATTTTTGTGTAGCCATTTAAATATTGAAGCTGGAGGGAGAAAAGCAACATTTCAGCATTTTATGCTTTACTATTTCAAGAAAGTTAAAAACACAACTGAAACGCAAAAAAAGATTTATGCAGTGTATGGAGAAGGTGCTGTGACTTATTGAACGTGTCAAAAGTGGTTTGCAAAGTTTCATGCTGGAGATTTCTCGCTGGACGATGCTCCACAGTCATGTAGACCAGTCGAAGTTGATAGTGATCAAATCGAGACATTAGTTGAGAACAATCAACATTATACCACGCGGGAGATAGCCGACATACTCAAAATATCCAAATTAAGCAGTGAAAATAATTTGCACCAGCTTGGTTACGTTAAGCACTTTGAGGTTTGGGTTCCACGTAAGTTAAGCGAAAAAAACCTTCTTGACCGTATTTCCGCATGCGATTCTCTACTTAAATGTAATAAAAATATTCCATTTTTAAAACAAATTGTGACGGATAATGAAAAGTGGATATTGTACAATAATATGGAATGGAAGAGATCATGGGGAAAGCAAAATGAACCACCCCCCAACCACACCAAAGGCTGGTCTTCATCCAAAGAAGGTGATGTTGTATATATGGTGGGATTGGAAGGGAGTCCTCTATGAACTCCTTCTGGAAAACCAAACGATTAATTCCAACAAGTACTGCTCCCAATTAGACTAACTGAAAGCAGTGCTCGACGAAAAGTGTCCAGAATTAGTCAACAGAAAACGCATAATCTTCCATCAGGATAATGCAAGCCTACGTGTTTCTTTGATGACCAGGCAAAAACTGTTACAGCTTGGCTGGGAAGTTCTGATTCATCCACTGTATTCACCAGACGTTGCACCTTCAGATTTCCATTTATTTCGGTCTTTACAAAATTTTCTTAATGAAAAAAATTTCAATTTCCTGGAAACTGTAAAAGGCACCTGGAACAGTTCTTTGCTCAAAAAGATAACAAGTTTTGGGAAGATGGAATTATGAAGTTGCCTGAAAAATGGCAGAAGGTAGTGGAACAAAATGGTGAATATGTTGTTCAATAAAGTTCTTGGTGAAAATGAAAAATGTGTCTTTTATTTTAAAACCAGAGGAACTGTTTGGGCAACCCAATACATTTCTAGCACCCTCTTCTATCATTCTTCTGTAACCCTCTCTCTCCACTTCCTACCACATACACACACACACACAATGTTCTTTCTCTAAATGTCCCTAAACTTCCCTGAAATCCTATTCTTAGAACACAGTGAACTTTCATACCATCAAGTATTTGCATTTGTTTTTCTCTCTTAAATGCCCTTTGGTCCACAAATCTCCCTGTCTTAAGGTCCAGTTTAAATGTCCCTACTTATGGCTAAAACATGATGTCTGACTCACCAGGATCCAACCCAGGATTACTAAATGTGTGACTTGAACATGTTACCTAAGCTCTCTTTGCTTTAGAAATAAAAGTAGAAAATAACAGTACCTGTTTCACAGGATTGTTGTGAGATATCAATAACATGTGTAAAATGCTTAGAACAATGGCAGGTACATGGTTTGAGCTCAGTGAATGTTAGCTCTGGTTTAAAATAATAATAAACGAATAATGAATAAACAAATGTCCTCTTTTCTAGGAAGCTTTATTCACTTCTCCAAGGAAAATTAATCATTCCTTCTATTTCCCACAAGGAAAATTAATCATAAGTAATTCATATTGCTTGTGACATTTACTTTCACATTTCTTCTACTTTATACAATTTCAGTCATGTAGAATATGTTCGAAATAATTTTTAAAATAAAGTTATATTAACTTCTGAAGTCTTTAAAAGTATCGTTTCAAAGCTGTTAGACATGGATTCACATCCTGGGTCAACCACCTATTAATAATGTGATCTTCAGCAAGTGACAAAACCTCAGTTTCTATATGTATAAAAAGAAGAAAAACATCATTTATCTGACTGAGGATTCAGTGATACTTTTCCTTCAGAGATCTCCCTGGGTCTGTAGAAAAGCCTAAAACACTTGGCCAGGCACACAAGTCCCTCCATCATCTGGCCCTCTTCTATCTTTCCAGCTTCATCTACCCCATTCTCCCTTGTACTTGCTACTTCAACAATTCTGAAATGCTTTCAGTTTCCTAAGCTGTCCAGGTTTTTGCATTTTTGTACATGCTGTTCATTCTGCCTGAAACGTCCCTCCTTTCACTTCTACTTACCCAGTTCTTCTTCATCCTTCAAAACTCATTAAAATATTTATTGAATACCTAATAATATATGTTCTATGTCCCGCTGGTCATTCAACAGCTGTCCAAATGTCATCTGGTGTAGCTCACCTGCCTTCAACTGCATGGGAACTGAAAATCAGAGCTATTAAGAGCCTTATGGTTCACCTAACCTAGCCCAACACTGCCCAAGTTGAAGAAGTAGTTCTAGAGAGAAGAGACTGACCCAAGGTCATGGAGATCTCAGTTATCTACTGTTGTGTAACAAAGTACCCCAAAGTTCAGCAGCTTAGATCAACAACCATTATATTATTTCTCACAATTTTATGAGTCAGGAATCTAGTCAAGGCTAGGCTAGTTGCTTCTTCTGCTCCACATGGAGTCAAATGAAATCTCTCCATGGTATTCGTTTGGCTTCACCCAACGTCTTGAGCCTTGGCTTCATTTGGCCCCCTCTCTCCTTCCAGAGTGTCTCAGTGTGATATCTCCAGCAGAGTATATGGTATCTCAGGGCTCAAAGAGAAAATGTTCCCAGGAGACAGGAAGTGGAAGTTACCAGTCTCTTAAGACCTGGGCTTGGAAACTAGTACAGTGTCACCTCTGCAGTATTCTATTGGTCAAAACAATCATAGAGCCCATCCAGACTCCAGAGGAGGAGACATTGTCAATGGGAGAAGGATCCAACAATTTACAGCCATCTTTAATCTGTCACCATCTGCCCTCTGGCCACAAATTGTTTACATTCTTCCCACAGCAAAATACATTCACTTCCTCAAAGGACCTACCCCTCCAAACTCAACCTATTACGGTGTTACGCTCAGGATCAAGGTCCATGATCTCATCATCTGAATAAGTTCCAGATGTGGATGAGTTTCCTCAGATGTAGTTCCTAGGGTATAGTTTCTTGAGCACTGTTCCTTTCCATTGAAAATCTCTGAACAAAAGAGAAAAGTTATCTTCCCCATATATACCCAACTACAATGGTGAGACAGGCATAAGGTAACTGCTGTAGACACTCTTGTTCAAAAGAGGGTGGGGTGGTGATGGTGGGTAGAAGGAATGGAAGCACAGAGGAGTCACTGGTGCTTAGAAATTCTGAAATCTAGCCAAACACATGATGCCAGTGCTTTAATTAAGGCCTAGTTCTGCTCCCTGGGAATGAGTCTCTGTGACTTTTGGTTCTGCCCTCTGAGTCACCATTCTTTTCCCATAAGAAATAGCCCATTTTTATAGTTCAGTAGTTTTCTCAGCCTGCTCTCTGCCCATAGTAGACTGGGAGTCCAAAGACCTCTTTTCATTTCGTACTGTCTCTGTGAGCTTCAGGCCAAGCTAACGTAATTCTTTTAAAATTGGGGGGGGGGGTTTCCTGTGTATCAAATTATGCTCTACACCATTATCCAAAAAAACACACCCACAAATCTTTCAGGTAGCCTTTCTTGACCTTGGGCCCCCTGTGAACCTGTTGTGGAAAAACACCCTTAACACTCTTAGAAATCCTGTTGTTTAACATAGAGGGTCCATGAGGCACAGCATTAAGTTCCGCAGAAAGAATTTTTTTCCACTAGGAATAATTTTGAAAGCATCTATGAGACACTGCCTTAAATCTTTCTGATCTACACTGCTGGTGGAATGTAAACTGGTACAGCCATATGGAAAACAGTATTGAGCTTCCTCAAAAAATTAAGGATATAACTATGATATGATCCAGCTATTCTACTACTGGGTATTTATCCAAAGAATACGAAAACACTAATTAGAAAAGATACACGTACCCCTATGTTCATTACAGCATTATGTATGATAGCTAAGATATGGAAACAACCTAAGTGCCCATCAACAGAAGAATGGATAAAGAAGATGTAGTATACATACACACACATACACACACACACACACACACACACACACACACACACACACACACCAGTGGAATACTACTTAGTCATAAAAAAGATGAAATCTTGCCATTTGCCACAACATGCATGGACGTTGAGGGTATTAGGCTAAGTGAAATAAGTCAGAGAGAAAGACAAACAACTTATGATTTCATTCATATGTGGAATATTTTTAAAAAGTAAAATAAAAACAAGCACATAGATACAGAGAACAAAGTAGTGGTTTCCAGAGGGGAAGAGGTATGGGGGGAGGGTAAAATGAGTAAAGGGGATCAACTGTATGTGGTGAATTGAAACTAAACTTTTGGTGGTAAGTATGCTGTAGTGTATATACAAGTCTAAATATAATGTTATACTCATGACTGTTATCAACCAATGTTACCTCAATTAAAAAAATCTTTCTGAGGTCTTAACAAAGGATTTTACAGTTGCATCCTCGACTTGTCTTTACCCTGTGATCTCATTTTGCTAGCAACACCTTAGAGCTGATCTTTACTATAAGGCCATTTTTTTCCATTGAGATTCTTGTGCTGTCTGGAAATACTATCCTAGGTCCTCTTTTAGTTTACCTCTCTCTTCTCATATTTCATTATAAATAGCTAGAAAAAGCCAGCTGACACTTTGGACTTTCTGCCTGGAAACTCGCCAAACAGATCCTCAAACTCATTAGGTACCTTTCTATTTTCCGTGTTACCACAAGTAACCTTGCTGCCAAACCTTTGTCTAGCTTCCAGTAACAATTCCTTTACTGTTTTGAAAGTGATCACCAACACCTCCTCCAAGTCTTTCTAGCTTTCACTGACAGACGCCTCAAGGCCCTTCAAGTCCCCACACATTGCCCGGTCTCAAAGCCAATGTCACATGTTTGGGGGTTTGGGTTATAGAAGTGCCCAATTCCCAGTTATCAACTTGTGTTGTGGTTATCAGTTGTTGCCTAACAAACCACCCCCAAACTTAGTAGCTTTAAAAAAAAAATCATTATATGTCTCGATTTTGTGTGTCAATATTTGAGGTAAGCCTCGAATGACCAGCTCTTCAGCTCCACATGAAGTGAACTGGGGTCAGTTGATATTCAGCTGGCAGTTGGGCTGGTCTGAAGGATCCAAGATAGCTTCACTCACATGACTGAGACATTGGCAAGGACAACTGCAAGGCTAGATTCAGCCTTCTCTTGAAGGCCTTCTCTTTGTCCCTCTCTTGAAGGCTGGGCTCAGTCAGGCCCTTCTCTTCTGCATGTAGTCTCAAAGCCTGTTCATGAAGTGTGTCCAGAAGGGATGTCAAACATCTTACGTGACACCCAAGGGATCCAAGAGGCAGTGTTCCAAGAGATAGGAAATGGAAGCTTCCAGTTTTTTAAGTCCTGGGCTTGGAAACTGGCAATGTCATTTCTGTCATATTTTATTTATTAGCTAAAGCAGTTACAGACTCTGCTCAGATTCAAGGGGAAAGTATATGGACATCATCTCTTAATAGAAGGGGCATCAAAGAATTTGTGGCCATATTTAATCTGCCACATAAAGAAAGTTAGCAGTAAAACAAAGAGTTGAACCCAGATCTTCTGCCTTCAGATGCATGCATGGGTCATAGCACTCATTCATTCTTTCATTCATTCATGATGCAAGAAACATTTCTGAAATGCCGCTGTCTGTTAGGTACCATGTTAGATGCTGAGCAGGATATAAACATTATCTTCTATTCTAGGATAGCCCACAGTCTAATGAGGTTAGTAGATGTGTTCACAGATAATGCTAGATACTAATAGAAAGTTACGCCAAATGCTGGGGGAACACCGAAGATGGAGGGAATATCTACAATGGGAAAGAGGGAATATCGGGAAGGCTTGCTAGAGAAATGACCTTAGAGCTGAGATTTAAAAGCTGAAGAGAATTTGCTGAGAAGAGAAGACAGTGAAAGACTTTCTAGGCATGGGCCAAGAAGAGGCGGGGTGAGAGAGCATGGTATGTTTGGGAAACATTGAGGAGTTCACATGACTGATGTGGAGAATGTGAGGGGTACAAGCCTGAAATTATTTTAATGTTTTTTTCCTGAGGTAGTCAGAGAGGTATAGGGAGAAGGTGATTGGAGACTTCATTTCAACCTAATGCTTTTCCTATTGATTCTAAGAGTTGTGACTCCAAAGCTTTTCCTTCTTTGTTTCTATTTGCAACCCTCCCACCCTGTTTCTTCATTAAATCATGGCAATAGGCTCAGAGGAAGATAAGGTCATTTAATGTTCTATATTTACATCCAGCATATAAACTTCGGTTTTCCAACATGTGTGCAAGTCTGGGTAACAGACTGTGTGTCATAAATATTCATCCTGTCTTTTCATATGGTTATTTGAAGGCTAAACATTAAGCCTGACATTAGTCCTTAGTGGAGTGGAGATTGATGTGGTTCAACAAAGAGGTATTTTACTCGGCAACAGACTCCAACATGCTAAGTCAAAGACCCATTTCAATACCTGTCCCCTGCAATGCCTGTGTGAAAATTAGAAAAATGTACATCCTCTGGGCAGATACAGGCTCACACCAGGTTTCAGTGGCTTGGAGAGTAGAGCAGGGTCT
Source organism: Stenella coeruleoalba (assembly GCF_951394435.1). NCBI lineage: Eukaryota > Metazoa > Chordata > Mammalia > Artiodactyla > Delphinidae > Stenella > Stenella coeruleoalba. The sequence continues at coordinate 42,304,018 of NC_137169.1, forward strand.
GAATATCAGCTGCCACTTGTTTCCTGCCTCTGGCACCTTTGTGACATGTACAGAATGTGTGACTCTATGTTCTGGCTTTGGCTAGTTACTGGTGTTCTATTGTTAAATGCAGAATAGAGCCTGTGGAAACAGACCAGAGAAGCTAGTTTCTGTCCCCTGCTCCCCACATCCTTTAATTATATTCTGTGACTTACTGTTCAAACAGTAAGCAAATCATTCTCCTTCTTTGTCTTTATTATCCTCTCTCTGAAAGCTCCAGGGACCGTTCCTTCCTACCTGGAATATAGAGCCCAATTTGTCAGGAATAAGTTTGGTAAGCATAATATTCTATCCATACTTTCATCTGCCTCAGGAAAATGACTTTTTAAAAAAGCTGTTTGTTTTCAGTGTACAGACTATTTTGAAACACTAATACCAGGAATAAAGAGAAAGAGGGGGAGAAAACATTGCCGACAATCCTGTCTCCTATCGTATAAACTATTTTCATTTCTCCACTTAACCTTGGTGACCATTGTCTCCAAGTTCCTAAATTCCAAACTCTGTCAATGTGTGTCATTTTTTATTGTTTTAATGGAAGAATACATTTCATTTTATTTTCTGCACTTTTTACTAAATAGTATGTCCCCCCAAAATTTCATGTTTCCTTCATGCATATACCCAACAAATATTTACTTAGTTCTTATAATTTGCCAGGTTCTATTTTAGATGACAAGGATTCAGTAATGAATATGCCAAAGCTCTTACCCTGAGGACTTAATGCCAGTGAGAGACACATACAACAAACAATGCAAATGTCGAGTGCTGTAAAGTAAATTAAACCAAGGCAATGGAACAGAAGTAATGTAGAGAGTGACCATTTTAGAAAATAACTCTTGGAGTAAATATACAATTACTTAATATTTCCCTATGATCAAACATTTAGATCATTGTTTTTGAGATTATCTGCCAGTGAAATATATATATATATAATATATATATTATATATATATTTATTTATTTATATTCTTGGCTGCGTTGGGTCTTCATTGCTGCTCAGGCTTTCTCTAGCTGTGGTGAGCAGGGATTACTCTTTGTTGCAGTGCACGGGCTTCTCATTGCAGTGGCTTCTCTTGTAGAGCACCGGCTCTAGGTGTGCCGGCTTCAGAAGTTGTGGCATGAGGGCTCAGTAGTTGTGGCTCACGGGCTCTAGGAGTGCAGGCTCAGTAGTTGTGGCACACGGGCTTAGTTGCTCCGCGGCATGTGGGATCTTCCCGGGCCAGGGCTCGAACCCGTGTCCCCTGCATTGGGAGGTGGATTCTTATCCACTGCACCACCAGGGAAGCCCTATGTATTTATTTTTTATTTAAAATTTTCCTTTAGAATGAAACTCCAGAAGAGGACTACTGGCAGTTTTAGCTCCTGGTTTTACTGTAAAGATTGTAATCACCACAATTCATGCTTCAGAGGACAAAATGTTAGCAAGAGAGGATTCTGGGAAGACGGCAAAGTAGAAAGCACCAGGATGCTATCTCCTCACCTAGACAACGACTTCACTAGCAGAATCTGCCTCATGTAACTGTTTGGAATTCCAGAGTCTATTGAAGGCTTGCTTACAACTTCCAGGGGAAGACTTGCTTCTGATCACCAAGGTGCAGACAAAGAGGCAGGCCGTTGTTGCTGCACATCCCACCCTGTTGCAAGCTCCTACCCATGTAGCTAAATTCCCGGGGATTTAAAGGGCTGGCACCCCTATTTCCACCCCCCCTCATTTTTCTCTTTTCCTTCTGATGGAATTGAAGGGAGAAATAGAAGGCTCGATTCTGGGGTTCTTTTAGAGGTTTGAATTTTCTCAGAGAAAGACAGGACGGCCATGAGGAAAAAAGAAACAAACTGCAGCAACATCGAAGACCTTGAAAGGAACCTGAGGGTGTCAGAGGAGGGAAAACAGTAGCCACAAGCCCAAGCACTTGTATCTTCTGCCTCTTGCCACCTACCTTGCCCACCCCACCAGCCCACTCTGCCTGGGACTTGAAATCTGTGGCTGAAGGACCATCACCACGTAGCTTCAAAAATAATTAACAACCCTCCCTTCCCAAACACACCCAAATTCACTCATCCAGCATTTACTTTTTTGAATCCACTCAGAACTTTTTTTCTACAACCCCCCTCCCTAAATGGAGTTGGTGGCGGTGGGGGGATGAATACTGAGCTGGCCTTAGTTTTTTTTAAAGAGAATTTTCGATCCAATGAGGCCCCCCAAATAATTGAGTTTTGGGTTCTGGTTGGTTGTTTTATTTTTTTCCCCCAAATTTTAACCACCTCCACCCCAAGTCCGATAAAACCTTGATCATGGGTTCAGGTCCCATAGACCCCAAAGGGCCTCCTTAAGCTTAAGGAAGCTGGATAGCTTCCTTAACTGAGATGGGGAAGTCACAAGTGTGGATGGGATTTCGAAGATCTTCAGTATGATAAAGGAAGCACGAAAGACAGTAAGTCGATGTATTTACTTGAACACTCTCCTGCAGACCTGTTCAACTAGAAATATTGGTCAAGTTTACTGATGTTGGTAGTTACAAGTTTCTTAACAATTGGCTGACGTATTCAAAGACAACAAGCAACATTCTCCTCTAGCAGCAAATTCTGCTGGCGCTGCAGCATCTACCACTCACTGTTGACCATCTCAAGCAGCACAGCACAGCCAAACTGGTGAAGCAACTGAGCAAGTCAAGTAAGGATGAAGAGCTCTGGAAATTGGCCTCAGTCCTTATCAGCGACTGAACGACTGTCATCCACTCCCAGAGCAGTACCCAGCCTGCTGAGAAAGATAAGAAGAAATGGAAAGAAGAGGGAAAGAGTTGAACCACCCCTCCTGAGTGACCTTTGACTGAGGTAGAGGCTGAGACTCAGACTGAGGAGGCCCCAGAGGAGAAGAGGGAGAAGCCCAGGTCTCTCTGAACCGTGGTGCCCAGTCTCGTCACATTCCTTTCCACTAGGCTAGAGCTGGAGACCCCGTCTTCGGTGCCTGTAAAGAAGAATGCCAGTGCAGTGGTGGTTTCTGATAAGTACAACCTTAAACCCATCTCCCTCAAGTGTCAGAGTTCCACAGCTGCCCCAGGAGATGCTGCACCCCCCGCAGAGAAGAAATACAAGCCACTCAACACGACACCCAATGCCACCAAAGAGATCAAAGTGAAGATCATCCCACCATAGCCTATGGAGGGCCTGGGCTTTTTGGATGCACTAAATTCAGCACCTGTTCCAGGCAACAAAATTAAGAAGAAGAAGGTGCTGTCACCCACAGCTGCCAAGTCAAGCCCATTTGAATGGAAAACGAGCACAGAACCAAGCACAGCAAACCTTCTTCCCCAGAGCCAGCACCTCCTTCTGCGGCTATGGACACAACGTCCAGGGACCCCAGTCCCCACTGTTGAAGTCCCAGAACTCATGGATACCGCCTCTTTGGAACCAGGAGCTTGGGATGCAAAGCCAGTGGAGATCCTAGCCAGCTGACCCGGAAGGGCAGGAAGAGGAAAACTGTGACGTGACCTGAGGAGGGCAAACAGAGAGTATTTCTATTTTGAACTGAATGAAACTGAACGAGTAAATGTGAATAAGATCAAGGATTTTGGTGAGTCAGCTAAGTGAGAGATACTGTCAGGCCGACATGCATTTGAGGTAGCCCGGCGTCTGAGCCACGACAGCATGGAGGAGAATGTGCCCTGGGTGTGCCCCCAGCTCCTGGTGCTGCTCTCGCCTCTCATCACCCCTGGAAGCAGTAGCCAGGATCAGTACATCCAGGCTGAGCAGGAGAAGGGGATCCTTCAGGAGCTCTTCCTGAGCAAGGAAAGTCCTCACAATCCTGATCCTGAGCCCTATTCATCCCCCTAGATGAGGAATGTTCCATGGATAAAGCCCCATATGTTGAGACCCTGGAGCCTATTAGGTTGGTTGGGCTGTGGTTCACCCGATGGGGTAAGTGTTTCCAAGTTGCCTTCTGTTTTGGACGATCTTATGGAAAACATGGGTGCCAGGAAGAGCCCCCTGCGTTCTGGAAGAGGAGGCATCGATGTGCAAGAGATCCTCCCTCCATTGTGGGTAGCCCTAACAGTCATCCCGCAGAGGAGCTGCTGAAACAAACAGACTATCCAGACAAGGTCAAGCAGATGCCAGTGCCACACAGACTCTTAGGCCCTGATCTGATAGCCAATGGTTTTCTACCGGGAGGCCCCGGGAGCCCCCAAGGGCATACAGCACTTCCCCCCTGGACCTAGGGGACCAATGCCAGGTCCCCATGTAGGCCCTGGGTGCCCTGGTGGGCCAGTGGTCCACGTCTCCTGGGTCCCCCACCCCCTCCCTGGGGGCAGTGCAATCCCTTCTAGAATGACCCAGTTTTCCCCATTCAGGGTGGCCTGACGCTGGGGGTATCAGGACCAGGTCCTGGACCATCCCATAGAGGCCGTGGTGGCCAAGGAGGAAATGAACCTCTTCCTCCTCTTCCATTCTGAGGGACCAGAGGAGGTTGCTCTGGAGGAGGACCCCCAAATGGACAAGGGGGCCCTGGTGGGGGCATGGTTGGAGGCGGTGGGCATGGTCTCCATGAAGGCCCTGGTGGAGGAATGGGTGCTTGTGATGGACATCAGCCCCATGAAGGCCCTGGTTATGGGGGCCCCATGGCCACCGGCCTCATTATGTCCCTGGTCACTGAGGCCATGACCATCGAAGGCCACCCCCTCGTAAGTACCGTGGCTATGATGGCTCTGGCCATGGAGAAGGGGGTCACCAAGGGCCTGATGGAGGCCACAGCCATGGAGGAGACATGTCAAACTGCCTTGTTTGTTGACATATCATGATGTTCTCATAGCAACTGATGCTATGAGAACAACTGTGCCTTCTACCACCCGAGTGTCAATGGCCTCTCCTGCCCTAGGGAATCACCTGCCTGCCCCATCCACACACACCCCTATGTACTGTAGCCTTGCTCCTTTCACACTTTTATGGCTTCTGTGAGGCCCATTTTCCCCTTTCTCCAGCTGATGAGCTGGCCCCCTCACGGCCTACCTGCCTGAGTTCCTGTGGGTTTTCTGATCACTGGTGCACATTGATGTACATATTTTCCTCCAGTCTGGGGAGGAGAGAGACTGGACACATTCTTTACCTTGGACTGCTTAAGAGGAGACCAAGTTGCCTTCACTTTTTGAGATTTGCCCTGTATCCCAAGCCCCTTTCTGGTATTACCCTTTATGCCTGAGAACCTAAAGCTGGTTATCCTAGAGAATACCTCTACCCTCCTATTGTGGGTCCTCCTCATGCACACACAACTCTGATGTAGGATCAGCTGCACTTATGAAATCATCCCAGTCAAGTTCATTCTTCCTTATGGGGTGAGGAGATGGCAAAAGGGGTATTGTGTATCCTACTGCACTGAGAAGGCTCAATCCAGTTGGATTTGAGTTCCAGAGTACACATCATGTCCACTCCTCCTCTCACACAAGCTTTACATTCTGAGTCCTTTCTCAAGTAAGACTTTGCAATCTTCTGTGAATACCCAAGTTTGCATTATGGGTCTGCTAGGTTCAGTGATGGCAAATTCATACTGACATCCAGTGAAAGTTTCAGCTTGCATAGGTGAGGCCATTGATGGTGGTCTACAGCTCATTCCGGAAACTGTAAAACACTTCAGTGAGACCAGCTTTCTATCAGCTGAAGCCCAGTGTGCTGGGCCTGACAGTCACACTACTTGCACTCCTCTGGGAATTAGCTTGCTCCTGGCCTCCATCTGGAACCTTGTCAGTGTGAGGCCTCCAGCTCCCTTGCCCTGTCAGCCACCTCTGAATCCCCGCCACGTGCTTTCCTGGGTGGATTCAATAAGATGACTTGTCCTCTCACAGCCCTCTCCTTCACTTGTCTCAGCATCAGTTGTTTTCTAAGAAAACAGTGCATTGGTTGGATTTTGTGCACAGACTTGGGTTAGAGCCACAATGGATTTGAGGATGAGTATTTTCTTTTTCTTTTGGTTTTGTATATTTTGTAAATTCATAATCAACAATGGAAAGAGAAACAGCTTATTAAAAAAAATAGTACGCTCTACAACAATAGTTGACAAAACACACATACCAAAACTTATAGGGCTCAGTGAAATCAGTTTCAAGGGGAAAATTTATAGCTATAAACACATGAAAAAAAAATCTCAAATCAACAATTTAACTGTACAACTTAAGGAACTAGAAAAAGAAGAACAAATTAAACCCAAAGCTAGCAGAAAAAAAAGGAAATAATAAAGATAAAGCAGAGATAAATGAAACAGAATATACAAACAATGGGAAAAAAATCAATGAAACAAAAAGTTGCTTCTTCAAAAAAATCAACAAAATTGACAAACCTCTAGCTAGAGAGACCAAAAAGGAAGAGAAAAGACTCGAATTACTAAAATCAGAAATGAAAGTGGGAACATAACTACAGAATCTACAGAAATAACAAGGATTATAAGAGATTACTATCAACAAGTATATAGCAACAAATTGGATTACCAAGATGAAATGGTCAAATTACTAGAAAAATAACCCAAGACTAAATCACAAAGAAACAGAAAACCTGAATAGACGTATAACGAGTAAAGAGATTGAATTCACAATCAAAAAATCTCCCTACAAAGGAAAACTCCCTTCCTAATGCCTTCATTGGTGAATTCTACCAAACATTTTAAAAAGAAAAAACACCAATCCTTCCCAAACTTTTGCAAAAAGTTGAAGAAGAGGGAACACTTCTTAACTCATTCTGTGAGGCCAGCATTACCCTGATGCCAGAGCCAGACAAAGATACTATTAGAAAACTAAAGATCAATATCCCTTATGAACATTGATGCAAAAATCCTCAACAAAACACTGGCAAAGCAAATTCAGCAACATATTAAAAGGATTATACACCATGACCAGGTGCAATTTATTCCTGGAATGCAAGGATGTTTCATTATATGAAAATCAATCAATACAATACATCACATTAACAGAATGAAGGGGGAGAAACCCACATGATCATATCAAGTGGCACAGAAAAAGCATTTGTCAAATTCAACACCCTTTCAAGATAAAGAACACTCAAACTTAAGAATATAAGGAAATGACCCCAATATAACAAAAGCTGTGTATGAAAACCCACAGCTAACATCATATTCAATGGTGAAAAACTGAAAGCTTTTCATCTAAGATCAGGAACAAGGTAAGGATGGATGCCCACTTTCACCACTTCTATTCAACATAGTACTGGAAGTGGTAGCCAGAGCAATTAGGCAAGGAAAAATAAATAGAAGCATCCAAATTGGAAAGAATGCAGTAAAAGTATCTCTATTTGCAGATGGTATAATCTTATATGTAGAAAATCCTAAAGATTCCCGCCCCCCCAAAAAAACCTGTTAGAACTAATTAATTAATTCAGCAAAAAAACAGGATACGAAGTCAACACAAAAATCAGTTGCATTTCTACATACTAAGAATGAAAAATTTGAAAAGGAAGTTACAAACAAAATCCTCTTACAAACAAATCCTTCTTACAAAAGGAAGTTACAAACAAAATCCTCATCAAAAAGAGTAAATTACTTAAGAGTTAACCAAGGAGGTTAAGTATAATGAAAACTATAAAACATTGCTGAAAGAAATTAATAAGACATAAATAAATGGAAACACATCTCGTATTTATGGAATGGAAGATTTAATATTGTTTAAATGTCAATATTACCCAAAGCAATTTACAGATTCAATGTAATCCCTACCAAAATACCAACTACTTTTTTTTTGTAAAAATAGATAAAAAGCATATTAAAATTCACATGACATCTCAAGAGACCACAAATAGTCAAAACAATCTTGAAAAAGAAGAACAAAACTGGAGGATTCACACTTCTTGATTTCAAAACTTACTAAAAAGCTACAGTAACCAAAACAATGTGGTACTGTCATAAATTTATGGCATAAATGTCATAAATACATAAATAAATACAGACATATAGACCAATGGACTAGAATAGAGAGCCCAGAAATAAACTATCACATATATGGTCAAATGATTTTTGACAAGAGTCCCTAGATCATTCAAAGGGGAAAGAACAGTCTTTTCAACAAATAATTCTGGGGAAAATTGATATACATATGCAAAATAATGAAGTTGGATTTTAGCTAACATAATATAAAAAAATTCCAAATGGATCATGGACCTAAATGTGAAACCTAAAAGAATAAAACTCTTAGAAGAAAACATAGGAGAAAAGCTTCACAACATTGAACTTGGAAATGATTTCTTAGCTATGAATTAAGAACATAAATAACAAAAGAAAAATCAGACAAATTGTACTTTATGAAAAATTTAAAATTTTGTGCATCAAAAGGCACAAAACAGAGTAAAAAGGAAAACAACAGAATGGGAGAAAATATCTCCAAATCATTTATCTGATAAGGCATTAATATATAGAATATATAGAGAACTTCTCAAACTCAACAATAAAAAAGCAACCTGATTCAAAAATGGGCAAAGTACTTGAATAGACATTTCTCCAAAGAAGATATACAAATAGCCAAGAAGCACACACAAAGATGCTCAGCATTGCTGATCATTAGGAAAAGGTAAATCAAAACTATAATGTGGGGACCTCCTTGGTGGCACAGGGATTAAGACTCTATGCTCCCAATGCAGGGGGGCTGGGTTCAATCCCTGGTCAGGGAACTAGATCCCACACGCATGCCACAACTAAGGAGCTGGCGAACTGCAGCTAAGGAGCCTGCAAGCCGCAACTAAGGAGCCCAGGTGCCGCAATTAAAGAAGCCAGCCGGGGGTGGTGGTGAGGGGTTGTGGGATGAATTGGGAGGTTGTGATTGACATATATACACTAATATGTATAAAATAGATAACTAATAAGAACCTGCTGTATAAAAAAATAAAATTCAAAAAAAAAAGAAAAAGCGAATATAAAAACAAGTTGCCAGCAAGCCGCAACTAAGGTCCGGTGCAACCAAATAAATAAATAAAAATAAATATTTAAAAAAACCTATAATGTGATATGACCTCACACTAGTTAGGATGGCTTCTATCAAAAAAACAGAAAACAACAAGTGTTGACAAGGATGTGGAGAAATTGGAATGCTTGTGCACAGTGATAACTGGAGAGTTATTTTTTTTAATAGGTATCACTACACCTATTAAGTTTCAGTTTTACAAGATGAAAAGAGGTATGGGAATGGATGGTGGTGATGGCTGTACAACATTGTGAAGGTATTTAAAACCACTGAACTGTACATTTAAAAATGGTTAAGAGGCTTCCCTGGTGGTGCAGTGGTTAAGAATCTGCCTGCCAATGGAGGGAACAGGGGTTCAAGCCCTGCTCTGGGAAGATCCCACATGCCGCAGAGCAACTAAGCCCGTGTGCCACAACTACTGAGCCTGCGCTCTAGACCCTGTGAGCCACAACTACTGAGCCCGCATGCCACAACTACTGAAGCCTGCACGCCTAGACCCTGTGCTCTGCAACAAGAGAAGCCACCACAATGAGAGGCCCATGCACTGCAACCAAGAGTAGCCCCTGCTCGCCGCAACTAGAGAGGGCCCATGAGCAGCAACAAAGACCCAATGCAGCCAAAAATAAAAATAAATAAATAAATTTGAAAAAATAAAATAAAATAAACATTTAAGTAAGAAACTGTGCCAATTCTCTCAGTGTTTTTTAGAAGATAGAGCAGCAGGTATAGTTTCTAACTCATCCTATGAGGCCAGCATTACTATAATTACCAAATCCAGAGAAAGACATTACAAGAAAAGAAAACTGGCTAGTCTCTCTCATGAGCATAGATGTAAAACGTCCTCAACAAAATATTAGTAAATAGACTCTAACAATGTATAAAAAGAATTATATACCAAGTGACATTTACCCCAGGTATGCGAGGCTTGTTCAACATTTGAAAATCAATTAATATAATCCATTACATCACAACCTTAACAGTCTCAAGAAGAAAAATCACATGATTATATTAATAGATGTAGGAAAAGCATTTGACAAAATCCAACACCCATACATGATAAATACTCCCAGTAAACTAGGACTAGAGGGGAACTTCCTCAATGGCATAAAGAATATCTACAAAAAAACCTGCAGTAGCATTATACTGAATGGTGAGATTCCAACATTAGTGAGAAGATTTTCCACTGAGATAAAGAACAAGGAAAGGATGTACCCTCTCACCACTGCTTTTTAGCATTGTCCTGGAAGTCCTAGTTAATACAATAAGACAAGAAAAAAAAATAATTAGGGGAGAATGGACACACATATATGTATGGCTGAGTCCCTTTGCTGTGCACCTGAAACTATCACAACATTGTTAATCAGCTATACTCCAATATAAAATAAAAAGTTAAAAAAAAAGAAAAGGAAATCAAAATTATACAGATTGAGAAGGAGGAAATCAAACTGATTTTGTTAATAGAAGACATGATTATCTCTATAGAAAATTCAAAAGAATCAACAAAAAAACCCTCCTGGAACTAATAAGTGATTATAGTAAGATTGGAGGTGTTAACATACAGTGTTAACATACAAAAGTCGACTGCTTTCCTATATAACCAGCAATGAACAAGTGGAATTTGAAATTAAAAACACACTATCACTTAACATTAGCACTCCTCAAAATGAAATACTTAGATACATACCTAATAAAATATGTATAAGAACTATATGAGAAAAACTACAAAATTTTGATTAATGAAATCTAAGAAGAACTAAGTGAATGGAGAGATAGTCCATATTCATGGATAGGAAGACTCAATATTGTCAAGATGTCAGTTTTTCCCAACTTGATCTATAGATTCAATGCAATCCCAATGAAAATCCCAGCAAGTTATTTAGAGGTTATCAACAAACTGATTCTAACGTTTATATGGAGAGGCAAAAAGACCCAGAATAGCCAATAGATTATTGAAAAAGAAGAACAAGTTGGAGGATTGATGCTACCCAACTTCAAGACTTACTATAAAGTTGCAATAATGAAGACAGTATGTTATTGGTGAAAGAATAGACAAACAGATTAATGGAACATAATAAAAGCCCAGATAGTCCCACATAAATATACTCAACTGATCTTTAACAAAGGAGCAAAGGCAATACAATGGAGAAAAGATAATCTTTTCAACAAATAGTACTAGAACAACTGGACACCCACATGTGAAAAAATGGATCTAGACAGAGGCCTTACACACTTCACAAAAATTAACTCAAAATGGATCACATCTAAATGTAAAATACAAATATATAAAACTCCTAAAAGATAACATAGGAGAAAAATCTAGATTATTTTGGGTTTGGTGATGATATTTTAGATACAATCCATGAAAGAAAGAATTGATAAGCTGGACTTCATTAAAATTAAAAATTTCTGGTGGGCGGAAGATGCTTTCAAAAGAATGAAAATACAAGCTTCAGACTGAGAAGAAATATTTGCAAAAGACATATCTGATAATGGACTGTCCTCTAAAATATATAAAGAACTCTTAGAACTCAACAACAAGAAAATAAACAACTCTTTTAAAAAATAGGCCAAAACCTCAACAGACACCTCACCAATTAAAATATACAGATGGCAAATAAGCATATGAAAGGAAAATTTAAGGGAAATGGAAATCAAATAACAATGAGATACTACTATGTACCTATTAGAATAGCCAAAACCCAAACACTGACAACATCAAAAGCTGGTGAGAATATGGAGCTACAGGAACACTCATTCATAGCTGGTGGGGATGCAAAATGGTACAGCCACTTTGGAAGACAGTTCAGTAGTTTCTTACAAAACTAAGCACACTTTTACCATACAATCCAGCAATTGTGTTCCTTGGTACTATCCAAATTAGTTGAAACTTATGCTCACATAAAAGCCTGCAAACATACTGTTTGAGGGAATGTAAAATGGTACAGCTACTGTGAAAAAACAGTATGACAGTTCCTCAAAAAATTAAACATAGAATTACCATATAATACAGCAATTCCACTCTGGGTATATAATCAAAGAATTGAAATTAGGGTCTTGAAGAGATATTTGTACATCCATGTTCATAGCAGCATGATAGTAGCTAAAATGTGGAAGCCACCCAAGTGTCCATCAATGAATGAATGGATAAGCAAAATGTGGTATATACATATAATGGAATATTACAGCAGTCAGCCTTAAAAAGGAAGGAAATTCTGCAATATACTATACCATGGATGAACCTTGAAGACATTATGCTAAATGAAATAAGCCAGTCACAAAAGGACAAATGTTGTATGATTATACTTATATAAGATACTTCGAGTGGTAAAAATCATAGAGACAGAAAGTAGGATGATGATTACCAGGAGCTGAGGGGAGGGGAAAAAGGATAGTTATTGTTTAATGGGTAGTTTTGGTTTTACAAGATGAAAAGCATTCTGGAGACGAACGGTGGTAATGGCTGCAAAATATTATGAACGTATTAAATACTGAACTGTACACTTAAAAATGGTTAAGGTGGTAAGTTTTATGTTAAGTGTATTTTACTACAATAAAAAAATTGGGAAAAACCCTATACGTAGATATTTATAGCAGCTTTATTCATAATTGCCAAAACTTGGAAGCAACTAAAACGTCCTTCAGTAGATAAATGAATAAATCAACTGTGGGACATCTAGAGAGTGGAATATTATTCAGTGCTAAAAAGAAATTAGTTATCAAGCCATGGATAGAAACGGAGGAACCTTAGTTTTCATTTAAGTGAAAGAAGCCAAGGTGAAAAGACTACATGCTGTATGATTCTAAATATATGACATTTTGGAAAAGGTAAAACTATGGAGTCTGTTAAGAAATAAGTGGTTGCCAGGGGATAGGAGCAAGGGAAGAATGAATAGGCTGAGCACAGAAGATTTTTAGGGCAGTGTAACTACTCTGTATGACACTATAATGGTAGATACACATCGTTATACATTTGTCTAAACCCATAGAATGTACAACACCAAGAGTGAACTCTAACTTAAGCAAGGATTTTGTGTGATAGCTTATCAATGTAACAAATGTACCACTCTGGTGCAGGGTGTTGATAATGGGAGAGGCTATGCATGTACAGGGGTAGGGGTATATGGTAAATCTCTGTACCTTCTGCTCAATTTTGAAGTGAACCTAAAACTGGTCTAAAAAGATAAAGACTATTTTAAAAAATCTGGCTCAACAGAGGGTACTAGATTTTCATATCGGCTTCTGCATTACATCTCCTGCTGTCAGAGAAAACCAGAACCAGACAAGTTAAAGCAGTGAAAGCAAATTTTATTCAGGACCTATTGCAAAAGGGGAAGAGAAACCTCAGTATAGAACTGGACTTCACTCTGTATTATACAAAAAGGACAAGCAAGGACTAGGGTGGGAGAAAGTGGATGGAAAATTACAAAAAGGAAACATCAGAGTTAAAAGGGAATTCTGGCTAAACCCATCGATAGGATTTCTGCTGAAGGCAGGCCAAGGTGGTCAGATACTGAGGGAGGGGGATTCTGGCTAAACTAACTCAGCTAGAATCTTGCTAAAACTGGAATAAGTGGGCTAAGCACAGAACCCAAGGTTAAGGTCTTGAGGGCTTAGAGGAGCTTGACTAGAGTTGGGTCTAGGAGAGTCTTTGTCACTTCAATGGTCTTGGTTACTTTTTTTATTTAAAATTATGTTTTGTGATTAGATCACACTCTCTGGTCTACAGGACACTTCCCAAGGGTTCTTTTCTAAATCTGGATTAGGAAGAAAGATCATTGAATAACTACTTCCTTACAAAGATACATGTAGATGCTAAAGGCATTCAAGGTAAGTCTTCCCCCATTTTCTTGTTTTTATACACTGAGAAAGGAATATCAGGCTGAAAAAACGTTGTAGTTCCCTCCCACAACCTAATAAATGCAACTGGTATATAATTCAAATCTTGGCTTTACCCCTGAATAGCCATGTTTCTATTCCTATAAAACAGGAATGTCAACATTAACCTTTCAAGGCTCAGGCTGATAAATGGAAGTTATGATTTTATACATATATATATGTATATATATATACACACACATATCTGTTTATATATATGAATTATGTTAAAATATTCACATATGTTATATAGATATACACAATATAATACAATAATGGATCCCATTTATTTTACATAGTTATATATATTCCAACTAAGTGAAATAGAGGTCAGCTACATGAAGAAGGTAGTATTTAAGGAGGGTCTTAAAGATAGTTGGATTTCAACAGAAGGGAACAGCATGGCAAAAGATCAGAAGTGGAAAAGCACAGTGAAAACTGAGGGCATGGTAAGTAGTGTGATATGGCTGGAATATAGGATGCCTGGTTTGAGTCAGAGTCATATGGGAGATTAGGATGGGACCAAATGGTTCAAGGCCTTAGTGCCATGCTAAATTTCTGAACCACAAGTCTATGAATGCTCTCTGATTACATTTTTCATGGTAGTAGTGTGGAGAATGGATTGATGGTGCAGAGGCAAGGGCTTCATTAAGAAGTTGTTGCAATAGTTCAGAGGGGACAAGGAAAATGGCAATAGGAGAAAAGAGGCAAATGCCTGAAAATTTCCTCCCAAATAATTTTATTTGTCCAAGCCAGAGAATTAAGTAATGATTCTTGGGGATGTGTGAAAGATTCTGATAAAAAACATGGCATTAGGGATACACCTATTTAGGTGGGAGCCATTAATAGGAAGGAAGGCAAGTCTTGGAAAAGAGGGTAAATAGCAAACTGGTTATATTTAATATGAGATATGAGTGCATTTAAATAAAATACGTGATTTTATAGAATAGGGACTCCAAAGTTAGAGCACTTAGGCCCATGCCAGTTTGACACTGTTCTGCTTCCAAGAATCCTTTCTGATCCTCACCCAATGGTCTAATCACTCCCTTCTGTGCCCTCTAAAAACCTTTGGTAGTGGGTGACAGAAGAACTCATCTGTTTACTTGTCTTCCCATCTGGATTCTGGGCTCCATCAGGAACTAGCCAGGTTTCCCTAGTGCCTAGCATAGGGTCTAGAGAAAAAATTAAAAAATCAGTAAATGATGAATGAAAGAAATGGAGTCAAGACCCAATTTTAGTCTCTTGTTGAATGAATGACTATTAGGAGCATTCTCATCTTTCTTTCCTTCCTTTACATACATTGCTTCTTGAGCTCTTTGTTCATTCAACCAAGAATAAAGCCTACACTGCCTTAGGCAATGTGCCAGGCCTTGCACAGAGGAGGTACAGATGATTCAGCTTGATCAGCCTGTGACAGAGAGAAGCTCAGGGACTGAGAGCACAGAGGAGGCAACTAACCCAGACTGGAGGGTTAGGAGAGGCTTCCCAGTGGCACCAAAGTTGAGTCCAGGAAGACAAGTGGGGATAAAGTTTAGCTTAATGGGAGGTATAAGGTCAGGAGTGGGAAGAAGTGAGTTTCTGTCAGAGAAAAAATATGGGTAAAGGCCTCAGCCGGAGGGAATAGTCCTCTAGATAACTGAAACTACTTTATTTAGACATCCTAGAGTTTAGAATATGCAGGGAACAATGCTGCTAATGAGATAGGAGAGGTAGCCAGATTTGTAAACAATTTAACAATTAATACTTAGTCATAACAGCATTGGGAAGCCATTGAAGGTTTTAAAAGGCTTAAATTCCCCCTAGGGGAATGACATGATCATATTTACATTTAAAAAAGGTAACTCAACTGTACAAATAGTGGATTGAATGGGAGCAATGGTGAATGCAGGGGAAAGAGTTCAATGTATTACAGTAGAGAAGTGATGGTAACTTGTACTATGGTGGTGGGAATGGAAAGAAATAGAACAATTGGTAGAAGAATCTTTCTGGCTGTGATGTAGGAGGTTTAGGAAGTGACTGGGGAAGTAGGGAAGGTTCATTAGTGAGTTTGGACTCTATTCTGAAGGGATAAATGGTAAACCTTTTAACATTTTAATCATGGGAGTGATCCATTCATACACGGGTTTAAAAATAGATCCCTTGGCTGAAGGTGGTGAGAAGACTGTCAAAACAGCGCACAGGTAAGAGCTGAGACAAGCGAGGTGGGCGCAGTGCGTCTGGGGAGGCACGGGAGACGCAGGATTGGTTTCGGAGTCACGTCTCAGACTGTCAGAGAAGCAGAAACTGACGCAGGCCCAGGAACAGCTGCTTAGGACTGGAGAAGGCGAGAGAGGCGGGGTGGGGGGGACGCGCAGCTGAGAGCCGCCCACGCCTCCCAGCGCCGGGGGCGGGACCAGAGCACGCACGGCGGCGTGACGCAGGGCCGCAGCTGGCCTCGTTCTGGCCGCCGTCGCCGCCGCTTTCAGGCGGAGTAGGATGAGGCCCGCGGCTGCAGCTCCGGCGTCGGCGGGGGCAGCAGCAGCTGAGGCAGCAGCTGAGGGAGCCTCGACGGCCGCGCCCCCCCCTCCTGACCTGGATTAGGCCCAGCAGCTCCGTGGCCGCCGCCGCCCCGCGGGGGGGCGGGGTGGGGAAGTGTTTCGTCTCCCCGCCCCCCCCCCCCCACCGCCGCCGCCGCCGCCGCCGCCGCCTCGTAGGAGGCTACCACCGCGACCCCAGGGAACCCGCGGCCCAGCCTTAAGCCCCCAACCCCGGGGGCTGGCATGAGCGGCTCTTCGGCGGCGCCGGGGGGCGGGTTAGCCGTCGCCGCCTGAGCCCCGGCCTGCCGCCCGACCCCACCTCTCTGACCGAGGCTGACGGCGGAGCGTGCGAACGACCCCGCTACTGCTTTCTTCCTCCCCTAGATCACACACCCCAGCCCCGGAAGATGGGGAACTGCCTGAAGTCCCCCACTTCGGATGACATCTCCCTGCTTCACGAGTCTCAGTCCGACCGAGCTAGCTTTGGCGAGGGGACGGAGCCGGATCAGGAGCCGCCGCCGCCATATCAGGTAGGGGAGGGTGTGTGTTGGGCAACGGGGGTGCGAGGAGTAGAGGCAGCTCTGGCTGAGATTGTGGGATCTTCGGGGCTGTCACTGCCCCTGGCCTGAGGAGCACTGACCCCCTTAGGGCTGGATGTGAGGGTGATTGCTTCCCACCCTCAGGATAGGGGGAATCCTTCACCTCCCCTCAAGCACTGCGTGGGGATGGTACTTGTCCTTGAGTTCTGGGATTCGAGTATGTGTGATATCCCCTTGGCCTGTGGCTGGTGGTTAGATGGTGGAGTTTGGAAGTGATATTTTCCTGCCTTTATGCCTGAACTGTGGGGTTTGGAGGTGATTTCCTCATCGCATCGCCAGCTGGATTTTGGGTTCTGGATAGGTCGTTACCCCCTCCCCCCCCCCCCCCCCCGTTTATACTTTCAAGTGTGATCATCCTCTCCTCCCTCCTGTCTGTCTGTATTCATTGGATCTGGTAGGCGTTCATTTCTCCCTCTGCTTGGGAGATTTCCAAGTAGTGATTTTGGTTCTAGCAACATCGAGTTACTTGTTTTTATATATGTTTATATTAATTTTTAATCCCTCCTTTTGCTCCACCCCTGTGACACACCTTTTAAACACGCTGACTTAAGAGAACTTGCTTATCTTGAACTTTGGAAACCTTCAAACCTTACCTGAGAAATAGCTTATGTTACTCGTGGTTCTCCCTTTGTATCAAAGACTTGTCTTCTAAATAGCTTCACTGCTTTTTGTACAGCAATCAGCAGCTCCAGATATCTTTACACAATTAATAAAGAGCTAAAGACTGCTTTAGAAAACTCAAAATAGATATGCAGCTGTTATAATCCGTAATATATATAAACCTTTCCTCTACTTTTTCAATTTTAAATGATGCTGATTAAAAACTTTTTCCCCAGAAGGGCTTGGATAGTTGTGGCTTAATTTTTTTCATGAATGGGGTTTAATTTTCAAACTGGGCAGTCTCCTTTGTTGTTTCATGTGGTGACATCATTATCTAGTGTTATTCTTTTCTCATTCCTATGTAAATCAGTGTCTCACCACACCAGAAAAACCTGATCACATATGCTGGTTTTCTGGATAAAACCCTTCAGGGGCCTTTCATATATGCCAACAAAGTCCAGTCTTTTAATTGTGGCATAGAGAAGTCTCCATGATTTCTCTTTCACATTCATATTCCAGGCCTATCAAGTACAACAGCCTGTTTACACATCTCTGCCTTAGCTCCATTTGCCCCCTCTGGAGCCCTTCCCCCAAAGTCAGCAGGTGAACAGCGTAATCCTCTTTGAGGACTCAACTGTATCTGAAGTCCCTACATTCCCCTCCCTCTCACCCTGAATCCATTACTTCCTTCTTTGTGTCCCCCCTGAAGGAAGTGTCCACACTTTCATAAGCAGCCCATTTAACACTTGAATGTTATCCTTGTTTAGTTAGATGTGTGTCTCATTCTTGAGGCATTTCCCTCCTTCTCCAGTATAAGCTGTATGCAGGTAGGGACCCTGTGTTTCCTGTTTGTTGTATACGCATCTGGCTCATAGTAGACGCTTAGTAACTGGAGTGAGTGAAGACTGTAAGCCCTTGAGAACAGGGACTATGTCCCCCTTGCTTAGTGCAATTTCTGGCACATAAGCACTTAAATGTTGAGTGAATTAATGAATTTGAATTCAGTTTTGTAAATTTACACACCCGTTCCTTCCAAAGAATTGTCACAAGGGAAGTCTCTTAAAAAATCCAAGCTAAGTCTAGATGTTTTTCTGAGTCTTTGAAGCAAGTAAATAGTTTATATTTCACTCTTGGTTTCCTTCATAAATGCTATAGGACAGTGTGCTTATTTCAGTTTCATAAGCAAATTCTTTTAGAAGTATGAGTTTTTATTTCAAAATCTCCTTCCATGTTCCCTAGCCCCCTTCTAGGCAAGTCAAATATCTTTGACTTTCTACACTCTTTCTCTTATATCCTTATGATAAATACAGTGTTAAGAATAACTTCTTTAGAATTTATGGGAATTGTATTTGCCTTTTCCAGCAGGATAAGATGATAAGAGAGTTTTTTTGGTGTCATGAAGGAACGTTTTTTGAAACATGTTTGTGACAGCGGGAGTTTTTTGTGGTTGCCATTTCCTGAAATGAACGACCCAGATACTGATATGCAAATTTGGCATCAATTTGAAAGAAGTAATTTCTTTAAAGATAGAAGCATAAAAAGAGAAACTTTTGTAGAAATTTGTCTTACCTGAAGGAATTGAAGTTTTTAGGAATGTAAATCAGGTGATCTGAGAAACACTAATCCAAGGTAAATGATTTATATTTTCAGTGGATAGAAGTGACTTATTTTTTTCTTCAAAAATAGTGTATAATTGACAGAGCTACAGAAATATTGGCTTATTTCCTTAAAGAATAGTCTCAGTTACAGTAGGATTTTTAAAAAATTCATGGAGGGAATAACTGATTATAAAGGAACACACTTGGTATTTCTCTGTAGTGAATGGTTAAAAGAAAAGATGTACAATGTATCTATATGCCAAGAGCTCTATATAAAAAAACTTCTGTAACATCCAGTTATTTCTTATTAACAGGATCTGAGATTTGTTTTATCTATTTATGCTTAAATGTAAGCACTGCACTACTGTGGTCAAAGTTGATGGGAAGTACATATTTCTCTCCTGGGTTTCTTTTGTAGCCTCCTAACTGGTCTCTATGCTTTCACCCTTACCCTCCCTTTAGTCTATGCTTAACCCATCATCCAGAGTGATTATGGTAAAACAGATCATGACACTCTACTCAACTTTCTGTGGATCCTCATTTCGTTCAAAGTAAAAGCCAAATTCCTTAGTGTCCCATAAACCCTACATGATCGATACCCTCTGCTCCCATACAGAGCTCTTATGACACCTCTTACTACTCTGCCCTTTGCTGGCTTCCTCTGGCCTCCTTGTTTCTAGGATACTCCAGGACCTTTACTCTGTTTTTTTTCTGTGCCTTGAGTACTCTTCCCCCAGGTATCATCATGGCTGACTCCCTTACCTTCAAGTTTTTAGTCAAATGACACCTTCTTACACCCTCTCTGACCACCCTATTTGAAAGTGCACTTGCCTTGGCACCCGGGAATTCTCGCTTACCTTGTTCTATTTTTTTCCATAGCGTTTATCACTTTCTAACACATTGTCTTTACTTATTATATTTATTGTTTATTATCTGTCTCCTCCTGCTAGGTGGTAAACTCCCTGAGGAAAGGGGAGTTTTTAAAAAATTGTTGTTTTCCAAGTGCCTAAATAGTGCCTGGCACACATTAGGCAGTCAGTTGTTGGTTGAATGACTGGATTTCTTTTAAATGATTTAATATATTTATTTTGAGGCAAGTGCAGTAGAATGTTTTGTAAGAATTATGCACATTCCTAGTGCCTTTTTCCTTTATAATGGATCATTTTTAAGGAATCAATCCTAAAAATCAAATCCCAATAATATTAAATATAGGCATTGGTTTAAAATAATTATTGATAAAATAGGTTTTTTCCATCTTGTTTATATTCTATAACAAAATGTTTATTTTGTGAGAAAGAACTTAAATCTTTGTCCTTAAAGAAATTGGAGGGAAGAAGTTAGAGCTTTTCTTGAATTAGAAGGTAAAAAACAAATTTGGCACGTCGTCTACTCTTTCCTTCCTGAATGTTTAAAAAGAATACAGAGGAAATCTGCCCATCAAGGGCAGTCTTAGAAGGGTTGTGAGAGGGAGGATAAGTCATGAAAGGCTGAGGAATGAAGGTTGATAAGAGGAAAGGGCCAGGTAGGTAGCCCAGCTTTGAAAGGTGTAAGTGAACAGATTGAGAAACCACTAACTAGTCACTCTAAAACCCCCATTTCTCATGGCTAATTTGGGAGTGGCACTCTGTTAAATTAATATTCATTGACAACAAAAAAGCACTTTACAGTACTTTAATCTGAATATATATATACATATATAAATAAAGTGGTATCTCTCACTTTTGCAGTAGTTATATAGTTTGAGATTTACTCATCTCTTCCTTCTGCTGTGCACTTTGTGATTAATACATTTGAGATTTTAAAATCAGAAGAAAAATTATTGGTAATACAGCGCTGAGTGCAAGTATAGCTCTGGTTTTGGAGTCAGATGGGTCTGAGTTCATATCCTGGTTCATATCACGTGTAAAATATGAAGAGAGTTTATCAGATTATGTTGTGTCTTGAGGAACTTCTTTCACAAATAACAAAACATAACATTTTGGATATTTCAAACTGACTGAAGGTTACTTTTTTTTTTTAAGGCTTGGTCTCTCCTATAGAACTCATTAAAAGTAACCCCTCTCATTTAAAGATCTAGAATATAAGAAGATACTCATTTTTAAGCATTCAGAGCTGTAATAGTAATAATAACTTGTTTTTCTGGTATCTTTATGAAGTTAAGTTCAGGTAGTTAATTTTTTTTTTTATGTATTAGTGTTTTGTTTACTATTTTGTTGGAAATTACCTCAGTGTATCTCACCTATCTTGCTCTTATTAAACAAATTATTTAACTTAAAAAAACTCCCTTTGTGTGAAATTTTATCCCTCCCCTGTTGAAATTTTACCTTTTCATTGAGGTGCAGATCAACTCCAACCTCTTTAATAAATCCTCCACTGACCATTTTTTTCCCCTCTCCTGATTTCTTCAAGTGTAGTATTTTCTGTTTGTAATATTTATCTGGAAATCATGTATTATCTTATTAGCTCTCGGTGCTTTAACATTTATTATTTTTCCAGATTACCGTTTCCTTAAAAGTGAGAATGATGTGTTAAGATTTTAAAAGTTTCTCAGTGGAGTGGAATGGTACCTTACACATTGTAGACACCCGGTGTCTAACTTAGAACTCTGCCTTCTCCCTCTTACACTGTCACCACTGGAACTGAGGTCTTCATGACCTCTCACAATTACCTATTTGATGTCTCCTCTTCCATGCATTTCATCCCCAACCATTTATTGTTCAGTAAATTCTATCCAAATCAGATTCCCTTGCCTCTTAATCCTTAATGATTCTTTCCGACTCATCACTGAAGATCTGTCCTAGCATTCAGAGTTATGATCTGGCTTCTTTTATACTTTTCCAGCTTTTCGTAGTCTTATATAAAACCTATACTCTAGTCAGACTGAAGTTTGCTATGTTCTGTATATGCCTTCTGCTTTCCAGCCTCTGCCTTTGCTCATTCTATTCCTGTTGCCCAGAATACTCCTCTTTATACACTTCTTTACCCTTCCTATTTGATTTTAATTATTTATAACAATGTTGCCTGTACCCTACTAGAATCCAAGTCTGATGATTCATCTTTGCATTGCTAGAACTGTGCTTTTCACATAGCAGGCACTCAAATACTTGAGTAAATGTGAAAATCAGTTATTGTGTTTTTCTGTGAGTGTGAAGTCTTACGGTTGTTCGAGTCTTTATAAATTGTTCCCAGAATCCTGTGCTTTAGTGTTTGGCTTTTGTACTTTAAAGGGTTCTGCTATTTTTCTCTCCCACATTAACTATTTTATCTGACTATATTCAGTTTTGTCCTGTCACTTCTAATTTATAATGTGCATAAGCTTTGGGAAAGTTAATCTGTTTACCTTGTTTTCATTTGAGTTTGGTCTGTGTTCTGTGTAGCCCAGCTTGCCTCTTCTTTTTTTTAATAACTAAGCAAATATCTTTGCTTATTTATTTGTAACCATTGTTACAAGGGTTTTGTTTGTTTATGCATGATCTACCCCTCTGGATGTCCTTTAATTAAGGCTGATTCTTTGCCATTAAGAATGTATGAGCACCTTTAAGAGTAGGACAGTCTGTGTGTCAGTTTAATTCTAGAGCCAATTATAGGGTAACTTGAGAAGATAGGGGTAATGAGTACTTGGTACATAAGGTCTGAGAACTTGACTTTCTTAAAATATTTTTTAGTTAGCACTTTCTAGGATATATTTTTGTAAAATTTAGATCTTTTAAAAATCATAATATAATACTTTAGGTAGGAGGGGATTTTTTTTAAAGATCTTAATTTTATTTGGTTCCTTCTACATAGAAAAATTGTCACAGAATGGCTACTATAGGTTTTCCCTGACTTCTTTTTCTTCAACTTGTACCACTTCTTTCTGTCTTTACTGTCTCAGCCAAGTTCAAAATTTCTAGAAATGAGGAAGGAAGTGAAAAGAGGATGATTGTAAATACAGTTGGAATTAGATGTTGTATTTCTTTGTCATCTTGCCTCAAGCCGTTTCTGAATGTAATTATCTTCTGTGTATTACCTTTTTTCAAGCAAAGAGTTAGGGATTATGTGTTTCTGTCCTGTATCAACAGATTATTAAAAAATAGGCTGTGACAAATTTCCAGAAGTTGATTCCTTGTCAGTAACTTTTAATATAGAATTTAACAAATATTTATGATATTGTGAACCTGTTCAGTATTCAGGATTTTTGCAGTTGTGATGTAAATGAAATCAAGAGTGAGGTGGTAAAGATACTAAAGACTCAGAGTGGAAATGTGAGTGAAAGATGTGAGGAAAAGCTAGCACATAGATAGCCAAAGTGTGTGTGTTTTTAATGGCAGAAGAAATTGCTACATGCTGTTGAAAAGTAAAGTGATAAGGGAGAACTAAATATATTTTCTGCTCTTGGAGACCTTTTGGTTTTGATATTCAATTTGACTTTATGGTATGTTGCTTTTCAAGGCTTAGAAGAGTTCCTTATTGTAACCAATTAAAAATACTTTGAGTTCATTTTAATATGAATGCACATATACCTATCTTTTAATTAAATAGCCAACATGGAGTGTGCTCCCAGGGGCAGTTGAGTAATTATCTTGTTACTTAATCCAGAGAGCATACAGTAAGGTAAGTAAGGGATATGAAGATGTGGGAATGAAGAAAGCAATCCTCCAGATATATTAGTTCCTAAATTTATTAAAACTTTATGAATTCTTATGAAGCTGAATGGCTTTAAGAAGAATGAGACTTTTATAATTGATCCAATTAGTTAAAATTACATGTAATTTTGTATAACAATTTAATTCTTACATATGTGGCAAAAAAAAGCAGTTTACCATAAACTGAATGGCAAGGCTTTAAGGATAAAAACCAGGACACTTGATACTTCATTTCTTCTATCGGTCAGCAGGTATGTGTTGGGCACCAAGGTGAAAGGAGAAATGAGTCCTTTACCCTTAAGGATCTACCACTTTAAGGAGGCAAGATTAATGTATATACATGAAGCATTTATTCAGTGTGAAACAGTATAATCAAGTATTAAACTTGAGACTTTAAGTTGGAGGATCAATTTATGATAGGGCAGTGGATCACAAAATAACTCTTTAGCTTCTGAAGACATCAAATGATGAACGTAAATGTAAAAAATAATAAAAGCAAAAGAGCTGCCCTGATTAAACTATGAGTTGGGGAGCTTGGAGCTGGAAGAATAATCAGTAGGTGGTGAGCATGAATTTAGAGGAAGTTGTATAATGTTGTACAGTTAAAGTATAATATGTGTGTGTGTGTGTAAAACCTTTTTATTGCTTATATACAATAAAGAGTATATTTTTAATAGTATAAATAACATCTTAACTATATAGTCCGGTGACCTTTTACATATTATAACCACCATCGAGATATAGCCAATATCCAACCCCCCAAAAGGCTCCCTCATATCTCCTCTAACAGTCACTACCCCTTCCCCAAAGGTAACTACTGTTCTGACCTCTTACCACCTTCTGTTTGTTTTGCCCAGTTTTGAACTTAAATAATTCGTTCAGCATTGTTTGTGAAATTCGGTTATGATGTTCCATATTGTGGCAGTAGCTCATATTATTTTTCATTGCTGTAGAGGATTCAGTTGTATAAATATACTTTTAAAACCCATTTTACTATTAATACATATTTGGGTTGTGTTAGTTTTTGACTGTATGAATGTGCTGTGAACATTTTTTAAAATATACGTAAATACCTATTTGGTTTATATTCAGGAGTGGAAATGCTGGGTAATGGAACAGGTATATATTTAGTTTTTCCCACAATATTTTATTATGGAAATTTCAAAAACAAAGAGAAGTTGACAGAATTGTTTGAATACCCATATTCCTACCACTTAGACTGTAGTTAACATTTTGCTATATTTGTTTTAACACATACCCTGTCCCTTTATCAATCCATCTTATTTTTGGATGCATTTCAAAATAAGTTGCCAAAGTGGTTTCACCAGTTTACACTCCTATCAGCTATATACGAGAGTTCTGTTTGCTCTACATCCTTACCAGCACCTGGTATTGTCAGTCTTTTATTTTAGGCACTCTGATAAGTGTGTAGAAGTGTTTCATTGTGGTTTTAATTTGCATTTCCCCAATGAGAAGTGCATACCAGTATGCATACTAATATGTGGTCTTTTGTCGCTGGTCTCTTACTGTTTTCAAGATTCATCTATGTTGTAGCATGTATCAGGACTTCATTTTTTTATTGTGAAGCATTTCATTGTGTGGATCAGCCACATTTTGTTTAGCCATTCTTCATTGATGAACATTTGGGCTTCCATTTTTTGGCTCTTATGAATGCTTTTATAAACATTTGTGTGCAAGTTTTTGTACAGATATGTTTTCATATCGCTTGGTTATACACTTCCTAGTAGAATTGCTGTGTCACATAATTCCATGTTTAACCTTTTGAGGGACTGCCAAACTGTTTTCGAAAACACTTGTAGTATGGTTTTACATTCCCACTAGCAGTGCACAAGGGTTCCAATTTCTGCACATCATCACCAAAACTTATTATCTTTTTTTTTTTAATTATAGCCATTCTAGTGCCTATGAAGTGGTATCTCATTGCGGTTTGGGGTTTTTTTAAATTAATTAATTAGCTTATTTGTTTATTTATTTTTGGCTGCGTTGGGTCTTCGTTGCTGCACGCGGGCTCTCTCTAGTTGCGGCGAGTGGGGGCTACTCTTCATTGCAGTGCATGGGCTTCTCATTGCGGTGGCTTCTCGTTGCAGAGCACGGCCTCTAGGCAAGCGGGCTTCAGTAGTTGTGGCACGCGGGCTCAGTAGTTGTGGCTGGCAGGCTCTAGAGCGCGGGCTCAGCGCACAGGCTTAGTTGCTCCATGGCATGTGGGATCTTCCCAGACCAGGGCTCGAATCCCCTGCATTGGCAGGCAGATTCTTAACACCGTGCCACCAGGAAGTCCTCATTGTGGTTTTGATTGCATTTCCGTAAAGGCTCATGTTGAGCATCTTTTCACGTGCTTCTTGGCCATTTGTATATCTTTGGAGAAATGTCTATTCAGATCCTTATTGAGTTGTAAGAGTTCATTATATATTCTGATCCCTTGTCAGATATGAGATTTGCAAGTTTTCTCCTGTTTTGTGGACTGTCTTTTCACTTTTTAAAAATTAATTTTTATTGGAGTATAGTTGATTAACAATGTTGTGTTAGTTCCTGCTGTACAGCAAAGTGAATCAGTTATACATATATCCACTCTTCTTAAAATTCTTTTCCCATATGGGTCATTACAGAGTGTTGAGTAGAGTTCCCTGTGTTATACAGTAGGTCCTTATTAGTTATCTGTTGTCAATCCCAATCTCCTAATTTATCCCCTCCCCCGTTCCTCCTTGGTAACCATGAGTTTACCTTCCTTTAAATCTTTATGTCCCTTCCTCTTAGTTAATTACAGACAGAGAACATATATGACATGAATAATCCTTCCATTGAAAGCGCTCAGAGAAAGGGTATGAAGTGGTATTTTTCAGAAGAACATAACATTACTGGGAGCAGACTGACAGCTGTTTTGGTGATGAGAATTTCAGAATTTTAGACGAATGAAGACAGTGATAGTCATCTACTCTGAGACTGTTTTAAGACTGTTGTCAGAATCTTTGGAAGTGAATGCAAACAAAAAGCCAGTAGATTTTGTAATTATACCCTATAAAGCTGTTTTCTGCTTCTAGAGACCCTAACAAGCATACCCTGTTAAATTTCATAGTTTATTTGTACTTTTCCATCATTTCTGCAAAAAAACCTTCAAATATCATTATTAGATCTTTGTGAGTGATCTCTCCTGCTTGTTCCTACAGATAGAGTAGTTTGGGGGGGGTGGTTTAATTTTTATGGGAGTATAGTTGATTTACAATGTTGTGTTAGTTTCTGCTGTAGAGCAAAGTGTATCAGTTATACATATACATATATCCATTCTTTTTCCATATAGGTCATTACAGAGTATTGAGTAGAGTTCCGTTTGCTATACAGTGTCCCTATTAGTTATCTATTTTATATATATGTGTATATGTCAATCCCAATCTCCCAATTTATCCCTCCCCCCTTTTCCCCCCTGGTAACCATAAATTTGTTTTTTATATCTGTGACTCTGTTTCTGTTTGTAAATAAGTTCATTTGTAACATTTTTTTAGTTTCCACGTATAAATGCTATCATATGATATTTGTCGTTCTCTGTCTGACTTACATCACTCAGTGTGACAATCTCTAGGTCCATCCATGTTGCAAATGGCATTATTTCATTCTTTTTTATGCCTGAGTAATATTCCATTGTATATATGTACCACATTTTCTTTATCCATTCCTCTGTTCATGGACATTTAGGTTGCTTCCATGTCTTGGCAGTTGTAAATAGTGCTGCAGTGAACATTGGGGTGCATGTATCTTCTCCAGTTATGGTTTTCTCCAGATATATGGCCAGGAGTGGGATTGCTTATCATATGGTAGCTCTATTTTTAGTTTTTTAAGGAACCGCCATACTGAATCTAAAAAAAAAAAAATGGCTCTGACAAACCTAGGGGCAGTACAGGAATAAAGACACGGATGTAGAGAATGGACTTGAGGACATGGGGAGGGGGAAGGGTAAGCTGGGACGAAGTGAGAGAGTAGCATTGACATATATACACTACCAAATGTAAAATAGGTAGCTAGTGGGAAGCAGCTGCATAGCGCAGGGAGATCAGCTCAGTGTTTTGTGACCACCTAGAGGAGTCGGATGGGGAGGGTGGGAGGGAGATGCAAGAGGGAGGGCATATGGGGATACATGTATACATATAACTGATTCACTTTGTGATGCAGCAGAAACTAACACAACATTGTAAAGCCATTATACTCCAATAAAGATGTTTTAAAAAAAAAAAGGAACCGCCATATGTTCTCCATAGTGGCTGTACCAATTTACATTCCCACCAACAGTGTAGGAGGATTCCCTTTTCTCCACACCCTCTCCAGCATTTATTGTTTGTCGATATTTTGGTGGTGGCCGTTCTGACCGGTGTGAGGTGATACCTCATTGTAGTTTTGAGTTTCATCTCTCTAATAATTAGTGATGTTGAGCATCTTTTTTTTTTAATTAATTAATTTATTTATTTATTTTTGGCTGCATTGGGTCTTTGTTGCGCATGGGCTTTCTCTAGTCGTGGTCTTCATTGCGGTGTGTAGGCTTCTCATTGCGGTGGCTTCTCTTGTTTCGGAGCACGGCCTCTAGGCGTGCTGGCTTCAGTAATTGTGGCTTGCAGGCTCTAGAGCGCAGGCTCAGTAGTTGTGGTGAACGGGCTTAGTTGCTCTGTGGCATGTGGGATCTTCCTGGACCAGGGCTCGAACCCACGTCCCCTGCATTGGCAGGCGGATTCTTAACCACTGCGCCACCAAGGAAGCCCTGTTGAGCATCTTTTCGTGTGCTTTTTGGCCATCTGTATATTTTCTTCGGAGAAATGTCTATTTAGATCTTCCAACAACCATTTTTCGATTGGGTTGCTTTTTTTTGATATTGAGCTGCATGAGCTGTTTGTATATTTTGGAGATTAATCCCTGTTGGTCACTTTCTTTACAAATATTTTCTCCCATTCTGTGGGTTGTCTTTTTGTTTTGTTTATGGTTTCCTTTGCTATGGTCTTTTCACTTTCTTGATGGTGTTACTTGAGCACAAAAATTGCTAATTCTGGTGGATCCAGTTTATTTTTTCTTTTGTCACTTGAGCTTTTGGTGTTGTGTCTAAGAAAATTTTGCCTAACCCACATTCACAAAGATTTACTCCTGTGTTTTCTTTTAAGAGTTAATTTTTGTGTGTAGTGTAAGGAAGGCCCCAAATTTATTATTTTGAATGTGACTATCCTGTCAGAGCACCATTTGTTCAATATTTCCCCATTGTTGTGCCCCAAATCAATTGTCCATTAAGTGTTAAGGGGTTATTTCTGGACTCTTCAGTTATGTTCCATTGATCTACATGTCTACTCTTGGCTTCTCTTGTTGTGGAGCACTGGCTATAGGCATGTGGGCTTCAGTAGTTGTGGTG
Organism: Stenella coeruleoalba; assembly: GCF_951394435.1. NCBI lineage: Eukaryota > Metazoa > Chordata > Mammalia > Artiodactyla > Delphinidae > Stenella > Stenella coeruleoalba. Next base: position 42,333,210 of record NC_137169.1, read on the forward strand.
TGCGAGCTTTAGAGTGCAGGCTCAATAGTTGTGGCACACGGGCTTAGTTGCTCCGCGGCATGTGGGATCTTCCCGGACCAGGGATCAAACCCGTGTCCCCTGCATTGGCAGGCAGATTCCTAACCACCGTGCCACCAGGGAAGTCCCTACATGTCTATTCTTTTTTTTTTTAATTTAAATTTTATTTGTTTTTTTTTGTCTGTGTTGGGTCTTCCTTGCTGTGTGCGGGCTTTCTCTATTTGCGGTGAGTGGGGGCTACTCTTTGTTGCAGTGCATGGGCTTCTCATTGCAGTAGCTTCTCTTGTTGTGGAGCATGTGCTCTAGACACCTGGGCTTCAGTAGTTGTGGCACACAGGCTCAGTAGCTGTGGCACATGGGCTTAGTTGCTCTGCAGCATGTGGGATCTTCCCGGAGCAGGGATTGAACCCGTGTCCCCTGCATTGGCAGGTGGATTCTTAACCACTGCACCAGCAGGGAAGTCCCTACATGTCTTTTTTTTTTTTTTTTGCGGTACGCGGGCCTCTCACTGTTGTGGCCTCTCCCGTTGCGGAGCACAGGCTCTGGACGCGCAGGCTCAGCGGCCATGGCTCATGGACCCAGCCGCTCCGCGGCATGTGGGATCTTCCCGGACCGGGGCACAAACCCATGTCCCCTGCATCAGCAGGCAGACTCTCAACCACTGCACCACCCGGGAAGCCCTACATGTCTATTCTTAATGCTAGTCCTACACTAGTTTTGCAGTAAGTTTTGAAATCAGGAGGTGTGAATCTTCAGACTTTGTTCTTATTATTCAACATTATTTTGGCTATTCTTAGTCCCTTATAGTTCCATATGAATTTTGGGATCAATTGTCAATTTCTGAAAATAAACCAGCTGGGATTTTGATAGGGCCACATTTAATTTTTTTTTAATGAATCTACACTAAAATATTATTATCCAAAATCCATAGCTTGGTGTTGTATACTCTGTGAGTTTGGACGGATGTACAATGACATGGATTCTCCGTTATGTATAGTATCATACAGAATATTTTGCCTGCCTAAAAAATCCTCTGTGCTCCACATGTTCATCCCTTCCTCCTAACCCCTGGCAACCACTGATCTTTTACTGTCTCCACAGTTTTTCTTTTCCAGAATGTCATATATTTAGAAGCAAACAGCATGTAGCCTTTTCACATTGGCTTCTTTCACTTAGTAACGTGCAATGAAGTTTCTTCCATGTTTATCCATGGCTTAATAGCTCATTTCTTTTTAGCACTGAATAGTATTCCATTGTCTTGATGCACCACAAGTTTATCCATTTACCTACTAAAGCATATCTTGGTTGCTTCCAAGTTTTGGGAATTATGATTGAAGCTGCTGTTAACATCCATGTGCAGGTTTTTGGGTGGATATAAGTTTTCAACTCCTTTAGGTAAATACCAAGGAGCATAATTGCTAGATTGTATATGGTAAGAGTATGTTTGGTTTTGTAAGAAACCGCCAAACCGTCTTTCAAAGTGGCTGTGCCATTTGCATTCCCACTAGCAGTAAGGGAGAGCTCCTGTTGCTCCATCCACATCCTCACCAGCATTTGATACTGTCAAGTGTTTTGAGTTTTCACTGTTCTAATAGGTGTAAGTGGTGTTTTTGTTTGCTTGTTTTAATTTGCAATTCCCAGTGCTTCTCAGTGTCCGCCTCTACCCCCTTAGGTGAAGAAGAATAGAATGCTCTGGCATATATCAAAATGGTTCCTTTCCCACTCCTCCTCTTGGGAGCATGAGGGGAATTTTTCTCTGATACTCACTGGGAGGACCTGGCAAAGCTCATGGAAATAAAACTTACGAATTGACTGTGGGGTCCCCCTGGAGTTTTTAACTCAGACTTGTTCACACTGAATCCCTAGTAATCATACAGTCCCCAGCAGAATTACAGTTCAGGTTTTCCTACCCCAGCACTGGTTCTGCTGACAGGTTTCTGCTCTGGTAAGTTGTGATTTTCTGTATCCGTCTGTCTCTCAAGTTTTGGGGTCAGCAGTTTGCTCTCTGACCGATCTAAGAAGAGTTGTTGATTTTTTTGTTAGGGTGGTGTGGTGACTTCTAAGCTTACATGCTAGATCAGAAACTGGAAATTCTTAATTTTCATAATAATTATATGAAAGTGAGTGTTATTCTCATCTTATAGATGAAGAAATAGGTTTAGCAGTAGAGCTAGTCAGCTATGAGAATTGAGTTTTAGATGGTAGAGGTAATTGCACAGTGTGGCAGAGGACTAGTAGAGAATCAAAATAGATATGGTAACACTGGATTTGACTCAAAGGCAGTCATGGGGACCTGGGAATCCTTTTCCAGTAGAGTGAATCTGTCAGAAGAATGGAATATTGGAATGAAGTGGTTTATATGTAATAATTGAGGTAATGAGACTCCCTTATAATAAAGTGGGTCTTCTAAAAATATCTCCTAAATCATATAAAGGTAAGTTTCATATAGCACAGCAGTGTTCTGCTAAATTGATAGAAACGTCCCTGTGCATAACATCTATTTTGTCATTTGAAAATACATACCACTGTCACTCAGTAAAATGCTAAAATTAACAAAGTGTGTTTTTGGTGTTCCAGTGTCCTCTTTTCTGTCCTCAATTGGTGATTCCCCTTTCACCTTTCTTTTCTCCCTTAGGTGATCAGGGCTCCCTGTCTAACCTTTCTCTCTCAAATCAAACATTGTACATTTGCCATTAATTGATATTAAGGCACCAATTCCTGATTGATGCTAATTTATAGTATAGTGTGAATGTGTTTTATTTAGCATTATCTCCACTAGTCATTTGTATCCTAGTTTCTTGCCTTTTACTGTGATTTTTTTTTTAATTTATTTATTTATTTTTGGCTGCATTGGGTCTTCATTGCTGCATGCAGGCTTTCTTTAGTTGTGTCCAGCAGGGGGTACTCTTCGTTGTGGTGTGCTGGCTTCTCATCGCGGTGGCTTCTCTTGTTGCGGAGCATGGGCTCTAGGCACAAGGCTTCAGTAGTTGTGACTCGTAGGCTCTAGAGCGCAGGCTCTGTAGTTGTGGCACACAGGGCTTAGTTGCTCCGCAGCATGTGGGATCTTCCCAGACCAGGGCTCGAACCTGTGTCTCCTGCATTGGCAGGCGGATTCTCCACTGTGCCACCAGGGAAGCCCTGTGATATTTTTTTAAACATAGAAGTAATAGAAGTAGATTTGAAGCTTAAGAGGGCCCTGAAGCCATAGGTACTGATAAGTAGTCTGTTCAGGGTAATGAAGGAGCAAGGAGACTTAAAAAACAAGACTTAAAAAGATGGGTTATTGAAATCACACAGGAGAATTGAATGGATCCAGTTGTAGAAAGTATAACTGCAATTAAATTTAAGTGAAATTTTCCAATTCAAACAGTTTATTTTGGATAGATAAGTTTTGGATAGAGACCTTCTAAAATATGTTTTACATTTTTAACTTTTTTTTTATTCCAGGACACTGTCTTTGGTAACAGTGTCTTACTAAGACTGATTCGCAGCTGGGTCTTTTCAAACTTCACAGTGCTCCCTTTTCATTCTCACTCCTTCCCCCATAAATCACTGAAATACTGACTTATAAGCAGATTTTCATCTCATTTTACTGATTCAAAACATACTAGAAGGATTAGTTTATTATTCTCTGTAGGTGATAGAATGGTGCCCCAGAGTCTTATTATGTAGGAATATTTGTGTTACTGAATGAAATCTGTTCTGCTTTTAATTCTTTTCTTTTTTTTTTTTTTTTTAATTTATTTGGTTGCACCAGGTCTTAGTTGCAGCTCGCCGGATCCTTAGTTTCGGCTCTCAGGTTCCATAGTTGTGGCTCAGCAGCTCCTTAGTTGCGGCACTCAAGCTCCTTAGTTGTGTCATGTGAACTCTTAGTTGAGGCATGCATGTAGGATCTAGTTCCCTGCCCAGGGATCGAACCCGGGGCCCCTGCATTGGGAGCGTGGAGTTTTATCCACTGCACCACCAGGGAAGTCCTTCTGCTTTTAATTCTTGTACCAGCATTTTATAATTTTTTTTCTCATTGTCTTCCCACTGTCTGATGGTTCTTCATCTGCTGTTAATGCAGCTCCCCTTATAGTAACTCTTCTAGTATTCTGCATATTGGAAAATCAGATAATTAGGCTTGTCATAATATTTCCTAGCAGCTGCCAGTAGAAGAGAGCCCAGAGGTAGTACCTATGAGTAGAGCAGCATTTTTGTTTGTGAATAAACTGTTTGGGGATTTGTATATATGGGCACCTTGTACTTTTTTTAAGGTTCAAAAAATTAGTTTTAGAGTTTCCATTGCAGAAATTTGCTTAAGTAAATAAAGTTGATTTTAGCAGGAAGTCCATATATACATGAGTGTAGAGAAATAGAGAAAGGGAAGAAACCTTCCTTAATATTGAGGTAAGCTTATCAGTATTTCATTTTTCACATACACCTCCCATCCCCCACTGTGTTTCATTATCTGGAATTTTCTCTTGTTCCTAGATATTGTTTCTCAAAATGCTTTGTATTTCTTAAAATGTGCTTTAGTTACCTAGGACTTCTTACATATAAATTTTTAAACTCGGTGTAATCTTTATATTGATGAATACTTACGCTTAGGTCCACAGATCCTCATAGGGTCAAGAATAGAACTGTATTTCAGTGTAACTAATTTCCTTGGTAATCTTATGTATCCATTCAAAAGCACTATCTGAGAAGGAATCCATGACTTTTCATCAGATTGGTAAAGGTTTCCATGCCACAAAGAAGGTTAAGAATCCCTGAGAGGCAGTCTCTGAGTTGCAGGTAATGAGCTCATATCTCTGCTGCCAGAAACCGCAAAGCCTTTGGGGTTTGAGCCACAGAGTTCTGATAGGTGTGTGGTATAGGTATTCAGTTAAATTTTGCTGTTGCAACACTGTTAGGTAAATTATCAGACCTCATTTAAGATTAGGTAGTGTGAAATAGAGCCATTTTAAAATGGCTGAAATTCTGAAACCTATTGAAAGTTAACTTGAAGTATAATTTCTTAGTCATAGATGAAAAAAATTGAATCATAGGAAAACAGTAGTATCATAGTCTCAAATAGCTTAGACCATGGGTTCAGATATATTTTTGGCAACTCAAAATAGAAAAAATACATTTTATACCATGTTTCAGTTTGTAAAAACGGAAACAAGTTTCATAAAACAGTGTTGACCCTTACTATTATATATTCTGTATATTCTATTTCATTTTCTAAAAAGTCCTAGCTTTGACCCTCTAAAACTTATTTTACAATCCACAATGGTCATGACCTGCAGTCCAGAAAAAGACTCCAAGATATTGTACCAAAAAGATAAGATTATGAAATACATTTAAAGTATTTTTTATGTCTGGAATTTCAAACAAAATCCCTTAGGAATTCAAACTTGCCTCTCTAAAAAGAGCATTTTGGAGAAGTGGGTACATGTTTGTACCCTGGGAATAGTCATTAAGATGCTTGTGCCAGGTTCTTTACATTTATTATCTTTATTAAGGATTTTGGACTTTATCCTAGAACAGAGGAAAGCTAGCCAGTGAAGGATTTTAGGTGGGGTTGGGAGGGGGGTATTTTTAAAGAAGGACTCTGAGAACAAAGAGTATATATACTATTTAGAAAGTCACTGCATTAGCAGATATTGTTAGCTAGGGTGTTGGCAATAGAGATGAAGAGTTATAGATGAATTCTATTGATATTTGAGAGACAAAAACAGCAGAACTTAGTAGTGGATTGTATGGTAAGAATTTTTCCAGGAGATTGAGATATAGAAACATCAAGAACAGATTATTTTGGGAGAAGATCGGCTGTGAAGCAGGGGAGGGGTATAGGAATAGGGCAATAATTAGATGTGGAATCGATGGTAGATTAGTTTGTTTTAATGAGAAAGACTTACGTTTATAAGCTGATGGGAAGGATGCAGTGAAAAGAAGTTGAATATGGAGAGCAGCAAAAATCTGTAGTATAAGGTTTCTGAGAAGGTGGAAGCACATGGAATCCAAACAGAGGTAGTAGGGTTGGCCTACACAAAAGAAAACAATCTTTAAATTTATTTTTTAATGATTTTAAATAATATATTCATATGGTCAAATTCTAGAAAAGTATGGATGAGACATCTTATTTGTTCTGTAGCCACTCAGTTCCACATCTAATAGGCAACTAAAGTTAATGTTTTTTGTATATCCTTCAAGAGATTTTATACACATGCAAACAAATACAAGTAGTCCTCCTTGACCCCTTTACACAAAAAGTAGCCCGCTGCACAGAACAATTCTGCATGTTGCTTTTTTTTCCACACTGTATCTTGAAGCTGTTTCCCTGTCAGTACATAAAAAGCTTCTTTCTTCTCTAGGGCTGCATAGTATTAATTGTGTGTACTGTTATTTATTTAATCAGTTCCCTGTTTGATGGACATTTAGGTCATTACCATTCTTTTGATAGAACCTCTATTTTAACAAGATGAAAACACTAACTGGAGATAGGTGCACATGTGAGCAGGACTGTATGTTTGACTCTAAAAGTTAAGTGGTCCAAATGATCTGGATACAGAGAGCTAGGTGGTCCATTTTTGGGCCAGCAGACTGAACTTTAATATTCAGGTTAAAGAGCTGATGTGTGGAGACTCACTTGCTCAAATAAGCAGGAATTAAAATACCACATCTAGGAAACTCTTGCCAGGTCAATAAACTAGATGGAGGTAAGGGAGTCACTAGACCAAAGTTGGAGACAATAGCCAGGAAAACTCTTTAAACTACATGTTTGTCAGTCAAAAGTCATTTTCAGAAATCACCTTTTGACAGTGAAGAATTAAGACTATTTTTTGGTAGCCTCAAATTAGGACCCTCCATTCAAGGTTAAATAGATCTAGCCCATCTGAAGTGAAGGGCAAGAAGTCCTTTTTAGGGCAAATACTGCGTTTTGGGTTCAGAAGCTCTATGAGAAGGCATTACTGCCTAATTTCCAAAGAATTTCAGTTTTCTACTGTTGTTTTTTATTTATAGAATGTGTAATTTTAACGTAAAATAGAAAAATGCATAAGTCTAAATTATAAATTTGTTTGCACTGACTTAAGGCACCTGAAAGTGGTTATAATTTTTTCAGTTAACTTTCGTGGGTTAACTTTCTGGGAGGTCACTCTCACTGTTAGGTACCATGGGCCAAGTATAAGATCAAACATGAAACAGTACAAAGTCATACGGGTGACAGGTGCTAGAGGAGGCTTGAAGTGAGACAGCTAACTTTTGGTTACAGTTTTGTGAGATGGCTTCTTGAAGGACTGGGTGTTCAGGTGTCAAAAACCAAGATTTCTTTTATCTCTTTGTTTGAAATGTTTCCTTATATTCCTTCAACTGGTTTTTCTGTTTCTGTGGCAGCCATCCAAGTTCACAGAAGTGTCTCTTAACCCTTTTGTTATTTAATAACTCTTGGGAAGCTGAAAACCATAAGTCCTCTTCCTGGGAAGGTGCACAGAATTTTGCATGCAATTTCAAGGAATTTATATACCCCACTTAAGCCCAGATCTCAATTAACAACCTCTCGTCTATCATCTCAAACTTCTGTTCTTACTTTCTTTCATTGCCTTCTTCATTATATCTTGTCTACTGCTGCCAGGTCTCCTATTAAACAGTGATTCCTCAGTGCCAGCTATTTAATATAAAGAACAAAAATTTAAGGACATTTGATGTCCTATACTCTTAGATATTTGACTGAATGGGTGTGACAGGGTCACACAGCTATTTTGTAACACCACACTGAGCCATGTTTTCCTGACTTATGGTACACAGCGTGTATCATTGGATTTCATTACATAATTCTAAACTAGAAGTGGTTTGTATACTTTAAAAAGATATTGTGAAATTTAACAATCCTTTTTCTTTGTAGTTTTACATTTTAAGTATAAAAAACAGTTAATTTCCACTGATTTGTATACCTTTGCACTCCAAGTTGCATTGTTGAAACCAAATATTGTTTAGCTAATAGTACCCTACATGCAAGAAACTCAAAAGAATTATGTATGACTGGTTCACTATATCTTAAAATTGGACTTAACACATACTACAGCATGGACGAAGCTCAAATATATAATGCTCAGTGAAAGAAGCTAGACACCAAAAAAAAGTCATGTAATGTAGTCTGTGATTCTATTTATATGAAATATCTAGAATAGGTAAGTCCATAGAAACAGGCTGGGGAAAAGGAGGAATGGGTGATAAGTACCTAAAGGGTACTGAGTTTTATGCTTTTTTCCCAAATGCAAATATTTAAAAATATGTATAATATTACTCTCTTATATTTTTTTGCATACTTTTAGTTTTTACTCAGTGTCATTTTATAAGCATTTTCTCATGTTACTGTAGTTTTGAAAGCTCCAATTTTTAAAAACCATTAAATTTATAAATCTATTAAGTCCGTATTACTCTCCTATACATTCAGGTTATTTCTTGATATTCCAGGATAAGTTTCTTGATTCTTGATGGTAGTAGGGGTAGAGGAGATGTTGAGATGTGTTTCTCATCTAGAAATTGAACCAGGGGAGCTTTTATGAAAAAGTAGTATGTTGACAGTTTCAGTTTGAAAATAAGTTGTAAATAGCTGGCTGATGGGTAAATAGCTGGCTGATGGGTAGATAGCCTTGCTTAGGGCAACTTTACATTTGGGAACATTAGTATCTCTCTAGTAATCTTAACTTTCGTTTTACTTATATTTGTATTAGGAAGCCTTTTTTTTTTTTTTTTTGAGGTTCATTAGCAAAAGGACTTAAGCACTCTGTATTCCATATTCTGCTTACTAGTTAGAGATTTCCTGATGACCTGACCCCTGGAATTGAGCTTGAGGAAGAATCTAAAGACTAAACCTGATTTTCTAGTTTAAGATTTGTAGGTGCTGATACTCAGCATAATCTGAGCAGTCTAGTGGACAAGTATCAGCATCTCAGTATTTATTTAGTACAGTCTCAATGTTGAGATCTGAGGTGTGTGTCTTAAAGAGGATCACTGTAAGACAATTATAATTTTTCTTTGTTTTCTATGTTTGGGTATGTTACATGAAACAACATGAACAATTAGAAGGCAAGTATTAGGGATATGGTATTTTTTTTAAATTTTCATTAAGACTGGTTGAGCAGTATTTTTTTATGGATCATGCTTTTTAAAAAAAAATTTATTTATTTATTTACTTACTTATTTAGTCTGTGCCAGGTCTTAGTTGTGGCACACAGGATCTTTAGTTGCGGCATGTGGACTCTTAGTTGCGGCATGCATGTAGGATCTAGTTCCCTGGCCAGGGATCGAACCCAGGTCCTCTGCGCTGGGAGCGTGGAGTTTTACTGGACCACCAGGGAAGTCCCAGGGATATGGTATTGAATGCATAGTCCATTAGAAAATAAGAACCAGCTATGTAGAAGCTTCAGCAGCTGATTTGACTAGAGGACATAGAAAACATAATTGGTCAGACTAATTTTTTTACACCTCCTGAAGAGATACCATTTGCTTAAAATAAGCAGTCTTATAAAATCCTTACTCTTTTAACCTCCTCCCTGAAATATTTCACTAGGCTTCTGGGAAAACTCACATTAAAATGTAGGCCTTTTCAAAACAATTTTCAACAGTTGGTGCTGGGACACCTGCATATTCACAAAGAATGAGGTTGGACCCCTTCTTCACACCATATACAAAAATAAACTCAATGGTTCATATACTATAGTTTTAGTAAGAGCTAAAACTATGAAACTCTTAAATATAGATGTCTTCTTGACCTTGGATTAGGTAAAGCCTTCTTAGATATGATACAAAAAGCACAACTGACCAAAAAATAAATTAGGTGGATATCATGAAATTAAAAACTTGTGCTTCAAAGGACACCAGCAAAGTGAAAAGACAATCCATAGAATGCAAGAAAGTATTTGCAAATCATCTATCTGATAAGGAACTTATGTTCAGGATATATACAGAACTCTTTACAACTCAGTGAAGATAAAAATCTCAGTTTTGAAAAGGAGTGACAGGGCTTCCCTGGTGGCGCAGTGGTTGAGAGTCCGCCTGCCGATGCAGGGGACACGGGTTCGTGCCCCGGTCCGGGAAGATCCCACATGCCGCAGAGCGGCTGGGCCCGTGAGCCATGGCCGCTGAGCCTGCGCGCCCGGAGCCTGTGCTCTGCAACGGGAGAGGCCGGGGCAGTGAGAGGCCCGCGTACCGCAAAAAAAAAAAAAAAAAGGAGTAACAGATCTGGATAGACATTTCTCCAAAGAAGATATACAAATGGCCACCAGCACATGAAAAGTTGTTTAACACCATTTGCCATCAGGGAAATGCAAATCAAAACCACTAGGGTGGCTATAATTTAAAACAAACAAAAAACAGAAGCAAAATAAGATTTGGCAATGATGTGGAGAAATTGGAAATAACCATCATACACTTCTGGTGGGAATGTACAGTGGTACAAGCACTTTGGAAAACAGTTGGGCAGTTGCTCCAAAGATTGAAATAGAATTATCATATGACCCAGCAATTCTGCTCCTAGGTGTATACCCAAGATTGAAAACATGCCCACACAAACTTGTACACAAATGCTCATAGCAGTGTATTCATAATAGCCAAGAAGTGGAAACAGCCCAAATGTCCATCAACTAATGAATGACTAAACAAAATGTGGTATATACATACAATGCAGTATTATTCAGCAATAAAAAGGAATGAGGTTTTGATAAATGCTACAACATGGGTAAAACATGCTAAGTTGTAAGTCGCCAAAGAACTACTATTGTATAAAATAAACAACAAGGATATATTGTACAGCACAGGGAAATATAGTCATTGTTTTGTAATAAGGTTAAATGGAGTATAATCTATAAAAATATTGAATGACTCTGCTGTACACTTGAACCTAATATAATACTGTAAATCAACTACACTTCAACAATAGCAGCAAGAAGCTGTTAGAATCCAAGAAATACACCTTCTAAAGAGTTTTGCAGGGGCTTCCCTCGTGGCGCAGTGGTTGAGAGTCCACCTGCTGATGCAGGGGACACGGGTTTGTGCCCCGGTCTGGGAAGATCCCACATGCCGCGGAGCGGCTCGGCCCGTGAGCCATGGCCGCTGAGCCTGCGCGTCCGGAGCCTGTGCTCCGCAATGGGAGAGGCCACAACAGTGAGAGGCCTGCGTACCGCAAAAAAAAAAAAAACAGAATCCACCTGCCAATGCGGGGGACACGGGTTCGAGCCCTGGTCCAGAAGGATCCCACATGCTGCAGAGCAACTAAGCCCGTGCGCCACAACTACTGAGCCTGCACTCTAGAGCTCGTGAGCCACAACGACTGAAGCCTGTGCGCCTAGAGCCCGTGCTCCACAACAAGAGAAGCCACCACAATGAGAGACCTGCACACTAGAACGAAGAGTAGCCCTTGCTTGCCACAACTAGAGAAAACCCACACATAGCAACAAAGACCCAATGCAGCCAAAAATAAAATAAAATTTAAAAATTAAAAAAATAAGTTTTGCAGAATTCTTACAACTGAAGTTCACCAGTTTTCAGAGGGAATTAATATTTTTTGATGATGTTAGCCCTTCAAAAAATAACCCTTAAAAAGAGAGGGGAAGGTATCTGTTAGAGAATTTAGTACAGTAAATGCAATAACAGACTTCCTGAGCGCCAAAGACAACGCTTGGCTGCTACAAACATATTCTTTTTGGAATTAACACCTTTTTAAGCTTTCATCTTTTAACTCCTTAAAGGCTGTGTATATTCTGACTCTGGTTTTGCAAAGAATTCTTGGGCTTATTACTGTTAGCTTTCAAGTAGTCATATATTTGAATCTTCCATTTAAGGATGAAAGATAGTTATTGAAATGTATATTCTTATTCTTTGAACTGGTAAAATTCAAAGATAGGATGCTTAAATGAGAAAAATTCCAGTATGTTTTGGCTGTAGCAAAGAAGTAGTTCCAACAATAACTCATGCACTAACTCAGATGGGATATCTCTAGGCCCACAACTACCCTGGAGATCTGCCCCACTGGTAAGCAATTCTTTGTTAGTAAGTGGGTACCATTTCCCCTCTGGAAACCAGTTTGCTTGATGAGAAGGAAAAGGTGGTCTAATTTAGGTCTCATTCAGTAAAGAAAATAGTGGTGGTGCTTAGGAGACTCTTATTTTAGACAAAATTAACTCAGAGGAAACGTGCTTTATTTTAACGATATACACATGGATTAGAATCAGACAGCTGTCAAGGAACCAAGGCAGCCACTTTCTCCCATTTTTCTTACCCAGAGGCTTCCGGATTTTTCATTTGTGGGCTTTCCTAATGTCTGCTTCACTCAGCATTTCTAATCTGTCTTTAATACAAACAGTTTCCTCAAACCTCAGTTTATACATCTTGTATTTGCTGCTCAATGACCTTTCAGGTCAGTTAATTCAGTTTTCCAATTCTAATTCTAAGAGAAGACAGTCTGTTGATTCATCCTCTCTTCACCAGTCAGGAGATTGCAAGTCATCAAATGTTGACTAGCCTATGGATCCACTGGAATGTATGCCTGTCCCAGGAGTTGCCAGGTCATGGGCAATTTAGGGATAGTAGGAGCCATGGGTGAGGTAATCATCTTGTCTTGTTTGCTATATCTCTGTATCCCCCTACTGTAGGGGATTTAGGCTTTGTAAGGACAGTCTTGGTCACCACTGTATCTCCTTTGCCTAAAGCAGCATCTGAAATATGGTTGAGTATTCAAGAAATATTGTAATTTGTGCCTAGGCTCAAAATGTGACCTTGATTTTCAGTTGTCTTGACCCTTAGATGGATTTATGACTTGCTAATGCTGAGTGCCTATGGTGATGATGCCTACCAGGTCTCCACCAATTAGGATATTGTATATAACCCTGTATGACAAGTGCTCAGTGAATATTTATGTAATGAATAAAAGAAGCCAACTTTTTCATTTCTTTAAAAAATAAGCAAACAAATAAATGCCAAAACGCCTCCCTGGAAGCAGTGCTCTTTTTCCATGCAGATCACTTCGGTTTGATCTCATTAAATAAAACATATCATTTGTCAGTATCATTGATGGGATGCTGGCTTTTTTCCCCTCTATGTATAATTGTTATCCTTTATGGTTCAGGAATTTCATTAATGCTAATCTTTGGGGTTTTGTTTGGTTTGGGGATTTTTGTTCAAGATTCACTGAACATCAGAGTTAGAATATGCATTGAGATCATTTATTCCAAATCCTCCATTTTATGGCCTTAGGTTTCAGTCTGGCAAAATTCAGAAAAAAACATTCCCAGTAGGAAACTGCAGCTGGGGAGGGGGTGGTGCCAGCAGCAGTTTGTAAGGCTGTAAGGAGAAAATCAGAAGAGCTGACTCTTCTGGAGGAAAGGATACAGCTTTTGGTGACAAGCTGCATTCTTTGGCAGTGACTTTATTTTTCCTTCACCACAAACCAGACTTGTACTATTTCCAGCCTCAGCACATTATTTAGGCACTTCCCCACTGCATTGTTTTATTTAGTTTCTGAAATTATATCATATTCCCTAACCTGGGTCCAACTTTTAATGCAGTGCCTTTCAGATAGACAAGTTCACACTTTGATCTGTTTCTTTCTTGACTTGTAAACTCTGAGATTCGGGCCCATTTTATTTTTCACAACATTCATCATTTTATAGATGATACATTATTTATTAACAAACAATTGGAGCACTTCAGAGATTTTCCTCATCAGGTCAAACCTTGCTTTTTTGTGTGACTGACCCTGTCTTTGCTCTTTGCTCTGCCTCAGCACATTTTGTAAACCTTTGTTCCTTGTCTATTCTACCCCTTTCCGTGATGCTGCATTTCTTTTCCTAACACATTTTAATTTAAATTTTTCCCTTTCTTTAAGGCAGATGCTTTTGCTTGGATTCTCTTTGGGGTTTTTTGTTTTTTGCATGAAGACGTAGAGAAGTAAAGCATTAAAGAGGAAAAAAAATGTTTAAATTTACTTGAAATATATCTGCTTCTCTTACTGTGAATTCCCTCTTTCTCAAAATTTAAACTCACAGGGCAGTTACATGTATGTCTCCTATCAACATTGAGAAAATGGTAGTTAGATAAGCCATTTAAGTAGATGCTGGGAATAAAGGGAAAGGGGGAAGAGATGTGTACTTTGGATGACTAATGATGTCATTATAGGAAGGCCCAGATATTTGAGCCCCTATCGTGGTTGGTACATTTTCTTAGTTATTCCTTACAACATTCTTTTAAGATGGGTATTCTATTCATTTTTCTGATGAGGAACCTTAGGCTTAGAGGTATTAAGTAACTTGCCTATGGTCACATACCTGATAAGTGCCAGAGGATGAAATTCTATGATATGTCTGTGTTCCTTCCACTATACTTTTCTATTATTAACCTAGATAGTGGACATAGAAATTCTGAGCTCGAGAAGGATTGTGGAAGTAGAAGGAGATAATTAGTTTGATTTTGGACAAATTGAAGTTACTGTGGGGTAGAAAGGTAGGTTGAAATTTCAGAGAGGCAACAAACCAGGTTATCACTTGGAGAAGGAATGTTGGTTGTAATTTATATCAGGTTTTCCTTTTTGGTTTTATTGTGGCATAATCCAAATCCTTAGCAAAATTTTCATAGCATGTTTATAAAATCCTGATAAGAATATATGACATGGATTACAGGAACATGAGTGCTTTGATTTAAATCATTCAGTTATCCAGTAATGTTTGAATCCCTACTATGTGAAAGATACTGTGCTAGGTAAATAGTATATATTGGTGGGCAAAACAGACATAATCCCTACCTTTATCAAGCTTATAGTCTAGTGGTGAAGGAATACACTAATAAAATAGTCACGCAATCACCTTTTTAGCCCAGAGACAAAATACTTCGTGAATCATATTCATAGACATAGATAGAGGTGAGGGCAGCCAACTGAACCACCCTTGAAGGTTGCCAGCATTTATATTAATTAGCAATTTACTGTATTGGTGATTTAGATTTTCATAAACCCATTCATTTTGTACGAAGTGCCCTTGTACATTGTAAATGATTAATTTGTAAATGTTATTTTCCACAGGTCTTCAAAATCGTATTTAGGATTCACTTTTGGAGGGATTGGTGGAGATACTATTATTATCAGTCATTCTTTTTTCTTTTTGCGGTACGCGGGCCTCTCACTGTTGTGGCCTCTCCCGTTGCGGAGCACAGGCTCTGGATGCGCAGGCTCAGCGGTCATGGCTCACGGGCCCAGCCGCTCCGCGGCATGTGGGATCTTCCCGGACCGGGGCATGAACCCGTGTCCCCTGCATCGGCAGGCGGACTCTCAACCACTGCGCCACCAGGGAAGCCCCTATCAGTCATTCTTAAAGAATGACTTAGCAAAGCAAAACCAACTCTGTAATCCCAGTGTTATAGCATGTATACTAACTTTAATAAGTATAGAAACACTGAAATGAGAAGGAACACGGGAGTAAGTTAATGGGTGACTATTTTTAGCTATTAGTAGATAACATTTTTAGTAGGTCATT
This sequence comes from Stenella coeruleoalba, assembly GCF_951394435.1. Lineage (NCBI taxonomy): Eukaryota > Metazoa > Chordata > Mammalia > Artiodactyla > Delphinidae > Stenella > Stenella coeruleoalba. The sequence goes on from NC_137169.1 coordinate 42,348,719, forward strand.
TATTCATCTATCCATTCAGTAAGGAGCAAAACCAGACACAATTCTTATCATTGATCTTACAGTCTGGTGGGAAAGACAACATTTAAATTACTATAACTAAATATAAAATTACAAATATGACAAATGCCATGGAGGAAAGTTACTTGTTATATAAGAGCCTATAATAGAGGAGAATGGTTAGTTAGGGAAGATTTCTGAAAAAATAGAAGTTGAACTGAGCTCAGAAGGAAGGAAAAAAAGAGGTATTTAAGCAGAGTGATGGTGGAGGAGAGTGTTTCATGCAGAGAATACAGCAGGTGCTATGACTTCACATAAGAGAGATCATGCTTCTTTAAAGATCTGAAAGAAGGCCAGTGGGGCTAGAAAGCAGTGAGTGAGTTGTTAGATGAGGAAGGAGAGGGTGAGTGGTAGGTAGGTAGGTAACCAGACTATGCAGGGCTTTGGAGGTCTTATTAAGGACTTTGGACTTCATCCAAAGAGCAGTGGGAAGCTATTGAAGGAGTTTTAAAGTATGTTGAGGAGGGCATAGGGTTGGATTTGTTTTGGAAAAATTGCTGTAACTTCTGGGTAGAAAACAAATTGAGATTTTCCTAGCTAATATTGTACACCAGGAAAGAAATGGGAACTTAGACTGGAGTATTGGCAATAGACATGGAAAGAAATGAACAGATTCTATCAGCATTTCAATAGAAAATAAATTCACTAGAACCCGGTGATGTATTAAATATGGGAAGGTAAAGGGAAGGGAGGTACCAAGGATGTTTCTGTCTTCCAGAACTAGAAAGGTGGTTGTGTCATTTACTGAGATAGGGAAGAGGACCAGGTTTTGGAGGGGAGTTCATTTTTGGACATCGAATTAGAACTGTCAAAGTAGAGCCTGGAGTTTAAAAGCGAGATCTAGACTGGAATATAAATTTGTGAATCTTTTATATCTAGGTGGTAGTTTTAGCTGTCAACATGGACATAGTTTTGGTGAAGAGTATAGGGCAGGAGAAGAGACCAGGACAAAAATAGTCACACACTCCAAATACCGTCACATCATGAGTTTCTGGGGATTAGAATTTCAGCATAAGAATTTTGGGGGACACAGTTCAGCATATAACCCTTCTATGTCAAAGGTGTTTTTCTCTGTGCTAAATAATAAATGTTCAAAATATTAGTTCCTTCAAACTTGCTTTGAAAAAAGGAATAAAACAGAAGTACTGTGTAACTGCCATTGTCAAAACACACATTTTTCACAAAGGAGCATTTTTTTTTTTTTTTTTTGTGGCCATGCCACACAGCATGCGGGATCTTAGTTCCCCGACCAGGGATCAAACCCATGCCTTCTGCAGTGGAAGTGTGGAGTCTTAACCACTGGACCTCCAAGGAAGTCCACAAAGGAGCATTTCTAATGAACATCACCAAATAAACTGCTTCAAAACAAAGGAGTCAATGCAGGCACTATCCATCACTCTTTTTTGGGGTGGGGGAGGTGGGTAAGTGCCAAACCCGAGCCCCCTGCAGTGGAAGTGCAGAGCCCTAACCACTGGACTGCCAGGGAATTCCCCCTATCACTCTTAACATTATCTAGAATGATCTTCAGTTCCATTGGAGGACTCATAGTTCTTAGCATATAATTGTAATCACAGCTATGATTTATTACTGCAAAAGATCGCAAATCAAAATTGGTAAAGGGAAAAGATGCAAAGGTCCATAGGAAAGGCACAGGCTTCTAAGAGTTCTCTCCTAGTGGAGTCACACGGAATGTGCTTAATTCTCCAGCACTGAATTGTGCCAGCATGTTTAAAGTGTTATCTACCAGGGAAGCCCAAAGTACTGAGCCACTGCCTAACATATACCAAAATTCTAGACTCCCAGAGGGAAAGCAGGTGTTCAGCATAAATCGCACTGTTCACACAAAGAGTTTAGGCACAGTGAGCCATTAGTTAGGGAATGTTGAGAACTGTCCCAGAGTCCAGATCTTTTAAACAGTGCTGTTTTTATATCCCCATCCAATCTTCCATTCAGTGTCTTCTAGCTGACAGGAGAAACAAGTTTACATTTTGCCACCTAGAAAATACCATTGGATCTCTAGTTACTAAATAGTAATTCATACTTAAGGTCATTTTTAATAAGTATGATGGGACTTAAAACTAGGTGTGTGTGGTAAGAAGGGTGAGGCTATCTTTAAAATATCAGGAGCTCTTAGTCATTTTCTTCCCTATAGAGGGTTTCTGAAAAGTTGCATATAAACTGAAATTAGAATGGTGAATCACTTAAAATATCTAGAGGGTTTCTTTCGTTTAACAAAAATACCAAAGAGGAAAATACATCCATAATGTGAATAAGAGATAGGCGTTTTGTTTTTCTATCTATTAATATGCTTCTTTGTAAGGTAGAGCTTTCCTTTTCTGTTCTGCTTTCTGTGTTCTCTGTACCCATATGTGAACCACAAGACCAAAGAAATCTAGCCTCTTAAAAAGCACGTGCTTAGAGACAGTTAAAGTCTTTTTGTTTGTAGTATAGGTCTTTTTGTTTGTAGTAGGTATGTTCAAGGATTAAGGAGTACCTCATTACCCACAGTCTTATACTAATTGTTTCACTGACTTCCGTATGAGTCATATCTTGATGTGGATGGCAGCTCATCAAGACTGGTCAGTTGGTCTGGGACTGAGAATAATGAAAGGTAGTCTAGACTGGAAATCATAATTCAAGGGTTGAAAATCTGAGCTGGCAGGGGTTACAACAGAGGCTGAAGAGTTTCTTGTATTCAGAGACAAGCCAGAAAGATAGGACCAAAGCCAGGGGCAATAGTAGTTAGCTTCAAGTCTGCAAACCAGAGTCATTTGATGTTGAGAGAAAGCAGAGGGTTAGAATAACTTACTACAGGAAGTATCAGAGACTCAAATCTTATAATTTAATTTTTCAGACTGAAAATCCCATATTCATAAATAGCAGTGTTTTAAGAACGGTATTCTATTGATTCCTAGGATTCTGCGAAGGTACCCCAGCTGGAGTGGGGGTGTGGGATTCTATTTTTCTATCAGCAATAGAGTATATTTTACAGGGCAGTTTCAAAATGGATTTGATGTTCTTTGAAATTCTTAAATTTTAGAAGTTGCTGAAATTATGAAACCTTTATTGCAGATGAAAAATCTTTATAACTTTATTAGAAATTCTTTATTTTGATGGCTTTCTTAAAATGTCATTTCAGTATAATATAAATGGACAAAGTCCAAATCATTTTACTTGGAGAATCTCCTTCCTATCCAGCAACCAAGCATGATGTAGTGGAAATTACCAGCTTAAAAGGGAGACCAGAATTCTAATTCCAACATTGTCAGTAATTTTGTGACTGTAGGTAAGCTTGGGCCTATAAAATGAGAGAGTTGTTCTTAAGTGAATTTCTAAGATTCTTTTTGACAAGTTTTACTTACCTCTGTCATAGTCTAGTCCATTTCTTCTTTTTAAAAAAAAATTGTTTTATTTCAGCTTTACTGAGTTATAATTGACATACAAAATTGAAAATTCAGTCCATTTCTTAAACGTTGCAGTGCTTTTCTATAGTCACATACTAGTAGAGACAGAATAATATTGTAGTAGCTAACATTTATTTAGCTAACATTTATTTAATGAGCTTTTGTATGTGTGTCTCATGCTGTACCGGGACAGCAGTTACAAGTCTCTTTTAATTCTTACACTAGTCCTGGTACTTTATACATAGAGAAACTGAGTCTAATAGAGGTTAAGTAAATAACTTGGTCAAGGTCTTATGACTGATAAGTAGCAGAGCAGGGACAGCCTTTTTGACTCTGAACTATGAAACTTTTCTGCATCGAAAGTTAGCTTGCTAGGTATAAAACCTTAAAGAGGAGAATTTCTAAACCAGAGGTGAAACAGCCATTTTTATGATCTTTAACAACAGAAGGGTCATGTAACTTTTATATGCACTATAAAGCCTGGTCAGCAAAGTTATTTTTCTAGTGCATAAAAGATTCTCTGAGTTTGACCTACAAACTGAAATTTTTTGTATATATACAGACTTGTTTAAAAGGAAATATTGGTTAAAAAAATAACTTTTTATAAAGCAAAAAATTGCCTGTAGTCACAGTGGTGTAGATATATAGGGCTGAAAGAAAGTTTTCATACTGTGCTAAAGAAATGCAGTTTTTAATTAGTTAATTAATTTTTGGCTGCATTGGGTCTTTGTCGCTGCGCACGGGCTATCTCTAGTTGCAGTGAGCGGGGGCTACTCTTCGTTGCGGTGCACGGGCTTCTAATTGCAGTGGCTTCTCTTGTTGCGGAGCATGGGCTCTAGGTGTGCGGGCTTCAGTAGTTGTGGCACACGGGCTCAGTAGTTGTGGCTCTCAGGCTCTAGAGCACAGGCTCAGTAGTTGTGGCGCATGGGCTTAGTTGCTCCGCGGCATGTCGGATCTTCCCAGACCAGAGCTCGAACCCATGTCCTCTGCATTGGCAGGCGGATTCTTAACCACTGCACCACCAGGGAAGTCCTGAAATGCAGTCAGTTTTGTACTTCACTTCCTCTTTGAAAGCTAGAAGAATTGACAGTCTCTTCTCACTTGATGACTGCACTTGTGAAAGCTTTACTGTATTCTGTATAATCGTCCTAATTCTTTTATAGGTAGACACCTATGTAATTAAGCTGAGGCTAGAGGCAGAGTCTGTCCATATTGGGTGGTAGGGAGGAGGATTGGGGAAAGCTTTAGGTCAACAAGCTGCTAGACGAGGTAGGATTTGGACCAAGGGACCTGCAGGGGATACTAGAGGGGATAGCAAGAACAAAGCCAGTAAGATGGACAAGCATGAAACATACGAAACAGCTAATTGGACTGCAGTAATAAACATAGCTCTTCGAATGCAGTGTTAATAGTTATAATAGCTACCATTTATTGAGTTCCTGCCATTCCAAGGTTCACCATCTTTCTCATTTAAGTCTTATAGCAACCATATAAGGTAGGGTAACCCAGATAGGTAAATCACTTCAACACGGTCACTCTGTTAAGTGGCAGAGAAGTGACTTTAACCCAAGGTTATCTGGATCCAAGAACCATACTTAATAATAAATCTTCTTTGCATGTAATATGAACTAAATAAATATTTGGATGAAGAATATAGGTCTGATAAGCACTCACATGCTTGGTTATTATTTCCTAAATCATGAGCTAGAAGTATGAAAGTAACCATTAATGATTTTATGTGGAAATTCATAAAACATGAAACTTTGAACTACTGACATTTTACCAGAGAATGTAATCTTAATTATTTGATAAAGGATTTACTGTGTTTTGAGATCTTTAATTACAGATTTGTTCTGAATCTCAGAGAAAAGAAATATTTAAAGTCTTAAGTTGAACTGCCTTTGATAAGAAACTCAATAATAACTACTGTCAGAAAAGGGGTTTATAAGAATAAGGCTAATTTAAAGGTACATAATGGTATCTTTAAGAGACATTGTAGTGAAGTGCCTTTTTCCTTGAATTAGATATTTCAGTATTTGAGCCTACTTTATATGTATCTGAGACTTTCCCCTAAAATTCCTCTTTGAAAAGGATATTTATGCTTGAGTCCTTATGAAGTCTCTAATTATGGGTACATTCTTAATTATTTTATTTTGAACCCCAGAAGCCATTGGCTCAAAACAGCTTCAACTGATGCTAGTTCTGAATGCTTATGGAGGTTATTTCACAGAATTTTTTTTTTTAAAGCTTAACACAAATTTAGCAATTATTCCTGGAGGCATAATCTCATACTTGCAAATGTTGGCTGTCATTGTAAATGAGTGCTTAAATTGTAGAAATCATGAGTGATCCTACAGGATGAATGAAAATAACATTTTCTAATGTAATGTGAATAAGGTAGTTGTGATTTAACGTAAATTTTCCCATGAAAACATCATACATGGATTGAAAGTGTTATGGCTCAGTTTATACAGTAGAGATGTTGTCTGAAACACCATATTAGGTGGCTCAAAAATGGTTTTAGCCACAATGAAATCATTAGGTCAGAGATGCACTGTTTCCCTCGTATTCATTGAGGTCTCTTCCCAAATGTCTCATCAGAGAGATTTTTTCTGAGTATCTTACCTAAAGTAGCATTCTCCATCAATCTAGGAACTTTATTTTGTTTACTCTGCACTCCCCATCACCTAGCACATAATAGATACTCAAGTATCTGTTGAAAGACTGTATAGAGTGTGAATAAAATTATCTCATAAATGTGAGTAGGAAATAAAAGCAATACAGTTGACCCTTGAACAACACAGGTTTGGACTGCACGGGTCCACTTATATACAGATTTTTTTTTTCAACAAATACATACTGCAGTACTGCATGATCCATGGTTGGTTGAGTCCTTGGATATGTATTCCATTTGGAAGGAAGGTGGCCTTATTTGGCTCACTGGATTATCATATCTAAATATGTATCCAAAAGCCTAAAAGAAATTTTACAGAAGTTTATTGCAATAATGTCCAGTCTTTCCAAATAAATAATAAATTAATTTTAAGATTGTTGTCTGTATGGAAAGAAAGAATAAGTTTGCAAATAAGAGGAATCTACAGTGGCCAATTCTAATGTAAATAATGATATACTGAGGCCACAGAACTCCATTGTGGCCTACAGAATATTGAATACCGTCCATTTGGTTAATTAATTGGTTACATTGATTTATCTTTTTGTGTATCAGGAATGAATATGTCTGTGTTATATGGTTTTCCTGTAGAAATACTTGAAGTAACATTCCATTCCAGTTTTTCTGTAAAGCTGTGTTTCAGTATCCTTTAAACATAGGTCAGATATGCTAAAGTTAAGGCAGGGTAAAAGAGAATCTCATGCTACTGCATACTTGTCCAGTCTCCTTCTCCCCAAGGCCCCCTCCCCCAGCCAAAAAAGGAAGAAACAAAAGGAAAACACTACCCCAGAAAACAAATTTTTAAAAAATAATTCTTTTCTCCATTAAAAAAAATTTAGGAACAAGTTCCAGTTCCGGTCTATCATCCAACACCTAGCCAGACTCGCCTAGCAACTCAGCTGACTGAAGAGGAACAAATTAGGATAGCTCAAAGAATAGGCCTTATACAGCATCTGCCTAAAGGAGTTTATGACCCTGGAAGAGATGGATCAGAAAAAAAGATCCGGGAGTAAGTTTTAATTTATACATATTTCAAAGATCTATCTTCAGAGATCTGATTTTTAAAAATACTCTCCTGCATTTTGGAAGTCAGATGTTTAATCATTTCTTACAAGGAAATGTTTAGATGTAGCAATTAAGAAGAATTTTCATATAAAAATAGCTAAGAAATAAATGATGGTGTGAATTCTGACCATTTTATATGTTGCCTCTGTCCATTTGGATGACAGTTAATGTCAGTTAAAAATGATTTACCTGTGTAATAACTGTGAACTAGTACCAGCATTGCTGGTGGCCTAATCAGTTGGGAAAGTCATTTGGCAGGATGTCAAGGACCTTTAGATCGAAATCCTTTGAAACAGTTAATTCTAGAGATTTATCCTAAAATATGTGCCTCACTTCAATCCCTAGAGTTTTATGCATAAAGATAGTCACCATAGTTTTATTTAGTGAAAAATAACAGTAGAGGAATACTTTGGTAGGTTATGTAGCCATTAAAATGGTTTGCTAAGGGTTTTAGTGATATGAGGAAAATCTTATCCATTTCTTAACTTGTAGAATAATTGTACTAAGCCTGATGAGTTAAATATAAGGGAGGTTTTGTCCTCAGAGCGCATTACTGTCTGAGAATCCCTAATGAGGACAGCCATTCTCCTTTTAGGTTGAGAATGGTCGTTACCAACACAGACATAAAGTAATTTACTATGTTGTGTTTGGCTGTTTGAGCTGTAGCACCATTTAGGCCTAGTACTTAAGATTATAACCTATCTAGAATATTGACTGCCGAATTGGGCTGCTTCTTGAACCTGTAGAAGAGTGCAGTGAGCTTGAAACTGGGGTTGTTGAAGAGAACTTTAGCCTGTAGCAGCCCAGTAAGTAGGCTGAAATTAGTGGTCTGTATTTACATACACTTATTAAAGTGAAAACTATGTGGGCTTACACTAAAAAAGCAGTTCAAATAAAATTAACATGGTTTCCTACGTACTAAAGCTTCACATTCTTCTTAAGGTTTCTTCTGTAATAGCTGTTTTACAAGTAAAATTCTAGCAGTGGACTTGAGCCCTATGTGATACCTTTCTCTTTGCCCTGTTGATTGCTCTCAAACTCTTCAAATTCCCAGGTGATTGAAATAAGAGATTGTGGCTGTATAACACTTATTAAGAAAAAATTCAATCTGGATGCTTAGGTGGTAGGATGACAGGCAACCCATTTTCATCTGTTCGTATTAACACTGTCTTTGTAATGGGGATTTTAAAGAGTATTCTAGATGGATCACTTCTCTAAAAATGCTTTCTTATTTCTCTCCCTCACCCTCAACAGGTGTGTGATCTGTATGATGGACTTTGTTTATGGGGACCCAATTCGATTTCTGCCGTGCATGCACATCTATCACCTGGACTGTATAGATGACTGGTTGATGAGATCCTTCACGTGCCCCTCCTGCATGGAGCCAGTTGATGCAGCACTGCTTTCATCCTACGAGACTAATTGAGCCAGGGTCTCTCATCTGACTTCAAGTGAACCATCATTTTTGGTGGTTTTGATCTTTTGTCACTGAGCCCAAAGAGCCAGGGATTAGGAATTAAGATCATGCACAAAAGTTTCCTAAAAATTCCTGCATGGCTGCAGGAATTCCTGAATGGCTGCAGATGTTGGGGGAAAAAAGTATGTGATATTTTAGAAACTTAGGGGGAAAAGTAGGAAGGTATTTTTATGTAAAGCCTTGACCCAGTGTTCAAAAATATAATTGTATTTAGATCTTGTTATTGCTCCAGTACATAGGAATTGTGTAAAGTGTTATACAGCAGCTGTATATGTTTAAATTGTGTCTGTTGAAGATTAGGAAAAAGATAGTGGTTGTTTTTCCTAAATGAAATAACTTTCTTCTTCCCCCCCACCCAAATTCTTTTCTCAAGTTGCTGGCATTTGGGTCAAGGTTTTATTAAAAGCTACATTTTATAACACTGGCACAAAAAAAGTAGTTTTAAGCTTGTTTGCACAGTTCTTTTTTTCCATTGGAAATGGAATTCATTGCCTTAGGTCTTTTTAAATAGTGTATTATTATCGTTGGGGCTGGCTCTATGCTTGAAAACCAGTTTATTTATAACCTGTTATAAGTGCTATATCTGTTTGCAGTTAGGAAATGCAGAATTCAAAGTGATCTCCTAGCTTGTAAGCAAACTGAGATGCACTATCCCTTTTCTATAAAAAAATGAGTTAATGTGTCAAGAAACCAACTCTAGTAAAGTGGGGTTTAATATTACCCTTTCTTATGTGTTTCACTTAATTATTTTGGTTGTTAATATGGTGATAATTAAAAGTCAAGGTAAATTTTAAATATTAAGAATTCTGATTTATTGAGCTTGAATTATGCCACCATGCTTATGTAAAAATGAAAGTGGCACCATGGTTAAACTGAGAAAAGTTTCTCAGTTGCAACAATTTTGATTTATTCTTTCCTGTGACCTCCTTCCCTGTTGTCTTGAACATAGCAAAAGGATACTGCATCTCTTCTTATTGTAGTGCTGAGGTTACTGAAGTTATATAAAAACACATCGCTGTTTCTGTTGGAAGGACAGTCCTGCTAGTTGACTGACAATTCTAAGCAGGGAGAATTAAGATAAATGTGTTTCATGTTTTGCACACAAATGCAGAATTTGTATAACCACATGACTTCATAGTTGTGATCTCAAAAAAGAAGGAATTTCTCTTTTATCTTTTTCTTGCAGTTAATATAAGAACACTGAATCTCTAAGCTTCTGAAGTGTTAGAGGTAGAGATGGTCTAGTAAAGATGTAGTTGTAATGTTTTATCCATTTAGCATGTGTTTATTTTTCTTTATGTACTCGAAGGTGACATATTTGTACAACTCAGTGATATTACAGCTAAAAAATCATTAGCAAAAGGAGAAGCAATCTCAACCCAACAAATCAGAAATGTTTCTTTTTATTTTATATTGAGTTGAATATTTGACTTTAACACTTTTCTACATACAAAACACAAGTCTCTTGAAGGGTTCTTCATAATTGCATTATAGAAGAATTTAGTATGTCATAAGCACTTAAAGATTTGACATTCAACTGTAGCAGTATCCATGTTGGTTAATTTTCTTATGAGCCCCATGATGAGTTCGAGAAAAATTGAAAGAAATTAGATTATCAAGTTCTGTTAAATTGTTACATGTATCTTGCTTAAGTTTTTGTTCATTAATTTATATCCAATTACATAAAGCAAATTTGGAGGAAACACCTGAAGTTGTGCAATATTTTCAGCGGTATTACTTTTTTTATCTTTGTGTTTTCTACTTAAACATGATGTCTGTCATCAAGTATTATAGTCACTTTCTTTTTTTCTAGATTGTTAAAATTGGTAAATGAACTTTTTTTTTTAATCATCTTCTATGTTGCTGTTAGTCTTTATTACAAGGCTTCTTTCACAGAAGTTTGGCAGTAATATTGAAGGAACCAGGATTGAGCTGAATGCTTTTTTTTTTTTTAAGGTATTTTGTATTCTTTAATTTTGATCTCCACATACCATGTTAAGAACCATCAGTTTTGGCTTTTACCAAGTTAAATAAAGTTATAATACAGTTGTAAAGGGCTAAAGTTAGAATTGATTACATAAGAATATTCTAATCCTTTCTTTAAAACACACATGTATAAATTTAATTACTTAAAAATTTCTAGGTATATATACTTTTGGGGAAGTATTTTTTATGGCTTGGCATTTAATACCATCTAATCATAAATTTAGAAGCTTGATAGCTTCTAAATTTTCTTAAGCCAAATAATAGGTACAACATATTTGGATTTGGGCAAGATATGTTCAGGCTTGGCTGTAGGATTTGAGATGTCTGGAAAGCCTGACCAGGAAAAAATAAAAGAATCTTACTGTTTTAAATGTAAACCGAACAATTTGAAATACATTCAGATACTTGTAGTTTGGTTCACACAAACCTTTTAAATGCTATGAGTGTTCTTTATAAGACATCTCAGGTATTAGAAGACTCTCCAACTACTTTCGGTTGTTTGTGTAATATAAAACAGAATATAGTGAGCATTGAGGTAACAAATTTTCTGTGAACAAAGCTCCTTCTTAAGGAAGCATGCATTTTAAAAAAGGAATAACAATAAAGGAGTCCAAAGCAGAACTGCCTATGGTCCTGAGACTGAAAATGGCAAACAGGAAAGAAGGTAAGTTTCTTTGGCATAGTTCGGAAATGTAGGCAATTGGTGGCCATGTTTGCTTACAAAGGCATTGGCTAGCAATCAGTTTCTCAGAGTCAGCTGATGACACTTGCATGTTAAACGCATCAGAGCTAATCAGCTAATTTTTTAAGCCTTTAATTTTGAAATTGGTGGACATGAGAAAAGGTGGATTTTGGTTAGTATCTCCTGAAGTAATACTAAATTTACCTACCTGAATTTAAAGATCATCTATTCTTTTACTGGGTATGGAAAAAGTTAGTGAAGATAGTTTGTAACCCCTCCTTCTCTACCCTATCTAGCTCCCCTGTTCTAGTCTTACACTCAACTAGACTTCCCTAAGACACAGGCCTGGTTCAGATGTCCCCATCATGTGAGGCATGGGAATGAGAGCCATCAGCGTCCTATGCAGTCTTATTCTGACTGCATTATATTATTCCTTTTGAGAACATAGCTGAATTCCTTATAATTTCTTCCCCCTTGGTCCCACTTTCTAAGTATTTTGCCATTATTAAATTAAAAAGTGTGGAGTAAAAATGTCCAACTATGAAAATTTCCATCTTTGCATTTAATGTCATTACTGATTGACCCACTGTTAGGTGATTTACCTAAGAGCTACCAAGAAGTGGTCTCTGAAAGAATTTTTTCTCAGTTCTGTATTGTCAGAATAGGTGTTTGCTTATGGCCAGGCAGTGAGTGGTTTAATGCTCATAATTCAGATTTAGAGAGGACTTTAGTTTGTAGTAATTCAAGTGAAACATAAGGGTTTAATGGGAGGAGTAACTGTAAATGCTTGATTACATTATATAAAACACCTTAAAACTACTTTTTCTGAGTGGTTTGAAAGATGTAGTAAGTTCATTTTATATATTTAGAGAAAGTTAGCTGGACTATTTGTTAGTTCTCTCTTCACATAAAGTACTGTTTTTAACTAGAGAAAAATAACATCTTTTTTTTTAAGCTCCTAAGAGTTACATTGTAACACATTAACGTTTATATTAAAATGACATATAGAAGTTAGTAAATGGATGAGGCATATGTATCTGGGGAATATTAATTTAAATATACTTTGTAATCCTTTTTCTGAGAGCCTCTGGTTCTAAAAACAGCAGTGCTGGGTGATTATTTATTCAGCTATTGATTGTCCTGATACAAGTATCCAGACTTTGCTTTTCCATTTATCCTTTGGCTGTTTCCTTGCTCTTTAGCATGGATGAAAATCCAGATGAATCCCTTTACAGCCCATTTCCTGATCCATAAAATTTTTGTTAGAGGCTTCAGTAAAATTTTACAAAAGGAGTTTGGATTTATCTGCACATCTTAATTGTTCACATTGTTCTTGTTTGCCTTATCACGCTAAGCAATGGTCATTAGCCCAGGATAATAACTGGATCCATCTAATTAATGTTACTGATAGACTGAAACCATCTACCATTTCATACATTTTTTATGGAAACTTTAAGAGATACTAACTTTCTTTTACATTTTTGTTTTTTGAGAAAACTAACTGTCCACTGGAAGATGTAGTCATCTTTGGATGCTTTCCACAGCAAGTTTGGTTTTCTCTGCGTATGAATGAAGCAGCATTGTCAGTAAGGTACAGATTTTAGGCATTTAAAACTGATTGTGATCAAAGGATGAGCAGTGCCTGTTTACTTTGAATACATTCTTATCAGTGTGTAACAGCAGTGCTTATCGACTAGATTTCTTCATGCGGAGAAAATGAAGTTGAAAAAGGTAACTGAGGGTTTACTCCAAGAGTCTGGTCATAGTGATGAATGCTTATGAGAAGATGTGGTTGGCTAAGCAAGTGATGGGCCCAGCTTTTCTCTGGGGGGCCATATAATAGTTAATCTAGTCATTCAGGATCCAAAAGCAAGTCTTAGGTGTTGTGTGAATTGGGAAGCCTGGACTGTGCTATCAGATTGGCTTCCAGCACTATCCATACCAGAGGTATGGGGATAAGCTACATTCTGCCAATTCCAGGATCACAGCCTGTCTTCGGCTTTGAGCTAGTGCAGAATAATGATCTTCTTTCCATGACGGTAGCTGAACTCAAGCAGACAGGTAAGTTAATGGCTACAATTTTAGGGTATGCAGTGAAGGGAAGTTGTTTTTCACAAACCATTTGTCCTCATGGCCCTTGACAATCACTGTCCATGATGTTATTTTGATATGAGGAATAATAACCATTCTTCTTTTCAGTAGTGAGATGGGCGCTAATGGCGTTGTCAGGTTGGTCATTTTTGCAAGCCTTGTTCTCAGGATTATTTATTTCTGAAACTTTGCGTTAATGGCATTGAAGATACCTTTGAAGTAAGAGATCATGTTTATGGGTTTGGATTTTTGATAAACTGGGTTGCTGATTTCTCATGAAGAGTAAAGAACAAGAAATGCCAACTCACATTGACTCTTAGAGCCTGATTATCACTTAGCAGCATATTGAAAGTTTTTTTTCCCCGTAAGTGTGGTAGCTGGTGCAGGGAAGAGGAGGTATTTTAATGGCAATTCTCATGAAGCAGAAGCAATTGGTGCTGTTGGCCTTTGGCATGGCACTGGCCTCCCAGCTTCCATGTTTAACCCTGTATAGTACATTCTTCACACAGTTAAAATAGTTTTGAGTAAACTGGATGATGTCTTTCATCTGCGTAGAACTTTTAATTGCTTCCCATTGTGTGAAGAATAAAATCCAAGCTTCTTAATGGAGACAGCAGACTTTCTGCCTCTCTCCTTTCATAGTACTCTACTTTCTAGACTTTTTTGTGTGCTTTCTAAAATGGCAAGCTCTTTCCTGTCTCAGATCTTTTATAGTTCCATCCTGTAGTTCACTTCCCCAGATTGTTTGATGGCTGGTTTCTTACCCTCTGGACCAACAGCCCCTGTTTATTTACTCCATGGCTCTAATTTGTTTACTTTCATGAGAGCAGGACATTTAGGTGCTCAACAGATATTTATTAAGTGAAGGGAAGGAGAAAGCAGGGAGGAAGAGAAGCCCTAAGGAATCTGAGCATTTCTGATGGAGTGGGAGCCACCATCAAGGAGGTTCCCATGGAGAATTGGGGCCTTATAAAGATCGCTGAGGGTTGCAAGGAGAAGGACAAAGGCAAAGCTCTTCCTGAATGGGCAGCTTTCTAATAAGCCTTGTCTCTAACCAGTACTGCCCTCATCCTCCCCTTCACCTGAGAATGTTGGCAGGTCATAGTTCCTGTATGTCAACTTTTGAAAGAAAGGACATATTGGATACATGTTTTTGTCTGCCCAGTACCCCATCTTTTTTAGTAATAACTCCCAACCGAGCATGTAATCCAAGATAGACCCATTGTAGTACCTCACTCCCTTTCCAAGGCAGTGGTTCTCAGGCTTCAGTGTGCATCAGATCCACTTGGAGGACTTGTTCAGGTGGTTCGGCCTCACCCCTGCATCAGGGGGAGGGGGGGCTGATAATTTGCATTTCCAACAAATTCCCTGATATCTAATGCTGATCTGGGGAACCACTGGCCTAAGGGATGGACATTCAAGCCAAGTCAGACTAATCAGAGTCCTTATCTGGGGATTTTTCATACTGGAGGTAGGAAAAGGAGCCCTTTTCTTGTCACAGAGCTGTAAGGACGTAAGGTCTGAACTGCCACACAGAGAAGTCAGTCCAAGAGAATAAATCTAACACAAGAGCAAAGCCAAGAGATAGAGAAGGCCTGATGGATGCACTAGAGCCAGTGATTCAGTCATCCCCTAGGCCAAACTCACCACTGCCTTCCCACAGTATGTGTGGGCCAATACATTTACCTTCTTAATATACTAAGGACTGTGCGAGGCTATTTGCTTAGTTGATTTCTTTTTATTCTCAGCAGTCCTGTGAAGCAGTTGTTGGCCCCATTTTATAGAAGAGTAAACTGATTCTCAAAGCAGAATAATTTGAATTCAGTCTGTACTTTTATCCACTATTATCCCATGTAATTAATATAATTTAAAGTTGCTATTTTTAGTAGATCAGGCTTTTCTCTTATGAATTTGCTTACCACCTCTTTTCCATAGATAGTTGTCTGAAAGTCACCCAAGGGTGACAGATTTCTGGCCCATGGACCACTTTGACCCACAGGTGTGATATGTTTGGCCAGCCAGCACTCTTAGGTGCTTAAACTTAAAATTCTAAGAGTGCCTTCAGCATCGTATGCTTCCTAGTTTGTCAGTGTTCCTACCTCTTATTGCCTTACACCAAACCTCTTCTAGCATATGGTTTGGACTCAAGCCTCAGTCCAGGCCTGAGCCTCTGCATCTGTTCACTACCCATCTCTGGAGTAGCTGACTGGAACTCTACCTATCCAGCTGGGGATTAGATCGTGCCTTTTCCTTCAACATCCTGATGATTTTATGAGCAATATGGTTGCTTAAGGATTGCCTTTGTCCAAGATAGACCCTGTCCCTACCTCATGATGCCAAGTGCCACAGGGGAACCGTGCCACACAGGCATATGCTCCATGTGCTCCACGCCAGGGATTTCTAGTGTTTGAGTTACCAGCCAGTACCTTTTCCATACTTAACAGTGGCCCAAGAGTCAATGTAAGTCAGATCCGACTTTAAGCTGATAATTTGAAAGCTTGACCAGCAGTTCAGGAAAGCATGAGCCTTAGAGTTCAGCTGCCTGACTTCAAATATTTCTGATGCATAATAGCTGTGTGGTCTTAAGGCAAGTTATTTAACCTATGTCTCAGTTTTCTCATCTGTAAAATGGCAATAATAGCTCCACTTCAGATGTAAAGTACTTAGAATCACAACTGGTAAATAGCACTTAATATTAGCTAGTATTATTCGACCGAGGGCATATGGTATCTGGTGTTATGAAGTGTTTGTTCAGGACATGAAGAAAAACAAAACCACCCTATCCAGTCATCTGTGAGGTGTTAGCTGTGATGTGTCTGATTAAACTTGAACGTCAGCTTTTAGAAGTCCATAGTGACCTTCTGTAATTGCATGTCTTACCAAAGTAAGGGCTCTATTATATTTTGTCACTTGAGAGCTGACTAGACAGTAGAAGCAACTCATAGATTGCTTACTTCGAAATGGATTTTTCAGATCCCTAAATGAGGCTCCTTGTTTGTGGACTGACTTACCCTGTTGGACAGTGATGAACTTTGTACCGGATTTCCACAGAGCTGTGCTAATCCAAGAAGAAAGGCAGTTTCCAACCTTGGAAAGCTGCATCTGAGGGCGAGGGTGAGAAGTTCCCATTTGCTGCTTGGTTTTCAGAATCCAGACACCTCTCACTTATTACTGGATTAGTGTGATGGTGCTAAGGACATAAGAAAACTGTTAAAAAGGCACACTGTTGGGCTTTAAATTTGAAGCAGAGAAGAAGACTGTTGTCCACTCCCTATCATCTTAGAAGAGATAAACTTGGGAGTAACTCCAGAGAAAAGTGTCTTTGGATTTTATTCCCTCATCGAATGATTGCAGCACTCAGCAGGCTGGGGCTTTTTAAAATCCTCCTGATGCGCCCTTCAGTTGCTGGGAATCTCCCACCTGGACCTCAGCCTAGTGTTTGGTTGGCGTTGGCCTTTTAGGGTCCTGGCTTTGCTGTCAGGTCGTGGCTTTTTTTGCTGTGAATGACGACAGCTGTCTTGGAAACACTCCCATTCAGACTTGAGAGATAAGGAATAGGGAATCCTGCCAACATATGGGAGAGCTGATAGGGACCAGCACAGTGCTGGAAGCTACCCTGCCAGTCCAAGGCCTGGGACCAGTGAGAGGCAGAGGTAGCCTTTCTGTTGCCAAGAGCCTATTCAGAGCATGTTACACAGTTGCTGCTTCCTAACAACTGAGTTCCTCTGTGTGGCACAGGATTCAGACTTTCCCCAAATGAGGATTATTTGCTCTCTGGGTGTCCTGGGAGGAAGGCTATCATCACTTCTGGTAAGCAGCCTGGTGGCACAAGGCTTTGACAAAAGGTAGGAAGGTATATATCTGTTTCCTCTTTTTGGAGATGAAAGCCCAGAAACAGACTGAATCAGAACTGTTGACAGCAGCAAAGAGCCTTAATCTAGTCCAAATTACTAATTTTTAGAGGGTCCATGACTTTCCCAAGGTCACTCTGAAAGGCAGTAGCAAAACAAGGACTAGAATTCAGGTCTCCTTATTTCTAGGCCAAGACTCTCCTCACCTGATCAGGTGCCTCTCCAGGGCAGATGTGCTGGAAAGGTCTGCAGTGTTAGAGAAGCAGTGACCAGAAACGGCTCAAGACGCAATGAGAAGCCCATGACAGAATTTTCACCTTCAGAGGCCTCTGCACAAGGATATGGTGGTGTCAGACACCCAGCATTTTCACCTTCACATACATTTTTTGTTTGTTTTTGGCCACGCCACTCGGCTTGCGGGATCTTAGTTCCCCCACCAGGGACTGAATCTGCGCCACGGCAGTAAAAGCACTGAGTCCTAACCACTGGACCACCAGGGAACTCCCTCACATACATGTTTTTGATGGACTAACTCAAGCTGCAGGTAGGAATAAAGGAGACAGAACTCATAGCCAGACTGCAGCCAGAGGTAAAGGTGACAGAGGCTAATTAATGAAGCCCAGCAGGAAATAGCAACAACTAGGAAACCATCCTGGCATAAAAATTTAAAAATAAAAGCACCTAAAAAAAAAAAAAAAAAAAAAAAAAGCACCTAAGATGAACATTGAGATCAAAGTGTTTTGCAAACGGCAGTTTTGCGAATTATATGTTTGGTATCCTGTGACCGGCGCTGCTTTTATACTGTAATAGGTAGCATTCTAATATGTGAGGCAACAGGCCACCTTCATTCAGCAGCCTGGCTCTAGTTCACCCCTTTCACCTGCCCTGTCCAACAACCTGGAAGTAGGCTGGGCTCCCAGCATTCAGGCTGTGGAGGAGAGAGAGCTTGCAAAGGACTTGCCCTCTGTGGAAAGCACTCTTTTGTCTAGTTCTAACAAAATAAATAAGGAGTCTTCCTTTCATAGCATTTCTGCTGTGACAGTACAGTTAAGTGCAAAAGAGGACCTTGGATGAGGGTTTTCGGCTTTGCTTTCCTAATGAGAATATGCTTTACCTAAAACCCATAACTTCATTCAGCATCAGCCGCAGGAAGCTTGGTTGTATATTAATAGATTAAACCACCTAGCTTCTGGCAAATGCTCAGAAGTGTTTGCTAAATACAGCAGGCTGGAAGACTGGAAAAGTTGTCTTGTGGTTCTTCCTTTACAGAAACTGCATTCAGTGTTTGAGGAGTCACCTTTTCACAGATGAATATTTTTACCAGGAAAATGGTTAAGTTGAAGTATGCTGCTGTTAGAGTGTGAATGGTAAAACTTGGTGTTTGTTGGTCACTGAACTTGAGTCCTCACTTTAACAGTCCCACTGGGTGCAGATTCAGATGCTTTTAGGCGCCAGAAAGATTGTAAGTGTTGAAAAGAGCCTCTACTCAGCTCCAACTGATTGTTGCCTTGTGGGAATGAGGCCCAATATTGCCAGATTATTAAAATAAGATGCCAGAAACCAGATTTATTTGTGAAATCTCCCCATTTTAAAATGTTAGTAACTTATTCTAAAAATTTTAAAACATCATGTTGGCTAAATAAAACATGCCTGAGCCATATGACTTCTGATTCAAACTTTCTGCCCAGCCTAAGAATTCAAGCAACAACATATTTTACTGAAATAGATGTTGCATGATCTCTTAAAGTGTATAAGTTTTATTACTTAAATATATCTTTTCTCTTAACTGAAAAATCTGAAACACACAAACAGGCCAAGAATAACCATTCTGTTTCTAAGAAAAACGCTGTCGGTAAATAAGTGTACCTCGAAGGGAAATACAGAAGATTTTTATGTTTCATAAATCATTCCCAGTGGTTTCAATTTGGCATATAGCAGACTGGTGTCTGAGAAACTTTACCTGCCAAACTTCTTGGCTTTGGCACAGAAAGGGCCACAGGGCTCCCCCTTCCTTCAGGCCTCGGTATCGCTATTCCTTAGTGGCGAAGATTGATTTTTTTTTTTTTTCTACAGATGGACTCAAAATTATCTCACTAAAAAGATGTGTTTGATTTTTTTTTAAATTGGAAAGTTGTTACAAAGGGAGTGTAAGAAGGAAGGTAGTGGGAGTGTGTGAAACCTCTATGTCCAACCCCCAGAAACCTCAAAGCCTGCAGTGCAGATCCTCCTTTGGGTCCTTCCAGCCCTGGAAGCTGAGACCTCGCTCAAGTCTGAAAAGCACTTTGGCCCTTGGCATCATAGATTTGCCTCCACATCAGTAGGGGTTAAAACAGTGATTTACAGGTGGTTGGTTGGTAGTTTTTTCCAAAGCTTTGATCCCATCAATGTATTTCTAAGGAAAATGTAAACTGTTTATACATTCTCTTAAACATCACAGTGAAAAACAAGTACCCGTATATGTGATAGGGCAGGCAGAGGGCTCCAGCAACTCTGTCCTTGGCAAAGGCCCTTGGCCACACTGGTGAAAATGCCAGCTTCGCTTCTGCACAGATACCTATGTCGTGTCATCGCACTGGAGCACTGGTGGACCCCAACGGCAGGGCAGGGGGAGGGGATCTTTTTGAAATGTTTCCAGGAGCTCTGTCCAGCTGACTCTGTCTTCCAGCCTGGGAATGCTGCACAAAACTACAAGGGCATTGATGAAACCATGGATCTGTTGCCATTCTCTAGGGAAGACTTGGCTTGGAGTGTGGCTGCCTGGATTCGAAAATGTGTCCTTGATTCCATGGAATAATTCTTATAATTTTGCCTGGAAGAAGCCAGAGAATCAGACACATGAGGCTGCTCCAGGAAGTGCTTTTCCTTTAGTCTGAACTGTGGGAGCCCACTAGCCAAGCAGTATTTTTAGAGGCTTAGATCCCTACCTCTGTCTAAAGAAAGAGTTGGGCCCTGACTAATAGAGATTACCTGTTACCATGCCCTCTGGTGCCACTGTTGGTCCCTGAGCTTGAAGGAGTGGTTTCAAGAGGTAGATCCAAGGGCTGGAAGGCAGGAGACCTGCACCTTCACACCAGCCCTGCAGCTGGCTTGTGGTGTGACCCTCAGTCCCTGATGCTGGGATATCAATTCCTCATTGGTAAATTGAGGAAGAGACCTCCCCTATGCCAGGTGAGAGCTGGGTTCCCCAGGGACATGGGCCCAGCCTCTGGGCTGCCTATACTGCCTCTGCCTGCACCCTCCTCCCTCACTGCTGCCTGGCCTCTTCTGCCCATACCCTGCACTCCATGGGGAACAAAGGACAGACCAAGGGCAATCATGCCTTACTTGGCAGTTTCCAAGAGTTTGACAGCCTCTTCATTTCTGCCTTGCTCCATAAACAGCAGGGCCAGCTCCAGCAGGGCATTTGGGATCAAGTAGTGGTCATATTTAATCCTCTTTTCACTGCAGGACAGAGGAAAACATGGCTTACAGGCTCTGCTCTTGAGACATCCTTCAGGCACGTCCTTCAGACTCCTCCTGAGCCTCTCCCCAATGGCAGGATCCAACTCATGGTCTTGTGGGGTTTTCTGATCTGAATTCCAGTTTAGGAGGGTTCCCACTACCTAGCCCTAGAAAGGCTTAAGATTCCACAGCAAAGCCTTCCGATCCTCTGCACCTGGGGCCCCAAGTCCCTGACAACCTATGGCTCATGTCATGTCCTTAGTTAGCCCACCCCTACCTCAGTCCCCAACTCCCCCTTTATTTCATCTGCAACCCTTTCCCTCTACAACCTCACCCAGGCAGGGAAGGACCTGACCACTGTCACCCAACCTCAGGTGTCTTTCCTGTGTCCAGGCATTTGCACATGCTCTACCTACTCCACTTAAAACTCCTCCTTCCTTGCTTTCTCTGCCTGGTAAACTTCCCAATTTAAGTGGCATCCCTGGAAAGCCTTTCCTGGTATCTAGCATTATTAGGTTTAGGTCCCTCCTCCTGGCACCTGCTGTCCTCTGCTTTCCTCTAGCACAGCCCTCACCATACCAGATTGAGTTGCCTGTAGCTGTCTGTCTCTCTAACATCTGCACTCCCCAAGGGCAGAGTTGATAAATTACAAACTCCAGGGGGCACCATTCACACGAAACTCATTACGGATGGCCTCCTGTAGTTGGGCAATCTGGTGGCCCTAGAGGACAACGTGGGAATGATCTGTGCCCAGCAAGGGTCCTGGCACAGGATAGACACTAGTACATGTGGAGCGAGTAGGGGTAGTCCAGAGTCAGGCACTGTGCATGTGTGCATGAGGAAAGAGAAGCCCAGAAAATGCTGCCCTGGAGCCACGGGCCCAGCAGCAGGCCATCTGGAGTGGGAGTGGCCACAGAGGCACTTACTTGGCAGAGATGCTCCTGAAATTCTCCTCGGCCTCCTGGACACGGCCCAGATATTTCAGACACAGGCCTTTCAGCAGCTTCACCAAGCACTCATCATCCACTGAGTACTCATTCTCTGAGAATAGGGGAGTGAGGGAAGACGACAGGTTTGTTCATTTTTTCAGCAGTTACTCATGGAGCCCCTACTCTGTGCTGGGCCCTGGGGAGACAGAGGCGGCTCACACATGGTCCCCATCCTCAGGGAGCTCACATCTGGGGAGGAAAGACAGATACTGAGACGATGACAATACAGTGATACCAGGACTGATTGAAGGAAGCCCGGGGGTTGTGGGAGCCCAGAAGAGGCCCTGACCCTACCTGGGGGACAAGGGACAGCTTCTTGGAGGAGCTGCCACTGAAGCTCAGTCTGGAAAGGCAAAGGACAATTACCAGGGTAGAGAAGTGAGGAAGGACATTTTTGGTAGAGGGAATCTTCAACTGTAAAGACCTGTGGTCTGACCCAGCCTGGCAGGTTCAAGGGCCTGGGGGTAGTCACCTGGGCCCTTTTCCAGCAACTCTTCAGTCTTGGTGATAATCTCAAGTATCCCGTCTGTGAGTTCCGGCTGCTTCCCAATCACAGCGTAGCCATTCCAAATGTACATCATTTCCTGGGGGCAGGGGAGCAAGTCAGTCCCAGCTTTCCTCCCCATTGGGGCCTCAAGTTTCCCCATCTGTAAAATGGGTAGCTCAGATCAGAGTATCACCAAAGGCCCTTCTAACTCTAGAAGTCTCAGCCCAGCCTTTAAAGCTGTGGACTTGAGGGAGTTATGGGGAGTCTTATCTCTTACTATTGAGATCTCCCCTTACCCCAGTGAGAATTTAAGATGGACCCATATTCTCACTCTTCTGCTCACAGCTGCTGATAGTTTTCAGTTACTTTTCTGCTCATGGCTTCCTGGGGCACTACTCTGCTCTCTCCCAATCTCTCTGTGCCCACACTCTTCCCATTCTTTGAGGACCAGGTCATGCCCCACACTCTCCAGGGAGTCCTCCTCCTTGCTCCAGCTAATAGGGCCTCCTATATTGGAGGAACCATAATTTACATAAGCACTTCAGGAGCTTAAGACCATGTTACCTTCTCTCCTATTTTGCCAAGGCACTGAGCGTGAGTATCCATCTATGAAACATACCTGATGCCTTTTTTTGCCTTAACTGCCAGGAAGTTCAGAATACTAAATCAAATTTTCATTCTAGTAATTGTGTTAGCTTAGATTAGCATTTCCTAAACTATCAAACCAGGCAATGGATGTGAAAGTGACTTGTATACATAAAGTTCTAGAAAGACTTTTGTTATGGCTTTTGTTATGTTCCAGGGAGGGATTTTAAGTTTAGACAAGGTTTTATCAAGTTGTTATATGGTCTCAAGTTAGCAAGTGTTCCATTAAAAGATTGTTCTGTGGCCAAATAAGTTAGGGAAAAACTGCATCTTCAAGCTTCTCCTTGGAGACCTACCATGCAGATTAGCATATAAAGGCTCCAAGAAGGTCTACGGTATATAAACTTTGTTCAGGCCAGTCTTTCCCAAATGTATTTAATCACAGAAATCATTTTATGCACAAATAGCATTTTTCAGATTATAGTTTTGGAAATTCTCCCCTAAATTTCTCGTATAGTTGCTTCCCCTGCCCCCATTTGATAATTGCTTTGTTGTATATTTTAACCTGTAAAATAGCTCAGATTTTATTTAAAGATATTCAGGGTATAAGCTCTAAATAAATTCTACATAAATATTGAACTTTTTGATTTCTAAAGTGTTTAACATGTTTTATCAGCTGATTCTCATAACTGCCCTATGAAATGGGCAAGGAATATATTATTATTTACATTAAGGGAAAGGGGGCCCTACACAGGGTCACACAATTAGTGAATAGCAGAGCCAGGTCTCTGAAGCAGCACCCTTTCTACCTTTCTGGCTGCCTTATTATTTGAATAACAAGGACTCTTAACAAACTAGAAACTTCTCTGATGCCTGCTCAAATCATGCATGGAATTAGCTTCAAAACCATGGTTCAGAATATGGGCTCTGGAACCAGACTACCTGGGTTCAAATTCTGGCTAACTCACTAGCTATGGGACTTGGACAAGTTATTTCATTTTTCTACTTACATCTTATCTACTTAGTAGATATTTTATCTTCCTCCTTATCTATTAGGCCTTATTATCCCCTTCTGTAAAATGGAGATGCCACCAGCACCTACTAAGAGGGTTGTTGTGAGGATCAAATGAGGCCATAGGCAATGGGTATAAGGAGCCTTGAACACAGCAAGTGCCCAATAACAATGCCAGCAATTGCTGTTATTTCAGAGTTGACTGTAATATAACATGGTCCCAGCCTCAGAAAATCTTGGTCCAGTGAGGGCGGGACAGTGTAAACAACAATTCTAATCGTGTGACAAGACAGAAACAGGGTGGAAACACAAACAGCCAAGGGATGCCTCTGCCTGGGAACAGGGGTGTGGGGCTGTCTGGGGGGGCTGCTCTTTCTGCCTTGAGGTGCCTGCAGCCGACTCACCTGTCTCTCCACCCCCATCCCTAGTAGACCAGTGCTTTCTCAGAGGTTGAGGCAGGCTCCAGCTCATCTGTGTCCCCCACCCAGTACCAGGTGAATTGTAAAATCCTCTCTAGGCCCCTGAGGCATGAGGTCTTCTTCCCTCATCCACTTCCCCCGGGGCCAGTGGCTATATCCCTGGCTCTCAGCTCATCCCCACAATCCCAAACTGGAGTTCAGAGCCAGTCAAGGCCCTCCTACCCACCAGAGCAGGGATGGGCAATGAGATGGGTTTGGAGGAGAGGTAGCGTCTGGACTTCCGGATGGCAAACTTCTCTGTGGGTAGAGATTTCCCAGCAATCTTGAGTTTCAGGCCCGGCACAGCTCTGTGGAAGAGATGAGGAGGGTGGGGAGAGGGCGAGAAAGTGCTAGAAAGGACAGAGTCCCCAGCCTCTGCTTGGCCCCTCTCTGGGCCTCAGTTTCCCCATGTATATGATGAGAGTGTTGGACTCATAGCCTGTGGCTATGGCCTTATTTCACAGGCCCTGCCCCAAGACCCGAGCACTTCCTAGGGCTAGGCAAGGGGCTCCGCAGCAGCAGCAGCAGCAGCAGCAGCAGCAGCAGCAGGCAGAGGTGAGAATGTACACAAACCCCCCAGGCCTGCTCTGCCTTTTAGTCGTCCCTCTCTACTCCCAGCCCCCATTTCCTAAGGGCCCAGTGGAAGTCTGACTCTACTTTCACAGAGGAGATTAAAACTCATAAAGGGAAGGACCTGCCCAAGACCACACAGCACAAACCTTTCATTAACTTTGGCCACGTGAGTTGTGGCCTCCTCAGCTGTTCCCAAGGGTACGGTAAAATGTGGTATGCAGCTGGGCAAGCCTCCACATCTGGGGCCTCACCCACCCAGCTCCGCCTTACCCTCCATCCCTGCCATAATCATGGGGGTATGGCTGTGACCTTCAGAACCTGAGCTGTCCAGGCCCAGCAAACAGCTGGACCTAGTTGTGAGGTCCCCCACCAAACACCTCCCCTGCTTATTCACTGTGGAACCTCTTCTGGGCCTGCTTTCTCATCCCTAAAATGGAGACAATGATATGAAAGGGAGAAGTTGTTACCCCCAAATATGCTTCTTAGGCATAAAGATTATTTTAGGCTGATTCTTTTTAAGAAACAGCAGACACACAAAAAGCTCTGAAAACCTAGTAGAAGTTACCTTTTTGTACGAGACATTTACATTTATAAGGGAAATCTCCATTTGTAAGGTTATCTCTCTCTGTACCAGGAAGAGGAGGATAACTAAATCTCTAGAAACTTATCAGTGGAGAAGGCAGAGACTTAAATCTGCGTAACCACCACATACCCTCTTTTACCTGAAAACCTCCCGCAACTGGCTCCCTATGCCCCCAGATCTTTTGTCCTTTAGCTGGAGATGGCACTTAAGGTAATGGCTCGGGCCATTTCAGAGAGTTAGCTCAGTCTTCCTGAGTCTCTCCCACGTATGCAGGAGTTAGTAAACTTCTGTTTGCTTTTCTCCTGTTAATCTTATTATGAGGGTCTCAGCCAAGAACCTAGAAGGATGGAGAAAAAATTACTCTTCCTCCCCCACAGATTCCTACCCTCACAGATCTTCTAGAAGAGTTACATAAGATGGAGACACAGAGTTACTCAGTAAATGATAAACACTCTGTGACTGTGACAGCCCAGGAAGCTAGGGTTACCTAGCATGTTGCATGTTGGGGCCAACCCTCACCATGACTGGAGGAAAGCCCTAGGCTCCATCCTCAGCCTGCCATGGCTGAGCCCTGCTCTAGGCCCTTTGCAGAAGGCAAACACAGTAGTGCAGATAAGAATAAAAACAGCCGCCATTTATTGGCTCCAGGCCCTACCCCAGGCTCTTTAAATCTGTCCTCTTTG
The DNA here is from genome assembly GCF_951394435.1 of Stenella coeruleoalba. Taxonomy (NCBI): domain Eukaryota; kingdom Metazoa; phylum Chordata; class Mammalia; order Artiodactyla; family Delphinidae; genus Stenella; species Stenella coeruleoalba. The sequence goes on from NC_137169.1 coordinate 42,374,814, forward strand.
ATTCGCAGAACGACACTGCAGAGGCAGAGGTTGTTATTCCCATTTTACAGATCCTGAAATTGTCCAAGGTGACACAGCTAACAAATGGCAGAGGCTAGGTTTTATCCTGTTTATGTGATTCCAACTCTGCTTTTCTGAGTGGATCAGGTTAACTCAGCAGAAGGAACCTCTCTGGACCTCAGTGTCCACATCTGTCCTACTCTCCAGGTGAAAGAGGTTCAGTGGAAAGAATGTTGACAAAACCACTTTTGTGAAAGAAAACCTCTGAATGGATTCAAAGGGCTCTCACCAGCGGCAGCAGGAGGCCCCCGGCTATGGGAGGGAAGGACAGGCACGTGGGGTGACTGTGGGGGAGTGTCAGGGAGACGACAACTCCACCACCTCCCTCAGCTCAGGCTGGCTGTGGGCAGGGCCTACGACGGGTTGCAACGGTCGGGCCCACCTGAACAGCTCCACTTCGTCATCCCCGAATGGCTTGTAGTCCTCCTTCCCAAACATGCTGAGGTAGGCAGCCTTCATGTAGATGTAGGTGGCCTGTGTGAGGCAGAGCAACAGTCAGGTGTGAGCAGCCTGCCCTCCAATCGCAGTCCTGAACTGGCACCAGTACCTTACTGGAACCTCACTGTGGCCCAGCATAGTAGCTGACATTATATTATCCCCAAGCCCCAGGGGGAGAAACTGGGCGAGGAAGCCGAAGCAGCTTGAGGAGTTGAGCTAGGAGTTAAATCCACGATGGGCCATGTCTAAGCAGCTGCCCTCTCCACTCTGAAGTAGCAGGGCAGCCTCAAGCAACTAGAGGATGCACGGGGTGGTGCTGAGGATAGGATGGAGACACAAAGACGCGGCAGCACGGGCTGCAGGGAAGCAGCCACTTCAGACTGGGCCCTTGAACGCCGAGGGGAAGATTCACAGAGACAGAAAAAGGACCTTCCAGGCAAGGGGAACAGCCTGATCAAAGCCAGGGAGGGCAGAGATGTGTGTACGTAGGACACAAATCACTAGCATAAAGCATGGGATGTATACAAGAAGAGGTGTGAGGCCAGAAGAATAAACAGGGCCCTGGGTCAGGGCTCAGCTCAGGGCCCCTTGGTGAAACTGCCTTGCTGTGTGCCAGGCACTCTACATATATCACCTCACTTGATCCCAAAGACAATGCCAGAAAGGAATCTGTACCCCACCTCTACTTCCTGGGACAGCAGAGCTGCTAGGAGCAGAGCTGGGAGTGACCCCAGGTTTGTGTGGCTTCAAGGGTCTGCCCACTGGATCCACAGCTGCCACTGACAGCTGCCACAACCACCCCCCCACCCCCGGCCAAAGATCCATCCCCGAAAGCCGCTCCCCTTTGCCTGAAGTCCAGTGCCAGGGGAGCCTGGCTCTGTGCTGCCCTCCAGTGGCCAAGTCGTGAACCACAGCTCCTGCCACCTGGGGCAGCTACCCAGCAAACAAGTGTAGCGGATGGAGGAGGAAACGGAGCAGGACATCCTGGAGTCTAGTCTTAGGAGAGAGAAGGTGGGAAGCAACCTCCACCTGGGAGCCCCACCCATGCTGAAGCCCAGGGCTACTCCCAGTTCCAGTCTGCCCTCAGCACCGCAGTCTGCCCTTCACAACATGAGGAAAAGCTGGTCTTTGTGGGATGTGCTGAGAAGAAGCTCCCCTCTGTGAAATCTGTTCCCCATCCCATCTGTAACCTCCCAGTGTCATCTGTGCCTTCTCCCTCTCCCCGGCCCTGGTAGTGAGCCACCAAGCCCTCATGATTTTACCTCCCATATAGCTCCGAAATCCCACTGGCCTTGCCCTAGCCCTCACCTCAATTATTGAACCAGCCTCCACAGCATCTCCCTGCTCCGGGCCACCAGGGATGTCTTTCTGCTGTCCTAGTTCACATGGTTTCCTAACTGATCTGCTCCCCTCCTGGCCCTGCAAGCCATTTTCCACACCACCTGCCACTCTGACCTTTTAGAAGCAGATCACATCAGTCCCTCCTAGACATCGTCTCACGGTATCCCATCGCACTTAGGAGAACATCCAAATGCCCTGTCATGGCCTGCGAGACCCTGTGCGGTCCGCCCCGTTTCCTCTCCAGTTCCCCTCCACTGTTGCCCCCTCACTCGTATCACTCTAGCCACACTGGCCTCCGGGCTGCTTCCAGAACACATCAACTCACGGCTTCAGCTTCCTCCCCCTCTTGCCCTAATATCTACCAACGCCCTCTGCCTGGACTGTTCTTCACGGAGATGTCCACATGGCTTGCTCCTTCACTTCATTCTGGTGTCTTCTCATAAAGACCTCCCCTGACCACACTGTTCATCACGCCCTGCGCCCGTACCTTACCCGATTTTTCTTCATCGCACTTGCTGGAACCTGACGTTATCTTACACTGTACATCATCTATTTGTGTGTTTCTTGTCTCTCTCTCTTCCCACTAGAACATGAGCCTTGAGGGGACCTTTGCTTGGTTCATTTGTGTATGTCCTGCCCTAGAACAGGACCTGGCGTGTGAGCGTGCCCAGCGACTGCAGGAGGGATTTCTTAAAAGCACAAATCTAAGCCACAAACATGGGCTCCCCCACTGTCAGACTGAAGCCCAAACAGCCACTCAGGGCCCTTGTGACCTGCTTTTCTGGCTCCTCCTCTTCTGGCCACTCTTCCCCATCACTCCTGGAACTCACCTCAGGCCTTTGCCTGTGCTGTCCCTCTGCCTGGGATGCCATTGTCCTTTCTCTGCCAGGCTCGTCTGCTGGCTTCCTCTAAGAGCCTTCTCCTACTCCCCCTGGACAGCGCACCCTCACTGAGTCCACAGGAATTAGGATGGACGCAGTGACCTAGAGTTGTGAGACCCATGGACATCCAAGTTACCAGGGGATGTTATGGGGCCACACTGACGGAAAACTGCAGTCACCTTCCCTGATGGGACTCCTGTCTCCCAGAGTTATCTGTTTGCCTATTGAGTCCACATATTTATTTTGCTGGATTATTCTACCAGGCTCTGTGATATCAGACAGTCCTTGTCCTCAAGAAGCTTACAGCGAGTGGCTTAGAGGGGGACGGTCCCTCCACAGTCCCTCTGCACTCCCACCCACAAACCCTACGCCCCTGCAGTTCTCTCGGTTTGGGGAGAGAACTTCCACTTTCTCCCCTCTGCCACCCTAATTCCTCCTCCTTCAAGGTTCAGTTCAGACATCTCCTTTTCCAGAAGCCTTCCTTGTCCCCTTGGCTGGGCTGCCCAGGGATGCCTCTGAGCTCCCCTCAGATTCCCCCGTTACAGCACTGAGCACACAGTTGTCACCATCTGGTTTCTGGTCACCCAAGCTGCGAGTACTGCGGGAAACGAGACGGGCCCAAAGGGACGACTCGGCGTAGTACAGGCAGGGAAGAATGCTGAGCAGAGGGATCGGCACATATGGCAGTGGCCACAGGCCAACTTCCTAGAGCTGGAAGTTGGTGGACTCCGGTGGCCAAGTGCTGGAGATTAGGGATGAATGAAGCCCCAGAACTCGGGGTGCCACAACCCCTACTTTCACAGGAAACCCTTCTGAGGAAAGTGTTGCAGAGAAAGAGAGGCTGACCTCCCCAAAGTCACAGAGCTGGAGACTGAGCCGAGTCAGGAAGCCAGACTCCCTGACACCTGGAGGCCTCATCCTCCCTCTGCTCCTCACAGCAGCTGTGTGGCCCAGCAAAGTCACACACCCTCTCTAAGCCTCAGTGCCCCTCCTGGGCCTGACGGAGATAACGCCTGGGCACACAGAGCTCCGTGAAAGCCCACTCCTCCTGCGGGCCCCACCTGCCCACACCCAGAGAGCTCCCTTTCAGCTTGGGCCCCAGGTAGGGGGACTAAAAAGGGACTTTCATGCAGAGGTGGGGGAGAGATGAGAAATAGGGATTTAAGGTCATTGAGACACAAGTGCTATGGATTTGACACTACCAGATGCTCTGCGATGATCTAGATGACTGACTCTAAGACCCTTGGTTCGGAAGTCTGTGCTATGGTTACTATGATGATAACGCCTGATACTTATTTCATCACTCACCATGATGTTATAAGCTATAAGATGCTGCGCTGAGCATCTGTTTTGTTTCGTTTTGCCTACATGGCATCTCTTTAATGCCCACCCCCATCCACACTTATTCTGGGGCATCACCTCATTTTTCTTCTGGGGAACCACCCATCTTCTACTCCCAATCCATGAGGGGTCCTCCCACCCCTGTTTCCAGGCATTGACTTGTGATCTATGCCAGACCAATGAGGCTCTATCCAGGGACTCTGGTTGAAACCAAAGGGAAGATGTGAGTTGGGGGCAGGCAGCCCATAGCCACCCTGCTGGCTAATGGAGGGAACCTGCCTGTACGACAAAGATGTCATAGAGGAGAGCACAGTCCCAGGTGGAAAAAACAAGCCCAGACGACATAATATGAATTCCTGAATTCAGCCCTACCTGAAGTCAGATGTGCCTAGAATTTTCAGTTATATGAACCAATGAGCCTTTTATGTTTATACCTGCATAGTCAGGTACTATGTCCACTAGCTCCATGTGACTTTTTACATTTAAGTTAGTTAAAATGGAATAAAATTGAAGACATCCAGTTTCCCAATTGCAGTAGGCACATTTCGAGTGCTCTGTGTGCACGTATGGCTAGGGGCTACCACATTGGACAGTGCAGAAATAGAGCATTTCCGGGACTTCCCTGGCGGCGCAGTGGTTAAGAATCCGCCTGCCAATGCAGGGGACACGGGTTCGAGCCCTGGTCCGGGAAGATCCCACATGCCGCGGAGCAACTAAGTCCGTGCACCACAACTACTGAGCCTGCGTGCCACAACTACTGAGCCCACATGCCACAACTACTGAAGCCCGCGCACCTAGAGCCTGTGCTCCGCAACAAGAGAAGCCCGCACACCGCAACGAAGAGCAGCCCCCGCTCGCCGCAGCTAGAGAAAGACCACGCACAGCAACGAAGACCCAACACAGCCAAAAATAAATTAATAAATTAATTACAAAAAAAAATAGAGCATTTCCACGGTAATGGAAAGTTCTGTTGGGCGACACTCATATAGACCATGTGAGTCACAACACACTTCTGTCCCTTGTGACTAAAAATCTCGACACACTCTAGTTCTAAAGGTCATCTGTTCCTCATGGTCTTTAGTTTTTTCCAACCCTGAGGCCTGGTAGAATTTGTGGTTTTGGTTAAATTCCAGCTGAGACATCTGCGTTCAGTTAGGGGTTTGGCCCTTGCTCTGGGGGCTCATGGCCAGTGTCGGTTGGCCTGGCCCCCCCGTGCCCCCAGCACATGGTGTCAGCCCACCTTGGACCAGGAGTTCTCCTTGCTGAGCAGGTCTGCGTAGAAGTAGGCCATCTTCCACTGGCCCTTGTAGGTGAAGCACCACATCAGCTCCCAGTAGCACATGTGGTGGAACTGCTTCCAGTGCTGCTGGGCCTCGCAGCACTCCTCGAACCGCCGGATGGCCTGTGGGAACCTGCTGGTCAGCCTCGGTGGGTGTCCCCTGGCCCGCCCCCGCCCCGCTCTCTGCACCCTCTGTCCCCGTCCAGCTCCACAGTAGCCCTAGCCTCCTGCCGTGCACAGCGGCCCAGCCCTGTGCCAGGCTCGGGGAGGGGGCGAGGGGCAGCATCAGGGAGACAGGAGTTGTGGCCTCCAGTCCTGGTTCTACCGCCTAAGTCTTACACGACCTTGGGCCCAGTTACTGCCCCTCCTGGGGACTCTGGTCTTGCAGCACAAAATGAAAGGGTGGGACAGAGCTATAATAGAGGGATAACAGGCAGTGGAAAGTGCTAATCTTAAAGTGATATAACGTCTATGCCTCAGAGCAAATTCCAAAGGTTCCAGAAGCCCCCATGAAGTGACCTGGACCTGGGGTATCTGTCCTGCTGCCTGAGGAACCACAGCCAGGACCAGCGGGAGACGCCAGAACTCCAGGTCACAGAGTCCGTCCTGGGCCTTGGTTTAATGCTGGGGATTCTGCCCAGACCGTGACCCGCCCCTCTCTCACCCCTTCGACGGCTCCCTCCCACCTACAGAGCCCAGACTCCTTAGCCAGACCCTCAAGGTGCCCGCTTCAGCCCCTGGCACCAGGTTCCAGCCTGTCACCCTGCCCTGGACAGCGGGTCTTCCCACCTCTCTGCCTTACTCAAGGATGCGGTAGCCTTCCATCTCCCGTTCAAATCCTACTCACCACAAATGCCAACTCCTCCCTCGTCTTCCCAGACTGCCTCAGTTGGAAGTGCCTCTCCTGCCCCCGCTCTCCCGTAAGTCCTCTCTCGGGGCCCTCCTCCCAGTCTGCCCTGTCCCTGAGTTCGTCTGTGTGTATCTGTCTTCCTACTGGCCTGGGAGACCCGGGGGCCCTCCAGCACCGGCTCCGACCCCCATTACTCACCGCGTCAACATTGCCTTTAATGGCTTCAATCCGCCCCGCAAAGAACAGGAAGATGGCACCCTGCAACAACACGCATGTGGGTCCGTGTGGGTCCACAAGGCACACGTGGGCTGGGAGTATCTGCCAGGAGGTAGGGCTCACCTTAGGGTATCGCTTCAGGTAGGGTCTCAAGAGCTTCTCTGCCTCCGCGATGTTGACGTTCCCAGTGCCTGAAGGAGGTGGGGGGACAATAGGACACGTCACCATCCTCCCTGGTGATCCGCCTCCCAGCAACCTACCAGGGGCTTCTCAGGGTCTCCGTTTCCCCTCTGTGAAATGGGGATGATAACTCTTCTATCTCCAGGGTGATGTGAGGATTGAATTAGACAGTACAGCCTACAGCATCCTCACACCCTCTCTGCGGTGGGCATTACCCACCCCCATTTCACAGATGAGAAAACTGGGGCTGGAACCCAGCCACACTGTGAGGAAGCGAGTGGTCAGCAGGCCAGGCCCCAGGACAGTTGACTCGGCTCTGCTGTTTCTGGTTTCAGTGCCCCATCCCCAGTCTTGGGGGCCCGAGCAGGGTCTGCAGCCCCTTGCCCTCTCACCCCCTGCCCTTAGAGCCCACCAAAGCCCAGAGGCCCCAGCACTCGCCCCGAGCGCACGCCTACCGAGCACAAAGGTGAGGAAGGTGTGGTAGCACAGCAGCAGCATGACACAGAGCACGGCGCGGAAGCTGTGCCCCGATGCCCCCTCCTCCAGCTGCAGCAGCCCGTAGTCCTGGAGGAAAGACGGGGACTGGCTGAGGCCAGCAAGGCCTGAGCTCCCCAGGGTCCTCCATGGGACCCAGGGAGCGGGGGAGGAGCCTGGGAGGTCACTGGACAGGTGTGAGGGCAACGCTGCCACAGAAGAGACCAGAGAGTGCTGGACTCCGAGTCTGGAGCCCTGGAGGCCGGGTCAGCTGCCCTGGAGGCCGGGTCAGCTGCAACCTCGAACGAGGGGCTGCCCCTCTCAGTGCCTCAGCCATCTTCCTGAGGGCAGGGGACACCGCTGCCACAGCCAGGGCAAAGGCGTGGGTGTCCCCTACCTCCTCAATAGCCCCTTCCCCATCCCCCCTTTTATTCTCAGTCCCCATAGTGGGCACCCAAGCCCTGAGTAGCCCCAAGTCTGGTGGGGGAGTAGGAATGACAAGGAGGCAGATAATCCTAACCACAGGCTCAGGGCACAGACAGGGCTTTCGTAAGATTGCTCAGTTCTTGTATTAATTGTTATGATTATGTTCTGATCGTGCCACATAATACGGGTTTTCTGTGTAGTAATGTTTCCTTTAAATAAATTTAAGTAAAAAATATGAATCACATTTGAGAAAAATGATACATAAGTAATAATACAGAGGTCTGTGGACATGGCAAAAATCAGGAAGGGCTGGAGAAAGTCCAAGTTGGAGAAACATTGACCTGATGTAAAAAAAAAAAAAAAAAAAGCCCCTTGTTTTACAAAACAAAGAGGCCCAGAGGAGGGCGGGCCTTGCTCAGACTCACAGGGAGAAGGGGATGAGGCTGGACTGACCCAGGGCCCCTGACTTCCAGGTTAATGCTTCTTGTACCACATCAGGCCTCCTCCACCAGGGAGCCCTCCCTGATCTGCTACTTGGCACTCAGATTCCTGCCCTCAGTAAAGCCTCTGGGTGCCTGAGTCCTCTGGTTTCCACCTCAAGGCCCAATGCACAGTAGGGCTTCCCTTGGGCATCTCCCAGACCAGAAAATGGTCCCAAGGGAAGGGACTTGCTCAAGGTCTTCTGAGGGGAGAAGGACCAGGTTCCTGACACCTGCCAGGCTCAGAGAATATGGTCCCAAGCCCCTGAAGGACCCCAGGAGCTGCTCTTCACACCCACCCTTACCCGAGAGCCTCTCTACCCTGGGAAGGGCCTGGCAGGGATCAATGGCCTCATTTGCAGGAGAGGAGACTGAGGTCCAGAGAGGTCTGAGCCTTGTCCAGGGCCACACACTGAGGGGGGCTGAGCCAGGACTGGCACTCAGGCCCCGCAGCCCCTCAGCCTCACCCTGTTCAGCTGAGCTCCAGCCCTGGGGCTGAGCAGGTGGAGACCCCCAGAAGGAAGGTGGTTACCTTGTTTCCTGAAAACCCCACGAACTCTAGCAGCCGCAGGATCCTGGTAGGAAGCATGGACAGCGTCTGCAGGAAGAGGCAGGTGGACACGTGAAGGGGTGGGGGCTGACCCTCCCAATCTCCAAGTCTCCAGAGTCCTGGGGGTAATCCCAGAGGTGCAGGCCCTGTCTCTGGAATGCCCATGAGGAGGCCCTAGGTTTCTGAAAGCCAGCTTCCCCAGATAGAGGCACTACAGAGTGACAATTAGGAGCCGACTGCGTCTAAATCCTAGTCTCACCACTCCCAGCTCGGGCAGCTACATTTCCTCTCTCTGCCTCAGTTTCCTCATCTGTAAAATGGGAATAATAATAGCCCCTACCAGATGGATCAAATTAATATATGTGAAGCACATAATAGGGCCTGCACCTAGCAGTTAGCTATTGTTATTACACTGAATCCCTACTTTGTAACAGGGGCTCTGTCATTGCATTTGATCCTCAGAACAGTCCTGCAAAGAAGGGGTCACTAACCCCTCTCAACAGACGGAGAAACAGGGCACAGATAAGTGACGGGATATGTCCGAGGCACCACAGCTCGTCAGAGGTGGAGCCGGTTCTCGAACCGCAGGCAGTCCAGCTACAACCTGCTGAAGTATCTGATGCACTTGGCAGCTGGTATTTCCCAGCACTTGGGCCGGGATCACTGCTCCCATTTTACACAGGGGGAATCTGGAACCCAGAGAGGGGTAGGGACCCCCATCAGAACAGGCTTTGCCTAGAGGGGAGAGAGCCACCCCCTGCCACACTCACACTTTTGGGTAAGTCCCTGGCCACCCAGGGCCAGAAGTCTGAATCGTCAGAGAGCGGCTCCTCCTTCCAGGAGCAGGCACAATTCTTTCTTCTGAGCCTCCCTGCCTCAGCTCACTGTGCCCTCTGCCTAGAATGCCCTTCCTGCCTGGAAAACGTCCTCCGCTTATGGATCCTTCCAGATCCAGCTCAAATATTATCCCCTCTGTGAAACCTTCCCGGGCTCCCCCAGGAAGGAGTCCTGGCTCTCTGTTCCCTGTGGGTCGTCAGCTGTTTCCAGGCCTGTCTCCTTCCCTGCCACTCGTCAATGTTTAACCACCAGCCCTCCAGGGAGGAAAAGGCCCCCATGTATTGTGTTTGTCAGTTTCTGGTGCTGTAAACGCTGCCACTATAGTGGATTTCAAGCTTTCAACTTGCCCTGGGAAGAAACGCACAGAAGGGACTCTGGAGCCATGGCCAGCCCCCATCTCCACCCCAGCTGTGAGCCCCCAGGCTGGCCACGTGTCTGCTTCATCACTGGGGCGTGGGATAGTAGCTCGGCAGAGACCGTGGGTAGGGCAGGGATGTGCAGGGGAGATTAATCTTGAACCCAGACACTGTGGATGTGGGAAGGGCATGCCCACTCACCAGGTTGAAGGCTCCCACACCGAGCTTCACTCCTCCTTCAAAGTGCCTGTGGTTCTCTCCCTTGCAGTACTGTGAGGACTGCACGAGGCTGTCTAGCTCCCTGCGGAGGGATGCAAAGCCTGTTTCAGCCACATGTGGGGGGCTGGGTCCTCTTCCAGCTGGGCCCAAGTTGCCCCTATATGCCTAGCTGATCTCAGAACTCCCTGGCGGTGGATCTGTAACCGTCTGGCAATCCGGAGAGCTGATATTCGAGGAATTTCTAGCCCCATCTCCCATCGTAATGACACACCGCTTGCTCTTGAATTTCAGCTATATCAGCCCTAGCACACCCGCCTCGTCCAACATCTAGGCATTTGCTCGTGCTCTGCATTCTGTCTAGGACAGTTTCTCAACCTCGGCACTACTAGTATTTTAGGCTGGATAACCGGATAATTTCTTTGTTCAGGTGGGGGCGGGAGGCCGTCCTGTGCATCCTGGGGTGCTCAGCAGCAGCCCTGGCCTCTACCCACTGGATGCCAGCAGCAACCTCCCCCAGTATGACAATCAAAATGTCTCCAGACACAGCCAAACGTCTCGTGGGAGGAAAAACCGCCCCCAGTTGGGAACCACTGGGTTAACTCCAACACCGCCTCCTTGAGGAAGTCTTCCTGGAGTCTCTTGGTTGGAATCCAACCCTCTTTCTTCTGGTCACCAATAGCTCAAAGTCCATACCCCAGTCTGTCTGGAGCAGGACAGGGGCTTTAAAGATGTACCTGCCTCCCTTCCAGGACACGAGCATCTTGAGGGCATTTGCTCAGCAAACACGGACTAAGGTTTCTCTGTGCCAAGCACCGGAGGACAGCAGGGAGCAAAGCCATCAAGCTGCTGTCCTCACAACTCTCCCGCTCTTAGAGACGGACCCCTATCGAGTCACTGTGAGGATGAAGAGGAACCCTGGAGCCTGGCCTAGTTTGGGGTTCTGGGAAGGTTTCCTCAAGGAGCTGACATCTGAGCTGAAAACTGAGTGATGAGGAGTTAGCCTGGCACAAAGTGTTCCTGGCAGAGAAGACAGTGTGTCCCAGGGCCCTGAGGTAGAAATCTGGCATGTTTGAAAACCTGAGGGAAGGCCCAAATGTCTGAGGCACGGTGGGACGGGAGCTACGGCTAGGAGGACAGGGGGACCTCCCAGGAATGACTCGGCAGGACCCAGGAGTTTATTCTAAGAGCAAGAGGGGGTCTCAGGAGTTGGCAGGGACTGACTGACCTGACAAGGTTTGTGCTTTGAAAACATCACTCTGGCAGCTGGTAGGGAGACTACAAGGGCCAGAACACAGTCTGGTTTCCCTGAACAATTCCAGCAGGACCCACAAAGCAGTGTGGTGTCCATATACTGCATGGTGTGCTATACCCCAGTAGTACCTGGAAATCAAACTCACCATCTCTCTGCAGGGAAATAGTCACATTAAGTGGGGAAAATAAAGATGATAGTCTCAAGTCAATTCAAGTCAACTTTTAATGGAAAAGTAGTTTCAATGCCAAAATTGGGGCAGTGGGGAGGGTTAATTATTTTCAGAGCTTTTCTGATTTTGGAATTGTAGATAAGGATTGCAGGACCACATTGGGCAGAAGCGCTCTGGACTGAGTCTTCAGTCTTTGCCCCATAAACATGGCCTACGTGTGGCCCAGTGCTGAGATGACATGGAACTAGTCTGGCTCTCGAGGAGCTCCCAGTTTGGAGAGGTGGTGTGTATTATGTAAGCATCATCCCTGTGTACTGGAGGGTTCAAGGAAGGCTTCATGGGGAAAGCGGCATTTGGACGGGGCCTTTACGGATGTGTAGGAGTCCTGCGGCTATTCTCAAAATGACTGTTCCTGTGTCTTTCTCCCACCCCCACCAGACCGAGCTGTTTGTACAGAACATGTGCCTTGTTTTCCCCTAGCTCAGGGTCAGGCACAGAGTCAGCTCCCAGGGGGACCAAATGAACGGATACACCCAGGGGAATAATATTCCAGAAAACTGAAGTCCTGAGGGTACAGAAATCTATCTGAGGTCACATAGCATTCTAGGTTTCCTGCCTCCAGCCAGTGCCCTCTACCTCCCACAAAGCAGCCTGAGGGACACAGGGCAGTAGATGCTGTGGCCTCAGGCCCCCCAGGCCAGCCCCACTCACTTGTAGGTCTGGTAGCTGTTTCGAACTTTGATGCCACCCTTGATGAAGCTCACCATGTTCTCGTCCTGCAGGGGGGAGAGATGCTAAGAGCCGGGCCTGGGTGGGTAGCCACAGGCTTGAGAGGGATCATACAAGGCTCTGGATACTGCCTGGCCCTCCCTGGGCCCAGCTTTATGAGGGGCCCCACGTGGGTGGGGTCAGAGGCCTCCCCACTCTACCCCTGGTACTTGAGATAAGGGTCTTGCTTGCCAAACAAGACCTCCACAATGCCCAGGGCTCAACCACAACCTCCTGTAGCAGGCTCATATGTACATATACTATGTGCGTGGAGAGAGGCCTGGAGGAGATGCTCCCACCGGTTAACAGTGGCGGAACTGTGGGGAAAGAAGGGAGACGTTCGTTTTTTGATTGCTTGTGTTTTTTTACAACAAGCAGGTATTTATCACATTTGTAATTTAAAGCGCCAGTACCTAGGGACTTCCCTGGCGGTCCAGTGATTATGACTCCATGCTTCCACTAGAGGGGGCACAGGTTCGAACCCTGGTTGGGGAACTAAGATCCCGCATGCCACACAGTGCAGCCAAAAAAAAAAAAAGCACCAATACCTACAGTCCACCTGACAGTTCCACTCCCAGGTATACACCCAAGAGAAATGGATGAACATCTTCAAGAATGCTCACAGAATCACAGTTCATAGCAGCCAAGAACCGGAAACAACCCAGATATCCTTCAGCAGGATAATGGATAAACAAACTGGTATATTCATAGAAGGCAGTATTACACTGCCACGTACGGTTGGGTGAAGAAAGCAAGTCCCACACAGCTTGAGGCCTTAAGAAGCTCAAAGGCAACTAAAACATAACAATATGCTGTTCAGACATGAATAGGAAGCCAAGAAAACCATTTTTAAAAAATAGGGCGGGGGGGCTTCCCTGGTGGTGCAGTGGTTGAGAGTCCGCCTGCCGACGCAGGGGACGTGGGTTCATGCCCCGGTCCGGGAAGATCCCACATGCCGCGGAGCGGCTGGGCCCATGAGCCATGGTCGCTGAGCCTGCGCGTCTGGAGCCTGTGCTCCGCAACGGGAGAGGCCACAACAGTGAGAGGCCCGCGTACCGCAAAAAAAAAAAAAAAAAATAGGGCGGGTGATGATAAATACAAACTCTAGGTAGTGGTTTCCCCTGGGGGAAGGGAGGCAGAGGGCAAGGAGATGTGCCAGCAGGGTTCTGTTCTCCGGTTGGGTGGGGGGTTCGTGGGTGATTATTATGTGTAATAATAGGGTAAACAAACAACGGAAATAAAAGGCCAGTCATGGTGCAATTATTACAGTGATCCTAACGAAGAATTCAGATTAATCCAATTCTAATCATCTGAGGTCCAAAAAGACAGAAAAATCACTAACAAAAATAAACAGTACCCCAACAATAAAATTTATAGGTGCCTCTCCACCCCAGTACACCTATTTACATGATGATTATATTTTATAATTATAATCCAGGCTTTTTGGTAAAATCATGATGATGATGGTTCTCATAATTTCCACTGTGGTGAGGAGCATAGGCTCTGAGTTGGCCAGACCTGGTTCAAATCCCAGCTCTGCCATTTGCTAACCATGTGACCCTGGGAAAGTGGTTCCTCCCCCACTAATCCTCCCCATCATAGGCCTGGGAGGTGCTGATTAAATAATACATAGAAATGTAGGTAAAAACAAACATGCAGGGGCTTCCCTGGTGGCGCAGTGGTTGAGAATCTGCCTGCTAATGCAGGGGACACGGGTTCAAGCCCTGGTATGGGAGGATCCCACATGCCGCGGAGCAACTAGGCCTGTGAGCCACAACTACTGAGCCTGCACGTCTGGAGCCTGTGCTCCGCAACAAGAGAGGCCGCGATAGTGAGAGGCCCGCGCACCGCGATGAAGAGTGGCCCCCGCTTGCCACAACTAGAGAAAGCCCTCACACAGAAACGAAGACCCAACACAGCAAAAATAAATAAATTAATAAACTCCTACCCCCAACATCTTAAAGAAAAAAAAAAAATGCAATGTGTATAATGTATGTAAAAACAACATGCCTGTAATGTACATACAAAGCCTGGTATGTTGCAGGTTCTACAAGTCAAGTTCTTGAATGAATCACGTTTGATTCATTCAGACTAGTCTGCTGAATGAATCAAACGTAAAGCAGGCTCTGTCACCCCTGTGACATGAAAACAGCAGGGAAGCAGCAGTCACGAGGTGGAAGCACATCCTGGTAGTGGGTGGGAACGCGTGTGCTCCGTGTGGAGGGGTAAGGCCCATCACCTCTGCCACTGAGCCTGCCCAGGGCCAGGAGTGTTGGGGTGACGGAGCCTCAGTCCTCGCCTCAACCCCAAGGGGGCTGGGCATGGCTGCTCTAGACCCTTCAGGCTAAGACGTGGTGACCCATCTTCTGAAACCCCCAGGCTGCTTGTACAAGAAGAGGGTTCCTACCTGCAGGAAGGTCAGGGCTGCTCTCTGCAGCAGGCACTCTGCGTAGCAGACCTCAGCGTGGATTTCCACTGCAGGGAGAAAACCAAAGCCCTGCGGCCTCCTGGGACTCTTGGCAGGAGGCTTGGGCCAAATCCTCCTCATCCCACTTCCCCAAAGGCAAAGGGAGCCTGAGTCAGCACCTGCCTGCCACCTCCCGAATCCCCATCACCAGGTTGCCTGGTGGCAGGCACCATTGCCCTGAATTAGCTCACACCCCCGACCCCACCCCCGAGAATGTCAGCACAGGGCCCTGGGCCTTGTTCTCTTGTCCTCCGGGCGTCACTGTAGGTGCTGTGCACCAACACCCCTACAGTGCTGGGATGAATGGATAAACCCAGGGAAGCCGCAGGCTGCAGGAGTAAGGAAGGAGAACGAACACAGCCCGAGGAGTCAGGAAAGACTTCCAGAAGAAGACACCTGAGTTGGGCTATTTGAATTGAACATGGGATGGAAGGATGAGGCAGGAAGAGCTTTCTCGGCAGAGGCCCAGGAAAGCCAAACAACTCAGGTGCCTGGGGGACAGCTGGGCCACAGAAGGTTGAAATGGGGTGGAGCAGGGAGAGATTTAGGGGACAGGGAAAGATGAGGGGCAGAAGTCTGGCTGTAAAGGGTCTTAAACACTGGTGGAGGCCTGCAGATTTGGTCCTGTGGGCAGCAGGGAGCCATGGAAGGTAGGAAGGAGAGAGTGGCACCATCATAAGCACTGTTTTGCACTGGAACCTTCAAAGGGCTCTCGAGGTGGGGAGGGCCATTTGCCCCTGCACTAAAGGGCCCCAAATTGCTTATGGTTGGCTGCTGCTGTCTCCAGGACTGCCACATGTGGTCACGGCACAAAGATGCCACATGGCTCTGGCGGCCCAGACCTTCTCTTCCACGGCCCCCAGCTGTTTCATCTCAGTGTGTCAGCCTCTAGGACCACATTCCCCGCAGGAGCACGTGAGATCACTAAGATAATTAAACCAGTAAACCTAACTGCACACACAGTCCTAAGCCCACACTGGCCTGAGGAGCAAAGTGCATGGACCTTGTGACAGCATTTTCATACCTAATTTCCAGCAGGTAATACTGTCAGGTAAGTGAGTCTCACCTGCTCCCCCGCCCTCACCACCCCACCCCCACCCCCGCCACCTGAGACCAGTCCTCAAAAGGCCCCAGGTCTGACCCATCTGTGTCCCAGTGTCTAGGGCAGGGCCCGGCCCCCTGGGTGACAACTGGGAGGACACCTGTCCCTTCCCACCCCTTCCTGGGCCTGGAACCGGGCTGCCTGGCGTCAGCAGAGTTGAGAGCACATCCCAGATGCCACACCTTCCGTGAATTGGTCCATAGTGGGGCGGTGCAACAGGTTGTTGAAGGAATCTGTTACAGAGGACTTCCTCCGGTGCCTGAAGAGGAAAATGGGATCTCAGGTCATTCAGGGAGGGTGAGCGAGGCGCCCGTGTGCCTCCCACAGCATCTCCTGCCCCTCCCGTAGGACTCCACACACTAAACTCCTGGCAACTCCCCCCAGTCCAGGCCTTCTCACACCCTTGCCCCTGCTGTTGCCTCTGCATGGAGCCCCCTCCCCTGCCTGCTATACCCTGGCCAGTTCCTAGTCACCCTACAGGACCCAGCTCTGGCATCACCTCCTCCAGGATGCCTTTCCTGCTCCTCCAGCTGGACCCCCACGACCCCATGAGCCTCCCTGCATCGGGCTGGGATGTTACTGTCTGTGCCTGTCTCCCCGATCAGGCAGTTCAGGCGTCAGAGGGGCTGGGGTCTGATGATTCCCTGGGTAGCTAGTGCCCAGCACAGGGCCTGGCCTAGGGCAGGCAGGGGTGTGTCCCAGTGAATGACGACTCCACCTGTGCACGAACCCTGAGGGTCTATTCATTCACGCATACAGGCAGTTAACATGTACTGAACACAAACTATGCACCAGGTCCCGTAACCGAAGTCTTCATTCAGTCCCCACAACAACCCTGTCATCACACCCATTTCACAGATGAGGAAAGTTCAGACCAGAAAGGGGCTTGCCCAAGGTCAGCGAGTTATTACGTGACAGAGCCAGGATTTGTCTCCTCCCAAGCCAGCCTGGCCCCTGGAAGCCCTCCGTGACTGACTCAGACAACACAGCTCCTGAGGCAGTGCTAACAGGGATGGGTTTTAGCACTTGGGGACACCTTTTCTTAGCCAAAAGGAGTAGGACTAATAGTGGCATGTTAGGCACTGGGATAGGCCAAGGTGACAGAAGGATGGGCCTCACAACCCCTCAACCCTGTCCACACCCCCGGCCGCGACCTCTGACAGAGTGACTGGGCCTCCTTCAACATGTTGCCAGCAAGTAGGATGTCCTGGGGGTCAAAGGTCATCATGGCCTGCATCTCCAGGATGGTGGCATACGTCAGTGAGTGGTACATGCTCTCCTTGGTTCTGCCAGAGAGAAGGGACACGAGAGCATAAACTAGAACTCTAAGGTAGCTGACCCTGTGTCATCACCCACCGTTCCCTCCCCCATCCCGCATGGGAGGAAACACAGGTCCAGAGAGGGGAAGGGACTCGCCAAGGGCTGACCCTTCCATTGCTGCTCAGGCGGCCTCGGATCCCAGCATCTCTTCTTCCTGCTGAGTGGCTCTACGTGACTCCAGATCTGAGCCTCGGTTTCTCACCCATTCCACATGGACGGCAGCAGCAAGGCTGCCGTGAGGACTCCGAAAGAGCTCAGCAGTGTGTTGGCCTGAGGTGGTACTCCCCTGCGCCAGGGCCTGCCTCTCACCTGCTGCCCCATCTACCACAGGTCCTGTCTGTGGGGTCTCTTCTCTCCTCAAGCCCCACCTCGGGCTTGCCCATCCTTGTTCCCTGGACCTCACTGACCTCGCCACCTCCTGCCTCTCCCCACCCCATCATCTGATCCTGTTGCTCTCTGCCTGAGCCCTCCCGTGACTTCCACATCCCATGAGACAATGCTGGGGGCCCAAGGCACCACACATCACAGGCCCTGCCCACCTCTCCAGCCCAGCCCTCATATCACTTATGCTTCTGACCCACCATCTGGTCACATTCAAGACCATACCACACTGAACCACACACACTCTCCTCGAGAAAAGCCCACATCTTCCCTCCTGCAGGCCTTTGTCCTTGCTGTTCCCTCAGCCTGAAATGCCCATCCCCTACCCCCGCATCTCCTGACTCATCTGTGAAGGCCCTCAAATGCCTCAAAGGCCACTGGGAATCCAGGGCTCCCTCCCAAAGGGAGCATGTGTCTATAACTGAGGCACAGGTCACACTGAACTTATATCAGCCGAGGCTCAGCTCTCTCCCAGACTGTGGGCTCCTCAAGGACAGCGCTTGTGTGAGATTTATCTCTGACTCAGCACCAACGTGACAGGGCTGAGCGAGCCGGTCTCAGGAAGCCTCCCCATCCTGTCTCCCAGCTCCGCCACAGCCCCAGACCTTGCATCTAAAGGGTGTTGGGGGGAAGAGGGGTGGCATTTAATCTAACACACGCAGAGAGCAACAGGCAAGGAAGGATGGGACCAATGCCAGTCCTCCTCTGTACGTGGGGAAGTCACAATGTATCTGGGCCTTGATTTATGCTTCTGCAAAATGGGGACAATAATGCTGGCCCACCCGAGTCCATGTGGGTCTGGCTGGGGATTACCCTTGCCTGGCACACAGTAGATGCTGCAGCGATTTTTTGCTCCCTTCCCTACACCCCCTTATTAATTATTTTCCAAACTCCTCAGTGCCAGGCTTATGCTGGGAACTTCAGGGGAGAGAGAAGATGACTAAGGTTTATAGACCATCTATTCTATCATAAGACTTCACCTGTTCCTCATTCATAAAGCACCTCTGTAAATTAAGTTGCTTTTTTACTTCTGGGTGATTCTCAGGTGATATTATCCTTGGAAGTCAAAGGTTCATGAAGGAGACCAGTCCTGGCAGCTGTTGGGACACCTCCCAGGTCTCTGCTAGAACTGCTTATCTGAGGGCAGTGGCTTGTGGAAAGGAGGCCACAGTCTGCAGTGGGGTTACAGAACTCAGGCTTCAGAGTCTCTCAGACACAGGTTGGAATCCTGGCCTCGCTAGTCACCAGCTGTGTGATCCTCGTGAGTCTTGCAGCCTCTCTGAGCCTCAGGCTTTTCCTCTGTAAAATGGATACAATAACCCTTCTCTCCCAGGACTTTGGGTGACTTAAGTAGGGTGCCCAGGCCAGGGCCATAACACCGATGTTCAATGAATGTGAGTCTGAGTCCCTCTGTGTCCTGCCAGGGTCAAGGGTCATTGCCCTACATAAAAACTTTCTCCCTGAGGAAGGGTTTCCCGGGCAGCACACAGACCCACCTCCCAGATAATCCCCTTCCCCCAGGCCTCTCCAACTCTCACCCTCCTTGCCCCCAGGTCCCAGGCCCAGACTCAGCCACACCTGCCCAGCCCAGTAGGAGGGAGAGCCCCTCCTGGGCAGCTGGCAGGCGAAATGGAATTTCTAGTCTGAGGCCCAAGGCCCCGACAGGCACCTGCAGCTGGGAATCCTAGCCCCTCCCCAGCCCATGACGTGGAAGCCCCCAACTCTGGTCTGGACTGGGATTCAGGGCACAGAGGTATAACAACCCCCCGGACCTCAGGCACCCCAAGTTTAGTCTGCACTCCACAAAGTCCTTGTTGTACATATGGCGACCAGACCCCTAGAAGCAACGATCCCCTCACCTCTGAGCTAGACCCACCTCTAGGACATGATGCCCAATGGGGTCTCACCTGCCAGGCCTAGACAAGCTGTCAAGATGGGGAGGGCACTGGAAGAGCCATCGGAAAAGCAGGGTGTTGGGACTGGGGACTCCTTGGCCACCTGGAGGTCTGCTAAGCCCAGCGGCCTCCAGCCCTTCCCTCCTCTGCCAGTAGCCAGGGCTCAGGCCCTTGTCAGCTATTCATCAGCCATCCTGTCCTCACCATCAGGACGACTGACTCTGACCCAAACCCCACTGCTGTTTCCTGGGGACACCCCTGCAGTCACAGCCTAAGGCCTTACTTCCCGAGGACCTCTCTGGGCGAGGATGCCCCCCTGCAGCCTGTCTCAGAGACAGACCCCCTGCCTCCAAGCCACTTTCCTTCACCCTCATGAAATCCCCCCACGCCTCTCAGACCCACCTCGCCGCCCTCCTCTCCAGCCCAACCACCTTCTGGGGGACTCATATCCCCAGTCCACCTTCCATCACCCTGCCCTCTCCCTTCTGGGACCGTCCCCAGCTCTCCCCACCCCAGCCAGGCTGACTATCTGTCTTCCTCAAATACACTAGACCCTTGTTCACTGCCAGGCCTTGGCACTGGCTGTTCCTCTGCCTGGAAATACCCTCTCCATCTGGCTGACTCCTTCTCATCCAACCTCTCTCAACTTAAATGTCACTTCCTCCAGGAAGACTTCCGGGGCTGGCTGAACACAGGTGTGCGATCTGTGCAGTCACACGGGGCTCCATGCTTGGTTTAATGCTCTGCTGTCACCGTTTTGAAACCCTTAATAATTTTTGAACAAAGAATTCCACATTTTCACGTCGCAGTGCACCCCGGAAGGTATGTGGCTGGTCCTAAAGCCATTATTACTTGTTTCACTTGGTGCAGTGAGGAACCCTGAGAAGGGCTCACGCCCCGCTCAGTACTGCAGCCCCAGCACCCGGCCCACCGCCGGCCACAAGAGGGCACTCCTGAGGTGCTGCCGAGTGAACGGGCCCCAGGCGCCCAACTGCCCCATCCCATGGTTCACACCTTGACCTCCCCGTCAGCCCAGAGGCCAGCTCTGCTTCTGGAGTCCTGCACGATACCACCCACCCTCCCAGCCACAGACTCCCCGCCTGCCGCCTGTGCGCTCTCTCCAGTCACTCCCACTGCCCCATCCCCCCACCTCCAGCCTGTCCTCTCTCCCTGACCCCCTAGCTGAGCTTCCTCATACCAGCCACTCTCTTGTCAAAACCCTCACTGCTGGCCTGCCAACTCCCGCTGCCCTGTTAGGAGCCGCGCGACCGCCTAGTTTCTCCGCGGCGCTGCCACTGAGCAAGGCAGGAGGAAGCCGCCAGCCACACGGACGGGCACGCTCTGAGCGGGGCCCCCAGCCTCGGCCCATCGTGCCACTCATGAACTTCTGCCCAGTCCCTGCCACCTCCCCAGCCCAGCACCAGCCTGGCCCCTTCCTCTCAGCGGGGGACTTCGCTTCCTCCCCCAGAGGGATCCGGGACAGTGCAGGGGCACACCACCCTCCCTCGGCCCCACACACCTGTTCTACCTCCTTCCCTCCCTCCTGGAAGACGCGGCACGTGTGAGGCCTCCTGTGCCAGGGAAACTCCACCTGCTTGAGATCCAGGATGGCCCAGGAGGCAAAGTGTCGGTTGTGGAGCTGAATGGGGCTGGATGTGCATCCTGGTCCTGCTGCTTATCAACCATGACCATGTTTTTCATCAAATGAGTAGTGTAGCTACCATGTTCCAGAGACAGTGCTCAGGGACACACACAGCGTGAAGTAAAATAAACCAGAAGCTACTCAAAGAAGTGAAAAAAGGAAAGCAAATGGTGTATATATGGTGACATATATACACCAATCTGTATAAAACAGATAACTAATAAGAACCTGCTGTAAAACAAACAAACAAACAACAAAGTAGTATAACATGCAGGTTCTGGTGTTAGTTTGGGGGAAAGAAAAAAGAAAGAAGTGAAAAAGGGAAAGCAGAAGCTGGGGTGGGGGGAGGCTTGGAGAGCTCAGTTACTCCCCGAGGGCAAAGTGTGGGTGACAGTGAAACGAGACACCACGCGTGCTATGGGGAGCAGTGGATGACACTGACCCCCAGCATCCTTCACAGCTTCAGTGGCTGTGAATGGGGAGAGCAGACCGTTTTTGAGCAAGAATTATTTTGTCTAGACCAGTGGTTCTTAACAGAGATGGGGAGGTATTTTTACTGAATCTGCCCACCTCTCCCCTGACAGCTAGCAATTTCTGGAAACATTATTTGGTTGTCACAAGAAGGGACGGGGAGTGTGCTCATGACATCCACTGTTTGGGGAGGAAGCGCTTCAACTCAAAAGAAAGCAAAGACCCTTTTCCGGAATGGGGCAGGAGTCAAGAGAAAGAGAGGTTACAGTGCCTCACGTGTGAGATGAAAGGTGGCCTCACAGGAAGCCTGTTCTCTCTGTGGTGCTTCCTTCAGGGCAGGCGTTGCCTCTCGGGGGCCTGAGTTGCAGGACCCCTAGTAGAGGGCCCTCCTGAGGTGAGGGAAGGCGAGGCAGCCCCTCAGCGAGGAGGGGGCCGAGGGCGGGAGGAGGGCGTTGAGGGGGCAGTGGCAGAGAGGAACCACTTCGGGACGGGTAGTGACCAGGAGGGAAGGGGAGCCGGGGAGCCTCCCTAAAGCACTGGGAGGGGAGCCTGGATGTTCGATGATGGGGCAAGATGGGGCCTGGCCTGCCTCAGGCAGCAGCCCCACTCCCGAGCAGACCCGGCCCTGCCGTACCTCAAGCTGGATCCCCCCAGAGGGTGGGGATGAGGTGTGAGGACTGCTCGCGGAGGGACTACCGTACGACTCAAGACCACCAAGCCCTGGAGCTGCCCCGCTCAGAAGCTGGGCCACTGACCCCAGACAGGAGATCAATGGGTCAGTCAGGTCTAGAGAAACTGAACAGGCCTGGCTTGAGGCTTGGGGAAAGCCGTCCCCCTACCCCAGCACTTGCTTTCCCTGGGGACCTGGGGGAACCAGTTGTGGCAGAGGACAACCTAGAGCTGCAAAGAGGGGATCGGGCAAGCAGGCAGCAGACATGATTAGACCCCTGGCCCCTCACCCCTATCCCAGTCCCGGAACTCAGGCAGCCAGGGGCTCTCTGTCCAGACTGAGGAATGGAGGATTCTTCTCTGGAAAAGCTAACATCTGGGGCCCGCTCTCTGCCAGATCATCCAAAAGCTGATCCCACCAATTACAAGGCTTCTTGGCCCAGACCTTCCAGTTGGCCTTTGAGTGAATGTGCTCTTAAATACGACCAGACAGCCAGCCAGGGACCATCGGGCATTTCAGGGTAGCGCCTCCCACCCTACCATGAGGAGAGTACTCCCCCCATTACACAGAAAAAGGAAACCTGGAGAAAGCCAAGATTATGCAGGGAAAGAATAAAATACTTTTAAAAGAGATAATATTCTGTGCTAATAGTAATAACAACAATAAATACTTATTAGAGGGCTTGCTACATGCCAGGTCCTATCCTCAGGACACTCATATTTTTAAATATACATATAAAGAACACAGTGCACTCATAAACAAAGAATAAGATGTTTTAGGGAAAAAAGAACATTCAGAGAACACTGAAGAGTACTAGGGAATTAATCATATGATTACACACAAGAAAGAAAAGTCAGTGGATTTAATGATAAGGTTGAGGAACTCTCCCATAAATCAGAGGAAAAAAGATAAAGAAATGCGAGGGGGGTGGTGTGCGGATAAATATCTTAGAAGAGGACTGATCCAGGAAGTCCAATACCTGCCTTAAACAAAGCCCAGGAAAGGGAAACAGAACGTGGAAGGATCATACGAGAGAATTTCCTAGAACTCAGTTTCCGAATAAAAAAATACCAAGAGGACTTCCCCGTTGACGCAGTGGTTGGGAATCCGCCTGCTAACCTGGGGACATGGGTTCGAGCCCTGGTCTGGGAAGATCCCACATGCCACGGAGTAACTAAGCCCGTGTGCCACAATACTGAGCCTGTGGTCTAGGGCCCATGAGCCACAACTACTGAGTCCGTGTGCTGCAACTACTGAAGCCCGTGCGCCTAGAGCCTGTGCTCGGCAACAAGAGAAGCCACTGCAATGAGAAGCCCGCACACTGTAATGAAGAGTAGCCCCCGCTCGCTGCAACTAGAGGAAGCCCGTGTGCAGCAACGAAGACCCAGCGCAGCCAAAACAAACAAACAAAAAAAATGCCAAGTAAAAAGACCTACATTCTGGCACATCATTGTGAAATTTCAGATTTGCAGGAATAAAAGAGAAGATCCTAAACATCTCTGGAGAAGGAAAAAAGACCCCATGCCATGTAAGAAGAATCAGGATTCTCCCGGCTACAGTACATGCCAGAAAACAGGGCAGAAAACAACGCCTTCAAAATTCTGAGGGGGAAAGATCATATTCATGCAACTCTTTCTTTGGAAATTTCTAGAGGACCTGCTCTAGTTAAATGAGGGAGGATACAGATATGAGAGAGAAAAAGCCAGGCCAAGCAAACAGGGGAGAAGCAAAGGGGATTCCAGGAGCCGGCTGGAAGGTGGCCAGTAAACAGGCCTGTCTTCCAGGGGAAAGGTTTCCAGGAAAAAGAGGGACTGAGGGCTTACCTGATATGTCTGAGTATTTATGGAAAACCTCATGACTTGATGCAGTAGTTATAAAGAGTTCAGGATAAACGTATAGCGAATCAGGCAAATGAAGAAAACAAGACAATTATTAACTCCAGAAAGAAAATGTAATCTTACAATGTAAGACTTGTCTCTGCAATGAGCATAATTACATAGTTATAATAATGAAAATACTGATTACTGATTTAGCCAGATATTGTGATATAATGATAGGAGGAGGGAAGGGAGGTGAGGCAGGGGTATAAGAAAGCTAAATTCTTGTCAACCATCAGGTGATGTGTAAAAGCAAAAAGTAACAAGAGTGAATTTTATGGTATGTGAATTATATCTCAACTTAATTTCAGTTTTTAAAAAATTGAAAAAAGTGGTAAGTAAAGAAAGAGCACTCTAAGCATATTATTTAGAAATAAGGCAGGGAATTCCCTGGTGGTGCAGTGGTTAAGAATCTGCCTGCCAATGCAGGGGGCCCGGGTTCAATCCCAGGTCGGGGAAGATCCCACATACCACAGAGTAACTAAGCCCGTGTGCCACAACTACTGAGCCTGCGCTCTAGAGCCCCAAGCCACAACTACTGAGCCCACACGCCACAACTACTGAAGCCTGCGCATCCTAGAGCCCATGCACCGCAACTACTGAAGACTGCACACTCTAGGGGCCGAGTGCCACAACCACTGAGCCCGCGTGCTGCAACTACTGAAGCCCACGTGCCTAGAGCTTGTGTTCCACAACAAGAGAAGCCACCGCAATGAGAAGCCCGCACACCGCAACTAGAGAAAGCCTGCGCGCAATGCAGCCAAAAAAAGAAATAAGGCAGTCAACACTAGAAGAAATGGCTAAACTACTGTCATCATTGCCCTAAAGCCTTGAGTAAAAGCAACTCAAGTCTTCAGTGCTTTGGAGGAAAATAACAAAAAGGGGCTGTTTTAGAGCTGGATTCAGTGGGAACAAGAAATCAAAGTGGAAGAAGCTGCAAGACCTGAGGGGAAGGAAGTCACAGTGACCTTGGGGAGGGCCTGGCTGTTCCTGGCTGTGGAATGGGGACCCTGAGCCATTTTTATGGGATTCTCAGGGGTCATAGTGACCCAGAAGGCTGAAGGCATTGAGTTACACAGGGTTCCTCTCACATAAAACCTCTGGTTCTCCATCTGGCATCCCCATCCCTACACTTACATGTGTGCATGCACGTGCGCGCACGCGCGCGCGCACACACACACACACACACACACACACCCTCCATCCCCAACCTGGGCTTAAGCCTCACCTGGGCTTGAGGTAGCTGAGTGCTTCTGAGAACTGGTTGGTGAGGAAGAGGTCCAGGGCGGTCATGCACTGGTCCAGGGACTCATGGAGGCTGCTCACAGGAGTCCTGATGGGAGAGACACAGGCATGACCTGGGAGCTCTCAACAGAGCCTCAGTTGAGAGGCTCGACTGTCCTGGCTGGAACAGAGCCGCCCAAGGCCCACTCGAACTCCCTGGTGGTCCTTGGATGCCTGTCATGAGCTCCTCCAGGCTGCCCACTCTGTACTAAGAGACAGGACAATTTGGACTTACCTCTAAGTGTTCCTAAAGGTGGGAGGGGGAGCAGAGGGGGGTGGTGTCATCTGAGATCGTGGGGAGGGGCTGAGGATGGGATGTGGTGGGTTGGTGCAAGGAAACCTCAGGAATAAATTTATCTTACCTCTCACAAGGGTAAAAGGAGTCTTTGTGGCCCTTCCGACCCATTGGACTTTTCTGCCCCCACTGGGGGGCACAGCCTACCCACTAACTCCCACTTCAGCTCTTTTCTTCCTGTGTCTTCTCTAGGCCTTCTCCTGGCCTCCTCAGGCCTGCATTCTAGAACCCCACAGGCGCTGTCACAATGGGCCATAGTGGGCAGCCACCCTGTAAGAGCTGTCAGGGCCTTTTATGTTCAAGGGCCACCTTCCCAATGGCACCTCCAGTACACCCGACCTCCTTCCAGTCCTTACACTTCTTGATAGCTCTTACCACCCTCTGACATATATATTTTTTTACTTATTTTTGTGTTTATTATCTGTCTCCCTCCACTAAAATATAAGCTTCCTGAGGGCAGGAATCTTTGTTTTGTTCACTGCTGTATCACCGGCACCTAGTATCTGGTACAAAATGGGCTTTTGATAAATATAGGTTAAGTCAGTGAATGAATGAATGGATGGATGGATGGAGAGTCTTGGGCTAGGAGGGCAAATCCCTGATCTTTCTGAGCCTCAGCTTCCCATCTGAAAGATGAGAGATGATCCCAAAAGTCCTGTCTGATGGTCTTATGAATGTCTCTTCTCAAGGGGTCGCTTTTAAGTAGAGAAGGCTCTAAAAAGTGTCTCGATGATCGTACTGAAAGGAGATCCTTTTCCCCCAAAGTTAATAAAGTTCTTTCTCCACCAGGTAAACTTCTACACCTATCTTAAGGCCCAGCTCTAATATCTCCTCCTCTGTGATGCATCAACAGAACTTCCCAGGCAAAATGAAACATGCTCTGGTCAGAACTGAACTCTTGTTTGTTCTCCCAAATCAGTTCTCCAGATTTGCCATCTCAATAAATAGTACCCCTCGACCAAGTTTCTCAAGTCAGAAATAGTCATCCTTGACACATCCTCCCCCTGGCCTCCGTCATCTACTCCATCAATAAGCACTATCAGTTCTACCTCCTGAACATCTCTTAATCCACTTCCTTCTACACCCAGTGCCCCCCAGTCCAGGCCACTACCATCTGTACCCACGTCTGATGGAAGACCCCTCCTCTACTCCTGTCCATTCCTAACTCTTCTCTCTCTCTGTTATCCCATTTTATTGTTTTTCATGCCTCTTCTCTCTCTTCTTTGCCATCTCGTTCACTCTCTCTGTTAGACTCTAAGTAATTTCTTTAGATCTTTCATTTCGCTAATTCTCTTTAAGTGGGTCTCATCCGCTACTTATCCTCTACTGAGTTTTTAATTTCAGTGATTTTATTTTTCATCTCAGAAATTCCACTTGGTTGTTTTTCAAATCTGCTTGGTCATTTTGGGCAGTATTTTGTTCCCTGCGTATTGTTGCAAGTCTATCTTTGATTTCTTTATACATTTTAAACACAATCAGTTATAATCAATATCTTAACACTCTAGGATCTTAGACTCTTAATTCTGCTATTTCTTGCTTCTGGTATCTATTGCTCACAGCGACTTGTTTCTTTGTGTGTTTTGTAATTTTACCATGAGCTCCTATTTGACTGATCCCGAAGGGATCTTGAAATGAGAATCCATTCCTCCAGAGAGGATTTTCATTCACTTCAGCCAGCTTCCCTGGGGTGCTACCACCCCCCCAAGACCATTTATGTTACTTTTTTTAGTTTAGCATACCCAGGACCACAGAGGTAGTGTATATTCAAACCTGAAATTTGTGTGAGGGCAGACCAACATGTATAATTGTCTAGGGAGCCTCTTTGTCCCACAAGAACTGCCACCTCCCTTCGTGGTGGGTGGGTGTTTTTTCTAGTCAATGCCCCTATTTGCTGAGGACGCCCTTTGAAGGTGGCAGATTCACGTGAGGTGGTAGGGAGGCTGAGTTCCAACTCTTCACACTGTCGTTGGGTAGCCCCAAGTCCTTATTTCCCATTCCTTAAGTGTCATTAAAATTCAAGATTCTAGGTTTCTGGAATTTGTAAATACCCTCAGTTGCTGTGGCTTCATCTAATTTACCAGCCTGATTTCAGCTCTCTCTGAATTCTTGGCCTGAGAGGATCTGTTACTTCTGTGGGCACTCAGGAATGTATTTTAAAGGATGTATGTTGTAACTCATCCAGCCACTAGGTAGTTTTTTTAAGGGATAATGTAGGAAGCATTATTCCCTTTACTCTGTCCCTCTCATAATAGCCAAAATTATCTTTTTAAAACCGAAATCTGACCATGTCACTTCTGGATTTGAAATCCTTCCCTGTCCTACTCTTAGGATAAAGATCAAGTTCCTTTCCAGGGCCAAAAAGGCCCCACTGGAAGCAGCCTCTGCCCGCCTCTTCATGAGGCAGGGACAGAGTCTTCCTTGGCACCCAGGGCTTAGCCTAGTGAGTGGTGTTCATTCCACTGTCTCTGTTGCATGAATCAATGAAAAGGCAGTGAGTACCTACTGCCCCAGGCATTTAACTGGCGTGCTCTCTGTGAGCCCTCACAAAGCCTTGTGGAGTGGGGTTATTACCTCCACTGCAGATGAGGAGACTGAGGCACAGAAGAGAGGTGACTTGGCCAAGGTCACACGCCTAAGCGTGGGTTCTAACCCGTTTCTGCCTGAGCCAGGAAGTCAAGTCCATTGTCCTGGCTTCTGCCCATCTCTAAACAATTCCAGAGTCGAGAGCCTACCTCCCACTTCTGCGCACACCCCGCTCCCACCCCCACCTCCAACCCCGTCAAGAGGTTCTGCCTCCTTGGTCTACCTGGAGAGAAAGATGCACAGACAGCACAGAGATGCATAGTCCCTCCCCTGGCAGCCCCAGCGCCACTTCCCCTTAACTGTCATGAGGTGGGTCTGCGGTGACCTCTCCAGACGGGCAGCTGCTTTGGGGCAGCCCTGGAGCTGATTTCTTCCCTGCCACAAACATCCACCCATCTCTGGCTCTGGGCCAGGCCTGGGGCTGGACTCTGGGGAAAGAAACTGGACCCAGATGTGGGCCTGCCCTTGAGGGCTACAGTGACGGCCAGAGCCATCAGGGCCGTGATCATGGGGGTCACTGGGGGCTGGGGAGGCCCGGAAGTGAGGGGGGTGCCGTCAAGGAAGCTTTCTGGATAAGATGGCCCTGAATTGAGGACAAGATGGAGAAGGAAGTCCCAGAAGAGGAAAAGAGTGTGAGCAAAGGGCTGGAGGCATGATACCATAGTGAGGAGGGGGCACAGGCCATCATGGAGCAGGTGGAGAAGACAGAGGCTCTGGAAGGCCTGTAAGTGTACGGGTGGGATGGGGGCATCCCAGCTGGCTGGGGAGCTCAGGCAGGCTGGGGACATTGGCCCCATTTGACCTAATAATAGCATGAACAAACACCTATCACCACTATGAGAATATCACTTCAAGTTATCTAAATTGATGATTGCATTATTTCACTCAGTCCTCCCACCAGCCCCAAGAGCCAGATGTTCTTATCTGCATTTGATAGATAAGTGAAGACAGTGAAGACAGGAACCCGATGTCCTCCTCCCAGGAACCTGGGAGAAGACAGAAATACTTTCTGCAAAAGCAACCTGCCAAACCATTACCCTCCCCTGGCTGTGACTGAGGTCCCCACTTCTCTGCAGGCTGTCCCCACGTCTTTAAGGCCTTTCTGCTCCAAGCCACCCTGCCGGGGCCCAGGCCAAAATATTCCTGGGCTCCCAAGTGGTGATGGTGGCCTCTTTGCTGTGCCGGGTGGAAACTCTGGTATGGGGAGGATGCTGAGCAGGATGGAGCGTGGAGCATGGCTGGTGACAACTAACACCAGGAACTTTAGTGTAGCGGGGGAGGGGGCTTGAAGCCAAAGTGAGAAGAGGGCCACCCCACTCCCCTTTCCTCCCACCTCCCCACGGTGGTCTGCCTGTAAACCACTACCTCAGTGTCTGATGGGCAGAGCTGGGGGACCCTCTTCTCCGCTGGAGACAGGAAGCCCTCCTACCCGGATCCCAGTCAGGGTGAGATGGGTGGGGCAGTGGAGGCAGGGCGAGGCAGTCACTCAGAGAGCAGACTGGAATCAGAGCTGGCTTTTACTTCCTTCCAGCATTCGGGGGGAACTTCTGGCTCAGGGGGTAAGGCAACCTGTCCGTGGGGATCTGTCACATCCACAGTGACCTTTCTAAATTGCAAATACGATTGTGACTCTGCTCCCAGAGTCCCGCTTAGCTGTGCATAACGCGAGTACCACGTGGCAGGGAGTGACGTGGTGTGGCCTAGGTAGCGCGGAGTTTTGAAAGCAGACAACCCTGGACTCAAGCTGCAGCTCAGCAATCACTTGTTGGAGAAACGTGGGAAGGTTCTTTAACCTCTATGAGCCTCAGTTTCCTCATCAATGAAATGGGAATGACCTACCTCCCAGGGTTGCTGGGAAGAATGACTGAGACAGTGGAAAGCACAATAGGAAGTATTCGGGAAACATTAGCACATTCTTTTCCCTAAGATTATGTATTTCCATCATTTCTTTTACTGAGCGGCACCACTTTTATAATGAAACTAAGTAACTTTAAAAGATTGAGCGCACATATCCTGTAAAATCCCAGCAATTCCACTCCTACCTGGCAACATGGAAGAACGCTCACATATGTGCAAAGGACAATCATTCAAGAATATTCAATGTTTGAATAACAAGACACGGGGAACCACCTCAGTGTTCACCAAGAAGGCTGGATAAATAAATAAATGATGGTCTCTACATCAGGTGGCATATCATACTTCAAGGCAAGTGGGGACCAGGGCTTCAAGGATCAAGAGAGCTAGATCTCAGTAACCTGAAGCTGAGTGAGAAAAGGCAAGCTGCAGAATGATTGGTGCTATATGACTCCATTTACAGAAAAAATTTAAAGAGCTGCGCATTTTTTAGGCTTATACCTACTCAGCAAAAGAATAAAAACAGACAGAGAAATGATAAAACCAAAATTCAGGATGGTGACTATCTCTGTAGAGGGAAGGGTGGGCTGGTCCACAGGGATGCTTTATGTCTTACAAAGAATATGAAATAAACAGGGCACAATGTTAACATCTGAAAAAGCTTGCTGGCAAGGGCATGGAGTTCGTTTTATTATTTGTGATATTCTTCTGAAGGCTGAAAATATTTCATAATTTTTAAAGTGGAGGAGATTTAAATGTTGGTCTTTTCACCACTGAGCCTCACACATGGGGCTGGGCCCAGAGCAGGCCTGGGAGTGTTTGTTGACTGACTGAATGAGTGTCTATGGTGAAGGTGGAACTGCTTTGCTCCTGCTCTGCCCAGACCCCACCAGAATGGCACTGAACAGGGCCAGGGACAGATGGACCTGGAGGGCACGCAGGTGGGTAGGTATGGTTTAGTGTGAGGATGACCTGCCAGTGCTAGAAGAGCAGGCTCATTGCCCTGGAGGCCCAAGGAGGGGCCAGAGGAGCCCTGGGTTGTAGAGAGGACTCAGTCAGGGATGTGAGTGTGCAAGGAAGAAGGATGAATGAGGAGTCTAGTCTGGGAGTTCAGGATTCTTTAATAGGTGCCCTGCTCCATGCCTGCCTTCTCTCCTGGAAACCATTTTTCTGGGCCCAATGGGGTGGTGCTCAGGACTGGGCAGAAGGGATTTAACCAGCTTCCAGATTTACAAAGACCAGCCCAGAGAAGGAAGGGAGCAGCCAGCCCAGCCTCCCTGTATTTTCCAAAGGAGAGACCAGAAGTCTAGGGAGGATAAAGGACTTGGTCGATGTCATACAAAACACTGCCTGACTCACCAGGCAACCCTCCCCCAGGCCAGGGTGTCCACCGGCTACCCAACTTCCAAGCCCTCAGCCTGGGACACACACAGGCCCTGTGGAGGCCTCCAGCTGACAGCTGGCACCAGCCGAGTCACCTCCCTGTTCATGTGTTAGCCCTGAGGCCCTAGGCAAATATTGTCCCTGGTGGTGAGGCTCCAGGCAGAACGGCAGCCCTCCCAGCTCACCTGCGCAGGATCTCCACCCAGCAACCTCCTAGCAGTGCCGGCTCCCAGCAGCAGGGCTCCCAGCCCCTATCCACGGGGGTCCAGGAATGGCAGAGTTGCTCCAGGTCTCCCAGCAGCTGGCAGCTGTCACTGCTACAGGGGCGGTGTAGGGGTCCTACAGGGTTCCTCAACGGGGTGGGGTGGGGATGAGCAGAAGTGCCACGTTGAAAGTGACAACACCCACCTTTACTACCCCTGTTCCGGTTGTGCCCGGTGGGCCGGGCCAGTTCCTATCTTAGTCTTTTAACTCCTCCGAATATCCCCGAACATGAAGTACTGTCTGGCATCGCTGGGTTCAAATCCCAGGCCCACTTCTCACCTCCTGGGAGACCTAAGACAAGTCATTTAAGAGCTACTGCTCAGTTTCCTCACCTGTTTCGGAAGTGACAATAAGAGCCCACCCACAGGTGTGGAGATGTAAACGCCACGAGCGGAGGAAGGAGGCTCTGACTTGGCTGTGGCCACAGCTTCCTAACAAAGTTGGGACCCAGCGGGGAGTGACCGACCGACCCAGGGTGCCCAGGGCCTCCACCGTCCCCGCGCAGCCCCCTCCCCGCTCTCCGAAGGTGGCGGCGGCAGCACCCGGAGGCCGGGAGGGGCGGGGGTCGCGGTGCCGCCCCGCAGAGGCTGGAAGCCGCAGTGCGGGCCTCGCGGGAGGCCAGGCCCGGCGCCGCCCCCCGCCCCGCCCCGCCCGCGCCCTCCGGGGCCGCTCCGCAGCGCACTTACCCTGCCGGCACGGCGCCCGGGGAGCCGGCCGTGGTCATCGCCAAGGGGGGCGGACAGCGTGCCCCCGCGGACGCCAGCCGCGGCCCAGGTGCTGCCGCCGGAACCCCGAGCGGGCGCTGTGCCGCCGAGCCGCGGACGCGCCGGCCGGGGAGGGGAGCGCCGGGGGCGGGGAAGGCGGCGGGGCAGGGCCGGGCCTCGGTCTGCCCACCTGCGCAGTGGGGCCAGGCCGCCGCCCGCCCGAGGCCGACCGCAGACGCGGGCCCAGCAGCGGGCGGGGGCTGCTTGGGGCCTGCCCGCCAGCGGAAGGCGCCCCCGCCCCACCTCCGCTTTGACGGGTAAGACCCCTGGGCGCCCAAGGTCTGCCCAGCCCATGCCCCCGAGAGCGGGGGCTCGCTCCTTCCTAAGGAGCCCCACCAGTGTGGTCCCGGGAAGTTCTCCTAGGCCTGAGGTCCACCTCCCTGCCACTCTCACCGCCCCCGACCCAAGCCCTTCATCATCCTACTGCATCGGGTCGGAGGCATTCATGCAAAGAAAGACATGGCCTCCAGAGTCAGGCTTGGATTTTAATCCCACCCACCTGTCCACAGCTTGACTGTGTTTGCAGGAGACCAGAAGGCAGAAAATAACGCGGTTTAGCACTCGCTGCTAGCCAGCAGTTCACACTCGCCTCCTCAAATAGTCCCCATAGCTGCCATTTTACAGATGGGGAAACTAAGGTACAGAGTTCACGTGACTTGCCCAAGGCCACTCACCTAAAAAAAACGGCAAGTCGTGATTGGAACTCAACCCTCCTGACTCCAAAGTGCACACCCTTGCCTTCTGGGTCCCCTCTCCCCTGAATCCCCAGGGCCTATGTGGGGTCACCCATAACACTCCTCAGATGCCTACTGTGTGCCCAGCCCTAAGGTATATGTCTAGGACCAGGGTTGAAGCCGACCTGGTCTCCTGGCAGAAGAGCCACTGGCCCATGAAGAGTTAACCAGCTACCACGTCCAGGCCCCAGATGCTCTTAATCATGACTCATCAGAGCACTCTTAATCATGACTCATCAGAGCACGTGGCTGCCATTAGAGCTGTCCCTTCACAAAGGCAGGGGACAGAAGGAGGAGGGACTCCAGCACCCCTGGATCTGCCCTGAGCTCCAGGATGTTAGAAAAGGAAACAGGAGGAGTCTGTAGAAGCAGCCATGATAGAAAGAGGGCTTGGACTAGGTCCTGGGAGAGCCAGGCAGATTGGGCCTGGTGGCAGAGGGGAGAGGTTTAGGAGATTACTGTTTAAATCTAAACAGGTTGTCTAGAAAGGTAGTGAGTTCTTATGCTGTCCATATGTGAGCAGAGCCAGGTGCTCACTAGCAAGGGTTATCCCACCTCTGGGATTCTGACATAAGCATGGAAAAGATAATTAACTACAAGGAGTGGGCTATGATAACATCCACTGTCATCTGCAGAAGTCCAGATAAGGGAGAGTGCTATATAGGCTGGGGGCTTCCTGGAGAAGGTGGACAGAGTTGAGCCTTGAAGTTTGTATTATTTATACACAATGAAGTTGTAGAAAGGATGTACCAGATGGGTACATGGATGAAAAAGCATGGAAGTGGGCAAAGGTACACTGAGGACAGCTGGAGTTTGTGAAGCTGGTGAGAAGACCAGCACTGTGTGTAAAGAGGAGCCTGGGTGAGGAGGCTGGCGGTGGGGGGCTGGGGGGTCTTATCACATGCCAGGCACTTTCAGGTCTCTAGGCATTTGCACATACTGTTCCCTCTGCCTGGAACACACCTTCTTCCTTGTCACATATTATTCATTCATTTAACCAAGGGATGATCCAAAATCGTACAATTGAAAGGCTTCTTTTTTTAAAAAAAAATACAAATTTACCAAAATAAAATTGCCAGGGTCCTCCCAGAGCCTTGGGAGGGGCCAGGTGAGTAAGGAGTTCTGAAGGTTTATGCTACATTAGCTTCAAAGTAAATCTTTACTGTATTTGACCAACATTTATTAAAATCCTGCCCTGTGCGAAAGCTCCTACTCACCCTGCAGGTTTCAGTTCAGATGCCTCCTCTTCCAGGAAGCCCTTCCTCCCTAGATGGGTCAGGGGCTTCCTGGGCACACACTGCTCTAACCCACTTTGACCTCCCCTATCACCCTGGGTGAACACCATCTGTGTAGGGTGGGGGTGGAGTGAGGTTTGTATGTGACTGTCTCTGCCATCAGACTGGGACCTTCTGGAGGGTAGGGCCTGGTCTGACATCTCTGTATAAGTGCCTAACTAATCACCAAAAACTTGAACACTGAGCCTAGCACTTTACCATTTTCCTCTGAGGTAATGATTATAATAATGACTGATGTTCATCGAAGGCTTATTATGTGCCACGCATGTTAAGTATATAACGTGGATTATCTCGTTTAATGCACACTTTTAACCACCTCTCTGAGACTCAGTTTCCTCATCAGTAAGATGGAAGTACTGCCTGCTTCAAAGGGTCATTGTGAGGATTCAGCATTATGTGTAAAACGCCCAGAATGGTGCCTAGCATGTGCTTATGGTGTTACATAAGTGCCCTGACGATGGTGGTGACAGTGCCAAGGTAGATGCTATTATTCTCCCCCTTCTACAGAGGAAAACTGAGGCTCCGCTTTGCCTTCAGAGCTGGAACTCTGCCCATGCCACAACGGTGGCAGTGATGCTGGGGCCACTCGCCCGGTGAGTCAGAGCATCAGAGTGGCCCACCCCTCCTGAGGGTTCCACCTGGGTAGTTCCCGGCTCCCAAGAGCTCCTTCCTAGCCCCAACCCTGGGGAGCCTGTGAGTCACCATTATTTCTGCCTCCCAACCCCAGTGACCCTGCTCAGGTCACCTGCTCATTCCCAGGGGACCAGGAGAGCATCCTGAGTCCTGGGTTCCCTCCTCCCCTGCCAGGGGACCTTTTTTTCTGGTGCTTGGTGCCTGGGAGATGCGAGGCCTGTTTTCCTCTCTCATCTTCTCCCCAGCCTGTAAGAACAAACCACTGGGCTCACTGCACTTCTCAGTGGCCCTGAGACATCTCAATATAGACTGTTTTCACCAATACCATCTCTCAGCTTAAGAAGGACTTCAGGAAATTCCCTGGTGGTCCAGTGGTTAAGACTTGGTGCTTTCACTGTCAGGGCCCGGGTTTGATCCCTGGTCAGGGAACTAAGATCCCAAAAGCTGCATAGCGTGGCCAAATTTAAAAAAATTTAAAAAAGAAAAGAAGAAGGTCTTCAATAAGTATCTGTTTAGTGAAACCTCCTCAGAATGCTCCAGAAAGCTCCATAGTAGCTTTATCTCCCATCCTACAGATGAGAAGACTGAGGCTTGGACCAAGTGTGACTTGGACTCAGGTCTAGCCATATCTTAAACCAGGTCTCAATTCTATCCTGTAGAGAAAATGTGTGGAAATGTGTGTGTGTGTGTGTGTGTGTGTGTGTGTGTGTGTGTCACAGAAATAGGGGTGTGAGCATGTGAAAAGTGATGCCATCGTAGAAGGAGCTTAAGCTGTGAAGTCAGTTCTCCTCTCTGAATCTCAGTCTTCCATCTGTAAACCTGGGATAATAGTGCCAACCTCTCAGGGGTGCTGGTAGTAATGCTTATTGAGCATTACTTGGGTGACCCCTTGTCCCCTTCCCTATTCTCAGTGCCTTTCTCCAGACCTCTCCCTGGAGAAAGCCTCCACCCCCTAGCCCCACCCCCACTGTCTCTAAAGCCCAGAACTATCCACCTCAGACCCTAGAGCCCTCCCAGTGGCTATAAAGCAGGTTTTCTTAAAGTGAGTGAGCCCCACCCAGCAGGCTACAGGCTTGGGCTCGTTAATAATTCACAAGTAAACAGGCCCATCCACAAAGGGCCCTGGAAGAGGGCTGAACCAGTCACAGTTCTTCAATATTCCCTGGAGAGAGGCCCTTAGGGAGCACGAGGCCTGCTCCTTGGGCCAGCCCCCTTCCTCCTCAAGGACTCTGGCCCCTACTAGCTGTGAACCTCAGACAAGTTACTGCCTCACTCTGGCCCTTAGTTTCTCTCTCCCCACCAAATATAAAAGGGAGAGAAGATTGCACCAGGAAGTCAAGGACCCTCCCTGCTCTGATGTTCTCAGTTCTGGGATCTGAGCTCTTTTATGAAAGTCTGGTCTCCAGGAGCTGCCAAGGGTGGGTCCAAGAAAGGAGCCTCCAGTCAGGCACAAAGGACCAAGAACAATTCTGAGTGAAAAGAGGATACAGAACGCTAATGAAGGGTTTCTGGCATCGAGTGGCATCCCGTCAGAGGTTAGAACTTGGGCTGCAGGACCAGGAAGATCTGGCTGGACTCCTGCCCCACCATGTCCTTGCTCCACAGCCCCAAGCAAGTCAGTCATCCTACTAGCTCGAGGCAGGGCAGGGAATGGTTCAGAGAGCAGGTTTGCAAGCCAGGGCTTATACGCCACCTCTGACACCCTGCACTGCATCTCTGAAATGGAGATGTTGATCGCACCAACCTCACTGGGTTGCTGTAGGGATTAAACGAGATAAAATACATAAAGCTCTTGGAATGGGGCCTTATCATTATTCTTTGAGCTTTAGTTTCCTCACCCTTAAAGCAGGGATAACAAGACTGTCGTGAGCATTAAATAAGCAAATGAACCCAAAAGAGCTTTGGAACTATGCAAGGCTGTCCAGAGAAGAGGCATTTCCCCTATGATGTGCACCCAAACCTGGCCAGGTCCAGAAGGACAGAGCAGCATCCATTGGACACCTACTACATGCCCTCAGGGCAAATGTGCTACCTCACTCACTGCTGGTGGGAGTAGAAAGTGGCACTGGCTTTCTGAAGGGCAACTGGAATTAGGGGCTGAAAGCCTCAAAAAGATGACCAGTAACACCTGGGTAGCAAACATGTCTTAAGAAACAATCAGACACAAAGATTTATTGTACATTGATGTTCATCATAGTGTTTCCTATAATATACAGCTGGAAATAACCTAAATGCCCATCAATAAGGAATTAGTTCAGGGACTTCCCTGGTGGCGCAGTGGTTGAGAATCCGCCTGCCAGTGCAGGGAACACGGGTTCGAGCCCTGGTCCCCGTGTGCCACAACTACTGAGCCTGCACTCTAGAGCCCGCGAGCCACAACTACTGAAGCCCACGCACCTAGAGCCTGTGCTCCGTAACAAGAGAAGTCACTGCAATGAGAAGCCTGTGCACCACAATGACGAGTAGCCCCCGCTCACCACAACTAGAGAAAGCCCGTGTGCAGCAACAAAGACCCAACACAGCCAAAAATAAATAAATATATATATATTTAAAAAAAATAAGGAATTAGTTCAGTGAATTATAGTGAATTTGTAGGGTGAACTATTCTGCAGATATTAAATTTATAGAGAAGTTATTTGCCTGGATTACTGCATTGTCTCCTAATTGTTTTCTCTGCTCTTACCCTTGTCCCCTTATTGTCTACTCTCTACACAGCACCAGACCCACTTGATCAGATCATGTCACGCTCCTGTTCACACCTCTGCACTGGCTTCCCATCGTGCTCAGTGCAAAAGTTAAAGTCTTCGCTTGGCCACCAGGCCTGGATGCCCTGCACCCCCATCTCTCTCTCTGATATCATCTCCCTTTACTCTCTTATTCAGCCACACTGGCCTCCTTGCTCTTCTCCAAATATGTCAGGCACGCTCCCACCTCAGGAGTGTGCCTTTGCACTTCCTGTTCCCTGTGCCTGGAATGCTCTTCCTGCAGATATTCACATGATTAGTCCCTCACCTCCTTCAGGACTTAGCTCAAATGTTACCTTCTCTGTGAGGCCTTCCCTGACCATTCTGTTTAAAATGGAACCATCACACTCATTCTCCCAATTCCTTTGCCCTGCATTATTTTTTCCATAGCAGTTGTTATCTGACATCCTGTATATTTTGCTTATTCGTTTAGTCTCTGTCTCTCCCTACTAAATTCTACACTCCACAAAAGAAGAGTTTGTTTTCGGTTTTTTTTCCAGCTTTGTTCTCTAACATATTTTCAGTGCCCAGAACAGTGCCTGGCACACAGTAGGTGCTCAATAAATATTTATTGCATGAATGAGTTTTTGAAAAGGTGGAAAAATATGAGAAAAGCAGAATACAAAATTACACATCCAGTACTAAAAAGAAAACCCCAATGTCTATGCATTTGAGAAAGTATGAGGAGGCTTCAATTTCCTCATCTATTAGAATTGGAGACAACAGGGGTCCCGGTCAGAGTTGTGGTGCATCGAAGATGATGATGCATGTCAAGTCAGGGCACAGCCAAGGGCAGATCTCGCTGTTATTACAGATCACTGAGGCAGCAGAGTTGAAGGGCACAAGGTCTTCTGGAGGCAGGGGCCTAGTTAAGAGGGTGTCGGGGAGAGAAGCTGTGGCTGGAGGGAGCAGGGGCAAGTGCAGGTGGAGAACGGTGACGATTTGAGTGCAGTGCTGTCCTCAGAGCCTGGGGAGCCGCCATCCCCCTTTGAGTGGCCTGGCCTGCACTCAGGGACAGTGCTTGGGTGTGCCCTTCAGTCACTGATATAAAGGAAGTACCCACCCAGCAATTTTCTTGGAAAGAGAGCAGAGTTACTTCAATCTGACACTTGGATGCTCTATCTGGGGGAGGCCGTTTCTTAGCTGGAGATGAATTTTTACAGGGGGTGGGTATTGTAGGGCAACTCCGCGAGGGGGTAAGGGGAACACCTGAGGCTGTGGGAGGGAACATGCATGGACAAACTTTGTCTGATGGGGGAAAAAGGAAATCAAAAGGAATAGACCAGGGCTTCTCTGGTGGCACAGTGGTTGAGAATCTGCCTGCTAATGCAGGGAACACGGGTTCGAGCCCTGGTCTGGGAGGATCCCACATGCCCCGGAGCAACTAGGCCCGTGAGCCACAACTACTGAGCCTGCACGTCTGGAGCCTGTGCTCCGCAACAAGAGAGGCCGCGACAGTGAGAGGCTCGCGCACCGCGATGAAGAGTGACCCCCACTTGCCACAACTAGAGAAAGCCCTCGCACAGAAACGAAGACGCAACACAGCAAAAATAAATTAATTAATTAATAAACTCCTATCCCCAACATCTAAAAAAAAAAAGAGGAATAGACCAGACCCAGGTCTACCTGGATGGGTGCCTGATGTCCCACCCACTGTCATAATTCCTAATATAATTGTCTGGGTTATAATATAACCAGCCAGTTAGTAGGCTGGGCAAAGGATTTTACCTGAAAGCAGTAGATTTCTGCACTGCCGTTCACCTGGGAAAGGGCTGACCTTGAGAAAGGAAAGGAAGGCTTGGTTGTCTTGGTTAAGGCAGAAATTTCCTCCTCTCTCGGGAGGGAAGATGCTGGAAGACATACATTGGGCCCTCCCAGAAGTAGAAGTTCTGCAGGAAGGCTCCTTCCAGGATGGTTGAGGGGCTTGGAGAGAAGCCACAGAATCATAAAACTCAGTTGCTCATTCCTTGCATCCCAAGGTGGCCTTAAAAGTTACAGCCTGGTCCTAGTCAAGTGGTAGGGAATTAGGGGAAAGGTCTGTCCCACCCTTGGGATGGGGTGATAAAGCAAAGAGCCTACACCCTCTCCAGGCCAGGGAGGTGGTGGTAGTCATGGAGAGAATGGGACTAGGGCTGGCAAAGCCACAATCGCAGGGGGTGGTGCGTGGCACAGGTCCCAAGCAGGGTTCATAAGGGACTAGTTCCCAGCTCCCAGGGGGTCAACAACAGCTGGAAGACTGAGACAGATGGTCAGCGGTGCTCCAAGGAAATCATAATTTGGGTACTTCATGAAACTATGGCTTTATTTTAAGGCCTGCCATGTGGCCAACATGGATGCTACAACCCTCCCCGCCCTGAACCCTTCCCTGCCACCCACTTGTTTTTAGAGAACTGTTTCTCCTCCTCTCCTCTCCTGCCCCAGTGGCTGAACGGAAGGTGCGTTCTCTTCCTTGACCCCACCTCTCAGGACACAGTGGTTGGTTAAAGAAGAGCCAATTGGAATACTTCCCTGAGCTTTTTCATATTAGAGCTGGTGGAGAAGCCCCTTTCTCTCCTGGCCTGGGGAGACTAATCATAATAATCAGTAACACTCTTGGGTATAGCACCGACTATGTGTCAAGGACGGTCCTCTGTGCTTTGCATAAACTAATTCATGCAGTCCTCACAACAACCCTGTGAGGCAAGTCCTACCATTACCCTCACTTTACAGATGAAGAAACTGAGGCGCAGAGAACTTAAAACAACCTGTCCAAGGTCACACTGGTAGAAAGGCCCGGAGTCAGGATTCAAAATCAACCTGTGTGGCTCCAGAGGACTTTCCACTGCTTTGTCTTACTGTCCCAGGACGTGAGCTTGGAAACGGCTGGCATCCCTGTCTTGCATTGAGTAGAGAAGTAGGTGAGCATTAGGAGAGAATGGAGCTGACCACAGACAGAAACTGAGCTGAGAGGCAGAAATTTTCAGGGGAAGGACAAAGCAACTCAAGCAACTA
Organism: Stenella coeruleoalba; assembly: GCF_951394435.1. Taxonomy (NCBI): domain Eukaryota; kingdom Metazoa; phylum Chordata; class Mammalia; order Artiodactyla; family Delphinidae; genus Stenella; species Stenella coeruleoalba. The sequence goes on from NC_137169.1 coordinate 42,415,579, forward strand.
GAGCTACAGATTGAAGAGATTTCAGGAAATGTGGCATGCTGGCAGAACTGAAATTGCACCCTAAATAATCTATTTTCCATTGACCTCAAGAAAGGACCAAAAATACCCCAAGTCAGAATCCCTCCATAACTGACAAAGGGGGACAAAGGTTACTTGGAGTTTTTCCATGGTATCCTCACCAGGGGTTGAGGATCTGAGGGACCACATTGTGCCTGCCACACCAGAGCCCTCTCCTACTCCATGCAGCTGCCCTCAGCAACAGGGGGTAAATCAGAATCCTGGGGTCAGTAGCTTCAACATCATAGACATTTGGAATTTTAAATCATGAGTCTGGTGATCACAGATGCCTCAGCTCACAGGATCTGAGGTGAAAACTCAGCATTGGCCTTGAGTCCACATCCAGTCCCAAGGAAGGGACCCCATAGCTGCCCAAGGATTCCAGTCACCAAATTCGAAACTCCCTACCTGGAGGCATCTGAGAGCTCCTTGAGCTCAGACTCAAACCAAGAGCAAGAAATCTTCCAACAACAGCCCAGCAGGCCCCCAGCCTCTTCAGCAGGGCCCCTCCATTCTTGGGGCGGCCCCTCCCTCCTACAAGCTCTACCACTGAGTTACTCTCTCAAAAGCGTTCTGCCTGGACTTCCCTGGTGGTGCAGTGGTTGAGAATCCACCTGCCAACGCAGGGGACATGGGTTCCAGCCCTGGTCTGGGAAGATCCCACATGCCGCGGAGCAACTAAGCCCGTGCGCCACAACTACTGAGCCTGCGCTCTAGAGCCTGCGAGCCACAACTACTGAGACTGCGTGCCACAGATACTGAAGCCCACTCACTTAGAGCCTGTGCTCGGCAACAAGAGAAGCCACCACAGTGAGAAGCCCGCGCACCGCAACGAAGAGCAGCCCCCGCTCACCGCAACTAGAGAAAGCCTGCGCGCAGCAACGAAGACCCAACACAGCCAAAATAAATAAAGAAATGAATTAATTTATTTTAAAAAAGCGTTCTGCCTGCCTACACTTGCCCCTCTGATCCTGGTGCTGTCTCTTATGGGAGCAGCCATGGGGTGGGGGCAGGGGCTACTGGTATGACTGGGAAGGGACCCTGTTTGTAGGCCGAGTAGGTGGCCATCCCCATCTTAAGATGCACAGGCATCATTTCCCTCTCCTAACAGTCCCTGGCTACCCAGTCCTGGTGCCTGGAATCCCACCATTGGCTCCCAAACCATTCTGAATCCCCTCTGTTCAATGCAAATACCTCAGAAGGAAGATTCCCTCGTACCAGTGAATTCACATTTACTGGTCACTGAATATGCTCGGTGGCTTTTTGTTAGGTCCTTTACCAGTGCGGCTTCACCAGGTCTTCCGCCACTTGGTAAGTAGCTACTATTTTATAGCTGAGTAAACTAAGGCTCACATGGGTCAGGCGACTGAATCAGGGTCATAGAGCCAGTATGTAAGTGGCAGAGCAGGGGCCGAGCACCCTCCCAAGCCCTTCACCCCTCAGCCAGGCTTTGGGAGACAGGCAGCGTGGTGGGTGAGGCCTGAGGGTGGAGAAGTCACAGGTCCCGAGCTGAGAGAAAGGAGACCTGGTTTGTTGCCCCAGGTGTGAGATCTTGTGAGGGCGACTGGGAGTCAGAATTCTCTGAGTATTTGTGTCCAGCAAGTTCCAGCTGAAGTAGAAAGGTACATGTGTTCAGGCCCTCAACTACACTGCAGCACGCAGGGTGCCTGCAGGACAGAGCACAGCTGGGTTCTTACAGGAGGGCAGGCAGGCAAGAAATCCATGTAAACCCAGCCGCTCCTCAGCACCCCAACTGTGATCTCACCCTCCTCAGAAATCATCCCCCCAGGTTCTCATCAAAACCGAAGCATTCTGTGCTGGGCTTCGGGGACATGGGGGCAGATGAACCCCATCCCGTCTCCATATGTGGTGGGGAGACAGAAAGGGGTGACCACGCCCCAGCGTTAAAATCCTTTCTCCATGGGGTAGCTGGATCATCTTTAAATATGAGTCACCTCTTTAACGCCCTCTAGTGGCTCCCAACACACAATGAAATCCAAACTCGGCCCTCTTCTGGGCAGCCTGCCCCCTGGATCCCAACAGGCAGGGATCCTCAACAACACACACACCTTTCTGCTCCTCAGACACATCTCAGGCTTTGACAGGAGCTATCCTCACTGCAGGGAATGCTCTGGGAAAGATGGATTTTACTGTCTATCACATGGCTCTATTTTAAGCCTTACACAGCATCTGTTTCTGGTGTTTACTCATTTATTTGCCTAGTTGTTTAATCTGTCTTTCCCACTAGAACGTGGTCTCCTGAGAGCAGGGGCTTGTATGTCATAAGTAACACCATATCCACACTACCTAGTACGATGCCTGGAACATGGTACGTGCCCAAGAATGTTTGCTGAAAAACTGAATGAGAGCCATGAGAGGGAAGCAAAGATGCTGGAGCCCAGAAAGCCTCTGAGCCTGACTCAGGGTGGGCTCAGAAAGTTTCTCTAAAAGAGGTCACCTAAAGTAAGACAGAGAAAGACAAATATCATATAATATCACTTATATGTGGAATCTAAACTATGATACAAGTGAACTTATTTACAAAACAGAAATAGATTCACAGACATAGAAAACAAACTTATGGTTACCAAAGGGGAAAGGGGGTGGGGGAAGGATAAATTCAGAGTTTGGGATTAGCAGATACAAACTACTGTATATAAAATAAACAAGGTCCTATTGTATAGCATAGGAAACTATATTCAGTATCTTATAATAACCTATAATGGAAAAGAATCTGAAAAAGAATATATATATATATCTATATATATATATACACACACACACACATATGGATAACTGAATCACTTTGCTGATTCAACATTGTAAATCAACTATACTTCAATTAAAACAAACACACAAACAAAAACCCCACAAAAACAAAAAACCCCAGACAAATCAAACCTATGGTATTAGAAGTCAGGATAGTATCAATAGTTACCTTTGGGGGCTTGCAGCTGGGTGGGGCACAAGGGAGACTCTGGGGGCTGGTAATAGTCTGTGTCTTAATCTGGGTGCTGGTTACATGGGTGCTGGTTACTTTGTGAAGAGTCATTGAGCTGTACACTTACAATGTGTGCACTTTTCTCTATATGTGCTACCCTTGAATTAAAAGTTTATTTTAAAAGTCAAAACAAAATTTTTTTAATAACAAAAGATGTCACCTAAAGTTGAATCTTATAGGGTGAATGTCAGGAGTAGAGGATGGCATTCCAGGCAGAAGTAGCCCTGAGCAGCCCAGCACAGTTGTGAGAGCCCTACAAAGCCAGACCAGAGTGAGGGTCAGAGAGTGATGGGAAGCGGGGCTGGGCAGGTCACAGCTCCTCCCCTGGAGAGCCTTGACCTTTCACCTCTATGATAGAGAGCCATAGAAGAACTTTAAAGCAGAAAAATGACATGGTCTGGTTTGTGCTTTAGAAAAGACAAGTCTGCAGGATGCATGGAAAGGGGAAGACTGGAGGAAATGGAAAAGTTAGGGGCTATTACAATAGTCCAGGGGGAATGAACAGCTTTGAGAGGCATCAAAAAGATAAAATCAGCAGAACTTGGAGACCAGGGTGGAGGAGAGGGAGGGAGGTGAGAGGGATGACTCCCAGGTTCCAGGCTTGGGCAACTGGGTGGATGACTATGCCATGGGGACACAGGAGGAGGAACAGGTTTGGGGGTGAAGATGTGAAGTTTGATTTGGGGCTTGCCGAGTTTGATGTGCCCATGTGACAGTCAGATGGAGGTGTTGGGAAGGCAGTTAGATTGCCCTTCTCCAGGGAGTAGCAGAGTGAACTTTAAATATATAAAGGAAAGAAATTGGGGGTCACAGCTCAGAAGAGAGGTCAGGGCTGTCCCCTCTCCCCTTTCTCATGAGAACGCATCTGGAGAAACCAACTCACCCAGGAGGTGGGGACAGTTGGGAGTTGGAGGTGACACACAGGAGGCAATGACACATCCCTGAAGGGTTGACCTTGGAGAAGCTGTGGTGCACACAGTTCCACCATGGACAGGCACTGGGACGCAGGATTTCCCTCCACACTGCTGCCCCCAGATGTGGACAACCCCTGGCGGGGGATAGTGTTTCTGCTCTCACCTGTCCGGGCACACGTACCCCTATCTCTGCTCATGCAACGCTGGGGAGGATCAGGTGCGTGAGCAACACTGCTAAGGCGAGACGGAGACGTAGCTGCCCAAACCTGACTCCCAGCCCGCCCGAGGTCCAGCTCACCTGAGTTGCCCTCACAGGTGGCTCACAGGTTGTGGCACCGGAAGCGGGGCTCGGGTGGGACCGGGGTGTTGGGGGCGTATCTCTTCACCCCCAGGCCCAGCCCTGCTGGGGGCCATAACACGCGAGCAAGGGATACGTGGGGGGGCTGGGGTGAGAGGGGCTGGGCTGCCTCTCTCCCCGGGCCCTTCGGCCGTTACCCCGCGGCCAGCAGCCCGCACACTGCTGTCTCGGGCTGTGTTCCGTCAGCTGCCCCTCCCGTCGGCTGTTCTCCAGACGCCCCTCAGTCCCATCAGTGCCTCCCGCCGAGTCCCCGCCCCCGCCCGGTACCTGCGGTCGCTTTCCCCGGAGACCGCCCGCTTCCAGGCGGTCAGAAAGGCCATGGACACGGGCCGGACTTGGATGGAGGCGCGGGCGGCCCCTCGTGGCGGCTGTGGCGGTAGCGGCGGCTCCGGCGGCAGCACCTGGACGGGTTGGGCGGGGCGGGACCCGTGGCTCCTCCCCGCCGCGGCCGGGACCCTCCCTGCCTGGCAATGACGTCGGTGTCCCGGGAGCGGACCTGGGGAACCAGAGCAAGACCACTACCGTCCAGAGCCGTCGAGACGCATCAGTATACACAAGGAGAAACTGAGGCCCACCCAGGAAGGCCAGGGATTTGTCCAAGGTCACACAGAGGGCCAGTGGCAGCATCAGGACCGACCCCAGGCCCCTCCACTTCCCGTATAGAGCCCGTCCTCCGTATCGATGGGTGATGATGTCACCAATGCCTTTCTCACCTGCCTAAGTGCGGAGCCTGCCTTGCCAGGGCTGTACCTGGATAGGCTCAGGGGCTTGGGACTGCCCCCAAGTGCAGGGCACAGAGCAGGAGGGGCAGGCAAGGGGGAGGACAGACAGGAAGGAGCTGATTGGGCCTGGCAGTGGAGGCTGCTGACCAGGCGAGGCACTGAGACGTGGCCCTGTCCACAGACCTCTGATTCCCAGAGGAGAACGGGAGACAGAGGAGGATGAGCCTGTCTCCAGTTCACACTTTCTTTGAAACCCCGTATTTTGCCTTAGGTCATGTACATTTTTACTTTTTATTTTTTAACAAGTAGAAGAATCAGCTCTGGAGCAAGGTTAGCCCCTGGCAGTGCAGTCTAGCAGGCTTCCATGGGAGGCTCAACTAAAGGCAAAGAACAAGGGAGCACCTTGAGGAGGTATTTGAGAAGGATCGCTCTGAGGTCCAGTGTGTAGGATGGATTCAGGGGTCCCTGGAGACTTCTCTCTGTGAGGGAGTATGGGGGTTGAACACAGATCAGGGACGGGTGGCAATGGGACCATTGCTGTCTCCTTTTGGGCTGGGTCTGTATCCTAGGTCTTGTGCAACACAAATCACGTGTCAATAAATGGTGACTAATTGTAATGTGCCAAGCCCTAAGCCAGGTGCTTTACACAAATTCTCATTTAATTTCACCTTATTAAATACTCACCCCCATTTCACAGTGGATGAAACTGAGGTTCAGAGGGGTTAACTGACTTCCCCGAGATCAAGCCTCACACCCAGATCTGTCTGCCCCATCTGCGGCTCCCTCCCAACCCTGCCTGTAGTTTGCAGGTGGGCAGGGCATGGAGTGGGAGGCCTGGGCAAAGCAGAGGGCAGAAGCCTCAAGGATCATCTGGGCAGTTTCTCTCACTTTTCCTTGGTAAGCAGCAGAGAAAATACAACCTTTCCCCCTCTCTCTGAGCAGTCATGTCATGCTCTAGGCAGATCAACAAGGGCCCGCAAATGCTGCCTATCTGACCACAAGGCTAGAGCTTCCAGATCTGGAAATTCCAGTTACAGTGCACCCATGGGCCCAAACTCCTCAGCTCACAGAGCTTTGCCCAGTTTGTCAGCACTGGGCACTGCAGATAGCCAACTTCCTCCTAGGCTCACAGGCATGAATACCACAGGGCCTCAGAAACCTGGTCTCCTATAGGCCCCGAGCCCAGTCTAATCCTGGGTGGAATTAAAGTCCCACCCAGCCTCCAAGCCCACAGCCAACACCACTTCCTACAGAAAGCCCTCCTGTATCTCCCCGGTGGAGGACTACCTCCTTCTTCAGAGATTACATTTTTCTCTCAGAGCATTTAGCACTATATATTTTTTAATCCTTATATTGGTTATCAATGACCATATTAGTCTCACTCTTCAGATTTCTAACTGAAGGTACAGAGAATGTCTCACATTTGTGTCTTCCACGGAGCCTAGCACCACTGTTACACATGGTAGATGTTCAGTGTTGAGAGAATGAAGAAGGACCTAATATTTATCAAGTTTCTACTCAGTGGCAGGCACCATGCTGAGGGCTTTTACATACACTACCTCTAATCTGGGAAACTCTTGTTTTGAGAATATTTTGAGTCAGAAGTTTAGAAATGTTCCTGAGATCAAATTAGGAACTGGGGGCAATTCTCTGGCGGTTCAGTGGTTAGGACTTGGTGCTTTCACTGCTGGGGGGTTCAGGTTCAATCCCTGGTCAGGGAACTAAGATTCCCGCAAGCTAAGCGGCATGGCCAAAAAAAAAAAAAAAAAAAAAAAATTAGGGACTGGGATTCAACCCAAGGGTTCTCAAACTTCAAGGCTTCTTTCCTGTTCTTTTTCTTTGACATCTGGACATCTTCATCATCATGTTCTTCTTTATCTTCATCACCATCATTTGCTTAGAACTTTGTTAAGCATTATTCTAAACCCTTCACATGTACCAACTCATTTCATCCTCAAAATAATCCTATCAGGTATGTCCTTTTACAAGCCCAATTTTTCTAGTTGAGAAAGTGAAGCAGAGGATTAAGCAATCTGCTCAAAATAACAAAGGCTAGTTAAGTGGCAGGAGCTAGAACTCAACCCAAGCAGCCAGACTAGCGTCTGTATCTTAACCCCAGCCCCAGTCTGCCTGCTACACAAGCTCTTAGAATGCACACAGCATTTATGAGTCACTTTCCCAAAGCTTAGCTTATTTTGAATCTCACAACAATCCCAAGGTACAGCAGGTTTTATTCTTTCCCTTGCTCTGGAGCCAGTCTGCCTGGGTTAGAATCTTGGCCTCACCACTTGATAGCTGCCTGTGACTTCAGGCAAGTTACTTAACCTCTCTGTGCTTCAGCTTTCTCATCTGTAAAAAGAGGATAATAATAACACCTATCACAAAGGTTGTCGTGAGGACTAAATGAGTTAATGCAAACAAAAGAGAATAGTGGACACACAGTGTGTGTGAAAATTTTATCCAGAATCAGTGGGGAACACTTAGTATCAATAAACTTTCAAGATAACTGAAGTTTATTCCCTTAATCTTATATAGACATTTTCCTAAAATATTTTCCTTTTTTGTGTACTTAAACACAGACATGACAGCTCTTACTTGGTGAGTATCTGCCATGTAACAGGAATGAAGACTTTATATCCATCATCTTTAATCCTCACAACCACCCTGCCTGGCAAGGACGTCAGTGTCCCACAAGCAGACCTGAGTAATCAGGGCAAGACCACTACCGTCCAGAGCCGTCGAGACTCATCAGTATTCACAGGGAGAAACTGAGGCCCACCCAGGACAGCCAGGGATTTGTCCAAGGTCACACAGAGGGCCAGTGGCAGCACCAGGACCGCAACCTGTGAGCCACCTGTGAGGGCAACTCAGGTGAGCTGGACCTCAGGTGGGCTGGGAGTCAGGTTTGGGCAGCTACGTCTCCCCTCAGTAGTGCTGTTCACGCACCTGATGCTCCCCAACGCTGGTCCACTGAGGATCAGAGAGGTTAAGAGATTTACCCAGAGTCACACAGCTAGCAAACAGTAAGGCCAGGAACCTTCTCAGGAAGCTGCGATGCATCAGGGTTTTCTTTGAGAACATTAGTTCTTGCTTAGGGCCCGGGGTTGCTCTGTTTGATCTCTGTTGATGCTTAGGCTCAAAGGGCTGCTTTTAAGGCCATGGATGCAAAAGGCAGCCTGGTGTGCTGGAAGAGTAGGTCTCAGAGCCAAGGCACCTGGGCTGGGGTCTTGGCCAAGTCACTTGCATCTCTATATACCTCATGTTTTCTATCTGTTATAGTGCTGTGAGCGTTAAGTAGGGTAATGTATACTAAGCGCCTTAGTGCCAGGCTCAGAGAAGGTCCTCAGCAAGTGTCAGCTATTTTTCCTTGTCTCTTTTCCTTTTTACAAAATAACTCAGTCCTCTCAAGTTTTGACTCCAGAGGAAACAGAAAGGAGAGGCTGAAACTAAGCCCTTAGCTCTTGGGCAACTAAACACATTCTATACACTTATTGCAGTGGGGAAGAAAACTAGGTGGGGTCTTCCAGCAAAGACACACCTTCCCTCCACGAGATAATCCTTTACATTAATAACCCGTATACACAACAGTAGGACCGACATTTCTTACTTGAAAAGAGATAATTTAAAATATCAGTGGCTTTCTTTTATCTTGTGGCCCAGTATGTATTCAATAACAAATTCTATTTCATAATTTTTAAAATGCTGATCAGTAACTTACTGAAATATCTACAAATGAAATATAAGGTTTGCTTCAACATGACATGAAAGCGAAGTGTGTAGGAATATAGATAAAATAAGATTGGATGTGAACTGGTATTTATTGAAGCTGATTATTGGTATATGAGTGTTCATTCTGCTTTACAGGCATAGCCCATTTTATTGTGTTTTACTTCACTGTGCTTTGCAGATATTGCATTTTTTACAAATTAAAGGTTTGTGGCAATCCTGCATTGGGCAAGTCTATTGGCACAATTTTTCTACAGCATTTGCTCACTTTATGTCTCTGTGTCACAATTTGGTAATTCTTTTTTTTTTTGAATTTTATTTTTTTACACAGCAGGCTCTTGTTAGCTATCCATTTTAGACATATTAGTATATATGGTAATTCTTGGAATATCAAACGTTTCATTATTATTACACTTGTTATGGTGATCTGTGATCAGGGATCTTCAACGTAACTACTGTCATTATTTTGGCATTTTTTAAGCAATAAAGTATTTTTAAATTAAAGTAGGTACATTGTTTTCTTAGACATAATGCTACTGCACACTTAATAGACTACAATGTAGTATAAACACAACTTTTATATGCACTGGGAAATGTGTGAGTCACTTTATTGTGATATTCACTTTACTGCGATGGTCTGGAACTGAACACGCACTATCTCCAAGGTATGCCTGTACTACTCTGGTTACATTTTTTCCATGTTGCTCGATTTAATAAACTGATTTCACAACCCAACTAAGGAATTACAACCTGCCTATTGAAAAACATCAAGTTAGAGAGTAAAATTATGCACATCCCCAAAGAATTCCATATGCTACAATAATATTAGAGTGCCTTTATTTCCCTAAGGTAGCATTTTCTCAAGATTTGTTTAAAGAGGAAAAAAAAAACCCAGCTTACATGTTCAAGCCATTACTGATTAAATATCAATCAGAAATTAAGGTTATGAAGGAAAAGCTTTCTAAGGGGTTAGGATTTTAACCTGAATGTGATGGGAATCAGTGGCATGTTTTATTACAGGAGTGACAGGGCAGATTTCGATTCTAGAAGAATCTGACTGCAACACGGAGGATGGTCTGGAAGCAGAGAGAAAAACAAGAGATTGGCGGCAAGGAGATTAGGAAGCTTTGGCAAAAGCCTGAAGAGAGATGATGAAGACCTGAATTGGGGGAGTGGCACTAGGGATGGAGAGGACAGATTTGAGAGATACTTAAAAGGCAGAACTGTTAGGTCATGTTGACAGTTTGGAGGAGAATGAGTCAGGGAGAAGGCCTGGCACATATACACTCAATAAATGACATGATCAATGAAAGGGTGAAGTCAGAGCCCAGGGAGTGAGATGTTTCACTAAGAACTCATAAACTGGGGAAAGTCTGCCTTAGAAGGAGTTAAATACAGAGTCTACATGAAAGCAAAGATATGCAAAGTCACCCTAAGAGACTTTATAAGCTACCCAACCAGCCAAACCAGACTGTAACCTGATCAAACGTATTAGTCTAAAAAAATGTGTTCATCAGAGGGGCCAGGCAGCCCTGGCTGCAGAGAGTGAGGAACCTTACAGGTAGGACGCATCCAAGCACTGGCAGGGAGAAGGAATCTTCATTCAACCAACTGTGAGCACTTCAAGCCCTATAGCAACTTCTACTGGAAACTGACATTTTGTTCTTTACATCAGTCCCTGTGAACTTGCTTAATGGGAGCTTTGTCTCTCTTCTACTGATGAAAATCAGGTTTCTAAACTTGAAGGTCAGACCTTGGATAAGGTTGATTTCACTAAGTAATGAGTATCACTTAAATGAGGCTTCCTGGGAGACTGTCTGGCAGCCTTTGTCAGTCAACAGAGCTCTGACATCAAATGATGTGGCCTTGTGAAAGCTGTGTTTTTATGGTTGTTGTTTTGTTTTAATTTTGACAGTTGCCATCTACACTTTTACTAATGCTAGGAGCAGAATACTGTGTCCTAGGGACACCTCGTCTGGGAAGCCTTCCCCAGTCCTCTCAGCCAGAACTATTCTCTTCTTCCTCTGGGTGTCCCAGCACTCCTATCATAATCTTCAATGTGCAGTGTTGTGAAATTAACTGTAAGTAATGTCTATCTCCCCCACTATACCACTGATGGCCTCATATGAGTTTTCTCTGTCTCTGACCCAGCACAGTACCCAGAACACAATACACCTTAGCAAAGGGGAACAAAATGACAATGATCTTCTCTGTGCATTCCCAAAACTCAGATGATAAAGGGCTTTCTGGCAGTAAGAGGTACAATATTGAGCCATACATCAAAAGTATTTTAATATAAGTTTTCTTCAGTAGAGCAGAGTGATTGAGCATGGGTTCTGGATCTAGACTGCCTGGGTTTGAATCCTGGTTCTGACACTTTTTAGCTCTGTGATTTGGGCAAGTTGTTTAACCTTTTTGTACCTCAACTTCCTCATCTGTAAACTGCAAATAACAGTAACTAACTTAAAGGATTGTTATGGACATTAAAATGAATCAGCATATAGATCTTCCTTGACTTACGATGGGGTTATATCCCCATAAACCCGTCACAAATTGAAAATATCGTAAGTCAGAAATGCATTTAATCCAGCTAAGCTATCACATCAGAGCTTAGCCTACTCTACCTTACACATACTCAGAACACTTAACATTAACCTACAGGTGGGCAAAATCACCTAATGCAAAGCCTATTTTATAATAACGTGTTGACTATCTCATGTAACTTACTGACTATTGTAGTAAAAGTGAAAAACAGAACAGTTGTCTGGGTACTGGGTGGCTGTAAGTGTACTGGATGTTCACCCTTGTGATCGTGCAGCTGACTGGGAGCTGCGGCCGCTGCCCAGCATCATGAGAGAGGATTGTACAGCACATTGCTGGCCTGGGAAAAGAGCAAAATTCAAAAGTCAAGGTATGTTTCCTACTGAATATGTATTACTTTTGCACCATCATAAAGTAAAAAAATCATAAGTCAAACCATCATTAAGTTGGGGACCGTATATTAAAGTGTTTCTAATAGTACTGGCACATAGTAAGTGCTGTTAGCCTGCAATTATTATTTTTAAAAACTCTCTTTATCCACAAGGAAGGTTAGAGGTGCTTTACACTATGAAGCAGAAGCGACAGGTCAAGTACAGAATGACAAGGTGCAACAGCACTGCAAACGAAATGAGTACATCTAATAAGACGTGCAGGAGAACAGAGAGACCTGGAAGTCAGTCCCTATTCTAGTGGTTCTCGAAGCGAGGTCCCTGGGCCAGCAACTTCAGCATTATCTGGGAGTTTGTCAGAAATTCAGATTCTTAGGTCCCACTCTAGACCTACTGAAATCACAAACTTTGGGGATGGGGTCCACAATCTGTACTTTAACAAGCCCTCCAGGTGATCCTGATGCTTGCTGAAGTTTGCAACCACTCCCTTCCCCTCACCACCCATATCTAATCAGACTCTAAAGCCTGATAATTCTCTTAAATCAATCCCCTTTTCTCGGGCCTCAGCCACAGCCATATTTTAGGTACCTACCATCTCACCTGAATGACTCCATCAGCCTTCACCTGCTCTCCCTGCCTTACCTGGTTTCCTTCTAAAGCAATCCACCAAATCACTACCAGTGAGACCTTTCTTACACACAAACACAAATACTTCACTCTTTTGCCCACAGACCTACTCTAGTTACACTGAACTACTTCAATACTTGCTGTTTGCTAGCACACTATGTCGTGTCCTACCACTTTTTCTTTATACAACCATGGCCTCTGCCTAGAATGCCCTGTCCCTCCATCTGTGTGGCAAACTCTCCAAAATCTACCCTTTGCCTACCTTTTAATGTATTCTTTCCAGAGCTTTGCCAGCACTAATAAGTTATTTTTTGTTTTTGCCAGCTTTTGTGGTTTTAAAATTTGTATTTCTTTAATAAAAGAAAGGTTGGCTATCTCCCCTATGTTCCCATTTATCATTTATCATAATATTGGTAACTTACAATGGTTGAGTGCTTTCATGTGTCAAAAACTGTTCTAAATCCTGGTAAAGATTAAATATGAAAATGAATTAGGAAATGTTTTATAAGATGCCACATGCTATGTAGTAGGTTTATTTCATTAATCCTCAAGAGCAGAGATTACATGGATTATTCTATTTATGATAGTTCTCCTCTGGCTTCTCACCTTTAACAGGAATAGAGAGCAGTGGTCAAAACAGTAGAGCCAGTCTTCTGGGTTCAAATTCCAGCTCTGTCACTTACTAGCTACATAACTGTGGCCTAATTAGGGCACCTCCTCTGTGAAATGGAGACAAAATAGTACCTATACATTACAGGGTTACTTTTCTAAGGATGAAATGAAATAATATACGGAAAGCACTAAGGATTCTGCCTGAAGCTCAATATATGTTATCTGTTATTATTTATCATGCCCTGTTCCTAGCATTTCCTATAGGCAATATTTTTTTCACAGAAAAGGAGACAAAGCACGGTAAACTGGAAAGAATATCATGTTTTAGAATCAGACAGACCAGAGTTCAATTCCTGGCTCATCTACTTATTAGCAGTATTATCTGAAGCATATTATTTTAACTTTTTGTGTGTGTGTTATTTTTTTTGCGGTACGCGGGCCTCTCACTGTTGTGGCCTCTTCCGTTGCAGAGCGCAGGCTCCGGACACGCAGGCTCAGCGGCCATGGCTCACGGGCCCAGCTGCTCCGCAGCATGTGGAATCTTCCCAGACTGGGGCACAAACCCATGTCCCCTGCATCGGCAGGCGGACTCTCAACCACTGCGCCACCAGGGAAGCCCTATTTTAACTTTTTTGAGCCTCATTTTTCCTATTTCTAAAACAGGCGATAATAATAGTACTACTTAGGGCTTCTGTGAAGATTAAACAAGAAGACACACATAAAGTGCTTAGTATAGTGCATTCAATAACCAATAGCTATTTTCACTATTGATAATAACATGGCTGCATTTGTTTGATTAAAATAAATAATATTAAAAAGCTGTCAAACTCAAATCATTCAGAACAATCCTGTGAGTTGGGTATTATGATGTTCATTAGAAGAAGAAAATGAGGTTCAGGGAGGCTAAGTAACTTTGTCAAAGTCACCTTTCCTAAAAATGGCAGACCAGGGTTGTCTGAATTTTTCACACCACAGTGCCCTCCTAGAGTCCATCTCACAAATCCTCATTCAACAAATATATACACACCACCCACGTTTCAGGCACTGTTTCTATGCATACCTGTTTCCTATCTTTCTTTCAAAAAAACAGGACATGTCAACTAAAAAATAGTTAACATTTATTGAGTATTTTATTCTATACCAAGTACTGTCTCAAGCACTTTACACATATTAATCTGTGCTGATTGTATGCCTACCCCTCCTTAGACACAGCATGGACATAACAGAGAATCGTGCAAAACTCCATTTCAGATAGGATGTATGGATAGTATGGTTTATTATAATTTAAAGTTTATTGTTCTCATAATTACAGGCTACAGTTTAGAAGTTTGAAACATAAGAGAAAATTCTATAAAGAGAACTCAAATAAACCTGAACAAGTAGGCAGAAGATGGTTAAAACTTCATAAGTAGTGCCACTTAGCTCTCAGGAATACTTATCTGTCCTTTGAAGCACAGGCTCTGGAGCCAGAGTCAACAACATAAAATATAATCATAAATGACTCTAAGACATTCATCCTACACAAGTGAGCATGGAGATTTATATATATATATATATATATATATATATATATATATATAAAATACATACTTTAATATATTATATTGGTCCACTGAGTATACATATTTTAATAAAAGAATCTATGTAATCCAGTTAAACACACATAAGATTAAGGTATACTTATTACATCGAAAGTTGGTGTTTATAAGTTACAGATATTTAGTACTTTCCAGAGTGTTCTTTTAATTAAAAAAAATATTTTAAAACCATTTCAAACATCTGTTCATTTTCCCAGTGCAAAAGAAGGTTGTTCAAGTCTACTTACCTTTTTCCTAAAGTGTTAAGGGGAAGAAAAAAACCCAAAACTCACTACCATTCACAACTCCCAATATTACTTTCTCAATCAACTTTTGCAGTATATCCTTATAACTGGATTAGTTTATCAAAATTAAACCCTTGTGATTATGATTCAGCCCTTGCTTCATATGTATGACTTTTATGCTGAAATGTTTTAATCTATAAAAGTAGAAAAAAGCTAACAGTGCAAGAAAGTGGTTCAAATTTGTTTTAAACTGCAGCAATTCAATTGTGTGTGGAGAGAAAAAAAGCACCATTTCAAGATGAAATAAACTGGATATTTTGGAATTTATTCATAGGCTAGGCAACAAGTTACTCTGATTAACACAGATCAATACCACCTTGACTTGGTAACCACAGAGATATTTAATTAGTTTTTAGGTGCATTTTCCTTTATCTTGGTTTTCAATACATTATCTAAATCACTGACTCACGTTAAAAAAAAATAAGATTACAATTTACAGCCTACTTCACAGTCCATTTTAAATTCAGCTTGTCTGCTAGGTCAATTTTACAGGAGATAGGCTTTTAACACATAAAGAGCTTCGATAATTTGGCAGGTCTCTTCTCTCCCAATTAAAAAACACAAAATTTTTTTGCTAGCCTGCCAATTTTGTAGGTGAAAAACACAAAGAGAATAAACTATTTTAATCCACAAAAATGGACAAAAAGGAATAATATGATTTAATACATGTCACTTTTTTCAGTTGTATTCAGTGAATGTTTTTACATTTCAAGTAACTGAACCTTCATTAAAGAAAAAAAATATATATATGTATACAAAAAGTTAAAGTACCTTCCAGTTCTAGCCTGCTAAAGTTTCTTCTGCAAAAGTAGAAAAATAAACCTACCATGAACTAAAGAGGACAGTGCCATGGCAGTGGCAGAATGGCTGCCAGGTTAAGATTTTTGCTTACCTTATATTGATGGGTATATTTTAAGTGGTAATTTTTCTCCACCCTCTAGTGCTTAAAATTATGGAGAGGTATGTGTTTATCTAAAATTCCCTAAGTCCAGAGAAGAAAATTTTAAATATATTTCACACATGAGGCTTTAAAGTTTTTATTTAGGAAAAGATTGAGTCTGAAGCTATAATGGTTCAATCTAAAGCATCCCTTTTTCGATAGTGGAGTCAATTTATGCAAAATATTTTTTCTTGTCTATAAAAAACAAATTGAACAGTATTTTGATTATAAGGAAATACAAACATGTACTTTAAACTAGCCAACTTGCTCTGTCATAAAAGAAATAGGATGTTCTTTCCCTTCCCCTCTTTCAACCATTTAAATTAGGGGAGAATACTGCCAACTTTAAGAACCCCACTGGCTATCATCAGAGTAACTACAGAACAAGGGTAGCAAAGGGATGAAACTATTTCTCTATATTCCAGAAGGCAGAAGCTTGGGTGCTCTAGCTTTCCAAGTAAAAGTAGCACAGGCAGGCAAAAGCTCACACTAAATGCACACCAGAACGGGGGCCTAGGTGAAGTTATCTGGGTTACCGCTTTTACAGGGGGAAAAAAAGGACAAATCTGAAATGGAGTTTAAAAAAAACAAAAACTTTTGTCACATTTACAGGAATCTCAAACCTTTTGTATTCCCATGCTCATAGGTAGTTTTGATACACACTGTAAATAGCTTCAGTATTCAGGAAGAAGAGTATTGTGTGATTGACAAAGAACAGGAAAATTCTTCATGCTTCTGATATTTCAGATTTGCTGAGTGCAATAGCCAGTTCTAAGTCTTCTTGCTCTTGCTGATTCAGTCGGGCAAGCCTCTGCTCTTCCTCTTTCTCACTTTCCCTCTTGGCCCACTCAATCATATCTTCTTCAGAGGGATACTGCCATTTAAAAGACAAATGAACAAACGAATAAATTCATGAGCAGAACAAACACAAGAAGGAAAAAGAACTTTTACAAAATGATATTTAACTATTTGTTTCACCTTCTGAAGGACTCTGTAAATAGTCCTGTTAATTGTTCATTTTTTTTCTGAAAACACATTTAATCAGTTATTAAAATATGATTTAATCTTAAAAATTAATGCAGTCTACAGATAGTCTATAAAACTGAACATTAAACATCATTTTTTTAAAAAGTGGAAATTCTTAACGTGAATCAGGAGATTTAAAAACAGGAGAGGGCTAGCACTTTTATCTAATGTGAAACATTTACTACTTCAACTTCAGTGAGTATCCTCACATGATAAATCATTTTCAACTTAATCCCACTGGTGATTTCCTACCTTATCCTAGCCCTTCAGGTACAGAAAAATTATGAAGCAAAGAATATCTATACATACATAAATTTTGTTAAACATAAAATAAGAGTACTGGATATACTAAATAAGATGTGAACCTGATCAATTTTTTTAATGCATTATAAAGAATTCAGTAGACATTGAGAACTTTTTGACCTAGTCTAAATAAAACCTTAATGCTGGTAATTATTAAGTCAAGGAAATACACTTATCCACCTGAAAGAGCAACCGTGGCAGATACTAAATAAAAAAATTCTACCCGGTTTCAAGTCCTGTCATAAGAGGAATACCATAACAGGATGAATACCATAATAGGATGAAGTGAAAGAAACTGTCAGGCTTTTTGAAAATGGTAGCTTTTCCCCTAGGGAATTAGAGGGCCTTTGAAACTTATAATACTTAACAAATCTTTCATAATTAAAAAAAGAAGACATTTTTATTATGAGCTGCTTAATATTATACTATACTGAGATTCTGGAATATGAAATAAGCAAAATGCCTTAGCTATTGTTCAAGACTCATTCCAACCAGGTTTTGACTTGCTGAAATCATATTTAAGATATTAAATGCCACAAGCTGCCAGAAGGTTATTTTATATTAAGAGGATTATACTAAGAAGAGCAATTCTGGATTCTCTGCTTGAAACAACTCAAATTCCATCTAATAAAAGGCAGTATAATTCTGACACTCTCTGTTTGCCAGTATTCAAAATACTGATTCCTATTCTGCTCCTTTACATTCAGAGGAAGCCACTGAAACTTAAAGAGTACAGAGTCAAAAGCTGGGTAGCTGAGACTAATTCTGTCTGCCTTAGTTGCATACAGATTCCTGCCTACCTCCTTTCTAACTAGAAATGGCTGCAGGGATAAAGTGACGGGTTGAGGGACCCAATGCTACACTGAGGGAGACATTAGGCAGATTGTGGTCAGAGTCACCTGGTCACTAGATCTCTTATTTCTAAAATCATCTCAAGTGCTTAAGGTGTTAAGTAGAGGAAAATTGCTTTGTTATAAAATAGCGATAATGAAGGTCATTTTACCTGAAAAAACATCTGGGAAAATGAAACATTGTTAGTTACTCTAAGAATTAAAAAAAAAAAAAAAAAAAGCCTTGTTTTTATCTAAATAATGATGGAATACATGTCATCGCTTAATGTCCATCCCTCCAGAGTGACACTTCAAGTTGGTTGTCCCATTTCTGTGATCTTATAGACCCTGCCTATGGTCTTGTCACAGAACTCTTCTATTGTCTTTACTGGCCTGCCTATGTTAGTCAGCTCTGGGAGGATGCAGAGTAAATATGGAATGCTAGTGAATTAGAGCCCCCCAAATAATTAAAGATTGTTTAGCTCTTAACAATCATATTTATTTAATAAAACCAACATTTACTTTTTAGGAACACTATTATATGAAACCAGAGTTTTATTTTCAATTCAAAGAATTCCTGGCCCTATCCTCTCATAATTGTTGACTGGTCTCCAGAAATTATCAAGGCTTTATACGCAAACACACAAACACAGTTACAAACACACAAACTCATTATTGGCATTATTCATCCAGAGGGCAGAGAGCAAATGACTCTCTAATGGCCCATCATCCATAACAATTTGCAAAATAATAACTGTCAGAATTTTATTTATATTGTTTACCAAGATCAAGAGAAGGGTTTTGCAAAACAACTGGTATATAACCCAAGAATTAAGAGTACAAAAAATCATTTGAGCAATGAAATACTTTTAGAACCAGCAAACAGAATCAAACAGAGATTTTTTGGTTGAGGGAAGAATAAAGATCATTTTTAACATATTGGTAAATTTAGTTGAAATAATGCAAATTTGGCAGACTCCAAAATAATCTTTGAAAACTCTTTAAACTGTAAATGGAAAGATTTTCCCCCAAACAGCCCATTCACAGTACTTACAGCACTGAAGTTAGCAAAATTGCTTGGGTCAGCCTCTTTACTGGTAGTGGTAGTAGTAGAAGAAGAAGAAGTGAATGGATCACAAAACATATCAGAATCTTTTTCTTTGGGGCTATCATTGCCTGGGAAAGGCTGAAATGGATCATTCAGTTTAAAGGGATCAGAAGAATCCAATTTGTTGATGGGTCTTTTCCCTGGATCAAAATCATTACAATTAATTCAACCAGCAAATATGGCAAACACAAACACACAAGAACATGAACACAGGGAGCATTAAAGAGCTGGGGGTGGGGAATGGGGGTCAGTACCTCAAATACATTCTTAATATGGTCTTAAACTATCACAACCAACACTATGTCCTCAAATTTTCACACACAACCTCTCAAATATATTCTAGCTCTATGTAGCTAAATGGAAAAATAGCAAAGAAGGGGGGAAATGGGCCGGGAATCTTATCTGCCCAGAGAGTTGACCTTCTCTTCTCCAAAGCAGCATGTTCCCAAGAAAAGAGAGAGGAATGGACAAAACAGCAGGAGAATGACAAAGAATAATGACAAAAACGGCCTCTGCTGTGATAACCTCTGCCTGATACAGTTATCCACTAGTGGCAGGAAGGGCAAATGAGCTTTGAAAAATGCTAATATTCTTCTGATTTTCCTCTGGATCTATATGTAACACCTGGGAGCATGAAATTAAAAACTACCTTGGTAAAGCCCACCTATTTCTTGCTATTACAATATTTCAAACTGAAGAATAAAGAGAATGCTTTGAAGCCCAGGCCCTAAATCTCTGTGGGTGCTGATCAACTAAATCTTTTACCAAACAGCATACTGTTGCTCATTAATTCAGCACCATTTTCAAACAAGCTTTCTAATTTTAAAGACTTAAACTCAGTACATCCTGAAGAAAGGATAATGAGAACAGGTGCTAAAATATCTTCAAATATATATATTTTCCTAAAGATGTATTAAGCTGGTAAGAGCAATCATAACAACAGATTTTTTCTGGCACTGTAGCAGCTTACAAAAGGTGTTCACATCTCATATCTCAAAGGATCCTTCCACAATCCTGTGAAGGTAGGCAACATTAGAATTAATGCCACCATCTAATAGCTCAGATAGCTGAGGTTCAGACATATGAAGTTACACACTCAAGATCATAGAGCTAGTCAGAGAATATCCAGAATTAGAACCCAGATCTTTAAGCTGCAGTTCAACAAACCATCTTTCTTTCCTTGATTTTTCTACAGTGATATATACTCACTTTGCTGAAGTCTTAGATTTAGTTACAGCACTAGTATATTAGTTTACTTAGGATTTTAAAAATAACTTCACTATTGGCACCTTACTGGTATAAAACTTAAATGAGCACATTTACTATCATTTTTAAAAAATATATTCTGACAACCTTACTCTCTAGTAATACATGATACAGGCTACTTTTCCTTAAAAGATAAAAGGAGTTCAGTTCAGTTCACCTGATTTTTCAACAGGTAGCTGGGTGTTAACAATTTTATTTGCAATTCTTTAACTCAAAGAAGAAAAAAAAATCTGCCCAAGAAATACCATAGGGAGGCTATTATGAAAAGGCAAGAATAATATTCTAGAACTACTGAGGCTGAAAATTTACCACGGAATGACATATGGTTAAAACAATAATGTACCAGATGTGTCTTCTCACAAGTAGCACTACAACTATTCAGGGGATTGCCTTTTTACCACTTCTCATGAACTTTATTATCTTCATTAAAAACAAACAAACAAAACCCCTTTTTCTTTACAGTGCTAAACAAAACAAAAAAAAATAAGAATAGTAAGAATTTGTTTCTAGACCAAAAACATCACTTTTATAAAATAAAGGAGTCTCTTATCAAGTCAAGTAAAATCATATTTTCCTTCAAGAAAAACAATACTTTCTTTTAAAATTCTGATACCGAAAAGCTGAATTCCGGATACCAAAAAGGCCATATATTCTCACATTAAAGGACTTAAGGAAGACTTCACATTTAGCAGGAAAAGAAAGGGACTTCGAATTAATCTTTGCTTATAGAAATTTATTAAAATACCAAAGCACAGGAAACTGTTGTTCAAATGGTAATCAATGAGCTTCCAAAAAGTAAGAGATTTCATTGGTACTTTCCTTTTTTCATTTACTGCCTCTCTAAAATGGTTTAAAGAGAAATTAGCTCTTGCTAGAAAGATAGTTCATGACAGTTACACAGGCTGGCTTCTTAGGCACATATCTGTAATTCTGCATTAAGGTCAGAACAGATGATAGCAGCAGGCTTCTGCTGTGTTTTTGGACTTGTTTTGTTTAAGGCCCTTTATATAAAGTCTACAAATAAGGCCCACACAATACTTTTCAGAAAGAAAAAGGAAGTAGTTGATTTAGGAAAGGTATCAACTCTCATACCAGGTGGTGGTGGGCAGGGTCTTGTTGGAGTTCCAATCTTTGGTGGCAGTGCTGGGGGTACATCTTCAGTTTTGATGGATGTTTCCTCAAGCATATTTTTTGTAATGACCATATTGCTGATGGAGCTTGATGTGGATGAACTAAAAGGATCTTCATTGTTGACCTTTGTTTGAAAAGAAATTACTCATGGTTATATATATTATGCCAACCAAACCGTACGCGGTTATGGATCATTTGGAAGGGTGATCTTCAGTATTACGCAGCTTTATTTATTTCAATTCTGAGAGCACTAACATTTTAACCTTTGCATTCAGAACCAAAATGGAAAAAAATTTTTTAATTTTTCTATATGAGTAGTGATTATAACATCACCACTTATTAAGAGCAACAGATCGTACCAAAACAAGCCAACTCTGGATTAAAGGTTTATTAAGATTCAGGTGATACAAAACCATTGAGGCCCTTTATAAAGAGACTAATATATTTTTCCTCAAGTGACTATCTGATCCAAATGATAAAGGAAAAAATACTGATTCCACACTTGCCAATGCACTTAAATATAGGAAAGATTTAATACTAAAGTCAAAGAAAATGGCATCTTAAAAAACATTAAGGACAACCTGAAAGTCAATTTTGTTTTTTAAGCAAACTGATCCCATGGCATAAGTCTTATTGTGGGTCTGAAGACCTGGCCTCTCTAATACATGGAGTAATGAGAGATTCACTTTTCTATAATGAATTGGATATTACAGTTTAGGCCAGTGTTTCTCTAAAGAAGCATGCTGACATTTTGGGCTGGATATAGCTCTGTGTTGTGGCACTGGACAGGGTGTTGCACAACATCCCTGGTCTCTATCCACTAGATATGAACAGCCCTCCTCCTCAGCTGTGACAACCGAAAATGTCTCTAGACATTGCCAAATGTTTCCTGGGGGGTGGGGGTGGGGGGAATAACACCCAATTGAGAACCAACGATAGAGACAGTGTGACATATACTCTAAGTTTACTCTTTTGGCCTGAATCAATCCTAGGGCTACATTGGAAAATAGGTAGTTGACATATATAGTCCACTACCTAATAGTACTGGGCTATTAATTATCTTAATACTAACCTTAACAGTCTCAGAACATAAAATCAAGCAATCAGTACAGAGAGGATGGAATGAATGTCCAGATTTTACAGCTATTGACCCAGACAGTCAACAGGGGGAAAATGTAGTTCAGTTGGAAGAAACATATTTAAAAAGACAGAAGACTCTTAAAGTTGTTGAGCAGACCTGCCAGTAGAAAATTATAATTATCTGTACCATCACCATTGTCTTTGTGCACAGAAATGTCTACTTTGATTACATCTTATATTTCATTTCTGTCTGAAATCAATGTTTGCTGTGCCTTACTGAAATCAAGTTGCAATCTCTGTGAGGGTCAGGTTATAACATCAAAAGAAAGGATCACTCCTTTGGTGGAAACACAGTATATTTTACTTTCCTACTAAGTATTGCAGATTACCTTTGACAATGTGCTGAAGTCAGCAAATCCATCTTCAAATGATTCATTTCCAAAAACAGAAGCAAAGGGGTCTGTGGCTAAAATGAATAAAGAAAATCAATGCAATAGGACAGAAAGACATCAAATTTCATGTCCTCTTTTGGTTAGTAACATTCAGACAAATGAAAAATATCGAATGCCAAATATTAATCCCTGAATTTAGGCCCACAAAGACAGTTAACACACGGATGAATCATTGAAGAATCAAAAACAGGTGAGCTAACTCTAGGTAAAGTGTTTAAGGCTTTGGAATACATGTCAAATAATATAGCTCCCGTGTGCTTAAACTATTTCCAATAAAGACATCATGAAGTAAAAAAAACTACACCATTAATTCCACATTTCACACACACCCTTCAAGGTCCATTTCAAATACTACCATATCCACAAAGCCTAGAATAACCTAGGTATCTCTAATTCACACAGCAAGAAGTGATTTCTTCCTTCTTTGTGGCACTGACAGCATTCTAGTTTGTATTATGGTTATCTGTGATTGATATATCACCCCTACTAGATTGTAAGGTCCTTAAAAACAAGGAATAACACTTATCCAACAAAGAACGAATGGTCAAAAAAGATTCATTGGCCATATATAAAACTGAAGAAAATAAGAAGATAGAGTTCCTATGTCTGAAAAGTTCATAGTATAGTGACAGACATATACACAAACAATAATAAAATAATCTTAAATGAGCTATTAGAGAGGTATAAAAAACCTGTAGTAGAAGCCATTAACTGCTGGGAGAATCGGGAAAAGCATCAAATAAGCCATTACATTTGACCTAGGTCTTTTAAATAAGGGATGGAGTCTGCTGAATAGATGGAGGTGGGGGAGAGAAATCTATTCCAGGCAGAAGGAACAGTCATTGCAAAAGCAGTATTTAATCCCTGCTCCACAGGCATGAGAAGTTATCTGTTCCATCATAGTGCACTTAACAAATAGACTAACATTTTCAGCTGGAACAAACTGACTTACTTTGAGATAGGTTTTGTCTGTTCAGGCATAAAGGTTACCAATAAGGTCAAAGAATATTTATAGGAATTGCTGCTTGATATAGGAAAGCAGAAAGAAACAAAGGAAGAAGTGAGTGAATCTCAAAAGAGAGGGTAAGAGAGCAAAGATGCATAGAAAAATGCTCCTTGCTCTTCCTTAACTCATCTTTACATCAAATCAGTTTTAGGACAAAGTGTGCTCACCCACTCATTTAAATGTGTAAAGTGTGCCCTTACCTCTAACAGTGAGTACACCATGGACATAAACAGAAGAGGGGCAAGGAAGATACACATTATCTTTTTCTTGTCACCAAGACAGTCATGAGGTGGGTAGAAGCACAGAGAAAATCAGTCCTTTAGGGACACACCAATAACTCTGAACCTGAAGAGGATGTTGAGAATCCAGACTTACAGGAAATCCTACAGCTTTAGCCATAAAAGATGGTTTTGCATTACTACATATCTGCTGCGTCCCACAGCCTCAGGCCCTGCCTAGTCATGGGTGCTGTTTCAGGCTTTCCCTTCTTTCTCCTCCTCTTCCTGTAATTCCTGATGCAGTGGCAGCTGAGGCACAGCCTGAGCAGGATGCAGACGCTCTCCTGATTGGTATAAGGGTAATGATGGAAAAGGAGTTGGGCTCATTTCACTTGACGGACTGAAATATCTGCTTCACGCTTTTGCTCTGCCATGGTACCACAGCTTTTACAAGCAGTCATAACACATGTGACAACACTGCTGAGTTAGGTCAGGTTTGACTGAAATATTATGAAGTGTTCATTGTGAAAGACACTAATAAAAAACATGACACTTGTATATGAAGAATATGCTACATGTAGGTTACTAGAGTATTTTTTAACATCTTTATTGGAGTATAATTGCTTTACAAAGGTGTGTTAGTTTCTGCTTTATAACAAAGTGAACCAGTTATACATATAAATATATCCCCATATCTCCTCCCTCTTGTATCTCCCTCCCACCCTCCCTATAGCACCCCTCTAGGTGGTCACAAAGCTGATCTCCCTATGCTATGTGGCTGCTTCCCGCTAGCTATCTATTTTACATTTGGTAGTATATGTATGTCCATGCCACGCTCTCACTTCGTCCCAGCTTACCCTTCCCCCTCCCCGTGTCCTCAAGTCCATTCTCTATGTCTGCATCTTTAATCCTGTCCTGCCTTTAGGTTCTTCAGAACATTTTTTTTTTTTTTTGATTCCATATATATGTGTTAGCATATGGTATTCATCTGTCCATGAACACTTAGGTTGCTTCCATGTCCTGGTTATTGTAAATAGAGCTGCAATGAACATTGTGGTACCTGACTCTTTTTGAATTATGGTTTTCTCAGGGTATATGCCCAGTAGTGGGATTGCTGGGTCATATGGTAGTTCTATTTTTAGTTTTTTAAGGAACCGCCATACTGTTCTCCATAGTGGCTGTATCAATTTACATTCCCACCAACAGTACAAGATGGTGCCCTTTTCTCCACACCCTCTCCAGCATTTATTGTTTGTAGATTTTTTGATGATGGCCATTCTGACTGGTATGAGGTGATACCTCATTGCAATTTTGATTTGCATTTCTCTAATGATTACTGATGTTGAGCATCCTTTCATGTGTTTGTTGGCAATCTGTATATCTTCTTTGGAGAAATGTCTACTTAGGTCTTCTGCCCATTTCTGGATTGGGTTGTTTGTTTTTTTGATATTGACCTGCATGAGCTGCTTGTATATTTTGAAGATTAATCCTTTGTCTGTTGATACATTTGCAAACATTTTCTCCCATTCTGAGGGCTATTTTTTCATCTTGTTTATGGTTTCCTTTGCTGTGCAAAAGCTTTTAAGTTTCATTAGGTCCCATTTGTTTATATTTTTTAATTTCCATTTCTCTAGGAGGTGGGTCAAAAAGGATCTTGCTGTGATTTATGTCATAGAGAGATAATAATATGGTTTTCCTCCTTCAATTTGTTAATATGGTGTATCACACTGATTGATTTGCATATATTGAAGAATCCTCGCTTTCCTGTGATAAACCCCACTTGATCATGGTGTATGATCCTTTTAATGTGTTGTTGGATTCTGTTTGCTAGTATTTTGTTGAGGATTTTTGCCTCTATGTTCATCAGTGATATTGGCCTGTAGTTTTCTTTCTTTGAGACATCTTTGTCTGGTTTTGGTATCAGGGTGATGGTGGCCCCGTAGAATGCGTTTAGGAGTGTTCCTACCTCTGCTATATTTTGGAAGAGCTTGAGAAGGATAGGTGTTAGCTCTTCTCTAAATGTGTGAGAGAATTCGCCTGTGAAGCCATCTGATCCTGGGCTTTTGTCTGTTGGAAGATTTTTAATCACAGTCTCAATTTCAGTGCTTGTGATTGGTCTGTTTATATTTTCTATTTCTTCCTGGTTCAGTCTAGGAAGGTTGTGCTTTTCTAAGAATTTGTCCATTTCTTCCAGGTTGTCCATTTTATTGGCATAGAGTTGCTTGTAGTAATCTCTCATGATCCTTTGTATTTCTGCAGTGTCTCGTTGTTACTTCACCTTCTCGTTTGTAATTCTATTGATTTGAGTCTTCTCTCTTTTTTTCTAGATGAGTCGGGCTAATGGTTTATCAATTTTGTTTATCTCCTCAAAG
This sequence comes from Stenella coeruleoalba, assembly GCF_951394435.1. Lineage (NCBI taxonomy): Eukaryota > Metazoa > Chordata > Mammalia > Artiodactyla > Delphinidae > Stenella > Stenella coeruleoalba. The sequence goes on from NC_137169.1 coordinate 42,442,140, forward strand.
AACCAACTTTTAGTTTTATTGATCTTTGCTGTCATTTCCTTCATTTCTTTTTCATTTATTTCTGGTCTGATCTTTATGATTTCTTTCCTTCTGCTAACTTTGGGGTTTTTGTGTTCTTCTTTCTCTAATTGCTTTAGGTGTAAGGTTAGGTTGTTTAATTGAGATGCTTCTTTTTTCTTGAGGTAGGATTGTACTGCTATAAACTTCCCTCTTAGAACTGCTTTTGCTGCATCCCATAGGTTTTGGGTCGTCGTGTTTTCATTGTCATTTGTTTCTAGGTATTTTTTGATTTTTCTTTGATTTCTTCAGTGATCTCTTGGTTATTTAGTAGCGTATTGTTTAGCCTCCATGTGCTTGTATTTTTTACAGAATTTTTCCTGTAATTGATAACTAGTTTCACAGCGTTGTGGTTGGAAAAGATACTTGATACAATTTCAATTTTCTTAAATTTACCAGGCTTGATTTGTGACCCACGATATGATCTATCCTGGAGAATGTTCCATGAGCACTTGAGAAGGTGTATTCTGTTGTTTTTGGATAGAATGTCCTATAAACATCAATTAAGTCCATCTTGTCTAATGTATCATTTAATGCTTGTGTTTCCTTATTTAATTTCATTTTGGATGATCTGTCCATTGGTGAAAGTGGGGTGTTAAAGTCTCCTACTATGATTGTGTTACTATCGATTTCCCCTTTTATGGCTGTTAGCATCTGCCTTATGTATTGTGGTGCTCCTATGTTGGGTGCATAAATATTTACAATTGTTATATCTTCTTCTTGGATTGATCACTTGGTCGTTATGTAGTGCCCTTTTTTGTCTGTTTTACTGGTCTTTATTTAAAGTCTATTTTGTCTGATATGAGAATTGCTACTCCAGCTTTCTTTTGGTTTCCATTTGCATGGAATATCTTTTTCCATCCCCTCATTTTCAGTCTGTATGTGTCCCTTGGTCTGAAGTCGGTCTCTTGTAGACAGCATATACATGGATCTTGTTTTTGTTTCCATTGAGCCAGTCTATTTCTTTTGGTTGGAGCATTTAATCCATTTACATTTAAGGTAGTTATGGATATGTATGTTCCTATTCCCATTTTCTTAATTGGTTTGGGTTTGTTATTGTACGTCTTTTCCTTCTCTTTTGTTTCCTGTCTAGAGAAGTTCCTTTAGCATTTGTTGTAAAGCTGGTTTGGTGGTTCTGAATTCTCTTAGCTTTTGCTTGTCTGTAAAGGTTTTAATTGCTCGGTTGAATCTGAATGAGATCCTTGCTGGGTAGAGTAATCTTGGTGGTAGGTTTTTCCCTTTCATCACTTTAAATATGTCCTGCCACTCCCTTCTGGCTTGCAGAGTTTCTGCTGAAAGATCAGCTGTTAACCTGATGGGGATTCCCTTGTGTGTTATTTGTTGCTTTTCCCTTGCTGCTTTTAATATTTTTTCTTTGTATTTAATTTTTGATAGTTTGATTAATATGTGTCTTGGCCTGTTTCTCCTTGGATTTATCCTGTGTGGGACTCTGCATTTCCTGGACTTGAATGACTACTGCCTTTCCCATATTAGGGCAGTCTTCAAGTATATGTCTTCCAATATTTTCTCAGTCCCTTTCTTTTTCTCTTCTTCTTCTGGGACCCCTATAGTTCAAATGCTGGTGTGTTTAATGTTGTCCCAGAAGTCTCTGAGACTGTCCTCAATTCTTTTCATTCTCTTTTCTTTATTCTGCTCTGCGGTAGTTACTTTCACTATTTTATCTTCCAGGTCACTTATCTGTTCTTCTGCCTCAGTTACTCTGCTATCGATTCCTTCTAGAGAATTTTTAATTTCATTTATTGTGTGGTTCATCATTGTTTGTTTGCTCTTTAGTTCTTCTAGGTCCTTGTTAAATGTTTCTTGTATTTTCTCCATTCTATTTCCAAGATTTTGGATCATCTTTACTATCATTACTCTGAATTCTTTCTCAGGTAGACTGCCTATTTGTTTCTTCATTTGTTTGGTCTGGTGGGTTTTTACCTTGCTCCTTCATCTGCTGTGTGTTTTCTCTGTCTTCTCATTTTGCTTAACTTACTGTGTTTGTGGTCTCCTTTTCACAGGCTGCAGGTTCGTAGTTCCCATTGTTTTTGGTGTCTGCCCTCAGTGGCTAAGGTTGGTTCAGTGGGTTGTGTAGGCTTCCGGGTGGAGGGGACTGGTGCCTGTCTTCTGGTGGATGACGCTGGACCTTGTCTTTCTGGTGGGCAGGACCATGTCCGGTGTGTGTTTTTGGGTGTCTGTGACCTTACTGTGATTTTAGGCTAATGGGTGGGGTTGCGTTCCTGTCTTGCTAGTTGTTTGGCATAGAGTGTCCAGCACTGTAGCTTGCTGGTCGTTGAGTGGAGCTGGGTCCTTTCTGTCCACAAGTAAAAGTGTGAAAGCTTTTTTGTAAAGCTTTTTTGTAAGTCTTTTTTGCCCCTTCCACATATATTGTGGAGCCCTGGCTCCACAATATCAAATGACGAAAGCTCTCCCAGAGATCTCCAGAGATGGAGATCTCTGGGAGAGCTTTCGTCACTTGATATTATGTGGAGCCAGGAGGTCTCTGGTTGACCAATGTCCTGAACTTGGCTCTCCCACCTAGAGGCACAGGTCTGACACCCAGCTGGAGCACAAAGACCCTGTCAGCACCACAGCTTTTGGGAAGTCTGCAGTCTTCTGCCAGCGTTCAGTATGTGTTCTGTAGGAGTTGTTCCACATGTAGATGTATTTCTGATGTATTTGTGGGGAGGAAGGTGATCTCCATGTCTTACTCTTCTGCCATCTTGAAGGTCTCCTCAGAGTTTTTCTATACGTCCTTCATCATAAGAAATGAATTCAGCATTGGTCCAAACACTGGGGAATGTATCCTAGATGAATGACAAAGCACTTTTGCCTGAATTGGGAAAATAAGACTTTGGAAAGAACTTTCTCAGATATTGATCATGGTTGATATGAAGCAGAGACCTGTCCAGAAACTGGAAGGACTCACTGAGCATGAACTTGTTCACATTATGTGTGAGACACCTGCTGAGGAGTCACAGAAATACTGGGAGAGGAACTCAGTACGTGGCTTTCTTTTTCTTGAGGCACACAGGAGCCATGGGTCAGCAGAATCAGACTTTGAATGCAAAGGTAATCTGATTAGCACCCTCTTCTCCCCAGGAATAAAGGTAATGATCACTTTGGAGAAATACATAAAAGCATAATTTAAAAATATCATCTATAATCTGATTAGCGGAAATAATTCTGAGGAGAGGGGTTGAGGAATGGGCAACGTGGATGAAGGGGTTAAAATGTACAAACTGCCAGTCATAAAATAAGTAAGTCATGGGTATGTAATGTACAGCATGGGGACTAAAGTTAGTAATATTGTATTGCAAACTTGAAAGTTGCTAAGAAAGTAAATCTTAAAAAGTTCTCATCACAAGGAAAAAAATTTGTAACTTTGTATGGTGATAGATGGTAAATAAACTTATTGAGGTGATCATTTTGCAATGCACACAAATGTTGAATCATTATGTTGTACACCTGAAATTAACATAATGCTCGTCAATTACACTTCAATTTAAAAGAAAGGAAAGAAAGAGAGAGAAGGAAAGAAGGAACCCATACCAATATTTTATCATACTTTACCAGCTTTTTTCCCTGGTATTTTTTTCCTTACTTATTTGAGATCATACTATGCTGACATGATTTTTTGTGAGGTGTGAATGATAAAGCTACATTTTAGGCATATCACTTTTTACCCCTTTACTCTCATTTAATTCATAGCAATCATCATAACTGACATGTTATATATTTGTTTACATAAGCTCTAAAAAAGACAGGAACTTTGTTTTGTTCACTACTGTATCCTCAAGGTCAAGAACACTCATATTTGCTGAAAATATTAAAGGATAAAAAGGACAGAAACCATCTAGTTACTAAGGATATTCCAAACAGATACCATAACATTTCTTAGTACAACCAGCTGACCAACAAGGAATAAGGGAAACCTTAAGGCTCACAAATAATCCCAAAGAACAGCTGTCTACCAGAGAATCCTGGGAGGAAGAAGAACGCTTTTTTTTCTCCATGACCCATGCACAATCCATAAAATAATTAAGCTCAAGCTCACAAAGAACCTTCAAGAGATACTCGTGAATCATAGTCATTAGTAAAGGATCTACTTTCTCAAGCTGGTCTTCAATTAGTTCACTCACTCACTGACCCACTAATCCATTCACATTTAGTAAGCATCTTTTATGTTTAAGCCTAGGTACTAGGGATTTAGGGGGAAATAAGACACAACATCTACCTTCAAGGAACTCATGATTTAACTGAGTGATATACATGTACACAACTGCTACACAGTAAGTGTTAAAGTTCAAAGACAGTAAAGGAGAAATAACACCTAGATTTATGTGGAAGGGGCAAAAAAGACTTTACAAAAAAGCTTTCACACTTTTACTTGTGGACAGAAAGGAGGTGGGAGGAGACAGAGATATACACTCACTATACCCAAATATACACCTGCTCATGCATACACATTTTTCCATTCCAAAATTAAGTGGTCTCGAAGAAACATTCATGACTTGTGGTTTGTGGAAATGGAGAAAATTAGAGAAGAAACATGAAAGAAAGCAGAGGCTAAGAATTGTAAAATATATGAACATCTGCATGCTTAGCCTGAGTCATTGCCTGTAAAAACGAAGACCTACTTGGCATTTTACTAATGCTGGTGTCAAAGATGCTCTGGGGACACCATGAGTTCCCTTCTATATCCTCAGAATGTTATAAAGCTTTCATTAAGAATTGGAGGGACTTCCCTGGTGGTCCAGAGGTTTAGACTCCTCGCTTCCACTGCAGAGGGTGTGGGTTCGATCCCTGGTCAGGGAACTAAGATCACACATGCCACACAGTGCAGCCAAAAAAATTAAAAAATAAAAAAAAAGAATTCTTCAAATTCTTGATAGTCACCATCAATGTAATTTTCATTTGTACAGGTAGCTGGTAGCAAATAACAGGAGATTATCAAAGAAAAAAAAGAATTGGAAAGATTCTGCATTTTCTCAGTTAGGAGTTAGTAAAATATTCCATGCAAAAATTTTCTGGCACCACAGCTAATCTCATTTATAATGAAGCGTAAAAAGAACATTTACAAGTCAAAATAAAATATATGTAGAAACTGAGTGACCTGAATTTGCTTTCTTTAGTTTTCTTTATTTGTCTGCAATGTGTCTATCACCAGGAGGAAATGCTAAAATAATTGAGACAAAATATTAAAAATATTTAACGTCCTGGGGGCTTCCCTGGTGGCACAGTGGTTGAGAGTCCGCCTGCCGATGCAGGGGACACAGGCTCGTGCCCCAGTCTGGGAAGATCCCACATGCCGCGGAGAGGCTGGGCCCGTGAGCCATGGCCGCTGAGCCTGCCCGTCTGGAGCCTGTGCTCCGCAACGGGAGAGGCCACAACAGTGAGAGGCCTGCGTACCGCAAAAAAAAAAAAAAAAAAAAAAAAAAAAATTAACGTCCTTCTATTACTATCATAACTACAATATTTTAAAGGTAGGTGTAGAGTGATTAATTTTTAATAACAAAAATTTACCCTTATGTTTCTAATTTATTTTGAAAGCTTACAATTCTCCTGTTCTGTGGGATTAATCTTTTTGCTGACTAAATTTCCCGGTGAAAAAGGACAGGGGTATAGAGGTGTGAGTAAGGAAGGTAAATGTCCTGTGTTTGTAACCTTGGGTACGTAATGCCACCTCTCTGAGGCTCCGTGGTTTTCAGATGTTGAGTTTATGAACAAGTAAACTAAATAAGTATGTTAAGAGCCTATATATAAGTTGGGGGAAAACACATATTTAACAACTTAACCATGAAAACTAAAAAAAAAAAAAAGTCCAGCTTTCATTTGTCAAACAAAAAGAACTTAAAAAACTAAAGAGAAGAGAAAACAATTGTAGACTAAAAGAATCCTTTCCAGGAAAAGAGCTGACAACACAAACACACACACACACACACACACACACACACACACACACACACACACACTCACTCTCTCCCTCTCCCTTGTCTCTATTTCATTTGGAACTAATGAAGAGTATATTACAAGTAACTAGTCTGCATTTGGAAACCATTAAACTAAAAAGCAGTAACAGCAATAACAACAACTACCATTTACTACGACAGGAACCACAATAAATACTTTAGGAAACTGAGACTTAGAAAACCTAAGGAACTAGCACTGTTATCTGAGTAAGTTCAGGCAGCTGGACTCAAGCATCCATGTCCTATGGATGACAACTCCTCTCTAGACTGTTTATGTTTCCATTGAATTCAAAATCTTATGACAATGTAGCAGATTTGAGACAAATGATTTATTCATTTTTTCAGCAGTCAATCTGTAAGCCTTTGCTATGTGTCGAAAGTTCTGGGATGGGAGAGTAGGAATGCAACCTGGGATGACTCGCAGGTCTCTGCTTGGGCAACTGAGTAGATGGTAGTGCTATGAGCAGAGATGGGATATCCAGATGTTTAGTATTGTTTTACATTTCATAAGGTGGACAACTTTACTTTCAGACATATATCTGTGACACATTAAGTAAAAGACCATCAAATATATATATATATATATATATACACACACACACACACATAAATAATATAACAGACAATATATTAAAAATATATAATAATATATGATATATAAATGTTTACAATATAAATAGCATAGAAATATAAGTAATAAAAAGTTATATATATATCCACACACATATATTTGGAGCACGAGGCTAGTGATTAGATTTGTGGTTAGTAATATGATCAAATGTTAACAAAGACAATTCTGGCAGTCATGCAAGACCAGCAGGTAAAGAGACTGGAGGCGACTTGATATCATAGTCCAGGTAAAACATGATGAGGACCCAAACAAAGCTGAGTATAATGAGGAACAGACAATCAGAGTCCAATTGCGGGTAAAAGAACAAGACTTGGCAATTTATGGGAGATGAGGAATGATAGAGAAAAAGTCTAGGATGATTGGCTGAGGGCCAATAATAGTGTCATTAGTACATAAAGTAGAATGTAGAAGGAGGTAAAGCTTGGCTCTTTGTTATTGTTTATACTATACTTTGAAGGAGAGACTAATTGGAAAAGGTGATTATTAACTTTAAGCATTGTTGAGCTTGACACCTAAGGAGAAATATCCAGCAGGCAACTTGAAAGTACTGGAAGTTCAGGAGAGAGTTCAGGCATAGAGGACAAAATCTAGGAGTCATCAGGAAACAGGATGTAGTTGAAGGCACAGAACCAGACAACACCACCACAGGAAGTGTGTATTAAGAGAAGAGCAGAAGCACCAGCCTAAATATGGGACTAAAAAGATAGCCTCGCTCTTCAGTTTTTTCTCCAGAACACTGAGATTATTTCTCTTGCTCTTGTTCTGAATAAAAGGAGACATCTGTCCCAGATACCTCCTGGGAGCAAACTGGCCTGAGGGAACAGAGACCAGCGCAGTATAGGGCAACAGGAAAATGTTTTAGAATATATTAGATCAGCAGTTCTCAAAGTGTGGTCCAAGCACTCCAAAAGTCCCCCAAGGCCCCTTAAGGGAGGTCTGTAAGGTCAAAACTACTTTCAGAATATGAAGATGTTATTTATCTTTCTCACTGCATTATCTGCAACAATGTTGCAAAACCAGTGGTGGGTTAAAAAAAAAAGTGGTGGGTGCTTTAGTGGGAATCAAGGCAGCAGCACCAAACTGTACTGGCTGGTAGCAACTGTACTGTTCACCCTCACAAACTCGCAGGGGGATAAAAAGGCCAGTTGCACTTATGAACATCTGTCCTTGATGAATCAATAAAAACTATTGATTTAAAATAAATGGTGACCGTTAGGTTCTTTTAAAAACTATGGAAGACAAAATTAGAAATACACACAAAGCACTTCTGCTGAGTACCAAAGTATAATCAGTTATGAGGAGGAAAAGCACTTATATGATGGTCTGAGAAACAAGGTGAACCAGCTGCTTTTTTCATGGAACACCATTTTTACTTGCAAGAAGTGACAGATAACAATGGTTATTCAGATTTAGGTATTGGGCAACACTTCTTCCTAAATAAAGTGTATCTGTCACTTTAAGGAAAACAACTGAAAGTATTTGTTGCAGATGATGAAAATTGAAGCTTTCAAGTAAAAACTGGAACCTTGGAAAGTATTATCTGCCTTGTAAGCTTAACATTATACCAATACTTAAAAGACACTCATGAGATGGATGGTGATATCAATAAAGATGATTTAAGAAACTATTTATAATGAAATGTGTCAACATTTGGAAGACATGCATAACTCACTGAACCAATTCCAAATGATCAATGCATGTTACAAAATCATATATGGATAAAAAGTTCATTCAATGTGGAAGAAAGACTAATGGAGTTTAACAGAGTATGAAAAGTTCATTGATAACAGTTTCATATTCCATATTGTAACTAACTTTGAACTTCCTTCTCATTGCGGTGTCTTCTCTTGTTGCGGAGCATGGGCCCTAGGCACTTGCGCTTCAGTAGTTGTGGCTCGTGGGCTCTAGAGTGCAGGCTCAGTAGTTGCGGCACACGGGCTTAGATGCTCCGCGGCATGTGGGATCTTCCCAGACCAGGGCTTGAACCTGTGTCCCCTGCATTGGCAGGTGGATTCGTAACAACTGCGCCACCAGGGAAGCCCTTTAAATTCATTTTTAAGTTCAAATTTATAACATTTATTTATCACAGCAACAATGAAGCAATTTTGATTAACACAAATGTTTAAAGTCAGGGATCAAACTTATTTCTGTACTTGGTTTTGGTTGCTTTATTTGAAAAACATAATTCATCCAAGAAAGTAGCTATAATATACACTTTTGAACAACAGTCTCGTAATCTCTGGGTGGTTTAAATAAATGTTTACTCAGAGGTTTGCACAAAAACCACTTAACTTGATAGTTCTTTAAAGCACCAGTGCATTCCAATATGTTAAAATCTGGTTTGTAACAGATATGAATGCATATACCTAATTAACTTGCAGTTTTTAAAAATTCAAAGACACTTAAAAAATAATAAAACTAGATTCTACCAATTCCCTGAAGACTTCTCTGGAAGCTGGTTTCGTGGAAAATAATGTGAAAACTCTGGTCCATAGCATGTCTAAGGTTCCTTCTGCTCTAACAAAGGCAGTAATGTAAGTTTGAGAGAGAAAAAAATCTGTGGCATCACCCTATGCCAATTTTTGTATTGTCAGAACTGGATGAGAAGATATAAGGCAGAGGCATGGTAACAAAGTGATTAACAGCATGAGCTCTGAAATAAGACATGGATTAGAAACTGAGCATTGCTACAGTTATTGTGATCTTGGGCAAACTGCTTGGTCAGAGTCTCATTTTCCTCATTATTAAAGTGAGAAAGAAAATAGCACCTGTCTCATATAACCATTTTAAAGATTAAATGAGAAAAATGCAAAAACAAAGTTTGGATGACCTTGTATATAGCTTTGAAAACAAAAGAAGAAAGAGAAAGAACGTTCAGACCTCTGATATTTCTGAGTCTGTGGAAAGTCTGTATAACTCAGCCCCAGACACCACTAACACGAAGCCCATTCAATTCTAAAGAGTTTTAGTTCTAAGATCCTCATTCAAATCACGATGTCAGTTAGATCACTGGTAAGGAAGCTACAGGCTCTCATTCTGTATGTAAAGATGGTTCAACATAGGAAAATCAACTAATGTAATACATCACATTAACAGAATGAAGGGAAAAAAAAGCCATGTGATCATCTCAATTGATGCAGTAAAAGCAATTGACAAAATTCAAAATCCTTTCATGATAAAACATTGAGCAAACTAGGAAAAGAAGAAAACTACTTCAACATAATAAAGACCATATATGAAAAGCCAACACTGAACATCATACCAATGGTGAGAGATTGAAAGCTTTTTTTCTAAAATTTTTAACAAGACAATGATGCTCACCTTCACCACTTCTTTTCAACATAGAAATCCTAGCCAGAGCAATTAGGCAAGGGGGAAAAAAAAGGCATCCAAACTGGAAAGGAAGAAGTAAAATTATCTCTGTTTGCAGACGACATGATCTTACATGCAGAAAACCCTAAAGATTCTACAAACAAACAAACAAACAAAAAACATGTTTAGAATAAATGACTTGAACAAGGTAGCAGGATACAAAA